>NC_137290.1:16150000-17400000 GCF_054371585.1 Giraffa tippelskirchi
ACCCCAAGCTTAATTGTTAAACAGCTCTCCACACCCAGAAAGAGCCAAAGGGATTCAGAGTCATGAAGAGAAGAAAAAATAGACGTGGGAGATATAGGTGCCTAGGAGGAGAAAAGGAAAAGTCAAAATAGGAGAGACAGACGACTCAGGTGTTAAATCCCTAAGTGAAAATAGATTCCAAATATTAGATTCCTAACACATTTCAACAAGCAAAATTAAAAACCTATAATAGAGATTAGACTCCTCTAAATATTGTAAAACTTATGGATCCAAAATCATTTTCAAAGATAGTATATATATATATAAATTTGAAAAGATACATTTTCATTTTTTAGAAAGGAGATAGTAGTTCATAGAAATGAAATAAAGTAATTCCAAAGAATAGCAAGGAGAGATAAGAAAGCCGTCCTCCATGATCAATGCAAAGAAATAGAGGAAAACAACATATTGGGAAAAACTAGAGATGGCATCAAGAAAATTAGAGATCCCAAGGGAACATTTCATGCAAAGATGGGCTCAATAAAGGACAGAAATTGTATGGACCTAACAGAAACAGAAGATATTAAGAAGAGGTGGCAAGAATACACAGAAGAACTGTACAAAAAAGATCTTCACGACCCAGATAACCACGATGATGTGATCACTCACCTAGAGCCAGGCATCCTGGAATGTGAAGTCAAGTGGGCCTTAGAAAACATCACTATGAACAAAGATAGTGGAGGTGATGGAATTCCAGTTGAGCTATTTCAAATCCTGAAAGATGATGCTGTGAAAGTGCTACACTCAATATGCCAGCAAACTTGGAAAACACAGCAGTGGCCACAGGACTGGAAAAGTTCAGTTTTCGTTCCAATCCCAAAGAAAGGCAATGCCAAAGATTTCTCACACTACTGTACAATTGCACTCATCTCACATGCTAGTAAAGTAGTGCTCAAATTCTCCAAGCCAGGCTTCAGCAATATGTGAACAGTGAACTTCCAGGTGTTCAGGCTGGTTTTAGAAAAGGCAGAGGAACCAGAGATCAAATTGCCAACATGCGCTGGATCATCAAAAAAGCAACAGAGTTCCAGAAAAACATCTATTTCTGCTTTATTGTCAATGCCAAAGCCTTTGACTGTGTGGAACACAATAAACTGTGGACAATTCTGAAAGAGATGGGCATACCAGACCATCTGACCTGTTTCTTGAGAAACCTGTATGCAGGTCAGGAAGCAACAGAACTGGACATGGAACAACAGATTGGTTCCAAATAGGAAAAGGAGTACGTCAAGGCTGTATATTGTCTTCCTGCTTATTTAACTTCTCTGCAGAGTACATCATGAGAAACACTGGGCTGGAAGAAACACAAGCTGGAATCAAGATTACTGGGAAAAATATCAATAATCCCATATATTCAGATGACACCACCCTTATAGCAGAAAGTGAAGAAGAACTAAAAAGCCTCTTCGTGACAGTGAAAGAGGAGAGAGAAAAAGGTGGCTTAAAGCTAAACGTTCAGAAAACGAAGATCATGGCATCTGGTCCAATCATTTCATGGGAAATAGATGGGGAAACAGTGAAAACAGTGTCAGACTTTATTTTGGGGGGTTTCAAAAACACTGCTGATGGTGATTGCAGCCATGAAATTAAAAGAAGCTTACTCCTTGGAAGGAAGGTTATGACCAACATGTATAGCATATTTAAAAAGGAGAGACATTACTTTGACAACAAAGGTTCATTTAGTCAAGGCTATGGTTTTTCCAGTGGTCATGTAGGGATGTGAAAGTTGGACGGTGAAGAAAGCTGAGCACGGCAGAATTGATGCTTTTGAACTGTGGTGTTGGAGAAGACTCTTGAGAGTCCCTTGGACTACAAGGAGAACCAATCAATCCATCCTAAAGGAGATCAGTCCTGGGTGTTCATTGGAAGGACAGATGTTGAAGCTGAAACTCCAATACTTTAGCCACCTCATGTGAAGGTTTGACTCATTGGACAAGAACCTAATGCTGGGTAGGAGGAGAAGGGGACGACAGAGGATGAGATGGTTGGATGGCATCACTGACTCGATGGACAAGGGTTTGGGTAGAATTCGGGATTTGGAGAAGGACAGAGAGGCCTGGCCTGCTGCAATTCACGGGGTTGTAAAGAGTCGGACACGACTAGGGACTGAACTGAACTGAACTGAACTGATTGAGGTGATCATATGGTTTTAATCCTTCAATTTGTTATGGTGTATCTGATGGACTGATACGCAGATCCTGGAGGATGTTTGCATATTGGGGAAAACCTCACTTAATTAAGCTGTTGGATACTTTTAATGTGCTGTTGGATTCTTCTTGGGAGTATTTTGTTGGGGATGTTTGCATCTATGTTCAACTGTGTGATAGTGGCCTATAATTTTCCTTTTCTGTGTTACCTCTGGGTCTTCTATCAGGGTGATGCTGTACTCGTAGGATGAGTTTGTGCATTTTCCTACCACTGTAGTATTTTGGAAGAGTTTTAGAAGTGTATGTGTTAACATTTCTCTTAATGGTTCATAAAATTTATCTGTGACACCATCTGGCCTTGAGTTTGTTAACTGGAAAATTTTTTATAACAGTTTCAATATTAGAGCTTGTAATGCTGTGTTCATATTTTATGTTTCATCTTACTTGAGTTCCGAAGAATTAGTCTGTGGCTTCCAGATTCTACATTTTATTGGCTTAAACTTGTTTGTTGTAGTCTCTTATGATCCTTTGATGTTTCTGTGGTATCGGTTATAATGTCTCCTTTCTCATGTCTAACTTTATTGATTAGAGTGTTCTCCCTTTTTTTGTTGATGAGTCTGGCTCATGATTTATGTATTTTCTTTATGCTCTCCAAGAGATCCCTTTTAGCATTATTGATCTTTGCTATTGTTTATATTTTTTCTTTCGTTTTCCTGTTCTAGTCTCAGTGACTTTTTTTTTTTCCCAAAACTAATTTGGGTTTTCTGTTTCTTCTTCTTTCTCTAATTGTCTCAGTTGTACTGTTAGGTTGATTACTTGAGACATTCCTTTATTATAATATTTACTCTTTCAGTGTTTTATCCTGTTTCATAGGTTTTATGCAATCGCATTTTTATTGTCATTTGTTTCTATGAATATATATATATATATATTTTTTTTTTCTGTCTGATTTTTCGTGTATTTCTTGGCCATGAAGAGGTATATGCATGAGACTGAATGTATTCAGGTGTTTGTTTGTTTGTTTGTTTTGTCTTTGTTATTTATATTTTTGTTTGTTTCTTTTTGTTTTGTCCCCACCACACACCATGACTGACATTCAAATCGTAACATATATTGCAGTAAAAAAAAAAAAAAGCTTGATAAAATTTTGATTAACTTAAATTTGCCAAGTCCTGATTTGTGATCTGGTTTCTGATTTATCCGGACATATTTCATTTGCCCTTGAAAAGGAACTGCCTTCTGCTGGTTTTTCGAAGAAATCTACTTAAGTTTCAGTTGAATTGCCAGGTCTGTTGTGTTATTTAAAGTCTGTTTTTCTTTTAATACTTCGTTTTTAATTTGGAAGATAATTATTTTCCAATGTTGTTCTGGCTTCTGCTGTACAAAGGCATGGCTGAGCCTACAGCACACATATGGCAGTTATTGTGCTATCATTCACACACCCTTCTTAAATGTTTCTTGCATGATTTACATTTATTTTCTGAGATGTTTGATCATCTTTACTATCGTTCCTCTCAATTCTTTTTCAGTGACAATTCCTATTTCCTCTTTAATTAAGTCTCATGTGTTTTAACATTGTTTCTTTGCCTGCAACGTACTTGACTTTCTTCACATTTGTTTATCTTACTATGTTAATGGTCTTTTCTTCCCAGGGTGCAGGGTTGCAGTTCTTGCTTCCAAATGCACCCTGACTGGATAAGTTTGGTGCAGTGGTTTCTGTGTCCTTGGAGGGGGAGGGACTGGCAACTATATTCTCTGGCATCTATATTCCACAGCTGACACTTCTCTCTCTCACGGTGGTATCTTTTGCAGGTATGTACGGGTTTAGTCTGACTTTAGGCAGTCCATCTGTGGATGATATGGCAAGTGTTTCTGTTTTGCTTTTTTGTGTGGCATGAGGCATCAGCTCTGGATAATATAGCCTTTTGAGTGGAATTGGTTCTTAGTTTGCGATGGAAGCCTTCATAGACACTCTCACCAATTAATATTCGCTGGAACCAGGAATTCTCTGGTAGTCTATGGTCTTCGATATGGTGCTGAAACTCTAGAAGAACAGGCCCAACTTCTGGTCAGAGAACCAAGATCACATAGTAAAAGATTAGACAGAGGAAACAAAGGAAGTCAGACAAATTGTAAGAAACCAAAATCAAAGAAAAAAATAATAATAACAAAAAAAGAAAATAACACAAGCAAAAATCACAATAGGGAAGAACACAGAACCAATAATACAACTAAGCGAATAACTTGCAAGACATAAAACAACACTAGAGCAGAGTGCCACGCAAAAAATAAAGAAAGAAATCTGACAAAAATGACAAGAGCTTTCCCACAGAACAACAGAAAATCACAGTTAACACAGAAATATATACCTATTAAAACAAACATGACAAGAAACGACATCAACAAAAGGCACAGAAAGCAGGAAAACAAAGTACGTGGTATATACATACAAAAAATAAATGTATGCATTAGTATACTGTATTGTTGTTTTTCTTTCTGGCTTACTTCACTCTGTATAATGGGCTCCAGTTTCATCCATCTCAGTAGAACAGATTCAAATGTATTTTTTTTAATGGCTGGGTAATATTCCATTGTGTATATGTACCACAGCTTCCTTATCCATTCGTCTGCTGATGGACATCTAGGTTGCTTCCATGTCCTGGCTATTGTAAACAGTGCTGCGATGACCATTGTGGTACACCGTCTCTTTCAATTCTGGTTTCCTCTGTGTATATGCCCAGGAGTGGGATTGCTGGGTCATATGGCAGTTCTATTCCCAGTTTTTTAAGGAATCTCCACACTCTTCTCCATAGTGGCTGTACTAGTTTGCATTCCCACCAACAGTGTAAGAGGGTTCCCTTTTCTCCACACCCTCTCCAGCATTTATTGCTTGTAGACTTTTGGATAGCAGCCATTCTGACTGGTGTGAAATGATATGGAATTTGAAAGATGGTAACGATAACCCTATATGCGAGACAGAATAAGAGACACAGATGCATAGAACAATTTTATGGACTCTGAGGGAGAAGGTGAGGGTGGGACGTTCTGGGAGAATAGCATTGAAACATGTATATTATCATATGTGAAACAGAACACCATTCCGTGTTCGATGCATGAGACAAGGGCTCAGGGCCAGGGCAATGGGATGACCCAGAGGCATGGGATGGGGAGGGAGGCGGGTGGGGGGTCCAGGAAGGGGAACACATGTAAACCCATGGCTGATTCATGTCAATGTATGGCAAAAACTATTACAATATTGTAAAGTAATTAGCCCCCAACTAAAATAAATAAATTTATTAAAAAAATAAAAAAAATAAATATGTGATGTAAACAATCTTCAAACAGTAAATAATCAAGAATAATGAGAAAGCCTACAAGTGAGAAAACGAGTGAACCAGCCACACAGCGTAGTAAAACATGGTCAGTATAATGAATGTTATTAGGGTCCCTGCTGTCAGTGTTCTGGTCCTGAACACGAGCCACAGCACAGCTCCACCTCTTGAGAAAGCGTGCCCAAACGAGGGCAGAAATAACTTTGGATCTTCAGTAGGGACAGGTCAGACTCTAATCTCGGATAACTCCTATTTGCTTTTAGTGCTGCCAGAGCCTGAATATTTTCATTCATTGGAAATCTATTGTCCCTTTTGTATGCCTTAGACAAAGAGTCTGCAACCACAGGCAGAAAATTTATGGCCCTACTGGGATCGTTTTCTAGCCTGTGGTGGCAGAAGCATGAGTGTTAGTTCTAGCTAGTTGTTTTCTATTGCCTGATAGTAGGTCTCAGCTTGTGGGAAAGGGTGGGGGTGGGGAGGGGGAGGATTCAATGGTGTTACCTCCTCTGTGTGACTGAACCCTAAGGTCCCGCTTCTCTGTCAGTTTGGGATTTTTCAAAAAGCATTCCTTCCTATGCACTTTGACATCCCAGATCCATCACTCCATCTCTACGTAGTCAAACGCAGTTCACTCCCAGGTTGGCTTTCTAAACCCACGTTTCATCTTCCAGGCCCTATGAACACTGGTTGACCTGCATGGCAGTTTGGGACATGTAGGACCACACCACACATTCTCTGTTTGATTCTCACTCTAGACAAGCTATATTTCATCAGCTTCTTCACCTTGCTTCCTTTCAGTCAAAAGTAATTTAAGTTTACTGAGGTGACTTACCTGAATCCTCAATCTATCCCCTGCTTCTCCATCTCCCACCACAAGACACAGGTTTGGTTCTATTCCTCTCATCCTCCTTCTCCCATCTTCCTTCCATTCTTCCCAGTTATGTCTTGTTCCCATATAGTTGAGCAAGGTCGTCTGCTAATATTCATTGGATGCGCTCGGGGAACTGTTGCCTTTATAGAAGTATTATTTGTGATGCCCCCATGAAGAGAGTTGCTCTCAACGTCTTCTTATTATCTGCCCAATCAGAACTTGTGATTTTCTTTCTAGGCAGGCTCTGTAATTCATTTATGCATGCCAGTAAAGCAACAAACTTTAGTTGACGTGAATTTATCTGTTTAATGGGAGCTTTCGTGCATACACACATAACTGGTACAACATTGACTTCGAACATGCAGATAAGCCGAGTTATTTTTCCTGAAATTTCTGCTAATGAGGAATTGTCATCAGTTTGAGGAAACATAGTTCCTTTGCAGATAAAAGATGATACAGATATTGGGCTCAAAAAGTCCGTTCCTGAAAATATCTAGCTATTTGTCAAATTGTCCCGACATTTTCCCGGAGCACAGATTCCTTATTTCTGCTCTGGAAACTTAACTGTTTCAAGTGGGTGTCAAAGGTCAGAGATGGGCATGGTCATAATTTAATACTAACTTTCCAGGCAAGCGTACTGGTGTGGGTTCCCATTTCCTTCTGCAGGAGATCTTCGCGACCCAGGGAGTGAACCCAGGTCTCCAGATTGCAGGCAGTTGCTTTGCCAACTGAGCCACCAGGAGAGCCCACAAGAAGATGGCAAGTGCCCAGGAACGTAACAGTTGGTAGATGATAGCTTGAAAAATGGAGAAGGCAATGGCATCTCACTCCAGTACTCTTGCCTGGAAAATCCCATGGGCGTAGGAGCCTGGTAGGCTTCAGTCCATGGGGTCGTGAAGAGTCGGACACAACTGGGTGACTTCACTTTCGATTTTCACTTAAATGTATTGGAGAAGGAAATGGCAACCCACTCCAGTGTTCTTGCCTGCAGAATCCCAGGGACGGAGGAGCCCGGTACGCTGCCGTCTCTGGGGTCGCACAGGGTCGGACACGACTGAAGCGACTTAGCAGCAGTAGCAGCAACAACTTGAAACAGAGAGAGAGCGAGCAGGCAGGTGTAGTTAGTCATTTAATCTTAATAGGTAAACCTTAATTGGAGTCTGGATCATAGAAAAAGCAAGGGTGTTTCATAAAGTCATTTATGTCTCCTTTATTGTCTCTGTTAATGGCTTAGACTGCATGTGAAAGTGAGGTCATTCATTTGTGTCTGACTCTTTGCGACCCCATGGACTGTAGCCTACCATTTCTTTCTCCAGGGGATCTTCCAGACCCGGCGATCGAACTTGGGCCTCCCCCATTGCAGGCAGACGCTTTACCATCTGAATCACAGGGGAAGCCCTTAGACTGTGTGGGTCACAACAAACTGTGGAAAATTCTTAAAGAGATAAGAATATAAGACCACCATACCTGTTTCCTGGGAAAGGTGCACGCAGGTCAAGAAACAACAGTTGGAACTGGAGAAGGAACAACGGACTGGTACAAAATAGGGAAGGAAATACATCAAGGCTATATATTGTCACTCAGCTTATTTGACTTCTGTGCAGAGTATACCATGGACAATAACTTGCTGAAAGAATTTGAAGCTGGAAACAGAATTACTGTGAGAAGTGTGAATAACCTTAGTTACAAGATGACAACACACAAATGGCTGAAAAACACTAGGGACTAAAGAGCCTTCTGATGAGGTGACAGGAAAAGCTGGATTAAAACTCAATCTAAACACAAACCAACGAACACTAAAAATAAGACCATGGAATGTGGTCCAAACATTTTGAGATCTAGCAATAGGATACAATTGACTCAGTGACAGGTTTCACTTTCTTGACCTCTGATAACACTGCGGGGAGTGACTTCAGCCACGAAATGAAAAGGCACTTGCCACTTGGATGAAAAGCTACGACCAGTCTAGACACCATGTTAATAAGCTGAGTGATTACTGAAAAAGATCCGAATGGGCAAAGTTGATTTTCAGGAGTAACGTATGGAGGAGTGAGCAGGACCACAGGAACTCAGTGCCAAAATATCGATGCTTTGCAGTAGTGGGTCTGGAGAAGATGTGTGAGTGTTCCGTTGCGAGCATGGAGTTCAAACTAGCCAAGCATGAAGGAGTTCAACTCAGACTATTCACGGAAGTTCTGACGCTGACCATGAAGAGCCAATATATTGACCATCTAGGGCCTAGAGTGAAATCACTGGGAAGAAACTGATGCTGGGAAAGATTGAGGGAAGGACGAGAAGGGAATGCCAGAGGGTGAGATGGCTGCAAAGCATCACTGACTCAAAAGTCATGGGTTTGAGTAAACTGGTGATTTGAAAGGCAGGGGAACCCAGGGTTCTTGCTGTACATGGAGTCACAAAGAGTCAGACAAGACTGAGTGGCTGAAGAACATCAAAAAATTGGTATTGGCAGTGCTTGGGAGACTTTGTCATTATACATGGGATGAAAAGTGAGACTGAGGACAATTAGACAGAACACAACTCTTGTCGGTTTCCTTGTTTTCCACCCTCAAAATATTCTTCTCACAACATCTCTTGAGAGCTTTCCAGAGAAGGAGAATCCCTGGGGAGTCATGTGGTATCCTGAGATGGAAACCGTACCCTATATGCCACTTGGATCTACAACCTTGGTCTTAGGCAGAAGCAGGCATTGTCTCTAAATATGTGCTAGAGCTGCCCATCTTCTGATGGGTTAACAGTTATGGTTTGTGATCTTAAGAATGGGATGAGAGGTAAACAAACTTACAGTTCTCAATCCAACTCTGTAATCCTGGGAGAAGCATCTTTGACTTGTGTATCCTAGTGGCCCTTAGGAATGCTTACAAGCGGTTACATTACTGAGCAGGGATGTAGGCAGGAAACTGCATCCATTTTGACTTTACCGCTGGCCTTCTCTGTGAATAGACCATTCCTCTTCTCTTAATGTCACAGTTTTTGTCTTCAGATGAAGGTTGAGCATTGTGGAAGTGTGTGAATGCATGTGAAATCCCCATAAAACTGAAGACAGGGAGTACACAGTTTTCCTATTTGAGTCAGATCTCAAAGACGTTTAGCTTTACAGATCCGCACTATCAATGCATCTCAAATATTCATAAAATTCTCATGTGATGATTGTCACACAGATTTGAGACCAGAAGACCTGTATAGTCAGCTGCTTAGTAGTGTGGTGGGGCTTGGACATTTCAGGTATTATGTAAGAAGAATGTGTGCCATGTTATAACTTCCTTTTATTTTAACTGTCTATCACATCCACTTGGGAAGGGGGAAGGGGACTTCCACCATGTGGGAAGAGAATTCCAGGTTTCGTTCTTAGTTTCATTTGATGCCTAAGAGTGTTCATTACTGGTGAGTGTGCAGCCTCCTATAGGAAGGTCGTATCCTATTACAGGAAGGCCTGGTTGAAACTGCAGGCCTCTACATGGCCTTCTTGAGTACTGCCGTATTAGAGGGTGGGTGTTTTGTTATTGCCAGACATCATAGATACCTAAGGTCCCACGCATCTTTTGCTGGGTTGATTGGGAGAGTACCATAGTTTTTAACTATGTTTGGGCGGAGTAGCTTGGTTATTATTGAAATGCTTTCAACCTTTGACGCATCCGTTTGTCTTGCACTTTGAAAAGAGAAAGAAGAGTTTTGAATGGGCAGTTTAATTTGTGCCTGGCTGTATTTTTGAATGAACTATTTCTTCAGCTGAAATTTCTAACATAAAAGTCCAAAAGAGAGCCCAGACATACACTCACAAACACATTCTTAATCTGATGCACACACACACAAGCACAGTCACGATCTTGTATGCTTAAACACAATTACAAAAAGAAAAGAAAACCCAAGGACTCACTGGAGGACACCTATGAACTTCCCAAAGTTTCTCTGATACTTCTCTCTAGGCTTAATTTTGGAAATCATTTTCTACTTGAATGATATGTCTCTAGCGACATTTTAAATCAGAATGCTTTAAAAGATATACCTTTGTTGTGCATTCCATGGGATCTTAAAGTACTTTGCATGTAAGACTATTCTGTGATTTGCTAAAATGAAAATAATTTGTAGGGTAACAATAGTGAAGTCATATTGAGCTATTTAGGCCCTGCAGTTACACTTTTGCTTGTTCCATTATAAGCACCCAATTTCATCCTCTGATCTTCTCCCATCAATTTTTCTACCTCTTGTCTCAATCTTCTGTGTTTAACTCACTGCGTTAACTCACTTGAATTTTTGTTCTCACTTTTACTATTTTAGGCACAAATTATAAAATAAATAAGTACGGGAAAGAACACTGAACTCATGTATAATATTTCCCTACTGTATTGAGATACTTTCTCTATAAGCTTTTGAGAATTAAAGGTACTGATATGTTAAAGCCATATGGGAATTGATCACCAAGGTAATGCATCATGTAACCAGGCTTCCCATGGTAGGACAATTGAGGTACAATTTAATACTATGTTTTCAGGAGGGAACAAAAACAGTAGCTTTCCCACATAATATATTGCATGTCCTTATCCATGCCTTTTCCAAGTTACCACAGAGCACTAAGGGAATTAATCCTATTCTTTTTGAGAAGGACCTGCCCCTCAAAGCAGAACAGGAAAAGAAGATCAAAGGGAGTGAGCAGGAATAATCAGTACACGGCAATGAAATAGAAGATGTGATTGCTTTTAAGGTGCTATTTCTCAAAGCATGCAAATTTGGCTCCATAGTAAGATGCCTGAAATCGAAAACCAGACCATTGGACTTTGCGCTTGAAAGGATAACTAAGGACACCGATTTCAATAACTCTTACAATTGCTGCAAAATGCTTACCTCTCTAAAGTATAGTGTTCTCAGCCAAATTTAATGAAAGTTTTCAGTGAAAGAAAAAGCGTGTGCTGTTTGGACACCTCCCTTATCTACACAAATAGTCCACAGCTTTCACTCTGCATTAGCCCCAAACATGAGAACGGTGAACTTAACTTGGTGTTGTCCTATGTGGGTTACCATACCAAAACAGGGCCATGACTTGATATTGCCACCACTGTCTAAAGAAATGGCCACAAAGTGGAGATTGCCAAGATTTCTAGGTAGTGTTCATGACAGTCTGGGGGGTCCAACTGGCAGACACTCTGCTCATCTTCTTTCATTGTGAACTATGTGAAGGACCAGCCATTGATTTTGATCCCTCCTTACTCCATGACTTTTCTAGAGAATTAAAATGAATGATTCTTTTTTGTTTGTTTGTTTTTTCCATAAATATCTCTATAACTACTACTGAATTTTAGGGAACTGGGGCCTGAAACAACATGACTAGTATGGGTTCTTATAGACTGTAAACTTCATGAGAGCAGCAATCATTTTATAATTTGAATTCCCACATTTGACATTCATGAACATATAAGATATATATTTATCAACCGGGAAAAGATTCTCAGTAAGTAGGAAAGGTCAATTATGATAATAGTGCAGGTTATAGGATGTTGTTGAGTAATGTATATAGCATTCGATTCGTGATTACATTTCCTTGTTGATAATTCAGTAAGTACACGTTTTAGCTGATGTGAAAGATACATAAAGAAAAGAGGGTAGACCCAAAACACATTGAAGACCTGACATCCGTGCTCAGCTTGGTAGGAGGGCAAACAGAGGTTCCTTCCAACCCCAAGAAAGAGTTGAGGCAAAGTTGTGAGAAGGGGCTTAGCACATCTGAAAGCAGTGTGTGTGATTGTAGCTCCAGAAGCACGGTGTAAGAGAATGATACTGAAACTACTACGGAAAACAAATATCATGTCTTCAAAGAACTTGTTAACCATCCTGAGGTGCTGCAATCACCAGAGGAATTTATTTTGTCTCTGAGGGAACAGATAAGCAAAATCTAAATATGCATTAGGAAATATAGGGTGGAATCATGGTGGCAGGAAATAAAGGTGCGCCTTAAGGAGAGCAGAGCTAAGATGACCCTATACAGTACCACTTGTAAAATACCTATCTTGTGCTGGCCATGGTCCAGTCACTGATTATGTCCTGTAATCGTTGGTATCACAGTGATGGTATAACGGTTCTCCTAATTTTGGACATGCTACAATATTTATATTTTCAAGTATGAAATGAATTTCTAGAATGAAGACAATCTCCTGTCTAATGTCTTAAGTCTCTGCTGCTGCTAAGTCACTTCAGTTGTGTGCAACTCTGTGCGACCCTATGGACAGCAGCCCACCAGGAGCCCCTTTCCACGGAATTCTCCAGGCAAGAATACTGGAGCGGGGCACCATTTCCTTCTCTATCTTAAGACTCTACCGATACGTAATAGAATATCATGTAACTGTGGATGCACTAAGGTTCGTACTGTGTAGGTGCACTTGTTTTGATTTTAATTGTATGTGTTCCTTCACCCGTACCATCCTCATTTAGACACCCATTCATTTCAGCAGGGATGATTTCCCAAATCACTTTACATCCATTACCTCTTTTCCCTTTGTTCTCATTTTCTTGCTTAGAAACAATAGGCTAGGTGCCATTTACCTAGGATTCCTAACGGATGTTTTCTTGAACTGAAGAGTTTATAAAAGAGTGCAGAGAAATAGCCAGACATTGAAATAAAGCCTTAATTTACTCTTCATTGTTTCAAAATAGAAAACAAAACTGTGCAGAGGAACATGTAACTTTATTGTTCAAATACAAGAATTGTAGCTATTTGTTGACATCTCCCAACGTAAATTTTAATCTTCATTAGGTTCCATAAGCTGATACTTATTTGATAGGTCAGTTTTAATTAGCATGGTTTTCACATAAGGAATATCGTTGATGAATTGACTTGAAAGAGAGGAGGTGGGTGTATAAGCGATCGTTGGCACTGGGGACCTTGAGTTGCCTCTCTGTTGCTGGTTAGGAAGAGGACTGTCATGGGCTGACATATCGCTATACCTGTCTGGAAATGTAGAAGGCTCCACCATCAGTCCAAAAGAACTGCTCCATAATGGAGATACGATGTGGTTCTGAGAAGTAGATGTAGCGGTAGTAGCAAAGTCCTCAACGTGGCCATTTACTTGAGTGTAGGTGCTATGGAAGTGCCAATTAAAAATGCTCAACTGGTTTAAAACAGCAGGTTGATCTACCACGTTCTGTTCTCTTTGTCTAACTGATATTGATGGGGAAGGAAAGTCACCCAGAAATAGGACGCTTGTTTTAGGGACCATCTGGCTGGTATAAGTCTTTTGTGGGAAAGGCACACTTAAACTGGTGGAAGCTGAAAATGGACTCTCTCCACTAGTTTGAGCATGAAAACCAGAGTTACGATCATCTATGTTGACCCTTGCTTTAACACGCTTCTTCTCATAATCTGGAACTAATGAAGATTTCGGAAACACATTGCTAATCCCAACTCTTCTTTTCATTCTTCCTAAAAGTTGGGGATAACCTCTTTTGAAATTTGGACTATGGTAGATCTGTAACTAAAATCAAAGGATACAATTGTTTAGTTTTTTATAAACTAAGGTAAAACTGACAAGCAAAGTTAAACTATAAAAATGTATTCCTTTAATGATGCCAATTAAATAGAATGAAAGACAACACCTCCATTAGTAGTTTTAACACCTTACATGTTAGAAACAAGTATGCCCCTCAACTAAAAAATATGCTGTATATATACAGTAAATACCACTTAAAGTAGCTTGAGGACATGTATCTGATTTCAAGTTGCTAGGAGAGTGTATTAAGTATCAAATATTTTAACCTCCAGCTGTTCTCAACTTCAAAAAATAAAACGTGTTCAACAGTTTGCTATCTCAATTTTAAATTCGGTTTTTGCTACATATGTGAACATGCTTTCTAAGTCACCTGATTTAATCTTACATATTGACAGTAAGTGGAAATTTTGGATTACCTTGCTCAAAACAGAGACATTGTTTTCTTCTTCCAGAAAGTCAGGGAGTGAAGCAGATCTTTGAAAAGTTTGTCGTGTTTTAGTAAACCCATAAAGGTTAAGCTGGTGAACTAAACTTTTCATACTATCAGTTTCAAATAGTCTGAAAGGGGCCTTTCTTTCCAAGACTTCTTTCTTGAAGAGTTCTTCGTTGATCACTATAGAAGTGCCACTCTCATCCCACCAAATAGATTCAAACTGATCACTTTCAACTATAGTCCAGAGTTTTTGTGGAAAAGTGAGGGAAAGAAAATCATTCAACTCATTTCTTTCAGAGACAGAAAATGTGTAGTGTGGCCTTTTTATCCCAGCTTCCTTAGACAAAGCCTGAAAAGCATATTCTTCAATCATAGATCTCAAAACTGAGTCCCCAGTAAGTGTGTAATCACACGAAGACGATCCAATGGAGGTTTTGGAACCACTTGGTACATCTTTACGAGGCACATCTTGAATTTCTGAAGGAATGTGTGCCATCTCAGAGACATCTTTCTTCAGATACTTTTCTCATTTGTCTGACTTTACACACTCCAACTTCAAATGCTGCTTGGCTGGCGTACAGAGATAAACTCTCAAGACCATCAGCATGGTTCTCAAAGTCAAAAAGCTGTGACATCACAAAGTCACTGGTCTCCTAGCAATTGAAGAGTAGCTCTGACATCATAAAGTCACTGGTCTTCTAGCAATTGAAGGGCAATGTTCAACCAGTGTTTACTTCTACATCAACTTAAAATAAAGGCTGCTTGCATAAACAGTAACCAAAAACATGAAACCTGCAAAATGTCATTGCTAAAGAATTTTTACACAGAAAAATCACATCAATAAGTCGACTTGGCTCCTGAAATAAAAGTGATTGATCACCCTTCTATACACATATTCTTAACATTCAGGACTGTTACCAAACCAAACATGGGTCTGCTCACTTCTATGCAATGAAGTCAATCAACTGACTGTGGGTTTCAGTGAAAGCAAGTGTAGTGTTTATTTTATGACCTTGCACAGAAGTGTTTATATTATGCAGAGTAAAATAGTCAGGCACGGAAAGAAAGACTCATTTTACTCTTAATTATTCCAAAATAGAAATTGGCCCTATGAAGATGAATATGTAACTTTTTTCTTCAAATAAGAGAATTGTAGGAATTTGTTGACATCTCCCAACATTAATTTTACACTTTGGTATCCTCCATAATCCAACACCCATTTGGTACATCAGTTGTATTAGGACAGTTTTCAAATAATGAAGATGGTCGATGAGTGGATCTTGAAAGAGAAGCAGCAGATGTATCAGGGATCTTTGGCACTGGGAAAACTAAACTGCCTGACTGTTGTAGTTTAGGAAAAGGACGGTCATGGGCTGACATGTTACCATACCAACCTGGAAAGGTAGACGGCTTCACCCTCGGTCCAAACTAACTGTTCTGTAATGGACATAAGTTGCGGTACAGAGAAACAGAAGTAGACATAGCTGCAAAATTTTCACTAGAGCCATTTGATTTAGTGCAGCTGCTATGTGAAATCCCATGACAAAAGCTCAACCTAGATTGTGGGATGGGGAGGGAGATGGGAGGGTACTCCCAGAGGGAGGGGATATATGTGCCTCTATGGTTGATTTATTTTGAATTCTGACAGAATACAGCAAAATTCTGTAAAGCAATTTCTCTTCAATTAAAACAACAACAACAACACCTAAAGCAGCTGCAGATTGATGTATCACAGTATGCTCCTGTGGTCTAACTGATATTTACGATGGAGAAGAGAAATCATTTCAAGTTGGGGCACTTGTTTCAGCAGCTATCTGGATGGTAGAAGGCTTTCGTATGAATGGCACATTTAAACTTGTGCAGGCTGAAAATACACTCTGTCCTCAAGTTTCAGGATGAAAGTCAGAGTTTTGATCATCCACATTACCCCTTGCTTTAACATGCTTCTTATTACCTCGGACTAATGAAGATACTGTAGAGACATCTATTCCCAACTCTTCTTTTCACTCTTCAACAAATGCTAAAGGATCTTCTCTAGGCAGGAAACACAGAAAGGTTGTATAAACTCAAACTCAAAACAGCAAATCAAATGGCAACAGGATCATACTTATCAACAGTTACCGTAAATGTAAATGGGTCGAGTGCCCCAACCAAAAGGCAAAGACTAGCTGAAAGGATACACAAACAAGACCACTGTTTATGTTGTCTACAACAGACCCACCTCCAAACAAGGGGCACATACAGACTGAAAGTGAAGGGCTGGAAAAAAGGTATTCCAAGCAAGTCGAGACCAGAAGAAAGCAGGAGTAGCAATACACATATCAGACAAAATAGACTTTAAAATAAAGCCTGTGAAAAGACACAAAGAGGTTCACTACATAATGATCAAAACATCAATCCGAGAAGAAGATATAACGATTATAAACACATACGCACCCAACATAGGAGAACCACAATATGTAAGGCAAAGGCTAACAAGCATGAAAGGGAAATTAACGATAACACAGTCATAGTGGAAGACTTTACTACCCCACTCACACCTATGGATAGATCAAGTAAACAGAAAATTAACAAGGAAATACAAACTTTAAATGATACTATGGACCAGTTAGACATAATTGATATCGATGCAACATTTCACCACAAAACAATGGGTTTCACCTTTTACTCAAGTACGTATGGAAACTTCTCCAGGACAGATCACATCCTCGGCCATAAGTCCAGCTTTCGTAGATTCAAAAAACCTTGAAATCATTCCAAGCCTAATTTCTGACCAAACAATGGGTTTCACCTTTTTCTCAAGTACATATGGAAACTTCTCCAGGACTGATCACATCCTCAGCCATAAGTCCGGCCTTGGTAGATTCAAAAAACCTTGAAATCATTCGAAGCATATTTTCTGACCACAGTACACTGAGACTAGATGTCAACTGCAAGAGAAACACTATTTAAAATTCAAACATATGAAGGCTGAATACCACGCTGCTAAATAAGCAACAAATCGCAGAGGAAATCCAAAAAGATATCAAAATATGCATAGAAACAAATGAAAATGAAAATGCAACAACCCAAAACCTATGGGACGCTGTAGAATGAGTGCAAAGGCGAAGGTTCATAGCAAAAGCGGCTTACCTCAAGAAAGAAGAACCAAGTCAAACAAATAACCTAACTCTACACCTAAAGCAACTAGAGAAGGAAGAATTCAAGAACCCCAGGCTTAGTAGAAGGAAAGAAATCATATAATAGAGCAGAAATAAATGTAAAAGCAACAAATGAGACTGGAGCAAAAATCAACAAAGCTAAAAGCTGGTTCTTTGAGAAGATATATAAAATTGACAAACCATTAGCCGGACTCATCAAGAAACAAAGGGAGAAGAACCAAATCAACAAAAGTAGAAATGAAAATGGAGAGTTCACAACAGACACCACAGAAATACAAAGGATCATAAGAGACTACTATCAACCCCTATATGCCAATAAAATGGACAACTTGGAAGAAGTGGGCAAATTCTTAGAAAAGTACAACTTCTGAAAACTGAACCAGGAAGGAAAACAAAATCCTAACAAACCCATCACAAGCACGGAAATTGAAAGGGTAATCAGTAATCTTCCAGCAAACAGAAGCCCAGGACCAGACGCCTTCACAGCTGGATTCTACCAAAAATTGAGAGAAGAGCTAATACCTATCATACTCAAATGCTTCCAGGAAATTGCAGAGGAGGGGAAACTTCCAAACTCATTCTATGAGGCCACCATCACCCTAATACCAAAACCAGACAAAGATGCCACGAAAATAAATAAATAAATACATACATAAATAAATACATAAATAAATAAATATAACCACGGGGCAATATCACTGATGAACATAGATGCAAAAATCCTTTACAAAATTCTAGCAAGCAGAATCCAACAACGTATTAAAACGATCATACATCATGACCAAGTGGGCTTTATCCCAGGGATGCAAGGATTCTTCAATATCCACAAACTAATCAACATAATACACCACATTAACAAATTGAAAAATAAAAATCATGTGATTATCTCAATAGATGCAGAGAAACCCTTGGACAAAATTCAACATCCATTTATCACCAAAACCCTCCAGAAAGCAGGCATAGGAGGAACAAATCTCAACATAATAAAAGATATATACGACAAACCCACAGCAAACATTATCCTCAATGGTGAAAAATTGAAAGCAATGCCCCTAAAGTAAGGATCAGTACAATGGTGCCCACTCTCACCACTCCTATTCAACATAGTTTTGGGAGTTTTGGCCACAGCGATCAGAGCAGAAAAAGAAATAAAAGGAACCCGGATTGGAAAAGTAGAAGTAAAACACTCACTGTTGGCAGATGCCATGATCATCTACAGAGAAAATCCTAAACACTCCACCAGAAAATTACTAGAGCTAATCAATGAATATAGTAAAGTTGCAGGAAACAAAATGAACACGCAGAAATCCCTTGCATTCCTATACACTAACAAGGAGAAAACTGAAAGAAAACTTAAAGAAACCATTCCATTCACCACTCCAATGAAAACAATAAAATACTGAGGAATATATCTACCTAAAGAAACAAAAGACCTATATATACATATAGAAAACTATAAAATAATGGTGAAAGAAGTCAAAGAGGACACAAATAGATGGAGGAATATACCATGCTCATGGAGTGAAAGAATCAATATAGTGAAAATGAGTATACTACCCAAAGCAATCTATAGATTCAATGCAATCCCTATCAAGCCACCAACGGTATTTTTCAGGGAAATAGAAGAAATAATTTCACAATTTGTATGGAATTACAAAAAACCTCGAATAGCCAAAGCAATCTTGAGAAAGAAGAATGGACCTGGAGGAATCACCCTGCCTGATTTCAGGCTGTACTACAAAGCTACAGTCATCAAGACAGCGTGGTTCTAGCACAAAGACAGAAATATAGATAAATGGATCAAAATTGCAAGCCCAGAGGTCCAAGCCACGTACCTATGGACACTTTATCTTTGATAGAGAAGGCAAGAATATACAATGAAGACAAGACAATCTCTTTAACAAGTTGTGCTGGGAAAACTGGTCAACTACTTGTACAAGAGGGAAACTAGAACACTTTCTAGCACCGTACACAAAAATAAATTCGAAATGGATTAAAGATCTAAATGTAAGACCACAAAGTAGAAAACTCCTAGAGGAAAACACAGGCAAAACACTTTCTGACAGAAATCACAGCAGGATCCTCTATGACCCACCTCCCAGAGTAATGGAAATTAAAGCAAACATACGCCAATGGGACCTAAATAAACTGAAAAGCTTTTGCACAGTGAAGGAAACTATAAGCAAGGGAAGAAGACTGCCTTCAGAATGGGCCAAAATTATAGCAAACGAAGCAATTGACAATGAATTAATCTCAAAACTATACAAGCAACGCCTGCAGCTCAATTCCAGAAAAATAAGCGAGCCAATCAAAAAAGGGGCCAAAGAACTAAACAGTCATTTCTCCAAAGAAGACATACAGATGGCTAACAAACTCTTCAAAAGATGTTTAACATCACTCATTATCAGAGAAATGCAAAGCAAAACCATAATGAGGTACCATCTCACACCAGTCAGAATGGCTGCTATCCAAACGTCTACAAACAATAAATCCTGGAGAGGGTGTGGAGAAAAGGGAACCCTCTTACACCGTTGATGGAAATGCGAACTATTAGAGCTACTATAGAGAACAGTGTGGAGATTCCTTAAAAACCTGGAAATGGAACTGCCATATGACTCAGCAGTCCTACTGCTGGGCATACACCCCGAGGAATCCAGAATTGAAAGAGACACGTGTATCCCAATGTTCGCCCTAGCACTGTTTATAATAGCCAGGACATGGAAGCAACCCAAATGTACAACAGCAGACGAATGGCTAAGAAAGCCATGGTACATATACACAACGGAATATTACTAAGCCATTCAAAAGAATGCATTTGAACCAGTTTTAACGAGGTGGATGAAACTGGACCCTATTAAACAGAGCGATGTAAGCCAGAAGGAAAAACACCAATAACACACACACACACACACACACACACACACACACATGGAATTCAGAAAGATAGTGATGATAACCCTATGTGAAAGACAGGAAAAGTGACACAGATGTATAGAAGAGTCTTCTGGACTCTGTGAGAGAAGGCAAGTCTGGGATGGATTCAGAGAATAACATGGAAACATGTATATTTTCATATGTGAAACAGACCTCCAGTGCAGGTGCAATGCATGAGACTGGGTGCTCAGAGCTGGTGCACTGGGATGACCCAGAGGGATGGAATTGGGGTGAGGGGGTTCAGGATGGGAAACCCATGTACACCCGTGGCTGACTCATGTCAATGCATGGCAAAACCACTACGATATTGTACCATAATTAGCCTCCAATTAAAATAAATATAATAAAAAAATAGAAAACTAAAAAATAGAAAACCAAAAACATGTAACTTTTCTAAACTGCAGCATTCACAGACCATCTTCATCTTGGACTACATGAGGACACCACCTCTATTATTATTTATTTTCTTTAATCCAGCAAAAGAAAGGTCACTCTTATTCCTTTTATCATCACTGGTGTGGGTGTGTCCAACATGCTGAGCTGTGTGGTTGAGAGATTGCTCCGTAGAGGAATCTTTTGGTCTCTATGATATCCCCAGGAGGCAACACTAAGCACAGTCAGTTCTCGAGATGAGGAAAGTGATATGCGCAGTGTCACACAACAGGCCAGTCAGCACCACAGCCAGGATTCAGATGGGTCTACCCGACTCACAACCCAGGTCAGTGACCCCCTCACAGGTGACACTGGCCCAGAGTCTGTGGCACCATAGTAATTTGACAAAATGCATCTCCCTGACTCCACTGCCCATGGGGGTGGACATTGTTCCTTATTTTATCTAGTTTTGGAAAGAGGCTAGATGGTTAAATGAAGTTAGAGGGGTGTCAGCTTTCTACTGGAAAGAATAGAATTCATTAGAGGTAACTTTGAGCAGGAAACAAACTTATTAAAGGATATTAAGTGACTGAGATTTCTGAGAGGGATGGCTGGAGAGACAGCCATGAACAATATAGAGTTTGAGTGCAGGATCTTCTGTCACTCATTGGAGAAGACCCTGATGCTGGGAAAGATTGAGGGCAGGAGAAGAAGGGGATGACAGAGGATGAGATGGTGTGATGGCATCACCAACTCAATGGACATGGGTTTGGGTGAACTTCAGGTGTTGGTGATGGACAGGGAGGCCTGGCATGCTGCAGTTCATGGGGTCACAGAGAGTCGGACTGGACTGAGTGACTGAACTGAACTGTCACTACCACTGGCTCCAGACACAGTGGCTGTCACTAGTGACATGGCTTATGTCCCTTCCACCTCGTCCAGATTGAATTCTATGCATCAGAACCCAGTTGCACTGCTTTCACCTGTAAGTGTATCCATTGGCTAAGCCTACATTTCATGTGGCTGTACCTAATTGGTCTTAAGTGCCATCTGGATGTATTTGATTGGCTGAGCCTGGGTACCATCTGGGTGCGTCTAATTGATTGAGCCTAGGTCCCATGGTTACGTTCTGACTGCAAGGCAGGTGGGGAAAATGACATCCAGACTGTTTCTAGTGCAGATTCGTACGATGGAAAATTAAAGCAGTGACTAAAAGTCTCCTCACTGCAGACTTGTCCAAAGTCTCTTTATCAGTCAGGTCGGTTTTTCAAAGCTCAGTTCACCCTACTAAGTGAAGCAGAAGGGTTTAGTAAGTCAAGTGCTCTGTGCTCCGCTGTGTTAATTTGCCTAGCCTGGAGCTACGTTTCCCAGAATCCCTTTCTTTGATTTTGAGTTCAGTCAGTCTGTTCAGTGGCTTAGTTGTGTCCGATCCTTTGCGAGCCCATGGACTGCTGCAAGTCAGGCCTCCTTGTCCATCACCAACACCCCGGAGTTTACTCAAACTCATGTCCATTGTGTTGGTGATGCCATCCAACCAACCTGTCCTTTGTTGTCCCCTTCTCCTCCCACCTTTGGTCCTTCCCAGCATCAGTTAAGTTCAGTTCAGTCTTTCAGTCATGTCCGAGTCTTTGCGAGCCCATGGACTGCTGCAAGTCAGGCCTCCTAGTCCATCACCAATGCCCCAGAGTTTACTCAAACTCATGTCCATTGAGTTGGTGATGCCATCCAACCAACCTGTCCTTAGTTGTCCCCTTCTCCTCCCACATTTGATCTTGCCCAGCATCAGTTAAGTTCAGTTCAGTCTTTCAATCGTGTCCGAGTCTTTGCGACCCCATGAATTGCAGCACACCAGGCCTCTCTGTCCATCACCAACTTTCGGAGTTTACCCAAACCCATATCCATTGAGTCAGTGATGCCATCCAACCGTCTCATCCTCTGTCATCCCCTTCTCCTCCTGCCCTCAATCCTACCCAGCATTAGGGTCTTTTCCAATGAGTCAAGTTTTCGCATGAGATGGCCAAAGTACTGCAGTTTCAGCCGGATCATCAGACCTTCCAATGAACACCCAGGGTTGATCTCCTTTAGAATGGATTGACTGGATCTCCTTGCAGTCCAAGGAACACTCAAGAGTCTTCTCCAACACCACAGCACAAAAGCATCAATTCTGCGGCACTCACCTTTTTCACCATCCGATTCTCACATCCATACATGACCACTGGAAAAACCATAGCCTCGACTAGACGGACTTTTGTTGGCAAAGTAATGTCCCTGCTTTTAAATATGCTATCTAGGTTGGCCATAACCTTCCTTCCAAGCAGTAAGCATCTTTTAATTTCATGGCTGCAGTCACCATCAACAGTGCTTTTGGGGCCCTGCAAAATAAAGTCTGACACTCTTTGCACTGTTTCCCCATCTATTTCCCATGAAGTGATGGGACCACATGCCATGATCTTAGTTTTCTGAACGTTCAGCTTTAAGCCAACTTTTTCACTCTCCTCTTTCACTTTCATCAAGAGGCTCTTTTGTTCTTCTTCACTTTCTGCCATAAGGGTGGTCTTTCTAATCAGTCAGTCCTTCGCATCAGGTGGCCAAATTATTGGAGTTACAGCTTCAGCATCAGTCCTTCCAAGGAACATGCAGGACTGATGTCCTTTAGGGTGGACTGGTTGGATCTCCTTGCAGTCCAAAGGACTCTCGAGGGTCTTCACCAACATCACAGTTTCAAAGCATCAATTCTTTGGTGCTCAACTTTCTTTCTACTCCAGCTCTGACATCCATACATGACTACTGGAAAAACCATAGCTTCGACTGGACGGTTCCTCTGCCTATTCTAAAACCAGCTTCACCATCCGGAAGTTCACAGTTCACATATTGCTGGAGCATGGCTTGGAGAATTTTGAGCCTTGATTTACTAGCGTGGGAGATGAGTGCAATTGTGCGGTAGTTTGAGCACTCTTTGGCACTGCCTTTCTTTGGGATTGGAATGAAAACTGACCTTTTCCAGTCCTGTGGCCTCTGCGGAGTTCTCCAAAATTTTTGGCGTATTGAGTGTAGCACGTTCACAGCATCATCCTTCAGGATTTCAAAATAGCTCAACTGGAATTCCAGCACCTCCACTAGCTTTGTTCCTAGTGATGCTCTGTAAGGCCCACTTGACTTCATATTCCAGGATGTCTGGCTCTAGGTGAGTGACCGTACCACTGTGCTTATCTGCGTCTTGAAGATATAGATATATAGATATAGATATATACAGTTCTGTGTATTCTTGCGACCTCTTATTAATAGCTTCTGCTTCTGCTAGGTCCCTATCATTTCTGTCCGTTATCGAGCCCATCTGTGCATGAAGTGTTCCCCTGGTAACTCTAGTTTTCTTGAAGAGATCTCTAATCTTTCCCATTCTGTTGTTTTCCTCTATTTCTTTGCATTGATCACTGAGGAAGGCTTTCTTATCTCTCCTTGCTATTCTTTCGAGCTCTAATTCAAATGGGAATTACTTTCATTCTGTCCTTTGTTTTTCACTTCTCTTCTTTTCATAGTTATTTGTAAGGCCTCCTCAGACAGCCATTTTCCTTTTTTTGCATTGCATTTCCATGGGGATGGTCTTCAGTCACGAACTTCCGTCCATAGATCATCAGGCACTCTGTCTATCAGATCTAGTCCCTTTAATCTATTTCTCATTTACGTTGTATAATCATAAAGGATTTGACTGAGGACAAACCTGAATGAGATGGAATTGCCAACGTCCGCTGAATCATCAAAAAAGCAAGAAAATTCCAGAACAACATCTATTTCTGCTTTATTGACTATGCCAAACCCTTTGACTGTGTGGATCACAATAAACTGTGGAAAATTCTGAAAGAGATTGGATTACCAGACCACTTGACCTTTCTCTTGAGAAATCTGTATGCAGCTCAGGAACAACAGTTAGAACTGGACATGGAACAACAGACTGGTTCCAAATACGAAAAGAAGTACGTCGGGGCTGTATATTGTCCCCCTGCTTATTTAACTTATATACAGAGCACATCATGAGAAACCCTGGGCTGGAAGACACACAAGCTGCAGTCATGATTGCTGGGAGAAATATCAATAACCTCAGGGATGCAGATAACACCACCCATATGGCAGAAAGTGAAGAGGAATTAAAACACCTCTTGATGAAAGTGAAAGAGGAGAGTGAAAAAGTTGGCTTAAAGTTCAGCATTCAGAAAACTAAGGTCATGGCATCTGGTCCCATCACCTCGTGGAAAATAGATGGGGAAACAGTGTCAGACTTTATTTTGGGGGGCTCCAGAATCACTGAAGATGGTGACTCTCGCCCTGAAATTGAAAGACGCTTACTCCTTAGAGGGAAAGTTATGACCAACCTAGCCACAATATCAAAAGGCAGAGACATTACTTTGCGAAAAAAGGTCCGTCTAGACAAGGCTATGGTTTTCCAGTGGTCATGTATGGATGTGAGAGTTGGACTCTGAAGAAAGCTGAGCGCCGAAGAATTGATGCTTTTGAATTGTGGTGTTGGAGAAGACTCTTGAGAGTCCCTTGGACTGCAAGGAGATCCAACCAGTCCATCCTAAAGGAGATCAGTTCTGGGTGTACATTAGAAGGACTGAGGTTGAAGCTGAAACTCCAATACGTTGGCCACCTCGTGTGAAGAGTGTACTCATTGGGAAAGACCCTGATGTTGAGAACGATAGCGGGCAGGAGGAGAAGGGGACGACAGAGGATGAGATGATTGGATGGCATCACCGACTCGACGGACGTGGGTTTGGGTGAGCTCCAGGAGTTGGCAATGGACAGGGAGGCCTGGCATGCTGTGATTCATGGGGTCACAAACAGTTGGACATGATTGAGCGACTAAACTGACCTGAACTGAACTGAGTAGAGGGACCCTTTTTTTTTTTTTTTTTGACAAAGTAATGCCTCTGCTTTTTAATGAGCTGTCTATCCTGCTCATACCTTTTATTCCAGGGAGCAAGCATCTCTTAATTTCGTGGCTACCATCACCATCTGTATTGATTTTGGAGACCAACATATTATTTGTCACTGTTTCCTCTTCTATTTGTCAAGAAGGGATGGGACCAGATACCATAATCTTAGTTTTCTGAATGTTCAGTTTTAAGCCAAGTTTTTCAATCTCCTCTGTCACTTGCATCAATAGGCTCTTTTGTTCATGCTTTCTGCCATAAGGGTGCTGTCATCGGCATATCTGAGGTTATTGATATTTCTCCCGGCAATCTTGATTCCACTTTGTGTTTCCTCCAGCACAGCGTTTCTCATGAGGTACTCTGCATATAAGATCAATAAGCAGGGTGACAATATATAGCCTTGATGTACTCCTTCCTGATATGGAGCCAGTCTGTTTTTCCATGTCCAGCTGTAACTGCTGCTTCTTGACCTGCCTACAGATTTCTCAGGAGGCATATCAGGTGGTCTGGTATTCTCATGTCTTGAAGAATTTTCCACCGTTTGTTGCGATCCACACAAAGGCTTTGGCGTAGTCAATAAAGCAGAAATAGATGTTTTCCTGGAACTCGCTTGCATTTCGTTGGTCCAGTGGAGGTTTGAAATTTGATCTCTTGTTCCTCTGCCTTTTCTAAATCCAGCTTAACATCTGGAAGTTCATGGCTCACAATCTGTTGAAGCCTGGCTTGGAGAATTTTGAACATTAAGTTGTTAGCATGTGAGATGAGTGCAATTGTGCAGTAGTTGAGCATTATTTGCTATAGCCCTCCTTTGGGATTGAAAACTCATCTTTTTCAGTCCTGTGGAAAGATTTGCTGGCCTACTGAGTGCAGCACTTTCACAGCATCATCTTTTAGGATTGGAAATAATTCGACTAGAATTCCATCACCTCCACTAGCTTTGTTTGTCGTGATGCTTCCGAAGGCCCACTTGACTTCACATTCCAGGATGTCTGGGTCTAGGGGAGTGATCAGATCATCGTGTTTATCTGGGTCCTGAAGATCCTTTCTGTATTATGCTGTGTATTCTTGCCACCTCTTCTTCATATCCTCTGCTTCTGTTAGGTCCATGCCATTTCTGCCCTTTATTGTGCCCTTCTTTGCATGAAAAGTTCCTGCGTGTAAAGTTGGTCACTCGAACTTTCTCAACGAGAACTCTCGTCTTTCCCATTCTATTGTTTTCCACTATTTCTTTGCATTGATCGCTGAGGAAAGCTTTCTTACCTCTCCTCGCTTTTCTTTGGATCTCTGCATTCAAATGAGTATATCTGTCCTTTCCTACTTTGCCTTCCGTTTCTCATCTTTTCATAGCTGTTTGTAAGGCCTCCTCAGAGAACCATTTTGCCTTTTTGCGTTTCTATTCCTTGGGGATGGCCGTGATCCCTGCCTCGTGTACAATGTCATGAACCTCTGTCCATAGTCCTTCAGGCACTCTTTCTATGAGATCTGACCACTTGAATCTATTTCTCTTTTCCACTGTGTAATCGAATCACAGGGACTTGATTTAGGTCATATCTGAATGGTCCAGTGGTTTTCCCTACTTTCCTCAAGGTAAGTCTGAAATTGGTAATAAGGAGTTCATGATCAGAGTCACAGTCAGCCCCACGTCTTGTTTGTGCTGACCCTATACAGCTTCTCCCTCTCTGGCTGCAAAGCACATAATCAATCTGATTTCAGTATTGACCCTCTGGTGATGCCCATGTGTAGAGTCTTCTCTTGTGTTCCTGGAAGAGGGTGTCTGCTGAGACTGGTGCAATCTTTTGCCAAAACTCACTTAGCCTTTGTCCTGCTTCATTCTGTGCTATAAGGCCAACGTTGCCTGTTACTCCAGGTCCTTCCTGGCTTCCTACTTTTGCATTCCAGGCCCCTATAATGAAAAAGACATCTTCTGGGGTTGTTAACTCTAGAAGGCCGGGTAGATCTTCATAGAACCGTTCAACTTCAGCTTCTTCAGCATTACGTGTTGGGGCGTAGACTTGGATTATCATGATATTGAATAGTTTGGCTTGGAAACGAACAGAGATCGTTCTGCCCTTTTGGAGATTGCATCCTAGTACTGCATTTCAGGCTCTGTTGTTGACCATCAAGGCTACTCCATTTCTTCTAAGGGATTCCTACCCACAGTAATAGATATAATGGTCACTTGAGTTAAATTCACCCATTCAGGTCCATTTTACTTTGCTGATTCCGGAAATGTCGATGGTCACTCTTGCCGTCTCCTGTTTGACCACTTCCTATTTGCCTTGATTCAGGGACCTAACATTCCAGGTTCCTTTGCAATATTGCTGTTTACAACACCGGACTTTACTTCCATCACCAGTCTCATCCCCCACTGGGTGTTGTTTTTGCTTTGGCATCTTCCCTTCATTCTTTCTGAAGATATTTCTCCACTGATCTCTAGTAGCATTTTGGACACCTACTGACCTGGGGAGCTCGTTGTTCAGTGTCCTGTTTTTATTTCTGTTCATGGGGTTCTGACAAGACGTGGTCCACTAGAGAAGGGAATGACAAACTACTTCAGTATTCTTGCCTTGAGAACCCCATGGACAGTATGGAAAAGTTCCGAGGTAGAATTGACCAAAAGAGTAACTTGAGAGAGGGTTTGAAAGTGGAAAGGGAGCAGCAGTCTCTCCTCTTGCAAGGGTGCTGTGCTTTGATGTGGTGACAAGTAGGCGCAGACATGCCTGCAGGCTCTGGCGTGTCCTTGCTGTCATCTGGGATGCATCCACAACTCCCTCCTGACTCCTGGGCATCAGCACCCTCCCTGTCACTGGACACTTGGCTGCAGAGGTAATGGTTTCCTCTCCATTTCTCTACTGTTGGCCCTCAGCAGCCTCACTTTGGTGACTAGACTCTATGGCCTCTCCGTTTGCCTGGTTGGTGGCTCCGGAAGTCCCTTTTCAGACCTCACTTCTCAACCCGCTCCCACAGCTGACATAGAAGGCTCATTAATAATTCTCAGAATAATTTGTGCATGCACATGTGTGTCCTAAATCGCTTCAGTCATGCCCGACTCTGTGTGGCCCTGTGCACTGTAGCCCACCTCTGGCTTCCTCTGTCCATAGAATTCTCCAGGCAAAAATACTGCAATGGGTTACCATGTCCTCCTCTAGGGAATCTTCTCCACACAGAGAGAAGATAAACTCACATCTTTTGCATCTCCTGCACGTGGCTTCTTCATCACTAGTACCATACCCCAAACACATGGGCTGGATCTAGCTTCCCTTCTTGGGTGTGACTGATTGTTGTTCAGTCAGTAAGTCTTTGCAATTCTTTGCAATCCAGTGGACTGCAGCATCTCAGGCTCCTCTCTCCTCCACTTTCTCCGTGACTTTGTTCAAATTTCCTAGGGCATGAATGATAACGTTATGAGTATTTACAGACTCACAGGAAGGCTCAGGAAGACACACTGCAGGACTGGGCCCCAAGGGACCACTGCCACAGGATCACGAGGCCCTACTCCTCTCCCCAGCAATTTTTCCTTTCTTAACTTTGCATAAGTGCAGTTGTCTCATGGACACAGCTGATGAGTGGACCCTTAAAGGCTTCAGATCCCTGGCTGCAAGGGAGTCTGGGAAATGGAATTTTCATCGCTCCAGCCTCTTCAATTCAGGAGGGTGAGCAGCAAGAGGAATGCATGTTGAAAAGCCATTTCTCACACAGAGATATGCCTGGGGATCGAATCTTTGACGTTACCATCTGGCCCAGTGTTTCCTTGTCAGGCCATGATAGTAGTGGGAGATCTTTGCCTCCCCAGCCCTGCAGATAATCCAAGGCCAGGCTAACTGGTCACCAGACTCGTTAATATGAACCAGTACTCACCTTGGTTCACCTTGATGAAATGAAGGAGGAGAAGCGAACTTTATTTACCCAGCGTTATTCACATTCCTGGTCACTTATGTACATAGCGCCTCATCCCGTGCATTTTGCAGCTGAGGACGCATCAGACCCAAAGAGACTGAGGAAACTACCTCAGGTAACACAGCTAGTTATGGCAGAAGCTGGACCTGAGCCATCCTGTGGACCAAAGAATGCCTGCTCCTCACCATTACTGTATGCCTGCTGATATTGGGAGAAGCTTTTGTATAAAAGCCGTTCATTCTAATTAGGCACTTTTTCTTGGCTGAGCAGTTTCAGGTGCTGGGGACATGATGGTGGGCAAAACAGGTGGTGGTAGATAAAGGGTATTGGTTGAGATGGGGTTTGTAAACGCTCAACAAGTCAGGGACTAGAAACAGATTTGGGGTTAAGTTGATATTGATGTGGTTTCTTTGTATTTAAATATGTGAGAAAAGATTTGTGCATCTACTTTTTTTGTTTTGAAATGTAGGTCCCTTGGTTTAGCTTTTGTTTTTCCTTTTTTGGAAAATATATTTATTTTGGACTGTGCCAGATCTTCGTTGCCAAGAGAGAGCTTTCTCTAGTTGCGGTGCATGGGCCTCTCCTTGTGGTGGCTTCTCTTGTTCCAGGGTATGGGCTCTAGAATGCAAGTTCAGTAGTTTTCATGGGCTTAGTTGTCCCACAGCATGTGAAATCTTCCAGATCAATGGTCGAACCTGTGTCCTCTATACTGGCAGGCAGATTCTTAACCACTCGACCACCAGGAAAGTTCTGTCTTTCCTTCTTGAAAAATATTTCTCCCGTCTGAAAAAAACACAGACTATGGCAATTGATGGTTTGTCTCAGTGTCTGGGACACAAAATGGCATCGTGATTGTTGTTTTTTAGTTGCTAAGTTGTGTCCGACTCTTTGAGATGCCATGGACTGAAACTTGCCAGGACCCTCTGTCCATGCATGGTGGGGACTGTGGCAAAGTAATGAACCTGGAGAGCAGCTGGAAGTGGCAGTTTGGGTGTGGCTCCTGCTGGTCACGTGCATACATAGGTCCACGTGTTGCCAGATTGCCCACTTTCAATGATAAGTTGAAAATTCATATTTTGAGTTATGTCTTCCAATGATACATTTTATATAGTTGTAACAAAACTTGCAAACCTATTGTGAAAATTAGGCCAACGTCTCTGTGGGTCAGATCTGGCCTGTGAGCTGTCAGTTTGCATCTTGTGTGGAAGAGCCTTAATTTAGGCATCAGAGATGCTGGGTTGCAGTCTGGGCTCTGCTGCCTTCCAGTAGCTGGGGTCAGAGGCAAGCCACAACACTTTCTGGACCTCAGTTTCCCATTCTGTAAAATGGGACTTCTGAGAACCACATGGTCTGCCGAACCCTTTACTAAACCAATATTTTCTAAACGGTGGGTCCTAGAGTCAATTTAGTAGATTGTTACTTGCATCTTTTAAATAGAAAAGAGGACAGGATGGAAACTAAGTGGATATATCATGGTATTATAGGTTAGCATTGCCTTGTGGAACATATTTTAGCTTACACACATAATATGCACACACATGTATCTATATCATACTGGGTCTTGATGTAATATTCATTTCTTATGCAGAGGGACTGAAAGGGAAGCTTTCAAACAAAGTGTTGTTCATGTCTTAATGCGCTCAATGCTGGCAACATTTCTGTGAGGTGGGTTTTCACCTCAACCCCATTTTACAGGTGAGAACGCTGAAGTGCAGGGAGTGAAGTTCCCACAAACAGGAAAAGGAATAGCTGGGACTTGACCCCAGGCCACATCTGAACCATGTGCTATCTGACCTCTCCAGACAGCAACTGTGTGATCACGATGAAGGAGTTAACGCAAGTCAAGGGCTTAGCTGGGTGCCTGGGACAGAGCAGGTGTTGAATAAATGTAGAAGCCAGACTTGTGTGTGCAGCTCCTTATTCAGCCACACCATGTGGTGTATAGGAACCCATGGGCTATGAGAGAGAGGGGGGCTGGGCTTCTGCGGTCCTGATACCCGTCGGGCGGTGAAGAGGGTATAAGGGCAAAGAGACACCCCCACCCTGTAGTCCGAGTTCCCCCAATACACATTGTTGCCCAAATACTTGATGGTTACGTTTTAAAATCACTATTTGGTTGCAGCTGGCTTATCCGTCATCCTTGAATGAACTGCTACATATTTTGCTATCTTGAATTTATGGATTACCCCCCCCACACACACACACCATTTTGTCAAACAATTTAAACTATCACGGCGACGGTGGTATTAAACATTAGAGCAGTTATGTTTTATAGTCGGGCTGAGTGTGGCAAGAAGTGCTTCCGGGGTCGTGGCTGCTGATGGCTCTTGAGGCACCACAGCAGGTCACTTAATCCTTAACTTTGGGGCCTGAACAGATCCTCGAAGGTGCTGCAATATCAGGGAAGCACTCCCGCAAAGCAGGCGCGCAGCCCAAGAAGATACTTCTGGAATCCTTGCAGTGCTATTTCCATGCCTAACTTTGGGTGGCCCCTGCGGGCAGTTCAGGCCGATGGCGGGGTCGCACTGCCCTCTGGTGGTCACTGGCGAGCACAGCTTCACGGGTGCTGATCCGGCCCCATCGTCGCTGCTGTGGGCGCTGCAGCAGAATGGCGGAGCGCTCTGAACTCAGATTTCCCTTTACCCAGAAAGAATTGTCTGTCTATCCACATCCTAGGAGTTTCCCCAAATCCCTGTGAGTAAAAATGGCAGGCTGTATTGTCTATGGGTCCGTTTATAAGGGCTTGGAGATCTGGGGTGACAGAAATCAAAAGCAAGGTGGAAGGCACGAGAGAAGCTAGGAAGGACCACGAGGGGCCCTTTACGGGACCTGGGGACGTCATCCGTCCTCATCTGCGTCGGGAGAGAATGGTTTCCAGCGGGAAGGATGGAAGCACGGTGTCTGGTCAAAAACAGCTGGTTATGGGCTGTCTCAGGAACGTGAAGGCATTTTCTCATTTGATACCCTACACACAGTGTACTGAACCAAGCTCAAGTGGTTATCATCATGATATTTTCTTACAGATGATTAAACTTGGGTACCCATCCCCCAGATCAGGATGATTCTTCAAAATAGAAGTCGGATTATGCCCGTCTCCTCCTTTAACTCTCTGGCGTCTTCTCACTGGATTTGGAAGAAGATCCAAACTCCAACCGAATAAAAAGTCCCACAGCCAATAAATATCAGTCCACTGCTGGTGGATATTCGGCTTGTTTTCATTCTTTGCTATTACAAACGGTGTTGTAGAAAAGAACTCTATACAGAATATGCATGCTCACTTAAATATATCTGTCGATAGATACTCAGAAGTGGAATTACTGAGTCAAACTTACAAATTGCATAGATATTGCCAACTTTTCTCCTTAGGAGTTGTACCAGTTTCAGCTTCCACAAGCAATGCACGAAGCCCCACAGCTCAACCAGCACTGTGAGTCATTAAACATTCAAACGTTTGTCAATCCGATGCGAAAAGTTGCATCTCAGTATATTTGCGTTTCTCTTACCATGAGCGAACTTGGACATCTTTGTATAAGTTTAAGGAACAGTTGCACTTTTAACAAATATATTAAAATGTATGTACATGCCCTAGGATCTTTTTTTTTTACCTGGGTTGCTGGTTTACTCTTTATTTGTAAGAGATTTTTATATATCAAGGGGGATTAACACTTGCTGTTGTCTGTGATTTGAATTTCAATTTGACTTTTGTCTCATATCTTTATTTGTATAATAGTATCTATTTATGGCTGTGCTGGGTCTCATTGCTGCCAGGGCTTATCTCTAGTTGGGGAATGCGGGCCTCCTCTCTAGTTGTGGTGCACAGGCTTCTCATTGCAGTGGCTTCTCTTGTTGTGGAGCACAGGCTGTAGGGCAAGTGGGCTTCAGTAGCTGGGGTTCCTGGGCTCTGAGCACAGGATCAGTAAGTTGTAGTGCATGGGTCTAGTTGCCCCTGGACATGTAGTAACTTCCCAAACCTGATATCGAACTGGCATTTCCTGCATTGGCAGGTGGATTCTTTACCACTGAGGCACCAGGGAAGCCTTACTTATGTATTTTAGTAACTTTTTTAAGGTGTCAAATGTCTCAACTTTGTTTTGTTTTGTTTTAAAGCACCATGTCTTATTCAAATATGCATCTATTGTTCTTGGGACACTGCCGGTGCATTGTAGATGCTCAATTAATATCTGATGGAGTAAAAATATCCGCTCCACTTGAATGATTGGTTTTGTAAGTAGACATCTGAGTCCATGAGATATAATACTACTATTTATTATGTGTTATATATATTGGGATGCTTTTGGCTGCAAATAACTAAGGAAGAAGAAACTCAAAATATTTCAACCATAAGGACATTTTAATCTCACAGCATAAATTTAACCTATCTTTCCTAAGCACTTGTCCTTCTAAGAATTAACCAATGTTCAATTAATAGAAATCTTTGTTTAATCATTTCTGCCACATCTTTTACCTCATGTAGATTATTGTCTACAAATGAAGCCAAGTTAGAGGAAACAGTGTCCAGGGATAGAGACAAAGAGACTGAATTTAAAAGAATTTAAAGATACTCCTTGAGTTCTGCATTTGTGGTGTTGGTGGTCATGGGGTCCGAGATCACACATTCCTCAACCTTTCAGCCAAGTAGGCCAATTTCTTTTAAAGCCACTTTGATGGTACTTATGCTATTTGCCATTGAAAAAATCCCATGTTAGCTCTCTGACTTCTAACTCCCTTGTGAAACAAACACCTTCATCCCTGGAGTTTGACCTGAAAACTTCTTTGATTTTCTGTCCTTCTGCTGAGCTAGCCAGGAAGTTCTGGTGTCGTGCAAGAAGCCTGGGACCACTGAATATTAGCTACCCATCCATCCATCCATCCAACCGTCCATCCATCTAACCAACACCCTCCAATCCATCCATCATCCATTCATCCATCCATCTATCATCCAACATTCATTAATTGCTATCTCTCTTATACATTGAGAAAGATAGTGCCTTTGTCCACTGAGAGCTCTGAGTCATCCCAGAATTCAGAATGAAACATTTACAGACTGTGGACTGTCAGCACCAGCCTTTAACATTCAATCATCACAATAGAAAAGTAGGTGACCACCTAGGCAGTTAATTTCAGAAATAAAGAACAGGTCTGTTTCACCCCAAACCTCTCTCTGTGTGGACAGCTTCAAGAGTCTACTATTCGTGACACTAATGGAAGCCTTTTAAAATACAATTTCTTTTTTTATTAAGTGATTTAGTCTTTGTTAATTCTCAACAGAATTTTTCTTGAAAGCATTTGTTTCTTTTTTTTGTTTCTCTTTTATCAGTAGGGCTGAAAAAAGGTAGGAGAACTTTATCCCTGGTTTTTTTTTTTTTTTTTTCATTTTGTTAAAATATACTTGATTTACAGTGCCGTGTCAGTCTGCAAATCAGCAAAGTGTCTCAGTTATACACATGTACACATTCTTTTTTTACATTCTTTTCCATTACGGTTTATCACAGGATACTGAATATTGTCCCCTGTGCTATGCATTAGGACCTTGTTGTGTATCCACTGTAAACGTAGTAGTTTGCATCTACCAACCCCAGATCCCCAGCCCATCCCTATCCCCTCCATCCTTGGCAACTACAACTCTGTTCTCTATCTGACAGCAGGTGTGATGGTGGCTGGAAGGGACGAGTGGATAGCACGTGGTTAAAAGTGGGTACCGAGGTGCCTAGGTTATCAAACAATGAGAAAACAGGGAGGATCCAGGAGCACATGACTGATTCCCTGGATGGTTCTGCTGCAGTCTCTTTCTTCTCGAGCCAGAAGTCAATTCATTCAGTACAACATTTACACTCATTAGAAGAAACTAATTCAGCAGATTACAGTGAGGTTGATCCGTGTTTTTGCCAGCTAACTCGAGGGATTCTTTACCTTCATTTAACTATCTGTCTATCTAACCATTATACCATTCTTGCAACTACATATCCAACCATCGCAGTATTACTATCAATCACCCATCAACCATTAGTCATTCTATCCACCTACCCATTCCATTACTCATCCATCCATTTAGCCACTCATTCATCCACTTAAGCATCTATCCAACTTTCCATCTCACCATACAACCACTCACACATCCAGACAAGCATCCATCCGTCCACCTCACCGTATCACCATTTAGTCATCAATACACTTCAGTCACTCTGTGTTATATGACGAATTAAGACACTGTGAACCACAGCACACCAGGTCTCCCTGTCCATCACCAACTCCCGGAGTCCACCCAAGCCAATGTCCATAGAGTCAGTAATGCCATCCAACCAGGTCATCCTCTGTCGACCCCTTCTCCTCCCGCCCTCAATCTTTCTCAGCATCAGGGTCTTTTCTAGTGAATCAGCTCTTCGCCTGAGGTGGCCAAAGTATTGGAGTTTCAGCTTCAACATCCGTCCTTCCAGTGAACACCCAGGACTGATCTCCTTTAGGATGGACTGGTTGGATTTCCTTGCAGACCAAGGGACTCTCAAGAGGCTTCTCCAACACCACAGTTCAAAAGCATCAATTCTTCTGCGCTCGGCCCTCTTTATACTCCAACTCTCACTTGTTTACACGACCCCTGGAAAAACCATAGCCTTGACTGAACAGAACTTTGTTGGCAAAATAACTTCACTGCTTTTTAATATGCTGTCTAGGTTGGTCATAACTTTCCTTCCAAGGAGGAAGCGTTTTTTAATCTCATGGCTGCGGTCACCATCTTCAGTGATTTTGGAGTCCAGCAAAAGAAAGTCAGCCAATGTTTCTACGGTTTCCACATCTGTTTGCCATAAAGTGATAGGACCAGATGCCATGATCTAAGGCTTCTGAATGTTGAGCTTTAAGCCAACTGTTTCACTCTCCTCTTTCACTTTCATCAAGAAGCTCTTAGGTTCTTCTTCAGGTCCTGCCATATAGGGGGTGTCATCTGCGTATCTGAGGCTATTGATATTTCTCCCGGTAGTTTTGATTCCATCTTGTGCTTCCTTCAGCCCAGCGTTTCTCTTGATGTACTCTGCATACAAGTTAAATAAGTAGGGGGACAAATTAAAGCCTTGACGTACTCCTTTTCCTATTTGGAACCAGTCTGATATTCCATGTCCATTTCTAACTGTTGCTTCCTGACCTGTATACAGATTTCTCAAGAGGCAGGACAGGAGGTCTGGCGCATAGGGATGCTTGATGAATTTTTGGACCAACTGAAACAACACTGCAGATGGTGATGGCAGCCATGAAATTAAAAAACACTTAGTCCTGGGAAGGAGTGTTATGAGCAGCCTAGGCAGCATATTAAAAGACAGAGATGTTACTTTGTCAACAAACGTCCGTCTGGTCTGCTGCTGCTGCTGCTCAGTCGCATCGGGCATGCCCGACTCTGTGCGACCCCATAGACGGCAGCCGACCAGGCTCTGCCGTCCCTGGGATTCTGCAGGCAAGCACACTGTAGTGGATTGCCATTACATTCTCCAGTGCATGGGAGTGAAAAGTGAGAGTTCGCTCATCCGTGTCTAACTCTTTGCAACCCTATGGACCGAAGCCTACCAGGCTCCTCCATCCGTGGGATTTTCCAGGCAAGAGTACTGGAGTAGGGTGCCACCTCCTTCTCCACCATCTAGTCAAGGCTATGGTTTTTCCAGTGGTCATGCATGGATGTGGATGGCATCACTGACTCTTTGTACCTGGGTTTGGGTGGACTCTGGGAGCTGGTGATGGGCAGGGAGGCCTGGTGTGCTGTGCTTCATTGGGTTGCAAAGAATCGGATATGACTGAGCGACTGAACGGAACTGAACTCAACTGAATCAACCTAAGGTACACCTAGGTCTAATCTTGTTAGGTGAGCAAGTGTTTACGTCTTCATTACAGCTAAAAGATACTCAAGGCCAGCTCAAGATAGTCACCGGCCTTCAATTTTTTACTGAGTGGATAGAGGGTGCTTGATGAATATACATGAATGCCCCCAGTTCCGTGCACTGTGAGGTTGTATGCCTACAGGGTAGAAACTATACAAGTGTCCTTTTGGTTCCAGGAGCACCATACACCCTTTCCTGCCTCTGGGGGCTCTACACTTTTGATAGCTGGGTCAGGACAGCCTCTCTGGAGGGGTGACATTTAAGTTAAGTGCCAGAGAAGGGGAAGGCTGGGGCCATGCAAATAGAAGGGTAGGTAGTCAAAGCTGGAAGAAGCACAAGCTGGAGTCAAGATTGCCGGGAGAAATATCAATAACCTCAGATATGCATACGACACAACCCTCATGGCAGGAAGTGAAGAAGAACTAAAGAGCCTCTTGACGAAAGTGAAAGAAGAGAGTGAGAAAGTCGGCTTAAAGCTCTACAAGTTTAGAAAACTAAGATCATGGCATCTGGTCCCATCACTTCATGGGGAAAAATGGGGAAACAGTGGAAATTGTGTCATACTTTGGGGGTGGGGGAGCTTCAAAATCACTGCTGATGGTGATGGCAGCCATGCAATTAAAAGAAGCTTACTCCTTGGAAGGAAGGTGATGACCAAACTAAATAGCATAGTTAAAAGCAGAGACATTACTTTGCCAACAAAGGTGCATCTAGTCAAGGCTATGGTTTCTCCAGTGGTCATGTAAGGACGTGAGAGTTGGATGGGGAAGAAAGGTGAGCTCCGAAGACTTGATGCTTTTAAACTGTGGTGCTGGAGAAGACTCTTGAGAGTCCCTTGGACTGCAAGGAGATCCAACCAGTCCATCCTAAAGGAGATCAGTCCTGAGTGTTCATTGGAAGGACTGATGTTGAAGCTGAAACTCCAATACTTTGGCCACCTAATGTGAAGGGTTGACTCATTGGAAAAGACAATCGTGCTGGAAATGAAGCAAAAAGTGATCCATCATGGGCAACAGATGCCCTCTCTTTAATGCCTTTCAGCTCCCCCACTCTCCTCCCCTCAGCCTGGCTGAGCCTTTCATTCTCTGCAAAGATGGATGTTGGTGGCTGCATGGCCAATCCAGTCCCTGTTTAAACTATGTAATTTATTTTTCCTGGAGGAAATGAGCAAAGGGGAAGAGACTATCTTAGCAGCCTCCCTGCCAGGCCTGGTGGCTGCAGAACCCAGGTGGATTTGCAACTGGTGGAGAGGTGGAGACAAATAACCTGCTAAAATGGAGATATTAACAATACCGTCAGCCGGAACAGCCAAAGCCCCCTGTCCTGTCACCGTGTTTCACACTGCTCAGGTGCCCATGGCCTGGGCTAATGAGGCCCATCCATCAGGCTGGGAGAGCTGCTGGCACACAGACTTTCTCATTAGCGGGCAGAAGCTGCTGCTTGAGACACTGGTGGGAATTTTCAGGGGAGCTTGTCATATGGGGGTGCTGTATCCTAGTTTTCTTTGGTGGACGCCACTCTTTTCTAACCAGCTCAGGGGTGCAGAACAACAGTGTTTGATATTCCTAAGTCCACCTCCTTCCTACCAGGTGTATGGAGCAAAACAGATAGCAGTTTACCTGTACCAGCTGTGTGACTTTAAAGAAATTAATTAATCTTTCTGAATCTCAAACATGTCCTTTATAAAATGAAGTGGGATGGTGCCCACTTTGTCAGGGGAGGGATTGGAGGATTAAATAAATAAATATTTATTCGTAAATAAAGAGTAATGGGTAAGGCCTGGGATTAGGTAGGGTGGCAATTACAGCCCCCCCACCCCCCGCTGGCTGTGATGGAGCCTACTGGCTGGCTCCCTACATTCGTTCTCCCCTTCTCTCTCAGAAAATGCTCCCGTATTTGTTTGTTTCCTCGCTAGGCAGGAGTGGCTGAGAATAAAGGCTACATCTTCCAGCTCCTTTTGTGGTAAGGTGTGATTTTCTGATGCACAAATCTGGCCATTGGGATTTGAGCAACAGCGATGTTGAACTGTGTCAGCTGTGCTCTTAAAGGGAAGAAGAGTCCGTCCCTCTCCCCTCCCCCTTTACTTTCCTGGTGCAGGGGGAGTGCAGAACTTGAGGGCTGAGAAGCCACCTTGGACTGTGTGGTAAGAACAGTACTTGGATTGGCAGAGCATCAAGACAGAGGGCGCCTGTTTCCCTGGTGCTGTTCCAGCTCTATAGGCAGCTAATGAGACAAAGAGACAGCTCTCGATTTTTTAAGCTACTGGCTGACATCTCTGGCAACACAAAGTCAATTTGACAGAAACTGGCCCTGTTGGGGACTACCTCATCCACTCCCTCAGCCTGCATTCAGTGACACACTGCTCCTGTGGACTTTGCACAAACAAGACGTTGAGGTGAGTTTTCGTTATGAGGGCAGATTTTTTTTTCTTCTTATTTAATTATTCAGTTCAGTTCAGTTGCTCAGTCGTGTCCAACTCTTTGCAACCCCATGAATTGCAGCACACCAGGCCTCCCTGTTCATCACCAACTCCTGGAGTCCACCCAAACCCATGTTCATTGAGTCAGTGATGCCACCCAACCATGTCATCCTCTGTGGTCCCCTTCTCCTCCTGCCCCCAACCCTACCCAGCATTAGGGTCTTTTCCAATGAGTCAACCCTTCGCATGAGGTGCCAAAAGTATTGGAGTTTCAGCTTCAACATCAGACCTTCAAATGAAAACCCAGGGTTGATCTCTTTTAGGATGGATTGATTGGATCTCCTTGCAGTCCAAGGGACTCTCAAGAGTCTTCTCCAACACCACAGTTCAAAAGCATCAATTCTGTGGTGCTCAGATTTCTTCACCGTGCAACTCTCACATTCATACATGACCAGTGGAAAAACCGTAGCCTTGACTAGATGGATTTTTGTTGGCCAAGTAATGTCTCTGCTTTTAAATATGCTTTCTAGGTTGGCCATAACCTTCCTTCCAAGGAGTAAGCATCTTTAAATTTCAGTCACCATCAGCAGTGATTCTGGAGCCCAGAAAATAAAGTCTGACACTGTTTCCACTGTTTCCCCATCTATTTCCCATGAAGTGATGGGACCAGATGCCATGATCTTAGTTTTCTGAACGTTGAGCCTTAAGCCAACTTTTTCACTCTCCTCCTTCACCTTCATCAAGAGGCTCTTTACTTCTTCTTCACTCTCTGCCATAGGGTGGTGTCATCCGCATATCTGAGGTTATTAATATTTCTCCTGGAAATCTTGATTCCAGCTTGTGTTTCTTGCAGCCCATCATTTCTCATGATCTACTCTGCATATAAGTTAAATAAGCAGGGGGACAATATACAGCCTTGATGTACTCCTTTTCCTATTTGGAATCAGTCTGTTGTTCCATGTCCGGTTCTAACTGTTGCTTCCAGACCGGCATACAGGTTTCTCAAGAGACACGTCAGATGGTCTGGTACTCCCATCTCTTTCAGAATTTTCCACAGTTTATTGTAATCCACACAGTCAAAGGCTTTGGCATAGTCAATAAAGCAGCAATATATGTTTTTCTGGAACTTTCTTGCTTTTTCGATGATCCAGTGGATATTGGCAATTTGATCTCTGGTTCATCTGCCTTTTCTAAAACCAGCTTGAAGATCTGGAATTTCACGGTTCAGGTATTGCTGATGCCTGGCTTGGAGAATTTTGAGCATTTCTTTACTAGCATGTGAGATAAGTGCAATTGTGCTGTAGTTTGAGCATTCTTTGACATTGCCTTTCTTTGGGATTGGAACGAAAACTGACCTTTTCCAGTCCTATGGCCACTGCTGAGTTTTCCAAATGTGCTGGCATATCGAGTGCAGCACTTTCACAGCGTCACCTTTGAGGATTTGAAATAGCTCAACTGGAATTCCATCACCTCCACTAGCTTTGTTTATAGTTATGCTTTCTAAGGCCCACTTGATTTCACATTCCAGGATGTCTGGCTCTAGGTGAGTGATCACACCATCATGATTATCTGGGTCGTGAAGATCTTTTTTTGTACAGTTCTTCTGTGTATTCTTGCCACCTCTTCTAAATATCTTATGCCTCTGTTAGGTCCATACCATTGCTGTCCTGTATCGAACCTATCGTTGCATGAAATGTTCCTTTGGTGTCTCTAATTTTCTTGAAGATATCTCTAGTCTTTCCCAATCTGTTGTTTTCCTCTATTTCTTTGCACTGATCGCTTTCTTATCTCTCCTTGCTATTCTTTGGAACTCTGCATTGAGATGGGAATATCCTTCCTTTTCTCCTTTGCTTTTTGCTTCTCTTCTCTTCTCTTCCCAGCTATTTGTAAGGCCTCCTCAAACAGCCATTTTGCTTTTTTGTGTTTCTTTTCCATGGGGATTTTCTTGATCCCTGTCTCCTCTACAATGTCACGAACCTGTGTCCGTAGTTCATCAGGCACTCTGTCTATCAGGCCTAGTCCCTTAAATCTATTTGTCACTTCCACTGTATACTCATAAGTTATTTGATCTAGGTCATACCTGAATAGTCTAGTGGTTTTCCCTGCTTTCTTTAATTTAAGTCTGAATTTGGCAATAAGCAGTTCATGATCTGAGCCACAGTCTGCTCCTGGTCTTGTTTTTGCTGACTGTATAGGTACTTGCAAATTTAGCTCAAATGAATCCTTTTATACTTCTAAATTTTAGTAATGCTTTTTCACCTTAAAATCCATTTGCTTGACAGTAATAAACTGGGGAAAATTCTGAAAGAGATGGGAATACCAGACCATCTGGCCTGTCTCTTGAGAAACCTGTATGCATGTCAGGAAGCAACAGTTAGAACTGGACATGGAACAACAGACTGGTTCCAAATAGCAAAAGGTGTACGTCAAGGCTGCCTATTGTCACCCTGTATATTTAAGTTATATGCAGAGTAGATCATGAGAAACGCTGGGCTGGAAGAAACACAAGCTGGAATCAAGATTGCCAGGAGAAATATCAATGACCTCAGATATGCAGATGACACCACCCTTATGGCAGAAAGTGAAGAAGAGCTAAAGAGGCTCTTGATGAAAGTGAAAGAGGAGAGTGAAAATGTTGGCTTAAAACTCAACATTCAGAAAATCAAGATCATGGCATCTGGTCCCATCACTTCATGGGAAATAGATGGGGAAACAGTGGAAACAGTGTCAGACTTTATTTGGGGGGGGAGGCTCAAATATTACTGCTGATGGTGATGGCCCCCATGAAATTAAAAGACGCTTACTCCTTGGAAGGAAGCTTATGTCCAATTTAGATAGCATATTTAAAAGCAGAAACATTTCTTTGCCAACAAAGTTCCATCTAGTCAAGGCTATGGTTTTCCCAGTGGTCATGTATGGATTGAGAGTTGGACGGTGAAGAAAGCTGAGAGCGGAAGAATTGATGCCTTTGTACAGTGGTGCTGGAGAAGACTCTTGAGAGTCCCTTGGACTGCAAGGAGATCCAACCAGTCCATCCTAAAAGAAACCAGTCCTAAGTGTTCATTGAAAGGTCTGATGTTGAAGGTGAAACTCCAATACTTTGGCCTCGTCACGTGAGAGTTGACTCATTGGAAAAGACCCTAATGCTGCGTAGGATTTGGGACAGGATAAGAAGACGAAGACAGATGATGAGATGTTTGGATGGCATGACCGACTCGATGGAGATGTGTTTCGGTAAACTCCGAGAGTTGGTGATGGACAGGGAGGCCTGGCGTGCTGCGATTCATGGGGTCACAAAGAGTCGGACATGATTGAGCAACTAAACGATACTGAGTACAGCTGCATTGGCTTTCATTGTCAGTATATATATATATATTCTTATTCTGTATTTTTCAACTGTTGTATATGTTAGGAATCTTTCATATTTAGCCAGCTTTAAACAAACAAAGAAAAAAGAAACTGTCAGAAAATCTCTTGCATTGAAACTTTGCCTTATTCCCATTTATTGTGATGAAATTTGGCTTTTTTGGATATCAGTTTACTTTGTGTCTTCTATTTGTCAGACTTCCCTTGTTTTCTTGTATCACTTCTTTGCCATATTTTAAAAATGTATTTATCTTTGCATGTGTTGGTTTTCATTTCCATGAGGGCTTTCTCTAGCTTAAGGTGGCAGGGGCTACTCTTTAGTTGTGGCGTTGAGGCTTCTCATTGCAGTGGCTTCTGTTGTTGTCCAGCATTGGCTCAGGTCAAGCGGACTCAGTAATTAAGCCTCCCATGCTCTAGAACACAGACTCAGTAGTTGGAATGCATGAGCTCAGCTGCTCCATGGCATATGGGATTCTCCTGGATCAGGGATGGAACCAGTGATTCCTGCATTTGCAGGTGGATTTTTTACCACTGAGCCCCCAAGGAATTCCCCTCTTCTTTGCTTTATTTTTAATTACATTCTTTGCTCATTCAGTCTTTCCCCTTGGTTATGTGCAAAGTCAGGTTCCTGTTTTCTTTCTCTGCTGACTCCCCTGGAGAGAGACCCTCCTCTGAGTTTCTGCAGATGGATGTAGCTTTCTCCCCCACCCCCACAGGCCCAGGGAGTATTAATGACACCCTCTTTGGGTTCCTGAGGGATAACTCTGCACAGGTCCTCTGCTGGCCCCCTTGGCATCTGTTCTCTGTAGGTGTGACAGAGAAAAAGGCAGTTCAGAGAGGGTTGCCACTGGCTGAAGGCCACACAGCTAACAATGGCAGAGCAGGGATTCAGGGCAAAATGCACTCTCCTTGTCACCTGTTTCTGTGAGAGGCAGGTGGCTGTAGGGTGAAGCGAGGGAGAGACCTGGGACACAGAATTGAAAGAGGCACCTTCAGGACTTCCCTGGGTGTCCAGTGGTTAAGACTCTGTGCTTTCACTGCAGGGGGCATGGGTTCAAGCTATGCTTGGAGAACTAAGGTCTCAAAAAAAAAAAAAAGGTACTATTTTATTCAGCTTTCCTCATAACTCTGTTGGTAAAGAATCTGCCTGCAATGCAGGAGACCCCAGTTCCTGGGTTGGGAAGATCCCCCGGAGAAGGGATAGGCTACCTAATCCAGGATTCTTGGGCTTCCCTGGTGGCTCAGCTCGTAAGGAAACTGCCTGCCATGCAGAAGACCTGGGTTTGGTCCCTGGGTCAGGAAATCCCCTGGAGAAGAGAAAGGACACCCCCTCTAGTATTCCGGCCTGCAGAATTCCATGAACAATATAGCCTAAGGGGTCACAAAGAGTTCGATATGACTGAGCGAATCCACTTCACTTCACTTCAGTTTATAAAGCAGCATCTCTGTCAGCTCTACCTCTTCGTGGCTCACTAAGGGAGGGCGGCCTTAGACCAGCAGTTCTTGAAGAAGAAGGAGTGACTGTGACAAATTCTAGGGGTGTGGTTTTTGACTGTTGTCATGATATGGGGGGCCACTACACATGGGGGCAGGTGCCTGCTTCATGGCATACGCGTTAGACGTGAATGATTCTCAAATGTCCTGCCAGATATTTAGGTAAGTCCAAACCCATTCATAATACCCCGAGTGGAGGCCCTTATCTGCACTTTGTCCCATAAGTTTAATAAAAGATTTCCAGGGCTGCAATTATGGTGCAAACTGGAGAAGTCAATATTTTGTTTTATTCAGAGCCTAACCATGGGTTGCTTTGCAGTTTGTGGCAATCACATGATGGCCACAGTACCTCGATGGCTTTGTGAATGGCCGAGACTACACACTTGTGTCCTCCTGCATTTGCCAGGCTGAATCCTCAGTGAGGGCACATTTGGGTGCAAGTGTGAGTGCTCAAACATTTGCCTACGGGAGCATGCATTGTTGTGAGTATAAATACATGTGTGTACTCAGTTGTGTTCAACTCTTCGTGATGCTATAGACCCCAGGCTCTTTTGTCCTGGGATTCTCCAGGCAAGAACTGGAGTGGGTTGCCATGGCCTCCTTCAGGGGACCTTCCTGACCCAGGGATCAAACCTGTGTCTCTTATGTCTGCTACGTAAGGTCTGCCTAAGTAGACCTTATGTCTACTGCATAAGGTGGAATCTTTACCACTACCGCCACCTGAGGAACTGAATCCTTGAGTATAAATGACCTACTTTTAGTTCTTTAAAAAAAAAAATTATGTGGACCATTTTTAAGCTCTGTATTTAATTTGTTATCACTTCCTTTATGTTTATGATAACATAAACACTTGTTTTATGTTTCGGTCTTGAGACACGTGGGATCTTAGCTCCATGTGGATAGAAGCTGCACCCGCTGCATTGGAAGGTCAAGTCTTAAGCACTGGACCACCAGGCAGTTCACTCCCTATTTCACTTTGTGTTACTGGATGTTGATCTCCGGGACAGTTTTTTTTTTTTTTTTAATTTCCTGGGGCAGAACATTTTGGTTTTAAGATGGTTTTTTTATCCATCAGTATTTCATTTCAGGATAGTAAATGATCATTTCAAAACATCTGCTACACCACCCTAGGAAACCCCCTTTAATGTGAGAAGGCAAGTGAATAGCAGTGACAGCTCTATGGACTTCTCTGTCATTCTCCAGCTAAGAATGAGAGGGCAGGTAGTGGGGTGTCCATGACCAGGAGCCTAAGCAGGTCCTCAATCTAACTGATAGAAGCAAAGTTTCTTTTGATCCCTCTCACATGCTCAGGGTAGAGTTTCTTCTCAATTAGATCTGTACTTGGAAAAGGGGCTCTAGACTCCCCCTCCTACCCCAGCAGAGGGCTTCACATAGGCTCACCTGAGACCAGCTCTCGACCCGGTACACCAGTTCTGGAACCATGTGGTAGTTCATTAGGGTCGCACCACTGATTTGTTCAGACCCTGGTATATCACCCTTATCAGTCAGTTCACTCTCTTAGTCATGTCTGATTCTCTGCGACCCCATGGAATGCAGTACGCCCTTCTGTACACTTCCCTGTCCATCACCAACTCCCAGAGTTTGCTGAAACGCCTGTCCATTGAGTCAGTGACGCCATCCCACCAGCTCATCCTCTGTCGTCCCCTTCTCCTCCTGCCTTCAATCTTTCCCAGCATCAGAGTCCTTTCCAATCAGTCACTACTTCCCATCACGTGGCCTAGGTATTGGAACTTCAGCATCAGTCCTTCCAATGAATATTCCAAATGGATTACCTTTAAAATGGACTGGTTGGATCACATTGCAGTCCAAGGGAGTCTCAACAGTCTTCTCCAGCAACACAGTTCACAAGCATCAATTGTTCGGTGCTCAGCTTTTCTCATGGTCATCCTTATAGCTATTATTAATATTGTCTCCTCCAAACTGAATATATGCCATGCCATATCATGTGGCATGCAGAATCTCAGTTCCCCAAGCAGGCGTCAAACCTGTGCCCCTGCATTGGGGTCCCTGAACCACCAGTGTTAAGGACAGACAGGTAACAAAATTCCTCTATATCAATTCACTGTTAAAGTTAAAGAAATCTTCTTTAAAAAGAAGTGCTTGGACAAAAAGTTGAAGTGCCTCTGAAGGCCCCAGGCACCTCCATGACCCCACCATCCCCACCCCACCCCTTGCCTTTTGCTTGGTGCATCCTTGAGGGCACTCTGGCTCTCCACAGGAAGCTCCAGCCTTTGGACCTTTGAACTCCTTGCTTCCTCTCGGGAAATTCCGTCCTTCTTATGCTCACTGGGCTTACTTCCTCTCCTCCCACCTGTGTCCTGCTGTCACCTCGAAACCAGGCCGGCCTTGATCACCACCTACCCTCCCATCCCGACCACCCATAGACACTCCTCTGTTCTCCATTCTCCACTTTATTTTTCTCCAAAGATCTGGTGGTCAATTGACACACTTGTTACACTTAGGTGCTGACTGCTTGTAGCCAGGCTGTGAGCTTAGTGAAGAATGAGACGGCCTGTGTGTTCTGCTCACTGACCATGCACAGTGACTGTGCGTGAGAGGCCAGCACACAGTAGGTGCTCAGCTAATGGAACTTACATTCCACATGGAGGGTCGTTGATGAAACCATGTGTCACAAAGGTAAATGTTTCTTGACAAGAGAGGAGGAGAAATATTGGGAGCTGGTGGAGGGAATTGCAGGCAGGCCTGGCTGAGCTGGAGGGTGGGAGTGCGAGCTGGGAGGGAATGCTTCCTCTAGAGTGAGCCGGAGCTGGAAAAGGATGAGTCCAAAGAGCTGGGCAAGGGGAGGAGCCTTCCAGGAGGCTGGAACGGTATATGTATTTTTATCCCCATTTCACCGACTTAGAAACTAAGGCTTGGGGAGTAAGAAAGTGGCAGCATTGGGACTAGAAATGGGTTTTATCCAGTCAGAGGCCCGAAGTTCTTCCTGGGACTTTACTCTTTCTGAGAACGGGGTCAAGGTGTAGATGGCACATTTTATTATCCGCCTACTCAAATTGTATTCCCTTTACCAGCCAGTAGCTGCTTAGAGTCATCATGATAATCAAAAACATCCCCATGTGCCTCCTGGGGGAGAAGCAGCCTCACCTGTAAAGAGTCAAAGACTTAGAGAACTCCAGAAATAGTGATCAAGGGTCATTGGTGAATCAACCCTGCCTCCAGCACCTTCCAGGTTTCTTGTACAATATGATAAACCAATCCTCTCCTGACACTGAAGCTGGTGGCTTTCATAACTTGTCCACACATTAGAATCCCCCAGGGAACTCAGTAAGTCCCAATGCCAAGCAGCAGCTAGGCCAAAAAAGCAGAACGGTAAATTCGTCAGGGGATCCCAATAGGAGTCAAGCTTGAGAACCAATGTTTTCACGAATCACCTGGGAGTCTTGTTAAAGACACAGATCTGACCCAGATGCCTTGGGAGGGGCTTGGAGTCCACATTTCTAACAAGCTCCCAGGAGATGAACTCGTGTGGCTGCTCCAGGGACCACAGTCTGAGTAGTCAGGGTGAAGCCCGAAGTCCTCAACTTCCAACAAGCATCAGAATCACCTGGAGGTCCAGTTAAGATTCAGAGGGCCAAATCCCACCCCAGAGCTGTCAATCTGACAGGTTTGAGATGGGGACCAAAGAATCTGCATTTCCAAGACCCTGCATGTGACCCTGATGCTGCTGGTCCAAGGACCACATGTGGAGCACCACGGTGGGGCTGGAGGCATAATCATGGACGGGCAACACAAGTCATCTCTCCGTCAGCTTCCCCAGACCCAAAGTGGGGATGATGAGATCCTCTCCCAGAGGGTGTCATGAGGGCAACACTGAGTGAGCTAGGATTTGTAAGCCTCTTGGAAGCTGGCACCGAGCAGGTGGGATATGAATGATAGCATCCATTCTTAATGAATTTCCCTTGGTCCTGGGGTGCTCCTGGAGCCCAGGCAGACAGACCCTTCAACCACCATGGATGGCCCTCTCCCTGGCCCACTCACTGCCGACACTGTTTCTGTAGGCATTGTATATCTCCTTCACCCAATGGTCGCAGAAGGCCAGCTTTCTGATCCAGTCCACAGCATAGTGCACACTGGAACCTAGGCACAAGCTGGCTCCCGGGGCGGAACCGTGGAAGCCATCAGTGGAGAAGTTGCAAGTGCTGGGGAGACAGAAGAGGGCAGGGGGATGGAGAAGAGACAGTGTCACTGTGGGGAGCTGGGAGCTTTTTACCAGGAGACCCATGGGTGGGCTTAGGGCTGTGTTTCACTCTGTCCCCGAGTGCGTGAGACTACTGTGAGTATCTGTCTTCTGGGAGAAGCAGGATCAGAGCTTCCATTAACTGCCCAAACAACAGTGGCTCCCTGTGCTCATGCCCAGTCAGCCTCCATTCTCTTTTCTTCCGGTATCAAAGAACATCTTTGGTTTTTTGAGGGGCAGTCATCCAGTCCCCTGCATGCACTGAGTGACCAAGCCAAAGAAAATCCCTCTATCTCCCACTTTGGGCTTTGGGGCACAAACACAATTACAAAATGTGGTTGGCCTTAGTTCATCCCAAGAGTAGGGTGCAGAAGAAAATACCAGTGGGCTCTTGATATTTTGATCCCCAAATTTGCTTGTTTCACATGCCTTGAAAGGCCTGGCTGCTAACCCTTTCTTCCTATTTTGTGAGCATCTCTGTATCTTTCTATAGGCATTCCTCATGTTAATTTTATCTTTTCAATTAGGCGGAGTCAGACTTCTCTGCTGGCCCAGTGGTTGGGAATCCAGTTGGCAATGCAGGGGGACACAGGTTCAATCCCTGGCCCCAGGAGATTTCACATGCTATAGAGTAGTTAAGCCCCCAGGCCACAACTACTGACAGCATATTCTAGAGCCTTTGCTCCGCAACAGGAGAAGCTACCTCAATGAGAAGACTGCACTCTGCAATGAGGAGTAGCTCCTGCTTGCTCTAACTATAGAAAGCCTGTTCACAGTGTTGAGGCAAAAAAGAAAAAAAAAGTAATAATAATAATAACAATAATAATAATCAGGCAGAGTCAATTGCATACGTACAGAGTACTTTGCATACAGTACCCTCCTTCAGCATGAAGCATGCCCTGGGAACACATCCGAGTGTCATGGGAAGTTAATGACAGGAGTGGCAGCTGAGAGCCAGAAAGGGAGTTGTGGGAAATTTGTCACCGATAGCAGCTAGAGTATGAAAATGAAAATCCCAGCTCTCATGGAACACCGGTGATTTTCTTTCCCTCCACCAGAAGCCTGGTATAGGTCTGCAAAATCACTGGACATCCCAAGGCAATGTGTAGACCAAAAACTTCAAAAAAACTTTTCAGAGAGTAAAAGCCTGGGTGGGGAGCAGTCAGCATGGTACACCAGGGCCTCTTAATGGGTGGATTTGGCTGACACTTTTCTTTTTCTCTTATTTTGCTGTTTCTGGATTTTCTGTGATGAGTTTAAGGGTAGAGATATGATGTACTAGGAATGAAAAAAATGCTTGGGAATTGTACCTAAGGTATTCCCAGATTAATGCCAGTGCTGCCACAGAGAAAACGAATTTGGAAATGGGAAGCACAGGATCATTCTCTCCTGTGCTTTAGGCTCAGCTTGAATATCAAACCGGAGACAACAAAATCCCTGCAGGATCCACAGAGATGCCTTGAGTGATACCTCAACTTCGAAAGCAAATTTCACCACTGGGGCAGGCAGACCAGAAGAACGCTGACTTAATCTGAAAGGGCTCAGTGGCAGACTCTAGCGTTCTCTCCAGGAGAGGCTGGAAAGACAATCACAGAGATACCAACGGGCTGACAGAAGCTGTTCTTCAGATATCTTCAAATTCTTGCCAATATGCCCAGTAAACATACACTCAAGCACATACACTTTCACTTTAGTCGTTTTTCACAGACATTTGTGAGTGTGTACAAGATTGGAAGCAAGAAAGTGATAATGTCAGGAAGTGGTGTTTTGGAGATGGTGGGAATAGGGGTGATCACAGTCTCTGCTCTGCTCTTTACCGAATTACTCAGATTTAAAAAGATGAGGAATTCCCTGGTAATCCAGTGGTTAGGATTCCGTGCGTTCCCTGCTGAGGGTGTGGGTTCATTCTCTGGTCAGGGTACAGGGAGCCCATAAGCTCTGTAGCATGACAAAAAAAAAAGAATAATCAAACAAAAATCGTGTGCAATTAACTTGATAGACCAGTAGCTTGATATCATGGTATTGAACATCCTAACTTCTGAGATCTTGAGAAGATCACCAAAAAATGTTTTCTGCATGAAGATAAGTTGTGGCTGTTCTAATAACTTGCCGGTATGACTCTGTTCCCAGAGCTGACCGCCTGTGTCTTCCAGAGACACTTGGGTTAACACGCCCACTGCTGTTCTGTGTGCAGACTCTCCTCCCCACCATCCATGCACCACAAGGGAGCCTCCACAGTGGATCTGATGTAGTGGATACTGGCCAGGAAGCCCTGCCTATGCTGGGACCATCTTCCTTGAGTACTAGAAAGTGAAATTATGAAATCCTTCTTCTTCTCCACGAGAGATACCAGTGGGTTTATTACACAGAGGTGTTGCTGTCACTTTTTTCTCATCCCCTCCCTTGGGTGGCAGTAATCTGGGGCTAAAGAGAAAGAAAATACCCCCAACTACTGAAAGGGAGCAGACAACATCTGATCAGAAAGACAGAGAGCCATTTAGTGAGGATTACTCACTGTGCTTGTCACTTTTTGAGCACATTCTTAACTTTATGAGGAAGGGTTTATGTGACTTTATCCCATCAGGGCTTCTCTTTTCCAGAACCTATGAGTTTTCTTTTCACCTGAGAATTTTGATTTATTGGATGTTTTGAAAAATATAAGGTTACTTCTCATTAGAGTGACCACCACTATGACTAACGTAAAATGGAAATCATCACCTAGCTTCTTGTATATAGACAACTACAAGGCCTCTTACTCTTTTTTTTTTCACTTTTAACTCATTATTTTATCAAGTAAAGGGAATTTTATGTTTTTGTATCCGTTGATACAGTAAGGGAAAGTTTTTGGATATTTCATGATGCTTTATAAAAATATTAAAACCCTTTTTCCTGAAATTTAATATTTTCCGTTTTGAAATAGTATTTAAAACCATGGATATGACTAACCTAATGAGTGAGACTTGACTAGAATTTTTTGCATATGTTGTAAAAATTCATACTTTTTATGAAAGTCAGTGGATTTTGATAAATTACAATACAAGGACCATGTCCCTAGGAAGATACATTATAAGACGCCACGTTCCTAAGTTTTGAAATGCAAATGTCGTTACTAAGGACAATCCTATTCCCCAAGAACCTATGCTTTTTGCCACATGCTCCTCCTTCTCTACTGTCAAGGTCCTCATCTTGCTACATGACTTTGTTTTTTTTTAAATTTCTTTCAACCTCTTTTCTGTGGATTTTTTTTTTTTTAAGAGGCTGTGGAAGAGTAGCTTCAGATCATTTCCCATCCAGTGGTCTGAGCACTGATGTCTCTGGTAGGGAGCTGCTGGGCAGGCATAGACGATATCTGTGTGCCTCTAGACCACAAGATATTAAGAAGAGGTGGCAAGAATACACAGAAAAACTGTACAAAAAGATGTTCATGATGCAGATAATCACAATGGTGTGATCACTCTCCTAGAACCAGACATTCTGGAATATGAATTCAAGTGGGCCTTACAAAGCATTACTAGGAACAAAGCTAGTGGAGGTGCTGGAATTCCAGTAGAGCTATTTTGAAATCCTGAAAGATGATGCTATGAACGTGCTGAACTCAATATGCCAACAAATCAGGAGAACTCTGCAGTGGCCACAGGATTGGAAAAGTTCAGTTTTCATTCCAATCCCAAAGAAAGGCAGTTGCAAAGAATGCTCAAACTACCGCACAATTGCACTCATCTCCCACACGAGTAAATTAATGCTCAAAATTATCCAAGCCATGCTCCAGCAATATGTGAACCATGAACTTCCAGATGTTCAAGCTGGTTTTACAAAAGGCAGAGGAATAGCATAGTCGAAGCTATGGTTTTTCCCGTAGTCATGTATGGATATCAGAGCTGGAGTAGTAAGAAAGTTGAGAACCAAAAGAATTCATGCTGTGAAACTGTGGTATTGGAGAAGACTCGAGAATGCCTTGGACTGCAAGGAGATTCAACCAGTTCACCGTAAAAGACATCAGTCCTGAATATTCATTGGAAGGACTGATGCTGAGCTGAAACTCCAATAGTTTGGCCATCTGACATGAAGGACTGACTCATTCGAAAGACCCTGATGCTGGGAAAGATCGAAGGTGGGAGGAGAAGGGGACAACAGAAGACGAGTTGGTTGGATGGCATCACCAACTCAATGGACACGAGTTTGAGTAAACTGCGGGGTGTTGATGATGGACAGGGAGGCCTGACTTGAAGCAGTCCATTGGCTCGCAAAGAAATGGACACAACTACGCCACTGAACAGACTGACTGAACTCAAAATCAAAGAAAGGGATTCTAGGAAATGTAGAACTAGCCTAGACAAATTAACACAGCAGAGCACAGACCACTTGACTTACTAAACCCTTCCGCTTTACTTAGTAGGATGAATTGAGCTTTGAAAAGCTGACCTGACTGATAAAGAGACTGTGGACAAGTCTGTAGGGAGGAGACTTTTTAGTCAATGCTTTAATTGTCCATCTTACAAATCTGCACTAGAAACAGTCAGAATCTCATTTTTGCCACCTCCTTTGCAGTCAGAATGTAACCATGTGATATAGGCTCAATCAATTAGATGCACCTAGATGGTACCCAGGCTCAGCCAATCAAATACATCCAGATGGCACCTAAGACTCAATTACTACAGCCACATGGAATGCAGGTTTAACCAATGGATACACCTACAGGTGAAAGCAATGCAAGTGGATTCTGATGCATGGAATTCAATCTAGCAGAGGTGCAAGAGACATAAGCCATCTCACTAGTGACAGCCGCTGTGTCTGAAGCCAGTGGTAGTGACAGTTCAGTTCAGTTCAGTCACTCAGTCGAGTCCGACTCTCTGCGACCCCATGAACTGCAGCATGCCAGGCCTCCCTGTCCATCACCAACTCCCAAAGTCCACCCAAACCCATGTCCATTGAGTTGACGATGCCAACCCACCTTCTTATCCTCTGCCATGCCCTTCTTCTCCTGCCCTCAGTCTTTCCCAACGTCAGGGTCTTTTCCAATGAGTGACAGAAGATCCTGCAATTAATTTCTGTATTGTCATGGCTGCCTCTCCAGCCTTCCCTCCCAGAAATCTGTGTCACTTAATATTCTTAATAAGTTTCTTTCCTGCTCAAAGTTACCTGTAATGGATTTTATTCTTTTCAAGTAGAAAGCTGACACCCCTCTAACTTCATTTAACCATCAAGCCTCTTTGCAAAACTAGACTAAGTAAGGAACAATGTCCAACCCCATGGGCAGTGGAGTCAGGGAGAGGCATTTTGTCAAATTATTATAGTGCCACAGACTCTGGGCCAGTGTCCCTCTGAGGGGGTCACTGACCTGGGTTGTGAGTCGGGTAGACCCATTTGAATCCAGGCTGTGGTGCTGACTGACCTGTTGTGTGACATGGAGCATATCACTTTCCTCATCTTGACAGTGGACTATGATTAGTACTTGCCTCCTCGGGTTGTCATGGAGACCAAAAGATTCCTGTACGGAGCAATCTCTCAACCACACAGCTCAGCACGTGGGATACACCCACACCAGTGATGCTAGAAGGAATGAGAGTCACCTTTCTTTTGCTGGATTAAAAAAAAATCAGTAATAATAGAGGTGGTGTCCTCATGTAGTCCAAGATGAAGATGGTCTGTGAACACTGCAGTTTAGAAAACAGTTACATGTTTTTCGTCTTGAATTTTTTAGTTTTCTTTCTTTTTTTAATTTATTTATTTTAATTGGGGGCTAATTAGTCTACAATATTGTAGTGGTTTTGCCACACATTGACATGAATCAGCCACGGTTGTGCATGTGTTTCCCATCCTGAACCCCTCACCCATCCAATCCTATCCCTCTGGGTCACCCCAGTGCCACAGCCCTGAACACTCTATCTCATGCATCGGACTTGGACTGGAGGTCTGTTTCATATATGGAAATATACATGTTTCAACACTATTCTCCGAATCCACCCCACACTTGCCTTCTCTCACAGAGTCCAAAAGACTGTTCTATACATCTGTGTCTCTTTTCCTGTCTTGCATATAGGGTTATCATTACCATCTTTCTGAAGCCCATATATATATGTATATACATATGGCATAGGTATGTGTGTGTGTGTGTGTGTGTGTGTGTGTGTGTGTGTGTGTGTGTGTGTGTGTGTGTGTTATTGGTGCTTTTCTTTCTGGCTTACTTCACTCTGTATAATAGGGTCCAGTTTCATCCACCTCGTTAACACTGATTCAAATGCATTCTTTTGGATATATGAGTAATATTCCATTGTGTATATATACCACAGCTTTCTTATCCATTCTTCTGCTGATGGACATCTGGGTTGCTTCCGTGTCCTGGCTATTATAAACAGTGCTGCGATGAACATTGGGGCACATGTGTCTCTTTCAGTTCTGGTTCCCTTGGGGCTTACGTCCAGGAGTAGGACTGCTGTTACATATGGCTGTTCCATTTCCAGTTTTTTTTTTAAGGAATCTCCACACTGTTCTCCATAGTAGCTCTGCTAGTTTGTATTCCCAACAACAGTGTAAGAGGGTTCCCTTTTCTCCACACCCTCTCCAGGATTTATTGTTTGTAGACGTTTGGATAGCAGCCTTTCTGCCTAGTGTGAGATGGTACCTCATTATGGTTTTGATTTGCATTTCCCTGATAATGAGTGATTTGAGCATCTTTTCATGTGTTTGTTAGCCATCTGTATGTCTTCTTTGGAGAAATGTCTGTTTAGTTCTTTAGCCCATTTTTTGAATGGCTCGCTTATTTTTCTGGAATTGAGCTGCAGGCGTTGCTTGTATAGTTTTGAGATTTATTCATTGTCAGTTGCTTTGTTTGCTATTATTTTCGCCCATTGTGAAAGCCATCTTTTCCCCTTGCTTAGAGTTTCCTTCTTTGTGCAAAAGCTTTTAAGTTTAATGAGGTCCCATTTGTGTATTTTTGCTTCTATTTCCATTACTCTGGGATATGGGTCATAGAGGATCCTGCTGTGATTTCTGTCAGAAAGTATTTTGCCTGTGTTTTCCTCTAGGAGTTTTATAGTTTGTGGTCTTACGTTTAGATCTTTAATCTATTTTGAATTTATTTTTGAGTACGGTGTTAGAAAGTGTTCTAGTTTCATTCTTTAACAAGTGGTTGACCAGTTTTCCCGGCATGCTTGTTAAAGGGATTGTCTTGTCTTCATTGTACATTCTTGCCTCCTCTGTCAAAGATAAAGTATCCATAGGTGCGTGGATTTATCTCTGGGCTTGCTATTTTGATTCATTTATCTATATATCTTTTTTTTGTGTGTGCCAGGACCACGCTGTCTCGATGACTGTAGCTTTGTAGTATAGCCTGAAATCAGGCAGGGCATTTCCTCCAGGTCCATTCTTCTTTCTCAAGATTGCTTTGACTATTAGAGGTTTTTTGTAATTCCATACAAATTGTGAAAGTATTTCTTCTAGTTCCCTGAAAAATACCGTCGGTAGCTTGATAGGGATTGCATTGAATCTATAGTTTGCTTTGGGTAGTATACCTATTTTCAGTATATTGATTCTTTCAATGCATGTACATGGTATATTTCTCCATCTATTTGTGTCCAGTTTGATTTCTTTCACCAGTGTCTTCTAGTTTTCTATATGCAGGACTTTTGTTTCTCTAGGTAAATATAGTCCTCACTATTTTATTCTTTTTGCTGCAATGGTGAATGGAATTGTTTCTTTAATATTTCTTTCAGTTTTCTCCTTGTTAGTGTACAGGAATGCAAGGGATTTCTGCGTGTTCATTTTGTATCCTGCAACTTTACTATATTCGTTGATTAGCTCTAGTAATTTTCTGGTGGAGTGTTTCGGGTTTTCTATGTAGAGGATCATGGCATCTGCAAACGGTGAGAGTTTTACTTTTTCTTTTCCAATCCGGATTCCTTGTATTTGTTTTTCTGCTCTGATCCCTCTTGGCCAAAACTTCCAAAACTATGTTGAATAGTAGTGGTGAGAGTGCACATCCTTATCTTGATCCTGACTTTAGGGGCAATGCTTTCAATTTTTCATCATTGAGGATAATGTTTGCTGTGGGTTTGCCATATATAGCTTTAATTATGTTTAGGTATGTTCTTTCTATGCCTGCTTTCTGGAGTGTTTTGATGATAAATGGATGTTGAATTTCGTTCAAGACTTTCTCTGCAGCTATTGTGATAACCATATGTTTTCTTATCTTTCAATTTGCTAATGTGGTGTATTATGTTGATTGATTTGTAGATATTGAAGAACCCTTGTATCCCTGGGATAAAGCCCACTTGGTCATGATATATGATCATTTTAATATGCTGTTGGATTCTGCTTGCTAGAATTTTGTTAAGGATTTTGCGTCTATGTTCATCAGTGATATTGGCCTGTAGTTATCTCTTTTTTTGTGGCATCTTTGTCTGGCGTTGGTAGTAGGGTAATGGTGGCTTCATAGAATGAGTTTGGAAGTCTGCATTCCTCTGCAACTGGAAGAGTTTGAGTACTATAGATATTAGCTCTTCTCTCAATTTTTGGTATAATCCAGCTGTGAAGCCGTCTGGTCCTGGGCTTCTGTTTGCTGGAAGATTACTGATTACACTTTCCATTTCCGTGCTTGTGGTGGGTCTGTAAAGATTTTCTGTTTCTTCCTGACTCCGTTTTCGAAAGTTGTACTTTTCTAAGAATTTGTCCACTTCTTCCAAGTTGTCCATTTTATTGGCATATAGTTACTGATAGTAGTCTCTTATAATCACTTGTATTTCTGTGTTGTCTGTTGTGATCTCTCCATTTTCATTTTTAATTTGTTGATTAGATTCTTCTCCCTTTGCCTCTTGATGAGTCCGGCTAATGGTTTGTCAATTTTATTTATCTTCTCAAAGAATCAGCTTTTAGCTTTGTTGATTTTTGCTCTAGTCTTTTTTGTTTCTTTTACATTTATTTGTGCCCTATTTTATGATTTCTTTGCTTCTATTAACCCTGGGGTTCTTCATTTCTTACTTTTCTAGTTGCTTTAGGCAGAGGGTTAGGTTATTTGTTTAACTTTTTTCTTGTTTCTTGAGGTAAGGCTGTTTTGCTCTGAACCTTCGCCTTAGCAGTGATTTTACAATGTCCCATAGGTTTTGGCTTGTTGTGTTTTCATTTTCAATTGCTTCCATGCATATTTTGATGTCTTTTTGATTTCCTCTGTGATTTGTTGGTTATTTACCAGCGTGACATTCAGCCTCCATATGTTTGAATTTTTAACAGTTTTTCTCCTGCAGTTGACATCTAGTCTTACTGCATTGTGATCAGAAAATATGCCTGGAATGATTTCAAGGTGTTTTGAATTTATCAAGGCTGGACTTATGGCCAAGGATGTGATCTCTTCTGGAGAAGTTTCCATGTGTACTTGAGAAAAAATGTGAAATTCATTGTTCGGTGTAAAATTAGTATAGATATCAATTAGGTTTCTCTGTTCTAATGTATCATTTAAAGTTTGTGTTTCCTTGTTGATTTTCTGTTTACTTGATCCATCCATAGGTGTGAGTGTGGTATTAAAATCTTCCACTATTATTGTGTGATTGTTAATCTTCCCTTTCATGCTTGTTAGCATTTTCCTTACATATTGCTGTTCTCTTATGTTGGGTGTTTATGTATTTTTAATCATTACATTTTCTTCTCGGTTTGATGTTTTGATCATTATATAGTGTATTTCTTTGTCTCTCCCACAGGCTTTATTTTAAAGTGCATTTTATATGATATGAGTATTGCTACCCCTGCTTTCTTCTGTTTTTTTTCCCCCCAACCCTTCACTTTCAGTCTGTATGTGTCCCATGTTTTGAGGTGGGCCTTTTGTAGACAACATAAGTAGCGGTCTTGTTTTTGTATCCATTCAGCTAGACTCTGTCTTTTCATTGCGGCATTCAACCCATTTACATGTAAGGTAATTATTGACAGGTATGATCCTGTTGCCATTTGCTTTACTATTTTCGGTTCAGGTTTATGCAGCCATTCTGTTTTTCCTGCCTAGAGAAGATCTTTGGTATTTGTTGAAGAGCTAGTTTGGTGGTGCTGAATTCTCTCCGCTTTTACTTGTCTGTAAAGCTTTTGATTTCTCCTTCATATTTGAATGTGATCCTTGCAGGGTACAGTAATCTGGGTTGAAAGTTTTTCTCTTTCATCACTTGAAGCATGTCCTGCAATTCCCTTCTGGCCTGAAGAGTTTCTGTTGAAAGATCAGCTGTTATTCTCATGAGAATCCCTTTGTGTGTAATGTGTTGTTTTTCCCTGGCTGCTTTTAATATTTGTTCTTTGTGTTTGATCTTTGTTAATTTGATTAATATGTGTCTTGGGGTGTTTCACTTTATGTTTATCCAGCCTGGGACTTTCTGGGTTTCTTGCATGTGGGTGACTATTTCCTTTCCCTTTTTAGGGAATTTTTCAACTATTATCTTCTCAAGTATTTTCTCATGGCATTTCTTTTTCTCTTCTCCTTCTGGGACTCCTCTGATTCAAATGTTGGGGCCTTTAACATTGTCCCAGAGGTTTCTGAGGTTGTTCTCTATTCTTTTAATTCTTTTTTCTTTCTATTTTCCTCTCTGCTTCATTTATTTCTACCATTCCATTCTACCTCAGTTATCCTATCTTCTGCCTCTGTTATTCTACTTTTCTTTCCCTCCAGAGAGTTTTTGATCTCATATATTCCATTATCCATTAGTGATTGGCTCTTTTTTTTCCCATCTAGGTCCCTGTTCAATGATTCACCATCATCTCAATCCTTGTCTGCAGGCTATTTATCTGTAACTCCATTTTGTCTTCCAGATCTTGGATCTTCTTTAACCTCCTTATTCTGAATTCTTTTTCCGGAAGACTCTCTATCTCCTCCTCTTTTGCTTGGTTTGGTGCACATTTATCATGTTCCTTTCCTGCTGATTTACATGTTTAAACCCCAACCTTGACTAACACACTTAAAAAATGATGAAAAGGACAAATTTTGTTACATCTCATTTACCATATTTAAAAAAAAAATGTGAAATACCCAAAGCAATTATACACTTTAAATGCTATCTCAATAAATCCTTTTTAAAATGTCAACCAACCTGGCTTCCCAGTTCCTTCTGATCATAATTCAGCCCCCATACCCCTTGATTTCTTTTCATTCTCTGATCTCATCAGCTCCATCTCCAATGCTGAATCCCTCATTCTGGCCCCCTCAACTTTCTCCTATTCTGAGAAGATCCAGAAGCCCCCTCAGGTTTTTTTAGTTGCTCTCCCTTCTACCTTGGGTGTTCTTCCAATAAAGGTACAGGCTCTGAGATCTAGCTGCCCAGCAGAATCACCTGAAGAACTTATGAATGCCCCAACCCCACCTGAGAGAGTCAGATATCGTTACTTGGGGAAAGAGGGTGGCACCTGAACATTTATTGTTGTTTTAATACTTGCCAGGCACTTCTAACATTCAGCCGGCACTACTAAATCACTGCTGAAGACATCGTGCTCAGTTCCCACATAAAGGTTTCAGTTCAAAGGCCAGTTCTACAAGAGGCCATCCCCAATCACACCAACTACTTCCCTTCCATATGCTACATATTTGATTCTGTCCCACCTAAGATTCTATCATATACAGATCTGCTTCCCAGTGAGAATGTCAGATGGATGAAGGCAGAGCCTGTGTCCTCAGTGCTTGGTTCCCCACAGATGCTCAGCATACAACTGTTTCATGAATGACCCTCCACCGGTGCCCTCCTGGGTCTAGCTTCCGCTCTAAGGGCTGCAGTTCTCCATGACGACCATTAGGTGGCGATAGTGCCTCGCTGCATTAAAGGTCATCTCTAGACCCACCAATGGAGAAGACAATGGCAACCCAATCCAGTGCTCTTGTCTGGAAGATCCCATGGATGGAGGAGCCTGGTAGGCTGCAGTCCATGGAGTCGTGAAGAGTCAGACACGACTGGGCAACTTCATGTTCACTTTTCGCTTTCATGCATTGGAGAAGGAAATGGCAACCCACGTCAGTGTTCTTGTCTGGAGATTTCCAGGGACAGGGGAGCCTGGTGGGCTGCCATCGATGGGGTCCCACAGACTCGGGCACAACTGAAGGGACTTAGCAGCAGCAGGAGACCTACCAGGCCAACTGTGCAGGTCGGGGCAGTGGTAGAAGGGGGTAGGTGGTGGGGCCAATCCTGCCCTGTGCTTAGCCATTGCTCAGAGAAAGGAGAAAGGACCACGGCAGACAGTTGGTGGCCTCCTTCTCCTCCTCATTTCTAGACTCTGAGCCACTGAGCCCTGAAAACAGCCCACTCAGACTAAAGTCAGAGGCAGAAGGTCCTGCTTCCCTGTCTGGAACCTCCAAGTCCTGGCCAGTCCCTGAGCCCTGGATGTAACCTCCTGAGATGAATTCCATAGGTCCCTCACCTAGCTGATGACTTGCACACAAGGCTGGTCTGCTGGCCATGGCTGGTATCAGCAGACAACCTGAATATCCATCAACTGGGAGTTGTGACACACACTGCCACCTTCCACGTGGCAGGCTCCCATACCCCGAGAGAAGAATAAGGAAGCTCTTGTAAGGTCTTCTCTAAACCAGTTCCATTCCATTCCTTTCACAACACCAGCCAGGGATGGCTTGAGGGGCCAAACATGCCCTGCTTTTGTCTAGCCATGGAGCTGAGGAGTGTTCCCATGTTTAAATGATGGGAAAAAAAATATTTATGTGACCCATGAAGATGAAATGACCAGGATGTGCCTGGGCAGAGTCAAGGTCACACGTTGCCCACAGAGCTCCTTGTAGCTCAGGTTGCCATCTTGGCTACTGAAAGACAAATTCATTCCCTCCCAGTGTTCTTCTGAGACTGACCCCAGATTTCCCTTCTGTCTCCATCTCTGTCAGTAAATTCTCTAGAACTGAACTTCCCAGGAAAGCTGCAAGTGGGGACATTTATTTATAATGTGGAGAGAAACCTTCCTGACCTCATGTGACCCTGTCTCCGTCTTTGGCCCAAACCTGATACATCCATCCTGACCAAATGGAAAACTGTCAGTTCGAGGAAGAGCAAGGCATATTTTTTCCAAAACAGCTTCATTTTAAAAAGGTGAAGATTCTGAAAAAATTAGGGGGTGGGGAGAACCCATAAGAACATACCTCGTGAATCTACTGGTTCAGTCACAAAGAAACACCCTCATCAGAGAAGATATTTAAGCTTCATACAAATGTTATACAAAGAAATTGTGAAAAAAATACTTCCGTATGCGAAAAGCAATTATGCTTCACAAATAAGGCTAGGTTTTTGTTTCTTTTGACAACTGCAATTGACAAATGTTCTTTCTTGTTTTCCTCTAGTACCCTCTTTTTTATTTCTTTTTATTATGAGTAACTAGCTGGAAACTATACAGTTCACATCCTCTTATCAATAATGAAGAGAAAGGAAACAAGATTAAAGTGTACAACAAAATGTACTGAAATGGTATCGTACAATTAATTTTTATCCTATACATACATCACCTTTTTGCTTTGTTCAATGCTTCTTGAACATACATACAAAATGGTACTATAGCATACAGAGTGTAACGGCAGAGTGGTGTCCTGTTTCCCCTCAAACTGCTTTTGTTTCATATTGACATATAAACCTAAAATTCCATCGTATATTACGTACATGCTTCATCTCAGGCTCAAATGTCCTCCGAGTGTGTCTCGCCTTTGACTTTTCACTTCTATGAAGCATGGCCATCTCTTACGAAGAAGGTGTGAGTGTCTTTAAAGGAACCACAAAGCAAAGAAAATCTCTGTTTTGGAGCTTCGGACTTGAATGCTTTCTACGGTCTTCTCTTCTGCAAACTGCGGTGAGCTGGGTTGTTTCTAGTTAATCATCTGTAAACAAAGATATGGGTTTTTCCTTTTTTTCTTTTGTCCCTTTTATTGGAGTAGAGTCATCATGGAAATCACATCAGATTAATGAGCACATCTATGTGCTCTTCTGGTCCAGAGAGCTTCCCTTTTAAAACATGGTAACATAGCACTTGAAATGGGCCAGTGGGTGCATGTGATGTGTCCATAGCAGCACTAAACTCCATGCTGGAAATTCCTGATCCCAATGTGCTGTGTACAGACATAAAATGGAAACAGCTCACAGGGTGTCACAGAGAAGGAGCTGTGCACCGTAAAGCAACCCCTGTCCCCTCTCTGTACCCCTGTGACAGACTGGCTGGGTGACCATCCTTTCTCCAGCATCCAAACATTCTTTTTGTTGTTGTGTGTGTCTTTTGTTTTGTTTTGTTTTGCTTTTCTCTTTCTCTCTCTCTCTCTGTTTTAAAGAAGTTAAAGTTAGTACAAGTGTGAAAAGGGGAAGGTACTCTAGGCTTGATGACAGTCACAAATTGTATATTATTTACATCTAAAGCAAAGATTTCATGTGGGTGGAACATTCCACAGTGAAGGGTAATGCCAGACATGATATAATGTGCCCTGCCCTCCATGCCAGTTGCAGAGGCCAAGTCAGAGGGTGGCAGTCCTCCTGTCTCATGTTTCTTTGCCATTTCTGGTTTCCCTGGTGTCTGGATTTTTTCCCTCTATGGAGTGGGTGGTGTGTGTCCTAGCATGTCCCTAGGCACAGAAGGTGTCCAGGTGGGACTTTTTCAGGATGAGGCTCCTTGAACTGGTACCAGTGTTCTGCTCAGAGCGGGCTGAGCCTCGCTTCTCCTCACTGCCGCTCCAGCAAGGGGATTTACTGGTCTGGGAGGGGGAAAGCCAAGGGGAAAGGGAGATTTAGCTTTCCTGCCCATCCCTGGCCATTCCTGCCCACCCCCTTCTACTTGATCTGCACCTGCTTCCCCAGGAAGCCACCTTCCCCTCCCAACTCTCCAACACACAGGGGGGAAATCCTGCCACTGTTTACTGACCTGGATTTTTGGGTCTTTAAGGATTTAACAGGAGCTGGTTGGAAAAACAGAAGGGCTTTGTGCTCAGAAAAATAAAGATGAGGGGGGAAACGTACTAACGTATCAAGAAAGGGGTTTCTTATGCAGTAATTGGGACCAGGCACTCTTACTGCATGTGTAGACACAAAGAACCCCAAGCTCTTGTTATATTTAACCTTGGGCACCAAGAAAGGCACTGAGATTTGGTGTTCAGTCTACTTAATCCTGTTAACGGAGTTTCTTTCATCACTGTATAGACAACTTGAAAGCAGACTTATACCTCAACCAGCCAAAGGAAAAAGAGTGAAGACCAGAATGGATAAGCCCACCTGGGCTTAACGGTTAAGCCCAACTGGCTCCGAGTATGGACAAGCTAATGGGTCAACAGAGGATGAAAGAACCACAGTAAGGGCTAAGGGAGTTTCAAGGACACGTGCACCATAAGGAGCTAAATCGTGGATGAGTAAGATATGAGGACACTGAAGGAAGAGCCAAATGAGGTGTTTGTCCAGCGGGGAGACACCCAGCCTGCAGGCTCAGTGGGATGGCCGACTCTGAGAGACCCACCAGCACATCACTGAGATCTCATCATATATTAGATCGTTTACCAAGTTCAGACAGATTGGGACAAAACTTTTTTTTTTTTAACTTCTTGAGGTGGGATGATAATATATGAACACAAGAGGTCGACTATCAAGCTTAGAGACAGAATCAGAGTGGGGGAGCAAGGGACCAGATCATCACCTAGAAGGGTAAGTACTCTTATCATCGCCTAGTGATAGGCAGAATGTGTGTGGTTCTGAGCTCTGGTTCGAGAAGAGAAGCAGCAAAGACAGTGATAAGGATCTCCCAAGTCACATATTCACTCAGGAGAGAACACATTCTCGTCACTTGTATCTATGACCCAAAGGGAGCGCTATTGTGGTGGGCAGAGCTGGGTTCCAGGGTGGAGCTATCTTAGGGTTCTTGAGTCCAAATCCACCCCTTCTTAGACATTCTTCCCTACTCGTGACACCTACATTGTTAGTCCTCTGGAAAGTCGGTGATTGAGCTGGTCATCACGACACGGAAACTCTGACAACAATGTACTCAAGTCACATCGAATCTCCCCAGCTCTGACAAAGATGTACTCAAGTCACATCGAATCTCCCCAGCTCTGCTGAAGGCAGAGAACAGCTAGGCAGCGGGGCTTAGCTTACTTAGCACAGGAGCCACATCCCAGAGCCAGGCCACCTGAGTAAGTGCAGAGCCTGACCTCTCCCATGGACAGGACAGGGCACGCTGGCTGATTCAGCCAATCACTGCAGAGGAAATGGGTGTTACTTCAGCACTCACCATGAAAATAGTAAGGATGAAGCCCCTTCAAGAAGCCAGATCGGGAATTCCCTGGCAGTTCGGTGGTTAGGACCTCGTGCTTTCACTGCCAAGGGTACAGGTTCAATCTCTGCTTGGGGAACTAAGATCTCATGAGCTGGTTAGCATGGTCAAAAAATAAATAAATAAATAAAATAAAATAAAAGCAGGAGAGAGAGAGAAGCCAGACCATCCATCCTCTCTCTCTCATATCCTCCTGCTGTTTCCAATGGCCATCAGGAGCACAGTGAGGAAGAAACCAGGCAAAGCCAAGACCCATCACTCAGAAACATACATGCTCACAAAGAAAACACACACACACACACATTCACTCAGGAGACGAGCACACTGCCTGCTGGGAAAAGATCCCCGTTGGTTGTCATGAAGTTGGTTCATACTTCCACTTCTGCACTGGGTAGTTTGTGTGAGGCTGGTGCTCTGTGATGTTTGGGGGCAGAGGCAGGTGGTTTGTCACACCTGTTGCTAACTGAAGATACAGCAAGGCAACGTCAGAGACTGGCAGAGAGCTAGAGTCTGGAAGAGAGCTCAAGTCCGTACAAACCCACCAGCTCTCTATCCTGCTGTCCAACAGGCTACTGATCTTAGAACTGGAGAGCTTCTGAGTCAGTGTTGCCATTTTCCAAATTGAGGCAGTCATAGAAGACTAAGGCTTTTACAAATGTATATTAAACCATGAACTAAGATCACTGGACGCTGAACGAGATTACAGGTGGAAATAAGGCGTACCATGATGTAAAAGCCATAAATTCCCAGAAGTTTGAAAGCAAATTTCCTTCAGAACCACTCTGCCAAGAGCTTAGTTCATCCAGGGAAACTGTAGGCGCTGGCTCCACCACACTTAGGTGGCAAGGCTCCATCAAAGGAACCTAGATTATTTAGGCTAAGTATAATCATGAATCTACTGCCAAGGCTGATGAGAGATCAGGAAGGAGAGTGTGATGGAGGTGCATGGAGTGACAAGGGTTGAGGAAGGAGCCACAGGTGAGATTTTACTGGACCATACCTCAGCCATGATGGTAGGACTCAGACACATACTTATTTGAAATGGAAGAGCCCAAAATGTGCGCCATGAAGTGTCTCAAGAAAACAACCCTTATGGCAAAGAATTTGGCAGGGAAATGGTTGAAGATATGCGAGTGGTGAGCGGGGAGAAAAAACACCCAGGGAAAAGTAAGGCTATACAGAGATGGAAATGTAATCACAGTGCACTAGTTGACTCTGAGACCAACAGCACGACCATAATGATGGACACACAGATGGTCATCTGGCAAGGTTTATGACTCAGCCAACAGCCGGAACTGAGGTGGGCCATCTGCAGTTATAGAATAGAATGCACAAGATCTCTCCACCTTGGTGATGGGAACTCAGAGCAGGAAAATGGAAAAGTCTGAAAATGACAGTGGAGGAGAGGTGAGGGAATAAATGTGCACCAAGAGAGGGGTCCAGAGACAGTTTCCTCCAGCTGGGAGAACAAGGACTAAGGAATAAGTGTTGTACTGGAGCAAGGAAGCCTATAGAGCACGTCAAACAGTGACAGAGTGGTCTTGGAGAGAGGGGAGAAGAGAGGTGATAAGTGACCCCAATTCTCATCTTCAAAAGTCACAAGTCAACACACAACGTCTAGATAAAGTCAAGAAACAGCAATATGAGGAAATAAGTTATCTATAAATAAGTACAGGATGCAAAAAATAGCCATGAAGACTGGGGCAAGGAATTGTTTTTCCCTGTGTGATTTTACTTTCTCTGACTACACACATCCCGTCGTATCAGGGATGGTACAGGGGATTCATCCCACGACCCACCATGGACACCAGATTGCATGGAAACTTAATCTCATGGCCAGCCCTCCATATCCACATCCACAGATTCAACCAGCTACAGATTGTGTAGAAATTCATTCATTACAGGAACGTAATTCCGCTCAGATTTGGACTGCATAATCCAAACCCATGTTGTTCAAGGGTCAACTCGATATGCATGCATCACTTTAAAATCTTAAGATGAAGAGACAAGTGAACAGGAGAGTGATATGGACAGCCAAAGGAAGTTCCTAACTCCTGTTTAACCTTTCTTTCTCTCAACTAGACCCTCATCTTAACCAGCCTGGTTCCAGAGGTTGATAAAGAGCACAGGAACCTCCATGTTTGTAACGCTCAGCTTTCCTCCAGCTTCCACCTACACTGTCAGCAAGCAGTGAGCACATACAGAAGTCGTCAGGCATATGAGGAATGAGAAAATGAGCTGGTCTGTCTGCTTTGACACAAGCCGTCAGCCAGAAGGCTGTGGAGTGCAAAAAAGGGGGAAATGAACAGGCGTGAGCTCACAGTCCTGATCAGGCATCCAGGAACCTCCAGCTCAGCTCACACTCTAGAATAATCCTGAAACACTCCCTAATAAATGCTGACAATTGAGGCTCCTTCCCTCTGTCCCCTCTAGTCATCAGGCTCCCTGAGATGTTCTTCTCCTACTCCAGCCTCTGCACCAACTCACCAGCATCTCTAGACCCTTACCTCTTCTCTCCACCCTCCCTTTTCATCCCCTCACACACTAGGGTGCTTCAGGTCGGGTGGTCAACCAATGATGGTCCACAGGCAAAATCCAGCCCAATGCCTGCTTTCCCAAGTGCAAGTTCACTGCAGCACAGGAACGTCTCTTTATGTGCCATCTCTGGCTGCTTTCATCTGACAACAGCAGTTCTGATAAAAACTGGTGGTCCACCAACCCCTAGGCCAGGAAACACCTCATTCACCTCACAACTGCCAGATGCTGTATCTCCCAACCACGTTTGTACATGCAAGCCTCCTTGTCACACCAGATTCTGTACCCCACAGCATCACCAATCCTCCTCTTCCCATGTGGATGACACCACTGTGCTGCTCCAAATCCCCAACAGGGCTCCCTGCCTGCAGCAGTGTTTTCCCAACTTGAACCCTTCCACCGACCAACCACCTCCACGGCTTTGACACATCCAAAGTCCCCCTACTTATGGCTCAGCTAATGTTTCTAAACTCACTTTCCACTTAAGTCAAACAAAAACTCTTCTATCAACACAAAAAGCAGGAAATCAGAATACCTGCCCTACACAGACGGCAACTCTACAAATCAACATAACGAAAACCCAACTGTAGCAGAAAACTCGAGGTGGGTGCTGTGCTGCTGTTGAAGTCTCAAGTCTCCTCTGCCATTGTTAAAAAGAGAAACTAGAAGAAGGGATGAGGAAGACACCTCAGCTCCAAACTCAACGTGTCCTCCAGATGCAGTCACAAGACCTGAGTGAGAGTGAGAAGGGAATTGACAGGCGGCTCAGTCATACTTCCATGCCTATTCATCTTCATATTCCCCCTAAAAGCAGCTCATGCCACTCTCTCATCATGTCTCCTGGATCTAAACCCCGCTTCCAGTGCCACTGGGAAACCTCCAGCCACTCTAACAAGATACATCATTTCTTGCTCTAAGTACTCAATATGCAGAAACTAACTAACAAACAAAAGTTTGGTTTTCAGCTGAAGACAATAATCTGGGAGAAAGACCCTGGAGCTGAAGGACCCTGAAAGAAGCAGAACTGTTCTCACTGAGGATGAACCATTTTAGAATGCCCTAAAACTTACTTGAGAGGTTGCAGGGGAAAGCCTAAAGAACACAGCTCAAACTCCACAGAAGAGAACTAGAAAAGTTAGTGCCAGATAATCTACCCAAAACAGCCTGCCAGGTTATTCCTCGATAAGAAATATTTCTACAGAAAGATCACTTCCGTAGAAATGCTTTTCTCCTCTGAAGGCCTTCACGGAATGTGGATGCTGGGACCTCAGGGACAAGTTCACACAGTTTAATTTACTATGGTCATTTCTGAGGGCAGAAGAACTGTCCAAACCAAATGTATCTTCTGCCCCACCTCAGTTCAGCAAGAGAAACTCTCTCTGTCTTTGATTCAGAACTGAAAAAAACAAAACAAAACACAGCAAAAAAAAAAAAAAACTAACACAAATAAGGTAAATTCTCAACTTGGAGAAATGCCTCAAAGCTGCTTGCTAAGCCATCCTTCACCTCTACTGACCAGCCCAGGGTTCCCTCAAAGATCCCTAAGGAACCACAGTTTGCAAACCACTTCCCTGAACCCTTCAGACTCCCCTGGAGGAGACGGCTCCCTTGCCCCTGCGGAACATGAGAGTACATACAACCATCAGGGGGCCATGTACCAGAGTCTAGCTTGGAGCATAAGAGAAAGGAGAGGGTATTTCCTTGGACCCAGAGAGGTCAAGGATCTAGAAACACAGAAAAAGACAGATGGAGCCAAGGCACTGTTTTAAACAGGGCCTCCCCAGTACCCCACCCCAGGGAAGCCCGGGGATCCATAGGGGTGCTCATCATGGCCCCGACAACACCTTAACGCCCTCTGCCTGGCATGCTCAGGGAGGGAAGGCCAGGCCAGTCAGTGTGGCCTAAGCCCTGTGCCCTTTTCTGCTCCATCTCCCTGGAAACAGAACTAGGGATGCCCCTTACTCAATGCTAGAGCCTCAGCTTCAAGAACACTGTTTGTCAACTCCCCCCTCTCTGACCTATTCTACTCTCTGGATTTCTATCCTATCCCCAAAGGATGTACAGCCATCCCCTAGTACCCAAGGTGGAATGGTTCCAGGACCCCCCAAGGATACTAAAATCCAAGGACGTGCAAGTTCCTTATATAAAATGGCCTAGAAGGATGAATACAACTGTGCCTTTGTATCCAACGGTTCCACATTCATGTATTCAACCAAACAGAGGTGGAATTTTGGTTGTTTGCATGTACACATGAGAAATCCATGGATAGACAAGGCTACCTATATACTAAATCATATTATATCAATTCACCTTTATTCCACAATAACCTCTTCCTAGGCAATGATATCAATAAAGTCAAAGAGGTTTGACTTCTGGGATGAATTGATGTTTTCCCCTGATACACACGAATTAAAATCATAATGACTACAAATGTAAAAAATGACCAATGTGTCCTGTAAAATAACATCTGCATGCAATCAATATGGCACCCCCTGGGAAAATCAGAAATTTGATGTCTGTGTCCAATATGGCAATCACCAGCCACCCATGGCTATTGTATCTACATTCATTATCATTAAATTAACCTGAAATCCAGGTTTTGGTCACACTAGCCCCAGTTCAAGTGTTCATTGTTCAAGTGCCATATGAGGCTGGTCGCAGGTTTTCACAATGGGCAGAGGGGATGTAGAACATTCCCATCATCACAGAAGGTTCTACTAGACAACACTTGCCCTCTACATGCAGCCTGAAGACAGACAACTTCCCACATCACGGGAATCATCATGGTATTGGGAGGGGGCTGCTCTGAGATTCTGTTTGGCCCTAGGTGTGTGCGATGAATTCTCACCGAGCCACTGTCCTTGCATTTCTCAGCTGGCGTCCCCTTCGCTTTCAAGGCGCTGGTTTACAGGGGGGCTGCCTGAGTTTCGGAGGAAGTGCCCTGGGATAACTTATTTAGTGTTTCCGTGTTCACATCGGGGTCTACTTCCTGCTGAGGGGTGGTAGTTGAGTGCAGAGGGGGACAGAAGTCACATATACGCCGAGCATAGTAGTTCCCAGGACTGCGGGGAACCCTGCTCTGTGCAAACCACCATGTGTTAAGACATGCCAACCAGCTCCACCCAGGTTACAGTGTGGTCCCTGAATAGCTGGATCGAAGCCTTCCAAGACACAGGAATTCCAGACTGTGTTTGAAGATATGTTCATTTTTAAGAGTGAGAGAGAAGAGTGAAATGGTTGACTGAAAGCTCAACGTTCAGAAAATTAAGATCACGGCAACTGGTCCCATCACTTCATAGGAAATGGATGGGGAAACAGTGTCAGACTTTTTTTTTTTGTGGAGCTCCAAAATTACTGAAGATGCTGATTGCAGCCATGAAATTAAAAGATACTTATTCCTTGGAAGGAAATTTAGGACCAACCTAGATAGCATATCAAAAAGCAGAGACATTACTTTGCCAACCAAAGTCCATCTAGTCAAGGCTATGGTTTTTCCAGTAGTCATGAATGAATGGGAGAGTTGGACTGTGAAGAAACCTGAGCCCCGAAGAAGTGATGCTTTAGAACTGTAGTGCTGGAGAAGACTCTTGAGAGTCCCTTGGACTGCAAGGAGATCCAACCAGTCCATCCTAAAAATCAGCCCTGGGTGTTCAATGAAATTATTGATGTTGTAGCTGAAACTCCAATTCTTTGGCCACCTGATACTAACGGTTGACTCACCAGAAAAGACCGTAACGCGGGAATAACTGGGAGCAGGAGGAGAAGGGGACAACAGGAGATGAGGATGGCATCACCGCCATCCAGCAGAGTTTGGGTAAACTCTGGGAGTTGCTGAATGACAGGGAGGCCTGGTGTGGTGCCGTTCTAGGGGTCGCAAAGAGTGGGACATGACAGATTGACTGAACTGAAAGTCGCTCATTCGTGTCTGACTCTCTGCGACCCCATGAATTGCAGCACGCCAGGCCTCCCTGTCCATCACCAACTCCCGGAGTCCACCCAAACCCATGTTTATCGAGTAGGTGATGCCATACAACCATCTCATCCTCTGTCGTCCCCTTCTCCTCCCGCCCGCAATCCTACCCAGCATTAGGGTCTTTTCCAATGAGTCAACCCTTCGCATGAGGTGGCCAAAGTATTGGAGTTTCAGCTACAACATCAGACCTTCCAATGAACACCCAGGATTGATCTCTTTTACGATGGATTGATTGGATCTCCTTGCAGTCCAAGGGACTCTCAAGAGTCTTCTCCAACACCACAGTTCAAAAGCATCAATTCTGTGGCACTCAGCTTTCTTCACCGTCCAACTCTCACATCCATACATGACCACTGCAAAAACCATAGCCTTGATTAGACGGACTTTTGTTGGCAAAGTAATGTCTCTGCTTTTATATATGCTATCTAGGTTGACCATAACCTTCCTTCCAAAGAGTAAGTGTCTTTTAATGTCATGGCTGCAGTCACCATCAGTTTTATTAAATCATTCTGGAGATTCTGGAGATATTCCAGTTTGTGAAGCAAATAGTACGACTGTTCCAATTTCATAATTTCCTATTTTAGACGAGTGTGCACCCCCATGCACTTGCTATCACCCTGTTACAGCATAGTTGAAAGGTTTTCACAGACCACATGGACCACAAATCCTAAAACGTTTATTCTCTAGACCTTCTTAAAAAAAGCTTACGAACCCCTGCCTAAGCGTCTCAAACTTGGGTCATTTATCTACCACCCTTGAAAAATTTAGCAATCCACTGACACATTTCCTTGTCACATTATTTATGTTATTTGTGTTTAAATATATTCTTTGAAGTGGAGACTTCTTCTAAACACAGAAATCTAGTATTGGCCATAAATGAGCACTAAGTATAAAATATTACTAATACATATTATTAATCACGTCTTACTAGGTGGTGTCTCCAGCTAGAGTTTCTTGGCCTGGGATCTGCTTGCTGTGTTTTGGAAAGAGATTTAAAAGGCAGATTAGTTCCAAAGCAGCACTTTGTCCTTCACATAAGCGCTAGTGATTGTTATAGCCTTGAGTCCAAGATGGGCTCCATGGTGGGGGCTGTCTAGTATATTGTACATTGTGCATTGCAGAATGGGGTAGAAGATGTGTTTGATTTGTGTGTGTGTGTGTGTGTGTGTGTGTGTGTGTGTGTGTGTGTGTCTGCTTAGTCACTCACATTTCCGACGCTTTGCAACCCCATGAAATGTAGTCTGCCAGACTCCTCTGTCTGTGGCCTTCTCCAGGCAAGAATACTGGAGTGTGTTGCCATTTCGTTCTTCAAGAGATGTTCTCGACCCAGGGATCAAATCCAGGTCTCCTGCATTGCAGGCAGTTTCTTTACCACCTTAGCTACCAGGGATGACCACATTGCTTGGGGCAGAGACAAATATTGCCCCAAGCAGGGAACCACAGCAAACCACATGAAGCTAAAGTCATCTGGGCTGTCATTACAAGCTCCATTCACACAAGTGAATGCATCCAAGTAAACTGGAGGGTGGAGACAATGGTGCCTGGAGACTTGGCTATGTGTCTGCCTGCTACTCTCGTGTATGTAGGAGTCATCTGTGGTGAGTGAGCGTGGCAAGCGCCCTGTGATCCAGGAGGAGACAAGGACCCGTCCACCACAGTCGGGTCCAGGGGACACTCTTAGTCCCACCTGACTGGGTGCAAGACTTCATGTGCTCGGGCCAGTGGGCCTTCTGGCAGGGGTAGTCAGAGTAGCTGGTATTCCACAGCAGTAGAAAACATCCTCCTTCTTGCAGTTGGTACAACACAGCTTCCTCTTGGTCTCGGCCGCTGCCTGCTGCTTCTCCAGCTCCAGTTGCTTCTTCACCTCAGCAATGAGCTGGCCCTGCTCCTGTTCTAGGCTCTGCCGCATCTCTGCCTTTTTCAACTCTGCCAGAGGAGGGGAGGGGAGAGGACACTGACTTCATCGCCCATCCCAAGCCATGGGTTCATTCACACCAGGTCAGAAGGTGAATCCTAACAGGTGTGAAACCTTGGGTCGGGGATGCCCTGGTCATATGAGCCCGTGCAGAGAATCACCCAGCTTCCCTGAGCTCCAATGTCTTCATCTGTAAAATGGGCATCCACCACGCTGACCACGAATGTAAGCATGATCATGAACGTCAGGTCCTGAGGATACTGAAAATGGGGCCCTGAGGTGACTCTGTAGGAAGTACTCACATAAAACCTCTGAAAAATGTCCACTGAATTCACTTTGAAATTTATCATTTGTATAAGCTTTTTTCTCTATCAAATACAGAGTACCTATGATCTGTAGGCACTGTTGTAAACACTTTATAAATGTGAACTCTTTTAATCCTTACTCCAACCTTAAGGAGGTGTATACTCCTACAATACCCATTTCACAGATGAGGAAACTGAGGCACACAGCTAAGATGAGCAGAGCTGGGGCTACGACTTGGATATATTTCTTTTCTGATGTGTTTAGTGGCAGCAGATCTAATCTTCCAGACAGGGCATCAGGACTGATCATTGGGCTGACAGGACAATGATCAAACTGCTCAGGCTACTGAGATTTCTCTCAGTTTTACAACAGGTCAGAGCTCACAAGCAGGAGAAGCCACCACAGTTGTTGTCATGAATTTGTTGCTGATGTTGGTATTTGGAAGAAAGGAAAACGGGTTTCTGCCAGCTCCTGCTTCATACCTGGTTTCTCCAGGTTAGACTCCCTAAGATGCCGTGTTCTCCCTAAGATTGGTAAGGCGGCCTGGACTACTTTTGACTGAGTGCACATTTGGGCCTAACTCTAGACATGCCAAGAAGTTCCTATCCAAACCTTTATCAGTGGAGGCCAGGTCAGCAGCACTTACCCAAGTTGTATTTCATGTCCAAGAGCTCCTTTTGGTGCAGCCACTGGATATCCCCCGCCCATGCAGTTATATATTTATTCCTCATTCAAATTCTCCATTATTATATTTTTTAATTTTTTTAAATATAAATTTATTTATTTTATTTGGAGGCTAATAACTTTCCAATATTGTAGTGGTTTTGACATACATAGAGATGAATCTGCCACGGGTGTACATGTGTTCCTCATCCTGAACCCACCCCACACCTCACTTCCTATCCCATCCCTCTGGGTCATCCCAGTGCACCAGCCCCGAGCACCCTGTCTCATGCATCAAAAATGGACTGGTGATTCATTTTGCATGCGATGATATACATGTTTCAATTCCATTCTCCCAAATCATCCCACACTTTCCCTCTCCCAAAGAGTCTAAAATACTGTTCTATACCTTTGTGTCTCTTTCCCTGTCTGTCTCGCATTTAGGGTTATCATTACCATCTTTCTGAATCATATATATATATATATATATATATATATATATATATATGTGTGTGTGTGTGTGTATATATGCATTAGTATGCTGTATTTGTGTTTTTATTTATGGCTTACTTTACTCTGTATAATAGGCTCCAGATTCATCCAGCTCATTAGACCTGATTTAAATGTTTTTTTTGTTGTTGTTGTTTTTTTATAAATTTATTTATTTTAGTTGGGGGCTAATTACTTTACAATATTGTAATAGTTTTTGCCATACATTGACATGAATCAGCCATGGGTTTACATGTGTTCCCCTTCCTGGACCCCCCACCCACCTCCCTCCCCATCCCATCCCTCTGGGTCATCCCATTGCCCCGGCCCTGAGCCCTTGTCTCATGCATCGAACATGGAATGGTGTTCTGTTTCACATATGATAATATACATGTTTCAATGCTATTCTCCCAGAACGTCCCACCCTCACCTTCTCCCTCAGAGTCCATAAAATTGTTCTATGCATCTGTGTCTCTTATTCTGTCTCGCATATAGGGTTATCGTTACCATCTTTCAAATTCCATATATATGCATTAGTATACTGTATTGTTGTTTTTCTTTCTGGCTTACTTCACTCTGTATAATGGGCTCCAGTTTCATCCATCTCAGTAGAACCGATTCAAATGTATTTTTTTTAATGGCCGAGCAATATTCCATTGTGTATATGTACCACAGCTTCCTTATCCATTCGTCTGCTGATGGACATCGAGGTTGCTTCCATGTCCTGGCTATTGTAAAGAGTGCTGCGATGACCATTGGGGTACACGCGTCTCTTTCAATTCTGGTTTCCTCGGTGTATAGGCCCAGCAGTGGGATTGCTGGGTCATATGGCAGTTCTATTCCCAGTTTTTTAAGGAATCTCCACACTGTTCTCCATAGTGGCTGTACTAGTTTGCATTCCCACCAACAGTGCAAGAGGGTTCCCTTTTCTCCACACCCTCTCCAGCATTTATTGCTTGTAGACTTTTGGATAGCAGCCATTCTGACTGGTGTGAAATGATACCTCATTGTGGTCTTGATTTGCATTTCTCTAATAGTGAGTAATGTTGAGCATCTTTTCATGTGTTTGTTAGCCATCTGTATGTCTTCTTTGGAGAAATGTCTGTTTAGTTCTTTGGCCCATTTTTTGATGGGGTCGTTTATTTTTCTGGAATTCAGCTGCAGAAGTTGCTTGTATATTTTTGAGATTAATTGTTTGTCTGTTGCTTCGTTTGCTATTATTTTCTCCCATTCTGAAGGCTGTCTTTTCACCTTGCTTATAGTTTCCTTTGTTGTGCAAAAGCTTTTCATTTTAATTAGGTCCCATTTGTTTATTTTTGCTTTTATTTCCAATATTCTGGGAGGTGGGTCATGGAGGATCCTGCTGTGATTTATGTCGGAGAGTGTTTTGCCTATGTTTTCCTCTAGGAGTTTTATAGTTTCTGGTCTTACGTTTAGATCTTTAATCCATTTTGAGTTTATTTTTGTGTACGGTGTTAGGAAGTGGAAGTGTTCTAGTTTCATTCTTTTACAAGTGGTTGACCAGTTTTCCCAGCACCACTTGTTAAAGAGATTGTCTTTTCTCCATTGTATATTCTTGCCTCCTTTGTCGAAGATAAGGTGTCCATATGTGCGTGGGTTTATCTCTGGGCTTTCTATTGTGTTCCATTGATCTATATTTCTATCTTTGTGCCAGTACCATACTGTCTTGATGACTGTGGCTTTGTAGTACAGCCTGAAGTCAGGCAGGTTGATTCCTCCAGTTCCATTAAGCAAACATTATCCTCAATGGTGAAAAATTGAAAGCATTTCCCCTAAAGTCAGGAACAAGGCAAGGATGCCCACTTTCACCACTACTATTCAACATAGTTTTGGAAGTTTTGGCCACAGCAATCAGAGCAGAAAAAGAAATAAAAGGAATACAGATAGGAAAAGAAGAAGTAAAACTCTCACTGTTTGCAGATGACATGATCCTCTACATAGAAAACCCAAAAGACTCTACTAGAAAATTACTAGAGTTAATCAATGAATGTAGTAAAGTTGCAGGATATAAAATTAACACACAGAAATCCTTTGCATTCTATACTCCAATAATGAGAAAACAGAAAGAGAAATTAAGGAAACAATACCATTCACCATTGCAACAAAAAGAATAAAATACTTAGGAATATATCTACCTAAAGAAACAAAAGACTTATATATATATAGAAAACTATAAAACACTGATGAAAGAAATCAAAGAGGACACAAACAGATGGAGAAATATACCGTGGTCATGGATTGGAAGAATTAATATAGTGAAAATGAGTATACTACCCAAAGCAATCTATAGATTCAATGCAATCCCTATCAAGCTACCAATGGTATTGTTCACAGAACTAGAACAAATCATCTCACAATTTGTATGGAAATATAAGAAACCTCGAATAGCCAAAGCAATCTTGAGGTAAATGTATTCTTTTTAATGGCTGAGTAATATTCCATTGTGTATATGTACCACTGCTTTCCTATCCATTTGTCTACTCATTGACATCTAGATTGCTTCCATATCCTGGCTATTATGAACAGGGCTGCAATGAACACTGGGGTATACGTGTCTCTTTCAATTCTGGTTTCCCCTTTGTATCTCAATCCTCAGCCTGTGGATCTGTATGGAGACAGAAAGACTTATAAAGTGCATCTGGGCGTTTGCTGTCAATAGGGCTTGGAAGCTCCAGCTATCACGATAGGGTTAATGTCATGTGTTGAGTCAAAGAGCGGGAAGCCTGGTCTCTGCTCGCCTCCCCCAGATGGTTGTCAGTTGGTTAATTCAAATTCATGAGAAATTCTGCTTAAAAAAAACAAACAAACAAATAAAAAACAAATACCAGTGGTCCATCTTTTCTAAGAGATGCTCCAGTAAAAGCCATTTAAAGTCAAAAAGACCAGATTTTCAAAATAAATAGTACAGTGAGTGACCTACTTATGAACAGGTTCCATTCCTAGAGCATGTTCCTAAGTCCAATTTCTTTGTAGAAGTCCAACAAAGTTAGCCTAAGCAACCAACTAACACAATCAGCTAGATAGTACAATACCAGGTACATCACTGCTGCTTTTATGCTTTCTTATGGACATCCTGGGCTTGAAATAAAGATACTGTAATACTGCACTCTGTACAGTAAAGCACACAAAGCACAACGACTTGTAGAGGATGTGTGCGGGTGACAATGTACGCCAGGGAGTTGAACTAACTTACAGGATTAAACATGCAAACATTCACGTCTTTCAAAATTCCCAACTTGAAGGTTCACACATAAGACACTTCAGTTCCATTCAGCCCCTCAGTCATGTCCAGCGCTCTGAGACTCCGTGAACTGCTACGACTGCAGGGGCCCCAGGCACTGGACAGATGAACATCCATCCCCAGAGAGGATTCCCTCGGGTTCACACAAAAAAACACGGATGCAAGTCAGCATCCTTGGTCTCAGACGATGTGCCTGGACATAAAACTAGGTTTAATAAGGACTGAAAGTGAGTTCGCTCCGTCGTGTCCAACTCTTTTGCAACCTCATGGACTGTAGCCCTCCAGGCTCCTCTGTCCATGGGATTTCCCAGGCAAGAATACTGGAGTGGGTTGTTATTTCTTTCCCCAGGGTATCTAACCAACCCAGGGAAAGAAACCTGGGCCTCCAGGATTGCATGCAGATTCTTTATTATCTGAGTCACCAAGCAAGCCCTCAATGACAACACCTTTTTTGGGGGGCTCAGCATGCTTCCACTGCATGACTCCATGTCTGTCATTTTTAGATTTCTGTCACCCAGAAAAGACGTGAGTTCTTGATTATTCTAGGGGAAAATTTCAGTTAACTGTTGTTCTGGGAAAACCAAGGAGTGTGAAAGGAGAAGAGTGCTGACAGGCTGACTTTTCCACCCGAGGGGGGAGGGGGTCTTGGTGGTTACACAACTGACTGGCCCTCTTGCTCCTCCGGGGAAGAATTCAGCCCAAGTCCTGGGCCAGAACACAGGGTGGGACTGAGAGAAGATCTCTACCTAGAGTGAGGTTGCCCCCACCCGTTCCCAGGACAACCTTTCAGATATCGGTCACAGCCTCTGCCCCTTCCCCTTGCAGGGGCAGAAGTGGCTTTGAGCTTGCCCCTTTTAAAAGGCAGAGATCCCACAGGCAAGGCTTCTAACTTGCAAAAGCAACGTTAGTGCCTCTCTTTTCTGCCATGTGGTTAAGAAATACACTGTCCTTGTGGATAAGCTAGTCTGATACCTTCTTGGGCAAAGGGCAACCACAAAAAGGCCCTTTCTCTCTCTCATCTTGCAAAAGCAAACAACTGGCTTTGTAGAGTGGTAACTTCTCTGGAAGAGTCCCATTCGGGCTCTTTTTCAAATTAAAATAACAAACAAACAAACAACAACAACAAAGCAGGAGTATGCAATCTGAAAACTTTCCAGGCTTGACACACTTTGGGGGAGTTTTCATTTAGTCACTAAAACGCTTTAATTTCTAAAGGATATGGAAGGTTTACTGGGACGGTGGGGAGGAAGAGGAAAGGCCATGGAAAATTCCATTTGTCCTAAAAATTTTGGAGTATATACTCACCTGCAGTCTCAAAAAGAAGTGACTTTCTTAAAAGTCAACACTCCAAAGGCGACCCACCCAACTAGCCTACTTATATCAGACTTAGGTTACTGTCTTGTACAATAAAAAAGGACTTTTTCAGAGAAGGCTGGAAACGACTGATATGACACATGTAAGTGGAGTCAAGGTCCTGAAGCGAGCTCCATTAGCCTCTGCTCTGGCATCTCTAGCTAGAAAAGCCATCTTTCGATCTGAGGATTCAGTTTCTTTGTATAAGCTGCACTTCTAACTGAAGATCACTTGGAGGTCACCAAGCACTCTTCAAAGCACCAGTCACTTAATAAACACATAAGTGAAATCACACCTTTGAAAAGATGCTCAACTGCAGAGTCTGACATGAAGCCAATTCTTCAAGACTGAAATCATCCTCAGGTGGCTCTGGATTTCAACTTCTGTGAAGTTCCTCTAACTGACCTATTGTTTCAGAATCATCCTCTACATAAAATTCCCACCACGTTCAGAGGATCCTAGAGAAACTTCCTTCCGACACCAGTGAGAGGAACAGCTCAGCTTCATTTTATCACCTGGAGTGCCTTGTATTTGGCGGGGGGGGGGCATGAGCTCTTTTAAAGCACTCATATGTTTTTTCCCTTTTCATTTCAACTGCAGGAAGCTCAGGGCCAAAAGGGAAGAGTGACTTTGCTAATTCTGAAGGCTGACATAATTATTTCTGTATGTAAAATTTCCCTACATCTCTCACTATTTCATGTTCAATTTTCTCGGTGTCTTGATTTCCATTTTATCAGTATATCTGAAATCCTTTCTGGAAGCAGTGAAAAAATCCACAACTAAACAAACAGTCAACTTCAGAAAGAAAGGAATAGTTTAAATCTATCATTCATAGGAACACTGCCATCTGGGACCCAACAATTCCACAAACTTCATGGAAAAAATGCTACTCCTGTTGCTTTCTGCAGCATCAGAAGTGGTCCCTCAAACCGCAGTCCACACAGAATTGGATGTTTCAGATGCCACTCATAATTTTAAGGGATGAGGTGGTGATCCATCCTTCCTGACCGACTCAGCTGCTCTCTATCATCCTACCCTGCATCACTGAGAGATATTCCATCCTCTTTCAATGAATTCCAGGAACTGAGGTTCAGCAACAGTTCACAATGATACAAACACAGAGGATAAAAGCTCAAAACCCATCCCCCCTCCTGCTTTAAGCAGTGAGACTAAGAAAACCCCAGGGCACACAGAACTGAGAAGATGGGTCCTATCAGAAGCTGCCCGTTGTCTGTTGTGTCACTAAGTCGTGTCCAGCTCTTTTGTGATCCCATGGACTATATAGACCACCAGACTCCTCTGTCCATGTAATTCTCCAGGGAAGACTACTGGAGTAGGTTGTCATTGTCTTCTGGGGATCTTCCCAATCCAAGGATCAAATTTGCGTCTCCTGCATTGGCAAGCAGATTCTTTACCACTGAGCTACATAATTAAAACTGGCTGGATAGTATGTAACTCACAAAGTACAAGAGGTTTTATGGCCACAATCTCCAACTTGTTCTTAGGCCATGTTTCTCCTGGGCTCTTAATTAATTCTTATCTTTCTTGGGCATATCAACAGCCAAGCCAGCGGAGAAATTCACTGACTGCTTCACCAACGGGCCAAATATCTTTTAAATCATTCCTATGTTCCACTGGTATGGATCTAACAGAAGCAGAAGATATTAAGAAGAGGTGGCAAGAATACACAGAAGAACTGTACAAAAAAGATCTTCACGACCCAGATAATCATGATGGTGTGATCACTCACCTAGAGCCAGACATCCTGGAATGTGAAATCAAGTGGGCCTTAGAAAGCATCACTATGAACAAAGCTATTGGAGGTGATGGAATTTCAGTTGAGCTATTTCAAATCCTCAAAGATGATGCTGTGAAAGCGCTGCACTCGATATGCCAGAAAATTTGGAAAACTCAGCAGTGGCCACAGGACTGGAGGAGGTCAGTTTTCGTTTCAATCCCAAAGAAAGGCAATGGCAAATAATGCTCAAACTACCGCACAATTGCACTCATCTCACAGGCTAGTAATATAATGCTCAAAATTCCCAAGCCAGGCTTCAGCAATAGGTGAACTGTGAACTTCCAGATGTTCAAGCTGGTTTTCGAAAAGGCAGAGGAACCAGAGATCAAATTGCCAATATCCGCTGGATCATCGAAAAAGCAAGAGGGTTCCAGAAAAACATCTATTTCTGCTTTATTGACTATGCCAAAGCCTCTGACTGTGTGGATCACAATAAACTGTGCAAAATTCTGAAAGAGATGGGAATACCAGACCATCTGACCTGTCTCTTGAGAAACCTGTATGCAGGTCAGGAAGCAACAGTTAGAACTGGACATGGAACAACAGACTGGTTCCAAATAGGAAAAGGAGTACATCAAGGCAGTATATTGTCCCCCTGCTTATTTAACTTCTCTGCAGAGTACATCATGAGAAACGCTGGGCTGGAAGAAACACAAGCTGGAATCAAGATTGCTGGGAGAAATATCAGTAAACTCAGATATGTGGATGACACCACCCTTATGGCAGAAAGTAAAGAAGAACTAAAGAGCCTCTTGATGAATTTGAAAGAGGACAGTGAAAAAGTTTGCTTAAGGCTCAACGTTCAGAAAACTAAGATCATGGCATCTGGTCCCATCACTTCATGGGAAATTAATGGGGAAACAGTGGAAAGTGTGTCAGACTTTATTTTTTGGGCTCCAAAATCACTGCTGCTGGTGATTGAGGCCATGAAATTAAAAGACACTTACTCCTTGGAAGGAAGGTTATGGCCAACCTAGATAGCATATTTTAAAGCAGAGACATTACTTTGCCAACAAAAGTCCGTCTAGTCAAGGCTATGGTTTTTCCAGTGGTCATCTGTGGATGTGAGCGTTGGACGGTAAAGAAAGCTGAGCGCCGAAGAATTGATGCTTTTGAACTATGGTGTTGGAAAAGACTCTTGAGAGTCCCTTGGACTACAGGAGATCCAATCAATCCATCCTAAAAGAGATGAATCCTGGGTGTTCATTGGAAGGTCTGATGTTGTAGCTGAAACTCCAATACTTTGGCCACCTCATGCGAAGTGTTGACTCATTGGAAAAGACCCTAATGCTGGGTAGGATTGGGGGCGGGAGGAGAAGGGGACGACAGAGGGTGAGATGGATGGATGGCATAACCGATTCGATGGACATGGGTTTGGGTAGACTCCGGGAGTTAGTGATGGACAGAGAGGCCTGGCGTGCTGCAATTCATGGGGTCACAAAGAGTCAGACACGAATGAGCAACTGAACTGAACTGGACTGATGTTCCACTGTAGGGTCTACCAACATGCCTGGGGTGTCTCAAGTTTGAATGAAGCCACTGCTGGTTCAGTCCCTAACAGCAGTAAAGGGAGAACTGCTAAGACTCAGGCAGCAGTTCACAACTAGGTGAGATTTAGCTTTGTCAAGACACTTTTGAAGTCCTCCACTGGGTAGATGCTACTGACATCCAGTTGGTAAAGACCAGGGATACTGCTAAACATCCTTCAATAAACAGGACAAAGAACTGTCCAGCATAAAATGTCAATAGCGCCAAGGTTGAGAGGCCTTGGGCCCATGTCAGCTAAAGGCAAATATGGCAGAACACAGGCTCTGGTGCGCATCATACAATGCCCCTTGGATTTCTACAGACCTGAAGAAGAACTCAGTAGTCTGGTGCCGCTCACCCGGAAAACCTTACACTCTAGTAAGAAAATATATTTTGAGATGCCTGGGCAGTGTGAGGGGAGGTAAGGGAGAATAAACTCATCAAGGTCTTTGAACTGAACGCTTTTCTCAATTTCAGCCCTGTCCAATGTCTTAGCATTGATAACCACTTGAGGCATGTAAGTGAACATATTGGAAAGGAAACTGCTTAGGTTCAAAATGACCTGACTGCTGGAAGCACCTATTACTTTCTAAGAGACTTCTTCTCCTGTGCTCAAAATCAACCACATTGGGTATCAAGAAGGTTAAAGGTAGGCAGGCCCAGCTCAAGTCCTTGTCCTGCTCAGTAACTAGCTAGGTGACTTGGAGATACCCCAAGCTTTGTTGTGCACACTTCATGATGTCTGAGGGTGACATGACATGTGATAGTATAAATGGCAATGTGGCATTCTAAAACCAAATCAAGAAAGCAGAAACTGATACAGTCACTTACCCTCCTGCTTGGGAGATGTTTCTTTGGGTTCCTTCCTAGGTTTTCGACTCTCCAGTGCAGAAAGGTCTTCTCTTAAATCTGTGACAAATCCACTCTCTGAATCAGAATCCAGGCCCAAATGCACTCTTGGGGAGTCAGTCTCACCTTTTCCCTTCAGCTTATCCTTTGTGGGATGAGGAAAGAATTTTGCTTTGTCTGAAAAGTCCTTCTCAAGCTGGGGGCTCATCTTCTCCTTGACTGATCTTGGCTTTCTCACTGGCTGGTGACATGCTTTCAGCTCCTCTTCTATCTCTACTGGGTTTGCCACTTTGGACTTTCTTCTTTTCTTTTTTTTTTTTTTGAAAGCAGATGGCTCTTTTCCCATCTGAGACAACTCTGTGTCTTCAGCAACTTCTGGCTCATTCTTGGACCTCTGCTCCTCATCACTGATAGGGTCACTTTCGCTACTATCTGACTTCTCTGTATTCCTGGAATCGCTGGGCTTGACAGTCATATAAACATCTTCTGAGATTTCATTTATGCCTACATTAAAAAAAAGAAAGAAAGAAAACAGGATGTAGCATGCTCACAGAAAAAGGAGCAGGACCAGAAAACCACAAATATTTAACATGCTCAATGCTGAAATTAAAAAAAAAAAAAAATCGCATTGCCTCACACTGTCCTGGTGGCGTTAGCAGTAGAATTAAGTTGCAGGTGAATACAAGTGACAAATGGAACTTGCCTGGAGAGTGTTTCAGTTACTGACATTCAAAAATGACATCGGACCAAACCACGTGCATTTCTAATTTATACAGAGCTCAATCTTGGCAGCATAGGTAAGTACTGGGAAACATAGAATGGGAGGGATGGAAGGGAACACTACACAGGATTTGTTAAAACTGATCAATTTTCAGTTCAGTTGAGTTCAGTCGCTCAATCTCGTCTGACTCTTTGCGACCACATTAACAGCAGCACTCAAGGCCTCCCTGTCCACCACCATCTCCCGGAGTGCACCTAAACTCATGTCCATTGAGTCGGTGATGCCATCAAACCATCTCATTCTCTGTTGTCCCCTTCTCCTCTTGCCCCCAATCTTTCCCAGCATCAGGGTCTTTTCTAATGAGTCAGCTCTTCGCATCAGGTGGCCAAAATATTGGAGTTTCAGCTACAACATCAGTCCTTCCAACGAACACTCAGGACTGATCTCCTTTAGCATGGACTGTTTGGATCTCCTTGCAGCCCAAGGGACTCTCAAGAGTCTTCTCCAACACCACAGTTCAAAAGCATCAATTCTTCAGCTCTCAGCTTTCTTTATAGTTCAACTCTAGCATTCACACATGACAACTGCAAAAGCCATAACCTTGACTAGACAGACCCTTGTTGACAAAGTAATGTCTCTGTTTTTAATATGCTGTCTAGCTTCATCATAACTTTCCTTCCAAGGAGTAAGTGTCTTTTAATGACATGGCTGCAATCAGCATCTGCAGTGATTTTGGAGCCCAGAAATATAAAGTCAGCCACTGTTTTCTCATTTATTTGCCATGAAGTGACGTGACCGGATGTCATGATCTTAGTTTTCTGAATGTTGAACTTTAAGCCAACATTTTCACTCTCCTCTTTCACTTTCATCAAGAGGCTTTTTAGTTCTTCTTCACTTTCTGGCATAAGGGTGGGGTCATCTGCCTGTCTGAGGTTATTGATATTTCTCCCAGCCACCTTGACTCCAGCTTGTGCTTCTATTTTACAGATTAGAAATAAAAGAGGGCCTGAGAAATCCCTTGTCCTGGGACACAAAGAAAACCAAGACAGAGAGGCGAGGCTAGAGGCATGGATTCTTGAGTCACCATTTGGGCTCTTCCCACATATTTCCAAAGCGTTAAGTCTTTTACTCTTTCTGTCCATGACTCAAAGAAATAAGCCAAGCCTTAAAGCAGGGATTGCAAACTCACAGCGCAAGAGCCACGTGGGGCAAGCAGACGTGTTATTTAGGAAGCAATGATTTGACCCAATGCTTTCCAATCTTTTGTTATTTGTCGCTTTTAACTTAGAATGTGCTGGCCAATTCAGAAACCCGGAAGTTTCACACAGAAATTAAGATTTTAGGCTTGCCTGAAAGAGCAGAAGACCTGGCCATTCTCGGTCACAGGGCTTCAAGCCTGGCTGGGGCTGAGAACTACTGTCTCATTTCGGTTGGGGGAGCACTGTCTCCAGGTCACCCAGCTGCCCAGCCCCCATCTTGCTCCCTGCCCTGAAGCAGAGTCAACCATCATTGTGCTTCTACTCTTTTTCTACTGGTAACTGAGTCCAGAGGAAAGGCACCCATTTCCATGTCTCAAGCAAAAGGAAAAACGATAAAACAACAGGAGTTTCCTACATATACAAGCAAAAATTGGCAAAAGTCTATTTCTAACAATAATTTCATTTAACCTGTTTGTATTTCCTACTCCCAATAGTGAGCGTCATCCATCTGTAGGTAAATAATCCGTTACCCTACAAGCTTGAAAAGAGGAAATCCCCATCAACTCTGTATTGTCTTCATTCTAGAGCAATGGTTACCATGAGTGGGATCACGGAAGAGAAAATCGTAAAAGGGCAAGAGCCACAAACAGCCCAGCAGGATCAGGAGTGAACTATATCCACCTCCTCCAGGGCTCAAAGGGAAAGAATCAAAAAATCCAATCTGGTTTGATTTCTGGATCTCAGGGCTGGTGCAGTTGGTAACTAATGTTCGGACCCAAGAATGACAAGCATGACCACATTTGCTTGGATACTGGAGCCCAAAGGAGGTGAATTCAGATCCTGCTCCTCTGCTTCTATTAGTTGTGTGACCCTGAACGGGTGGACTACCTCTCTGAGCCTCAGTTTCTTCCCCTGGACAATGGGTTTGATAACATTATCAACCTTCCAGGACAATCTTTGCACAGTGCCGGGGGGATAGGAAGTCCTCCGTAACTCCTTATTGACAATAACAAATCGAGGAGCTAGACTAGCTGCCTGGAAGAACCCAAGAAAGATATGGACTGCATAGTTCCTCCACGTCACTCAATGTCCTAACCAAATGGGCAATCCAGCAAGGAGTGCTTTGGTTAGACAGCCTAGGTGACATCCAACGACAGCTCCTTTCTCACCCAAAGGTCCAGAGCACCCAGTGACAAAGAAATCTGAAGATTCCTTTAAAAACTGTAAATAGAATGGCCACACGACCCAGCAATCCCATTGCTGGACTTACACACCGAGGAAACCAGAACCGAAAGCGACTCGTGTACCCCAATGTTCATCGCAGCCGTGTTTACAATAACTAGCACATGGAAGCAACCTAGATGTCCATCGGCAGATGAATGGAGACGAAGGCTCTGACCCATACGCACAATGGAATTTTACTCAGCCATTAAAAAGAATGCATTGGAATCAGTTCTAATGAGGTGGATGAAACTGGAGCCTATTATACAGAGCGAAGTAAGCCAGAAAGATAAAACACCAATACAGTAAATTAACGCATATATATATGGAACTTAGAAAGATGGTAATGATGACCCTATATGTGAGACAGCAAAAGAGACACAGATGTAAAGAAGAGACTGCTGGACTCCGCGGGAAAAGGCGAGGGTGGGATGATTTGTGAGAATAGCATTGAAACATGTATAGTATGTGAAATAGATCACCAGTCCAGGTTTGATGCGTGAGACAAGGTGCTCAGGGCTGGTGCACTGGGATGAATGACTCTGAGGGATGGGATGGGGAGGGAGATGGGAGGGTCGGGATGGGGAACGCATGTACACCCAGGGCTGTATCATGTGAATGTATGGCAAAAGCCACTACACTATTGTAAAGTAATTAGCCTCCAATTGCTATAAATTTTAAAAAAGAGGTAAAAAATAAAAAGAAAGATTAGAAAATATTTTAACTAAGTGATAATAAAAACACAGCGTATCAGAATTCATGAGATGCATGTCTAGAAGTGTTCACAATTTTAAATGCTTCTATTAAAAATGAATAAAAGCCTAAGGCAATGGAAAAAAGAAAAAAACAAAAACAAAAACCTCCCTCAAAGCGTTCAGCAACGGCTACGTATAGGAAAGGTGAGGGATAGGTGTGATTAGCTCTTGCAAATTTCTTGCTGTCGGATCTTATGTTCTTGAAGTAAGGTGGTGGTCAGCTAACTGTGTTCCTGTAATCCTTGAGGGAAGCAAATATTATCCCCTATTCCCTATGTCCTGAAAAGATAGGTCCCAAGCTTGACGTTCACCCTCCATGGTCCTGGTTGGGGGGGAGGGGTCCCTGTGCAGGCTGGTTTTTCTAGTCATGGAGCATTCATCTAGCACCCACTCTTGTTACTTCCAGCAGTGCTCAGTCCTAGGTGGAAGAGGTAATTCTCAGTTCTCTGTGCCCTCCTCTTACCAAGGCCCCCATACACTGCCCAGCCACCTTCAATGAGGGAGCCAGGTACCCAGCATGTAGCTGACCCTCAGCCTCCTCAGTCTACCCAGTTGGAGAGCTGGGTCCTGTAGACTGTGACCCATGCAGATTGCCACAACCATTCGGTCATGGAGGTGGGGATGGAACACGTTGGCCATTGCTTTCAAACCTGGTCCAGACCAGTCAGTGGCTTCAGCAAGGGCTCTGGGACTCTGCAAGACACAGCCTGTTCCCAAGCTCCACAGTTCATTCCCCATCCCAAGGCCCAAGGGCCTAGAGGGCTCTATGGGAAGGCTGTAATATATCTCACTACACTCTGCGCAGAGGCTTTCTGTTGGTGGTATTGGGGTTTCTAACGCCACTGAAGGTCTTGGGCTGAGGTCTGCAGCACCGTTTTCCACCCTGCCTCTATTACAGTATCTTCTTTGATGAGCTTATTCAACCTGGGACTAAAAGTTGGTAACTTGGACCATCACGGACCATTTCCAGTAGCCCAAGGACCACATTCTACTCTGTTTCTATAATGAAGGGATTTCAACTTCACAATGTCATGTGATGTAAAAGATTTCTTCTTCCTCTAACTGAAATATTTAACTTAGAATAATGTCTCAATGGATATATATTGCAGACGAGGCTACCATTTATTTATTCACTGCTGGAATTATACTTGATGTGTAAGGTGATTGAAACAATTATCATTGGGGTATAGTTGCATTACAATGATGCTTTAGTTTCTGAGTACGTATGTCCAAGTGAATCCATTTTAGGTGTACACATATCCCCTCGTTTTTGGATTTCCTTCCCATTTAGGTCACCACAGAGCAGAGTCGAGTCCCCTTGTTCTTTCACTTTTCTCATACTGTAACATTTTCGTAAATGTTAACTGGAGGTTAATTACTATACAATATCGTGATGGTTTCTGCCATGCATCGACATTAAGAAGCCGTAAGTATATCGGGGTCCCACCCATCCTGGAGCCTCTCCCACATCCCCTCCTATGCTATTTTTCTGGGTTGTTCCAGAGCACTGCTTTGCATTCCCTGCTTCGTGCCAAGGAAAATCTGAAAGATGATTTTTCTGTATGAAACATGTAATTTTCTTTATCTCACATGTGAGAACATGGGTGCAGATTTTCCTACGTGAAATAGGAAATGTGTACTTCATGTTTGAAAATCTACTTGTATAATTTTTTCATCATATATGGAATCTTGTCTGTTTCACATGTGGATATCTGTGCACACTTTTTCCTACATGAATGGGGAATTCCAGATAGTTCAGATATGAAAAGTTGAGCATATGCTTTCCTGTCTGACCTCTGAAGTTGTATCCATTTCCTATGTAAAAATCTCAATGAAATTTTACTGACATGAAGTATGCAATTAAGATATGGGAACCAACAGGAAATTGGAATTCTATTTCATAAAAGAAATTCTGGGCACCACTGTTTCTTCATGAAATACTTAATTCTTTGTATTTCTTACATAGAAAACAATGACTGTCCACCATGAAATAGGGAGATCTCTGTATTAACTGCATCAAAATCTAGGCACTAATTTTCCTTCATGAAACTTGAACTTCTCTATATTTCACATCTGATAATCAGAATGAACATTTCCCTATGAGAAATAAGGAAATCTCTGCATTTCATGTAAACCATTGGTTCTTCAGTCTCTGAAACACCTGTTTGCATTTGTGTCCCTGTGTGTTACATGTGTGTGTGTACACATATGTGCTTGTGTCACCTGTTCCTGTGTGTGTGTGTGTGTGTGTGTGTGTGTGGCCTAATGTAGGTGCTCAGTGTGAAACACCAGACATCCTAGGAGGCAGAGTGTGAGCATTGCATCTATCCAGGCACTTAACGTGAGTGTGCCCACGTTAGCTATGTGGCCGAGAGGAAGAGAGTAAGCAATGGTCAGGAGGAGCACTTTACTCCACTTGAAACACTTGCAGGAGGAGCTCTGCTTCTCTGGGAATTGCATCCGCAGGAGCACATCCTCAGCCGCTGGGGTGCCTGCTTTAAGCCGTGGGCCAGGGGAAAGGCCAAGAGCTGACAGACAGCAGGCCAGGGGCTCCAGGGTGGTTTGGCTTGGGGCTGCATTGTGGGGCCCAAAGAGCGAGCCAAGGAAAGTGTGCTGCTTCATCCTCAGAGTATGGCTGCATTCCTGACACTGCTCAAGCCTAAGGCACACGGTTAGGGATGGACTCTGCAGGCGGTGAACTTTGGTGAGGTCAGCAGTAACAGCGCCTCCCCTGCCGATCCGCACCCCCCACCAAACCCACCCACGCTCTGCCCGTGGCTTGCCGTTTAGATCCAAGGTGAGCACCTGTGTCCCTGACGTACCCACGAACCTTGTGTCACCTGTGTGAACCCCTGAGCACACAGAGTCACCCGCTTCCCCAGTGGCAATTTCAAGCTTGACGGTGGCTGCAGTGTCACCTTCAGATTCCTTGCCTTCGACTCCAGCTGGCCTGGCTTGCCCAGTCGCTGGTCTGGCACATCTATACTGTTGGTCAGGCAAACGGCTTGTGTGGACCGGCGCACTGTGCACTGAGCCAAGTTGGGCCCCTGCGTGCCCAGAATTCCAAGGGGTGTGTCCCGTGAATGAACACCTTTTGACTCCATTTGATTGGTTCTGTGATGAGGTCTGGAGGTCAGGGTATAGAGTTCAGCTCCTTCCCGCCACCATATTACCCGTGCGTGGTGGCACACGGTTCTGCGCATGCCTGTCTCCCTTTCCCTGCTCATTGGCTGTGGGCAAGTAACCAGTTGGTTGTGCCATGTAGACTGCGGCTGGTTGGCGGGCTTTGCCAGCCGCCAGCTGTGCTCTCACGTCCAGCTTCTTTGTGGCTCTGGGCTACGGCCAGAACACCATGGAGACTGAGACGGGGCCAGAGGAAGGCGGCAGCACCCTGGGATCCTGGGTCTTAGTTGTGAGCCCGGGTCTTCTCGAGGGAGGGACCCTGGGGCCTACCAGCGCGGTGGGGGCGGCAGAGGCAATGCAGGCCGCAGGTAGTGCACCAGGCGAAGAGGCCGCCCTCTTCTGGGTGGAGGCGGTAGAGAAAGGTGCAGCCCTGGAGGAGGGAGAGTTGGCGGGATTCGGGCAGGAGTTCCAGCTGCTGGTGTTAGACATCATGGAGGAGGTGGAGGTGGTGGCCTACGAGGAGCAGGAGCAGGTGTCCTCGCAGGAGCAGGGCCAGGAACATCCAAGCCCCAGAGCCCCCAGGGATCAGCCCGCACGGGAGGCCCTGACGGCCCTGCAGCTGGAGCTGGATTTCGTGAATAAGAAAGCCCAAAGGGCCCGCGGCTCGCCTGAAACACAAGAACTGCCAGAGGCGGAAGCTGCGTCTAGAACACAGAAGTGCCATCATCGAGGGAATCCGTGGATTCTGGGTCGAAGTTGTATCCCTTGGTGTGGTGCTTGTGAATTTTTTTTTTTTTTCAATCTGGGTAATTGCAGAAGCAGTTTAGAGATCTGGCAGTTCTGGTACAAAATGTATTTTTTGGATGCTGAGTATTGGTTACCGTTCTGTGTATCTGTTCCCGATATAAGGTGTGATGTCCTTGCTGTTCTGGGTAGCACAAATTGCTACTTGGGCTTTATTTGCAGAGGTCCCAATCAGAATTGTCATTAGCACCAGGGACTCTTCAGAGAAAAGGCTTGTCTGGGATTCAGGTCTTCTCTGAAAAGCTGCGTGAATTTGGCAGTGAGGTTGGGATGTGTAAATGCTCATGCTGCTTGTACGTAGGAGTGCCTGTTTTCCAGAAGTAAGCTAAGTTTTAGGAGGCTGAGATGGAGCTTAGGGCCTTTCCTGTTAGGAACAGAACCTGCTCTGGTAGTGCATTTATAGGCACAGCCTTGGGGCTTGTCATGCCTTCATACAGTCTGCGTTAACAGAAATGTGACGAGTTAACTCGTCGCAAGATGAAGTCAGACAGCGCCATTCTACACTTCAGGCTAGATTTGTCCTTCCAGCACTTTTTTCCTCTAGCATCTAGAGGCTCCTTGACCTAAAGCAGTTTATGAACCACCCTCAAATGTCAGCTATGATGGCTGACCAAGATGAAGACATACTTCACTTCATGACCAACTTAAAGGTCAGGCAGGGGACACTGATAATTGTGGGGGGAAGGTGACTGCGGAGGGGAGAGGACATGATTTACCCCTGAAAACAGGAAAGGACAGCTCTTCTGTAAAGGGGTTTCACACCCATCCACCCCTACCCTACTCCCCACACTTTGTCCTGGCAGGTGGAGGAACTCAGGCATCCCTCTCATCACTGCAAGATCACATTGTCCTTCTGGAAGAATAGGTATTTCCAGAATGAAGAGATTGTTAAGGATTATCTCATTATGTCACTGGTAAGAGGCAGCTCCTTGGATTTGGTGGGTGGGGGCAGAAAAGTGTAGGTTGAATTGGAAAGTGATTTAGGTCTTTCTCCCATACTCCTTTTCCTGCAGGATATCGAGCATCTCATTCCACCCTAATTCACTGGAACCAGGGATTTGAACGCAAGGCATACAGCCACAGGCACCATGACAGCAGCGTTAACTTCTTCAACTGGTCCTTTGACCACAATTTCACAGGATCTGACCGGATTGCTGAGGTAGGGTCCCACGCGGCCGCTGGGCCAGAACTGGTGATGTATGTTGGAATTCTTGGCGGTGTACAGGAGGGCTCAGGGTCTGGCCAGCCCCGTGCTGACCTAGCTCATTGCCCTGAGAGTTCATCATAAAGGATCTCTGGCCCAATCCCGTGTGGTACTATATGAGGAGGAAGGCTCTGACACGAGAGGTACTGGGAGGACGAGAGGCGAGGAGCCCAGGGATTGGGCACTGGCATAAGTGTTTTCCAGAAACTTGGGCCATTTATTTCACTTGTGGAGAAAGTGAGACTCTGTGGAATGCAGAGTAACACCATGGAATGAGGGAATCAGCAAGAGACAGCAGAAGTAGAGAACCGTAGTGAAAAACAGGTTCTAAGTAGAGAAGCTTGAGGTAGATGAAGTGTCCTGGTCAGGGCAATGTCACTCCAATTTATATCTGGCTCAGCTGCACATCTCTGAACTGGCATTCCATGGCCAACAAGGCAACCCTCAGGCTCCTCTTAAATTGGGGCCCACCTACTATTGAAATCCCCTTTCTACAACGGTCTGTGAGTCTCCTTTCTGCTAGGCTGTTCCCCACTGACCATCATTTGATTCCATTTTCATCATCACACTTGTTTCTATTTTTGTTTTCTTTTACATTTTTTCCACATGCCACTCTCATTCTGAGAATACTGACCACTGTGTAGGATTATGGAGAATAGTCTTTTAACTTATTTATTTTACCTGGAGGATGATTACTTTACAAAACCATGATGGTTTTTTTCATACATTGGCCAACACGAATCACCCATAGATATACACGTGTCCCCCCAAATGCTGAACCCAACCCCCACCGCCCTCCCCTACCTGTCTTTCTGGGTTGTCCCACAACATGACTTTGGTTGCCTTGCTTCACGCATCAAATTTGCGCTGGTCGTCTATTTTGCATAAGGTAATGTAAATGTTTGAGGGCTATTTTCTCAAATTAACCCAGACTCACATTCCACCACGGAGTCCAAATTCTGTTCTTTATATGTCTGTGTCTTATTTGCTGTTCTGCATGTTCGATGTCCGGTACCACCTACGTGGTCCTAAACTCCATATATTTGTACTAACATGCAGTATTTGCTTTTTCTCTTTCTGACTTTCTTCACACTCTTAATAGGCTCCATATTCATTCCAACTCATTAGGACTGAGTTCAAGGCATTCCTTTTTAGAGCTGAGAAACATACCATTGTGTATATGTACCCCAACTCCCTTAACCCTTCATCTGCCGATGGCCATATAGGTTGCTTGCATATCCTAGCTCTTGTAAATAGTTGTACAGTGAAGATTGGGGTGCGCGGTTTAAAAACCTGTATGCAGATCAGGAAGCAACAGTTCGAACTGGACATGGAAAAACAGACTGGTTCCAAATAGGAAAAGGAGTACATCAAGGCTCTATGTTGTCACCCTGCCTGTTTAACTCTCTATGCAAAGTACATCATGAGAAACGCTAGGCTGGAAGAAACACAAGCTAGAATCAAGTTTGCCAGGAGAAATATCAATAACCTCAGATATGCAGATGACACCACCCTTATGGCAGAAAGTGAAGAAGAACTAAAGAGCCTCTTGATGAAAGTGAAAGAGGAGAGTGAAAAAGTTGGCTTAAAGCTCAACGTTCAGAAAACTAAGATCATGGCATCTGGTCCCATCACTTCATGGGAAATAGATGGGGAAACATTGGAAACGGTGTCTGACTTTATTTTGGGGGGGTCCAAAATCACTGCTGACGATGATTGCAGCCGTGAAATTAAAAGACACTTACTCCTTGGAAGGAAGTTTATGGCCAACCTAGATAGCATATTTAAAAGCAGAGACATTACTTTGCCAACAAAAGTCCGTCTAGTCAAGGCTATGGTTTTTTCAATGGTCATGTATGGATGTGAGAGGTGGACGGTGAAGAAAGCTGAGCGCCGAAGAATTGATGCTTTTGAACTGTGGTGTTGGAGAAGACTCTTGAGAGTCCATTGGACTGCAAGGAGATGCCATCAGTCCATCCTAAAGGAAATCAATCCTGGGTGTTCATTGGAAGGATTGATGTTGAAGCTGAAACTCCAATACTTTGGTCACTTCATGCAAAGTGTTGACTCATTGGAAAAGACCCTAATGCTGAGTAGGATTGGCGGGAGGAGGACAAGGGGACTACCGAGGATGAGATGGTTGGATGGCATCACTGACTCGATGGACATAGGTTTGGGTAGACTCCTGGAGTTGGTGATGGACAGAGAGGCCTGGAGTGCTGCAATTCATGGGGTCACAAAGAGTCAGACACGACTGTCCGACTGAACTGAACTGAACCGAACTGAGAGAGGAAATGTAAAAGTTCACAGACTCTCTCTCCTGGAAACTGACTTGAAAGGTTAAAGCTGTCTTTAGTGTTGTTCCGGGAGGCTAGGTTGACATATATGTATCTGTTTCTCTGTCCGTTTTGAAAGGAAACCCCCGATTTTGAGAAACTTATGTTGGAGTGTCCCCCTTTACCTAAAATAGAAAACCTAAGAAGGTGCTTCACATGAAGATCAACGGCCAACTAGTCCTCTCTGACATGAAAGTAATGAAGAGTGGTCTGCTGGTGAAACAGATCGAGAGGGAGAAACCAGTAAACATGAAATAATTCAGAAGGATAAATAGAAAGCATCAACCATAGGTGTCTGTGTATTGTTTGGCCAGGTCCTCAGGACAGATACTTCAACTCCATGTAGGATTCTCACTTTAACGCGTGGGAATTACCAGACCATGGAGAGTTATAGAGGGGGTTAAGTCATATGTTGGGGTTGTGTCAGGGGACAAGTTCTTCCTGTGGGGTGGGGTTGGGGAGGAAGGAGAAGGAAGAGGAGGGGCCATTAATTGTGGGTCTGGCAACTTGACAAGGGAAATGTGGATGTTCATGGAAAGGGTCTGGTGAACAAGAGCCAGAGATCGAAATAGTGGGACACAACTTTGTTGGAAGGTGGTGCCCCAGGTATCATCACTGTTGGATATCATCAGGCATTTTAAGAGTACAGGACAAGGAAAAAGCCTTAACATTCAACTCACTATGAACCACATAGCCTCCTTGTGTATATGACTGCACAGTTCACCTTTTCTCAGAGTCAGCTTCCCAGGCCTAGGGTTCCAGGTAACATCTTAGGGGATGGGGGCATAAAGTATATGGAGGGGCTGTGGCCCAGAGCAAAAGCGAGGGGGTGGGAAGGCAGTAAGGATATTAATTTCTGGCAAAAGTGACCAGGGGAAAAGATAAATCACCAGGAAACAGACAAACAAAAACAGATCCCATCGTGTATGTTTGAGCTCATGTGAACTCTGTTCTTTTTTCCAAGAACTCAGTTTAGGTACAAAGTCTGCAGGGGCAGAAGTCAGGGGAACGGGGATGTTAAACAGGCAAAGTCCAGCCTACCCAGCCGTGCACTCTGTGTCGCATGATGGCTCAGTGCTTAATATCCTTTTTTCCAGGAAGGCTTAAGCTCTGTGCCCAAGGCCCTCTGTCAGGCCTAGGTGTAGAAATAACATTTTTCCACAAACCCTCTGGTGACAGTGTCTATTCCTTGCTGAATGGCTCAGCACAGGCTGTATAAAACCACAAGTGGCCTTCTTCTGGGCTTTGTCGCTACTCTGTGGGCCAAGGGCCAATGGGAACACCTGGAGAATACAGAGCTTACGGAGGGACTGGTCGAACTTAGGGTGGCCCTTTCCAGGTAGATGGCTGCTTTCCGGAATCACGTCCACCTCTGGATTGGGCAAAGGACAGACTGGCACAAAGGGAGTAGGGAGAGGTCAACGTTTGTCCTCTCACCCCAGATACAATGGCTCCAACGTGGGCATTCCTGTGGGTGATATTTCTGTCTCACATGGAGTTCTCACTCCAAAAATTGTCTCCCGACAGCAGCATCTCTTTGGAGGGCAAAGGGTAAAGGATGAACGTCAAAGTTCATGGGTTTATGGATGCCCCCTTCAAGGTACACTGAATGAGATCTCCTGCTCAGGGCCAACTTTTGCATTTGAATATCTTCACCCTAGTATGCCCCTTCTACAGAGGAGCATCTACAGTTCCAGAAGGCAAGGCTTGTCCTTCTCTGGGTGCTTTCTGTACAAGCAGCGCAGCAAACAATGGAAACATGTCTTCTTACTTTCTTAATCTGTAATCTTCAAAGGATCCTGGGGGCTCCGGCAGGCTGGTACCTGTCTTTCTCAGCGCCAGTTCAAAACAAAACAACACAAAGCAGAAACTATGCTGTAATAAGTCTGCTGTGGGTGTGGGATGGTGTATTGGTGCATGTTTTGGGGGACCTTAGACTGGGCTCATTCTAGGGGCTGCATGGTAGTTATCCACATTCAGAAGTTTTAGTAAGGCATTTCAAAGAAGTTAAAGACAAGAAACCTTAAGGACAGGGTTCCCCAACACCTACTATCTCCTGTCTTCAGTACCAGGGCTTCAGTACCAGGGGTGGCTTTAGCTCTAACCTGTCGTGGAGTGAAGAGTGCAGAGATAGTCATGGATCGGTTAGTAAACCTGAACTATGCATGGTTGACTTGATGGTCATTCTCTGGAAACTTGCCATGACATGTGTCCCCATGTCTTTCGGGCTTTCACTTGGGCCCTAAGGTCTAGGCGCTATCAGATTTGACTGCACACTTGGACGTGTTGTGTAAGGTTTTCTTCCACTGAATATCAATGCGTGTGAGACTTGGCGGATTACTGATAATTTCTTGAGCATTCTGGCTCAATCACCCTGAGCTGCATTTGTTTCCTGTTCCCTGGATATGTTCATGTTTTCCTCTGTTTAGAATGAAGATTGGGTGTCTCTGTTGTGCCTGCCCATGAATGTGAGTTGATGTTTCTTCCCGTGGGTCTGCCTATGACTCCTGTCTTCTTTGATGTGGCACCGATGCCTGTGCCATTATACACAGCTCTGCTGCAATAGCTATGTCAGTTCTTGCATGGCCCTATTCAACATACATGAATTGTGTTGCTTGTATTCACTTTTGTTTTTTAAGTTTGTGTGTCTTTGTCAAATTGTGTGTGAATTGGATGATTTCTTTCATTCCTGGATCAAATGTTTCCAACATCTTGAATTGTGACTTTTTTTTTTTTAAGAGATACACGATATTTGTGAACAGCAAGAAATGCTTTATCGCAGGAATAGTTAACAGTGACCCACGTTTGGAAACAGCAATACCCACATACTTACAGAAATGCCCGTTGGGCAAGAATATCACTCGTTGAAATGAGAATATGAATCAGGATCACAAAAGGCAAAGATGTTGCAGGAATGCATCTGTCAGAAAATTTTTCGTCTGTCAGGAGAGATTTGGGGTTGATTGTTAAGTGTTCTATAAACACTGCTGCAGAAAAGGAGGACATTGACTATTACCACTTCTTGCAGTGATCGTTAACCTGACATTACCCATGCAGAACTTCTTCATGATTTTAAGTGAAGCATCACTCAGGCAGTAAGAGTTGGGGCTTGCCTTTCTGTGAATAGGAATTTGTTAAAGAATTCTTGTCCTCAGTGACCTTCTATAGCCTGGGGAAAGGGGCTTGCATGATCAAGTACAAGTTCAAAGCCCCTTGCTATTTCTGTGCTTTTTCTGGAAGGAAAGCACAGGGAATGGAATGATGCCAACGTGATTGGCACTGTGAACCAGTCTGTTGTGATGGGAGTAGAGATCAGAGGCACACGTCACTCAACCGTCCACAGTGAGGACTTCCAGCCCTGCCAAACTCTTTGAATGTCAGTCCCCCTCATGAGAAAATCCCATTCACCTTCCAGGATTATCATAGAAGTAGAATAGGATGCTGATTTGATCAACTAGTGAGGGAAAAAAATAATAATAACTGGGCCCAAAAAAGAGGGGTGCTTACCAAAGTCCATTACACTGGACAAGTAAGCAATTAGTTGCACATCTGTGCAAGTTTCTTTTCAGGATTGTTTGTGTGTGTACGTGGGTAGGTGGGTGGGTGAGCATGTACACACATGTGCGCTGACACAAATGTGTGTGTGAGCTGTCTGAACTGGTCTGGCTGGGGGATGGAAGAATGGACACTGAAAACGCGAAAGAGCTTGTGTAAGATGTAAAGATCATAGGGCAGCAGAAGCACTGACGCCATGGGAAAAAGCCCAGGGATCTCACCGACAGAGCAAGCTAGAAGTGTAAACAGGCTTGTAAGTGTAAACATGGATCCCTGAGCAGAAAGGAGAGGCAAGAACAAAGCACCTGGGTGAAGTCAGGGAGGATGCGAAGGAGCAGAGAAATGGAGTGGGCCAGATTCCCAGGCACAGAAGAGGGGCTATGCACAGCCCCTAGGACACCCAGCTACAAAGGGTTTTCTGTCCTTCTCAAGTGCAGGACCATTCTATCCTCGACATGACCAGGCATCTGAGCACAGCTTGCCCTTTTCTGCAAGGTTTGGGAGACTGGTGGCACTGTAGCATAAGCACCTGCTACATGCAGTTTGTCAGTTTGAAACATCACTCCTTAAAAGGGTGTCTTGGGTTGATCCTCTCACCCCTCCCAGTCCCACAGGCCTGGGCTGATGGTGTAGGCTGGGCTGTGTTCTCACGGGGAGGCTGGATGAGAACAGAACCACTTTGAAAGGGCCTCTGTACAATAAATGGACAGACTTCAATTCCTCTGGCAATGGAGAGCCGTGGCCCTTGGTGGGGCGCTATCCTTAGCATCTCTGTATAAATTTCTCTCAACAGAGAGAATTCCATGTCTGTATCACATTTAGACATGAGGGCCAAAGTGTTCTATGTGAAGCACGGAAGTTGGTATTTCACATCTGAATACATGCATGTAGATTTCCTGAATGAAATACAGAATTCGCTGCATTTCGCCTGTGAATATCTCACCACAAACTTTCCAAATTGAGAATGGAATTCCCTATATTTTACAGTATGAAAATGTATGCACATATTAAAACATAATGTGACACACATGAGAAGCAAACTACTAAACGATGGAAAAGATAAAAGATATACTCGCTCTATATATCCTAGCAAATCAGCTCATGACAAAGTTTCCAAAATAATGAGTAGTCCTCAAGTAAGACCTGATGAAAACCTTTGTCACACTTTGTCCTAAATTCACCTGGTAACTAGGAGAGCTCTCAGTGTCTGTTAACTTGCTTCACACACAAGAAAAAAACTGCTCATCCTTTTATGAGTGTATGTGGTTTTGAAGTGAGACATTATCTCAAGAGATTCTGTTAACCTCCATAGACTTAAGAGATAAGGTGTTACTGTAACTAAATACCCCTGTACCCAACAACCTTGGGCCAAGCAATATCGAAACATTAAAGTTTAAAGCAGAGTATGTTTTACTGCAGAGCCATGCAAGAAGTGTGGCTTATGCCTTTAAAAACCTCAATCTACCTAAAGAGAAAAAAGAGCTACATGTAGAAAAGTATAAAGCACTGATGAAAGAAATCAAACAGTACACAAATAGATGGATAAATATACCGTGTTCATGGATCAGAAGAATCAATATAGTGAAAACGAGTATACCACCCAAAGCAATCTATAGATTCAATGCAATCCCTATCAAGCTACCAGCAGTATTTTTCAGAGAACTAGAAAAAATAATTTCACAATTTGTATGGAAATACAAAAAACCTCGAATAGCCAAAGAAATCTTGAGAATGAAGAATGGAATAGGAGGAATCAACCTGCCTGACTTCAGGCTATGCTACAAAATAACAGTCATCAAGATAGTATGGTACTGGCACGGAGACAGAAACATAGCTCAATGGAACGCAATAGCAAGCCCAGAGATAAATTCATGCACCTATGGACACCTTATCTGTGACAAAGGAGGAAAGAATATAAAATGGAGAAAAGACGATTTCCTTAATACGTGGAGCTGGGAAAACTGGTCAACCACTTGTAAAAGAATGAAACTAGAACACTTTCTAACACCGTACACAAAAATAAACTCAAAATGGATTGAAGATCTGAATGTAAGACCACAAACTATAAAACTATAAGAGTCCTAGAGGAAAACATAGGCAAAACACTATCCGACACAATTCACAGCAGGATCCTCTATGACCCACCTCCAAGAATAATGGAAATAAAAGCAAAAATAAACAAATGGGACCTAATGAAACTTAAAAGCTTTTGCACAACAAAGGAGACTAGAAGCAAGGGGAAAAGCCTGCCTTCAGAATGGGAGAAACTAATAGCAAACGAACCAACTGACAAAGAATTAATATCAAAAGTATGCAAGCAACACCTGCAGCTCAAGTCCAGAAAAATAAGCGAACCAATCAAAAATTGGGCCAAGGAACTAAACAGACATTTCTCCAAAGAAGACATACAGATGGCTAACAAACACATGAAAAGATGCTCAACATCACTCATTATCAGAGAAATGCAAATCAAAACCTCAACGAGGTAGCATCTCACACTGGTCAGAATGCCTGCCATCCAATAATCTACAAACAATAAATGCTGGAGAGGGTACGGAGAAAAAGGAACCCTCTTACATTCTCAGTGGGAATGCAAACTAGTACAGCCACTATGGAGAACAGTGTGGAGGTTCTGCCGTATAACACAGTGAACCCACTGATGGGCATATACACCGAGGAAGCCAGAACTGAAAGAGACATGCTGCTGCTGCTGCTGCTAAGTCGCTTCAGTCGTGTCCGACTCTGTGCGACCCCATAGACGGCAGCCCACCAGGCTCCGCCGTCCCTGGGATTCTCCAGGCAAGAATACTGGAGTGGGCTGCCATTTCCTTCTCCAATGCATGAAAGGGAAAAGTGAAAGTGAAGTCACTCAGTCGTGTCCGACTCTTAGCGACACCATGGGCTGTAGCCTACCACGCTCCTCCGTCCAGGGGATTTTCCAGGCAAGAGTACTGGGGTAGGGTGCCATTGCCTTCTCCGGAAAGAGACATGTGTACCCCAATATTCATCGAAGCCCTGTTTATAATAGCCAGGACACAGAAGCAACCCAAATGGCCATCAGCAGACGAATGGATAAGAAATCTGTGATACATATACACAATGGACTATTACTCAGCCATTAAAATGAATGCATCTGAATCCCTTCTAACGAGGTGGATTAAACCAGAGCCTATTATACAGAGTGAAGTAAATCAGAAAGCAAAACACCAATACAGTATACTAACACATATATATGGAATTTAGAAAGATGCTAGCGATAACCCTATATGCAGGACAGCAAAACAGACACAGATGTATAGAACAGATTTTTGGACTCTGTGGGAGATTGCAAGGGTGGAATGATTTGGGAGAATGACCTTGAAACATGTATATTATCATATGTCAACCCAGATCATATGCCATATCATATCATATGCCAGGCCAGATTTGATGCATGAGACAAGGTGCTCGGGGCTGGTGCACTGGGAGGACCCAGAAGGATGGGATGGGGAGGGAGGAGTGAAGGGGCCTCAGGATGGGGAACACATGTGCACCCGTGGCGGATTCATGTCAGTGTATTCAGAAACCACTTAGATATTGTAAAGTAATTAGCGCCCAATTAAAATAAATAAATTTGTATTAAAAAAATAAAAGTTACCTGAAAATAAACTACTTACATTTTCGTCAAAAAGAAAAAAAAAAAAAGAATGCTCTAGAACTAACAAGTCTTGGGAACTGAACTTCGTGCCATTCTGCCCCTTCACTTTGGACTAGGCATCAGGTTTTTTTTGTTTGTTTCTTTGTTTGTTTGTTTTTTGACTACTGAAAAGATGGAGTAGATTTCCTTCCAATCTTTACATCTACTTAGACATAATCTTTCACATTTTTTTAATGAAACAATACATCTATTTCTGTTAAAATGTTTATTGTGAGCAAAAACCAACCAAACAAACAACAAAAAAGAAATTGGTGCCCAGATTTTCACATGAGAAACAGAGATAATGCCATCATTCATGCAGGAAAATCTGCACCCTGATTTTCAGATGTGAAATATAAATAAGTCCCTTTTTTATGTAATGAAAACTGTGCTGTGATGTAGATGTTGGAAAATTTGTGAAATTCATATTTAATATAGGAAAATGGATGCCCAGATTTTCTGATGTGAAATACACAGAATTTCAAAACTTCTTGTAGTAATACAGACATGCAGATATTCATAAATAAAATACAGAGAATTTCATATATTACGCTGAAAAAAAAATGGCTTCCAGAGTCTCATATGTGACATATACAGAGGTGCATTTTTCATATGGGAAAATCAAAACCTAGAAATACAAATGTCACTCCAGTTATTTACGCAATTCATGTAGAAATATTGGCACCCAGATTCTCATGTGTGAAATATAGATTATTCCATATATCATGCAAGGCAGCCTTCACCCAGATTTTCAGAAGTGAAATCCAGAGAATTCCAAACTTCAGTAGGGAAATCTGTGGCCAGATTTTCATATATGAAATATACTTGATTCTATATTTGACTGCCTGGCCCAGATATCAATTTCTGAATCACGGAAAATTGCATATTTTATATGTCAAAATCTGACACAAATATTCACATGTGAATAACTGACATTTTGTATCTCACATGAGAAAATATGTCCCCAGATTTTCCAATGCAAAATATACAGAATTCCATAATTCATAGTGAAGAGCTTCATGCAAGTTTTCTTGGGTGAAATACAGAGAGTTTCACACCTCAAGCATGAAAACCACTTCATATATGAAATAGAAATTTCTACATTTCTTTAGGAAAATCGATGCCAAGTGTTTCAGTTGTTAAATATACAGTATTTTGTAGCTCATGAAGCAAAGCCAATATCCGCTGGATCATCGAAAAAGCAAGAGAGTTCCAGAAAAATATCTATTTCTGCTTTATTGACTATGCCAAAGCCTTTGACTGTGTGGATCACAATAAACTGTGCAACATTCTGAAAGAGATGGGAATACCAGACCATCTGACCTGTCTCTTGAGAAACCTGTATGCAGGTCAGGAAGCAACAGTTAGAACTGGACATGGAACAACAGACTGGTTCCAAATAGGAAAAGGAGTACGTCAAGGCTGTATATTGTCCCCCTGCTTATTTAACTTCTCTGCAGAGTACATCATGAGAAACGCTGGGCTGGAAGAAACACAAGCTGGAATCAAGATTGCCGGGAGAAATATCAATAACCTCAGATATGCAGAAGACACCACCCTTATGGCAGAAAGTGAAGAAGAACTAAAGAGCCTTTTGATGAAGGTGAAAGAGGAGAGTGAAAAAGTTGGTTTAAAGCTCAACGTTCAGAAAACTAAGATCATGGCATTTGCTCCCATCACTCCATGGGAAATAGATGGGGAAACAGTGTCAGACTTTCCTTTTTTTGGCTCCAGATTCACTGCTGCTGGTGACTGCAGCCATGAAATTAAAAGACGCTTACTCCTTGGAAGGAAGTTTATGGCCAACCTAGATAGCATGTTTAAAAGCAGAGACATTACTTTGCCAACAAAAGTCCGTCTAGTCAAGACTATGGTTTTTCCAGTGGTCATGTATGGATGTGAGAGTTGGACGGTGAAGAAAGCTGAGCACCGCAGAACTGATGCTTTTGAACTGTGGTGTTGGAGAAGACTCTTGAGAGTCCCTTGGACTGCAAGGAGATCCAATCAATCCATCCTAAAAGAGATGAATCCTGGGTGTTCATTGGAAGGTCTGATGTTGAAGCTGAAGCTCCAATACTTTGGCCACCTCATGCCAAGGGTTGACTCATTGGAAAAGACCCTAATGCTGGGTTGGATTGGGCGCGGAAGGAGAAGTGGACGACAGAGGATGAGATGGTTGGATGGCATCACCGACTCGATGAAAATGTGTTTGGGTAGACTCCGAGAGTTGGTGATGGACAGAGAGGCCTGGCGTGCTGCAATTCATGGGGTCGCAGAGAGTCGGACACGACTGAGCGACTGAAATGAACTGAACTGAAGCGAAGCAAAGTCAGCACACAGGTTTTCAGATGAGAAATATGAAAAATTCCATATATCATGTTACAAAACGTGACCTTATTTATTGCCAATTCTATGTGAAATACAAGAATTTCATATTTCAGGGGAAAGTGCTCTGTGCCTCGAGTTTCAAATGCGAAAGTAGAGAAATCCATATTTCCTGTAGGAAAATCAGTGCCTAGATTGTCATTCATGAAATATAAAGAACTGAATATCTCATGTAGAAAAATCGTGACCCAGATTTCCCTAAATGAGATATAAAAAGTTCATTATCTCATGAATTAGGTCTCTGCCAAGATTTTTTTTTTTACGTGAAATATAAAAGTCTATCCCACAAATGCAGAGGCTGAAGAAGCTGAAATAATCAGTTCTCATGAAAACTTACAAGACCTTGTGGAACTAACATCAAATGAAAGAGATCCTTATCATCATCAGTTCAGTTCAGTTCAGTCGCTCAGTCGTGTCCGACTCTCTGCGACCCCATGAATTGCAGCAAGCCAGGCCTCTCTGTCCATCACCAGCTCCCGGAGTCTACCCAAACCCATGTTCATCAAGTCGGTGATAACATCCAACCATCTCATCCTCTGTCGTCCCCTTCTCCTCCCGCCCCCAATCCTACCCAGCATTAGGGTCTTTTCCAATGAGTCAACACTTCGCATGAGGTGGCCAAAGTATTGGAGTTTCAGCTACAACATCAGACCTTCCAATGAACACCCAGGATTGATGTCTTTTAGGATGGATTGATTGGATCTCCTTGCAGTCCAAGGGACTCTCAAGAGTCTTCTCCAACACCACAGTTCAAAAGCATCAATTCTGCGGTGCTCAGCTTTCTTCACCATCCAACTCTCACAACCATACATGACCACTGGAAAAAACATAGCCTTGACTAGACAGACTTTTGTTGGCAAAGTAATGTCTCTGCTTTTAAACATGCTATCTAGGTTGGCCATAACCTTCCTTCCAAGGAGTAAGCGTCTTTTAAATTCATGGCTGCAGTCACCAGCAGCAGTGATTCTGGAGCCAAAAAAAGTAAAGTCTGACACTGTTTCCACTGTTTCCCCATCTATTTCCCATGAAGTGATGGGACCAGATGCCATGATCTTGGTTTTCTGAACGTTGAGCTTTAAACCAACTTTTTCACTCTCCTCCTTCACCTTCATCAAGAGGCTCTTTAGTTCTTCTTCACTTTCTGCCATAAGGGTGGTGTCATCTGCATATCTGAGGTTATTGATATTTCTCCCGGCAATCTTGATTCCAGCTTGTGTTTCTTCCAGCCCAGCGTTTCTCATGATGTACTCTGCAGAGAAGTTAAATAAGCAGGGGGACAATATACAGCCTTGACGTACTCCTTTTCCTATTTGGAACCAGTCTGTTGTTCCATGTCCAGTTCTAACTGTTGCTTCCTGACCTGCATACAGGTTTCTCAAGAGACAGGTCAGATGGTCTGGTATTCCCATCTCTTTCAGAATGTTGCACAGTTTATTGTGATCCACACAGTCAAAGGCTTTGGCATAGTCAATAAAGCAGAAATAGATGTTTTTCTGGAACTCTCTTGCTTTTTCGATGATCCAGCGGATATTGGCTTTGCTTCATGAGCTACAAAATACTGTATATTTAACAACTGAAACACTTGGCATCGATTTTCCTAAAGAAATGTAGAAATTTCTATTTCATATATGAAGTGGTTTTCATGCTTGAGGTGTGAAACTCTCTGTATTTCACCCAAGAAAACTTGCATGAAGCTCTTCACTATGAATTATGGAATTCTGTATATTTTGCATTGGAAAATCTGGGGACATATTTTGTCATGTGAGATACAAAATGTCAGTTATTCACATGTGAATATTTGTGTCAGATTTTGACATATAAAATATGCAATTTTCCGTGATTCAGAAATTGATATCTGGGCCAGGCAGTCAAATATAGAATCAACTATATTTCATATATGAAAATCTGGCCACAGATTTCCCTACTGAAGTTTGGAATTCTCTGGATTTCACTTCTGAAAATCTGGGTGAAGGCTGCCTTGCATGATATATGGAATAATCTATATTTCACACATGAGAATCTGGGTGCCAATATTTCTACATGAATTGCGTAAATAACTGGAGTGACATTTGTATTTCTAGGTTTTGATTTTCCCATATGAAAAATGCACCTCTGTATATGTCACATATGAGACTCTGGAAGCCATTTTTTTTTCAGCGTAATATATGAAATTCTCTGTATTTTATTTATGAATATCTGCATGTCTGTATTACTACAAGAAGTTTTGAAATTCTGTGTATTTCACATCAGAAAATCTGGGCATCCATTTTCCTATATTAAATATGAATTTCACAAATTTTCCAACATCTACATCACAGCACAGTTTTCATTACATAAAAAAGGGACTTATTTATATTTCACATCTGAAAATCAGGGTGCAGATTTTCCTGCATGAATGATGGCATTATCTCTGTTTCTCATGTGAAAATCTGGGCACCAATTTCTTTTTTGTTGTTTGTTTGGTTGGTTTTTGCTCACAATAAACATTTTAACAGAAATAGATGTATTGTTTCATTAAAAAAATGTGAAAGATTATGTCTAAGTAGATGTAAAGATTGGAAGGAAATCTACTCCATCTTTTCAGTAGTCAAAAAACAAACAAACAAAGAAACAAACAAAAAAAACCTGATGCCTAGTCCAAAGTGAAGGGGCAGAATGGCACGAAGTTCAGTTCCCAAGACTTGTTAGTTCTAGAGCATTCTTTTTTTTTTTTTTCTTTTTGACGAAAATGTAAGTAGTTTATTTTCAGGTAACTTTTATTTTTTTAATACAAATTTATTTATTTTAATTGGGCGCTAATTACTTTACAATATCTAAGTGGTTTCTGAATACACTGACATGAATCCGCCACGGGTGCACATGTGTTCCCCATCCTGAGGCCCCTTCACTCCTCCCTCCCCATCCCATCCTTCTGGGTCCTCCCAGTGCACCAGCCCCGAGCACCTTGTCTCATGCATCAAATCTGGCCTGGCATATGATATGATATGGCATATGATCTGGGTTGACATATGATAATATACATGTTTCAAGGTCATTCTCCCAAATCATTCCACCCTTGCAATCTCCCACAGAGTCCAAAAATCTGTTCTATACATCTGTGTCTGTTTTGCTGTCCTGCATATAGGGTTATCGCTAGCATCTTTCTAAATTCCATATATATGTGTTAGTATACTGTATTGGTGTTTTGCTTTCTGATTTACTTCACTCTGTATAATAGGCTCTGGTTTAATCCACCTCGTTAGAAGGGATTCAGATGCATTCATTTTAATGGCTGAGTAATAGTCCATTGTGTATATGTATCACAGATTTCTTATCCATTCGTCTGCTGATGGCCATTTGGGTTGCTTCTGTGTCCTGGCTATTATAAACAGGGCTTCGATGAATATTGGGGTACACATGTCTCTTTCCGGAGAAGGCAATGGCACCCTACCCCAGTACTCTTGCCTGGAAAATCCCCTGGACGGAGGAGCGTGGTAGGCTACAGCCCATGGTGTCGCTAAGAGTCGGACACGACTGAGTGACTTCACTTTCACTTTTCCCTTTCATGCATTGGAGAAGGAAATGGCAGCCCACTCCAGTATTCTTGCCTGGAGAATCCCAGGGACGGCGGAGCCTGGTGGGCTGCCGTCTATGGGGTCGCACAGAGTCGGACACGACTGAAGCGACTTAGCAGCAGCAGCAGCAGCATGTCTCTTTCAGTTCTGGCTTCCTCGGTGTATATGCCCATCAGTGGGTTCACTGTGTTATACGGCAGAACCTCCACACTGTTCTCCATAGTGGCTGTACTAGTTTGCATTCCCACTGAGAATGTAAGAGGGTTCCTTTTTCTCCGTACCCTCTCCAGCATTTATTGTTTGTAGATTATTGGATGGCAGGCATTCTGACCAGTGTGAGATGCTACCTCGTTGAGGTTTTGATTTGCATTTCTCTGATAATGAGTGATGTTGAGCATCTTTTCATGTGTTTGTTAGCCATCTGTATGTCTTCTTTGGAGAAATGTCTGTTTAGTTCCTTGGCCCAATTTTTGATTGGTTCGCTTATTTTTCTGGACTTGAGCTGCAGGTGTTGCTTGCATACTTTTGATATTAATTCTTTGTCAGTTGGTTCGTTTGCTATTAGTTTCTCCCATTCTGAAGGCAGGCTTTTCCCCTTGCTTCTAGTCTCCTTTGTTGTGCAAAAGCTTTTAAGTTTCATTAGGTCCCATTTGTTTATTTTTGCTTTTATTTCCATTATTCTTGGAGGTGGGTCATAGAGGATCCTGCTGTGAATTGTGTCGGATAGTGTTTTGCCTATGTTTTCCTCTAGGACTCTTATAGTTTTATAGTTTGTGGTCTTACATTCAGATCTTCAATCCATTTTGAGTTTATTTTTGTGTACGGTGTTAGAAAGTGTTCTAGTTTCATTCTTTTACAAGTGGTTGACCAGTTTTCCCAGCTCCACGTATTAAGGAAATCGTCTTTTCTCCATTTTATATTCTTTCCTCCTTTGTCACAGATAAGGTGTCCATAGGTGCATGAATTTATCTCTGGGCTTGCTATTGCGTTCCATTGAGCTATGTTTCTGTCTCCGTGCCAGTACCATACTATCTTGATGACTGTTATTTTGTAGCATAGCCTGAAGTCAGGCAGGTTGATTCCTCCTATTCCATTCTTCATTCTCAAGATTTCTTTGGCTATTCGAGGTTTTTTGTATTTCCATACAAATTGTGAAATTATTTTTTCTAGTTCTCTGAAAAATACTGCTGGTAGCTTGATAGGGATTGCATTGAATCTATAGATTGCTTTGGGTGGTATACTCGTTTTCACTATATTGATTCTTCTGATCCATGAACACGGTATATTTATCCATCTATTTGTGTACTGTTTGATTTCTTTCATCAGTGCTTTATACTTTTCTACATGTAGCTCTTTTTTCTCTTTAGGTAGATTGAGGTTTTTAAAGGCATAAGCCACACTTCTTGCATGGCTCTGCAGTAAAACATACTCTGCTTTAAACTTTAATGTTTCGATATTGCTTGGCCCAAGGTTGTTGGGTACAGGGGTATTTAGTTACAGTAACACCTTATCTCTTAAGTCTATGGAGGTTAACAGAATCTCTTGAGATAATGTCTCACTTCAAAACCACATACACTCATAAAAGGATGAGCAGTTTTTTTCTTGTGTGTGAAGCAAGTTAACAGACACTGAGAGCTCTCCTAGTTACCAGGTGAATTTAGGACAAAGTGTGACAAAGGTTTTCATCAGGTCTTACTTGAGGACTACTCATTATTTTGGAAACTTTGTCATGAGCTGATTTGCTAGGATATATAGAGCGAGTATATCTTTTATCTTTTCCATCGTTTAGTAGTTTGCTTCTCATGTGTGTCACATTATGTTTTAATATGTGCATACATTTTCATACTGTAAAATATAGGGAATTCCATTCTCAATTTGGAAAGTTTGTGGTGAGATATTCACAGGCGAAATGCAGCGAATTCTGTATTTCATTCAGGAAATCTACATGCATGTATTCAGATGTGAAATACCAACTTCCGTGCTTCACATAGAACACTTTGGCCCTCATGTCTAAATGTGATACAGACATGGAATTCTCTCTGTTGAGAGAAATTTATACAGAGATGCTAAGGATAGCGCCCCACCAAGGGCCACGGCTCTCCATTGCCAGAGGAATTGAAGTCTGTCCATTTATTGTACAGAGGCCCTTTCAAAGTGGTTCTGTTCTCATCCAGCCTCCCCGTGAGAACACAGCCCAGCCTACACCATCAGCCCAGGCCTGTGGGACTGGGAGGGGTGAGAGGATCAACCCAAGACACCCTTTTAAGGAGTGATGTTTCAAACTGACAAACTGCATGTAGCAGGTGCTTATGCTACAGTGCCACCAGTCTCCCAAACCTTGCAGAAAAGGGCAAGCTGTGCTCAGATGCCTGGTCATGTCGAGGATAGAATGGTCCTGCACTTGAGAAGGACAGAAAACCCTTTGTAGCTGGGTGTCCTAGGGGCTGTGCATAGCCCCTCTTCTGTGCCTGGGAATCTGGCCCACTCCATTTCTCTGCTCCTTCGCATCCTCCCTGACTTCACCCAGGTGCTTTGTTCTTGCCTCTCCTTTCTGCTCAGGGATCCATGTTTACACTTACAAGCCTGTTTACACTTCTAGCTTGCTCTGTCGGTGAGATCCCTGGGCTTTTTCCCATGGCGTCAGTGCTTCTGCTGCCCTATGATCTTTACATCTTACACAAGCTCTTTCGCGTTTTCAGTGTCCATTCTTCCATCCCCCAGCCAGACCAGTTCAGACAGCTCACACACACATTTGTGTCAGCGCACATGTGTGTACATGCTCACCCACCCACCTACCCACGTACACACACAAACAATCCTGAAAAGAAACTTGCACAGATGTGCAACTAATTGCTTACTTGTCCAGTGTAATGGACTTTGGTAAGCACCCCTCTTTTTTGGGCCCAGTTATTATTATTTTTTTCCCTCACTAGTTGATCAAATCAGCATCCTATTCTACTTCTATGATAATCCTGGAAGGTGAATGGGATTTTCTCATGAGGGGGACTGACATTCAAAGAGTTTGGCAGGGCTGGAAGTCCTCACTGTGGACGGTTGAGTGACGTGTGCCTCTGATCTCTACTCCCATCACAACAGACTGGTTCACAGTGCCAATCACGTTGGCATCATTCCATTCCCTGTGCTTTCCTTCCAGAAAAAGCACAGAAATAGCAAGGGGCTTTGAACTTGTACTTGATCATGCAAGCCCCTTTCCCCAGGCTATAGAAGGTCACTGAGGACAAGAATTCTTTAACAAATTCCTATTCACAGAAAGGCAAGCCCCAACTCTTACTGCCTGAGTGATGCTTCACTTAAAATCATGAAGAAGTTCTGCATGGGTAATGTCAGGTTAACGATCACTGCAAGAAGTGGTAATAGTCAATGTCCTCCTTTTCTGCAGCAGTGTTTATAGAACACTTAACAATCAACCCCAAATCTCTCCTGACAGACGAAAAATTTTCTGACAGATGCATTCCTGCAACATCTTTGCCTTTTGTGATCCTGATTCATATTCTCATTTCAACGAGTGATATTCTTGCCCAACGGGCATTTCTGTAAGTATGTGGGTATTGCTGTTTCCAAACGTGGGTCACTGTTAACTATTCCTGCGATAAAGCATTTCTTGCTGTTCACAAATATCGTGTATCTCTTAAAAAAAAAAAAGTCACAATTCAAGATGTTGGAAACATTTGATCCAGGAATGAAAGAAATCATCCAATTCACACACAATTTGACAAAGACACACAAACTTAAAAAACAAAAGTGAATACAAGCAACACAATTCATGTATGTTGAATAGGGCCATGCAAGAACTGACATAGCTATTGCAGCAGAGCTGTGTATAATGGCACAGGCATCGGTGCCACATCAAAGAAGACAGGAGTCATAGGCAGACCCACGGGAAGAAACATCAACTCACATTCATGGGCAGGCACAACAGAGACACCCAATCTTCATTCTAAACAGAGGAAAACATGAACATATCCAGGGAACAGGAAACAAATGCAGCTCAGGGTGATTGAGCCAGAATGCTCAAGAAATTATCAGTAATCCGCCAAGTCTCACACGCATTGATATTCAGTGGAAGAAAACCTTACACAACACGTCCAAGTGTGCAGTCAAATCTGATAGCGCCTAGACCTTAGGGCCCAAGTGAAAGCCCGAAAGACATGGGGACACATGTCATGGCAAGTTTCCAGAGAATGACCATCAAGTCAACCATGCATAGTTCAGGTTTACTAACCGATCCATGACTATCTCTGCACTCTTCACTCCACGACAGGTTAGAGCTAAAGCCACCCCTGGTACTGAAGCCCTGGTACTGAAGACAGGAGATAGTAGGTGTTGGGGAACCCTGTCCTTAAGGTTTCTTGTCTTTAACTTCTTTGAAATGCCTTACTAAAACTTCTGAATGTGGATAACTACCATGCAGCCCCTAGAATGAGCCCAGTCTAAGGTCCCCCAAAACATGCACCAATACACCATCCCACACCCACAGCAGACTTATTACAGCATAGTTTCTGCTTTGTGTTGTTTTGTTTTGAACTGGCGCTGAGAAAGACAGGTACCAGCCTGCCGGAGCCCCCAGGATCCTTTGAAGATTACAGATTAAGAAAGTAAGAAGACATGTTTCCATTGTTTGCTGCGCTGCTTGTACAGAAAACACCCAGAGAAGGACAAGCCTTGCCTTCTGGAACTGTAGATGCTCCTCTGTAGAAGGGGCATACTAGGGTGAAGATATTCAAATGCAAAAGTTGGCCCTGAGCAGGAGATCTCATTCAGTGTACCTTGAAGGGGGCATCCATAAACCCATGAACTTTGACGTTCATCCTTTACCCTTTGCCCTCCAAAGAGATGCTGCTGTCGGGAGACAATTTTTGGAGTGAGAACTCCATGTGAGACAGAAATATCACCCACAGGAATGCCCACGTTGGAGCCATTGTATCTGGGGTGAGAGGACAAACGTTGACCTCTCCCTACTCCCTTTGTGCCAGTCTGTCCTTTGCCCAATCCAGAGGTGGACGTGATTCCGGAAAGCAGCCATCTACCTGGAAAGGGCCACCCTAAGTTCGACCAGTCCCTCCGTAAGCTCTGTATTCTCCAGGTGTTCCCATTGGCCCTTGGCCCACAGAGTAGCGACAAAGCCCAGAAGAAGGCCACTTGTGGTTTTATACAGCCTGTGCTGAGCCATTCAGCAAGGAATAGACACTGTCACCAGAGGGTTTGTGGAAAAATGTTATTTCTACACCTAGGCCTGACAGAGGGCCTTGGGCACAGAGCTTAAGCCTTCCTGGAAAAAAGGATATTAAGCACTGAGCCATCATGCGACACAGAGTGCACGGCTGGGTAGGCTGGACTTTGCCTGTTTAACATCCCCGTTCCCCTGACTTCTGCCCCTGCAGACTTTGTACCTAAACTGAGTTCTTGGAAAAAAGAACAGAGTTCACATGAGCTCAAACATACACGATGGGATCTGTTTTTGTTTGTCTGTTTCCTGGTGATTTATCTTTTCCCCTGGTCACTTTTGCCAGAAATTAATATCCTTACTGCCTTCCCACCCCCTCGCTTTTGCTCTGGGCCACAGCCCCTCCATATACTTTATGCCCCCATCCCCTAAGATGTTACCTGGAACCCTAGGCCTGGGAAGCTGACTCTGAGAAAAGGTGAACTGTGCAGTCATATACACAAGGAGGCTATGTGGTTCATAGTGAGTTGAATGTTAAGGCTTTTTCCTTGTCCTGTACTCTTAAAATGCCTGATGATATCCAACAGTGATGATACCTGGGGCACCACCTTCCAACAAAGTTGTGTCCCACTATTTCGATCTCTGGCTCTTGTTCACCAGACCCTTTCCATGAACATCCACATTTCCCTTGTCAAGTTGCCAGACCCACAATTAATGGCCCCTCCTCTTCCTTCTCCTTCCTCCCCAACCCCACCCCACAGGAAGAACTTGTCCCCTGACACAACCCCAACATATGACTTAACCCCCTCTATAACTCTCCATGGTCTGGTAATTCCCACGCGTTAAAGTGAGAATCCTACATGGAGTTGAAGTATCTGTCCTGAGGACCTGGCCAAACAATACACAGACACCTATGGTTGATGCTTTCTATTTATCCTTCTGAATTATTTCATGTTTACTGGTTTCTCCCTCTCGATCTGTTTCACCAGCAGACCACTCTTCATTACTTTCATGTCAGAGAGGACTAGTTGGCCGTTGATCTTCATGTGAAGCACCTTCTTAGGTTTTCTATTTTAGGTAAAGGGGGACACTCCAACATAAGTTTCTCAAAATCGGGGGTTTCCTTTCAAAACGGACAGAGAAACAGATACATATATGTCAACCTAGCCTCCCGGAACAACACTAAAGACAGCTTTAACCTTTCAAGTCAGTTTCCAGGAGAGAGAGTCTGTGAACTTTTACATTTCCTCTCTCAGTTCGGTTCAGTTCAGTTCAGTCGGACAGTCGTGTCTGACTCTTTGTGACCCCATGAATTGCAGCACTCCAGGCCTCTCTGTCCATCACCAACTCCAGGAGTCTACCCAAACCTATGTCCATCGAGTCAGTGATGCCATCCAACCATCTCATCCTCGGTAGTCCCCTTGTCCTCCTCCCGCCAATCCTACTCAGCATTAGGGTCTTTTCCAATGAGTCAACACTTTGCATGAAGTGACCAAAGTATTGGAGTTTCAGCTTCAACATCAATCCTTCCAATGAACACCCAGGATTGATTTCCTTTAGGATGGACTGATGGCATCTCCTTGCAGTCCAATGGACTCTCAAGAGTCTTCTCCAACACCACAGTTCAAAAGCATCAATTCTTCGGCGCTCAGCTTTCTTCACCGTCCACCTCTCACATCCATACATGACCATTGAAAAAACCATAGCCTTGACTAGACGGACTTTTGTTGGCAAAGTAATGTCTCTGCTTTTAAATATGCTATCTAGGTTGGCCATAAACTTCCTTCCAAGGAGTAAGTGTCTTTTAATTTCACGGCTGCAATCATCGTCAGCAGTGATTTTGGACCCCCCCAAAATAAAGTCAGACACCGTTTCCAATGTTTCCCCATCTATTTCCCATGAAGTGATGGGACCAGATGCCATGATCTTAGTTTTCTGAACGTTGAGCTTTAAGCCAACTTTTTCACTCTCCTCTTTCACTTTCATCAAGAGGCTCTTTAGTTCTTCTTCACTTTCTGCCATAAGGGTGGTGTCATCTGCATATCTGAGGTTATTGATATTTCTCCTGGCAAACTTGATTCTAGCTTGTGTTTCTTCCAGCCTAGCGTTTCTCATGATGTACTTTGCATAGAGAGTTAAACAGGCAGGGTGACAACATAGAGCCTTGATGTACTCCTTTTCCTATTTGGAACCAGTCTGTTTTTCCATGTCCAGTTCGAACTGTTGCTTCCTGATCTGCATACAGGTTTTTAAACCGCGCACCCCAATCTTCACTGTACAACTATTTACAAGAGCTAGGATATGCAAGCAACCTATATGGCCATCGGCAGATGAAGGGTTAAGGGAGTTGGGGTACATATACACAATGGTATGTTTCTCAGCTCTAAAAAGGAATGCCTTGAACTCAGTCCTAATGAGTTGGAATGAATATGGAGCCTATTAAGAGTGTGAAGAAAGTCAGAAAGAGAAAAAGCAAATACTGCATGTTAGTACAAATATATGGAGTTTAGGACCACGTAGGTGGTACCGGACATCGAACATGCAGAACAGCAAATAAGACACAGACATATAAAGAACAGAATTTGGACTCCGTGGTGGAATGTGAGTCTGGGTTAATTTGAGAAAATAGCCCTCAAACATTTACATTACCTTATGCAAAATAGACGACCAGCGCAAATTTGATGCGTGAAGCAAGGCAACCAAAGTCATGTTGTGGGACAACCCAGAAAGACAGGTAGGGGAGGGCGGTGGGGGTTGGGTTCAGCATTTGGGGGGACACGTGTATATCTATGGGTGATTCGTGTTGGCCAATGTATGAAAAAAACCATCATGGTTTTGTAAAGTAATCATCCTCCAGGTAAAATAAATAAGTTAAAAGACTATTCTCCATAATCCTACACAGTGGTCAGTATTCTCAGAATGAGAGTGGCATGTGGAAAAAATGTAAAAGAAAACAAAAATAGAAACAAGTGTGATGATGAAAATGGAATCAAATGATGGTCAGTGGGGAACAGCCTAGCAGAAAGGAGACTCACAGACCGTTGTAGAAAGGGGATTTCAATAGTAGGTGGGCCCCAATTTAAGAGGAGCCTGAGGGTTGCCTTGTTGGCCATGGAATGCCAGTTCAGAGATGTGCAGCTGAGCCAGATATAAATTGGAGTGACATTGCCCTGACCAGGACACTTCATCTACCTCAAGCTTCTCTACTTAGAACCTGTTTTTCACTACGGTTCTCTACTTCTGCTGTCTCTTGCTGATTCCCTCATTCCATGGTGTTACTCTGCATTCCACAGAGTCTCACTTTCTCCACAAGTGAAATAAATGGCCCAAGTTTCTGGAAAACACTTATGCCAGTGCCCAATCCCTGGGCTCCTCGCCTCTCGTCCTCCCAGTACCTCTCGTGTCAGAGCCTTCCTCCTCATATAGTACCACACGGGATTGGGCCAGAGATCCTTTATGATGAACTCTCAGGGCAATGAGCTAGGTCAGCACGGGGCTGGCCAGACCCTGAGCCCTCCTGTACACCGCCAAGAATTCCAACATACATCACCAGTTCTGGCCCAGCGGCCGCGTGGGACCCTACCTCAGCAATCCGGTCAGATCCTGTGAAATTGTGGTCAAAGGACCAGTTGAAGAAGTTAACGCTGCTGTCATGGTGCCTGTGGCTGTATGCCTTGCGTTCAAATCCCTGGTTCCAGTGAATTAGGGTGGAATGAGATGCTCGATATCCTGCAGGAAAAGGAGTATGGGAGAAAGACCTAAATCACTTTCCAATTCAACCTACACTTTTCTGCCCCCACCCACCAAATCCAAGGAGCTGCCTCTTACCAGTGACATAATGAGATAATCCTTAACAATCACTTCATTCTGGAAATACCTATTCTTCCAGAAGGACAATGTGATCTTGCAGTGATGAGAGGGATGCCTGAGTTCCTCCACCTGCCAGGACAAAGTGTGGGGAGTAGGGTAGGGGTGGATGGGTGTGAAACCCCTTTACAGAAGAGCTGTCCTTTCCTGTTTTCAGGGGTAAATCATGTCCTCTCCCCTCCGCAGTCACCTTCCCCCCACAATTATCAGTGTCCCCTGCCTGACCTTTAAGTTGGTCATGAAGTGAAGTATGTCTTCATCTTGGTCAGCCATCATAGCTGACATTTGAGGGTGGTTCATAAACTGCTTTAGGTCAAGGAGCCTCTAGATGCTAGAGGAAAAAAGTGCTGGAAGGACAAATCTAGCCTGAAGTGTAGAATGGCGCTGTCTGACTTCATCTTGCGACGAGTTAACTCGTCACATTTCTGTTAACGCAGACTGTATGAAGGCATGACAAGCCCCAAGGCTGTGCCTATAAATGCACTACCAGAGCAGGTTCTGTTCCTAACAGGAAAGGCCCTAAGCTCCATCTCAGCCTCCTAAAACTTAGCTTACTTCTGGAAAACAGGCACTCCTACGTACAAGCAGCATGAGCATTTACACATCCCAACCTCACTGCCAAATTCACGCAGCTTTTCAGAGAAGACCTGAATCCCAGACAAGCCTTTTCTCTGAAGAGTCCCTGGTGCTAATGACAATTCTGATTGGGACCTCTGCAAATAAAGCCCAAGTAGCAATTTGTGCTACCCAGAACAGCAAGGACATCACACCTTATATCGGGAACAGATACACAGAACGGTAACCAATACTCAGCATCCAAAAAATACATTTTGTACCAGAACTGCCAGATCTCTAAACTGCTTCTGCAATTACCCAGATTGAAAAAAAAAAAAAATTCACAAGCACCACACCAAGGGATACAACTTCGACCCAGAATCCACGGATTCCCTCGATGATGGCACTTCTGTGTTCTAGACGCAGCTTCCGCCTCTGGCAGTTCTTGTGTTTCAGGCGAGCCGCGGGCCCTTTGGGCTTTCTTATTCACGAAATCCAGCTCCAGCTGCAGGGCCGTCAGGGCCTCCCGTGCGGGCTGATCCCTGGGGGCTCTGGGGCTTGGATGTTCCTGGCCCTGCTCCTGCGAGGACACCTGCTCCTGCTCCTCGTAGGCCACCACCTCCACCTCCTCCATGATGTCTAACACCAGCAGCTGGAACTCCTGCCCGAATCCCGCCAACTCTCCCTCCTCCAGGGCTGCACCTTTCTCTACCGCCTCCACCCAGAAGAGGGCGGCCTCTTCGCCTGGTGCACTACCTGCGGCCTGCATTGCCTCTGCCGCCCCCACCGCGCTGGTAGGCCCCAGGGTCCCTCCCTCGAGAAGACCCGGGCTCACAACTAAGACCCAGGATCCCAGGGTGCTGCCGCCTTCCTCTGGCCCCGTCTCAGTCTCCATGGTGTTCTGGCCGTAGCCCAGAGCCACAAAGAAGCTGGACGTGAGAGCACAGCTGGCGGCTGGCAAAGCCCGCCAACCAGCCGCAGTCTACATGGCACAACCAACTGGTTACTTGCCCACAGCCAATGAGCAGGGAAAGGGAGACAGGCATGCGCAGAACCGTGTGCCACCACGCACGGGTAATATGGTGGCGGGAAGGAGCTGAACTCTATACCCTGACCTCCAGACCTCATCACAGAACCAATCAAATGGAGTCAAAAGGTGTTCATTCACGGGACACACCCCTTGGAATTCTGGGCACGCAGGGGCCCAACTTGGCTCAGTGCACAGTGCGCCGGTCCACACAAGCCGTTTGCCTGACCAACAGTATAGATGTGCCAGACCAGCGACTGGGCAAGCCAGGCCAGCTGGAGTCGAAGGCAAGGAATCTGAAGGTGACACTGCAGCCACCGTCAAGCTTGAAATTGCCACTGGGGAAGCGGGTGACTCTGTGTGCTCAGGGGTTCACACAGGTGACACAAGGTTCGTGGGTACGTCAGGGACACAGGTGCTCACCTTGGATCTAAACGGCAAGCCACGGGCAGAGCGTGGGTGGGTTTGGTGGGGGGTGCGGATCGGCAGGGGAGGCGCTGTTACTGCTGACCTCACCAAAGTTCACCGCCTGCAGAGTCCATCCCTAACCGTGTGCCTTAGGCTTGAGCAGTGTCAGGAATGCAGCCATACTCTGAGGATGAAGCAGCACACTTTCCTTGGCTCGCTCTTTGGGCCCCACAATGCAGCCCCAAGCCAAACCACCCTGGAGCCCCTGGCCTGCTGTCTGTCAGCTCTTGGCCTTTCCCCTGGCCCACGGCTTAAAGCAGGCACCCCAGCGGCTGAGGATGTGCTCCTGCGGATGCAATTCCCAGAGAAGCAGAGCTCCTCCTGCAAGTGTTTCAAGTGGAGTAAAGTGCTCCTCCTGACCATTGCTTACTCTCTTCCTCTCGGCCACATAGCTAACGTGGGCACACTCACGTTAAGTGCCTGGATAGATGCAATGCTCACACTCTGCCTCCTAGGATGTCTGGTGTTTCACACTGAGCACCTACATTAGGCCACACACACACACACACACACACACACACAGGAACAGGTGACACAAGCACATATGTGTACACACACACATGTAACACACAGGGACACAAATGCAAACAGGTGTTTCAGAGACTGAAGAACCAATGGTTTACATGAAATGCAGAGATTTCCTTATTTCTCATAGGGAAATGTTCATTCTGATTATCAGATGTGAAATATAGAGAAGTTCAAGTTTCATGAAGGAAAATTAGTGCCTAGATTTTGATGCAGTTAATACAGAGATCTCCCTATTTCATGGTGGACAGTCATTGTTTTCTATGTAAGAAATACAAAGAATTAAGTATTTCATGAAGAAACAGTGGTGCCCAGAATTTCTTTTATGAAATAGAATTCCAATTTCCTGTTGGTTCCCATATCTTAATTGCATACTTCATGTCAGTAAAATTTCATTGAGATTTTTACATAGGAAATGGATACAACTTCAGAGGTCAGACAGGAAAGCATATGCTCAACTTTTCATATCTGAACTATCTGGAATTCCCCATTCATGTAGGAAAAAGTGTGCACAGATATCCACATGTGAAACAGACAAGATTCCATATATGATGAAAAAATTATACAAGTAGATTTTCAAACATGAAGTACACATTTCCTATTTCACGTAGGAAAATCTGCACCCATGTTCTCACATGTGAGATAAAGAAAATTACATGTTTCATACAGAAAAATCATCTTTCAGATTTTCCTTGGCACGAAGCAGGGAATGCAAAGCAGTGCTCTGGAACAACCCAGAAAAATAGCATAGGAGGGGATGTGGGAGAGGCTCCAGGATGGGTGGGACCCCGATATACTTACGGCTTCTTAATGTCGATGCATGGCAGAAACCATCACGATATTGTATAGTAATTAACCTCCAGTTAACATTTACGAAAATGTTACAGTATGAGAAAAGTGAAAGAACAAGGGGACTCGACTCTGCTCTGTGGTGACCTAAATGGGAAGGAAATCCAAAAACGAGGGGATATGTGTACACCTAAAATGGATTCACTTGGACATACGTACTCAGAAACTAAAGCATCATTGTAATGCAACTATACCCCAATGATAATTGTTTCAATCACCTTACACATCAAGTATAATTCCAGCAGTGAATAAATAAATGGTAGCCTCGTCTGCAATATATATCCATTGAGACATTATTCTAAGTTAAATATTTCAGTTAGAGGAAGAAGAAATCTTTTACATCACATGACATTGTGAAGTTGAAATCCCTTCATTATAGAAACAGAGTAGAATGTGGTCCTTGGGCTACTGGAAATGGTCCGTGATGGTCCAAGTTACCAACTTTTAGTCCCAGGTTGAATAAGCTCATCAAAGAAGATACTGTAATAGAGGCAGGGTGGAAAACGGTGCTGCAGACCTCAGCCCAAGACCTTCAGTGGCGTTAGAAACCCCAATACCACCAACAGAAAGCCTCTGCGCAGAGTGTAGTGAGATATATTACAGCCTTCCCATAGAGCCCTCTAGGCCCTTGGGCCTTGGGATGGGGAATGAACTGTGGAGCTTGGGAACAGGCTGTGTCTTGCAGAGTCCCAGAGCCCTTGCTGAAGCCACTGACTGGTCTGGACCAGGTTTGAAAGCAATGGCCAACGTGTTCCATCCCCACCTCCATGACCGAATGGTTGTGGCAATCTGCATGGGTCACAGTCTACAGGACCCAGCTCTCCAACTGGGTAGACTGAGGAGGCTGAGGGTCAGCTACATGCTGGGTACCTGGCTCCCTCATTGAAGGTGGCTGGGCAGTGTATGGGGGCCTTGGTAAGAGGAGGGCACAGAGAACTGAGAATTACCTCTTCCACCTAGGACTGAGCACTGCTGGAAGTAACAAGAGTGGGTGCTAGATGAATGCTCCATGACTAGAAAAACCAGCCTGCACAGGGACCCCTCCCCCCCAACCAGGACCATGGAGGGTGAACGTCAAGCTTGGGACCTATCTTTTCAGGACATAGGGAATAGGGGATAATATTTGCTTCCCTCAAGGATTACAGGAACACAGTTAGCTGACCACCACCTTACTTCAAGAACATAAGATCCGACAGCAAGAAATTTGCAAGAGCTAATCACACCTATCCCTCACCTTTCCTATACGTAGCCGTTGCTGAACGCTTTGAGGGAGGTTTTTGTTTTTGTTTTTTTCTTTTTTCCATTGCCTTAGGCTTTTATTCATTTTTAATAGAAGCATTTAAAATTGTGAACACTTCTAGACATGCATCTCATGAATTCTGATACGCTGTGTTTTTATTATCACTTAGTTAAAATATTTTCTAATCTTTCTTTTTATTTTTTACCTCTTTTTTAAAATTTATAGCAATTGGAGGCTAATTACTTTACAATAGTGTAGTGGCTTTTGCCATACATTCACATGATACAGCCCTGGGTGTACATGCGTTCCCCATCCCGACCCTCCCATCTCCCTCCCCATCCCATCCCTCAGAGTCATTCATCCCAGTGCACCAGCCCTGAGCACCTTGTCTCACGCATCAAACCTGGACTGGTGATCTATTTCACATACTATACATGTTTCAATGCTATTCTCACAAATCATCCCACCCTCGCCTTTTCCCGCGGAGTCCAGCAGTCTCTTCTTTACATCTGTGTCTCTTTTGCTGTCTCACATATAGGGTCATCATTACCATCTTTCTAAGTTCCATATATATATGCGTTAATTTACTGTATTGGTGTTTTATCTTTCTGGCTTACTTCGCTCTGTATAATAGGCTCCAGTTTCATCCACCTCATTAGAACTGATTCCAATGCATTCTTTTTAATGGCTGAGTAAAATTCCATTGTGCGTATGGGTCAGAGCCTTCGTCTCCATTCATCTGCCGATGGACATCTAGGTTGCTTCCATGTGCTAGTTATTGTAAACACGGCTGCGATGAACATTGGGGTACACGAGTCGCTTTCGGTTCTGGTTTCCTCGGTGTGTAAGTCCAGCAATGGGATTGCTGGGTCGTGTGGCCATTCTATTTACAGTTTTTAAAGGAATCTTCAGATTTCTTTGTCACTGGGTGCTCTGGACCTTTGGGTGAGAAAGGAGCTGTCGTTGGATGTCACCTAGGCTGTCTAACCAAAGCACTCCTTGCTGGATTGCCCATTTGGTTAGGACATTGAGTGACGTGGAGGAACTATGCAGTCCATATCTTTCTTGGGTTCTTCCAGGCAGCTAGTCTAGCTCCTCGATTTGTTATTGTCAATAAGGAGTTACGGAGGACTTCCTATCCCCCCGGCACTGTGCAAAGATTGTCCTGGAAGGTTGATAATGTTATCAAACCCATTGTCCAGGGGAAGAAACTGAGGCTCAGAGAGGTAGTCCACCCGTTCAGGGTCACACAACTAATAGAAGCAGAGGAGCAGGATCTGAATTCACCTCCTTTGGGCTCCAGTATCCAAGCAAATGTGGTCATGCTTGTCATTCTTGGGTCCGAACATTAGTTACCAACTGCACCAGCCCTGAGATCCAGAAATCAAACCAGATTGGATTTTTTGATTCTTTCCCTTTGAGCCCTGGAGGAGGTGGATATAGTTCACTCCTGATCCTGCTGGGCTGTTTGTGGCTCTTGCCCTTTTACGATTTTCTCTTCCGTGATCCCACTCATGGTAACCATTGCTCTAGAATGAAGACAATACAGAGTTGATGGGGATTTCCTCTTTTCAAGCTTGTAGGGTAACGGATTATTTACCTACAGATGGATGACGCTCACTATTGGGAGTAGGAAATACAAACAGGTTAAATGAAATTATTGTTAGAAATAGACTTTTGCCAATTTTTGCTTGTATATGTAGGAAACTCCTGTTGTTTTATCGTTTTTCCTTTTGCTTGAGACATGGAAATGGGTGCCTTTCCTCTGGACTCAGTTACCAGTAGAAAAAGAGTAGAAGCACAATGATGGTTGACTCTGCTTCAGGGCAGGGAGCAAGATGGGGGCTGGGCAGCTGGGTGACCTGGAGACAGTGCTCCCCCAACCGAAATGAGACAGTAGTTCTCAGCCCCAGCCAGGCTTGAAGCCCTGTGACCGAGAATGGCCAGGTCTTCTGCTCTTTCAGGCAAGCCTAAAATCTTAATTTCTGTGTGAAACTTCCGGGTTTCTGAATTGGCCAGCACATTCTAAGTTAAAAGCGACAAATAACAAAAGATTGGAAAGCATTGGGTCAAATCATTGCTTCCTAAATAACACGTCTGCTTGCCCCACGTGGCTCTTGCGCTGTGAGTTTGCAATCCCTGCTTTAAGGCTTGGCTTATTTCTTTGAGTCATGGACAGAAAGAGTAAAAGACTTAACGCTTTGGAAATATGTGGGAAGAGCCCAAATGGTGACTCAAGAATCCATGCCTCTAGCCTCGCCTCTCTGTCTTGGTTTTCTTTGTGTCCCAGGACAAGGGATTTCTCAGGCCCTCTTTTATTTCTAATCTGTAAAATAGAAGCACAAGCTGGAGTCAAGGTGGCTGGGAGAAATATCAATAACCTCAGACAGGCAGATGACCCCACCCTTATGCCAGAAAGTGAAGAAGAACTAAAAAGCCTCTTGATGAAAGTGAAAGAGGAGAGTGAAAATGTTGGCTTAAAGTTCAACATTCAGAAAACTAAGATCATGACATCCGGTCACGTCACTTCATGGCAAATAAATGAGAAAACAGTGGCTGACTTTATATTTCTGGGCTCCAAAATCACTGCAGATGCTGATTGCAGCCATGTCATTAAAAGACACTTACTCCTTGGAAGGAAAGTTATGATGAAGCTAGACAGCATATTAAAAACAGAGACATTACTTTGTCAACAAGGGTCTGTCTAGTCAAGGTTATGGCTTTTGCAGTTGTCATGTGTGAATGCTAGAGTTGAACTATAAAGAAAGCTGAGAGCTGAAGAATTGATGCTTTTGAACTGTGGTGTTGGAGAAGACTCTTGAGAGTCCCTTGGGCTGCAAGGAGATCCAAACAGTCCATGCTAAAGGAGATCAGTCCTGAGTGTTCGTTGGAAGGACTGATGTTGTAGCTGAAACTCCAATATTTTGGCCACCTGATGCGAAGAGCTGACTCATTAGAAAAGACCCTGATGCTGGGAAAGATTGGGGGCAAGAGGAGAAGGGGACAACAGAGAATGAGATGGTTTGATGGCATCACCGACTCAATGGACATGAGTTTAGGTGCACTCCGGGAGATGGTGGTGGACAGGGAGGCCTTGAGTGCTGCTGTTAATGTGGTCGCAAAGAGTCAGACGAGATTGAGCGACTGAACTCAACTGAACTGAAAATTGATCAGTTTTAACAAATCCTGTGTAGTGTTCCCTTCCATCCCTCCCATTCTATGTTTCCCAGTACTTACCTATGCTGCCAAGATTGAGCTCTGTATAAATTAGAAATGCACGTGGTTTGGTCCGATGTCATTTTTGAATGTCAGTAACTGAAACACTCTCCAGGCAAGTTCCATTTGTCACTTGTATTCACCTGCAACTTAATTCTACTGCTAACGCCACCAGGACAGTGTGAGGCAATGCGATTTTTTTTTTTTTTAATTTCAGCATTGAGCATGTTAAATATTTGTGGTTTTCTGGTCCTGCTCCTTTTTCTGTGAGCATGCTACATCCTGTTTTCTTTCTTTCTTTTTTTTAATGTAGGCATAAATGAAATCTCAGAAGATGTTTATATGACTGTCAAGCCCAGCGATTCCAGGAATACAGAGAAGTCAGATAGTAGCGAAAGTGACCCTATCAGTGATGAGGAGCAGAGGTCCAAGAATGAGCCAGAAGTTGCTGAAGACACAGAGTTGTCTCAGATGGGAAAAGAGCCATCTGCTTTCAAAAAAAAAAAAAAAGAAAAGAAGAAAGTCCAAAGTGGCAAACCCAGTAGAGATAGAAGAGGAGCTGAAAGCATGTCACCAGCCAGTGAGAAAGCCAAGATCAGTCAAGGAGAAGATGAGCCCCCAGCTTGAGAAGGACTTTTCAGACAAAGCAAAATTCTTTCCTCATCCCACAAAGGATAAGCTGAAGGGAAAAGGTGAGACTGACTCCCCAAGAGTGCATTTGGGCCTGGATTCTGATTCAGAGAGTGGATTTGTCACAGATTTAAGAGAAGACCTTTCTGCACTGGAGAGTCGAAAACCTAGGAAGGAACCCAAAGAAACATCTCCCAAGCAGGAGGGTAAGTGACTGTATCAGTTTCTGCTTTCTTGATTTGGTTTTAGAATGCCACATTGCCATTTATACTATCACATGTCATGTCACCCTCAGACATCATGAAGTGTGCACAACAAAGCTTGGGGTATCTCCAAGTCACCTAGCTAGTTACTGAGCAGGACAAGGACTTGAGCTGGGCCTGCCTACCTTTAACCTTCTTGATACCCAATGTGGTTGATTTTGAGCACAGGAGAAGAAGTCTCTTAGAAAGTAATAGGTGCTTCCAGCAGTCAGGTCATTTTGAACCTAAGCAGTTTCCTTTCCAATATGTTCACTTACATGCCTCAAGTGGTTATCAATGCTAAGACATTGGACAGGGCTGAAATTGAGAAAAGCGTTCAGTTCAAAGACCTTGATGAGTTTATTCTCCCTTACCTCCCCTCACACTGCCCAGGCATCTCAAAATATATTTTCTTACTAGAGTGTAAGGTTTTCCGGGTGAGCGGCACCAGACTACTGAGTTCTTCTTCAGGTCTGTAGAAATCCAAGGGGCATTGTATGATGCGCACCAGAGCCTGTGTTCTGCCATATTTGCCTTTAGCTGACATGGGCCCAAGGCCTCTCAACCTTGGCGCTATTGACATTTTATGCTGGACAGTTCTTTGTCCTGTTTATTGAAGGATGTTTAGCAGTATCCCTGGTCTTTACCAACTGGATGTCAGTAGCATCTACCCAGTGGAGGACTTCAAAAGTGTCTTGACAAAGCTAAATCTCACCTAGTTGTGAACTGCTGCCTGAGTCTTAGCAGTTCTCCCTTTACTGCTGTTAGGGACTGAACCAGCAGTGGCTTCATTCAAACTTGAGACACCCCAGGCATGTTGGTAGACCCTACAGTGGAACATCAGTCCAGTTCAGTTCAGTTGCTCATTCGTGTCTGACTCTTTGTGACCCCATGAATTGCAGCACGCCAGGCCTCTCTGTCCATCACTAACTCCCGGAGTCTACCCAAACCCATGTCCATCGAATCGGTTATGCCATCCATCCATCTCACCCTCTGTCGTCCCCTTCTCCTCCCGCCCCCAATCCTACCCAGCATTAGGGTCTTTTCCAATGAGTCAACACTTCGCATGAGGTGGCCAAAGTATTGGAGTTTCAGCTACAACATCAGACCTTCCAATGAACACCCAGGATTCATCTCTTTTAGGATGGATTGATTGGATCTCCTGTAGTCCAAGGGACTCTCAAGAGTCTTTTCCAACACCATAGTTCAAAAGCATCAATTCTTCGGCGCTCAGCTTTCTTTACCGTCCAACGCTCACATCCACAGATGACCACTGGAAAAACCATAGCCTTGACTAGACGGACTTTTGTTGGCAAAGTAATGTCTCTGCTTTAAAATATGCTATCTAGGTTGGCCATAACCTTCCTTCCAAGGAGTAAGTGTCTTTTAATTTCATGGCCTCAATCACCAGCAGCAGTGATTTTGGAGCCCAAAAAATAAAGTCTGACACACTTTCCACTGTTTCCCCATTAATTTCCCATGAAGTGATGGGACCAGATGCCATGATCTTAGTTTTCTGAACGTTGAGCCTTAAGCAAACTTTTTCACTGTCCTCTTTCAAATTCATCAAGAGGCTCTTTAGTTCTTCTTTACTTTCTGCCATAAGGGTGGTGTCATCCACATATCTGAGTTTACTGATATTTCTCCCAGCAATCTTGATTCCAGCTTGTGTTTCTTCCAGCCCAGCGTTTCTCATGATGTACTCTGCAGAGAAGTTAAATAAGCAGGGGGACAATATACTGCCTTGATGTACTCCTTTTCCTATTTGGAACCAGTCTGTTGTTCCATGTCCAGTTCTAACTGTTGCTTCCTGACCTGCATACAGGTTTCTCAAGAGACAGGTCAGATGGTCTGGTATTCCCATCTCTTTCAGAATTTTGCACAGTTTATTGTGATCCACACAGTCAGAGGCTTTGGCATAGTCAATAAAGCAGAAATAGATGTTTTTCTGGAACCCTCTTGCTTTTTCGATGATCCAGCGGATATTGGCAATTTGATCTCTGGTTCCTCTGCCTTTTCGAAAACCAGCTTGAACATCTGGAAGTTCACAGTTCACCTATTGCTGAAGCCTGGCTTGGGAATTTTGAGCATTATATTACTAGCCTGTGAGATGAGTGCAATTGTGCGGTAGTTTGAGCATTATTTGCCATTGCCTTTCTTTGGGATTGAAACGAAAACTGACCTCCTCCAGTCCTGTGGCCACTGCTGAGTTTTCCAAATTTTCTGGCATATCGAGTGCAGCGCTTTCACAGCATCATCTTTGAGGATTTGAAATAGCTCAACTGAAATTCCATCACCTCCAATAGCTTTGTTCATAGTGATGCTTTCTAAGGCCCACTTGATTTCACATTCCAGGATGTCTGGCTCTAGGTGAGTGATCACACCATCATGATTATCTGGGTCGTGAAGATCTTTTTTGTACAGTTCTTCTGTGTATTCTTGCCACCTCTTCTTAATATCTTCTGCTTCTGTTAGATCCATACCAGTGGAACATAGGAATGATTTAAAAGTTATTTGGCCCGTTGGTGAAGCAGTCAGTGAATTTCTCCGCTGGCTTGGCTGTTGATATGCCCAAGAAAGATAAGAATTAATTAAGAGCCCAGGAGAAACATGGCCTAAGAACAAGTTGGAGATTGTGGCCATAAAACCTCTTGTACTTTGTGAGTTACATACTATCCAGCCAGTTTTAATTATGTAGCTCAGTGGTAAAGAATCTGCTTGCCAATGCAGGAGACGCAAATTTGATCCTTGGATTGGGAAGATCCCCAGAAGACAATGACAACCTACTCCAGTAGTCTTCCCTGGAGAATTACATGGACAGAGGAGTCTGGTGGTCTATATAGTCCATGGGATCACAAAAGAGCTGGACACGACTTAGTGACACAACAGACAACGGGCAGCTTCTGATAGGACCCATCTTCTCAGTTCTGTGTGCCCTGGGGTTTTCTTAGTCTCACTGCTTAAAGCAGGAGGGGGGATGGGTTTTGAGCTTTTATCCTCTGTGTTTGTATCATTGTGAACTGTTGCTGAACCTCAGTTCCTGGAATTCATTGAAAGAGGATGGAATATCTCTCAGTGATGCAGGGTAGGATGATAGAGAGCAGCTGAGTCGGTCAGGAAGGATGGATCACCACCTCATCCCTTAAAATTATGAGTGGCATCTGAAACATCCAATTCTGTGTGGACTGCGGTTTGAGGGACCACTTCTGATGCTGCAGAAAGCAACAGGAGTAGCATTTTTTCCATGAAGTTTGTGGAATTGTTGGGTCCCAGATGGCAGTGTTCCTATGAATGATAGATTTAAACTATTCCTTTCTTTCTGAAGTTGACTGTTTGTTTAGTTGTGGATTTTTTCACTGCTTCCAGAAAGGATTTCAGATATACTGATAAAATGGAAATCAAGACACCGAGAAAATTGAACATGAAATAGTGAGAGATGTAGGGAAATTTTACATACAGAAATAATTATGTCAGCCTTCAGAATTAGCAAAGTCACTCTTCCCTTTTGGCCCTGAGCTTCCTGCAGTTGAAATGAAAAGGGAAAAAACATATGAGTGCTTTAAAAGAGCTCATGCCCCCCCCCCGCCAAATACAAGGCACTCCAGGTGATAAAATGAAGCTGAGCTGTTCCTCTCACTGGTGTCGGAAGGAAGTTTCTCTAGGATCCTCTGAACGTGGTGGGAATTTTATGTAGAGGATGATTCTGAAACAATAGGTCAGTTAGAGGAACTTCACAGAAGTTGAAATCCAGAGCCACCTGAGGATGATTTCAGTCTTGAAGAATTGGCTTCATGTCAGACTCTGCAGTTGAGCATCTTTTCAAAGGTGTGATTTCACTTATGTGTTTATTAAGTGACTGGTGCTTTGAAGAGTGCTTGGTGACCTCCAAGTGATCTTCAGTTAGAAGTGCAGCTTATACAAAGAAACTGAATCCTCAGATCGAAAGATGGCTTTTCTAGCTAGAGATGCCAGAGCAGAGGCTAATGGAGCTCGCTTCAGGACCTTGACTCCACTTACATGTGTCATATCAGTCGTTTCCAGCCTTCTCTGAAAAAGTCCTTTTTTATTGTACAAGACAGTAACCTAAGTCTGATATAAGTAGGCTAGTTGGGTGGGTCGCCTTTGGAGTGTTGACTTTTAAGAAAGTCACTTCTTTTTGAGACTGCAGGTGAGTATATACTCCAAAATTTTTAGGACAAATGGAATTTTCCATGGCCTTTCCTCTTCCTCCCCACCGTCCCAGTAAACCTTCCATATCCTTTAGAAATTAAAGCGTTTTAGTGACTAAATGAAAACTCCCCCAAAGTGTGTCAAGCCTGGAAAGTTTTCAGATTGCATACTCCTGCTTTGTTGTTGTTGTTTGTTTGTTTGTTATTTTAATTTGAAAAAGAGCCCGAATGGGACTCTTCCAGAGAAGTTACCACTCTACAAAGCCAGTTGTTTGCTTTTGCAAGATGAGAGAGAGAAAGGGCCTTTTTGTGGTTGCCCTTTGCCCAAGAAGGTATCAGACTAGCTTATCCACAAGGACAGTGTATTTCTTAACCACATGGCAGAAAAGAGAGGCACTAACGTTGCTTTTGCAAGTTAGAAGCCTTGCCTGTGGGATCTCTGCCTTTTAAAAGGGGCAAGCTCAAAGCCACTTCTGCCCCTGCAAGGGGAAGGGGCAGAGGCTGTGACCGATATCTGAAAGGTTGTCCTGGGAACGGGTGGGGGCAACCTCACTCTAGGTAGAGATCTTCTCTCAGTCCCACCCTGTGTTCTGGCCCAGGACTTGGGCTGAATTCTTCCCCGGAGGAGCAAGAGGGCCAGTCAGTTGTGTAACCACCAAGACCCCCTCCCCCCTCGGGTGGAAAAGTCAGCCTGTCAGCACTCTTCTCCTTTCACACTCCTTGGTTTTCCCAGAACAACAGTTAACTGAAATTTTCCCCTAGAATAATCAAGAACTCACGTCTTTTCTGGGTGACAGAAATCTAAAAATGACAGACATGGAGTCATGCAGTGGAAGCATGCTGAGCCCCCCAAAAAAGGTGTTGTCATTGAGGGCTTGCTTGGTGACTCAGATAATAAAGAATCTGCATGCAATCCTGGAGGCCCAGGTTTCTTTCCCTGGGTTGGTTAGATACCCTGGGGAAAGAAATAACAACCCACTCCAGTATTCTTGCCTGGGAAATCCCATGGACAGAGGAGCCTGGAGGGCTACAGTCCATGAGGTTGCAAAAGAGTTGGACACGACGGAGCGAACTCACTTTCAGTCCTTATTAAACCTAGTTTTATGTCCAGGCACATCGTCTGAGACCAAGGATGCTGACTTGCATCCGTGTTTTTTTGTGTGAACCCGAGGGAATCCTCTCTGGGGATGGATGTTCATCTGTCCAGTGCCTGGGGCCCCTGCAGTCGTAGCAGTTCACGGAGTCTCAGAGCGCTGGACATGACTGAGGGGCTGAATGGAACTGAAGTGTCTTATGTGTGAACCTTCAAGTTGGGAATTTTGAAAGACGTGAATGTTTGCATGTTTAATCCTGTAAGTTAGTTCAACTCCCTGGCGTACATTGTCACCCGCACACATCCTCTACAAGTCGTTGTGCTTTGTGTGCTTTACTGTACAGAGTGCAGTATTACAGTATCTTTATTTCAAGCCCAGGATGTCCATAAGAAAGCATAAAAGCAGCAGTGATGTACCTGGTATTGTACTATCTAGCTGATTGTGTTAGTTGGTTGCTTAGGCTAACTTTGTTGGACTTCTACAAAGAAATTGGACTTAGGAACATGCTCTAGGAATGGAACCTGTTCATAAGTAGGTCACTCACTGTACTATTTATTTTGAAAATCTGGTCTTTTTGACTTTAAATGGCTTTTACTGGAGCATCTCTTAGAAAAGATGGACCACTGGTATTTGTTTTTTATTTGTTTGTTTGTTTTTTTTAAGCAGAATTTCTCATGAATTTGAATTAACCAACTGACAACCATCTGGGGGAGGCGAGCAGAGACCAGGCTTCCCGCTCTTTGACTCAACACATGACATTAACCCTATCGTGATAGCTGGAGCTTCCAAGCCCTATTGACAGCAAACGCCCAGATGCACTTTATAAGTCTTTCTGTCTCCATACAGATCCACAGGCTGAGGATTGAGATACAAAGGGGAAACCAGAATTGAAAGAGACACGTATACCCCAGTGTTCATTGCAGCCCTGTTCATAATAGCCAGGATATGGAAGCAATCTAGATGTCAATGAGTAGACAAATGGATAGGAAAGCAGTGGTACATATACACAATGGAATATTACTCAGCCATTAAAAAGAATACATTTACCTCAAGATTGCTTTGGCTATTCGAGGTTTCTTATATTTCCATACAAATTGTGAGATGATTTGTTCTAGTTCTGTGAACAATACCATTGGTAGCTTGATAGGGATTGCATTGAATCTATAGATTGCTTTGGGTAGTATACTCATTTTCACTATATTAATTCTTCCAATCCATGACCACGGTATATTTCTCCATCTGTTTGTGTCCTCTTTGATTTCTTTCATCAGTGTTTTATAGTTTTCTATATATATATAAGTCTTTTGTTTCTTTAGGTAGATATATTCCTAAGTATTTTATTCTTTTTGTTGCAATGGTGAATGGTATTGTTTCCTTAATTTCTCTTTCTGTTTTCTCATTATTGGAGTATAGAATGCAAAGGATTTCTGTGTGTTAATTTTATATCCTGCAACTTTACTACATTCATTGATTAACTCTAGTAATTTTCTAGTAGAGTCTTTTGGGTTTTCTATGTAGAGGATCATGTCATCTGCAAACAGTGAGAGTTTTACTTCTTCTTTTCCTATCTGTATTCCTTTTATTTCTTTTTCTGCTCTGATTGCTGTGGCCAAAACTTCCAAAACTATGTTGAATAGTAGTGGTGAAAGTGGGCATCCTTGCCTTGTTCCTGACTTTAGGGGAAATGCTTTCAATTTTTCACCATTGAGGATAATGTTTGCTTAATGGAACTGGAGGAATCAACCTGCCTGACTTCAGGCTGTACTACAAAGCCACAGTCATCAAGACAGTATGGTACTGGCACAAAGATAGAAATATAGATCAATGGAACACAATAGAAAGCCCAGAGATAAACCCACGCACATATGGACACCTTATCTTCGACAAAGGAGGCAAGAATATACAATGGAGAAAAGACAATCTCTTTAACAAGTGGTGCTGGGAAAACTGGTCAACCACTTGTAAAAGAATGAAACTAGAACACTTCCACTTCCTAACACCGTACACAAAAATAAACTCAAAATGGATTAAAGATCTAAACGTAAGACCAGAAACTATAAAACTCCTAGAGGAAAACATAGGCAAAACACTCTCCGACATAAATCACAGCAGGATCCTCCATGACCCACCTCCCAGAATATTGGAAATAAAAGCAAAAATAAACAAATGGGACCTAATTAAAATGAAAAGCTTTTGCACAACAAAGGAAACTATAAGCAAGGTGAAAAGACAGCCTTCAGAATGGGAGAAAATAATAGCAAACGAAGCAACAGACAAACAATTAATCTCAAAAATATACAAGCAACTTCTGCAGCTGAATTCCAGAAAAATAAACGACCCCATCAAAAAATGGGCCAAAGAACTAAACAGACATTTCTCCAAAGAAGACATACAGATGGCTAACAAACACATGAAAAGATGCTCAACATTACTCACTATTAGAGAAATGCAAATCAAGACCACAATGAGGTATCATTTCACACCAGTCAGAATGGCTGCTATCCAAAAGTCTACAAGCAATAAATGCTGGAGAGGGTGTGGAGAAAAGGGAACCCTCTTGCACTGTTGGTGGGAATGCAAACTAGTACAGCCACTATGGAGAACAGTGTGGAGATTCCTTAAAAAACTGGGAATAGAACTGCCATATGACCCAGCAATCCCACTGCTGGGCCTATACACCGAGGAAACCAGAATTGAAAGAGACGCGTGTACCCCAATGGTCATCGCAGCACTCTTTACAATAGCCAGGACATGGAAGCAACCTCGATGTCCATCAGCAGACGAATGGATAAGGAAGCTGTGGTACATATACACAATGGAATATTGCTCGGCCATTAAAAAAAATACATTTGAATCGGTTCTACTGAGATGGATGAAACTGGAGCCCATTATACAGAGTGAAGTAAGCCAGAAAGAAAAACAACAATACAGTATACTAATGCATATATATGGAATTTGAAAGATGGTAACGATAACCCTATATGCGAGACAGAATAAGAGACACAGATGCATAGAACAATTTTATGGACTCTGAGGGAGAAGGTGAGGGTGGGACGTTCTGGGAGAATAGCATTGAAACATGTATATTATCATATGTGAAACAGAACACCATTCCATGTTCGATGCATGAGACAAGGGCTCAGGGCCGGGGCAATGGGATGACCCAGAGGGATGGGATGGGGAGGGAGGTGGGTGGGGGGTCCAGGAAGGGGAACACATGTAAACCCATGGCTGATTCATGTCAATGTATGGCAAAAACTATTACAATATTGTAAAGTAATTAGCCCCCAACTAAAATAAATAAATTTATAAAAAAACAACAACAACAAAAAAAACATTTAAATCAGGTCTAATGAGCTGGATGAATCTGGAGCCTATTATACAGAGTAAAGTAAGCCATAAATAAAAACACAAATACAGCATACTAATGCATATATACACACACACACACATATATATATATATATATATATATATATATATATGATTCAGAAAGATGGTAATGATAACCCTAAATGCGAGACAGACAGGGAAAGAGACACAAAGGTATAGAACAGTATTTTAGACTCTTTGGGAGAGGGAAAGTGTGGGATGATTTGGGAGAATGGAATTGAAACATGTATATCATCGCATGCAAAATGAATCACCAGTCCATTTTTGATGCATGAGACAGGGTGCTCGGGGCTGGTGCACTGGGATGACCCAGAGGGATGGGATAGGAAGTGAGGTGTGGGGTGGGTTCAGGATGAGGAACACATGTACACCCGTGGCAGATTCATCTCTATGTATGTCAAAACCACTACAATATTGGAAAGTTATTAGCCTCCAAATAAAATAAATAAATTTATATTTAAAAAAATTAAAAAATATAATAATGGAGAATTTGAATGAGGAATAAATATATAACTGCATGGGCGGGGGATATCCAGTGGCTGCACCAAAAGGAGCTCTTGGACATGAAATACAACTTGGGTAAGTGCTGCTGACCTGGCCTCCACTGATAAAGGTTTGGATAGGAACTTCTTGGCATGTCTAGAGTTAGGCCCAAATGTGCACTCAGTCAAAAGTAGTCCAGGCCGCCTTACCAATCTTAGGGAGAACACGGCATCTTAGGGAGTCTAACCTGGAGAAACCAGGTATGAAGCAGGAGCTGGCAGAAACCCGTTTTCCTTTCTTCCAAATACCAACATCAGCAACAAATTCATGACAACAACTGTGGTGGCTTCTCCTGCTTGTGAGCTCTGACCTGTTGTAAAACTGAGAGAAATCTCAGTAGCCTGAGCAGTTTGATCATTGTCCTGTCAGCCCAATGATCAGTCCTGATGCCCTGTCTGGAAGATTAGATCTGCTGCCACTAAACACATCAGAAAAGAAATATATCCAAGTCGTAGCCCCAGCTCTGCTCATCTTAGCTGTGTGCCTCAGTTTCCTCATCTGTGAAATGGGTATTGTAGGAGTATACACCTCCTTAAGGTTGGAGTAAGGATTAAAAGAGTTCACATTTATAAAGTGTTTACAACAGTGCCTACAGATCATAGGTACTCTGTATTTGATAGAGAAAAAAGCTTATACAAATGATAAATTTCAAAGTGAATTCAGTGGACATTTTTCAGAGGTTTTATGTGAGTACTTCCTACAGAGTCACCTCAGGGCCCCATTTTCAGTATCCTCAGGACCTGACGTTCATGATCATGCTTACATTCGTGGTCAGCGTGGTGGATGCCCATTTTACAGATGAAGACATTGGAGCTCAGGGAAGCTGGGTGATTCTCTGCACGGGCTCATATGACCAGGGCATCCCCGACCCAAGGTTTCACACCTGTTAGGATTCACCTTCTGACCTGGTGTGAATGAACCCATGGCTTGGGATGGGCGATGAAGTCAGTGTCCTCTCCCCTCCCCTCCTCTGGCAGAGTTGAAAAAGGCAGAGATGCGGCAGAGCCTAGAACAGGAGCAGGGCCAGCTCATTGCTGAGGTGAAGAAGCAACTGGAGCTGGAGAAGCAGCAGGCAGCGGCCGAGACCAAGAGGAAGCTGTGTTGTACCAACTGCAAGAAGGAGGATGTTTTCTACTGCTGTGGAATACCAGCTACTCTGACTACCCCTGCCAGAAGGCCCACTGGCCCGAGCACATGAAGTCTTGCACCCAGTCAGGTGGGACTAAGAGTGTCCCCTGGACCCGACTGTGGTGGACGGGTCCTTGTCTCCTCCTGGATCACAGGGCGCTTGCCACGCTCACTCACCACAGATGACTCCTACATACACGAGAGTAGCAGGCAGACACATAGCCAAGTCTCCAGGCACCATTGTCTCCACCCTCCAGTTTACTTGGATGCATTCACTTGTGTGAATGGAGCTTGTAATGACAGCCCAGATGACTTTAGCTTCATGTGGTTTGCTGTGGTTCCCTGCTTGGGGCAATATTTGTCTCTGCCCCAAGCAATGTGGTCATCCCTGGTAGCTAAGGTGGTAAAGAAACTGCCTGCAATGCAGGAGACCTGGATTTGATCCCTGGGTCGAGAACATCTCTTGAAGAACGAAATGGCAACACACTCAAGTATTCTTGCCTGGAGAAGGCCACAGACAGAGGAGTCTGGCAGACTACATTTCATGGGGTTGCAAAGCGTCGGAAATGTGAGTGACTAAGCAGACACACACACACACACACACACACACACACACACAAATCAAACACATCTTCTACCCCATTCTGCAATGCACAATGTACAATATACTAGACAGCCCCCACCATGGAGCCCATCTTGGACTCAAGGCTATAACAATCACTAGCGCTTATGTGAAGGACAAAGTGCTGCTTTGGAACTAATCTGCCTTTTAAATCTCTTTCCAAAACACAGCAAGCAGATCCCAGGCCAAGAAACTCTAGCTGGAGACACCACCTAGTAAGACGTGATTAATAATATGTATTAGTAATATTTTATACTTAGTGCTCATTTATGGCCAATACTAGATTTCTGTGTTTAGAAGAAGTCTCCACTTCAAAGAATATATTTAAACACAAATAACATAAATAATGTGACAAGGAAATGTGTCAGTGGATTGCTAAATTTTTCAAGGGTGGTAGATAAATGACCCAAGTTTGAGACGCTTAGGCAGGGGTTCGTAAGCTTTTTTTAAGAAGGTCTAGAGAATAAACGTTTTAGGATTTGTGGTCCATGTGGTCTGTGAAAACCTTTCAACTATGCTGTAACAGGGTGATAGCAAGTGCATGGGGGTGCACACTCGTCTAAAATAGGAAATTATGAAATTGGAACAGTCGTACTATTTGCTTCACAAACTGGAATATCTCCAGAATCTCCAGAATGATTTAATAAAACTGATGGTGACTGCAGCCATGACATTAAAAGACACTTACTCTTTGGAAGGAAGGTTATGGTCAACCTAGATAGCATATTTAAAAGCAGAGACATTACTTTGCCAACAAAAGTCCGTCTAATCAAGGCTATGGTTTTTGCAGTGGTCATGTATGGATGTGAGAGTTGGACGGTGAAGAAAGCTGAGTGCCACAGAATTGATGCTTTTGAACTGTGGTGTTGGAGAAGACTCTTGAGAGTCCCTTGGACTGCAAGGAGATCCAATCAATCCATCGTAAAAGAGATCAATCCTGGGTGTTCATTGGAAGGTCTGATGTTGTAGCTGAAACTCCAATACTTTGGCCACCTCATGCGAAGGGTTGACTCATTGGAAAAGACCCTAATGCTGGGTAGGATTGCGGGCGGGAGGAGAAGGGGACGACAGAGGATGAGATGGTTGTATGGCATCACCTACTCGATAAACATGGGTTTGGGTGGACTCCGGGAGTTGGTGATGGACAGGGAGGCCTGGCGTGCTGCAATTCATGGGGTCGCAGAGAGTCAGACACGAATGAACGACTTTCAGTTCAGTCAATCTGTCATGTCCCACTCTTTGCGACCCCTAGAACGGCACCACACCAGGCCTCCCTGTCATTCAGCAACTCCCAGAGTTTACCCAAACTCTGCTGGATGGCGGTGATGCCATCCTCATCTCCTGTTGTCCCCTTCTCCTCCTGCTCCCAGTTATTCCCGCGTTACGGTCTTTTCTGGTGAGTCAACCGTTAGTATCAGGTGGCCAAAGAATTGGAGTTTCAGCTACAACATCAATAATTTCATTGAACACCCAGGGCTGATTTTTAGGATGGACTGGTTGGATCTCCTTGCAGTCCAAGGGACTCTCAAGAGTCTTCTCCAGCACTACAGTTCTAAAGCATCACTTCTTCGGGGCTCAGGTTTCTTCACAGTCCAACTCTCCCATTCATTCATGACTACTGGAAAAACCATAGCCTTGACTAGATGGACTTTGGTTGGCAAAGTAATGTCTCTGCTTTTTGATATGCTATCTAGGTTGGTCCTAAATTTCCTTCCAAGGAATAAGTATCTTTTAATTTCATGGCTGCAATCAGCATCTTCAGTAATTTTGGAGCTCCACAAAAAAAAAAAGTCTGACACTGTTTCCCCATCCATTTCCTATGAAGTGATGGGACCAGTTGCCGTGATCTTAATTTTCTGAACGTTGAGCTTTCAGTCAACCATTTCACTCTTCTCTCTCACTCTTAAAAATGAACATATCTTCAAACACAGTCTGGAATTCCTGTGTCTGGGAAGGCTTCGATCCAGCTATTCAGGGACCACACTGTAACCTGGGTGGAGCTGGTTGGCATGTCTTAACACATGGTGGTTTGCACAGAGCAGGGTTCCCCGCAGTCCTGGGAACTACTATGCTCGGCGTATATGTGACTTCTGTCCCCCTCTGCACTCAACTACCACCCCTCAGCAGGAAGTAGACCCCGATGTGAACACGGAAACACTAAATAAGTTATCCCAGGGCACTTCCTCCGAAACTCAGGCAGCCCCCCTGTAAACCAGCGCCTTGAAAGCGAAGGGGACGCCAGCTGAGAAATGCAAGGACAGTGGCTCGGTGAGTATTCATCGCACACACCTAGGGCCAAACAGAATCTCAGAGCAGCCCCCTCCCAATACCATGATGATTCCCGTGATGTGGGAAGTTGTCTGTCTTCAGGCTGCATGTAGAGGGCAAGTGTTGTCTAGTAGAACCTTCTGTGATGATGGGAATGTTCTACATCCCCTCTGCCCATTGTGAAAACCTGCGACCAGCCTCATATGGCACTTGAACAATGAACACTTGAACTGGGGCTAGTGTGACCAAAACCTGGATTTCAGGTTAATTTAATGATAATGAATGTAGATACAATAGCCATGGGTGGCTGGTGATTGCCATATTGGACACAGACATCAAATTTCTGATTTTCCCAGGGGGTGCCATATTGATTGCATGCAGATGTTATTTTACAGGACACATTGGTCATTTTTTACATTTGTAGTCATTATGATTTTAATTCGTGTGTATCAGGGGAAAACATCAATTCATCCCAGAAGTCAAACCTCTTTGACTTTATTGATATCATTGCCTAGGAAGAGGTTATTGTGGAATAAAAGTGAATTGATATAATATGATTTAGTATATAGGTAGCCTTGTCTATCCATGGATTTCTCATGTGTACATGCAAACAACCAAAATTCCACCTCTGTTTGGTTGAATACATGAATGTGGAACCGTTGGATACAAAGGCACAGTTGTATTCATCCTTCTAGGCCATTTTATATAAGGAACTTCCACGTCCTTGGATTTTAGTATCCTTGGGGGGTCCTGGAACCATTCCACCTTGGGTACTAGGGGATGGCTGTACATCCTTTGGGGATAGGATAGAAATCCAGAGAGTAGAATAGGTCAGAGAGGGGCGAGTTGACAAACAGTGTTCTTGAAGCTGAGGCTCTAGCATTGAGTAAGGGGCCTCCCTAGTTCTGTGTCCAGGGAGATGGAGCAGAAAAGGGCACAGGGCTTAGGCCACACTGACTGGCCTGGCCTTCCCTCCCTGAGCATGCCAGGCAGAGGGCGTTAAGGTGTTGTCGGGGCCATGATGAGCACCCCTATGGATCCCCGGGCTTCCCTGGGGTGGGGTACTGGGGAGGCCCTGTTTAAAACAGTGCCTTGGCTCCATCTGTCTTTTTCTGTGTTTCTAGATCCTTGACCTCTCTGGGTCCAAGGAAATACCCTCTCCTTTCTCTTATGCTCCAAGCTAGACTCTGGTACATGGCCCCCTGATGGTTGTATGTACTCTCATGTTCTGCAGGGGCAGGGGAGCCGTCTCCTCCAGGGGAGTCTGAAGGGTTCAGGGAAGTGGTTTGCAAACTGTGGTTCCTTAGGGATCTTTGAGGGAACCCTGGGCTGGTCAGTAGAGGTGAAGGATGGCTTAGCAAGCAGCTTTGAGGCATTTCTCCAAGTTGAGAATTTACCTTATTTGTGTTAGTTTTTTTTTTTTTTTTTTGCTGTGTTTTGTTTTGTTTTTTTCAGTTCTGAATCAAAGACAGAGAGAGTTTCTATTGCTGAACTGAGGTGGGGCAGAAGATACATTTGGTTTGGACAGTTCTTCTGCCCTCAGAAATGACCATAGTAAATTAAACTGTGTGAACTTGTCCCTGAGGTCCCAGCATCCACATTCCGTGGAGGTCTTCAGAGGAGAAAAGCATTTCTACGGAAGTGATCTTTCTGTAGAAATATTTCTTATCGAGGAATAACCTGGCAGGCTGTTTTGGGTAGATTATCTGGCACTAACTTTTCTAGTTCTCTTCTGTGGAGTTTGAGCTGTGTTCTTTAGGCTTTCCCCTGCAACCTCTCAAGTAAGTTTTAGGGCATTCTAAAATGGTTCATCCTCAGTGAGAACAGTTCTGCTTCTTTCAGGGTCCTTCAGCTCCAGGGTCTTTCTCTCTCCCAGATTATTGTCTTCAGCTGAAAACCAAACTTTTGTTTGTTAGTTAGTTTCTGCATATTGAGTACTTAGAGCAAGAAATGATGTATCTTGTTAGAGTGGCTGGAGGTTTCCCAGTGGCACTGGAAGCGGGGTTTAGATCCAGGAGACATGATGAGAGAGTGGCATGAGCTGATTTTGGGGGGAATATGAAGATGAATAGGCATGGAAGTATGACTGAACCGCCTGTCAATTCCCTTCTCACTCTCACTCGGGTCTTGTGACTGCATCTGGAGGACACGTTGAGTTTGGAGCTGAGGTGTCTTCCTCATCCCTTCTTCTAGCTTCTCTTTTTTAACAATGGCAGAGGAGACTTGAGACTTCAACAGCAGCACAGCACCCACCTCGAGTTTTCTGCTACAGTTGGGTTTTCGTTATGTTGATTTGTAGAGTTGCCGTCTGTGTAGGGCAGGTATTCTGATTTCCTGCTTTTGGTGTTGATAGAAGAGTTTTTGTTTGACTTAAGTGGAAAGTGAGTTTAGAAACATTAGCTGAGCCATAAGTAGGGGGACTTTGGATGTGTCAAAGCCGTGGAGGTGGTTGGTCGGTGGAAGGGTTCAAGTTGGGAAAACACTGCTGCAGGCAGGGAGCCCTGTTGGGGATTTGGAGCAGCACAGTGGTGTCATCCACATGGGAAGAGGAGGATTGGTGATGCTGTGGGGTACAGAATCTGGTGTGACAAGGAGGCTTGCATGTACAAACGTGGTTGGGAGATACAGCATCTGGCAGTTGTGAGGTGAATGAGGTGTTTCCTGGCCTAGGGGTTGGTGGACCACCAGTTTTTATCAGAACTGCTGTTGTCAGATGAAAGCAGCCAGAGATGGCACATAAAGAGACGTTCCTGTGCTGCAGTGAACTTGCACTTGGGAAAGCAGGCATTGGGCTGGATTTTGCCTGTGGACCATCATTGGTTGACCACCCGACCTGAAGCACCCTAGTGTGTGAGGGGATGAAAAGGGAGGGTGGAGAGAAGAGGTAAGGGTCTAGAGATGCTGGTGAGTTGGTGCAGAGGCTGGAGTAGGAGAAGAACATCTCAGGGAGCCTGATGACTAGAGGGGACAGAGGGAAGGAGCCTCAATTGTCAGCATTTATTAGGGAGTGTTTCAGGATTATTCTAGAGTGTGAGCTGAGCTGGAGGTTCCTGGATGCCTGATCAGGACTGTGAGCTCACGCCTGTTCATTTCCCCCTTTTTTGCACTCCACAGCCTTCTGGCTGACGGCTTGTGTCAAAGCAGACAGACCAGCTCATTTTCTCATTCCTCATATGCCTGACGACTTCTGTATGTGCTCACTGCTTGCTGACAGTGTAGGTGGAAGCTGGAGGAAAGCTGAGCGTTACAAACATGGAGGTTCCTGTGCTCTTTATCAACCTCTGGAACCAGGCTGGTTAAGATGAGGGTCTAGTTGAGAGAAAGAAAGGTTAAACAGGAGTTAGGAACTTCCTTTGGCTGTCCATATCACTCTCCTGTTCACTTGTCTCTTCATCTTAAGATTTTAAAGTGATGCATGCATATCGAGTTGACCCTTGAACAACATGGGTTTGGATTATGCAGTCCAAATCTGAGCGGAATTACGTTCCTGTAATGAATGAATTTCTACACAATCTGTAGCTGGTTGAATCTGTGGATGTGGATATGGAGGGCTGGCCATGAGATTAAGTTTCCATGCAATCTGGTGTCCATGGTGGGTCGTGGGATGAATCCCCTGTACCATCCCTGATACGACGGGATGTGTGTAGTCAGAGAAAGTAAAATCACACAGGGAAAAACAATTCCTTGCCCCAGTCTTCATGGCTATTTTTTGCATCCTGTACTTATTTATAGATAACTTATTTCCTCATATTGCTGTTTCTTGACTTTATCTAGACGTTGTGTGTTGACTTGTGACTTTTGAAGATGAGAATTGGGGTCACTTATCACCTCTCTTCTCCCCTCTCTCCAAGACCACTCTGTCACTGTTTGACGTGCTCTATAGGCTTCCTTGCTCCAGTACAACACTTATTCCTTAGTCCTTGTTCTCCCAGCTGGAGGAAACTGTCTCTGGACCCCTCTCTTGGTGCACATTTATTCCCTCACCTCTCCTCCACTGTCATTTTCAGACTTTTCCATTTTCCTGCTCTGAGTTCCCATCACCAAGGTGGAGAGATCTTGTGCATTCTATTCTATAACTGCAGATGGCCCACCTCAGTTCCGGCTGTTGGCTGAGTCATAAACCTTGCCAGATGACCATCTGTGTGTCCATCATTATGGTCGTGCTGTTGGTCTCAGAGTCAACTAGTGCACTGTGATTACATTTCCATCTCTGTATAGCCTTACTTTTCCCTGGGTGTTTTTTCTCCCCGCTCACCACTCGCATATCTTCAACCATTTCCCTGCCAAATTCTTTGCCATAAGGGTTGTTTTCTTGAGACACTTCATGGCGCACATTTTGGGCTCTTCCATTTCAAATAAGTATGTGTCTGAGTCCTACCATCATGGCTGAGGTATGGTCCAGTAAAATCTCACCTGTGGCTCCTTCCTCAACCCTTGTCACTCCATGCACCTCCATCACACTCTCCTTCCTGATCTCTCATCAGCCTTGGCAGTAGATTCATGATTATACTTAGCCTAAATAATCTAGGTTCCTTTGATGGAGCCTTGCCACCTAAGTGTGGTGGAGCCAGCGCCTACAGTTTCCCTGGATGAACTAAGCTCTTGGCAGAGTGGTTCTGAAGGAAATTTGCTTTCAAACTTCTGGGAATTTATGGCTTTTACATCATGGTACGCCTTATTTCCACCTGTAATCTCGTTCAGCGTCCAGTGATCTTAGTTCATGGTTTAATATACATTTGTAAAAGCCTTAGTCTTCTATGACTGCCTCAATTTGGAAAATGGCAACACTGACTCAGAAGCTCTCCAGTTCTAAGATCAGTAGCCTGTTGGACAGCAGGATAGAGAGCTGGTGGGTTTGTACGGACTTGAGCTCTCTTCCAGACTCTAGCTCTCTGCCAGTCTCTGACGTTGCCTTGCTGTATCTTCAGTTAGCAACAGGTGTGACAAACCACCTGCCTCTGCCCCCAAACATCACAGAGCACCAGCCTCACACAAACTACCCAGTGCAGAAGTGGAAGTATGAACCAACTTCATGACAGCCAACGGGGATCTTTTCCCAGCACACAGTGTGCTCGTCTCCTGAGTGAATGTGTGTGTGTGTGTGTTTTCTTTGTCAGCATGTATGTTTCTGAGTGATGGGTCTTGGCTTTGCCTGGTTTCTTCCTCACGGTGCTCCTGATGGCCATTGGAAACAGCAGGAGGATATGAGAGAGAGAGGATGGATGGTCTGGCTTCTCTCTCTCTCCTGCTTTTATTTTATTTTATTTATTTATTTATTTTTTGACCATGCTAACCAGCTCATGAGATCTTAGTTCCCCAAGTAGAGATTGAACCTGTACCCTTGGCAGTGAAAGCACGAGGTCCTAACCACTGAACTGCCAGGGAATTCCCGATCTGGCTTCTTGAAGGGGCTTCATCCTTGCTATTCTCATGGTGAGTGCTGAAGTAACACCCATTTCCTCTGCAGTGATTGGCTGAATCAGCCAGCGTGCCCTGTCCTGTCCATGGGAGAGGTCAGGCTCTGCACTTACTCAGGTGGCCTGGCTCTGGGATGTGGCTCCTGTGCTAAGTAAGCTAAGCCCCGCTGCCTAGCTGTTCTCTGCCTTCAGCAGAGCTGGGGAGATTCGATGTGACTTGAGTACATCTTTGTCAGAGCTGGGGACATTCGATGTGACTTGAGTACATTGTTGTCAGAGTTTCCTTGTCGTGATGACCAGCTCAATCACCGACTTTCCAGAGGACTAACAATGTAGGTGTCACGAGTAGGGAAGAATGTCTAAGAAGGGGTGGATTTGGACTCAAGAACCCTAAGATAGCTCCACCCTGGAACCCAGCTCTGCCCACCACAATAGCGCTCCCTTTGGGTCATAGATACAAGTGACGAGAATGTGTTCTCTCTTGAGTGAACATGTGACCTGGGAGATCCTTATCACTGTCTTTGCTGCTTCTCTTCTCGAACCAGAGCTCAGAACCACACACATTCTGCCTATCACTAGGCGATGATAAGAGTACTTACCCTTCTAGGTGATGATCTGGTCCCTTGCTCCCCCACTCTGATTCTGTCTCTAAGCTTGATAGTCGACCTCTTGTGTTCATATATTATCATCCCACCTCAAGAAGTTAAAAAAAAAAAAAGTTTTGTCCCAATCTGTCTGAACTTGGTAAACGATCTAATATATGATGAGATCTCAGTGATGTGCTGCTGGGTCTCTCAGAGTCGGCCATCCCACTGAGCCTGCAGGCTGGGTGTCTCTCCGCTGGACAGATACCTCATTTGGCTCTTCCTTCAGTGTCCTCACGTCTTACTCATCCACGATGTAGCTCCTTATGGTGCACGTGTCCTTGAAACTCCCTTAGCCCTTACTGTGGTTCTTTCATCCTCAACCGTTAAGCCCAGGTGGCTTAACCATTCTGGTCTTCACTCTTTTTCCTTTGGCTGGTTGAGGTATAAGTCTGCTTACAAGTTGTCTATACAGTGATGAAAGAAACTCCATTAACAGGATTAAGTAGACTGAACACCAAATCTCAGTGCCTTTCTTGGTGCCCAAGGTTAAATATAACAAGAGCTTGGGGTTCTTTGTGTCTACACATACAGTAAGAGTGCCTGGTCCCAATTACTGCATAAGAAACCCCTTTCTCGATACGATAGTACATTTCCCCCCTCATCTTTATTTTTTCTGAGCACAAAGCCCTTCTGTTTTTCCAACCAGCTCTTGTTAAATCCTTAAAGACCCAGAAATCCAGATCAGTAAACAGTGGCAGGATTTCCCCCCTGTGTGTTGGAGAGTTGGGAGGGGAAGGTGGCTTCCTGGGGAAGCAGGTGCAGATCAAGTAGAAGGGGGTGGGCAGGAATGGCCAGGGATGGGCAGGAAAGCTAAATCTCCCTTTCCCCTTGGCTTTCCCCCTCCCAGACCATTCCCAGACCAGTAAATTCCCTTGCTGGAGCGGCAGTGAGGAGAAGCGAGGCTCAGCCCGCTCTGAGCAGAACACTGGTACCAGTTCAAGGAGCCTCATCCTGAAAGAGTCCCACCTGGACACCTTCTGTGCCTAGGGACATGCTAGGACACACACCACCCACTCCATAGAGGGAAAAAATCCAGACACCAGGGAAACCAGAAATGGCAAAGAAACATGAGACAGGAGGACTGCCACCCTCTGACTTGGCCTCTGCAACTGGCATGGAGGGCAGGGCACATTATATCATGTCTGGCATTACCCTGCACTGTGGAATGTTCCACCCACATGAAATCTTTGCTTTAGATGTAAATAATATACAATTTGTGACTGTCATCAAGCCTAGAGTACCTTCCCATTTTCACACTTGTACTAACTTTAACTTCTTTAAAAAATAGAGAGAGAGAGAGAAAGAGAAAAGCAAAACAAAACAAAACAAAAGACACACACAACAACAAAAAGACTGTTTGGATGCTGGAGAAAGGATGGTCACCCAGCCAGTCTGACACAGGGGTACAGAGAGGGGACAGGGGTTGCTTTACGGTGCACAGCTCCTTCTCTGTGACACCCTGTGAGCTGTTTCCATTTTATGTCTGTACACAGCACATTGGGATCAGGAATCTCCAGCACGGAGTTTAGTGCTGCTATGGACACATCACATGCACCCACTGGCCCATTTCAAGTGCTATGTTACCATGTTTTAAAAGGGAAGCTCTCTGGACCAGAAGAGCACATAGATGTGCTCATTAATCTGATGTGATTTCCATGATGACTCTACTCCAATAAAAGGGACAAAAGAAAAAAAGGAAAAACCCATATATTTGTTTACAGATGATTAACTAGAAACAACCCCGCTCACCGCAGTTTGCAGAAGAGAAGACCGTAGAAAGCATTCAAGTCCGAAGCTCCAAAACAGAGATTTTCTTTGCTTTGTGGTTCCTTTAAAGACACTCACACCTTCTTCGTAAGAGATGGCCATGCTTCATAGAAGTGAAAAGTCAAAGGCGAGACACACTCGGAGGACATTTGAGCCTGAGATGAAGCATGTATGTAATATTTATATGATGGAATTTTAGGTTTATATGTCAATATGAAACAAAAGCAGTTTGAGGGGAAACAGGACACCACTCTGCCGTTACACTCTGTATGCTATAGTACCATTTTGTATGTATGTTCAAGAAGCATTGAACAAAGCAAAAAGGTGATGTATGTATAGGATAAAAATTAATTGTACGATACCATTTCAGTACATTTTGTTGTACACTTTAATCTTGTTTCCTTTCTCTTCATTATTGATAAGAGGATGTGGACTGTATAGTTTCCAGCTAGTTACTCATAATAAAAAGAAATAAAAAAGAGGGTACTAGAGGAAAACAAGAAAGAACATTTGTCAATTGCAGTTGTCAAAAGAAACAAAAACCTAGCCTTATTTGTGAAGCATAATTGCTTTTCGCATACGGAAGTATTTTTTTCACAATTTCTTTGTATAACATTTGTATGAAACTTAAATATCTTCTCTGATGAGGGTGTTTCTTTGTGACTGAACCAGTAGATTCACGAGGTATGTTCTCATGGGTTCTCCCCACCCCCTAATTTTTTCAGAATCTTCACCTTTTTTAAATGAAGCTGTTTTGGAAAAAATATGCCTTGCTCTTCCTCGAACTGACAGTTTTCCATTTGGTCAGGATGGATGTATCAGGTTTGGGCCAAAGACGGAGACAGGGTCACATGAGGTCAGGAAGGTTTCTCTCCACATTACAAATAAATGTCCCCACTTGCAGCTTTCCTGGGAAGTTCAGTTCTAGAGAATTTACTGACAGAGATGGAGACAGAAGGGAAATCTGGGGTCAGTCTCAGAAGAACACTGGCAGGGAATGAATTTGTCTTTCAGTAGCCAAGATGGCAACCTGAGCTACAAGGAGCTCTGTGGGCAACGTGTGACCTTGACTCTGCCCAGGCACATCCTGGTCATTTCATCTTCATGGGTCACATAAGTATTTTTTTTTTCCATCATTTAAACTTGGGAACACTCCTCAGCTCCATGGCTAGACAAAAGCAGGGCATGTTTGGCCCCTCAAGCCATCCCTGGCTGGTGTTGTGAAAGGAATGGAATGGAACTGGTTTAGAGAAGACCTTACAAGAGCTTCCTTATTCTTCTCTCGGGGTATGGGAGCCTGCCACGTGGAAGGTGGCAGTGTGTGTCACAACTCCCAGTTGATGGATATTCAGGTTGTCTGCTGATACCAGCCATGGCCAGCAGACCAGCCTTGTGTGCAAGTCATCAGCTAGGTGAGGGACCTATGGAATTCATCTCAGGAGGTTACATCCAGGGCTCAGGGACCGGCCAGGACTTGGAGGTTCCAGACAGGGAAGCAGGACCTTCTGCCTCTGACTTTAGTCTGAGTGGGCTGTTTTCAGGGCTCAGTGGCTCAGAGTCTAGAAATGAGGAGGAGAGGGAGGCCACCAACTGTCTGCCGTGGTCCTTTCTCCTTTCTCTGAGCAATGGCTAAGCACAGGGCAGGATGGGCCCCACCACCTACCCCCTTCTACCACTGCCCCGACCTGCACAGTTGGCCTGGTAGGTCTCCTGCTGCTGCTAAGTCCCTTCAGTTGTGCCCGAGTCTGTGGGACCCCATCGATGGCAGCCCACCAGGCTCCGCTGTCCCTGGAAATCTCCAGACAAGAACACTGAAGTGGGTTGCCATTTCCTTCTCCAATGCATGAAAGCGAAAAGTGAACATGAAGTTGCCCAGTCGTGTCTGACTCTTCACGACTCCATGGACTGCAGCCTACCAGGCTCCTCCATCCATGGGATCTTCCAGACAAGGGCACTGGATTGGGTTGCCATTGTCTTCTCCATTGGTGGGTCTAGAGATGACCTTTAATGCAGCCAGGCACTATCGCCACCTAATGGTCGTCATGGAGAACTGCAGCCCTTAGAGCGGAAGCTAGACCCAGGAGGGCACCGGTGGAGGGTCATTCATGAAACAGTTGTGTGCTGAGCATCTGTGGGGAACCAAGCACTGAGGACACAGGCTCTGCCTTCATCCATCTGACATTCTCACTGGGAAGCAGATCTGTATATGATAGACTCTTAGGTGGGACAGAATCAAATATGTAGCATATGGAAGGGAAGTAGTTGGTGTGATTGGGGACGGCCTCTTGTAGAACTGGCCTTTGAACTGAAACCTTTATGTGGGAACTGAGCACGATGTCTTCAGCAGTGATTTAGTAGTGCTGGCTGAATGTTAGAAGTGCCTGGCAAGTATTAAAACAACAATAAATGTTCAGGTGCCACCCTCTTTCCCCAAGTAACGATATCTGACTCTCTCAGGTGGGGTTGGGGCATTCATAAGTTCTTCAGGTGATTCTGCTGGGCAGCTAGATCTCAGAGCCTGTACCTTTATTGGAAGAACACCCAAGGTAGAAGGGAGAGCAACTAAAAAAACCTGAGGGGGCTTCTGGATCTTCTCAGAATAGGAGAAAGTTGAGGGGGCCAGAATGAGGGATTCAGCATTGGAGATGGAGCTGATGAGATCAGAGAATGAAAAGAAATCAAGGGGTATGGGGGCTGAATTATGATCAGAAGGAACTGGGAATCCAGGTTGGTTGACATTTTAAAAAGGATTTATTGAGATAGCATTTAAAGTGTATAATTGCTTTGGGTATTTCACATTTTTTTTAAATATGGTAAATGAGATGTAACAAAATTTGTCCTTTTCATCATTTTTTAAGTGTGTTAGTCAAGGTTGGGGTTTAAACATGTAAATCAGCAGGAAAGGAACATGATAAATGTGCACCAAACCAAGCAAAAGAGGAGGAGATAGAGAGTCTTCCGGAAAAAGAATTCAGAATAAGGAGGTTAAAAAAGATCCAAGATCTGGAAGACAAAATGGAGTTACAGATAAATAGCCTGCAGACAAGGATTGAGATGATGGTGAATCATTGAACAGGGACCTAGATGGGAAAAAAAAGAGCCAATCAATAATGGATAATGGAATATATGAGATCAAAAACTCTCTGGAGGGAAAGAAAAGTAGAATAACAGAGGCAGAAGATAGGATAACTGAGGTAGAATGGAATGGTAGAAATAAATGAAGCAGAGAGGAAAATAGAAAGAAAAAAGAATTAAAAGAATAGAGAACAACCTCAGAAACCTCTGGGACAATGTTAAAGGCCCCAACATTTGAATCAGAGGAGTCCCAGAAGGAGAAGAGAAAAAGAAATGCCATGAGAAAATACTTGAGAAGATAATAGTTGAAAAATTCCCTAAAAAGGGAAAGGAAATAGTCACCCACATGCAAGAAACCCAGAAAGTCCCAGGCTGGATAAACATAAAGTGAAACACCCCAAGACACATATTAATCAAATTAACAAAGATCAAACACAAAGTACAAATATTAAAAGCAGCCAGGGAAAAACAACACATTACACACAAAAGGATTCTCATAAGAATAACAGCTGATCTTTCAACAGAAACTCTTCAGGCCAGAAGGGAATTGCAGGACATGCTTCAAGTGATGAAAGAGAAAAACTTTCAACCCAGATTACTGTACCCTGCAAGGATCACATTCAAATATGAAGGAGAAGTCAAAAGCTTTACAGACAAGTAAAAGCGGAGAGAATTCAGCACCACCAAACTAGCTCTTCAACAAATACTAAAAATCTTCTCTAGGCAGGAAAAACAGAAAGGTTGCATAAACCTGAACCGAAAATAGTAAAGCAAATGGCAACAGGATCATACTCGTCAATAATTACCTTACATGTAAATGGGTTGAATGCCGCAATCAAAAGGCAGAGACTAGCTGAATGGATACAAAAACAAGACCGCTACTTATGTTGTCTACAAAAGGCCCACCTCAAAACAAGGGACACATACAGACTGAAAGTGAAGGGTTGGGGGGAAAAAAAAACAGAAGAAAGCAGCGGTAGCAATACTCATATCATATAAAATACACTTTAAAATAAAGCCTGTGGAAGAGACAAAGAAATACACTATATAATGATCAAAACATCAAACCGAGAAGAAAATGTAATGATTAAAAATACATAAACACCCAACATAAGAGAACAGCAATATGTAAGGAAAATGCTAACAAGCATGAAAGGGAAGATTAACAATCACACAATAATAGTGGAAGATTTTAATACCACACTCACACCTATGGATGGATCAAGTAAACAGAAAATCAACAAGGAAACACAAACTTTAAATGATACATTAGAACAGAGAAACCTAATTGATATCTATACTAATTTTACACCGAACAATGAATTTCACATTTTTTCTCAAGTACACATGGAAACTTCTCCAGAAGAGATCACATCCTTGGCCATAAGTCCAGGCTTGATAAATTCAAAAAACCTTGAAATCATTCCAGGCATATTTTCTGATCACAATGCAGTAAGACTAGATGTCAACTGCAGGAGAAAAACTGTTAAAAATTCAAACATATGGAGGCTGAATGTCACGCTGGTAAATAACCAACAAATCACAGAGGAAATCAAAAAGACATCAAAATATGCATATAAGCAATTGAAAATGAAATCACAACAAGCCAAAACCTATGGGGCATTGCAAAATCACTGCTAAGGCGAAGGTTCAGAGCAAAACAGCCTTACCTCAAGAAACAAGAAAAAAGTTAAACAAATACCCTAACCTTCTGCCTAAAGCAACTAGAAAAGTAAGAAATGAAGAACCCCAGGGTTAATAGAAGCAAAGAAATCATAAAATAGGGCACAAATAAATGTAAAAGAAACAAAAAAGACTAGAGCAAAAATCAACAAAGCTAAAAGCTGATTCTTTGAGAAGATAAATAAAATTGACAAACCATTAGCCAGACTCATCAAGAGGCAAAGGGAGAAGAATCAAATCAACAAATTAAAAATGAAAATGGAGAGATCACAACAGACAACACAGAAATACAAATGATTATAAGAGACTACTATCAGTAACTATATGCCAAGAAAATGGACAACTTGGAAGAAGTGGACAAATTCTTAGAAAAGTACAACTTTCGAAAACGGAGTCAGGAAGAAACAGAAAATCTTTACAGACCCACCACAAGCACGGAAATGGAAAGTGTAATCAGTAATCTTCCAGCAAACAGGAGCCCAGGACCAGACGGCTTCACAGCTGGATTATACCAAAAATTGAGAGAAGAGCTAATATCTATAGTACTCAAACTCTTCCAGTTGCAGAGGAATGCAGACTTCCAAACTCATTCTATGAAGCCACCATTACCCTACTACCAACACCAGACAAAGATGCCACAAAAAAAGAGATAACTACAGGCCAATATCACTGATGAACATAGATGCAAAATCCTTAACAAAATTCTAGCAAGCAGAATCCAACAGCATATTAAAATGATCATATATCATGAACAAGTGGGCTTTATCCCAGGGATACAAGGGTTCTTCAATATCTACAAATCAATCAACATAATACACCACATTAGCAAATTGAAAGATAAAAAAACATATGGTTATCACAATAGCTGCAGAGAAAGTCTTGAACGAAATTCAACATCCATTTATCATCAAAACACTCCAGAAAGCAGGCATAGAAAGAACATACCTAAACATAATTAAAGCTATATATGGCAAACCCACAGCAAACATTATCCTCAATGATGAAAAATTGAAAGCATTGCCCCTAAAGTCAAGATCAAGATAAGGATGTGCACTCTCACCACTACTATTCAACATAGTTTTGGAAGTTTTGGCCAAGAGGGATCAGAGCAGAAAAACAAATACAAGGAATCCGGATTGGAAAAGAAAAAGTAAAACTCTCACTGTTTGCAGATGCCATGATCCTCTACATAGAAAACCCGAAACACTCCACCAGAAAATTACTAGAGCTAATCAACGAATATAGTAAAGTTGCAGGATACAAAATGAACACGCAGAAATCCCTTGTATTCCTGTGCACTAACAGGGAGAAAACTGAAAGAAATATTAAAGAAACAATTCCATTCACCATTGCACCGAAAAGAATAAAATAGTGAGGACTATATTTACCTAGAGAAACAAAAGTCCTGCATATAGAAAACTAGAAAACACTGGTGAAAGAAATCAAACTGGACACAAAGAGATGGAGAAATAGACCATGTACATGCATTGAAAGAATCAAAATACTGAAAATAGGTATACTACCCAAAGCAAACTATAGATTCAATGCAATCCCTATCAAGCTACCGACGGTATTTTTCAGGGAACTAGAAGAAATAATTTCACAATTTGTATGGAATTACAAAAAACCTCTAATAGTCAAAGCAATCTTGAGAAAGAAGAATGGACCTGGAGGAAATGCCCTGCCTGATTTCAGGCTATACTACAAAGCTACAGTCATCGAGACAGCGTGGTCCTGGCACACACACAAAAAAGATATATAGATAAAGGAATCAAAATAGCAAGCCCAGAGATAAATCCACGCACCTATGGATAATTTATCTTTGACAGAGGAGGCAAGAATGTACAATGAAGACAAGACAATCTCTTTAACAAGCATGCCGGGAAAACTGGTCAACCACTTGTAAAAGAATGAAACTAGAACACTTTCTAACACCGTGCTCAAAAATAAATTCAAAATAGATTAAAGATCTAAACGTAAGACCACAAACTATAAAACTCCTAGAGGAAAACACAGGCAAAATACTTTCTGACAGAAATCACAGCAGGATCCTCTATGACCCATATCCCAGAGTAATGGAAATAGAAGCAAAAATACACAAACGGGACCTCATTAAACTTAAAAGCTTTTGCACAAAGAAGGAAACTCTAAGCAAGGGAAAAAGATGGCTTTCACAATGGGCGAAAATAATAGCAAACGAAGCAACTGACAATGAATAAATCTCAAAACTATACAAGCAACGCCTGCAGCTCAATTCCAGAAAAATAAGCGAGCCATTCAAAAAATGGGCTAAAGAACTAAACAGACATTTCTCCAAAGAAGACATACAGATGGCTAACAAACACATGAAAAGATGCTCAAATCACTCATTATCAGGGAAATGCAAATGAAAACCATAATGAGGTACCATCTCACACTAGGCAGAAAGGCTGCTATCCAAACGTCTACAAACAATAAATCCTGGAGAGGGTGTGGAGAAAAGGGAACCCTCTTACACTGTTGTTGGGAATACAAACTAGTAGAGCTACTATGGAGAACAGTGTGGAGATTCCTTAAAAAAAAAAACTGGAAATGGAACAGCCATATGTAACAGCAGTCCTACTCCTGGACGTAAGCCCCAAGGGAACCAGAACTGAAAGAGACACATGTGCCCCAATGTTCATCGCAGCACTGTTTATAATAGCCAGGACACGGAAGCAACCCAGATGTCCATCAGCAGAAGAATGGATAAGAAAGCTGTGGTATATATACACAATGGAATATTACTCATATATCCAAAAGAATGCATTTGAATCAGTGTTAACGAGGTGGATGAAACTGGACCCTATTATACAGAGTGAAGTAAGCCAGAAATAAAAGCACCAATAACACACACAAACACACACACACACACACACACACACACACACACACCTATGCCATATGTATATATATATATATATATATATGGGCTTCAGAAAGATGGTAATGATAACCCTATATGCAAGACAGGAAAAGAGACACAGATGTATAGAATAGTCTTTTGGTCTCTGTGAGAGAAGGCAAGTGTGGGGTGGATTCGGAGAATAGTGTTGAAACATGTATATTTCCATATATGAAACAGACCTCCAGTCCAAGTCCGATGCATGAGATAGAGTGTTCAGGGCTGTGGCACTGGGGTGACCCAGAGGGATAGGATTGGACGGGTGAGGGGTTCAGGATGGGAAACACATGCACAACCGTGGCTGATTCATGTCAATGTGTGGCAAAACCACTACAATATTGTAGACTAATTAGCCCCCAATTAAAATAAATAAATTAAAAAAAGAAAGAAAACTAAAAAATTCAAAACGAAAAACATGTAACTGTTTTCTAAACTGCAGTGTTCACAGACCATCTTCATCTTGGACTACATGAGGACACCACCTCTATTATTACTGATTTTTTTTTAATCCAGCAAAAGAAAGGTGACTCTCGTTCCTTCTAGCATCACTGGTGTGGGTGTATCCCACGTGCTGAGCTGTGTGGTTGAGAGATTGCTCCGTACAGGAATCTTTTGGTCTCCATGACAACCCGAGGAGGCAAGTACTAATCATAGTCCACTGTCAAGATGAGGAAAGTGATATGCTCCATGTCACACAACAGGTCAGTCAGCACCACAGCCTGGATTCAAATGGGTCTACCCGACTCACAACCCAGGTCAGTGACCCCCTCAGAGGGACACTGGCCCAGAGTCTGTGGCACTATAATAATTTGACAAAATGCCTCTCCCTGACTCCACTGCCCATGGGGTTGGACATTGTTCCTTACTTAGTCTAGTTTTGCAAAGAGGCTTGATGGTTAAATGAAGTTAGAGGGGTGTCAGCTTTCTACTTGTAAAGAATAAAATCCATTACAGGTAACTTTGAGCAGGAAAGAAACTTATTAAGAATATTAAGTGACACAGATTTCTGGGAGGGAAGGCTGGAGAGGCAGCCATGACAATATAGAAATTAATTGCAGGATCTTCTGTCACTCATTGGAAAAGACCCTGACGTTGGGAAAGATTGAGGGCAGGAGAAGAAGGGCATGGCAGAGGATAAGAAGGTGGGTTGGCATCGTCAACTCAATGGACATGGGTTTGGGTGGACTTTGGGAGTTGGTGATGGACAGGGAGGCCTGGCATGCTGCAGTTCATGGAGTCGCAGAGAGTCGGACTTGACTGAGTGACTGAACTGAACTGAACTGTCACTACCACTGGCTTCAGACACAGCGGCTGTCACTAGTGAGATGGCTTATGTCCCTTGCACCTCTGCTAGATTGAATTCTATGCATCAGAATCCACTTGCATTGCTTTCACCTGTAGGTGTATCCATTGGTTAAGCCTGCATTCCATGTGGCTGTAGTAATTGAGTCTTAGGTGCCATCTGGATGTATTTGATTGGCTGAGCCTGGGTACCATCTAGGTGCATCTAATTGATTGAGCCTATATCACATGGTTACATTCTGACTGTAAAGGAGGTGGCAAAAATGAGATTCTGACTGTTTCTAGTGCAGATTTGTAAGATGGACAATTAAAGCATTGACTAAAAAGTCTCCTCCCTGCAGACTTGTCCACAGTCTCTTTATCAGTCAGGTCAGCTTTTCAAAGCTCAATTCATCCTACTAAGTAAAGCGGAAGGGTTTAGTAAGTCAAGTGGTCTGTGCTCTGCTGTGTTAATTTGTCTAGGCTAGTTCTACATTTCCTAGAATCCCTTTCTTTGATTTTGAGTTCAGTCAGTCTGTTCAGTGGCGTAGTTGTGTCCATTTCTTTGCGAGCCAATGGACTGCTTCAAGTCAGGCCTCCCTGTCCATCATCAACACGCCGCAGTTTACTCAAACTAGTGTCCATTGAGTTGGTGATGCCATCCAACCAACTCGTCTTCTGTTGTCCCCTTCTCCTCCCACCTTCGATCTTTCCCAGCATCAGGGTCTTTCGAATCAGTCAGTCCTTCATGTCAGATGGCCAAACTATTGGAGTTTCAGCTCAGCATCGGTCCTTCCAATGAATATTCAGGACTGATGTCTTTTAGGGTGAACTGGTTGAATCTCCTTACAGTCCAAGGGATTCTCGAGAGTCTTCTCCAATACCACAGTTTCACAGCATGATTTCTTTTGGTTCTCAACTTTCTTACTACTCCAGCTCTGACATCCATACATGACTACTGGAAAAACCATAGCTTCGACTATGCTATTCCTCTGCCTTTTGTAAAACCAGCTTGAACATCTGGAAGTTCGTGGTTCACCTATTGCTGGAGCATGGCTTGGATAATTTTGAGCATTAATTTACTCGTGTGGGAGATGAGTGCAATTGTGCGGTAGTTTGAGCATTCTTTGCAACTGCCTTTCTTTGGGATTGGAATGAAAACTGAACTTTTCCAATCCTGTGGCCACTGCGGAGTTCTCCTGATTTGTTGGCATATTGACTTCAGCACGTTCATAGCATCATCTTTCAGGATTTCAAAATAGCTCTACTGGAATTCCAGCACCTCCACTAGCTTTGTTCCTAGTAATGCTTTGTAAGGCCCACTTGAATTCATATTCCAGAATGTCTGGTTCTAGGAGAGTGATCACACCATTGTGATTATCTGCATCGTGAACATCTTTTTGTACAGTTTTTCTGTGTATTCTTGCCACCTCTTCTTAATATCTTGTGGTCTAGAGGCACACAGATATCGTTATGCCTGCCCAGCGGCTCCCTACCAGAGACTTCAGTGCTCAGACCACTGGATGGGAAATGATCTGAAGCTACTCTTCCACAGCCTCTTAAAAAAAAAAAAATCCACAGAAAAGAGGTTGAAAGAAATAAAAAAAAAAACAAACAAAGTCATGTAGCAAGTTGAGAACCTTGACAGTAGAGAAGGAGGAGCATGTGGCAAAAAGCATAGGTTCTTGGGGAATAAGATTGTCCTTAGTAACGACATTTGCATTTCAAAACTTAGGAACATGGCGTCTTACAATGTATCTTCCTAGGGACATGGTCCTTGTATTGTAATTTATCAAAATCCACTGACTTTCATAAAAAGTATGAAGTTTTACAACATATGCAAAAAATTCTAGTCAAATCTCACTCATTAGGTTAGTCATATCCATGGTTTTAAATACTATTTCAAAACGGAAAATATTAAATTTCAGGAAAAAGGGTTTTAATATTTTTATAAAGCATCATGAAATATCCAAAAACTTTCCCTTACTGTATCAACGGATACAAAAACATAAAATTCCCTTTACTTGATAAAATAATGAGTTAAAAGTGAAAAAAACAAGAGTAAGAGGCCTTGTAGTTGTCTATATACAAGAAGCTAGGTGATGATTTCCATTTTACGTTAGTCATAGTGGTGGTCACTCTAATGAGAAGTAACCTTATATTTTTCAAAACATCCAATAAATCAAAATTCTCAGGTGAAAAGAAAACTCATAGGTTCTGGAAAAGAGAAGCCCTGATGGGATAAAGTCACATAACCCTTTCCTCATAAAGTTAAGAATGTGCTCAAAAAGTGACAAGCACAGTGAGTAATCCTCACTAAATGGCTCTCTGTCTTTCTGATCAGATGTTGTCTGCTCCCTTTCAGTAGTTGGGGGTATTTTCTTTCTCTTTAGCCCCAGATTACTGCCACCCAAGGGAGGGGATGAGAAAAAAGTGATAGCAACACCTCTGTGTAATAAACCCACTGGTATCTCTCGTGGAGAAGAAGAAGGATTTCATAATTTCACTTTCTAGTACTCAAGGAAGATGGTCCCAGCATAGGCAGGGCTTCCTGGCCAGCATCCACTACATCAGATCCACTGTGGAGGCTCCCTTGTGGTGCATGGATGGTGGGGAGGAGAGTCTGCACACAGAACAGCAGTGGGCGTGTTAACCCAAGTGTCTCTGGGAGACACAGGCGGTCAGCTCTGGGAACAGAGTCATACCAGCAAGTTATTAGAACAGCCACAACTTAACTTCATGCAGAAAACATTTTTTGGTGATCTTCTCAAGATCTCAGAAGTTAGGATGTTCAATACCATGATATCAAGCTAGTGGTCTATCAAGTTAAATGCACATGATTTTTGTTTGATTATTCTTTTTTTTTTTTGTCATGCTACAGAGCTTATGGGCTCCCTGTATCCTGACCAGAGAATGAACCCACACCCTCAGCAGGGAACGCACGGAATCCTAACCACTGTATTACCAGGGAATTCCTCATCTTTTTAAATCTGAGTAATTCGGTAAAGAGCAGAGCAGAGACTGTGATCACCCCTATTCCCACCATCTCCAAAACACCACTTCCTGACATTATCACTTTCTTGCTTCCAATCTTGTACACACTCACAAATGTCTGTGAAAAACGACTGAAGTGAAAGTGTATGTGCTTGAGTGTATGTTTACTGGGCATATTGGCAAGAATTTGAAGATATCTGAAGAACAGCTTCTGTCAGCCCGTTGGTATCTCTGTGATTGTCTTTCCAGCCTCTCCTGGAGAGAACGCTAGAGTCTGCCACTGAGCCCTTTCAGATTAAGTCAGCGTTCTTCTGGTCTGCCTGCCTCAGTGGTGAAATTTGCTTTCGAAGTTGAGGTATCACTCAAGGCATCTCTGTGGATCCTTCAGGGATTTTGTTGTCTCCGGTTTGATATTCAAGCTGAGCCTAAAGCACAGGAGAGAATGATCCTGTGCTTCCCATTTCCAAATTCGTTTTCTCTGTGGCAGCACTGGCATTAATCTGGGAATACCTTAGGTACAATTCCCAAGCATTTTTTTCATTCCTAGTACATCATATCTCTACCCTTAAACTCATCACAGAAAATCCAGAAACAGCAAAATAAGTGAAAAAGAAAAGTGTCAGCCAAATCCACCCATTAAGAGGCCCTGGTGTACCATGCTGACTGCTCCCCACCCAGGCTTTTACTCTCTGAAAAGTTTTTTTGAAGTTTTTGGTCTACACATTGCCTTGGGATGTCCAGTGATTTTGCAGACCTATACCAGGCTTCTGGTGGAGGGAAAGAAAATCACCGGTGTTCCATGAGAGCTGGGATTTTCATTTTCATACTCTAGCTGCTATCGGTGACAAATTTCCCACAACTCCCTTTCTGGCTCTCAGCTGCCACTCCTGTCATTAACTTCCCATGACACTCGGATGTGTTCCCAGGGCATGCTTCATGCTGAAGGAGGGTACTGTATGCAAAGTACTCTGTACGTATGCAATTGACTCTGCCTGATTATTATTATTGTTATTATTATTATTACTTTTTTTTCTTTTTTGCCTCAACACTGTGAACAGGCTTTCTATAGTTAGAGCAAGCAGGAGCTACTCCTCATTGCAGAGTGCAGTCTTCTCATTGAGGTAGCTTCTCCTGTTGCGGAGCAAAGGCTCTAGAATATGTTGTCAGTAGTTGTGGCCTGGGGGCTTAACTACTCTATAGCATGTGAAATCTCCTGGGGCCAGGGATTGAACCTGTGTCCCCCTGCATTGCCAACTGGATTCCCAACCCCTGGGCCAGCAGAGAAGTCTGACTCCGCCTAATTGAAAAGATAAAATTAACATGAGGAATGCCTATAGAAAGATACGGAGATGCTCACAAAATAGGAAGAAAGGGTTAGCAGCCAGGCCTTTCAAGGCATGTGAAACAAGCAAATTTGGGGATCAAAATATCAAGAGCCCACTGGTATTTTCTTCTGTACCCTACTCTTGGGATGAACTAAGGCCAACCACATTTTGTAATTGTGTTCGTGCCCCAAAGCCCAAAGTGGGAGATAGAGGGATTTTCTTTGGCTTGGTCACTCAGTGCATGCAGGGGACTGGATGACTGCCCCTCAAAAAACCAAAGATGTTCTTTGATACTGGAAGAAAAGAGAATGGAGGCTGACTGGGCATGAGCACAGGGAGCCACTGTTGTTTGGGAAGTTAATGGAAGCTCTGATCCTGCTTCTCCCAGAAAACAGATACTCACAGTACTCTCACGCACTCGGGGACAGAGTGAAACACAGCCCTAAGCCCACCCATGGGTCTCCTGGTAAAAAGCTCCCAGCTCCCCACAGTGACACTGTCTCTTCTCCATCCCCCTGCCCTCTTCCATCTCCCCAGCACTTGCAACTTCTCCACTGATGGCTTCCACAGTTCCGCCCCAGGAGCCAGCTTGTGCCTAGGTTCCAGTGTGCACTATGCTGTGGACTGGATCAGAAAGCTGGCCTTCTGCGACCATTGGGTGAAGGAGATATACAATGCCTACAGAAACAGTGTCGGCAGTGAGTGGGCCAGGGAGAGGGCCATCCATGGTGGTTGAAGGGTCTGTCTGCCTGGGCTCCAGGAGCACCCCAGGACCAAGGGAAATTCATTAAGAATGGATGCTATCATTCATATCCCACCTGCTCGGTGCCAGCTTCCAAGAGGCTTACAAATCCTAGTTCACTCAGTGTTGCCCTCATGACACCCTCTGGGAGAGGATCTCATCATCCCCACTTTGGGTCTGGGGAAGCTGACGGAGAGATGACTTGTGTTGCCCGTCCATGATTATGCCTCCAGCCCCACCGTGGTGCTCCACATGTGGTCCTTGGACCAGCAGCATCAGGGTCACATGCAGGGTCTTGGAAATGCAGATTCTTTGGTCCCCATCTCAAACCTGTCAGATTGACAGCTCTGGGGTGGGATTTGGCCCTCTGAATCTTAACTGGACCTCCAGGTGATTCTGATGCTTGTTGGAAGTTGCGGACTTCGGGCTTCGCCCTGACTACTCAGACTGTGGTCCCTGGAGCAGCCACACGAGTTCATCTCCTGGGAGCTTGTTAGAAATGTGGACTCCAAGCCCCTCCCAAGGCATCTGGGTCAGATCTGTGTCTTTAACAAGACTCCCAGGTGATTCGTGAAAACATTGGTTCTCAAGCTTGACTCCTATTGGGATCCCCTGACGAATTTAGCGTTCTGCTTTTTTGGCCTAGCTGCTGCTTGGCATTGGGACTTACTGAGTTCCCTGGGGGATTCTAATGTGTGGAAAAGTTATGAAAGCCACCAGCTTCAGTGTCAGGAGAGGATTGGTTTATCATATTGTACAAGAAACCTGGAAGGTGCTGGAGGCAGGGTTGATTCACCAATGACCCTTGATCACTATTTCTGGAGTTCTCTAAGTCTTTGACTCTTTACAGGTGAGGCTGCTTCTCCCCCAGGAGGCACATGGGGATGTTTTTGATTATCATGATGACTCTAAGCAGCTACTGGCTGGTAAAGGGAATACAATTTGAGTAGGCGGATAATAAAATGTGCCATCTACACCTTGACCCCGTTCTCAGAAAGAGTAAAGTCCCAGGAAGAACTTCGGGCCTCTGACTGGATAAAACCCATTTCTAGTCCCAATGCTGCCACTTTCTTACTCCCCAAGCCTTAGTTTCTAAGTCGGTGAAATGGGGATAAAAATACATATACCGTTCCAGCCTCCTGGAAGGCTCCTCCCCTTGCCCAGCTCTTTGGACTCATCCTTTTCCAGCTCCGGCTCACTCTAGAGGAAGCATTCCCTCCCAGCTCGCACTCCCACCCTCCAGCTCAGCCAGGCCTGCCTGCAATTCCCTCCACCAGCTCCCAATATTTCTCCTCCTCTCTTGTCAAGAAACATTTACCTTTGTGACACATGGTTTCATCAACGACCCTCCATGTGGAATGTAAGTTCCATTAGCTGAGCACCTACTGTGTGCTGGCCTCTCATGCACAGTCACTGTGCATGGGCAGTGAGCAGAACACACAGGCCGTCTCATTCTTCACTAAGCTCACAGCCTGGCTACAAGCAGTCAGCACCTATGTGTAACAAGTGTGTCAATTGACCACCAGATCTTTGGAGAAAAATAAAGTGGAGAATGGAGAACAGAGGAGTGTCTAGGGGTGGTCGGGATGGGAGGGTAGGTGGTGATCAAGGCCGGCCTGGTTTCGAGGTGACAGCAGGACACAGGTGGGAGGAGAGGAAGTAAGCCCAGTGAGCATAAGAAGGACGGAATTTCCCGAGAGGAAGCAAGGAGTTCAAAGGTCCAAAGGCTGGAGCTTCCTGTGGAGAGCCAGAGTGCCCTCAAGGATGCACCAAGCAAAAGGCAAGGGGTGGGGTGGGGATGGTGGGGTCATGGAGGTGCCTGGGGCCTTCAGAGGCACTTCAACTTTTTGTCCAAGCACTTCTTTTTAAAGAAGATTTCTTTAACTTTAACAGTGAATTGATATAGAGGAATTTTGTTACCTGTCTGTCCTTAACACTGGTGGTTCAGGGACCCCAATGCAGGGGCACAGGTTTGACGCCTGCTTGGGGAACTGAGATTCTGCACGCCACATGATATGGCATGGCATGTATTCAGTTTGGAGGAGACAATATTAATAATAGCTATAAGGATGACCATGAGAAAAGCTGAGCACCGAACAATTGATGCTTTTGAACTGTGTTGCTGGAGAAGACTGTTGAGACTCCCTTGGACTGCAATGTGATCCAACCAGTCCATTTTAAAGGTAATCCATTTGGAATATTCATTGGAAGGACTGATGCTGAAGCTCCAATACCTAGGCCACGTGATGGGAAGTAGTGACTGATTGGAAAGGACTCTGATGCTGGGAAAGATTGAAGGCAGGAGGAGAAGGGGACGACAGAGGATGAGCTGGTGGGATGGCATCACTGACTCAATGGACAGGCGTTTCAGCAAACTCTGGGAGTTGGTGATGGACAGGGAAATGTACGGAAGGGCGTACTGCATTCCATGGGGTCGCAGAGAATCAGACATGACTAAGAGAGTGAACTGACTGATAAGGGTGATATACCAGGGTCTGAACAAATCAGTGGTGCGAACCTAATGAATTACCACATGGTTCCAGAACTGGTGTACCGGGTCGAGAGCTGGTCTCAGGTGAGCCTATGTGAAGCCCTCTGCTGGGGTAGGAGAGGGAGTCTAGAGCCCCTTTTCCAAGTACAGATCTAATTGAGAAGAAACTCTACCCTGAGCATGTGAGAGTGATCAAAAGAAACTTTGCTTCTATCAGTTAGATTGAGGACCTGCTTAGGCTCCTGGTCGTGGACACCCCACTACCTGCCCTCTCATTCTTACCTGGAGAATGAAAGAGAAGTCCATAGATCTGTCACTGCTATTCACTTGCCTTCTCACATTAAAGGGGGTTTCCTAGGGTGGTGTAGCAGATGTTTTGAAATGATCATTTACTATCCTGAAATGAAATACTGATGGATAATAAAACCATCTTAAAACCAAAATGTTCTGTCCCAGGAAATTTAAAAAAAAAAAAAAAAAAAACTGTCCTGGAGATCAACATCCAGTAACACAAAGTGAAATAGGGAGTGAACTGCCTGGTGGTCCAGTGCTTAAGACTTGACCTTCCAATACAGCGGGTGCAGCTTCTATCCACATGGAGCTAAGATCCCACGTGTCTCAAGACCAAAACTTAAAACAAGTGTTTATGTTATCATAAACATAAAGGAAGTGATGATAACAAATTAAATACAGAGCTTAAAAATGGTCCACATAATTTTTTTTTAAAGAACTAAGAGTAGGTCATTTATACTCAAGGATTCAGTTCCACAGGTGGCGGTAGGGGTAAAGATTCCACCTTATGCAGTAGACATAAGGTCTACTTAGGCAGACCTTATGTAGCAGACATAAGAGACACAGGTTTCATCCCTGGGTCAGGAAGGTCCCCTGAAGGAGGCCATGGCAACCCACTCCAGTATTCTTGCCTGGAGAATCCCAGGACAAAAGAGCCTGGGGTCTATAGCATCACGAAGAGTTGAACACAACTGAGCACACACATGTATTTATACTCACAACAATGCATGCTCCCGTAGGTAAATGTTTGAGCACTCACACTTGCACCCAAATGTGCCCTCACTGAGGATTCAGCCTGGCAAATGCAGGAGGACACAAGTGTGTAGTCTCGGCCATTCACAAAGCCATCGAGGTACTGTGGCCATCATGTGATTGCCACAAACTGCAAAGCAACCCATGGTTAGGCTCTGAATAAAACAAAATATTGACTTCTCCAGTTTGCACCATAATTGCAGCCCTGGAAATCTTTTATTAAACTTATGGGACAAAGTGCAGATAAGGGCCTCCACTCGGGGTATTATGAATGGGTTTGGACTTACCTAAATATCTGGCAGGACATTTGAGAATCATTCACGTCTAACGTGTATGCCATGAAGCAGGCACCTGCCCCCATGTGTAGTGGCCCCCCATATCATGACAACAGTCAAAAACCACACCCCTAGAATTTGTCACAGTCACTCCTTCTTCTTCAAGAACTGCTGGTCTAAGGCCGCCCTCCCTTAGTGAGCCACGAAGAGGTAGAGCTGACAGAGATGCCGCTTTATAAACTGAAGTGAAGTGAAGTGGATTCGCTCAGTCATATCGAACTCTTTGTGACCCCTTAGGCTATATTGTTCATGGAATTCTCCAGGCCGGAATACTAGAGGGGGTGTCCTTTCTCTTCTCCAGGGGATTTCGTGATCCAGGGACCAAACCCAGGTCTTCTGCATTGCAGGCAGTTTCCTTACGAGCTGAGCCACCAGGGAAGCCCAAGAATCCTGGATTAGGTAGCCTATCCCTTCTCCGGGGGATCTTCCCAACCCAGGAACTGGGGTCTCCTGCATTGCAGGCAGATTCTTTACCAACAGAGTTATGAGGAAAGCTGAATAAAATAGTTCCTTTTTTTTTTTTTGAGACCTTAGTTCTCCAAGCAGAGCTTGAACCCATGACCCCTGCAGTGAAAGCACAGAGTCTGAACCACTGGACACCCAGGGAAGTCCTGGAGGTGTCTCTTTCAATTCTGTGTCCCAGGTCTCTCCCTCGCTTCACCCTACAGCCACCTGCCTCTCACAGAAACAGGTGACAAGGAGAGCGCATTTTGCCCTGAATCCCTGCTCTGCCATTGTTAGCTGTGTGGCCTTCAGCCAGTGGCAGCACTCTCTGAACTGCCTTTTTCTCTGTCACACCTACAGAGAACAGATGCCAAGGGGGCCAGCAGAGGACCTGTGCAGAGTTAGCCCTCAGGAACCCAAAGAGGGTGTCATTAATACTCCCTTGGCCTGTGGGGGTGGGGGAGAAAGCTAAATCCATCTGCAGAAACTCAGAGGAGGGTCTCTCTCCAGGGGAGTCAGCAAGAAAGAAAACAGGAACCTGACTTTGCACATAACCAAGGGGAAAGACTGAATGAGCAAAGAATGTAATTAAAAATAAAGCAAAGAAGAGGGGAATTCCTTGGGGGCTCAGTGGTAAAAAATCCACCTGCCAATGCAGGAATCACTGGTTCCATCCCTGATCCAGGAGAATCCCATATGCCATGGAGCAGCTGAGCTCATGCATTCCAACTACTGAGTCTGTGTTCTAGAGCACGGGAGGCTTAATTACTGAGTCCACTTGACCTGAGCCAATGCTGGACAACAACAGAAGCCACTGCAATGAGAAGCCTCAACGCCACAACTAAAGAGTAGCCCCTGCCACCTTCAGCTAGAGAAAGCCCTCATGGAAATGAAAACCAACACATGCAAAGATAAATACATTTTTAAAATATGGCAAAGAAGTGAAACAAGAAAACAAGGGAAGTCTGACAAATAGAAGACACAAACTAAACTGATATCCAAAAAAGCCAAATTTCATCACAATAAATGGGAATAAGGCAAAGTTTCAATGCAAGAGATTTTCTGACAGTTTCTTTTTTCTTTGTTTTTTTAAAGCTGGCTAAATATGAAAGATTCCTAATATATACAACAGTTGAAAAATACACAATAAGAATATATATATATATATATATATACTGACAATGAAAGCCAATGCAGCTGTACTCAGTATCGTTTAGTTGCTCAATCATGTCCGACTCTTTGTGACCCCATGAATCGCAGCACGCCAGGCCTCCCTGTCCATCACCAACTCTCGGAGTTTACCGAAACACATCTCCATCGAGTCGGTCATGCCATCCAAACATCTCATCATCTGTCTTCGTCTTCTTATCCTGTCCCAAATCCTACGCAGCATTAGGGTCTTTTCCAATGAGTCAACTCTCACATGAGGAGGCCAAAGTATTGGAGTTTCACCTTCAACATCAGACCTTTCAATGGACACTTAGGACTGATTTCTTTTAGGATGGACTGGTTGGATCTCCTTGCAGTCCAAGGGACTCTCAAGAGTCTTCTCCAGCACCACTGTACAAAGGCATCAATTCTTCCGCTCTCAGCTTTCTTCACCGTCCAACTCTCAATCCATACATGACCACTGGGAAAACCATAGCCTTGACTAGACGGAACTTTGTTGGGAAAGAAATGTTTCTGCTTTTAAATATGCTATCTAAATTGGACATAAGCTTCCTTCCAAGGAGTAAGCGTCTTTTAGTTTCATGGGGGCCATCACCATCAGCAGTAATGTTTGAGCCCCCCCCCAAATAAAGTCTGACACTGTTTCCACTGTTTCCCCATCTATTTCCCATGAAGTGATGGGACCAGATGCCATGATCTTGATTGTCTGAATGTTGAGTTTTAAGCCAACTTTTTCACTCTCCTCTTTCACGTTCATCAAGAGCCTCTTTAGCTCTTCTTCACTTTCTGCCATAAGGGTGGTGTCATCTGCATATCTGAGGTCATTGATATTTCTCCTGGCAATCTCGATTCCAGCTTGTGTTTCTTCCAGCCCAGCGTTTCTCATGATCTACTCTGCATATAACTTAAATATACAGGGTGACAATAGGCAGCCTTGACGTACACCTTTTGCTATTTGGAACCAGTCTGTTGTTCCATGTCCAGTTCTAACTGTTGCTTCCTGACATGCATACAGGTTTCTCAAGAGACAGGCCAGATGGTCTGGTATTCCCATCTCTTTCAGAATTTTCCCCAGTTTATTACTGTCAAGCAAATGGATTTTAAGGTGAAAAAGCATTACTAAAATTTAGAAGTATAAAAGGATTCATTTGAGCTAAATTTGCAAGTACCTATACAGTCAGCAAAAACAAGACCAGGAGCAGACTGTGGCTCAGATCATGAACTGCTTATTGCCAAATTCAGACTTAAATTAAAGAAAGCAGGGAAAACCACTAGACCATTCAGGTATGACCTAGATCAAATCCCTTATGAGTATACAGTGGAAGTGACAAATAGATTTAAGGGACTAGGCCTGATAGACAGAGTGCCTGATGAACTACGGACACAGGTTCGTGACATTGTGCAGGAGACAGGGATCAAGAAAATCCCCATGGAAAAGAAACACAAAAAAGCAAAATGGCTGTTTGAGGAGGCCTTACAGATAGCTGGGAAGAGAAGAGAAGCAAAAAGCAAAGGAGAAAAGGAAGGATATTCCCATCTCAATGCAGAGTTCCAAAGAATAGCAAGGAGAGATAAGAAAGTGATCAGTGCAAAGAAATAGAGGAAAACAACAGATTGGGAAAGACTAGAGATATCTTCAAGAAAATTAGAGATACCAAAGGAACATTTCATGCAAAGATAGGTTTGATACAGGACAGCAATGGTATGGACCTAACAGAGGCATAAGATATTTAGAAGAGGTGGCAAGAACACACAGAAGAACTGTACAAAAAAAGATCTTCACGACCCAGATAATCATGATGGTGTGATCACTCACCTAGAGCCAGACATCCTGGAATGTGAAATCAAGTGGACCTTAGAAAGCATAACTATAAACAAAGCTAGTGGAGGTGATGGAATTCCAGTTGAGCTATTTCAAATCCTCAAAGGTGACGCTGTGAAAGTGCTGCACTCGATATGCCAGCACATTTGGAAAACTCAGCAGTGGCCATAGGACTGGAAAAGGTCAGTTTTCGTTCCAATCCCAAAGAAAGGCAATGTCAAAGAATGCTCAAACTACAGCACAATTGCACTTATCTCACATGCTAGTAAAGAAATGCTCAAAATTCTCCAAGCCAGGCTTCAGCAATACCTGAACCGTGAAATTACAGATGTTCAAGCTGGTTTTAGAAAAGGCAGATGAACCAGAGATCAAATTGCCAATATCCACTGGATCATCGAAAAAGCAAGAGAGTTCCAGAAAAACATATATTGCTGCTTTATTGACTATGCCAAAGCCTTTGACTGTGTGGATTACAATTAACTGTGGAAAATTCTGAAAGAGATGGGAGTACCAGACCATCTGACGTGTCTCTTGAGAAACCTGTATGCCGGTCAGGAAGCAACAGTTAGAACTGGACATGGAACAACAGACTGATTCCAAATAGGAAAAGGAGTACATCAAGGCTGTATATTGTCCCCCTGCTTATTTAACTTATATGCAGAGTAGATCATGAGAAATGATGGGCTGCAAGAAACACAAGCTGGAATCAAGATTTCCAGGAGAAATATTAATAACCTCAGATATGCGGATGACACCACCCTATGGCAGAGAGTGAAGAAGAAGTAAAGAGCCTCTTGATGAAGGTGAAGGAGGAGAGTGAAAAAGTTGGCTTAAGGCTCAACGTTCAGAAAACTAAGATCATGGCATCTGGTCCCATCACTTCATGGGAAATAGATGGGGAAACAGTGGAAACAGTGTCAGACTTTATTTTTTGGGCTCCAGAATCACTGCTGATGGTGACTGAAATTAAAAGATGCTTACTCCTTGGAAGGAAGGTTATGGCCAACCTAGAAAGCATATTTAAAAGCAGAGACATTACTTGGCCAACAAAAATCCATCTAGTCAAGGCTACGGTTTTTCCACTGGTCATGTATGAATGTCAGAGTTGCACGGTGAAGAAAGCTGAGCACCACAGAATTGATGCTTTTGAACTGTGGTGTTGGAGAAGACTCTTGAGAGTCCCTTGGACTGCAAGGAGATCCAATCAATCCATCCTAAAAGAGATCAACCCTGGGTGTTCATTTGAAGGTCTGATGTTGAAGCTGAAACTCCAATACTTTTGGCACCTCATGCGAAGGGTTGACTCATTGGAAAAGACCCTAATGCTGGGTAGGGTTGGGGGCGGGAGGAGAAGGGGACCACAGAGGATGACATGGTTGGGTGGCATCACTGACTCAATGAACATGGGTTTGGGTGGACTCCAGGAGTTGGTGATGAACAGGGAAGCCTGGCGTGCTGCAATTCATGGGGTTGCAAAGAGTTGGACACGACTGAGCGACTGAACTGAACTGAATAATTAAATAAGAAGAAAAAAAAATCTGCCCTCATAACGAAAACTCACCTCAACGTCTTGTTTGTGCAAAGTCCACAGGAGCAGTGTGTCACTGAATGCAGGCTGAGGGAGTGGATGAGGTAGTCCCCAACAGGGCCAGTTTCTGTCAAATTGACTTTGTGTTGCCAGAGATGCCAGCCAGCAGCTGAAAAAATCGAGAGCTGTCTCTTTGTCTCATTAGCTGCCTATAGAGCTGGAACAGCACCAGGGAAACAGGCGCCCTCTGTCTTGATGCTCTGCCAATCCAAGTACTGTTCTTACCACACAGTCCAAGGTGGCTTCTCAGCCCTCAAGTTCTGCACTCCCCCTGCACCAGGAAAGTAAAGGGGGAGGGGAGAGGGACGGACTCTTCTTCCCTTTAAGAGCACAGCTGACACAGTTCAACATCGCTGTTGCTCAAATCCCAATGGCCAGATTTGTGCATCAGAAAATCACACCTTACCACAAAAGGAGCTGGAAGATGTAGGCTTTATTCTCAGCCACTCCTGCCTAGCGAGGAAACAAACAAATACGGGAGCATTTTCTGAGAGAGAAGGGGAGAACGAATGTAGGCAGCCAGCCAGTAGGCTCCATCACAGCCAGCAGGTGTGGGGGGGTGTAATTGCCACCCTACCTAATCCCAGGCCTTACCCATTACTCTTTATTTACAAATAAATATTTATTTATTTAATCCTCCAATCCCTCCCCTGACAAAGTGGGCACCATCCCACTTCATTTTATAAAGGACATGTTTGAGATTCAGAAAGATTAATTAATTTCTTTAAAGTCACACAGCTGGTACAGGTAAACTGCTATGTGTTTTGCTCCATACACCTGGGGTAGGAAGGAGGTGGACTTAGGAATATCAAACACTGTTGTTCTGCACCCCTGAGCTGGTTAGAAGAGAGTGGAGTCCACCAAAGAAAACTAGGATACAGCACCCCCATATGACAAGCTCCCCTGAAAATTCCCACCAGTGTCTCAAGCAGCAGCTTCTGCCCGCTAATGAGAAAGTCTGTGTGCCAGCAGCTCTCCCAGCCTGATGGATGGGCCTAATTAGCCCAGGCCATGGGCACCTGAGCAGTGTGAAACACGGTGACAGGACAGGGGGCTTTGGCTGTTCCGGCTGACGGTATTGTTAATATCTCCATTTTAGCAGGTTATTTGTCTCCACCTCTCCACCAGTTGCAAATCCACCTGGGTTCTGCAGCCACCAGGCCTGGCAGGGAGGCTGCTGAGATAGTCTCTTCCCCTTTGCTCATTTCCTCCAGGAAAAATAAATTACATAGTTTAAACAGGGACTGGATTGGCCATGCAGCCACCAACATCCATCTTTGCAGAGAATGAAAGGCTCAGCCAGGCTGAGGGGAGGAGAGTGGGGGAGCTGAAAGGCATTAAAGAGAGGGCATCTGTTGCCCATGATGGATGACTTTTTGCTTCATTTCCAGCACGATTGTCTTTTCCAATGAGTCAACAGTTCACATTAGGTGGCCAAAGTATTGGAGTTTCAGCTTCAACATCAGTCCTTCCAATGAACACTCAGGACTGATCTCCTTTAGGATGGACTGGTTGGATCTCCTTGCAGTCCAAGGGACTCTCAAGAGTCTTCTCCAGCACCACAGTTTAAAAGCATCAAGTCTTCGGAGCTCACCTTTCTTCCCCATCCAACTCTCACGTCCTCACATGACCACTGGAGAAACCATAGCCTTGACTAGATGCACCTTTGTTGGCAAAGTAATGTCTCTGCTTTTAACTATGTTTTAACGAGTTTGGTCATCACCTTCCTTCCAAGGAGTAAGCTTCTTTTAATTGCATGGCTGCCATCACCATCAGCAGTGATTTTGAAGCTCCCCCACCCCCAAAGTATGACACAATTTCCGCTGTTTCCCCATTTTTCCCCATGAAGTGATGGGACCAGATGTCATGATCTTAGTTTTCTAAACTTGTAGAGTTTTAAGCCAACTTTTTCACTCTCTTCTTTCACTTTCGTCAAGAGGCTCTTTAGTTCTTCTTCACTTCCTGCCATGAGGGTTGTGTCGTATGCATATCTGAGGTTATTGATATTTCTCCCGGCAATATTGACTCCAGCTTGTGCTTCTTCCAGCTTTGACTACCTACCCTTCTATTTGCATGGCCCCAGCCTTCCCCTTCTCTGGCACTTAACTTAAATGTCACCCCTCCAGAGAGGCTGTCCTGACCCAGCTATCAAAAGTGTAGAGCCCCCAGAGGCAGGAAAGGGTGTATGGTGCTCCTGGAACCAAAAGGACACTTGTATAGTTTCTACCCTGTAGGCATACAACCTCACAGTGCACGGAACTGGGGGCATTCATGTATATTCATCAAGGACCCTCTATTCACTCAGTAAAAAATTGAAGGCCGGTGACTATCTTGAGCTGGCCTCGAGTATCTTTTAGGTGTAATGAAGACGTAAACACTTGCTCACCTAACAAGATTAGACCTAGGTGTACCTTAGGTTGATTCAGTTGAGTTCAGTTCCGTTCAGTCGCTCAGTCATATCCGATTCTTTGCAACCCAATGAAGCACAGCACACCACGCCTCCCTGCCCATCACCAACTCCCAGAGTCCACCCAAACCCAGGTACAAAGAGTCAGTGATGCCATCCACATCCATGCATGACCACTGGAAAAACCATAGCCTTGACTAGATGGTGGAGAAGGAGGTGGCACCCTACTCCAGTACTCTTGCCTGGAAAATCCCACGGATGGAGGAGCCTGGTAGGCTTCGGTCCATAGGGTTGCAAAGAGTTAGACACGGATGAGCGAACTCTCACTTTTCACTCCCATGCACTGGAGAAAGTAATGGCAATCCACTACAGTGTGCTTGCCTGCAGAATCCCAGGGACGGCAGAGCCTGGTCGGCTGCCGTCTATGGGGTCGCACAGAGTCGGGCATGCCCGATGCGACTGAGCAGCAGCAGCAGCAGACCAGACGGACGTTTGTTGACAAAGTAACATCTCTGTCTTTTAATATGCTGCCTAGGCTGCTCATAACACTCCTTCCCAGGACTAAGTGTTTTTTAATTTCATGGCTGCCATCACCATCTGCAGTGTTGTTTCAGTTGGTCCAAAAATTCATCAAGCATCCCTATCCGCCAGACCTCCTGTCCTGCCTCTTGAGAAATCTGTATACAGGTCAGGAAGCAACAGTTAGAAATGGACATGGAATATCAGACTGGTTCCAAATAGGAAAAGGAGTACGTCAAGGCTTTAATTTGTCCCCCTACTTATTTAACTTGTATGCAGAGTACATCAAGAGAAACGCTGGGCTGAAGGAAGCACAAGATGGAATCAAAATTACCGGGAGAAATATCAATAGCCTCAGATACGCAGATGACACCCCCTATATGGCAGAACCTGAAGAAGAACCTAAGGGCTTCTTGATGAAAGTGAAAGAGGAGAGTGAAACAGTTGGCTTAAAGCTCAACATTCAGAAGCCTTAGATCATGGCATCTGGTCCTATCACTTTATGGCAAACAGATGTGGAAACCGTAGAAACATTGGCTGACTTTCTTTTTCTGGACTCCAAAATCACTGAAGATGGTGACCGCAGCCATGAGATTAAAAAACGCTTACTCCTTGGAAGGAAAGTTATGACCAACCTAGACAGCATATTAAAAAGCAGTGAAGTTATTTTGCCAACAAAGTTCTGTTCAGTCAAGGCTATGGTTTTTCCAGGGGTCGTGTAAACAAGTGAGAGTTGGAGTATAAAGAGGGCCGAGCGCAGAAGAATTGATGCTTTTGAACTGTGGTGTTGGAGAAGCCTCTTGAGAGTCCCTTGGTCTGCAAGGAAATCCAACCAGTCCATCCTAAAGGAGATCAGTCCTGGGTGTTCACTGGAAGGACGGATGTTGAAGCTGAAACTCCAATACTTTGGCCACCTCAGGCGAAGAGCTGATTCACTAGAAAAGACCCTGATGCTGAGAAAGATTGAGGGCGGGAGGAGAAGGGGTCGACAGAGGATGACCTGGTTGGATGGCATTACTGACTCTATGGACATTGGCTTGGGTGGACTCCGGGAGTTGGTGATGGACAGGGAGACCTGGTGTGCTGTGGTTCACAGTGTCTTAATTCGTCATATAACACAGAGTGACTGAAGTGTATTGATGACTAAATGGTGATACGGTGAGGTGGACGGATGGATGCTTGTCTGGATGTGTGAGTGGTTGTATGGTGAGATGGAAAGTTGGATAGATGCTTAAGTGGATGAATGAGTGGCTAAATGGATGGATGAGTAATGGAATGGGTAGGTGGATAGAATGACTAATGGTTGATGGGTGATTGATAGTAATACTGCGATGGTTGGATATGTAGTTGCAAGAATGGTATAATGGTTAGATAGACAGATAGTTAAATGAAGGTAAAGAATCCCTCGAGTTAGCTGGCAAAAACACGGATCAACCTCACTGTAATCTGCTGAATTAGTTTCTTCTAATGAGTGTAAATGTTGTACTGAATGAATTGACTTCTGGCTCGAGAAGAAAGAGACTGCAGCAGAACCATCCAGGGAATCAGTCATGTGCTCCTGGATCCTCCCTGTTTTCTCATTGTTTGATAACCTAGGCACCTCGGTACCCACTTTTAACCACGTGCTATCCACTCGTCCCTTCCAGCCACCATCACACCTGCTGTCAGATAGAGAACAGAGTTGTAGTTGCCAAGGATGGAGGGGATAGGGATGGGCTGGGAATCTGGGGTTGGTAGATGCAAACTACTACGTTTACAGTGGATACACAACAAGGTCCTAATGCATAGCACAGGGGACAATATTCAGTATCCTGTGATAAACCGTAATGGAAAAGAATGTAAAAAAAGAATGTGTACATGTGTATAACTGAGACAATTTGCTGATTTGCAGACTGACACGGCACGGTAAATCAACTATATTTTAACAAATTGAAAAAAAAAAAACAAACCAAGAATAAAGTTCTCCTACCTTTTTTCAGCCCTACTGATAAAGGAGAAACAAAAAAAAGAAACAAATGCTTTCAAGAAAAATTCTGTTGAGAATTAACAAAGACTAAATCACTTAATAAAAAAAGAAATTGTGGGGGCCCGCCAGAGCCGGAAAGGGGCAAACTCGGCTCCAGAGAGGGCACCCCCTACCAAACTGCAAACAGGCTCCCAGTTTCTAAGCAAAGACTGCCTGAGATCCCGGAGGGTCGACAGCCGCCGGGAGGGTCGCAGCCAGAGACCAGCTCCCCAGAACCGACACAAAGCACACCGGAGCCGGGCGCGCGCGTAAACCGAGGCGGGGACCAGGGAGGTGATAAGCCGCACCGCCCCAACAGGGGACAGCGCCCTCGCCAAACTCCTGGCCGCCTGGGCAGCTCCGACCGGGAACGGCACAAGCCGCGGGCGAAACCGAGTCTGCGCCTTTGTGGAGTAACCGGGAGCCTGAACCTGAGCGGCTTAGACCTGGGAAGTGCACGCAGCTCAGGGCCCGCTCCCCGGCCGAGTAACCTGAAGCCTGAGCAGGGTAGACGGGGAAAGCACACACGCCGTCAGCGGGGACGAACCCAGTGCGGCCGAGACACTGCGAGCTTACCACACACACGCCAGAATTGCAGTGTTCCTTCCTCCCCACAGCACGACTGAACAAGCGAACCTAAAGAGATCACCTCCACCGCTTTGTTGCAGGGCGGAAATTAGATACTGAAGAGATCTCCAAACAGAAGCCAAATAAACAGAGGGAAGCGCTTTGGAAGGGACAGGCCAACAGATTAAGATCCCTGTAGTTAATACCGACTGCATTAAAAAGGACCTATAGATCTTGAAAAGTATAAGCAGGAATAAGGATCTATCTAAAACTGAGCAGATCCCACACTGCTCACAACAGCTCCAGAGAAAGTCCGGGATATATATATTTTTTACTATTATTATTATTTTTTTTTTTTATTTTTTTTTTTAATTAAAAAAAAATTTTTTTTTCTCTTCTTTCCTTTTTCTTCAAGTCCTCTATTACACCTTTAACTTTCATTTTCATAACCCACTATTAACTTGCAAAAAAAAAAAACACCCCTATTTTTGAAGCAAACTACATACATATATCTTATACCTTTTGTGTTTTCTTTTTTTTTAATGTTTTTTTCCTGTTCTACATTTTTTTACTGTTTCTTTTTTTACTGTTTTACTGTTTTTTTTCTTTTTACACTGTTTCCTTTTTTCTTTTTTTTTTTTTTTAGATTGTAAGTTTTATAAGAGTCTAACCTCTACTCTAGATTTTTAATCTTTGTTTTACATATTTGATATCAACTTTGTACATTTAAGAACCCAATCTTTAGGACCCATTTTTACTCAGGAGTGTGATCACTGGCCTGATCACTCTCTCCCCCTATTGATGCTCTTTCTTCTCCCTCAGGGAACCTCTATCTCCCACCCTCCTCCTTCTCTTCTCAACCCAATTCTGTGAATCTCTGAGGGTGTTCTGGGTACCGGAGAACACTTCAGGAACAGGATACTGCCCAGATCTCTCTCTCCCCTCTTAATTCCTCCCTTTCTACTCATGCTCACCTCTGTTACCTTCCTCCCCCCTCTCTATGTATCTCTGTGAACCACTCTGAGGGTTCCAAACTGTGGAAAGCACAGAGGGAAGTGCTTACTGGCTAGATTGCTCTCTCCACATTTGAATTCCCCTCTTCCCCTCCTGGTCACCTCAACCCACCCCCCCCACCTCATCTCTCCATGTAACTCAGTGAACCTTTCTGGGTATCCCTCACTGTGGAGAATCTTTTCACCATTAACCTAAAAGTTTATTATTGAGGCTGTATGGAAGGAGAAGTCTTGAGGCTACTGCAAGAATAAGACTGAAAACCAGGGGAAACATTAATTAATAAGAGACCATCCAATAGCCTCCATAAATTCACTGAAACCAAGCTCCACCCAAGAGACAATAAGTTCCAGAGCAAGACATACCACGCAAATTCTCCAGCAACGCAGGAACATAGACCTGAGCATCAATATACAGGCTGCCCAGAGGCACACCAAATCCATAGACATCTCAAAAATTAATACTGGTCACTCCATTACACTCTAGAGAGCAGAAATCCAGCTCCACCCACCAGAACACCGACACAAGCTCCCCCAACCAGGAAACCTTGACAAGCCACCTGTCCAACCCCAACCGCAGTTAGAAACCTCCACAACAAAGAGGAACTTCATACTACCAGAATACAGAAGGGCCACGCCTAACACAGCAATCTAAACAAGATGAAAAGGCAGAGAAATACTCAGCAAGTAAAGGAAAATGAGAAATGCCCACAAAGCCAAACAAAAGAGGAGGAGATAGGGAATCTATCTGAAAAAGAATTTAGAATAAGGATAATAAAAATGATCCAAAATCTTGAAAGCAAAATGGAGTTACAGATAAATAGCCTGGAGACAAAGATTGAGAAGATGCAAGAAATGTTTATCAAGGACTTAGAAGAAATAAAAAGGAATCAATATAGAATGAATAATGAAATAAAGGAGATAAAAGACACTCTGGAGGGAACCAACAGTAGAATAACGGAGGCAGAAGATAGGATAAGTGAGGTAGAAGATAGAATGATGGAAATAAACGAAGCAGAGAGGAAAAAAGAAAAAAGAATCAAAAGAAATGAGGAAAACCTCCGGGACCTCTGGGACAATATGAAACGCCCCAACATTCGAATCATAGGAGTCCCAGAAGAAGAAGATAAAAGGAAAGGCCATGAAAAAATACTCGAGGAGATAATAGTTGAGAATTTCCCTAAATTGAGGAAAGAAATAGTCACAGAAGTCCAAGAAACCCAGAGAGTTCCAAACAGGATAAACCCAAGGCGAAACACCCCAAGACACATATTAATCAAATTAACAAAGATCAAACACAAAGAACAAATATTAAAAGCAGCAAGGGAAAAACAACAAATAACACACAAGGGGATCCCCATAAGGATAACAGCTGATCTTTCAATAGAAACCCTTCAGGCTAGAAGGGAATGGCAGGACATACTTAAAGTAATGAAAGAGAATAATCTACAACCCAGATTACTGTACCCAGCAAGGATCTCATTCAGATATGAAGGAGAATTCAAAAGCTTTACAGACAAGCAAGAGCTGAGGGAATTCAGCACCACCAAACCAGCTCTCCAGCAAATGCTAAAGGATCTTCTCTAAACAGGAAACACAGAAAGGATGTTTCAACACGAACTCAAAACAACAAAGTAAATGGCAACGGGATCATACTTATCAATAATTACCTTAAATGTAAATGGGTTGAATGCCCCAACCAAAAGACAAAGGGTTGCTGAATGGATACAAAAACAAGACCCCTATATATGCTGTCTACAAGAGACCCACCTCAAAACTAGGGACACACACAGGCTGAAAGTGAAAGGATGGAAAAACATATTCCATGCAAACGGAGAGCAAAAGAAAGCAGGAGTCGCAATACTCATTTCAGATAAAATAGACTTTAAAATAAAGGATGTGAAAAGGGACAAAGAAGGACACTACATAAAGATCAAAGGATCAATTCAAGAAGAAGACGTAACAATCATAAATATATATGCACCCAACATAGGAGCACCATAATATATAAGGCAAATACTAACAAGTATGAAAGGGGAAATTAACAATAACACAATAATAGTGGGAGACTTTAATACTCCACTCACGCATATGGATAGATCAACTAAACAGAAAATTAACAAGGAAACACAAACTTTAAATGATACAATAGACAAATTAGATTTAATTGATATTTACAGGAGTTTCCACCCCAAAACAATCAATTTTAACTTTTTCTCAAGTGCACATGGAACTTTCTCCAGGATAGATCACATCCTGGGCCATAAATCTAGCCTTGGTAAATTCAAAAAAATTGAAATCATCCCAGCCATCTTCTCTGACCACAATGCAGTAAGATTAGACCTCAATTACAGGAAAAAAAACTATTAAAAGTTCCAACATATGGAGGCTAAACAACACGCTTCTGAATAACCAACAAATCACAGAATAAATCAAAAAAGAAATAAAATTATGCATAGAAACGAATGAAAATGAAAACACAACAACCCAAAACCTATGGGACACTGTAAAAGCAATACTAAGGGGAAGGTTCATAGCAATACAGGCGTACCTCAAGAAACAAGAAAAAAATCAAATAAATCAACTAACTCTACACCTAAAGCAACTAGAGAAGGAAGAAATGAAAAACCCCAGGGTCAGTAGAAGGAAAGAAATCTTAAAAATTAGGGCAGAAATAAATGCAAAAGAAACAAAAGAGACCATGGCAAAAATCAACAAAACTAAAAGCTGGTTTTTCGAGAAGATAAACAAAATTGACAAGCCATTAGCCAGGCTCATCAAGAAACAAAGGGAGAAGAATCAGATCAACAAAATTAGAAATGAAAATGGAGAGATCACAACAGACTCCACAGAAATACAAAGGATCATAAGAGACTACTACCAACAGCTATATGCCAATAAAATGGACAACTTGGAAGAAATGGACAAATTCTTAGAAAAGTATAACTTTCCAAAACTGAACCAGGAAGAAATAGAAGATCTTAACAGACCCATCACAAGCACGGAAATCGAAAGTGTAATCAGAAATCTTCCAGCAAACAAAAGCCCAGGACCAGACGGCTTCACAGCGGAATTCTACCAAAAATTTAGAGAAGAGCTAACACCTATCCTGCTCAAACTCTTCCAGAAAATTGCAGAAGATGGTAAACTTCCAAACTCATTCTATGAGGCCACCATCACCCTAATTCCAAAACTAGACAAAGATGTCACAAAAAAGGAAAACTACAGGCCAATATCACTGATGAACATAGATGCAAAAATCCTTAATAAAATTCTAGCAAACAGAATCCAACATCATATTAAAAAGATCATACATCATGACCAAGTGGGCTTTATCCCAGGAATGCAAGGTTTTTTTAACATCCGCAAATCAATCAATGTAATACACCACATTAACAAATTGAAAGAAAAAAACCATATGGTTATCTCAATAGATGCAGAAAAAGCCTTTGACAAAATTCAGCATCCATTTATGATTAAAACCCTCCAGAAAGCAGGAATAGAAGGAACATATCTCAACATAATAAAAGCTATATATGACAGACCAAGTGGGCTTTATCCCAGGAATGCAAGGTTTTTTTAACATCCGCAAATCAATCAATGTAATACACCACATTAACAAATTGAAAGAAAAAAACCATATGGTTATCTCAATAGATGCAGAAAAAGCCTTTGACAAAATTCAGCATCCATTTATGATTAAAACCCTCCAGAAAGCAGGAATAGAAGGAACATATCTCAACATAATAAAAGCTATATATGACAAACCCACAGCAAACATTACCCTCAATGGTGAAAAATTGAAAGCATTTCCCCTAAAGTCAGGAACAAGGCAAGGATGCCCACTTTCACCACTACTATTCAACATAGTTTTGGAAGTTTTGGCCACAGCAATCAGAGCTGAAAAAGAAATAAAAGGAATACAGATAGGAAAAGAAGAAGTAAAACTCTCACTGTTTGCAGATGACATGATCCTCTACATAGAAAACCCTAAAGAATCTACTAGAAAATTACTAGAGTTGATCAATGAATATAGTAAATTTGCAGGATATAAAATTAACACACAGAAATCCCTTGCATTCCTATACTCCAATAATGAGAAAACAGAAAGAGAAATTAAGGAAACAATACCATTCACCATTGCATCAAAAAGAATAAAATACTTAGGAATATATCTACCTAAAGAAACAAAAGACTTATATATAGAAAACTATAAAACACTGATGAAAGAAATCAAAGAGGACACAAGCAGATGGAGAAATATACCGTGTTCATGGATTGGAAGAATTAATATAGTGAAAATGAGTATTCTACCCAAAGCAATCTACACATTCAATGCAATCCCTATCAAGCTACCAATGGTATTTTTCACAGAACTAGAACAAATCATCTCACAATTTGTATGGAAATATAAGAAACCTCGAATAGCCAAAGCAATCTTGAGGAAGAAGAATGGAACTGGAGGAATCAACCTGCCTGACTTCAGGCTCTACTACAAAGCCACAGTCATCAAGACAGTATGGTATTGGCACAAAGATAGAAATATAGATCAATGGAACAAAATAGAAAGCCCAGAGATAAACCCACGCACATATGGACACCTTATCTTCGACAAAGGAGGCAAGAATATACAATGGAGAAAAGACAATCTCTTTAACAAGTGGTGCTGGGAAAACTGGTCAACCACTTGTAAAAGAATGAAACTAGAACACTTCCTAACACCGTACACAAAAATAAACTCAAAATGGATTAAAGATCTAAACGTAAGACCAGAAACAATAAAACTCCTAGAGGAAAACATAGGCAAAACACTCTCCGACATAAATCACAGCAGGATCCTCCATGACCCACCTCCCAGAATATTGGAAATAAAAGCAAAAATAAACAAATGGGACCTAATTAAAATTAAAAGCTTTTGCACAACAAAGGAAACTATAAACAAGGTGAAAAGACAGCCTTCAGAATGGGAGAAAATAATAGCAAATGAAGCAACAGACAAACAATTAATCTCAAAAATATACAAGCAACTTCTGCAGCTGAATTCCCGAAAAATAAACGACCCAATCAAAAAATGGGCCAAAGAACTAAACAGACATTTCTCCAAAGAAGACATACAGATGGCTAACAAACACATGAAAAGATGCTCAACATCACTCATTATTAGAGAAATGCAAATCAAAACCTCAATGAGGTATCATTTCACACCAGTCAGAATGGCTGCTATCCAAAAGTCTACAAGCAATAAATGCTGGAGAGGGTGTGGAGAAAAGGGAACCCTCTTACACTGTTGGTGGGAATGCAAACTAGTACAGCCACTATGGAGAACAGTGTGGAGATTCCTTAAAAAACTGGGAATAGAACTGCCATATGACCCAGCAATCCCACTGCTGGGCCTATACACCGAGGAAACCAGAATTGAAAGAGACGCGTGTACCCCAATGTTCATCGCAGCACTGTTTACAATAGCCAGGACATGGAAGCAACCTAGATGTCCATCAGCAGACGAATGGATAAGGAAGCTGTGGTACATATACACAATGGAATATTACTCAGCCATTAAAAAAAATACATTTGAATCGGTTCTACTGAGATGGATGAAACTGGAGCCCATTATACAGAGTGAAGTAAGCCAGAAAGAAAAACAACAATACAGTATACTAATGCATATATATGGAATTTGAAAGATGGTAACGATAACCCTATATGCGAGACGGAATAAGAGACACAGACGCATGGAACAATTTTATGGACTCTGAGGGAGAAGGTGAGGGTGGGACGTTCTGGGAGAATGGCATTGAGACATGTGTATTGTCATATGTGAAACAGAGCACCATTCCATGTTCGATGCATGTGACAAGGGCTCAGGGCCGGGACAATGGGATGATCCAGAAGGATGGGATGGGGAGGGAGGTGGGTGGGGGGTCCTGGAAGGGGAACACATATAAACCCATGGCTGATTCATGTCAATGTATGGCAAAAACTATTACAATATTGTAAAGTAATTAGCCCCCAACTAAAATAAATAAATTTATTAAAAAAAAAAAATAAAGCATATGGTGATTCCATATGTGTTTTTGCTATTATAAATGGTATTACATCGAGGTTTATTTTCAAACTACTTGCTGTAACCTAATAGATATACAATTATTTTTTTATTTTTAACCTGTGCCCTGAAACCTTGCTAAATTCACTGACTACTTTGTAAATTTATAGATTCTTTTGGAATTGACATATACCTTACAAAAAAAAAAAAAAGAAATTGTATTTTAAAAGGCTTCCATTACTGTCATGAATAGTAGACTCTTGAAGCTGTCCACACAGAGAGAGGTTTGGGGTGAAACAGACCTGTTCTTTATTTCTGAAATTAACTGCCTAGGTGGTCACCTACTTTTCTATTGTGATGATTGAATGTTAAAGGCTGGTGCTGACAGTCCACAGTCTGTAAATGTTTCATTCTGAATTCTGGGATGACTCAGAGCTCTCAGTGGACAAAGGCACTATCTTTCTCAATGTATAAGAGAGATAGCAATTAATGAATGTTGGATGATAGATGGATGGATGAATGGATGATGGATGGATTGGAGGGTGTTGGGTAGATGGATGGATGGATGGATGGATGGATGGATGGGTAGCTAATATTCAGTGGTCCCAGGCTTCTTGCCTTCACTCTTTATCCAACAGTATCTTGCAGGCCTCTAGAATCCTCTTAGAAGTAGAGTAGCTGCACTATGCAAAACTCCCAAACAAAAACCCTTGGCTTTCTAGAAGTGTGAGCACAACACCAGAACTTCCTGGCTAGCTCAGCAGAAGGACAGAAAATCAAAGAAGTTTTCAGGTCAAACTCCAGGGATGAAGGTGTTTGTTTCACAAGCGAGTTAGAAGTCAGAGAGCTAACATGGGAATTTTTCAATTGCAAATAGCATAAGTACCATCAAAGTGGCTTTAAAAGAAATTGGCCTACTTGGCTGAAAGGTTGAGGAATGTGTGATCTCAGACCCCATGACCACCAACACCCCAAATGCAGAATTCAAGGAGTATCTTTAAATTCTTTTAAATTCAGTCTCTTTGTCTCTATCCCTGGACACTGTTTCCTCTAACTTGGCTTCATTTGTAGACAATAATCTACATGAGGTAAAAGATGTGGCAGAAATGATTAAACAAAGATTTCTATTAATTGAACATTGGTTAATTCTTAGAAGGACAAGTGCTTAGGAAAGATAGATTAAATGTATGCTGTGAGATTAAAATGTCCTTATGGTTGAAATATTTTGAGTTTCTTCTTCCTTAGTTATTTGCAGCCAAAAGCATCCCAATATATATAACACATAATAAATAGTAGTATTATATCTCATGGACTCAGATGTCTACTTACAAAACCAATCATTCAAGTGGAGCGGATATTTTTACTCCATCAGATATTAATTGAGCATCTACAATGCACCGGCAGTATCCCAAGAACAATAGACGCATATTTGAATAAGACATGGTGCTTCCAAACAAAACAAAACAAAGTTGAGACATTTGACACCTTAAAAAAGTTACTAAAATACATAAGTAAGGCTTCCCTGGTGCCTCAGTGGTAAAGAATCCACCTGCCAATGCAGGAAATGCCAGTTCGATATCAGGTTTGGGAAGTTACTACATGGCCAGGGGCAACTAGACCCATGCACTACAACTTACTGATCCTGTGCTCAGAGCCCAGGAGCCCCAGCTACTGAAGCCCACTTGCCCTACAGCCTGTGCTCCACAACAAGAGAAGCCACTGCAATGAGAAGCCTGTGCACCACAACTAGAGAGAAGGCCCGCATTCCCCAACTAGAGATAAGCCCTGGCAGCAATGAGACCCAGCACAGCCATAAATAGATACTATTATACAAATAAAGATATGAGACAAAAGTCAAATTGAAATTCAAATCACAGACAACAGCAAGTGTTAATCCCCCTTGATATATAAAAATCTCTTACAAATAAAGAGTAAACCAGCAACCCAAATAAAAAAAAAAGATCCTAGGGCATGTACATACATTTTAATATATTTGTTAAAAGTGCAACTGTTCCTTAAACTTATACAAAGATGTTCAAGTTCGCTCATCGTAAGAAAAATGCAAATATACTGAGATACAACTTTTCGCATCGGATTGACAAACGTTTGAATGTTTAATGACTCACAGTGCTGGTTGAGCTGTGGGGCTTCGTGCATTGCTTGTGGAAGCTGAAACTGGTACAACTCCTAAGGAGAAAAGTTGGCAATATCTATGCAATTTGTAAGTTCGACTCAGTAATTCCACTTCTGAGTATCTATCGACAGATATATTTAAGTGAGCATGCATATTCTGTATAGAGTTCTTTTCTACAACACCGTCTGTAATAGCAAAGAATGAAAACAAGCCGAATATCCACCAGCAGTGGACTGATATTTATTGGCTGTGGGACTTTTTATTCGGTTGGAGTTTGGATCTTCTTCCAAATCCAGTGAGAAGACGCCAGAGAGTTTAAAGGAGGAGACGGGCATAATCCAACTTCTATTTTGAAGAATCATCCTGATCTGGGGGATGGGTACCCAAGTTTAATCATCTGTAAGAAAATATCATGATGATAACCACTTGAGCTTGGTTCAGTACACTGTGTGTAGGGTATCAAATGAGAAAATGCCTTCACGTTCCTGAGACAGCCCATAACCAGCTGTTTTTGACCAGACACCGTGCTTCCATCCTTCCCGCTGGAAACCATTCTCTCCCGACGCAGATGAGGACGGACGACGTCCCCAGGTCCAGTAAAGGGCCCTCGTGGTCCTTCCTAGCTTCTCCCGTGCCTTCCACCTTGCTTTTGATTTCTGTCACCCCAGATCTCCAAGCCCTTATAAACGGACCCATAGACAATACAGCCTGCCATTTTTACTCACAGGGATTTGGGGAAACTCCTAGGATGTGGATAGACAGACAATTCTTTCTGGGTAAAGGGAAATCTGAGTTCAGAGCTCTCCGCCATTCTGCTGCAGCGCCCACAGCAGCGACGATGGGGCCGGCTCAGCACCCGTGAAGCTGTGCTCGCCAGTGACCACCAGAGGGCAGTGCGACCCCGCCATCGGCCCGAACTGCCCGCAGGGGCCACCCAAAGTTAGGCATGGAAATAGCACTGCAAGGATTCCAGAAGTATCTTCTTGGGCTGCGCCCCTGCTTTGCGGGAGTGCTTCCCTGATATTGCAGCACCTTCGAGGATCTGTTCAGGCCCCAAAGTTAAGGATTAAGTGACCTGCTGTGGTGCCTCAAGAGCCATCAGCAGCCACGACCCCAGAAGCACTTCTTGCCACACTCAGCCCGACTATAAAACATAACTGCTCTAATGTTTAATAACACCGTTGCCGTGATAGTTTAAATTGTTTGACAAAATGGTGTGTGTGTGTGGGGGGGATGATTAATCCATAAATTCAAGATAGCAAACTATGTAGCAGTTCATTCAAGGATGACGGATAAGCCAGCTGCAACCAAATAGTGATTTTAAAACGTAACCATCAAGTATTTGGGCAACAATGTGTATTGGGGGAACTCGGACTACAGGGTGGGGGTGTCTCTTTGCCCTTATACCCTCTTCACCGCCCGACGGGTATCAGGACCGCAGAAGCCCAGCCCCCCTCTCTCTCATAGCCCATGGGTTCCTATACACCACATGGTGTGGCTGAATAAGGAGCTGCACACACAAGTCTGGCTTCTACATTTATTCAACACCTGCTCTGTCCCAGGCACCCAGCTAAGCCCTTGACTTGCGTTAACTCCTTCATCGTGATCACACAGTTGCTGTCTGGAGAGGTCAGATAGCACATGGTTCGGATGTGGCCTGGGGTCAAGTCCCAGCTATTCCTTTTCCTGTTTGTGGGAACTTCACTCCCTGCACTTCAGCGTTCTCACCTGTAAAATGGGGTTGAGGTGAAAACCCACCTCACAGAAATGTTGCCAGCATTGAGCGCATTAAGACATGAACAACACTTTGTTTGAAAGCTTCCCTTTCAGTCCCTCTGCATAAGAAATGAATATTACATCAAGACCCAGTATGATATAGATACATGTGTGTGCATATTATGTGTGTAAGCTAAAATATGTTCCACAAGGCAATGCTAACCTATAATACCATGATATATCCACTTAGTTTCCATCCTGTCCTGTTTTCTATTTAAAAGATGCAAGTAACAATCTACTAAATTGACTCTATGACCCACCGTTTAGAAAATATTGGTTTAGTAAAGGGTTCAGCAGACCATGTGGTTCTCAGAAGTCCCATTTTACAGAATGGGAAACTGAGGTCCAGAAAGTGTTGTGGCTTGCCTCTGACCCCAGCTACTGGAAGGCAGCAGAGCCCAGACTGCATCCCAGCATCTCTGATGCCTGAATTAAGGCTCTTCCACACAAGATGCAAACTGACAGCTCACAGGCCAGATCTGACCCACAGAGACGTTGGCCTAATTTTCACAATAGGTTTGCAAGTTTTGTTACAACTATATAAAATGTATCATTGGAAGACATAACTCAAAATATGAATTTTCAACTTATCATTGAAAGTGGGCAATCTGGCAACACGTGGACCTATGTATGCACGTGACCAGCAGGAGCCACACCCAAACTGCCACTTCCAGCTGCTCTCCAGGTTCATTACTTTGCCACAGTCCCCACCATGCATGGACAGAGGGTCCTGGCAAGTTTCAGTCCATGGCATCTCAAAGAGTCGGACACAACTTAGCAACTAAAAAACAACAATCAGTATGCCATTTTGTGTCCCAGACACTGAGACAAACCATCAATTGCCATAGTCTGTGTTTTTTTCAGACTGGAGAAATATTTTTCAAGAAGGAAAGACAGAACTTTCCTGGTGGTCGAGTGGTTAAGAATCTGCCTGCCAGTATAGAGGACACAGGTTCGACCATTGATCTGGAAGATTTCACATGCCCATGAAAACTACTGAACTTGCATTCTAGAGCCCATACCCTGGAACAAGAGAAGCCACCACAAGGAGAGGCCCATGCACCACAACTAGAGAAAGCTCTCTCTTGGCAACGAAGATCTGGCACAGTCCAAAATAAATATATTTTCCAAAAAAGGAAAAACAAAAGCTAAACCAAGGGACCTACATTTCAAAACAAAAAAGTAGATGCACAAATCTTTTCTCACATATTTAAATACAAAGAAACCACATCAATATCAACTTAACCCCAAATCTGTTTCTAGGCCCTGACTTGTTGAGCGTTTACAAACCCCTTCTCAACCAATACCCATTATCTACCACCACCTGTTTTGCCCACCATCATGTCCCCAGCACCTGAAACTGCTCAGCCAAGAAAAAGTGCCTAATTAGAATGAACGGCTTTTATACAAAAGCTTCTCCCAATATCAGCAGGCATACAGCAATGGTGAGGAGCAGGCATTCTTTGGTCCACAGGATGGCTCAGGTCCAGCTTCTGCCATAACTAGCTGTGTTACCTGAGGTAGTTTCCTCAGTCTCTTTGGGTCTGATGCGTCCTCAGCTGCAAAATGCATGGGATGAGGCGCTATGTACATAAGTGACCAGGAATGTGAATAACGCTGGGTAAATAAAGTTCGCTTCTCCTCCTTCATTTCATCAAGGTGAACCAAGGTGAGTACTCGTTCATATTAACGAGTCTGGTGACCAGTTAGCCTGGCCTTGGATTATCTGCAGGGCTGGGGAGGCAAAGATCTCCCACTACTATCATGGTCTGACAAGGAAACCCTGGGCCAGATGGTAACGTCAAAGATTCGATCCCCAGGCATATCTCTGTGTGAGAAATGGCTTTTCAACATGCATTCCTCTTGATGCTGTACTCGTAGGATGAGTTTGTGCATTTTCCTACCACTGTAGTATTTTGGAAGAGTTTTAGAAGTGTATGTGTTAACATTTCTCTTAATGGTTCATAAAATTTATCTGTGACACCATCTGGACCTTGAGTTTGTTAACTGGAAAATTTTTTATAACAGTTTCAATATTAGAGCTTGTAATGCTGTGTTCATATTTTATGTTTCATCTTACTTGAGTTCCGAAGAATTAGTCTGTGGCTTCCAGATTCTACATTTTATTGGCTTAAAATTGTTTGTTGTAGTCTCTTATGATCCTTTGATGTTTCTCTGGTATCAGTTATAATGTCTCCTTTCTCATGTCTAACTTTATTGATTAGAGTGTTCTCCCTTTTTTTGTTGATGAGTCTGGCTCATGATTTATGTATTTTCTTTGTGCTCTCCAAGAGCTCCCTTTTAGCATTATTGATCTTTGCTATTGTTTATATTTTTTCTTTTGTTTTCCTCTTCTAGTCTCAGTGACTTTTTTTTTTCCCAAAACTAATTTGGGTTTTCTGTTTCTTCTTCTCTCTCTAATTGTCTCAGTTGTACTGTTAGGTTGATTACTTGAGACATTCCTTTATTATAATATTTACTCTTTTAGTGTTTTATCCTGTTTCATAGGTTTTATGCAATCGCATTTTTATTGTCATTTGTTTCTATGAATATATATATATATATATATTTTTTTTTCTGTCTGATTTTTCTTGTATTTCTTGGCCATGAAGAGGTATATGCATGAGACTGAATGTAATCAGGTGTTTGTTTGTTTGTTTGTTTTGTCCCCACCACACACCATGACTGACATTTAAATCGTAACATATATTGCAGTAAAAAAAAAAAAAAAAAAAGCTTGATAAAATTTTGATTAACTTAAATTTGCCAAGGCCTGATTTGTGATCCGGTTTCTGATTTATCCGGACATATTTCATTTGCCCTTGAAAAGGAACTGCCTTCTGCTGGTTTTTTGAAGAAATCTACTTAAGTTTCAGTTGAATTGCCAGGTCTGTTGTGTTATTTAAAGTCTGTTTTTCTTTTAATACTTCGTTTTTAATTTGGAAGATAATCATTTTCCAATGTTGTTCTGGCTTCTGCTGTACAAAGGCATGGATGAGCCTACAGCACACATACGGCAGTTATTGTGCTATCATTCACACACCCTTCTTAAATGTTTCTTGCATGATTTACATTTATTTTCTGAGATGTTTGATCATCTTTACTATCGTTCCTCTCAATTCTTTTTCAGTGACAATTCCTATTTCCTCTTTAATTATGTCTCATGTGTTTTAACATTGTTTCTTTGCCTGCAACGTACTTGACTTTCTTCACATTTGTTTATCTTACTATGTTAATGGTCTTTTCTTCCCAGGGTGCAGGGTTGCAGTTCTTGCTTCCAATGCACCCTGACTGGATAAGTTTGGTGCAGTGGTTTCTGTGTCCTTGGAGGGGGAGGGACTGGCAACTATATTCTCTGGCATCTATATTCCACAGCTGACACTTCTCTCTCTCACGGTGGTATCTTTTGCAGGTATGTACGGGTTTAGTCTGACTTTAGGCAGTCCATCTGTGGATGATATGGCTTGTGTTTCTGTTCTGCTTTTTTGTGTGGCATGAGGCATCAGCTCTGGATAATATAGCCTTTTGAGTGGAATTGGTTCTTAGTTTGCGATGGAAGCCTTCATAGACACTCTCACCAATTAATATTCGCTGGAACCAGGAATTCTCTGGTACTCTATGGTCTTCGATATGGTGCTGAAACTCTAGAAGAACAGGCCCAACTTCTGGTCAGAGAAACAAGATCACATAGTAAAAGATTAGACAGAGGAAACAAAGGAAGTCAGACAAACTCTAAGAAACCAAAATCAAAGAAAAAAATAATAATAACAAAAAAAGAAAATAACACAAGCAAAAATCACAATAGGGAAGAACACAGAACCAATAATACAACTAAGCGAATAACTTGCAAGACATAAAACAACACTAGAGCAGAGTGCCACGTAAAAAATAAAGAAAGAAATCTGACAAAAATGACAAGAGCTTTCCCACAGAACAACAGAAAATCACAGTTAACATAGAAATATATACCTATTAAAACAAACATGACAAGAAACGACATCAACAAAAGGCACAGAAAGCAGGAAAACAAAGTACATGTTATGTACATACAAAAAATAAATATATGCATTAGTGTAATGTATTGTTGTTTTTCTTTCTGGCTTACTTCACTCTGTATAATGGGCTCCAGTTTCATCCATCTCAGTAGAACCGATTCAAATGTATTTTTTTTAATGGCTGGGTAATATTCCATTGTGTATATGTACCACAGCTTCCTTATCCATTCGTCTCCTGATGGACATCTAGGTTGCTTCCATGTCCTGGCTATTGTAAACAGTGCTGCGATGAACATTGGGGTACACGCGTCTCTTTCAATTCTGGTTTCCTGGGTGCATATGCCCAGCAGTGGGATTGCTGGGTCATATGGCAGTTCTATTCCCAGTTTTTTAAGGAATCTCCACACTGTTCTCCATAGTGGCTGTACTAGTTTGCATTCCCACCAACAGTGTAAGAGGGTTCCCTTTTCTCCACACCCTCTCCAGCATTTATTGCTTGTAGACTTTTGGATAGCAGCCATTCTGACTGGTGTGAAATGATATGGAATTTGAAAGATGGTAACGATAACCCTATATGCGAGACAGAATAAGAGACACAGATGCATAGAACAATTTTATGGACTCTGAGGGAGAAGGTGAGTGTGGGACGTTCTGGGAGAATAGCATTGAAACACGTATATTATGATATGTGAAACAGAACACCATTCCATGTTCGATGCATGAGACAAGGGCTCAGGGCCAGGGCAATGGGATGACCCAGAGGGATGGGATGGGGAGGGAGGCGGGTGGGGGGTCCAGGAAGGGGAACACATGTAAACCCATGGATGATTCATGTCAATGTATGGCAAAAACTATTACAATATTGTAAAGTAATTAGTCCCCAACTAAAATAAATAAATTTATTAAAAAAATAAAAAAATAAATATGTGATGTAAACAATCTTAAAACAGTAAATAATCAAGAATAATGAGAAAGCCTACAAGTGAGAAAACGAGTGAACCAGCCACACAGCGTAGCAAAACATGGTCAGTATAATGAATGTTATTAGGGTCCCTGCTGTCAGTGTTCTGGTCCTGAACACGAGCCACAGCACAGCTCCACCTCTTGAGAAAGCGTGCCCAAACGAGGGCAGAAATAACTTTGGATCTTCAGTAGGGACAGGTCAGACTCTAATCTCGGATAACTCCTATTTGCTTTTAGTGCTGCCAGAGCCTGAATATTTGCATTCATTGGAAATCTATTGTCCCTTTTGTATGCCATAGACAAAGAGTCTGCAACCACAGGCAGAAAATTTATGGCCCTACTGGGATCGTTTTCTAGCCTGTGGTGGCAGAAGCATGAGTGTTAGTTCTAGCTAGTTGTTTTCTATTGCCTGATAGTAGGTCTCAGCTTGTGGGAAAGGGTGGGGGTGGGGAGGGGGAGGATTCAATGGTGTTACCTCCTCTGTGTGACTGAACCCTAAGGTCCCGCTTCTCTGTCAGTTTGGGATTTTTCAAAAAGCATTCCTTCCTATGCACTTTGACATCCCAGATCCATCACTCCATCTCTACGTAGTCAAACGCAGTTCACTCCCAGGTTGGCTTTCTAACCCCACGTTTCATCTTCCAGGCCCTATGAACACTGGTTGACCTGCATGGCAGTTTGGGACATGTAGGACCACACCACACATTCTCTGTTTGATTCTCCCTCTAGACAAGCTATATTTCATCAGCTTCTTCACCTTGCTTCCTTTCAGTCAAAAGTAATTTAAGTTTACTGAGGTGACTTACCTGAATCCTCAATCTATCCCCTGCTTCTTCATCTCCCACCACAAGACACAGGTTTGGTTCTATTCCTCTCATCCTCCTTCTCCCATCTTCCTTCCATTCTTCCCAGTTATGTCTTGTTCCCATATAGTTGAGCAAGGTCGTCTGCTAATATTCATTGGATGCGCTCGGGGAACTGTTGCCTTTATAGAAGTATTATTTGTGATGCCCCCATGAAGAGAGTTGCTCTCAACGTCTTCTTATTATCTGCCCAATCAGAACTTCTGATTTTCTTTCTAGGCAGGCTCTGTAATTCATTTATGCATGCCAGTAAAGCAACAAACTTTAGTTGATGTGAATTTATCTGTTTAATGGGAGCTTTCGTGCATACACACATAACTGGTACAACATTGACTTTGAACATGCAGATAAGCCGAGTTATTTTTCCTGAAATTTCTGCTAATGAGGAATTGTCATCAGTTTGAGGAAACATAGTTCCTTTCCAGATAAAAGATGATACAGATATTGGGCTCAAAAAGTCTGTTCCTGAAAATTTCTAGCTATTTGTCAAATTGTCCCGACATTTTCCTGGAGCACAGATTCCTTATTTCTGCTCTGAAAACTTAACTGTTTCAAGTGGGTGTCAAAGGTCAGAGATGGGCATGGTCATAATTTAATACTAACTTTCCAGGCAAGCGTACTGGTGTGGGTTCCCATTTCCTTCTGTAGGAGATCTTCGCGACCCAGGGAGTGAACCCAAGTCTCCAGATTGCAGGCAGTTGCTTTGCCAACTGAGCCACCAGGAGAGCCCACAAGAAGATGGCAAGTGCCCAGGAATGTAACAGTTGGTAGATGATAGCTTGAAAAATGGAGAAGGCAATGGCGTCTCACTCCAGTACTCTTGCCTGGAAAATCCCATGGGCGTAGGAGCCTGGTAGGCTTCAGTCCATGGGGTCGTGAAGAGTCAGACACAACTGGGTGACTTCACTTTCGATTTTCACTTAAATGTATTGGAGAAGGAAATGGCAACCCACTCCAGTGTTCTTGCCTGCATAATCCCAGGGACGGAGGAGCCCGGTACGCTGCCGTCTCTGGGGTCGCACAGGGTCGGACACGACTGAAGTGACTTAGCAGCAGTAGCAGCAACAACTTGAAACAGAGAGAGAGCGAGAAGGCAGGTGTAGTTAGTCATTTAATCTTAATAGGTAAACCTTAATTGGAGTCTGGATCATAGAAAAAGCAAGGGTGTTTCATAAAGTCATTTACGTCTCCTTTATTGTGTCTGTTAATGGCTTAGACTGCATGTGAAAGTGAGGTCATTCATTTGTGTCTGACTCTTTGCGACCCCATGGACTGTAGCCTACCATTTCTTTCTCCAGGGGATCTTCCAGACCCGGCGATCGAACTTGGGCCTCCCCCATTGCAGGCAGATGCTTCACCATCTGAATCACAGGGGAAGCCCTTAGACTGTGTGGGTCACAACAAACTGTGGAAAATTCTTAAAGAGATAAGAATATAAGACCACCATACCTGTTTCCTGGGAAAGGTGCACGCAGGTCAAGAAACAACAGTTGGAACTGGAGAAGGAACAACGGACTGGTACAAAATAGGGAAGGAAATACATCAAGGCTATATATTGTCACCCAGCTTATTTGACTTCTGTGCAGAGTATACCATGTACAATAACTTGCTGAAAGAATTTGAAGCTGGAAACAGAATTACTGTGAGAAGTGTGAATAACCTTAGTTATAAGATGACAACACACAAATGGCTGAAAAACACTAGGGACTAAAGAGCCTTCTGATGAGGTGACAGGAAAAGCTGGATTAAAACTCAATCTAAACACAAACCAACGAACACTAAAAATAAGACCATGGAATGTGGTCCAAACATTTTGAGATCTAGCAATAGGATACAATTGACTCAGTGACAGGTTTCACTTTCTTGACCTCTGATATCACTGTGGGGAGTGACTTCAGCCACGAAACGAAAAGGCACTTGCCACTTGGATGAAAAGCTACGACCAGTCTAGACACCATGTTAATAAGCTGAGTGATTACTGAAAAAGATCCGAATGGGCAAAGTTGATTTTCAGGAGTAACGTATGGAGGAGTGAGCAGGACCACAGGAACTCAGTGCCAAAATATCGATGCTTTGCAGTAGTGGGTCTGGAGAAGATGTGTGAGAGTTCCGTTGCGAGCATGGAGTTCAAACTAGCCAAGCATGAAGGAGTTCAACTCAGACTATTCACGGAAGTTCTGACGCTGACCATGAAGAGCCAATATACTGACCATCTAGGGCCTAGAGTGAAATCACTGGGAAGAAACTGATGCTGGGAAAGATTGAGGGAAGGACGAGAAGGGAATGCCAGAGGGTGAGATGGCTGCAAAGCATCACTGACTCAAAAGTCATGGGTTTGAGTAAACTGGTGATTTGAAAGGCAGGGGAACCCAGGGTTCTTGCTGTACATGGAGTCACAAAGAGTCAGACAAGACTGAGTGGCTGAAGAACATCAACAAATTGGTATTGGCAGTGTTTGGGAGACTTTGTCATTATACATGGGATGAAAAGTGAGACTGAGGACAATTAGAAAGAACACAACTCTTGTCGGTTTCCTTGTTTTCCACCCTCAAAATATTCTTCTCACAACATCTCTTGAGAGCTTTCCAGAGAAGGAGAATCCCTGGGGAGTCATGTGGTATCCTGAGATGGAAACCGTACCCTATATGCCACTTGGATCTACAACCTTGGTCTTAGGCAGAAGCAGGCATTGTCTCTAAATATGTGCTAGAGCTGCCCATCTTCTGATGGGTTAACAGTTATGGTTTGTGATCTTAAGAATGGGATGAGAGGTAAACAAACTTACAGTTCTCAATCCAACTCTGTAATCCTGGGAGAAGCATCTTTGACTTGTGTATCCTAGTCGCCCTTAGGAATGCTTACAAGCGGTTACATTACTGAGCAGGGATGTAGGGAGGAAACTGCATCCATTTTGACTTTACCGCTGGCCTTCTCTGTGAATAGACCATTCCTCTTGTCTTCAGATGAAGGTTGAGCATTGTGGAAGTGTGTGAATGCATGTGAAATCCCCATAAAACTGAAGACAGGGAGTACACAGTTTTCCTATTTGAGTCAGATCTCAAAGACGTTTAGCTTTACAGATCCGCACTATCAATGCATCTCAAATATTCATAAAATTCTCATGTGATGATTGTCACACAGATTTGAGACCAGAAGACCTGTATAGTCAGCTGCTTAGTAGTGTGGTGGGGCTTGGACATTTCAGGTATTATGTAAGAAGAATGTGAGCCATGTTATAACTTCCTTTTATTTTAACTGTCTATCACATCCACTTGGGAAGGGGGAAGGGGACTTCCACCATGTGGGAAGAGAATTCCAGGTTTCGTCCTTAGTTTCATTTGATGCCTAAGAGTGTTCATTACTGGTGAGTGTGCAGCCTCCTATAGGAAGGTCGTATCCTATTACAGGAAGGCCTGGTTGAAACTGCAGGCCTCTACATGGCCTTCTTGAGTACTGCCGTATTAGAGGGTGGGTGTTTTGTTATTGCCAGACATCATAGATACCTAAGGTCCCACGCATCTTTTGCTGGGTTGATTGGGAGAGTACCATAGTTTTTAACTATGTTTGGGCGGAGTAGCTTGGTTATTATTGAAATGCTTTCAACCTTTGACGCATCCGTTTGTCTTGCACTTTGAAAAGAGAAAGAAGAGTTTTGAATGGGCAGTTTAATTTGTGCCTGGCTGTATTTTTGAATGAACTATTTCTTCAGCTGAAATTTCTAACATAAAAGTCCAAAAGAGAGCCCAGACATACACTCACAAACACATTCTTAATCTGATGCACACACACACAAGCACAGTCACGATCTTGTATGCTTAAACACAATTACAAAAAGAAAAGAAAACCCAAGGACTCACTGGAGGACACCTATGAACTTCCCAAAGTTTCTCTGATACTTCTCTCTAGGCTTAATTTTGGAAATCATTTTCTACTTGAATGATATGTCTCTAGCGACATTTTAAATCAGAATGCTTTAAAAGATATACCTTTGTTGTGCATTCCATGGGATCTTAAAGTACTTTGCATGTAAGACTATTCTGTGATTTGCTAAAATGAAAATAATTTGTAGGGTAACAATAGTGAAGTCATATTGAGCTATTTAGGCCCTGCAGTTACACATTTGCTTGTTCCATTATAAGCTCCCAATTTCATCCTCTGATCTTCTCCCATCAATTTTTCTACCTCTTGTCTCAATCTTCTGTGTTTAACTCACTGCGTTAACTCACTTGAATTTTTGTTCTCACTTTTACTATTTTAGGCACAAATTATAAAATAAATAAGTACGGGAAAGAACACTGAACTCATGTATAATATTTCCCTACTGTATTGAGATACTTTCTCTATAAGCTTTTGAGAATTAAAGGTACTGATATGTTAAAGCCATATGGGAATTGATCACCAAGGTAATGCATCATGTAACCAGGCTTCCCGTGGTAGGACAATTGAGGTACAATTTAATACTATGTTTTCAGGAGGGAACAAAAACAGTAGCTTTCCCACATAATATATTGCATGTCCTTATCCATGCCTTTTCCAAGTTACCACAGAGCACTAAGGGAATTAATCCTATTCTTTTTGAGAAGGACCTGCCCCTCAAAGCAGAACAGGAAAAGAAGATCAAAGGGAGTGAGCAGGAATAATCAGTACACGGCAATGAAATAGAAGATGTGATTGCTTTTAAGGTGCTATTTCTCAAAGCATGCAAATTTGGCTCCATAGTAAGATGCCTGAAATCGAAAACCAGACCATTGGACTTTGCGCTTGAAAGGATAACTAAGGACACCGATTTCAATAACTCTTACAATTGCTGCAAAATGCTTACCTCTCTAAAGTATAGTGTTCTCAGCCAAATTTAATGAAAGTTTTCAGTGAAAGAAAAAGCGTGTGCTGTTTGGACACCTCCCTTATCTACACAAATAGTCCACAGCTTTCACTCTGCATTAGCCCCAAACATGAGAACGGTGAACTTAACTTGGTGTTGTCCTATGTGGGTTACCATACCAAAACAGGGCCATGACTTGATATTGCCACCACTGTCTAAAGAAATGGCCACAAAGTGGAGATTGCCAAGATTTCTAGGTAGTGTTCATGACAGTCTGGGGGGTCCAACTGGCAGACACTCTGCTCATCTTATTTCATTGTGAACTATGTGAAGGATCAGCCATTGATTTTGATCCCTCCTTACTCCATGACTTTTCTAGAGAATTAAAATGAATGATTCTTTTTTGTTTGTTTCTTTTTTCCATAAATATCTCTATAACTACTACGGAATTTTAGGGAACTGGGGCCTGAAACAACATGACTAGTATGGGTTCTTATAGACTGTAAACTTCATGAGAGCAGCAATCATTTTATAATTTGAATTCCCACATTTGACATTCATGAACATATAAGATATATATTTATCAACCGGGAAAAGATTCTCAGTAAGTAGGAAAGGTCAATTATGATAATAGTGCCGGTTATAGGATGTTGTTGAGTAATGTATATAGCATTTGATTCGTGATTACATTTCCTTGTTGATAATTCAGTAAGTACACGTTTTAGCTGATGTGAAAGATACACAAAGAAAAGAGGGTAGACCCAAAACACATTGAAGACCTGATATCCGTGCTCACCTTGGTAGGAGGGCGAACAGAGGTTCCTTGCAACCCCAAGAAAGAGTTGAGGCAAAGTTGTGAGAAGGGGCTTAGCACATCTGAAAGCAGTGTGTGTGATTGTAGCTCCAGAAGGACGGTGTAAGAGAATGGTACTGAAACTACTACGGAAAACAAATATCATGTCTTCAAAGAACTTGTTAACCATCCTGAGGTGCTGCAATCACCAGAGGAATTTATTTTGTCTCTGAGGGAACAGATAAGCAAAATCTAAATATGCATTAGGAAATATAGGGTGGAATCATGGTGGCAGGAAATAAAGGTACGCCTTAAGGAGAGCAGAGCTAAAATGACCCTATACAGTACCACTTGTAAAATACCTATCTTGTGCTGGCCATGGTCCAGTCACTGATTATGTCCTGTAATCGTTGGTATCACAGTGATGGTATAACGGTTCTCCTAATTTTGGACATGCTACAATATTTATATTTTCAAGTATGAAATGAATTTCTAGAATGAAGACAATCTCCTGTCTAATGTCTTAAGACTCTGCTGCTGCTAAGTCACTTCAGTTGTGTGCAACTCTGTGCGACCCTATGGACAGCAGCCCACCAGGAGCCCCTTTCCACGGAATTCTCCAGGCAAGAATACTGGAGCGGGGCACCATTTCCTTCTCTATCTTAAGACTCTACCGATACGTAATAGAATATCATGTAACTGTGAATGCACTAAGGTTCGTACTGTGTAGGTGCACTTGTTTTGATTTTATTTGTATGTGTTCCTTCACCCGTACCCTCCTCATTTAGACACCCATTCATTTCAGCAGGGATGATTTCCCAAATCACTTTACATCCATTACCTCTTTTCCCTTTGTTCTCATTTTCTTGCTTAGAAACAATAGGCTAGGTGCCATTTACCTAGGATGCCTAACGGATGTTTTCTTGAACTGAAGAGTTTATAAAAGAGTGCAGAGAAATAGCCAGACATTGAAATAAAGCCTTAATTTGCTCTTCATTGTTTCAAAATAGAAAACAAAACTGTGCAGAGGAACGTGTAACTTTATTGTTCAAATACAAGAATTGTGGGTATTTGTTGACATCTCCCAACGTAAATTTTAATCTTCATTAGGTTCCATAAGCTGATACTTATTTGATAGGTCAGTTTTAATTAGCATGGTTTTCACATAAGGAATATCGTTGATGAATTGACTTGAAAGAGAGGAGGTGGGTGTATAAGCGATCGTTGGCACTGGGGACCTTGAGTTGCCTCTCTGTTGCTGGTTAGGAAGAGGACTGTCATGGGCTGACATATCGCTATACCTGTCTGGAAATGTAGAAGGCTCCACCATCAGTCCAAAAGAACTGCTCCACAATGGAGATACGATGTGGTTCTGAGAAGTAGATGTAGCGGTAGTAGCAAAGTCCTCAACGTGGCCATTTACTTGAGTGTAGGTGCTATGGAAGTGCCAATTAAAAATGCTCAACTGGTTTAAAACAGCAGGTTGATCTACCACGTTCTGTTCTCTTTGTCTAACTGATATTGATGGGGAAGGAAAGTCACGCGGAAATAGGGCGCTTGTTTTAGGGACTATCTGGCTGGTATAAGTCTTTTGTGGGAAAGGCACACTTAAACTGGTGGAAGCTGAAAATGGACTCTCTCCACTAGCTTGAGCATGAAAACCAGAGTTACGATCATCTATGTTGACCCTTGCTTTAACATGCTTCTTCTCGTAATCTGGAACTAGTGAAGATTTCGGAAACACATTGCTAATCCCAACTCTTCTTTTCATTCTTCCTAAAAGTTGGGGATAACCTCTTTTGAAATTTGGATTATGGTAGATCTGTAACTAAAATCAAAGGATACAATTATTTAGTTTTTTATAAACGAAGGTAAAACTGACAAGCAAAGTTAAACTATAAAAATGTATTCCTTTAATGATGCCAATTAAATAGAATCAAAGACAACACCTCCATTAGTAGTTTTAACACCTTACATGTTAGAAACAAGTATGCTCCTCAACTAAAAAATATGTTGTATATATACAGTAAATACCACTTAAAGTAGCTTGAGGACATGTATCTGATTTCAAGTTGCTAGGAGAGTGTATTAAGTATCAAATATTTTAACCTCCAGCTGTTCTCAACTTCAAAAAATAAAACGTGTTCAACAGTTTGCTATCTCAATTTTAAATTCGGTTTTAGCTACATATGTGAACATGCTTTCTAAGTCACATGATTTAATCTTACATATTGACAGTAAGTGGAAATTTTGGATTACCTTGCTCAAAACAGAGACATTGTTTTCTTCTTCCAGAAAGTCAGGGAGTGAAGCAGATCTTTGAAAAGTTTGTCGCTTTTTACTAAACCCATAAAGTTTAAGCTGGCTAACTAAACTTTTCATACTATCAGTTTCAAATATTCTGAAAGGGGCCTTTCTTTCCAAGACTTCTTTCTTGAAGAGTTCTTCGTTGATCACTATAGAAGTGCCACTCTCATCCCACCAAATAGATTCAAACTGATCACTTTCAACTATAGTCCAGAGTTTTTGTGGAAAAGTGAGGGAAAGAAAATCATTCCACTCATTTCTTTCAGAGACAGAAAATGTGTAGTGTGGCCTTTTTATCCCAGCTTCCTTAGACAAAGCCTGGAAAGCATATTCTTCAATCATAGATCTCAAAACTGAGTCTCCAGTAAGTGTGTAATCACACGAAGACGATCCAATGGAGGTTTTGGAACCACTTGATACATCTTTACGAGGCCCATCTTGAAGTTCTGAAGGAATGTGTGCCATCTCAGAGAGATCTTTCTTTAGATACTTTTCTCATTTGTCTGATTTTACACACTCCAACTTCAAATGCTGCTTGGCTGGCGTACAGAGATAAACTCTCAAGACCATCAGCATGGTTCTCAAAGTCAAAAAGCTGTGACATCACAAAGTCACTGGTCTCCTAGCAATTGAAGAGTAGCTCTGACATCATAAAGTCACTGGTCTTCTAGCAATTGAAGGGCAATGTTCATCCAGTGTTTACTTCTACATCAACTTAAAATAAAGGCTGCTTGCATAAACAGTAACCAAAAACATGAAACCTGCAAAATGTCATTGCTAAAGAATTTTTACACAGAAAAATCACATCAATAAGTCTACTTGGCTCCTGAAATAAAAGTGATTGATCACCCTTCTATACACATATTCTTAACATTCAGGACTGTTACCAAACCAAACATGGGTCTGCTCACTTCTATGCAATGAAGTCAATCAACTGACTGTGTGTTTCAGTGAAAGCAAGTGTAGTGTTTATTTTATGACCTTGCACAGAAGTGTTTATATTATGCAGAGTAAAATAGTCAGGCACGGAAAGAAAGACTCATTTTGCTCTTAATTATTCCAAAATAGAAATTGGCCCTATGAAGATGAATATGTAACTTTTTTCTTCAAATAAGAGAATTGTAGGAATTTGTTGACATCTCCCAACATTAATTTTACACTTTGGTATCCTCCATAATCCAACACCTATTTGGTACATCAGTTGTATTAGGACAGTTTTCAAATAATGAAGATGGTTGATGAGTGGATCTTGAAAGAGAAGCAGCAGATGTATCAGGGATCTTTGGCACTGGGAAAACTAAATTGCCTGACTGTTGTAGTTTAGGAAAAGGACGGTCATGGGCTGACATGTTACCATACCAACCTGGAAAGTTAGAAGGCTCCACCCTCGGTCCAAACTAACTGTTCTGTAATGGACATAAGTTGCGGTATGGAGAAACAGAAGTAGACATAGCTGCAAAATTTTCACTAGAGCCATTTGATTTAGTGCAGCTGCTATGTGAAATCCCATGACAAATGCTCAACCTAGATTGTGGGATGGGGAGGGAGATGGGAGGGTACTCCCAGAGGGAGGGGATATATGTGCCTCTATGGTTGATTTATTTTGAATTCTGACAGAATACAGCAAAATTCTGTAAAGCAATTTCTCTTCAATTAAAACAACAACAACAACAACACCTAGAGCAGGTGCAGATTGATGTATCACAGTATGCTCCTGTGGTCTAACTGATATTTACGATGGAGAAGAGAAATCATTTCAAGTTGGGGCACTTGTTTCAGCAGTTATCTGGATGGTAGAAGGCTTTCGTATGAATGGCACATTTAAACTTGTGCAGGCTGAAAATACACTCTGTCCTCAAGTTTCAGGATGAAAGTCAGAGTTTTGATCATCCACATTACCCCTTGCTTTAACATGCTTCTTCTTATTACCTCGGACTAATGAAGATACTGTAGAGACATCTATTCCCAACTCTTCTTTTCACTCTTCAACAAATGCTAAAGGATCTTCTCTAGGCAGGAAACACAGAAAGGTTGTATAAACTCAAACCCAAAACAGCAAATCAAATGGCAACAGGATCATACTTATCAACAGTTACCTTAACTGTAAATGGGTCGAGTGCCCCAACCAAAAGGCAAAGGCTAGCTGAAAGGATACACAAACAAGACCACTGTTTATGTTGTCTACAACAGACCCACCTCCAAACAAGGGGCACATACAGACTGAAAGTGAAGGGCTGGAAAAAAGGTATTCCAAGCAAGTCGAGACCAGAAGAAAGCAGGAGTAGCAATACACATATCAGACAAAATAAACTTTAAAATAAAGCCTGTGAAAAGACACAAAGAGGGACACTACATAATGATCAAAACATCAATCCGAGAAGAAGATATAACGATTATAAACACATACGCACCCAACATAGGAGAACCACAATATGTAAGGCAAAGGCTAACAAGCATGAAAGGGAAATTAACGATAACACAGTCATAGTGGAAGACTTTACTACCCCACTCACACCTATGGATAGATCAAGTAAACAGAAAATTAACAAGGAAATACAAACTTTAAATGATACTATGGACGAGTTAGACATAATTGATATCGATACGACATTTCACCACAAAACAATGGGTTTCACCTTTTACTCAAGTACGTATGGAAACTTCTCCAGGACAGATCACATCCTCGGCCATAAGTCCAGCTTTGGTAGATTCAAAAAACCATGAAATCATTCCAAGCATAATTTCTGACCAAACAATGGGTTTCACCTTTTTCTCAAGTACATATGGAAACTTCTCCAGGACTGATCACATCCTCAGCCATAAGTCCGGCCTTGGTAGATTCAAAAAACCTTGAAATCATTCCAAGCATACTTTCTGACCACAGTACACTGAGACTAGACATCAACTGCAAGAGAAACACTATTTAAAATTCAAACATATGAAGGCTGAATACCACGCTGCTAAATAAGCAACAAATCGCAGAGGAAATCCAAAAAGATATCAAAATATGCATAGAAACAAATGAAAATGAAAACGCAACAACCCAAAACCTATGGGACGCTGTAGAATGAGTGCAAAGGCGAAGGTTCATAGCAAAAGCGGCTTACCTCAAGAAAGAAGAACCAAGTCAAACAAATAACCTAACTCTACACCTAAAGCAACTAGAGAAGGAAGAATTCAAGAACCCCAGGCTTAGTAGAAGGAAAGAAATCATATAATAGAGCAGAAATAAATGTAAAAGCAACAAATGAGACCGGAGCAAAAATCAACAAAGCTAAAAGCTGGTTCTTTGAGAAGATATATAAGATTGACAAACCATTAGCCGGACTCATCAAGAAACAAAGGGAGAAGAACCAAATCAACAAAAGTAGAAATGAAAATGGAGAGTTCACAACAGACAACACAGAAATACAAAGGATCATAAGAGACTACTATCAACCCCTATATGCCAATAAAATGGACAACTTGGAAGAAGTGGGCAAATTCTTAGAAAAGTACCACTTCTGAAAACTGAACCAGGAAGAAAAACAAAATCCTAACAAACCCATCACAAGCACGGAAATTGAAAGGGTAATCAGTAATCTTCCAGCAAACAGAAGCCCAGGACCAGACGGCTTCACAGCTGGATTCTACCAAAAATTGAGAGAAGAGCTAATACCTATCATACTCAAATGCTTCCAGGAAATTGCAGAGGAGGGGAAACTTCCAAACTCATTCTATGAGGCCACCATCACCCTAATACCAAAATCAGACAAAGATGCCACGAAAATAAATAAATAAATACATACATAAATAAATAAATAAATAAATAAATAAATATAACCACGGGGCAATATCACTGATGAACATAGATGCAAAAATCCTTTACAAAATTCTAGCAAGCAGAATCCAACAACATATTAAAACGATCATACATCATGACCAAGTGGGCTTTATCCCAGGGATGCAAGGATTCTTCAATATCCACAAACTAATCAACATAATACACCACATTAACAAATTGAAAAATAAAAATCATGTGATTATCTCAATAGATGCAGAGAAACCCTTGGACAAAATTCAACATCCATTTATCACCAAAACCCTCCAGAAAGCAGGCATAGGAGGAACAAATCTCAACATAATAAAAGATATATACGACAAACCCACAGCAAACATTATCCTCAATGGTGAAAAATTGAAAGCAATGCCCCTAAAGTAAGGATCAGTACAATGGTGCCCACTCTCACCACTCCTATTCAACATAGTTTTGGGAGTTTTGGCCACAGCGATCAGAGCAGAAAAAGAAATAAAAGGAACCCGGATTGGAAAAGTAGAAGTAAAACACTCACTGTTTGAAGATGTCATGATCTTCTACAGAGAAAATCCTAAACACTCCACCAGAAAATTACTAGAGCTAATCAATGAATATAGTAAAGTTGCAGGAAACAAAATGAACATGCAGAAATCCCTTGCATTCCTATACACTAACAAGGAGAAAACTGAAAGAAAACTTAAAGAAACCATTCCGTTCACCACTCCAATGAAAACAATAAAATACTGAGGAATATATCTACCTAAAGAAACAAAAGACCTATATATACATATAGAAAACTATAAAACACTGGTGAAAGAAGTCAAAGAGGACACAAATAGATGGAGGAATATACCATGCTCATGGAGTGAAAGAATCAATATAGTGAAAATGAGTATACTACCCAAAGCAATCTATAGATTCAATGCAATCCCTATCAAGCCACCAACGGTATTTTTCAGGGAAATAGAAGAAATAATTTCACAATTTGTATGGAATTACAAAAAACCTCGAATAGCCAAAGCAATCTTGAGAAAGAAGAATGGACCTGGAGGAATCACCCTGCCTGATTTCAGGCTGTACTACAAAGCTACAGTCATCAAGACTGCGTGGTTCTAGCACAAAGACAGAAATATAGATACATGGTTCAAAATTGCAAGCCCAGAGGTCCAAGCCACGTACCTATGGACACTTTATCTTTGATAGAGGAGGCAAGAATATACAATGAAGACAAGACAATCTCTTTAACAAGTTGTGCTGGGAAAACTGGTCAAGCACTTGTACAAGAGGGAAACTAGAACACTTTCTAGCACCGTACACAAAAATAAATTCAAAATGGATTAAAGATCTAAATGTAAGACCACAAAGTAGAAAACTGCTAGAGGAAAACACAGGCAAAACACTTTCTGACAGAAATCACAGCAGGATCCTCTATGACCCACCTCCCAGAGTAATGGAAATTAAAGCAAACATACGCCAATGGGACCTAAATAAACTGAAAAGCTTTTGCACAGTGAAGGAAACTATAAGCAAGGGAAGAAGACTGCCTTCAGAATGGGCCAAAATTATAGCAAACGAAGCAATTGACAATGAATTAATCTCAAAACTATACAAGCAACGCCTGCAGCTCAATTCCAGAAAAATAAGCGAGCCAATCAAAAAAGGGGCCAAAGAACTAAACAGTCATTTCTCCAAAGAAGACATACAGATGGCTAACAAACTCTTCAAAAGATGTTTAACATCACTCATTATCAGAGAAATGCAAAGCAAAACCATAATGAGGTACCATCTCACACCAGCAGAATGGCTGCTATCCAAACGTCTACAAACAATAAATCCTGGAGAAGGTGTGGAGAAAAGGGAACGCTCTTACACCGTTGATGGAAATGTGAACTATTAGAGCTACTATAGAGAACAGTGTGGAGATTCCTTAAAAACCTGGAAATGGAACTGCCATATGACTCAGCAGTCCTACTGCTGGGCATACACCCCGAGGAATCCAGAATTGAAAGAGACACGTGTACCCCAATGTTCACCCTAGCACTGTTTATAATAGCCAGGACACGGAAGCAACCCAGATGTACAACAGCAGACGAATGTCTAAGAAAGCCGTGGTACATATACACAGTGGAATATTACTAAGCCATTCAAAAGAATGCATTTGAACCAGTTTTAACGAGGTGGATGAAACTGGACCCTATTAAACAGAGCGATGTAAGCCAGAAGGAAAAACACCAATAACACACACACACACGCACAAACACACGCACACACACACACACACACACACACGGAATTCAGAAAGATAGTGATGATAACCCTATGTGAAAGACAGGAAAAGTGACACAGATATATAGAAGAGTCTTCTGGACTCTGTGAGAGAAGGCAAGTCTGGGATGGATTCAGAGAATAACATGGAAACACGTATATTTTCATATGTGAAACAGACCTCCAGTGCAGGTGCAATGCATGAGACAGGGTGCTCAGAGCTGGTGCACTGGGATGACCCAGAGGGATGGAATTGGGGTGAGGGGGTTCAGGATGGGAAACCCATGTACACCCGTGGCTGACTCATGTCAATGCATGGCAAAACCACTACGATATTGTACCATAATTAGCCTCCAATTAAAATAAATATAATAAAAAAATAGAAAACTAAAAAATATAAAACCAAAAACCTGTAACTTTTCTAAACTGCAGCATTCACAGACCATCTTCATCTTGGACTACATGAGGACACCACCTCTATTATTATTTATTTTCTTTAATCCAGCAAAAGAAAGGTCACTCTTATTCCTTTTATCATCACTGGTGTGGGTGTGTCCAACATGCTGAGCTGTGTGGTTGAGAGATTGCTCCGTAGAGGAATCTTTTGGTCTCTATGATATCCCCAGGAGGCAACACTAAGCACAGTCAGTTCTCGAGATGAGGAAAGTGATATGCACAATGTCACACAACAGGCCAGTCAGCACCACAGCCAGGATTCAGACGGGTCTACCCGACTCACAACCCAGGTCAGTGACCCCCTCACAGGTGACACTGGCCCAGAGTCTGTGGCACCATAGTAATTTGACAAAATGCATCTCCCTGACTCCACTGCCCATGGGGGTGGACATTGTTCCTTATTTTATCTAGTTTTGGAAAGAGGCTAGATGGTTAAATGAAGTTAGAGGGGTGTCAGCTTTCTACTGGAAAGAATAGAGTTCATTAGAGGTAACTTTGAGCAGGAAAGAAACTTATTAAAGGATATTAAGTGACTGAGATTTCTGAGAGGGATGGCTGGAGAGACAGCCATGAGCAATATAGAGTTTGAGTGCAGGATCTTCTGTCACTCATTGGAGAAGACCCTGATGCTGGGAAAGATTGAGGGCAGGAGAAGAAGGGGATGACAGAGGATGAGATGGTGTGATGGCATCACCAACTCAATGGACATGGGTTTGGGTGAACTTCAGGTGTTGGTGATGGACAGGGAGGCCTGGCATGCTGCAGTTCATGGGGTCGCAGAGAGTCGGACTGGACTGAGTGACTGAACTGAACTGTCACTACCACTGGCTCCAGACACAGTGGCTGTCACTAGTGACATGGCTTATGTCCCTTCCACCTCGTCTAGATTGAATTCTATGCATCAGAACCCAGTTGCACTGCTTTCACCTGTAAGGGTATCCATTGGCTAAGCCTACATTTCATGTGGCTGTACCTAATTGGTCTTAAGTGCCATCTGGATGTATTTGATTGGCTGAGCCTGGGTACCATCTGGGTGCATCTAATTGATTGAGCCTAGGTCCCATGGTTACGTTCTGACTGCAAGGCAGGTGGGGAAAATGACATCCAGACTGTTTCTAGTGCAGATTCGTACGATGGAAAATTAAAGCAGTGACTAAAAGTCTCCTCACTGCAGACTTGTCCAAAGTCTCTTTATCAGTCAGGTCGGTTTTTCAAAGCTCAGTTCACCCTACTAAGTGAAGCAGAAGGGTTTAGTAAGTCAAGTGCTCTGTGCTCCGCTGTGTTAATTTGCCTAGTCTGGAGCTACATTTCCCAGAATCCCTTTCTTTGATTTTGAGTTCAGTCAGTCTGTTCAGTGGCTTAGTTGTGTCCGATCCTTTGCGAGCCCATGGACTGCTGCAAGTCAGGCCTCCTTGTCCATCACCAACACCACGGAGTTTACTCAAACTCATGTCCATTGTGTTGGTGATGCCATCCAACCAACCTGTCCTTTGTTGTCCCCTTCTCCTCCCACCTTTGGTCCTTCCCAGCATCAGTTAAGTTCAGTTCAGTCTTTCAGTCATGTCCGAGTCTTTGCGAGCCCATGGACTGCTGCAAGTCAGGCCTCCTAGTCCATCACCAACGCCCCAGAGTTTACTCAAACTCATGTCCATTGAGTTGGTGATGCCATCCAACCCACCTGTCCTTTGTTGTCCCCTTCTCCTCCCACATTTGATCTTTCCCAGCATCAGTTAAGTTCAGTTCAGTCTTTCAATGGTGTCCGAGTCTTTGCGACCCCATGAATTGCAGCACACCAGGCCTCTCTGTCCATCACCAACTCTCGGAGGTTACCCAAACCCATATCCATTGAGTCAGTGATGCCATCCAACCGTCTCATCCTCTGTCATCCCCTTCTCCTCCTGCCCTCAATCCTACCCAGCATTAGGGTCTTTCCCAATAAGTCAACTTTTCGCATGAGATGGCCAAAGTACTGCAGTTTCAGCCGGATCATCAGACCTTCCAATGAACACCCAGGATTGATCTCCTTTAGAATGGATTGACTGGATCTCCTTGCAGTCCAAGGAACACTCAAGAGTCTTCTCCAACACCACAGCTCAAAAGCATCAATTCTGCGGCACTCAGCTTTTTCACCGTCCGAATCTCACATCCATACATGACCAGTGGAAAAACCATAGCCTTGACTAAACGGACTTTTGTTGGCAACGTAATGTCCCTGCTTTTAAGTATGCTATCTAGGTTGGCCATAACCTTCCTTCCAAGCAGTAAGCATCTTTTAATTTCATGGCTGCAATCACCATCAACAGTGCTTTTGGGGCCCCCCAAAATAAAGTCTGACACTCTTTGCACTGTTTCCCCATCTATTTCCCATGAAGTGATGGGACCACATGCCATGATCTTAGTTTTCTGAACGTTCAGCTTTAAGCCAACTTTTTCACTCTCCTCTTTCACTTTCATCAAGAGGCTCTTTTGTTCTTCTCCACTTTCTGCCATAAGGGTGGTCTTTCTAATCAGTCAGTCCTTCACATCAGGTGGCCAAATTATTGGAGTTACAGCTTCAGCATCAGTCCTTCCAATGAACATGCAGGACTGATGTCCTTTAGGGTGGACTGGTTGGATCTCCTTGCAGTCCAAAGGACTCTCGAGGGTCTTCACCAACATCACAGTTTCAAAGCATCAATTCTTTGGTGCTCAACTTTCTTTCTTCTCCAGCTCTGACATCCATACATGACTACTGGAAAAACCATAGCTTCGACTGGACGGTTCCTCTGCCTATTCTAAAACCAGCTTCACCATCCGGAAGTTCACAGTTCACATATTGCTGGAGCATGGCTTGGAGAATTTTGAGCCTTGATTTACTAGCGTGGGAGATGAGTGCAATTGTGCGGTAGTTTGAGCATTCTTTGGCACTGACTTTCTTTGGGATTGGAATGAAAACTGACCTTTTCCAGTCCTGTGGCCTCTGCGGAGTTCTCCAAAATTTTTGGCGTATTGAGTGTAGCACGTTCACAGCATCGTCCTTCAGGATTTCAAAATAGCTCAACTGGAATTCCAGCACCTCCACTAGCTTTGTTCCTAGTGATGCTCTGTAAGGCCCACTTGACTTCATATTCCAGGATGTCTGGCTCTAGGTGAGTGATCGTACCACTGTGCTTATCTGCGTCTTGAAGATATAGATATATAGATATAGATATATACAGTTCTGTGTATGCTTGCGACCTCTTATTAATAGCTTCTGCTTCTGCTAGGTCCCTATCATTTTTGTCCGTTATCGAGCCCATCTATGCATGAAGTGTTCCCCTGGTAACTCTAGTTTTCTTGAAGAGATCTCTAATCTTTGCCATTCTGTTGTTTTCCTCTATTTCTTTGCATTGATCGCTGAGGAAGGCTTTCTTATCTCTCCTTGCTATTCTTTCGAGCTCTAATTCAAATGGGAATTACTTTCATTCTGTCCTTTGTTTTTCACTTCTCTTCTTTTCATAGTTATTTGTAAGGCCTCCTCAGACAGCCATTTTCCTTTTTTTGCATTGCATTTCCATGGGGATGGTCTTCAGTCACGAACTTCCGTCCATAGATCATCAGGCACTCTGTCTATCAGATCTAGTCCCTTTAATCTATTTCTCATTTATGTTGTATAATCATAAAGGATTTGATTGAGGACAAACCTGAATGAGATGGAATTGCCAACGTCCGCTGAATCATCAAAAAAGCAAGAAAATTCCAGAACAACATCTATTTCTGCTTTATTGCCTATGCCAAACCCTTTGACTGTGTGGATCACAATAAACTGTGGAAAATTCTGAAAGAGATTGGATTACCAGACCACTTGACCTTTCTCTTGAGAAATCTGTATGCAGCTCAGGAACAACAGTTAGAACTGGACATGGAACAACAGACTGGTTCCAAATACGAAAAGAAGTACGTCGAGGCTGTATATTGTCCCCCTGCTTATTTAACTTATATACAGAGCACATCATGCGAAACCCTGGGCTGGAAGACACACAAGCTGCAGTCATGATTGCTGGGAGAAATATCAATAACCTCAGGGATGCAGATAACACCACCCATATGGCAGAAAGTGAAGAGGAATTAAAACACCTCTTGATGAAAGTGAAAGAGGAGAGTGAAAAAGTTGGCTTAAAGTTCAGTATTCAGAAAACTAAGGTCATGGCATCTGGTCCCATCACCTCGTGGCAAATAGATGGGGAAACAGTGGAAACAGTGTCAGACTTTATTTTGGGGGGCTCCAGAATCACTGAAGATGGTGACTCTCGCCCTGAAATTGAAAGACGCTTACTCCTTAGAGGGAAAGTTATGACCAACCTAGGCACAATATCAAAAGGCAGAGACATTAGTTTGCGAAAAAAATTCCATCTAGACAAGGCTATGGTTTTCCAGTGGTCATGTATGAATGTGAGAGTTGGACTGTGAAGAAAGCTGAGCGCCGAAGAATTGATGCTTTTGAATTGTGGTGTTGGAGAAGACTCTTGAGAGTCCCTTGGACTGCAAGGAGATCCAACCAGTCCATCCTAAAGGAGATCAGTTCTGGGTGTACATTAGAAGGACTGAGGTTGAAGCTGAAACACCAATACGTTGGCCACCTCGTGTGAAGAGTGTACTCATTGGAAAAGACCCTGATGTTGAGAACGATAGCGGGCAGGAGGAGAAGGGGACGACAGAGGATGAGATGACTGGATGGCATCACCGACTCGATGGACGTGGGTTTGGGTGAGCTCCAGGAGTTGGCAATGGACAGGGAGGCCTGGCATGCTGTGATTCATGGGGTCACAAACAGTCGGACATGATTGAGCAACTAAACTGACCTGAACTGAACTGACTAGAGGGACTTTTTTTTTTTTTGACAAAGTAATGCCTCTGCTTTTTAATGAGCTGTCTAGCCTGCTCATACCTTTTATTCCAGGGAGCAAGCATCTCTTAATTTCGTGGCTACCATCACCATCTGTATTGATTTTGGAGACCAACGTATTATTTGTCACTGTTTCCTCTTCTATTTGTCAAGAAGGGATGGGACCAGATACCATAATCTTATTTTTCTGAATGTTCAGTTTTAAGCCAAGTTTTTCAATGTCCTCTGTCACTTGCATCAATAGGCTCTTTTGCTCATGCTTTCTGCCATAAGGGTGCTGTCATCGGCATATCTGAGGTTATTGATATTTCTCCCGGCAATCTTGATTCCACTTTGTGTTTCCTCCAGCACAGCGTTTCTCATGAGGTACTCTGCATATAAGATCAATAAGCAGGGTGACAATATATAGCCTTGATGTACTCCTTCCTGATATGGAGCCAGTCTGTTTTTCCATGTCCAGCTGTAACTGCTGCTTCTTGACCTGCCTACAGATTTCTCAGGAGGCATATCAGATGGTCTGGTATTCTCATGTCTTGAAGAATTTTCCACCGTTTGTTGCGATCCACACAAAGGCTTTGGCATAGTCAATAAAGTAGAAATAGATGTTTTCCTGGAACTCGCTTGCTTTTCGTTGGTCCAGTGGAGGTTTGAAATTTGATCTCTTGTTCCTCTGCCTTTTCTAAATCCAGCTTAACATATGGAAGTTCATGGCTCACAATCTGTTGAAGCCTGGCTTGGAGAATTTTGAACATTAAGTTGTTAGCATGTGAGATGAGTGCAATTGTGCAGTAGTTGAGCATTATTTGCTATAGCCCTCCTTTGGGATTGAAAACTCATCTTTTTCAGTCCTGTGGAAAGATTTGCTGGCCTACTGAGTGCAGCACTTTCACAGCATCATCTTTTAGGATTGGAAATAATTCGACTAGAATTCCATCACCTCCACTAGCTTTGTTTGTCGTGATGCTTCCGAAGGCCCACTTGACTTCACATTCCAGGATGTCTGGGTCTAGGGGAGTGATCAGATCATCGTGTTTATCTGGGTCCTGAAGATCCTTTCTGTATTATGCTGTGTATTCTTGCCACCTCTTCTTCATATCCTCTGCTTCTGTTAGGTCCATGCCATTTCTGCCCTTTATTGTGCCCTTCTTTGCATGAAAAGTTCCTGCGTGTAAAGTTGGTCACTCGAATTTTCTCAACGAGAACTCTCGTCTTTCCCATTCTATTGTTTTCCACTATTTCTTTGCATTGATTGCCGAGGAAAGCTTTCTTACCTCTCCTCGCTTTGCTTCGGATCTCTGCATTCAAATGAGCATATCTGTCCTTTCCTACTTTGCCTTCCGTTTCTCATCTTTTCATAGCTGTTTGTAAGGCGTCCTCAGAGAACCATTTTGCCTTTTTGCGTTTCTATTCCTTGGGGATGGCCGTGATCCCTGCCTCGTGTACAATGTCATGAACCTCTGTCCATAGTCCTTCAAGCACTCTTTCTATGAGATCTAATCACTTGAATCTATTTCTCCCTTCCACTGTGTAATCGAATCACAGGGACTTGATTTAGGTCATATCTGAATGGTCCAGTGGTTTTCCCTACTTTCCTCAAGGTAAGTCTGAAATTGGTAATAAGGAGTTCATGATCAGAGTCACAGTCAGCCCCACGTCTTGTTTGTGCTGACCTATTCAGCTTCTCCCTCTCTGGCTGCAAAGCATATAATCAATCTGATTTCAGTATTGACCCTCTGGTGATGCCCATGTGTATAGTCTTCTCTTGTGTTCCTGGAAGAGGGTGTCTGCTGAGACTGGTGCAATCTTTTGCCAAAACTCGCTTAGCCTTTGTCCTGCTTCATTCTGTGCTATAAGGGCAACGTTGCCTGTTACTCCAGGTCCTTCCTGGCTTCCTACTTTTGCATTCCAGGCCCCTATAATGAAAAAGACATCTTCTGGGGGTGTTAACTCTAGAAGGCCGGGTAGATCTTCATAGAACCGTTCAACTTCAGCTTCTTCAGCATTACGTGTTGGGGCGTAGACTTGGATTATCATGATATTGAATAGTTTGGCTTGGAAACGAACAGAGATCGTTCTGCCCTTTCGGAGATTGCATCCTAGTAATGCATTTCAGGCTCTGTTGTTGACCATCAAGGCTACTCCACTTCTTCTAAGGGATTCCAACCCACAGTAATAGATATAATGGTCACTTGAGTTAAATTCACCCATTCAGGTCCATTTTACTTTGCTGATTCCGGAAATGTCGATGGTCATTCTTGCCGTCTCCTGTTTGACCACTTCCTATTTGCCTTGATTCAGGGACCTAACATTCCAGGTTCCTTTGCAATATTGCTGTTTACAACACCGGACTTTACTTCCATCACCAGTCTCATCCCCCACTGGGTGTTGTTTTTGCTTTGGCATCTTCCCTTCATTCTTTCTGAAGATATTTCTCCACTGATCTCTAGTAGCATTTTGGACACCTACTGACCTGGGGAGCTCGTTGTTCAGTGTCCTGTTTTTATTTCTGTTCATGGGATTCTGACAAGACGTGGTCCACTGGAGAAGGGAATGACAAACTACTTCAGTATTCTTGCCTTGAGAACCCCATGGACAGTATGGAAAAGTTCCGAGGTAGAATTGACCAAAAGAGTAACTTGAGAGAGGGTTTGAAAGTGGAAAGGGAGCAGCAGTCTCTCCTCTTGCAAGGGTGCTGTGCTTTGATGTGGTGACAAGTAGGCGCAGACATGCCTGCAGGCTCTGGCGTGTCCTTGCTGTCGTCTGGGATGCATCCACAACTCCCTCCTGACTCCTGGGCATCAGCACCCACCCTGTCACTGGACACTTGGCTGCAGAGGTAATGGTTTCCTCTCCATTTCTCTACTGTTGGCCCTCAGCAGCCTCACTTTGGTGACTAGACTCTATGGCCTCTCTGTTTGCCTGGTTGGTGGCTCCGGAAGTCCCTTTTCAGACCTCACTTCTCAACCTGCTCCCACAGCTGACATAGAAGGCTCATTAATAATTCTCAGAATAATTTGTGCATGCACATGTGTGTCCTAAATCGCTTCAGTCATGCCCGACTCTGTGTGGCCCTGTGCACTGTAGCCCACCTCTGGCTTCCTCTGTCCATAGAATTCTCCAGGCAAAAATACTGCAATGGGTTACCATGTCCTCCTCCAGGGAATCTTCTCCACACAGAGAGAAGATAAACTCACATCTTTTGCATCTCCTGCACGTGGCTTCTTCATCACTAGTACCATACCCCAAACACATGGGCTGGATCTAGCTTCCCTTCTTGGGTGTGACTGATTGTTGTTCAGTCAGTAAGTCTTTGCAATTCTTTGCAATCCAGTGGACTGCAGCATCTCAGGCTCCTCTCTCCTCCACTTTCTCCGTGACTTTGTTCAAATTTCCTAGGGCATGAATGATAACGTTATGAGTATTTACAGACTCACAGGAAGGCTCAGGAAGACACACCGCAGGACTGGGCCCCAAGGGACCACTGCCACAGGATCACGAGGCCCTACTCCTCTCCCCAGCAATTTTTCCTTTCTTAACTTTGCATAAGTGCAGTTGTCTCATGGACACAGCTGATGAGTGGACCCTTAAAGGCTTCAGATCCCTGGCTGCAAGGGAGTCTGGGAAATGGAATTTTCATCTCTCCAGCCTCTTCAATTCAGGAGGGTGAGCAGCAAGAGGAATGCATGTTGAAAAGCCATTTCTCACACAGAGATATGCCTGGGGATCAAATCTTTGACGTTAACATCTGGCCCAGGGTTTCCTTGTCAGGCCATGATGGTAGTGGGAGATCTTTGCCTCCCCAGCCCTGCAGATAATCCAAGGCCAGGCTAACTGGTCACCAGACTCGTTAATATGAACCAGTACTCACCTTGGTTCACCTTGATGAAATGAAGGAGGAGAAGCGAACTTTATTTACCCAGCGTTATTCACATTCCTGGTCACTTATGTACATAGCGCCTCATCCCATGCATTTTGCAGCTGAGGACGCATCAGACCCAAAGAGACTGAGGAAACTACCTCAGGTCACACAGCTAGTTATGGCAGAAGCTGGACCTGAGCCATCCTGTGGACCAAAGAATGCCTGCTCCTCACCATTACTGTATGTCTGCTGATATTGGGAGAAGCTTTTGTATAAAAGCCGTTCATTCTAATTAGGCACTTTTTCTTGGCTGAGCAGTTTCAGGTGCTGGGGACATGATGGTGGGCAAAACAGGTGGCGGTAGATAAAGGGTATTGGTTGAGATGGGGTTTGTAAACGCTCAACAAGTCAGGGACTAGAAAGAGATTTGGGGTTAAGTTGATATTGATGTGGTTTCTTTGTATTTAAATATGTGAGAAAAGATTTGTGCATCTACTTTTTTTGTTTTGAAATGTAGGTCCCTTGGTTTAGCTTTTGTTTTTCCTTTTTTGGAAAATATATTTATTTTGGACTGTGCCAGATCTTCGTTGCCAAGAGAGAGCTTTCTCTAGTTGCGGTGCATGGGCCTCTCCTTGTGGTGGCTTCTCTTGTTCCAGGGTATGGGCTCTAGAATGCAAGTTCAGTAGTTTTCATGGGCTTAGTTGTCCCACAGCATGTGAAATCTTCCAGATCAATGGTCGAACCTGTGTCCTCTATACTGGCAGGCAGATTCTTAACCACTCGACCACCAGGAAAGTCCTGTCTTTCCTTCTTGAAAAATATTTCTCCCGTCTGAAAAAAACACAGACTATGGCAATTGATGGTTTGTCTCAGTGTCTGGGACACAAAATGGCATACTGATTGTTGTTTTTTAGTTGCTAAGTTCTGTCCGACTCTTTGAGATGCCATGGACTGAAACTTGCCAGGACCCTCTGTCCATGCACGGTGGGGACTGTGGCAAAGTAATGAACCTGGAGAGCAGCTGGAAGTGGCAGTTTGGGTGTGGCTCCTGCTGGTCACGTGCATACATAGGTCCACGTGTTGCCAGATTGCCCACTTTCAATGATAAGTTGAAAATTCATATTTTGAGTTATGTCTTCCAATGATACATTTTATATAGTTGTAACAAAACTTGCAAACCTATTGTGAAAATTAGGCCAACGTCTCTGTGGGTCAGATCTGGCCTGTGAGCTGTCAGTTTGCATCTTGTGTGGAAGAGCCTTAATTTAGGCATCAGAGATGCTGGGTTGCAGTCTGGGCTCTGCTGCCTTCCAGTAGCTGTGGTCAGAGGCAAGCCACAACACTTTCTGGACCTCAGTTTCCCATTCTGTAAAATGGGACTTCTGAGAACCACATGGTCTGCCGAACCCTTTACTAAACCAATATTTTCTAAACGGTGGGTCATAGAGTCAATTTAGTAGATTGTTACTTGCATCTTTTAAATAGAAAACAGGACAGGATGGAAACTAAGTGGATATATCATGGTATTATAGCTTAGCATTGCCTTGTGGAACATATTTTAGCTTACACACATAATATGCACACACATGTATCTATATCATACTGGGTCTTGATGTAATATTCATTTCTTATGCAGAGGGACTGAAAGGGAAGCTTTCAAACAAAGTGTTGTTCATGTCTTAATGCGCTCAATGCTGGCAACATTTCTGTGAGGTGGGTTTTCACCTCAACCCCATTTTACAGGTGAGAACGCTGAAGTGCAGGGAGTGAAGTTCCCACAAACAGGAAAAGGAATAGCTGGGACTTGACCCCAGGCCACATCTGAACCATGTGCTATCTGACCTCTCCAGACAGCAACTGTGTGATCACGATGAAGGAGTTAACGCAAGTCAAGGGCTTAGCTGGGTGCCTGGGACAGAGCAGGTGTTGAATAAATGTAGAAGCCAGACTTGTGTGTGCAGCTCCTTATTCAGCCACACCATGTGGTGTATAGGAACCCATGGGCTATGAGAGAGAGGGGGGCTGGGCTTCTGCGGTCCTGATACCCGTTGGGCGGTGAAGAGGGTATACGGGCAAAGAGACACCCCCACCCTGTAGTCCGAGTTCGCCCAATACACATTGTTGCCCAAATACTTGATGGTTACGTTTTAAAATCACTATTTGGTTGCAGCTGGCTTATCCGTCATCCTTGAATGAACTGGTACATAGTTCGCTATCTTGATTTTATGGATTAACCACCCCCCCCCACACACACACACCATTTTGTCAAACAATTTAAACTATCACGGCGACGGTATTATTAAACATTAGAGCAGTTATCTTTTATAGTCGGGCTGAGTGTGGCAAGAAGTGCTTCTGGGGTCGTGGCTGCTGATGGCTCTTGAGGCACCACAGCAGGTCACTTAATCCTTAACTTTGGGGCCTGAACAGATCCTCGAAGGTGCTGCAATATCAGGGAAGCACTCCCGCAAAGCAGGGGCACAGCCCAAGAAGATACTTCTGGAATCCTTGCAGTGCTATTTCCATGCCTAACTTTGGGTGGCCCCTGCGGGCAGTTCGGGCCGATGGCGGGGTCGCACTGCCCTCTGGTGGTCACTGGCGAGCACAGCTTCACGGGTGCTGATCCGGCCCCATCGTCGGTGCTGTGGGCGCTGCAGCAGAATGGCGGAGCGCTCTGAACTCAGATTTCCCTTTACCCAGAAAGAATTGTCTGTCTATCCACATCCTAGGAGTTTCCCCAAATCCCTGTGAGTAAAAATGGCAGGCTGTATTGTCTATGGGTCCGTTTATAAGGGCTTGGAGATCTGGGGTGACAGAAATCAAAAGCAAGGTGGAAGGCACGGGAGAAGCTAGGAAGGACCACGAGGGCCCTTTACGGGACCTGGGGACGTCATCCGTCCTCATCTGCGTCGGGAGAGAATGGTTTCCAGCGGGAAGGATGGAAGCACGGTGTCTGGTCAAAAACAGCTGGTTATGGGCTGTCTCAGGAACGTGAAGGCATTTTCTCATTTGATACCCTACACACAGTGTACTGAACCAAGCTCAAGTGGTTATCATCATGGTATTTTCTTACAGATGATTAAACTTGGGTACCCATCCCCCAGATCAGGATGATTCTTCAAAATAGAAGTCGGATTATGCCCGTCTCCTCCTTTAAACTCTCTGGCGTCTTCTCACTGGATTTGGAAGAAGATCCAAACTCCAACCGAATAAAAAAGTCCCACAGCCAATAAATATCAGTCCACTGCTGGTGGATATTCCACTTGTTTTCATTCTTTGCTATTACAGACGGTGTTGTAGAAAAGAACTCTATACAGAATATGCATACTTACTTAAATATATCTGTCGATAGATACTCAGAAGTGGAATTACTGAGTCGAACTTACAAATTGCATAGATATTGCCAACTTTTCTCCTTAGGAGTTGTACCAGTTTCAGCTTCCACAAGCAATGCACGAAGCACCACAGCTCAACCAGCACTGTGAGTCATTAAACATTCAAACGTTTGTCAATCCGATGCGAAAAGTTGTATCTCAGTATATTTGCATTTCTCTTACGATGAGCGAACTTGAACATCTTTGTATAAGTTTAAGGAACAGTTGCACTTTTAACATATATTAAAATGTATGTACATGCCCTAGGATCTTTTTTTTTTTATTTGGGTTGCTGGTTTACTCTTTATTTGTAAAAGATTTTTATATATCAAGGGAGGTTAACACTCGCTGTTGTCTGTGATTTGAATTTCAATTTGACTTTTGTCTCATATCTTTATTTGTATAATAGTATCTATTTATGGCTTTGCTGGGTCTCATTGCTGCCAGGGCTTATCTCTAGTTGGGGAATGCGGGCCTCCTCTCTAGTTGTGGTGCACAGGCTTCTCATTGCAGTGGCTTCTCTTGTTGTGGAGCACAGGCTGTAGGGCAAGTGGGCTTCAGTAGCTGGGGCTCCTGGGCTCTGAGCACAGGATCAGTAAGTTGTAGTGCATGGGTCTAGTTGCCCCTGGCCATGTAGTAACTTCCCAAACCTGATATCGAACTGGCATTTCCTGCATTGGCAGGTGGATTCTTTACCACTGAGGCACCAGGGAAGCCTTACTTATGTATTTTAGTAACTTTTTTAAGGTGTCAAATGTCTCAACTTTGTTTTGTTTTGTTTTAAAGCACCAGGTCTTATTCAAATATGCGTCTATTGTTCTTGGGACACTGTCGGTGCATTGTAGATGCTCAATTAATATCTGATGGAGTAAAAATATCCGCTCCACTTGAATGATTGGTTTTGTAAGTAGACATCTGAGTCCATGAGATATAATACTACTATTTATTATGTGTTATATATATTGGGATGCTTTTGGCTGCAAATAACTAAGGAAGAAGAAACTCAAAATATTTCAACCATAAGGACATTTTAATCTCACGGCATAAATTTAACCTATCTTTCCTAAGCCTTGTCCTTCTAAGAATTAACCAATGTTCAATTAATAGAAATCTTTGTTTAATCATTTCTGCCACATCTTTTACCTCATGTAGATTATTGTCTACAAATGAAGCCAAGTTAGAGGAAACAGTGTCCAGGGATAGAGACAAAGAGACTGAATTTAAAAGAATTTAAAGATACTCCTTGAATTCTGCATTTGGGGTGTTGGTGGTCATGGGGTCTGAGATCACACATTCCTCAACCTTTCAGCCAAGTAGGCCAATTTCTTTTAAAGCCACGTTGATGGTACTTATGCTATTTGCAATTGAAAAATTCCCATGTTAGCTCTCTGACTTCTAACTCCCTTGTGAAACAAACACCTTCATCCCTGGAGTTTGACCTGAAAACTTCTTTGATTTTCTGTCCTTCTGCTGAGCTAGCCAGGAAGTTCTGGTGTCGTGCTCACACTTCTAGAAAGCCAAGGTTTTATGTTTGGGAGTTTTGCATATTGCAGCTACTCTACTTCTAAGAGGATTCCAGAGGCCTGCAAGATACTGTTGGATAAAGAGTGAAGGCAAGAAGCCTGGGACCACTGAATCTTAGCTACCCATCCATCCATCCATCCATCCATCCATCCATCCATCCATCAATCTACCCAACACCCTCCAATCCATCCATCATCCATTCATCCATCCATCTATCATCCAACATTCATTAATTGCTATCTCTCTTATACATTGAGAAAGATAGTGCCTTTGTCCACTGAGAGCTCTGAGTCATCCCAGAATTCAGAATGAAACATTTACAGACTGTGGACTGTCAGCACCAGCCTTTAACATTCAATCATCACAATAGAAAAGTAGGTGACCACCTAGGCAGTTAATTTCAGAAATAAAGAATAGGTCTGTTTCACCCCAAACCTCTCTCTGTGTGGACAGCTTCAAGAGTCTACTATTCGTGACACTAATGGAAGCCTTTTAAAATACAATTTCTTTTTTTATTAAGTGATTTAGTCTTTGTTAATTCTCAACAGAATTTTTCTTGAAAGCATTTGTTTCTTTTTTTTGTTTCTCTTTTATCAGTAGGGCTGAAAAAAGGTAGGAGAACTTTATTCCTGGTTTGTTTTTTTTTTTTAATTTGTTAAAATATACTTGATTTACAGTGCCGTGTCAGTCTGCAAATCAGCAAAGTGTCTCAGTTATACACATGTACACATTCTTTTTTTACATTCTTTTCCATTACGGTTTATCACAGGATACTGAATATTGTCCCCTGTGCTATGCATTAGGACCTTGTTGTGTATCCACTGTAAACGTAGTAGTTTGCATCTACCAACCCCAGATTCCCAGCCCATCCTTATCCCCTCCATCCTTGGCAACTACAACTCTGTTCTCTATCTGACAGCAGGTGTGATGGTGGCTGGAAGGGACGAGTGGATAGCACGTGGTTAAAAGTGGGTACCGAGGTGCCTAGGTTATCAAACAATGAGAAAACAGGGAGGATCCAGGAGCACATGACTGATTCCCTGGATGGTTCTGCTGCAGTCTCTTTCTTCTCGAGCCAGAAGTCAATTCATTCAGTACAACATTTACACTCATTAGAAGAAACTAATTCAGCAGATTACAGTGAGGTTGATCCGTGTTTTTGCCAGCTAACTCGAGGGATTCTTTACCTTCATTTAACTATCTGTCTATCTAACCATTATACCATTCTTGCAACTACATATCCAACCATCGCAGTATTACTATCAATCACCCATCAACCATTAGTCATTCTATCCACCTACCCATTCCATTACTCATCCATCCATTTAGCCACTCATTCATCCACTTAAGCATCTATCCAACTTTCCATCTCACCATACAACCACTCACACATCCAGACAAGCATCCATCCGTCCACCTCACCGTATCACCATTTAGTCATCAATACACTTCAGTCACTCTGTGTTATATGACGAATTAAGACACTGTGAACCACAGCACACCAGGTCTCCCTGTCCATCACCAACTCCCGGAGTCCACCCAAGCCAATGTCCATAGAGTCAGTAATGCCATCCAACCAGGTCATCCTCTGTCGACCCCTTCTCCTCCCGCCCTCAATCTTTCTCAGCATCAGGGTCTTTTCTAGTGAATCAGCTCTTCGCCTCAGGTGGCCAAAGTATTGGAGTTTCAGCTTCAACATCCGTCCTTCCAGTGAACACCCAGGACTGATCTCCTTTAGGATGGACTGGTTGGATTTCCTTGCAGACCAAGGGACTCTCAAGAGGCTTCTCCAACACCACAGTTCAAAAGCATCAATTCTTCTGCGCTCGGCCCTCTTTATACACCAACTATCACTTGTTTACATGACCCCTGGAAAAACCATAGCCTTGACTGAACAGAATTTTGTTGGCAAAATAACTTCACTGCTTTTTAATATGCTGTCTAGGTTGGTCATAACTTTCCTTCCAAGGAGTGAGCGTTTTTTAATCTCATGGCTGCGGTCACCATCTTCAGTGATTTTGGAGTCCAGCAAAAGAAAGTCAGCCAATGTTTCTACGGTTTCCACATCTGTTTGCCATAAAGTGATAGGACCAGATGCCATGATCTAAGGCTTCTGAATGTTGAGCTTTAAGCCAACTGTTTCACTCTCCTCTTTCACTTTCATCAAGAAGCCCTTAGGTTCTTCTTCAGGTTCTGCCATATAGGGGGTGTCATCTGCGTATCTGAGGCTATTGATATTTCTCCCGGTAATTTTGATTCCATCTTGTGCTTCCTTCAGCCCAGGGTTTCTCTTGATGTACTCTGCATACAAGTTAAATAAGTAGGGGGACAAATTAGAGCCTTGACGTACTCCTTTTCCTATTTGGAACCAGTCTGATATTCCATGTCCATTTCTAACTGTTGCTTCCTGACCTGCATACAGATTTCTCAAGAGGCAGGACAGGAGGTCTGGCGGATAGGGATGCTTGATGAATTTTTGGACCAACTGAAACAACACTGCAGATGGTGATGGCAGCCATGAAATTAAAAAACACTTAGTCCTGGGAAGGAGTGTTATGAGCAGCCTAGGCAGCATATTAAAAGACAGAGATGTTACTTTGTCAACAAACGTCCGTCTGGTCTGCTGCTGCTGCTGCTCAGTCGCATCGGGCATGCCCGACTCTGTGCGACCCCATAGACGGCAGCCGACCAGGCTCTGCCGTCCCTGGGATTCTGCAGGCAAGCACACTGTAGTGGATTACCATTACTTTCTCCAGTGCATGGGAGTGAAAAGTGAGAGTTCGCTCATCCGTGTCTAACTCTTTGCAACCCTATGGACCGAAGCCTACCAGGCTCCTCCATCCGTGGGATTTTCCAGGCAAGAGTACTGGAGTAGGGTGCCACCTCCTTCTCCACCATCTAGTCAAGGCTATGGTTTTTCCAGTGGTCATGCATGGATGTGGATGGCATCACTGACTCTTTGTACCTGGGTTTGGGTGGACTCTGGGAGTTGGTGATGGGCAGGGAGGCCTGGTGTGCTGTGCTTCATTGGGTTGCAAAGAATCGGATATGACTGAGCGACTGAATGGAACTGAACTCAACTGAATCAACCTAAGGTACACCTAGGTCTAATCTTGTTAGGTGAGCAAGTGTTTACGTCTTCATTACAGCTAAAAGATACTCGAGGCCAGCTCAAGATAGTCACCGGCCTTCAATTTTTTACTGAGTGAATAGACGGTGCTTGATGAATATACATGAATGCCCCCAGTTCCGTGCACTGTGAGGTTGTATGCCTACAGGGTAGAAACTATACAAGTGTCCTTTTGGTTCCAGGAGCACCATACACCCTTTCCTGCCTCTGGGGGCTCTACACTTTTGATAGCTGGGTCAGGACAGCCTCTCTGGAGGGGTGACATTTAAGTTAAGTGCCAGAGAAGGGGAAGGCTGGGGCCATGCAAATAGAAGTGTAGGTAGTCAAAGCTGGAAGAAGCACAAGCTGGAGTCAAGATTGCCAGGAGAAATATCAATAACCTCAGATATGCATACGACACAACCCTCATGGCAGGAAGTGAAGAAGAACTAAAGAGCCTCTTGACGAAAGTGAAAGAAGAGAGTGAAAAAGTTGGCTTAAAACTCTACAAGTTTAGAAAACTAAGATCATGACATCTGGTCCCATCACTTCATGGGGAAAAATGGGGAAACAGCGGAAATTGTGTCATACTTTGGGGGTGGGGGAGCTTCAAAATCACTGCTGATGGTGATGGCAGCCATGCAATTAAAAGAAGCTTACTCCTTGGAAGGAAGGTGATGACCAAACTAAATAGCATAGTTAAAAGCAGAGACATTACTTTGCCAACAAAGGTCCATCTAGTCAAGGCTATGGTTTCTCCAGTGGTCATGTAAGGATGTGAGAGTTGAATGGGGAAGAAAGGTGAGCTCCGAAGACTTGATGCTTTTAAACTGTGGTGCTGGAGAAGACTCTTGAGAGTCCCTTGGACTGCAAGGAGATCCAACCAGTCCATCCTAAAGGAGATCAGTCCTGAGTGTTCATTGGAAGGACTGATGTTGAAGCTGAAACTCCAATACTTTGGCCACCTAATGTGAAGGGTTGACTCATTGGAAAAGACAATCGTGCTGGAAATGAAGCAAAAATTGATCCATCATGGGCAATAGATGCCCTCTCTTTAATGCCTTTCAACTCCCCCACTCTCCTCCCCTCAGCCTGGCTGAGCCTTTTATTCTCTGCAAAGATGGATGTTGGTGGCTGCATGGTCAATCCAGTCCCTGTTTAAACTATGTAATTTATTTTTCCTGGAGGAAATGAGCAAAGGGGAAGAGACTATCTCAGCAGCCTCCCTGCCAGGCCTGGTGGCTGCAGAACCCAGGTGGATTTGCAACTGGTGGAGAGGTGGAGACAAATAACCTGCTAAAATGGAGATATTAACAATACCGTCAGCCGGAACAGCCAAAGCCCCCTGTCCTGTCACCGTGTTTCACACTGCTCAGGTGCCCATGGCCTGGGCTAATTAGGCCCATCCATCAGGCTGGGAGAGCTGCTGGCACACAGACTTTCTCATTAGCGGGCAGAAGCTGCTGCTTGAGACACTGGTGGGAATTTTCAGGGGAGCTTGGCATATGGGGGTGCTGTATCCTAGTTTTCTTTGGTGGACTCCACTCTCTTCTAACCAGCTCAGGGGTGCAGAACAACAGTGTTTGATATTCCTAAGTCCACCTCCTTCCTACCAGGTGTATGGAGCAAAACAGTTTACCTGTACCAGCTGTGTGACTTTATTTTTTTTTTTTTGATTTTTCCCAAGTATTTATTCAATACAATTATGGAAATAATGCATTTTTCAAGGAATATTGCTTGAAAAAATAAACTCTCATTTATCCATACATTTATCATTGTATTGTTTGCTACACTTTTCTTCTCCAATTTTTTTTTTTGAATAAATTTATTTATTTTAGTTGGGGGCTAATTACTTTACAATATTGTAATAGTTTTTGCCATACATTGACATCAATCAGCCATGGGTTTACATGTGTTCCCCTTCCTGGACCCCCCACCCACCTCCCTCCCCATCCCATCCCTCTGGATCATCCCATTGCCCCGGCCCTGAGCCCTTGTCACATGCATCGAACATGGAATGGTGTTCTGTTTCACATATGATAATATACATGTTTCAATGCTATTCTCCCAGAACGTCCCACCCTCACCTTCTCCCTCAGAGTCCATAAAATTGTTCCATGCATCTGTGTCTCTTATTCTGTCTCGCATATAGGGTTATCGTTACCATCTTTCAAATTCCATATATATGTATTAGTATACTGTATTGTTGTTTTTCTTTCTGGCTTACTTCACTCTGCATAATGGGCTCCAGTTTCATCCATCTCAGTAGAACCGATTCAAATGTATTTTTTTTAATGGCTGAGTAATATTCCATTGTGTATATGTACAACAGCTTCCTTATCCATTCGTCTGCTGATGGACATCTAGGTTGCTTCCATGTCCTGGCTATTGTAAACAGTGCTGCGATGAACATTGGGGTACACGCGTCTCTTTCAATTCTGGTTTCCTCGGTGTATAGGCCCAGCAGTGGGATTGCTGGGTCATATGGCAGTTCTATTCCCAGTTTTTTAAGGAATCTCCACACTGTTCTCCATAGTGGCTGTACTAGTTTGCATTCCCACCAACAGTGTAAGAGGGTTCCCTTTTCTCCACACCCTCTACAGCATTTATTGCTTGTAGACTTTTGGATAGCAGCCATTCTGACTGGTGTGAAATGATACCTCATTGTGGTTTTGATTTGCATTTCTCTAATAATGAGTGATGTTGAGCATCTTTTCATGTGTTTGTTAGCCATCTGTATGTCTTCTTTGGAGAAATGTCTGTTTAGTTCTTTGGCCCATTTTTTGATTGGGGCGTTTATTTTTCGGGAGTTCAGCTGCAGAAGTTGCTTGTATATTTTTGATATTAATTATTTGTCTGTTGCTTCATTTGCTATTATTTTCTCCCATTCTGAAGGCTGTCTTTTCACCTTGTTTATAGTTTCCTTTGTTGTGCAAAAGCTTTTAATTTTAATTAGGTCCCATTTGTTTATTTTTGCTTTTATTTCCAATATTCTGGGAAGTGGGTCATGGAGGATCCTGCTGTGATTTATGTCGGAGAGTGTTTTGCCTATGTTTTCCTCTAGGAGTTTTATTGTTTCTGGTCTTACGTTTAGATCTTTAATCCATTTTGAGTTTATTTTTGTGTATGGTGTTAGGAAGTGTTCTAGTTTCATTCTTTTACAAGTGGTTGACCAGTTGTCCCAGCACCACTTGTTAAAGAGATTGTCTTTTCTCCATTGTATATTCTTGCCTGCTTTGTCGAAGATAAGGTGTCCATATGTGCGTGGGTTTATCTCTGGGCTTTCTATTTTGTTCCATTGATCTATATTTCTATCTTTGTGCCAGTACCATACTGTCTTGATGACTGTGGCTTTGTAGTAGAGCCTGAAGTCAGGCAGGTTGATTCCTCCAGTTCCATTCTTCTTCCTCAAGATTGCTTTGGCTATTCGAGGTTTCTTATATTTCCATACAAATTGTGAGATGATTTGTTCTAGTTCTGTGAAAAATACCATTGGTAGCTTGATAGGGATTGCATTGAATCTATAGATTGCTTTGGGTAGTATACTCATTTTCACTATATTAATTCTTCCAATCCATGACCACGGTATATTTCTCCATCTGTTTGTGTCCTCTTTGATTTCTTTCATCAGTGTTTTATAGTTTTCTATATATAAGTCTTTTGTTTCTTTAGGTAGATAAATTCCTAAGTATTTTATTCTTTTTGATGCAATGGTGAATGGTATTGTTTCCTTAATTTCTCTTTCTGTTTTCTCATTATTGGAGTATAGGAATGCAAGGGATTTCTGTGTGTTAATTTTATATCCTGCAACTTTACTATATTCATTGATCAACTCTAGTAATTTTCTAGTAGAATCTTTAGGGTTTTCTATGTAGAGGATCATGTCATCTGCAAACAGTGAGAGTTTTACTTCTTCTTTTCCTATCTGTATTCCTTTTATTTCTTTTTCAGCTCTGATTGCTGTGGCCAAAACTTCCAAAACTATGTTGAATAGTAGTGGTGAAAGTGGGCATCCTTGCCTTGTTCCTGACTTTAGGGGAAATGCTTTCAATTTTTCACCATTGAGGATAATGTTTGCTGTGGGTTTGTCATATATAGCTTTTATTATGTTGAGATATGTTCCTTCTATTCCTGCTTTCTGGAGGGTTTTAATCATAAATGGATGCTCAATTTTGTCAAAGGCTTTTTCTGCATCTATTGAGATAACCATATGGTTTTTTTCTTTCAATTTGTTAATGTGGTGTATTACATTGATTGATTTGCGGATGTTAAAAAAACCTTGCATTCCTGGGATAAAGCCCACTTGGTCATGATGTATGATCTTTTTAATATGATGTTGGATTCTGTTTGCTAGAATTTTATTAAGGATTTTTGCATCTATGTTCATCAGTGATATTGGCCTGTAGTTTTCCTTTTTTGTGACATCTTTGTCTGGTTTTGGAATTAGGGTGATGGTGGCCTCATAGAATGAGTTTGGAAGTTTACCATCTTCTGCAATTTTCTGGAAGAGTTTGAGTAGGATAGGTGTTAGTTCTTCTCTAAATTTTTGGTAGAATTCCGCTGTGAAGCCGTCTGGTCCTGGGCTTTTGTTTGCTGGAAGATTTCTGATTACAGTTTCGATTTCTGTGCTTGTGATGGGTCTGTTAAGATCTTCTATTTCTTCCTGGTTCAGTTTTGGAAAGTTATACTTTTCTAAGAATTTGTCCATTTCTTCCAAGTTGTCCATTTTATTGGCATATAGCTGTTGGTAGTAGTCTCTTATGATCCTTTGTATTTCTGTGGAGTCTGTTGTGATCTCTCCATTTTCATTTCTAATTTTGTTGATCTGATTCTTCTCCCTTTGTTTCTTGATGAGCCTGGCTAATGGCTTGTCAATTTTGTTTATCTTCTCGAAAAACCAGCTTTTAGTTTTGTTGATTTTTGCCATGGTCTCTTTTGTTTCTTTTGCATTTATTTCTGCCCTAATTTTTAAGATTTCTTTCCTTCTACTGACCCTGGGGTTTTTCATTTCTTCCTTCTCTAGTTGCTTTAGGTGTAGAGTTAGTTGATTTATTTGATTTTTTTCTTGTTTCTTGAGGTACGCCTGTATTGCTATGAACCTTCCCCTTAGTATTGCTTTTACAGTGTCCCATAGGTTTTGGGTTGTTGTGTTTTCATTTTCATTCGTTTCTATGCATAATTTTATTTCTTTTTTGATTTATTCTGTGATTTGTTGGTTATTCAGAAGCGTGTTGTTTAGCCTCCATATGTTGGAACTTTTAATAGTTTTTTTCCTGTAATTGAAGTCTAATCTTACTGCATTGTGGTCAGAGAAGATGGCTGGGATGATTTCAATTTTTTTGAATTTACCAAGGCTAGATTTATGGCCCAGGATGTGATCTATCCTGGAGAAAGTTCCATGTGCACTTGAGAAAAAGTTAAAATTGATTGTTTTGGGGTGGAAACTCCTGTAAATATCAATTAAATCTAATTTGTCTATTGTATCATTTAAAGTTTGTGTTTCCTTGTTAATTTTCTGTTTAGTTGATCTATCCATATGCGTGAGTGGAGTATTAAAGTCTCCCACTATTATTGTGTTATTGTTAATTTCCCCTTTCATACTTGTTAGTATTTGCCTTATATATTGTGGTGCTCCTATGTTGGGTGCATATATATTTATGATTGTTACGTCTTCTTCTTGAATTGATCCTTTGATCTTTATGTAGTGTCCTTCTTTGTCCCTTTTCACATCCTTTATTTTAAAGTCTATTTTATCTGAAATGAGTATTGCGAGTCCTGCTTTCTTTTGGTCTCCGTTTGCATGAAATATGTTTTTCCATCCTTTCACTTTCAGCCTGTGTGTGTCTCTAGTTTTGAGGTGGGTCTCTTGTAGACAGCATATATAGGGGTCTTGTTTTTGTATCCATTCAGCAACCCTTTGTCTTTTGGTTGGGGCATTCAACCCATTTACATTTAAGGTAATTATTGATAAGTATGATCCCGTTGCCATTTACTTTGTTGTTTTGAGTTCGTGTTGAAACATCCTTTCTGTGTTTCCTGTTTAGAGAAGATCCTTTAGCATTTGCTGGAGAGCTGGTTTGGTGGTGCTGAATTCCCTCAGCTCTTGCTTGTCTGTAAAGCTTTTGAATTCTCCTTCATATCTGAATGAGACCCTTGCTGGGTACAGTAATCTGGGTTGTAGATTATTCTCTTTCATTACTTTAAGTATGTCCTGCCATTCCCTTCTAGCCTGAAGGGTTTCTATTGAAAGATCAGCTGTTATCCTTATGGGGATCCCCTTGTGTGTTATTTGTTGTTTTTCCCTTGCTGCTTTTAATATTTGTTCTTTGTGTTTGATCTTTGTTAATTTGATTAATATGTGTCTTGGGGTGTTTCGCCTTGGGTTTATCCTGTTTGGAACTCTCTGGGTTTCTTGGACTTCTGTGACTATTTCTTTCCTCAATTTAGGGAAATTCTCAACTATTATCTCCTCGAGTATTTTTTCATGGCCTTTCCTTTTATCTTCTTCTTCTGGGACTCCTATGATTCGAATGTTGGGGCGTTTCATATTGTCCCAGAGGTCCCGGAGGTTTTCCTCATTTCTTTTGATTCTTTTTTCTTTTTTCCTCTCTGCTTCGTTTATTTCCACCATTCTATCTTCTACCTCACTTATCCTATCTTCTGCCTCCGTTATTCTACTGTTGGTTCCCTCCAGAGTGTCTTTTATCTCCTTTATTTCATTATTCATTCTATATTGATTCCTTTTTATTTCTTCTAAGTCCTTGATAAACATTTCTTGCATCTTCTCAATCTTTGTCTCCAGGCTATTTATCTGTAACTCCATTTTGCTTTCAAGATTTTGGATCATTTTTATTATCCTTATTCTAAATTCTTTTTCAGATAGATTCCCTATCTCCTCCTCTTTTGTTTGGCTTTGTGGGCATTTCTCATTTTCCTTTACTTGCTGAGTATTTCTCTGTCTTTTCATCTTGTTTAGATTGCTGTGTTAGGCGTGGCCCTTCTGTATTCTGGTAGTATGAAGTTCCTCTTTGTTGTGGAGGTTCCTCACTGCGGTTGGGGTTGGACAGGTGGCTTGTCAAGGCTTCCTGGTTGGGGGAGCTTGTGTCGGTGTTCTGGTGGGTGGAGCTGGATTTCTGCTCTCTAGAGTGTAATGGAGTGACCAGTATTAATTTTTGAGATGTCTATGGATTTGGTGTGCCTCTGGGCAGCCTGTATATTGATGCTCAGGTCTATGTTCCTGCGTTGCTGGAGAATTTGTGTCGTATGTCTTGCTCTGGAACTTATTGTCTCTTGGGTGGAGCTTGGTTTCAGTGAATTTATGGAGGCTATTGGATGGTCTCTTATTAATTAGCGTTTCCCCTGGCTTTCAGTCTTAATCTTGCAGTAGCCTCAAGACTTCTCCTTCCATACAGCCTCAATAATAAAACTTTTAGGTTAATGGTGAAAAGATTCTCCACAGTGAGGGATACCCAGAAAGGTTCACTGAGTTACATGGAGAGATGAGGTGGGGGGGGTGGGTTGAGGTGACCAGGAGGGGAAGAGGGGAATTCAAATGTGGAGAGAGCAATCTAGCCAGTAAGCACTTCCCTCTGTGCTTTCCACAGTTTGGAACCCTCAGAGTGGTTCACAGAGATACATAGAGAGGGGGGAGGAAGGTAACAGAGGTGAGCATGAGTAGAAAGGGAGGAATTAAGAGGGGAGAGAGAGATCTGGGCAGTATCCTGTTCCTGAAGTGTTCTCCGGTACCCAGAACACCCTCAGAGATTCACAGAATTGGGTTGAGAAGAGAAGGAGGAGGGTGGGAGATAGAGGTTCCCTGAGGGAGAAGAAAGAGCATCAATAGGGGGAGAGAGTGATCAGGCCAGTGATCACACTCCTGAGTAAAAATGGGTCCTAAAGATTGGGTTCTTAAATGTACAAAGTTGATATCAAATATGTAAAACAAAGATTAAAAATCTAGAGTAGAGGTTAGACTCTTATAAAACTTACAATCTAAAAAAAAAAAAAGGAAAAAAAAGGAAACAGTGTAAAAAGAAAAAAAAACAGTAAAACAGTAAAAAAAAGAAACAGTAAAAAAATGTAGAACAGGGAAAAAACGTTAAAAAAAAGAAAACACAAAAGGTATAAGATATATGTATGCAGTTTGCTTCAAAAATAGGGTTTTTTTTTTTTGCAAGTTAGTAGTGGGTTATGAAAATGAAAGTTAAAGGTGTAATAGAGGACTTGAAGAAAAAGGAAAGAAGAGGAAAAAAAAATTTTTTTTTTTAATTAAAAAAAAAAATTAAAAAAAAAAAATAATAATAGTAAAAAATATATATATCCCGGACTTTCTCTGGAGCTGTTGTGAGCAGTGTGGGATCTGCTCAGTTTTAGATAGATCCTTATTCCTGCTTATATTTTTCAAGATCTATAGGTCCTTTTCAATGCAGTCGGTATTAACTACAGTGATCTTAATCTGTTGGCCTGTCCCTTCCAAAGCGCTTCCCTCTGTTTATTTGGCTTCTGTTTGGAGATCTCTTCAGTATCTAATTTCCGCCCTGCAACAAAGCGGTGGAGGTGATCTCTTTAGGTTCGCTTGTTCAATCGTGCTGTGGGGAGGAAGGAACACTGCAATTCTGGCGTGCGTGTGGTAAGCTCGCAGTGTCTCGGCCGCACTGGGTTCGCCCCCGCTCACGGCTGTGTGTGCTTTCCCCGTCTACCCTGCTCAGGCTTCAGGTTACTCGGCCAGGGAGCGGGCCCTGAGCTGCGTGTACTTCCCAGGTCTAAGCCGCTCAGGTTCAGGCTCCCGGTTACTCCACAAAGGCGCAGACTCGGTTTCGCCCGCGGCTTGTGGGTTTCGCCCGCGGCTTATGCCGTTCCCGGTCGGGGCTGCCCAGGCGGCCAGGAGTTTGGCGAGGGCGCTCTCCCCTGTTGGGGCGGTGCGGCTTATCACCTCCCTGGACCCCGCCTCGGTTTACGGGCGCGCCCGGCTCCGGTGTGCTTTGTGTCGATTCTGGGGAGCTGGTCTCTGGCTGCGACCCTCCCGGCGGCTGTCGACCCTCCGGGAACTCAGGCAGTCTTTGCTTAGAAACTGGGAGCCTGTTTGCAGTTTGGTAGGGGGTGCCCTCTCTGGAGCCGAGTTTGCCCCTTTCCGGCTCTGGCGGGCCCCGCCTGCCCGCTGTGTCCGGCGGGGGATGGGGCGGTCCACAGCCGGCTAGCTCTCCTCTGGTATCGCTCAGTCCTTTGTTCTGTGAGCGGGCCGGCAGTGCCTTAGAGTTGGGCTTTTCGCGGGATAGTTCTCTCTCTCTCGCTGTCCCACAGTTTAGGTTACTATCTCACGTTAGCTCCCTCAGATTGCCCTCGGGGCACTCGGGCCCGGTCCTTACCCTAGGCAATGCCGCCTGCTCCTCTCCGTTCAGCCCCCACTTGCTGGTGGCGGATGATGCGAGCATCTGGGGTTCTTTGCTGGGAGTTGCTTTAGGCACGTAATCTGTGGATTTTATTTATTTTTTTCCTCCCAGTTACGTTGCCCTCCGAGATAAAAAATCCTCCCCCACACCCGCCGGTGAAAGGGTTTCCTGGTGCTTGGAAATTCCTCCTCTTTTAGAACTCCCTCCCTGGGACGGGTCTCCGTCCCTAACTCTTTTGTCTCTCTTTTTATCTTTTATAATTTCTCCTACCTCTTTTGAAGATAATGCGCAGTTTTTGTGGAAGCCTGACGTCCTCTGCCTGCCTTCAGAAGTAGTTTTGTGAAGTTTGGTCAGCGTTCACATGTTCTTTCGATAAATTTGTGGAGGAGAGAGTGGTCTCCCCGTCCTATTCCTCCGCCATCTTAGCCCCGCCTCCAATTCAGCTGTGTGACTTTAAAGAAATTAATTAATCTTTCTGAATCTCAAACATGTCCTTTATAAAATGAAGTGGGATGGTGCCCACTTTGTCAGGGGAGGGATTGGAGGATTAAATAAATAAATATTTATTGGTAAATAAAGAGTAATGGGTAAGGCCTGGGATTAGGTAGGGTGGCAATTACAGCCCCCCCCCCCACCTGCTGGCTGTGATGGAGCCTACTGGCTGGCTGCCTACATTCGTTTTCCACTTCTCTCTCAGAAAATGCTCCCGTATTTGTTTGTTTCCTCGCTAGGCAGGAGTGGCTGAGAATAAAGGCTACATCTTCCAGCTCCTTTTGTGGTAAGGTGTGATTTTCTGATGCACAAATCTGGCCATTGGGATTTGAGCAACAGCGATGTTGAACTGTGTCAGCTGTGCTCTTAAAGGGAAGAAGAGTCCGTCCCTCTCCCCTCCCCCTTTACTTTCCTGGTGCAGGGGGAGTGCAGAACTTGAGGGCTGAGAAGCCACCTTGGACTGTGTGGTAAGAACAGTACTTGGATTGGCAGAGCATCAAGACAGAGGGCGCCTGTTTCCCTGGTGCTGTTCCAGCTCTATAGGCAGCTAATGAGACAAAGAGACAGCTCTCGATTTTTTCAGCTGCTGGCTGGCATCTCTGGCAACACAAAGTCAATTTGACAGAAACTGGCCCTGTTGGGGACTACCTCATCCACTCCCTCAGCCTGCATTCAGTGACACACTGCTCCTGTGGACTTTGCACAAACAAGACGTTGAGGTGAGTTTTCGTTATGAGGGCAGATTTTTTTTTCTTCTTATTTAATTATTCAGTTCAGTTCAGTCGCTCAGTCGTGTCCAACTCTTTGCAACCCCATGAATTGCAGCACGCCAGGCCTCCCTGTTCATCACCAACTCCTGGAGTCCACCCAAACCCATGTTCATTGAGTCAGTGATGCCACCCAACCATGTCATCCTCTGTGGTCCCCTTCTCCTCCCGCCCCCAACCCTACCCAGCATTAGGGTCTTTTCCAATGAGTCAACCCTTCGCATGAGGTGCCAAAAGTATTGGAGTTTCAGCTTCAACATCAGACCTTCAAATGAACACCCAGGGTTGATCTCTTTTAGGATGGATTGATTGGATCTCCTTGCAGTCCAAGGGACTCTCAAGAGTCTTCTCCAACACCACAGTTCAAAAGCATCAATTCTGTGGTGCTCAGCTTTCTTCACCGTGCAACTCTGACATTCATACATGACCAGTGGAAAAACCGTAGCCTTGACTAGATGGATTTTTGTTGGCCAAGTAATGTCTCTGCTTTTAAATATGCTTTCTAGGTTGGCCATAACCTTCCTTCCAAGGAGTAAGCGTCTTTTAATTTCAGTCACCATCAGCAGTGATTCTGGAGCCCAAAAAATAAAGTCTGACTCTGTTTCCACTGTTTCCCCATCTATTTCCCATGAAGTGATGGGACCAGATGCCATGATCTTAGTTTTCTGAACGTTGAGCCTTAAGCCAACTTTTTCACTCTCCTCCTTCACCTTCATCAAGAGGCTCTTTACTTCTTCTTCACTCTCTGCCATAGGGTGGTGTCATCCGCATATCTGAGGTTATTAATATTTCTCCTGGAAATCTTGATTCCAGCTTGTGTTTCTTGCAGCCCATCATTTCTCATGATCTACTCTGCATATAAGTTAAATAAGCAGGGGGACAATATACAGCCTTGATGTACTCCTTTTCCTATTTGGAATCAGTCTGTTGTTCCATGTCCAGTTCTAACTGTTGCTTCCTGAGCTGCATACAAGTTTCTCAAGAGACACGTCAGATGGTCTGGTACTCCCATCTCTTTCAGAATTTTCCACAGTTTATTGTAATCCACACAGTCAAAGGCTTTGGCATAGTCAATAAAGCAGCAATATATGTTTTTCTGGAACTCTCTTGCTTTTTCAATGATCCAGCGGATATTGGCATTTTGATCTCTGGTTCATCTGCCTTTTCTAAAACCAGCTTGAACATCTGGAATTTCACGGTTCAGGTATTGCTGAAGCCTGGCTTGGAGAATTTTGAGCATTTCTTTACTAGCATGTGAGATAAGTGCAATTGTGCTGTAGTTTGAGCATTCTTTGACATTGCCTTTCTTTGGGATTGGAACGAAAACTGACCTTTTCCAGTCCTATGGCCACTGCTGAGTTTTCCAAATGTGCTGGCATATCGAGTGCAGCACTTTCACAGCGTCACCTTTGAGGATTTGAAATAGCTCAACTGGAATTCCATCACCTCCACTAGCTTTGTTTATAGTTATGCTTTCTAAGGCCCACTTGATTTCACATTCCAGGATGTCTGGCTCTAGGTGAGTGATCACACCATCATGATTATCTGGGTCGTGAAGATCTTTTTTTGTACAGTTCTTCTGTGTATTCTTGCCACCTCTTCTAAATATCTTATGCCTCTGTTAGGTCCATACCATTGCTGTCCTGTATCGAACCTATCTTTGCATGAAATGTTCCTTTGGTATCTCTAATTTTCTTGAAGATATCTCTAGTCTTTCCCAATCTGTTGTTTTCCTCTATTTCTTTGCACTGATCGCTTTCTTATCTCTCCTTGCTATTCTTTGGAACTCTGCATTGAGATGGGAATATCCTTCCTTTTCTCCTTTGCTTTTTGCTTCTCTTCTCTTCCCAGCTATCTGTAAGGCCTCCTCAAACAGCCATTTTGCTTTTTTGTGTTTCTTTTCCATGGGGATTTTCTTGATCCCTGTCTCCTGCACAATGTCACGAACCTGTGTCCGTAGTTCATCAGGCACTCTGTCTATCAGGCCTAGTCCCTTAAATCTATTTGTCACTTCCACTGTATACTCATAAGGGATTTGATCTAGGTCATACCTGAATGGTCTAGTGGTTTTCCCTGCTTTCTTTAATTTAAGTCTGAATTTGGCAATAAGCAGTTCATGATCTGAGCCACAGTCTGCTCCCGGTCTTGTTTTTGCTGACTGTATAGGTACTTGCAAATTTAGCTCAAATGAATCCTTTTATACTTCTAAATTTTAGTAATGCTTTTTCACCTTAAAATCCATTTGCTTGACAGTAATAAACTGGGGAAAATTCTGAAAGCGATGGGAATACCAGACCATCTGGCCTGTCTCTTGAGAAACCTGTATGCATGTCAGGAAGCAACAGTTAGAACTGGACATGGAACAACAGACTGGTTCCAAATAGCAAAAGGTGTACGTCAAGGCTGCCTATTGTCACCCTGTATATTTAAGTTATATGCAGAGTAGATCATGAGAAACGCTGGGCTGGAAGAAACACAAGCTGGAATCAAGATTGCCAGGAGAAATATCAATGACCTCAGATATGCAGATGACACCACCCTTATGGCAGAAAGTGAAGAAGAGCTAAAGAGGCTCTTGATGAAAGTGAAAGAGGAGAGTGAAAAAGTTGGCTTAAAACTCAACATTCAGAAAATCAAGATCATGGCATCTGGTCCCATCACTTCATGGGAAATAGATGGGGAAACAGTGGAAACAGTGTCAGACTTTATTTGGGGGGGGGCTCAAATATTACTGCTGATGGTGATGGCCCCCATGAAATTAAAAGACGCTTACTCCTTGGAAGGAAGCTTATGTCCAATTTAGATAGCGTATTTAAAAGCAGAAACATTTCTTTGCCAACAAAGTTCCGTCTAGTCAAGGCTATGGTTTTCCCAGTGGTCATGTATGGATTGAGAGTTGGACGGTGAAGAAAGCTGAGAGCGGAAGAATTGATGCCTTTGTACAGTGGTGCTGGAGAAGACTCTTGAGAGTCCCTTGGACTGCAAGGAGATCCAACCAGTCCATCCTAAAAGAAATCAGTCCTAAGTGTTCATTGAAAGGTCTGATGTTGAAGGTGAAACTCCAATACTTTGGCCTCCTCATGTGAGAGTTGACTCATTGGAAAAGACCCCAATGCTGCGTAGGATTTGGGACAGGATAAGAAGATGAAGACAGATGATGAGATGTTTGGATGGCATGACCGACTCGATGGAGATGTGTTTCGGTAAACTCCGAGAGTTGGTGATGGACAGGGAGGCCTGGCGTGCTGCGATTCATGGGGTCACAAAGAGTCGGACATGATTGAGCAACTAAACGATACTGAGTACAGCTGCATTGGCTTTCATTGTCAGTATATATATATATATATTCTTATTCTGTATTTTTCAACTGTTGTATATATTAGGAATCTTTCATATTTAGCCAGCTTTAAACAAACAAAGAAAAAAGAAACTGTCAGAAAATCTCTTGCATTGAAACTTTGCCTTATTCCCATTTATTGTGATGAAATTTGGCTTTTTTGGATATCAGTTTACTTTGTCTTCTATTTGTCAGACTTCCCTTGTTTTCTTGTATCACTTCTTTGCCATATTTTAAAAATGTATTTATCTTTGCATGTGTTGGTTTTCATTTCCATGAGGGCTTTCTCTAGCTGAAGGTGGCAGGGGCTACTCTTTAGTTGTGGCGTTGAGGCTTCTCATTGCAGTGGCTTCTGTTGTTGTCCAGCATTGGCTCAGGTCAAGTGGACTCAGTAATTAAGCCTCCCGTGCTCTAGAACACAGACTCAGTAGTTGGAATGCATGAGCTCAGCTGCTCCATGGCATATGGGATTCTCCTGGATCAGGGATGGAACCAGTGATTCCTGCATTGGCAGGTGGATTTTTTACCACTGAGCCCCCAAGGAATTCCCCTCTTCTTTGCTTTATTTTTAATTACATTCTTTGCTCATTCAGTCTTTCCCCTTTGTTATGTGCAAAGTCAGGTTCCTGTTTTCTTTCTCTGCTGACTGCCCTGGAGAGAGACCCTCCTCTGAGTTTCTGCAGATGGATTTAGCTTTCTCCCCCACCCCCACAGGCCCAGGGAGTATTAATGACACCCTCTTTGGGTTCCTGAGGGCTAACTCTGCACAGGTCCTCTCCTGGCCCCCTTGGCATCTGTTCTCTGTAGGTGTGACAGAGAAAAAGGCAGTTCAGAGAGGGTTGCCACTGGCTGAAGGCCACACAGCTAACAATGGCAGAGCAAGGATTCAGGGCAAAATGCGCTCTCCTTGTCACCTGTTTCTGTGAGAGGCAGGTGGCTGTAGGGTGAAGCGAGGGAGAGACCTGGGACACAGAATTGAAAGAGGCACCTCCAGGACTTCCCTGGGTGTCCAGTGGTTCAGACTCTGTGCTTTCACTGCAGGGGGCATGGGTTCAAGCTCTGCTTGGAGAACTAAGGTCTCAAAAAAAAAAAAAGGAACTATTTTATTCAGCTTTCCTCATAACTCTGTTGGTAAAGAATCTGCCTGCAATGCAGGAGACCCCAGTTCCTGGGTTGGGAAGATCCCCCGGAGAAGGGATAGGCTACCTAATCCAGGATTCTTGGGCTTCCCTGGTGGCTCAGCTCGTAAGGAAACTGCCTGCCATGCAGAAGACCTGGGTTTGGTCCCTTGGTCAGGAAATCTCCTGGAGAAGAGAACGGACACCCCCTCTAGTATTCCGGCCTGCAGAATTCCATGAACAATATAGCCTAAGGGGTCACAAAGAGTTCGATATGACTGAGCGAATCCACTTCACTTCACTTCAGTTTATAAAGCGGCATCTCTGTCAGCTCTACCTCTTCGTGGCTCACTAAGGGAGGGCGGCCTTAGACCAGCAGTTCTTGAAGAAGAAGGAGTGACTGTGACAAATTCTAGGGGTGTGGTTTTTGACTGTTGTCATGATATGGGGGGCCACTACACATGGGGGCATGTGCTTGCTTCATGGCATACACGTTAGACGTGAATGATTCTCAAATGTCCTGCCAGATATTTAGGTAAGTCCAAGCCCATTCATAATACCCCGAGTGGAGGCCCTTATCTGCACTTTGTCCCATAAGTTTAATAAAAGATTTCCAGGGCTGCAATTATGGTGCAAACTGGAGAAGTCGATATTTTGTTTTATTCAGAGCCTAACCATGGGTTGCTTTGCAGTTTGTGGCAATCACATGATGGCCACAGTACCTCGATGGCTTTGTGAATGGCCAAGACTGCACACTTGTGTCCTCCTGCATTTGCCAGGCTGAATCCTCAGTGAGGGAACATTTGGGTGCAAGTGTGAGTTCTCAAACATTTACCTATGGGAGCATGCATTGTTGTGAGTATAAATACATGTGTGTGCTCAGTTGTGTTCAACTCTTCGTGATGCTATAGACCCCAGGCTCTTTTGTCCTGGGATTCTCCAGGCAAGAATACTGGAGTGGGTTGCCATGGCCTCCTTCAGGGGACCTTCCTGACCCAGGGATCAAACCTGTGTCTCTTATGTCTGCTATATTAGGTCTGCCTAAGTAGACCTTATGTCTACTGCATAAGGTGGAATCTTTACCACTACCACCACCTGAGGAACTGAATCCTTGAGTATAAATGACCTACTCTTAGTTCTTTAAAAAAAAAATTATGTGGACCATTTTTAAGCTCTGTATTTAATTTGTTATCATCACTTCCTTTATGTTTATGATAACATAAACACTTGTTTTATGTTTTGGTCTTGAGACACGTGGGATCTTAGCTCCATGTGGATAGAAGATGCACCCGCTGCGTTGGAAGTTCAAGTCTTAAGCACTGGACCACCAGGCAGTTCACCCCCTATTTCACTTTTTGTTACTGGATGTTGATGTCCAGGACAGTTTGTTTTTTTTTTTAATTTCCTGGGACAGAACATTTTGGTTTTAAGATGGTTTTATTATCCATCAGTATTTCATTTCAGGATAGTAAATGATCATTTCAAAACATCTGCTACACCACCCTAGGAAACCCCCTTTAATGTGAGAAGGCAAGTGAATAGCAGTGACAGATCTATGGACTTCTCTGTCATTCTCCAGCTAAGAATGAGAGGGCAGGTAGCGGGGTGTCCACGACCAGGAACCTAAGCAGGTCCTCAATCTAACTGATAGAAGCAAAGTTTCTTTTGATCACTCTCACATGCTCAGGGTAGAGTTTCTTCTCAATTAGATCTGTACTTGGAAAAGGGGCTCTAGACTCCCCCTCCTACCCCAGCAGAGGGCTTCACATAGGCTCACCTGAGACCAGCTCTCGACCCGGTACACCCGTTCTGGAACCATGTGGTAATTCATTAGGGTCGCACCACTGATTTGTTCAGACCCTGGTATATCACCCTTATCAGTCAGTTCACTCTCTTAGTCATGTCTGATTCTCTGCGACCCCATGGAATGCAGTACGCCCTTCCGTACACTTCCCTGTCCATCACCAACTCCCAGAGTTTGCTGAAACGCCTGTCCATTGAGTCAGTGATGCCATCCCACCAGCTCATCCTCTGTCATCCCCTTCTCCTCCTGCCTTCAATCGTTCCCAGCATCAGAGTCCTTTCCAATCAGTCACTACTTCCCATCACGTGGCCTAGGTATTGGAGCTTCAGCATCAGTCCTTCCAATGAATATTCCAAATGGATTACCTTTAAAATGGACTGGTTGGATCACATTGCAGTCCAAGGGAGTCTCAACAGTCTTCTCCAGCAACACAGTTCAAAAGCATCAATTGTTCGGTGCTCAGCTTTTCTCATGGTCATCCTTATAGCTATTATTAATATTGTCTCCTCCAAACTGAATATATGCCATGCCATATCATGTGGCATGCAGAATCTCAGTTCCCCAAGCAGGCGTCAAACCTGTGCCCCTGCATTGGGGTCCCTGAACCAGCAGTGTTAAGGACAGACAGGTAACAAAATTCCTCTATATCAATTCACTGTTAAAGTTAAAGAAATCTTCTTTAAAAAGAAATGCTTGGACAAAAAGTTGAAGTGCCTCTGAAGGCCCCAGGCACCTCCATGACCCCACCATCCCCACCCCACCCCTTGCCTTTTGCTTGGTGCATCCTTGAGGGCACTCTGGCTCTCCACAGGAAGCTCCAGCCTTTGGACCTTTGAACTCCTTGCTTCCTCTCGGGAAATTCCGTCCTTCTTATGCTCACTGGGCTTACTTTCTCTCCTCCCACCTGTGTCCTGCTGTCACCTCGAAACCAGGCCGGCCTTGATCACCACCTACCCTCCCATCCCGACCACCCCTAGACACTCCTCTGTTCTCCATTCTCCACTTTATTTTTCTCCAAAGATCTGGTGGTCAATTGACACACTTGTTACACTTAGGTGCTGACTGCTTGTAGCCAGGCTGTGAGCTTAGTGAAGAATGAGACGGCCTGTGTGTTCTGCTCACTGCCCATGCACAGTGACTGTGCATGAGAGGCCAGCACACAGTAGGTGCTCAGCTAATGGAACTTACATTCCACATGGAGGGTCGTTGATGAAACCATGTGTCACAAAGGTAAATTTTCTTGATAAGAGAGGAGGAGAAATATTGGGAGCTGGTAGAGGGAATTGCAGGCAGGCCTGGCTGAGCTGGAGGGTGGGAGTGCGAGCTGGGAGGGAATGCTTCCTCTAGAGTGAGCCGGAGCTGGAAAAGGATGAGTCCAAAGAGCTGGGCAAGGGGAGGAGCCTTCCAGGAGGCTGGAACGGTATATGTATTTTTATCCCCATTTCACTGACTTAGAAACTAAGGCTTGGGGAGTAAGAAAGTGGCAGCATTGGGACTAGAAATGGGTTTTATCCAGTCAGAGGCCCGAAGTTCTTCCTGGGACTTTACTCTTTCTGAGAACGGGGTCAAGGTGTAGATGGCACATTTTATTATCCGCCTACTCAAATTGTATTCCCTTTACCAGCCAGTAGCTGCTTAGAGTCATCATGATAATCAAAAACATCCCCATGTGCCTCCTGGGGGAGAAGCAGCCTCACCTGTAAAGAGTCAAAGACTTAGAGAACTCCAGAAATAGTGATCAAGGGTCATTGGTGAATCAACCCTGCCTCCAGCACCTTCCAGGTTTCTTGTACAATATGATAAACCAATCCTCTCCTGACACTGAAGCTGGTGGCTTTCATAACTTGTCCACACATTAGAATCCCCCAGGGAACTCAGTAAGTCCCAATGCCAAGCAGCAGCTAGGCCAAAAAAGCAGAACGCTAAATTCGTCAGGGGATCCCAATAGGAGTCAAGCTTGAGAACCAATGTTTTCACGAATCACCTGGGAGTCTTGTTAAAGACACAGATCTGACCCAGATGCCTTGGGAGGGGCTTGGAGTCCACATTTCTAACAAGCTCCCAGGAGATGAACTCGTGTGGCTGCTCCAGGGACCACAGTCTGAGTAGTCAGGGCGAAGCCCGAGGTCCTCAACTTCCAACAAGCATCAGAATCACCTGGAGCTCCAGTTAAGATTCAGAGGGCCAAATCCCACCCCAGAGCTGTCAATCTGACAGGTTTGAGATGGGGACCAAAGAATCTGCATTTCCAAGACCCTGCATGTGACCCTGATGCTGCTGGTCCAAGGACCACATGTGGAGCACCACGGTGGGGCTGGAGGCATAATCATGGACGGGCAACACAAGTCATCTCTCCGTCAGCTTCCCCAGACCCAAAGTGGGGATGATGAGATCCTCTCCCAGAGGGTGTCATGAGGGCAACACTGAGTGAGCTAGGATTTGTAAGCCTCTTGGAAGCTGGCACCGAGCAGGTGGGATATGAATGATAGCATCCATTCTTAATGAATTTCCCTTGGTCCTGGAGTGCTCCTGGAGCCCAGGCAGACAGACCCTTCAACCACCATGGATGGCCCTCTCCCTGGCCCACTCACTGCCGACACTGTTTCTGTAGGCATTGTATATCTCCTTCACCCAATGGTCGCAGAAGGCCAGCTTTCTGATCCAGTCCACAGCATAGTGCACACTGGAACCTAGGCACAAGCTGGCTCCTGGGGCGGAATTGTGGAATCCATCAGTGGAGAACTTGCAAGTGCTGGGGAGACAGAAGAGGGCAGGGGGATGGAGAAGAGACAGTGTCACTGTGGGGAGCTGGGAGCTTTTTACCAGGAGACCCATGGGTGGGCTTAGGGCTGTGTTTCACTCTGTCCCCGAGTGCGTGAGAGTACTGTGAGTATCTGTCTTCTGGGAGAAGCAGGATCAGAGCTTCCATTAACTTCCCAAACAACAGTGGCTCCCTGTGCTCATGCCCAGTCAGCCTCCATTCTCTTTTCTTCCGGTATCAAAGAACATCTTTGGTTTTTTGAGGGGCAGTCATCCAGTCCCCTGCATGCACTGAGTGACCAAGCCAAAGAAAATCCCTCTATCTCCCACTTTGGGCTTTGGGGCACGAACACAATTACAAAATGTGGTTGGCCTTAGTTCATCCCAAGAGTAGGGTACAGAAGAAAATACCAGTGGGCTCTTGATATTTTGATCCCCAAATTTGCTTGTTTCACATGCCTTGAAAGGCCTGGCTGCTAACCCTTTCTTCCTACTTTGTGAGCATCTCCGTATCTTTCTATAGGCATTCCTCATGTTAATTTTATCTTTTCAATTAGGCGGAGTCAGACTTCTCTGCTGGCCCAGTGGTTGGGAATCCAGTTGGCAATGCAGGGGGACACAGGTTCAATCCCTGGCCCCAGGAGATTTCACATGCTATAGAGTAGTTAAGCCCCCAGGCCACAACTACTGACAACATATTCTAGAGCCTTTGCTCCGCAACAGGAGAAGCTACCTCAATGAGAAGACTGCACTCTGCAATGAGGAGTAGCTCCTGCTTGCTCTAACTGTAGAAAGCCTGTTCACAGTGTTGAGGCAAAAAAGAAAAAAAAAGTAATAATAATAATAACAATAATAATAATCAGGCAGAGTCAATTGCATACATACAGAGTACTTTGCATACAGTACCCTCCTTCAGCATGAAGCATGCCCTGGGAACACATCCGAGTGTCATGGGAAGTTAATGACAGGAGTGGCAGCTGAGAGCCAGAAAGGGAGTTGTGGGAAATTTGTCACCAATAGCAGCTAGAGTATGAAAATGAAAATCCCAGCTCTCATGGAACACCGGTGATTTTCTTTCCCTCCACCAGAAGCCTGGTATAGGTCTGCAAAATCACTGGACATCCCAAGGCAATGTGTAGACCAAAAACTTCAAAAAAACTTTTCAGAGAGTAAAAGCCTGGGTGGGGAGCAGTCAGCATGGTACACCAGGGCCTCTTAATGGGTGGATTTGGCTGACACTTTTCTTTTTCTCTTATTTTGCTGTTTCTGGATTTTCTGTGATGAGTTTAAGGGTAGAGATATGATGTACTAGGAATGAAAAAAATGCTTGGGAATTGTACCTAAGGTATTCCCAGATTAATGCCAGTGCTGCCACAGAGAAAACGAATTTGGAAATGGGAAGCACAGGATCATTCTCTCCTGTGCTTTAGGCTCAGCTTGAATATCAAACCGGAGACAACAAAATCCCTGCAGGATCCACAGAGATGCCTTGAGTGATACCTCAATTTCGAAAGCAAATTTCACCACTGGGGCAGGCAGACCAGAAGAACGCTGACTTAATCTGAAAGGGCTCAGTGGCAGACTCTAGCGTTCTCTCCAGGAGAGGCTGGAAAGACAATCACAGAGATACCAACGGGCTGACAGAAGCTGTTCTTCAGATATCTTCAAATTCTTGCCAATATGCCCAGTAAACATACACTCAAGCACATACACTTTCACTTTAGTCGTTTTTCCCAGACATTTGTGAGTGTGTACAAGATTGGAAGCAAGAAAGTGATAATGTCAGGGAGTGGTGTTTTGGAGATGGTGGGAATAGGGGTGATCACAGTCTCTGCTCTGCTCTTTACCGAATTACTCAGATTTAAAAAGATGAGGAATTCCCTGGTAATCCAGTGGTTAGGATTCCGTGCGTTCCCTGCTGAGGGTGTGGGTTCATTCTCTGGTCAGGGTACAGGGAGCCCATAAGCTCTGTAGCATGACAAAAAAAAAGAATAATCAAACAAAAATCATGTGCATTTAACTTGATAGACCACTAGCTTGATATCATGGTATTGAACATCCTAACTTCTGAGATCTTGAGAAGATCACCAAAAAATGTTTTCTGCATGAAGATAAGTTGTGGCTGTTCTAATAACTTGCTGGTATGACTCTGTTCCCAGAGCTGACCGCCTGTGTCTCCCAGAGACACTTGGGTTAACACGCCCACTGCTGTTCTGTGTGCAGACTCTCCTCCCCACCATCCATGCACCACAAGGGAGCCTCCACAGTGGATCTGATGTAGTGGATGCTGGCCAGGAAGCCCTGCCTATGCTGGGACCATCTTCCTTGAGTACTAGAAAGTGAAATTATGAAATCCTTCTTCTTCTCCACGAGAGATACCAGTGGGTTTATTACACAGAGATGTTGCTATCACTTTTTTCTCATCCCCTCCCTTGGGTGGCAGTAATCTGGGGCTAAAGAGAAAGAAAATACCGCCAACTACTGAAAGGGAGCAGACAACATCTAATCAGAAAGACAGAGAGCCATTTAGTGAGGATTACTCACTGTGCTTGTCACTTTTTGAGCACATTCTTAACTTTATGAGGAAGGGGTTATGTGACTTTATCCCATCAGGGCTTCTCTTTTCCAGAACCTATGAGTTTTCTTTTCACCTGAGAATTTTGATTTATTGGATGTTTTGAAAAATATAAGGTTACTTCTCTTTAGAGTGACCACCACTATGACTAATGTAAAATGGAAATCATCACCTAGCTTCTTGTATATAGACAACTACAAGGCCTCTTACTCTTGTTTTTTTCACTTTTAACTCATTATTTTATCAAGTAAAGGGAATTTTATGTTTTTGTATCCGTTGATACAGTAAGGGAAAGTTTTTGGATATTTCATGATGCTTTATAAAAATATTAAAACCCTTTTTCCTGAAATTTAATATTTTCCGTTTTGAAATAGTATTTAAAACCATGGATATGACTAACCTAATGAGTGAGATTTGACTAGAATTTTTTGCATATGTTGTAAAAATTCATACTTTTTATGAAAGTCAGTGGATTTTGATAAATTACAGTACAAGGACCATGTCCCTAGGAAGATACATTATAAGACGCCACGTTCCTAAGTTTTGAAATGCAAATGTCGTTACTAAGGACAATCCTATTCCCGAAGAACCTATGCTTTTTGCCACATGCTCCTCCTTCTCTACTGTCAACGATCTCATCTTGCTACATGACTTTGTTTTTTTTTTTAATTTCTTTCAACCTCTTTTCTGTGGATCTTTTTTTTTTAAGAGGCTGTGGAAGAGTAGCTTCGGATCATTTCCCATCCAGTGGTCTGAGCACTGATGTCTCTGGTAGGGAGCCGCTGGGCAGGCATAGACGATATCTGTGTGCCTCTAGACCACAAGATATTAAGAAGAGGTGGCAAGAATACACAGAAAAACTGTACAAAAAGATGTTCACGATGCAGATAATCACAATGGTGTGATCACTCTCCTAGAACCAGACATTCTGGAATATGAATTCAAGTGGGCCTTACAAAGCATTACTAGGAACAAAGCTAGTGGAGGTGCTGGAATTCCAGTAGAGCTATTTTGAAATCCTGAAAGATGATGCTATGAACGTGCTGAACTCAATATGCCAACAAATCAGGAGAACTCTGCAGTGGCCGCAGGATTGGAAAAGTTCAGTTTTCATTCCAATCCCAAAGAAAGGCAGTTGCAAAGAATGCTCAAACTACCGCACAATTGCACTCATCTCCCACACGAGTAAATTAATGCTCAAAATTATCCAAGCCATGCTCCAGCAATATGTGAACCATGAACTTCCAGATGTTCAAGCTGGTTTTACAAAAGGCAGAGGAATAGCATAGTCGAAGCTATGGTTTTTCCAGTAGTCATGTATGGATGTCAGAGCTGGAGTAGTAAGAAAGTTGAGAACCAAAAGAATTCATGCTGTGAAACTGTGGTATTGGAGAAGACTCTCGAGAATCCCTTGGACTGCAAGGAGATTCAACCAGTTCACCCTAAAAGACATCAGTCCTGAATATTCATTGGAAGGACTGATGCTGAGCTGAAACTCCAATAGTTTGGCCATCTGACATGAAGGACTGACTGATTCGAAAGACCCTGATGCTGGGAAAGATCGAAGGTGGGAGGAGAAGGGGACAACAGAAGACGAGTTGGTTGGATGGCATCACCAACTCAATGGACACGAGTTTGAGTAAACTGCGGCGTGTTGATGATGGACAGGGAGGCTTGACTTGAAGCAGTCCATTGGCTCGCAAAGAAATGGACACAACTACGCCACTGAACAGACTGACTGAACTCAAAATCAAAGAAAGGGATTCTAGGAAATGTAGAACTAGCCTAGACAAATTAACACAGCAGAGCACAGACCACTTGACTTACTAAACCCTTCCGCTTTACTTAGTAGGATGAATTGAGCTTTGAAAAGCTGACCTGACTGATAAAGAGACTGTGGACAAGTCTGCAGGGAGGAGACTTTTTAGTCAATGCTTTAATTGTCCATCTTACAAATCTGCACTAGAAACAGTCAGAATCTCATTTTTGCCACCTCCTTTGCAGTCAGAATGTAACCATGTGATATAGGCTCAATCAATTAGATGCACCTAGATGGTACCCAGGCTCAGCCAATCAAATACATCCAGATGGCACCTAAGACTCAATTACTACAGCCACATGGAATGCAGGCTTAACCAATGGATACACCTACAGGTGAAAGCAATGCAAGTGGATTCTGATGCATGGAATTCAATCTAGCAGAGGTGCAAGGGACATAAGCCATCTCACTAGTGACAGCCGCTGTGTCTGAAGCCAGTGGTAGTGACAGTTCAGTTCAGTTCAGTCACTCAGTCGAGTCCGACTCTCTGCGACCCCATGAACTGCAGCATGCCAGGCCTCCCTGTCCATCACCAACTCCCAAAGTCCACCCAAACCCATGTCCATTGAGTTGACGATGCCAACCCACCTTCTTATCCTCTGCCATGCCCTTCTTCTCCTGCCCTCAATCTTTCCCAACGTCAGGGTCTTTTCCAATGAGTGACAGAAGATCCTGCAATTAATTTCTATATTGTCATGGCTGCCTCTCCAGCCTTCCCTCCCAGAAATCTGTGTCACTTAATATTCTTAATAAGTTTCTTTCCTGCTCAAAGTTACCTGTAATGGATTTTATTCTTTTCAAGTAGAAAGCTGACACCCCTCTAACTTCATTTAACCATCAAGCCTCTTTGCAAAACTAGACTAAGTAAGGAACAATGTCCGACCCCATGGGCAGTGGAGTCAGGGAGAGGCATTTTGTCAAATTATTATAGTGCCACAGACCCTGGGCCAGTGTCCCTCTGAGGGGGTCACTGACCTGGGTTGTGAGTCGGGTAGACCCATTTGAATCCAGGCTGTGGTGCTGACTGACCTGTTGTGTGACATGGAGCATATCACTTTCCTCATCTTGACAGTGGACTATGATTAGTACTTGCCTCCTCGGGTTGTCATGGAGACCAAAAGATTCCTGTACGGAGCAATCTCTCAACCACACAGCTCAGCACGTGGGATACACCCACACCAGTGATGCTAGAAGGAACGAGAGTCACCTTTCTTTTGCTGGATTAAAAAAAATTTAGTAATAATAGAGGTGGTGTCCTCATGTAGTCCAAGATGAAGATGGTCTGTGAACACTGCAGTTTAGAAAACAGTTACATGTTTTTCGTTTTGAATTTTTTAGTTTTCTTTCTTTTTTAAATTTATTTATTTTAACTGGGGGCTAATTAGTCTACAATATTGTAGTGGTTTTGCCACACATTGACATGAATCAGCCACGGTTGTGCATGTGTTTCCCATCCTGAACCCCTCACCCGTCCAATCCTATCCCTCTGGGTCACCCCAGTGCCACAGCCCTGAACACTCTATCTCATGCATCAGACTTGGACTGGAGGTCTGTTTCATATATGGAAATATACATGTTTCAACACTATTCTCCGAATCCACCCCACACTTGCCTTCTCTCACAGAGTCCAAAAGACTGTTCTATACATCTGTGTCTCTTTTCCTGTCTTGCATATAGGGTTATCATTACCATCTTTCTGAAACCCATATATATATATATATATATATATACAAATGGCATAGGTATGTGTGTGTGTGTGTGTGTGTGTGTGTGTGTGTGTGTGTGTTATTGGTGCTTTTCGTTCTGGCTTACTTCACTCTGTATAATAGGGTCCAGTTTCATCCACCTCGTTAACACTGATTCAAATGCATTCTTTTGGATATATGAGTAATATTCCATTGTGTATATATACCACAGCTTTCTTATCCATTCTTCTGCTGATGGACATCTGGGTTGCTTCCGTGTCCTGGCTATTATAAACAGTGCTGCGATGAACATTGGGGCACATGTGTCTCTTTCAGTTCTGGTTCCCTTGGGGCTTACGTCCAGGAGTAGGACTGCTGTTACATATGGCTGTTCCATTTCCAGTTTTTTTTTTAAGGAATCTCCACACTGTTCTCCATAGTAGCTCTGCTAGTTTGTATTCCCAACAACAGTGTAAGAGGGTTCCCTTTTCTCCACACCCTCTCCAGGATTTATTGTTTGTAGATGTTTGGATAGCAGCCTTTCTGCCTGGTGTGAGATGGTACCTCATTATGGTTTTGATTTGCATTTCCCTGATAATGAGTGATTTGAGCATCTTTTCATGTGTTTGTTAGCCATCTGTATGTCTTCTTTGGAGAAATGTCTGTTTAGTTCTTTAGCCCATTTTTTGAATGGCTCGCTTATTTTTCTGGAATTGAGCTGCAGGCGTTGCTTGTATAGTTTTGAGATTTATTCATTGTCAGTTGCTTCGTTTGCTATTATTTTCGCCCATTGTGAAAGCCATCTTTTCCCCTTGCTTAGAGTTTCCTTCTTTGTGCAAAAGCTTTTAAGTTTAATGAGGTCCCATTTGTGTATTTTTGCTTCTATTTCCATTACTCTGGGATATGGGTCATAGAGGATCCTGCTGTGATTTCTGTCAGAAAGTATTTTGCCTGTGTTTTCCTCTAGGAGTTTTATAGTTTGTGGTCTTACGCTTAGATCTTTAATCTATTTTGAATTTATTTTTGAGTACGGTGTTAGAAAGTGTTCTAGATTCATTCTTTTACAAGTGGTTGACCAGTTTTCCCGGCATGCTTGTTAAAGAGATTGTCTTGTCTTCATTGTACATTCTTGCCTCCTCTGTCAAAGATAAAGTATCCATAGGTGCGTGGATTTATCTCTGGGCTTGCTATTTTGATTCCTTTATCTATATATCTTTTTTGTGTGTGTGCCAGGACCACGCTGTCTCGATGACTGTAGCTTTGTAGTATAGCCTGAAATCAGGCAGAGCATTTCGTCTAGGTCCATTCTTCTTTCTCAAGATTGCTTTGACTATTAGAGGTTTTTTGTAATTCCATACAAATTGTGAAATTATTTCTTCTAGTTCCCTGAAAAATACCGTCGGTAGCTTGATAGGGATTGCATTGAATCTATAGATTGCTTTGGGTAGTATACCTATTTTCAGTATATTGATTCTTTCAATGCATGTACATGGTATATTTCTCCATCTATTTGTGTCCAGTTTGATTTCTTTCACCAGTGTCTTCTAGTTTTCTATATGCAGGACTTTTGTTTCTCTAGGTAAATAAAGTCCTCACTATTTTATTCTTTTCGGTGCAATGGTGAATGGAATTGTTTCTTTAATATTTCTTTCAGTTTTCTCCTTGTTAGTGTACAGGAATGCAAGGCATTTCTGCGTGTTCATTTTGTATCCTGCAACTTTACTATATTCGTTGATTAGCTCTAGTAATTTTCTGGTGGAGTGTTTCGGGTTTTCTATGTAGAGGATCATGGCATCTGCAAACGGTGAGAGTTTTACTTTTTCTTTTCCAATCCGGATTCCTTGTATTTGTTTTTCTGCTCTGATCCCTCTTGGCCAAAACTTCCAAAACTATGTTGAATAGTAGTGGTGAGAGTGCACATCCTTATCTTGATCCTGACTTTAGGGGCAGTGCTTTCAATTTTTCATCATTGAGGATAATGTTTGCTGTGGGTTGGCCATATATAGCTTTAATTATGTTTAGGTATGTTCTTTCTATGCCTGCTTTCTGGAGTGTTTTGATGATAAATGGATGTTGAATTTCGTTCAAGACTTTCTCTGCAGCTATTGTGATAACCATATGTTTTCTTATCTTTCAATTTGCTAATGTGGTGTATTATGTTGATTGATTTGTAGATATTGAAGAACCCTTGTATCCCTGGGATAAAGCCCACTTGGTCATGATATATGATCGTTTTAATATGCTGTTGGATTCTGCTTGCTAGAATTTTGTTAAGGATTTTGCATCTATGTTCATCAGTGATATTGGCTTGTAGTTATCTCTTTTTTTGTGGCATCTTTGTCTGGTGTTGGTAGTAGGGTAATGGTGGCTTCATAGAATGAGTTTGGAAGTCTGCATTCCTCTGCAACTGGAAGAGTTTGAGTACTATAGATATTAGCTCTTCTCTCAATTTTTGGTATAATCCAGCTGTGAAGCCGTCTGGTCCTGGGCTTCTGTTTGCTGGAAGATTACTGATTACACTTTCCATTTCCGTGCTTGTGGTGGGTCTGTAAAGATTTTCTGTTTCTTCCTGACTCTTTTTGAAAGTTGTACTTTTCTAAGAATTTGTCCACTTCTTCCAAGTTGTCCATTTTATTGGCATATAGTTACTGATAGTAGTCTCTTATAATCATTTGTATTTCTGTGTTGTCTGTTGTGATCTCTCCATTTTCATTTTTAATTTGTTGATTAGATTCTTCTCCCTTTGCCTCTTGATGAGTCCGGCTAATGGTTTGTCAATTTTATTTATCTTCTCAAAGAATCAGCTTTTAGCTTTGTTGATTTTTGCTCTAGTCTTTTTTGTTTCTTTTACATTTATTTGTGCCCTATTTTATGATTTCTTTGCTTCTATTAATCCTGGGGTTCTTCATTTCTTACTTTTCTAGTTGCTTTACGCAGAGGGTTAGGGTATTTGTTTAACTTTTTTCTTGTTTCTTGAGGTAAGGCTGTTTTGCTCTGAACCTTCGCCTTAGCAGTGATTTTACAATGCCCCATAGGTTTTGGCTTGTTGTGTTTTCATTTTCAATTGCTTCTATGCATATTTTGATGTCTTTTTGATTTCCTCTGTGATTTGTTGGTTATTTACCAGCGTGACATTCAGCCTCCATATGTTTGAATTTTTAACAGTTTTTCCCCTGCAGTTGACATCTAGTCTTACTGCATTGTGATCAGAAAATATGCCTGGAATGATTTCAAGGTTTTTTGAATTTATCAAGGCTGGACTTATGGCCAAGGATGTGATCTCTTCTGGAGAAGTTTCCATGTGTACTTGAGAAAAAATGTGAAATTCATTGTTCGGTGTAAAATTAGTATAGATATCAATTAGGTTTCTCTGTTCTAATGTATCATTTAAAGTTTGTGTTTCCTTGTTGATTTTCTGTTTACTTGATCCATCCATAGGTGTGAGTGTGGTATTAAAATCTTCCACTATGTAGAGAATCATGTCGTCTGCAAACAGTGAGAGTTTTACTTCTTCTTTTCCTATCTGTATTCCTTTTATTTCTTTTTCAGCTCTGATTGCTGTGGCCAAAACTTCCAAAACTATGTTGAATAGTAGTGGTGAAAGTGGGCATCCTTGCCTTGTTCCTGACATTAGGGGAAATGCTTTCGATTTTTCACCATTGAGGATAATGTTTGCTGTGGGTTTGTCATATATAGCTTTTATTATGTTGAGATATGTTCCTTCTATTCCTGCTTTCTGGAGGGTTTTAATCATAAATGGATGCTCAATTTTCTCAAAGGCTTTTTCTGCATCTATTGAGATAACCATATGGTTTTTTTCTTTCAATTTGTTAATGTGGTGTATTACATTGATTGATTTGCGGATGTTAAAAAAACCTTGCATTCCTGGGATAAAGCCCACTTGGTCATGATGTATGATCTTTTTAATATGATGTTGGATTCTGTTTGCTAGAATTTTATTAAGGATTTTTGCATCTATGTTCATCAGTGATATTGGCCTGTAGTTTTCCTTTTTTGTGACATCTTTGTCTGGTTTTGGAATTAGGGTGATGGTGGCCTCATAGAATGAGTTTGGAAGTTTACCATCTTCTGCAATTTTCTGGAAGAGTTTGAGTAGGATAGGTGTTAGCTCTTCTCTAAATTTTTGGTAGAATTCCGCTGTGAAGCCGTCTGGTCCTGGGCTTTTGTTTGCTGGAAGATTTCTGATTACAGTTTCAATTTCCGTGCTTGTGATGGGTCTGTTAAGATCTTCTATTTCTTCCTGGTTCAGTTTTGGAAAGTTATACTTTTCTAAGAATTTGTCCATTTCTTCCAAGTTGTCCATTTTATTGGCATATAGCTGTTGGTAGTAGTCTCTTATGATCCTTTGTATTTCTGTGGAGTCTGTTGTGATCTCTCCATTTTCATTTCTAATTTTGTTGATCTGATTCTTCTCCCTTTGTTTCTTGATGAGTCTGGCTAATGGCTTATCAATTTTGTTTATCTTCTCGAAAAACCAGCTTTTAGTTTTGTTGATTTTTGCTATGGTCTCTTTTGTTTCTTTTGCACTTATTTCTGCCCTAATTTTTAAGATTTCTTTCCTTCTACTGACCCTGGGGTTTTTCATTTCTTCCTTCTCTAGTTGCTTTAGGTGTAGAGTTAGTTGATTTATTTGATTTTTTTCTTGTTTCTTGAGGTACGCCTGTATTGCTATGAACCTTCCCCTTAGTATTGCTTTTACAGTGTCCCATAGGTTTTGGGTTGTTGTGTTTTCATTTTCATTCATTTCCATGCATAATTTTATTTCTTTTTTGATTTCTTCTGTGATTTGTTGGTTATTCAGAAGCGTGTTGTTTAGCCTCCATATGTTGGAACTTTTAATAGTTTTTTTCCTGTAATTGAGGCCTAATCTTACTGCATTGTGGTCAGAGAAGATGGCTGGGATGATTTCAATTTTTTTGAATTTACCAAGGCTAGATTTATGGCCCAGGATGTGATCTATCCTGGAGAAAGATCCATGTGCACTTGAGAAAAAGGTAAAATTGATTGTTTTGGGGTGGAAACTCCTGTAAATATCGATTAAATCTAATTTGTTATTGTATCATTTAAGTTTGTGTTTCCTTGTTAATTTTCTGTTTAGTTGATCTATCCATATGCGTGAGTGGAGTATTAAAGTCTCCCACTATTATTGTGTTATTGTTAATTTCCCCTTTCATACTTGTTAGTATTTGCCTTATATATTGTGGTGCTCCTTCTCTACATAGAAAACCCTAAAGACTCTACTAGAAAATTACTAGAGTTGATCAATGAATATAGTAAAGTTGCAGGATATAAAATTAACACACAGAAATCCCTTGCATTCCTATACTCCAATAATGAGAAAACAGAAAGAGAAATTAAGGAAACAATACCATTCACCATTACATCAAAAAGAATAAAATACTTAGGAATATATCTACCTAAAGAAACAAAAGACTTATATATAGAAAACTATAAAACACTGATGAAAGAAATCAAAGAGGACACAAACAGATGGAGAAATATACCGTGTTCATGGATTGGAAGAATTAATATAGTGAAAATGAGTATACTACCCAAAGCAATCTATAGATTCAATGCAATCCCTATCAAGCTACCAATGGTATTTTTCACAGAACTAGAACAAATCATCTCACAATTTGTATGGAAATATAAGAAACCTCGAATAGCCAAAGCAATCTTGAGGAAGAAGAATGGAACTGGAGGAATCAACCTGCCTGACTTCAGGCTCTACTACAAAGCCACAGTCATCAAGACAGTATGGTACTGGCACAAAGATAGAAATATAGATCAATGGAACAAAATAGAAAGCCCAGAGATAAACCCACGCACCTATGGACACCTTATCTTCGACAAAGGAGGCAAGAATATTCAATGGAGAAAAGACAATCTCTTTAACAAGTGGTGCTGGGAAAACTGGTCAACCACTTGTAAAAGAATGAAACTAGAACATTTCCTAACACCGTGCACAAAAATAAACTCAAAATGGATTAAAGATCTAAATGTAAGACCAGAAACAATAAAACTCCTAGAGGAAAACATAGGCAAAACACTCTCCGACATAAATCACAGCAGGATCCTCCATGACCCACCTCCTAGAATATTGGAAATAAAAGCAAAAATAAACAAATGGGACCTAATTAAAATTAAAAGCTTTTGCACAACAAAGGAAACTATAAACAAGGTGAAAAGACAGCCTTCAGAATGGGAGAAAATAATAGCAAATGAAGCAACAGACAAACAATTAATCTCAAAAATATACAAGCAACTTCTGCAGCTGAATTCCCGAAAAATAAACGACCCAATCAAAAAATGGGCCAAAGAACTAAACAGACATTTCTCCAAAGAAGACATACAGATGGCTAACAAACACATGAAAAGATGCTCAACATCACTCATTATTAGAGAAATGCAAATCAAAACCACAATGAGGTATCATTTCACACCAGTCAGAATGGCTGCTATCCAAAAGTCTACAAGCAATAAATGCTGGAGAGGGTGTGGAGAAAAGGGAACACTCTTACACTGTTGGTGGGAATGCAAACTAGTACAGCCACTATGGAGAACAGTGTGGAGATTCCTTAAAAAACTGGGAATAGAACTGCCATATGACCCAGCAATCCCACTGCTGGGCATATACACCGAGGAAACCAGAATTGAAAGAGACGTGTGTACCCCAATGTTCATCGCAGCACTGTTTACAATAGCCAGGACATGGAAGCAACCTAGATGTCCATCAACAGACGAATGGATAAGGAAGCTGTTGTACATATACACAATGGAATATTACTCAGCCATTAAAAAAAATACATTTGAATCGGTTCTACTGAGATGGATGAAACTGGAGCCCATTATACAGAGTGAAGTAAGCCAGAAAGAAAAACAACAATACAGTATACTAATGCATATATATGGAATTTGAAAGATGGTAACGATAACCCTATATGCGAGACAGAATAAGAGACACAGATGCATGGAACAATTTTATGGACTCTGAGGGAGAAGGTGAGGGTGGGACGTTCTGGGAGAATAGCATTGAAACATGTATATTATCATATGTGAAACAGAACACCATTTCATGTTCGATGCATGAGACAAGGGCTCAGGGCCGGGGCAATGGGATGATCCAGAGGGATGGGATGGGGAGGGAGGTGGGTGGGGGGTCCAGGAGGGGGAACACATGTAAACCCATGGCTGATTCATGTCAATGTATGGCAAAAACTATTGCAATGTTGTGAAGTGATTGGCCCCCAACTAAAATAAATAAATTTATAAAAAAAAAAAAAAACTGAGAAAAAAAATAAAATAAAATAAAATCTTCCACTATTATTGTGTGATTGTTAATCTTCCCTTTCATGCTTGTTAGCATTTTCCTTACATATTGCTGTTCTCTTATGTTGGGTGTTTATGTATTTTTAATCATTACATTTTCTTCTCGGTTTGATGTTTTGATCATTATATAATGTATTTCTTTGTCTCTTCCACAGGCTTTATTTTAAAGTGCATTTTATATGATATGAGTATTGCTACCCCTGCTTTCTTCTGTTTTTTTTTTCCCCCCAACACTTCACATTCAGTCTGTATGTGTCCCTTGTTTTGAGGTGGGCCTTTTGTAGACAACATAAGTAGCGGTCTTGTTTTTGTATCCATTCAGCTAGTCTCTGTCTTTTGATTGCGGCATTCAACCCATTTACATGTAAGGTAATTATTGACAGGTATGATCCTGTTGCCATTTGCTTTACTATTTTCGGTTCAGGTTTATGCAACCTTTCTGTTTTTCCTGCCTAGAGAAGATCTTTAGTATTTGTTGAAGTGCTAGTTTGGTGGTGCTGAATTCTCTCCGCTTTTACTTGTCTGTAAAGCTTTTGATTTCTCCTTCATATTTGAATGTGATCCTTGCACGGTACAGTAATCTGGGTTGAAAGTTTTTCTCTTTCATCACTTGAAGCATGTCCTGCAATTCCCTTCTGGTCTAAAGAGTTTCTGTTGAAAGATCAGCTGTTATTCTTATGAGAATCCTTTTGTGTGTAATGTGTTGTTTTTCCCTGGCTGCTTTTAATATTTGTTCTTTGTGTTTGATCTTTGTTAATTTGATTAATATGTGTCTTGGGGTGTTTCACTTTATGTTTATCCAGCCTGGGACTTTCTGGGTTTCTTGCATGTGGGTGACTATTTCCTTTCCCTTTTTAGGGAATTTTTCACCTATTATCTTCTCAAGTATTTTCTCATGGCATTTCTTTTTCTCTTCTCCTTCTGGGACTCCTCTGATTCAAATGTTGGGGCCTTTAACATTGTCCCAGAGGTTTCTGAGGTTGTTCTCTATTCTTTTAATTCTTTTTTTTTTTCTATTTTCCTCTCTGCTTCATTTATTTCTACCATTCAATTCTACCTCAGTTATCCTATCTTCTGCCTCTGTTATTCTACTTTTCTTTCCCTCCAGAGAGTTTTTGATCTCATATATTCCATTATCCATTATTGATTGGCTCTTTTTTTTCCCATCTAGGGCCCTGTTCAATGATTCACCATCATCTCAATCCTTGTCTGCAGGCTATTTATCTGTAACTCCATTTTGTCTTCCAGATCTTGGATCTTTTTTAACCTCCTTATTCTGAATTCTTTTTCCGGAAGACTCTCTATCTCCTCCTCTTTTGCTTGGTTTGGTGCACATTTATCATGTTCCTTTCCTGCTGATTTACATGTTTAAACCCCAAACTTGACTAACACACTTAAAAATGATGAAAAGGACAAATTTTGTTACATCTCATTTACCATATTTAAAAAAAATGTGACATACCCAAAGCAATTATACACTTTAAATGCTATCTCAATAAATCCTTTTTAAAATGTCAACCAACCTGGCTTCCCAGTTCCTTCTGATCATAATTCAGCCCCCATACCCCTTGATTTCTTTTCATTCTCTGATCTCATCAGCTCCATCTCCAATGCTGAATCCCTCATTCTGGCCCCTTCAACTTTCTCCTATTCTGAGAAGATCCAGAAGCCCCCTCAGGTTTTTTTAGTTGCTCTCCCTTCTACCTTGGGTGTTCTTCCAATAAAGGTACAGGCTCTGAGATCTAGCTGCCCAGCAGAATCACCTGAAGAACTTATGAATGCCCCAACCCCACCTGAGAGAGTCAGATATCGTTACTTGGGGAAAGAGGGTGGCACCTGAACATTTATTGTTGTTTTAATACTTGCCAGGCACTTCTAACATTCAGCCGGCACTACTAAATCACTGCTGAAGACATCGTGCTCAGTTCCCACATAAAGGTTTCAGTTCAAAGGCCAGTTCTACAAGAGGCCGTCCCCAATCACACCAACTACTTCCCTTCCATATGCTACATATTTGATTCTGTCCCACCTAAGAGTCTATCATATACAGATCTGCTTCCCAGTGAGAATGTCAGATGGATGAAGGCAGAGCCTGTGTCCTCAGTGCTTGGTTCCCCACAGATGCTCAGCACACTATTTCATGAATGACCCTCCACCGGTGCCCTCCTGGGTCTAGCTTCCGCTCTAAGGACTGCAGTTCTCCATGACGACCATTAGGTGGCGATAGTGCCTGGCTGCATTAAAGGTCATCTCTAGACCCACCAATGGAGAAGGCAATGGCAACCCAATCCAGTGCTCTTGTCTGGAAGATCCCATGGATGGAGGAACCTGATAGGCTGCAGTCCATGGAGTCGTGAAGAGTCAGACATGACTGGGCAACTTCATTTTCACTTTTCGCTTTCATGCATTGGAGAAGGAAATGGCAACCCACGTCAGTGTTCTTGTCTGGAGATTTCCAGGGACAGGGGAGCCTGGTGGGCTGCCATCGATGGGGTCCCACAGACTCGGGCACAACTGAAGGGACTTAGCAGCAGCAGGAGACCTACCAGGCCAACTGTGCAGGTCGGGGCAGTGGTAGAAGGGGGTAGGTGGTGGGGCCCATCCTGCCCTGTGCTTAGCTATTGCTCAGAGAAAGGAGAAAGGACCACGGCAGACAGTTGGTGGCCTCCCTCTCCTCCTCATTTCTAGACTCTGAGCCACTGAGCCCTGAAAACAGCCCACTCAGACTAAAGTCAGAGGCAGAAGGTCCTGCTTCCCTGTCTGGAACCTCCAAGTCCTGGCCAGTCCCCGAGCCCTGGATGTAACCTCCTGAGATGAATTCCATAGGTCCCTCACCTAGCTGATGACTTGCACACAAGGCTGGTCTGCTGGCCATGGCTAGTATCAGCAGACAACCTGAATATCCATCAACTGGGAGTTGTGACACACACTGCCACCTTCCACGTGGCAGGCTCCCATACCCCGAGAGAAGAATAAGGAAGCTCTTGTAAGGTATTCTCTAAAACAGTTCCATTCCATTCCTTTCACAACACCAGCCAGGGATGGCTTGAGGGGCCAAACATGCCCTGCTTTTGTCTAGCCATGGAGCTGAGGAGTGTTCCCATGTTTAAATGATGGAAAAAAAAATACTTATGTGACCCATGAAGATGAAATGACCAGGATGTGCCTGGGCAGAGTCAAGGTCACACGTTGCCCACAGAGCTCCTTGTAGCTCAGGTTGCCTTCTTGGCTACTGAAAGACAAATTCATTCCCTGCCAGTGTTCTTCTGAGACTGACCCCAAATTTCCCTTCTGTCTCCATCTCTGTCAGTTAATTCTGTAGAACTGAACTTCCCAGGAAAGCTCCAAGTGGGGACATTTATTTATAATGTGGAGAGAAACCTTCCTGACCTCATGTGACCCCGTCTCCGTCTTTGGCCCAAACCTGATACATCCATCCTGACCAAATGGAAAACTGTCAGTTTGAGGAAGAGCAAGGCATATTTTTTCCAAAACAGCTTCATTTAAAAAAGGTGAAGATTCTGAAAAAATTAGGGGGTGGGGAGAACCCATAAGAACATACCTCGTGAATCTACTGGTTCAGTCACAAAGAAACACCCTCATCAGAGAAGATATTTAAGTTTCATACAAATGTTATACAAAGAAATTGTGAAAAAAATACTTCCGTATGCGAAAAGCAATTATGCTTCACAAATAAGGCTTGGTTTTTGTTTCTTTTGACAACTGCAATTGACAAATGTTCTTTCTTGTTTTCCTCTAGTACCCTCTTTTTTATTTCTTTTTATTATGAGTAACTAGCTGGAAACTATACAGTTCACATCCTCTTATCAATAATGAAGAGAAAGGAAACAAGATTAAAGTGTACAACAAAATGTACTGAAATGAAACCGTACAATTAATTTTTATCCTATACATACATCACCTTTTTGCTTTGTTCAATGCTTCTTGAACATGCATACAAAATGGTACTATAGCATACAGAGTGTAACGGCAGAGTGGTGTCCTGCTTCCCCTCAAACTGCTTTTGTTTCATATTGACATATAAACCTAAAATTCCATCGTATAAATATTACATACATGCTTCATCTCAGGCTCAAATGTCCTCCGAGTGTGTCTCGCCTTTGACTTTTCACTTCTATGAAGCATGGCCATCTCTTACCAAGAAGGTGTGTGTGTCTTTAAAGGAACCACAAAGCAAAGAAAATCTCTCTTTTGGAGCTTCGGACTTGAATGCTTTCTACGGTCTTCTCTTCTGCAAACTGCGGTGAGCGGGGTTGTTTCTAGTTAATCATCTGTAAACAAAGATATGGGTTTTTCCTTTTTTTCTTTTGTCCCTTTTATTGGAGTAGAGTCATCATGGAAATCACATCAGATTAATGAGCACATCTATGTGCTCTTCTGGTCCAGAGAGCTTCCCTTTTAAAACATGGTAACATAGTACTTGAAATAGGCCAGTGGGTGCATGTGATGTGTCCATAGCAGCACTAAACTCCATGCTGGAAATTCCTGATCCCAATGTGCTGTGTACAGACATAAAATGGAAACAGCTCACAGGGTGTCACAGAGAAGGAGCTGTGCACCGTGAAGCAACCCCTGTCCCCTCTCTGTACCCCTGTGTCAGACTGGCTGGGTGACCATCCTTTCTCCAGCATCCAAACAGTCTTTTTGTTGTTGTGTGTGTCTTTTGTTTTGTTTTGTTTTGCTTTTCTCTTTCTCTCTCTCTCTCTCTCTTTTAAAGAAGTTAAAGTTAGTACAAGTGTGAGAAGGGGAAGGTACTCTAGGCTTGATGACAGTCACAAATTGTATATTATTTACATCTAAAGCAAAGATTTCATGTGGGTGGAACATTCCACAGTGAAGGGTAATGCCAGACATGATATAATGTGCCCTGCCCTCCATGCCAGTTGCAGAGGCCAAGTCAGAGGGTGGCAGTCCTCCTGTCTCATGTTTCTTTGCCATTTCTGGTTTCCCTGGTGTCTGGATTTTTTCCCTCTATGGAGTGGGTGGTGTGTGTCCTAGCATGTCCCTAGGCACAGAAGGTGTCCAGGTGGGACTCTTTCAGGATGAGGCTCCTTGAACTGGTACCAGTGTTCTGCTCAGAGCGGGCTGAGCCTCGCTTCTCCTCACTGCCGCTCCAGCAAGTGGATTTACTGCTCTGGGAATGGTCTGGGAGGGGGAAAGCCAAGGGGAAAGGGAGATTTAGCTTTCCTGCCAATCCCTGGCCATTCCTGCCCACCCCCTTCTACTTGATCTGCACCTGCTTCCCCAGGAAGCCAACTTCCCCTCCCAACTCTCCAACACACAGGGGGGAAATCCTGCCACTGTTTACTGATCTGGATTTTGGGGCCTTTAAGGATTTAACAAGAGCTGGTTGGAAAAACAGAAGGGCTTTGTGCTCAGAAAAAATAAAGATGAGGGGGGAAACGTACTAACGTATCGAGAAAGGGGTTTCTTATGCAGTAATTGCGACCAGGCACTCTTACTGCATGTGTAGACACAAAGAACCCCAAGCTCTTGTTATATTTAACCTTGGGCACCAAGAAAGGCACTGAGATTTGGTGTTCAGTCTACTTAATCCTGTTAACGGAGTTTCTTTCATCACTGTATAGACAACTTGAAAGCAGACTTATACCTCAACCAGCCAAAGGAAAAAGAGTGAAGACCAGAATGGTTAAGCCCACCTGGGCTTAACGGTTAAGCCCAACTGGCTCCGAGTATGGACAAGCTAATGGGTCAACAGAGGATGAAAGAACCACAGTAAGGGCTAAGGGAGTTTCAAGGACACGTGCACCATAAGGAGCTACATCGTGGATGAGTAAGACGTGAGGACACTGAAGGAAGAGCCAAATGAGGTGTCTGTTCAGCGGGGAGACACCCAGCCTGCAGGCTCAGTGGGATGGCCGACTCTGAGAGACCCACCAGCACATCACTGAGATCTCATCATATATTAGATCGTTTACCAAGTTCAGACAGATTGGGACAAAACTTTTTTTTTTTTTAACTTCTTGAGGTGGGATGATAATATATGAACACAAGAGGTCGACTATCAAGCTTAGAGACAGAATCAGAGTGGGGGAGCAAGGGACCAGATCATCACCTAGAACGTAAGTACTCTTATCATCGCCTAGTGATAGGCAGAATGTGTGTGGTTCTGATCTCTGGTTCGAGAAGAGAAGCAGCAAAGACAGTGATAAGGATCTCCCAAGTCACATATTCACTCAGGAGAGAACACATTCTCGTCACTTGTATCTATGACCCAAAGGGAGCGCTATTGTGGTGGGCAGAGCTGGGTTCCAGGGTGGAGCTATCTTAGGGTTCTTGAGTCCAAATCCACCCCTTCTTAGACATTCTTCCCTACTCGTGACACCTACATTGTTAGTCCTCTGGAAAGTCGGTGATTGAGCTGGTCATCACGACATGGAAACTCTGACAACAATGTACTCAAGTCACATCGAATCTCCCCAGCTCTGACAAAGATGTACTCAAGTCACATCGAATCTCCCCAGCTCTGTTGAAGGCAGAGAACAGCTAGGCAGCGGGGCTTAGCTTACTTAGCACAGGAGCCACATCCCAGAGCCAGGCCACCTGAGTAAGTGCAGAGCCTGACCTCTCCCATGGACAGGACAGGGCACGCTGGCTGATTCAGCCAATCACTGCAGAGGAAATGGGTGTTACTTCAGCACTCACCATGAAAATAGCAAGGATGAAGCCCCTTCAAGAAGCCAGATCAGGAATTCCCTGGCAGTTCGGTGGTTAGGACCTCGTGCTTTCACTGCCAAGGGTACAGGTTCAATCTCTGCTTGGGGAACTAAGATCTCATGAGCTGGTTAGCATGGGCAAAAAATAAATAAATAAATAAATAAAATAAAAGCAGGAGAGAGAGAGAAGCCAGACCATCCATCCTCTCTCTCTCATATCCTCCTGCTGTTTCCAATGGCCATCAGGAGCACCGTGAGGAAGAAACCAGGCAAAGCCAAGACCCATCACTCAGAAACATACATGCTCACAAAGAAAACACACACACACACACATTCACTCAGGAGACGAGCACACTGCCTGCTGGGAAAAGATCCCCGTTGGCTGTCATGAAGTTGGTTCATACTTCCACTTCTGCACTGGGTAGTTTGTGTGAGGCTGGTGCTCTGTGATGTTTGGGGGCAGAGGCAGGTGGTTTGTCACACCTGTTGCTAACTGAAGATACAGCAAGGCAACGTCAGAGACTGGCAGAGAGCTAGAGTCTGGAAGAGAGCTCAAGTCCGTACAAACCCACTAGCTCTCTATCTTGCTGTCCAACAGGCTACTGACCCTAGAACTGGAGAGCTTATGAGTCAGTGTTGCCATTTTCCAAATTGAGGCAGTCATAGAAGACTAAGGCTTTTACAAATGTATATTAAACCATGAACTAAGATCACTGGACGCTGAACGAGATTACAGGTGGAAATAAGGCGTACCATGATGTAAAAGCCATAAATTCCCAGAAGTTTGAAAGCAAATTTCCTTCAGAACCACTCTGCCAAGAGCTTAGTTCATCCAGGGAAACTGTAGGCGCTGGCTCCACCACACTTAGGTGGCAAGGCTCCATCAAAGGAACCTAGATTATTTAGGCTAAGTATAATCATGAATCTACTGCCAAGGCTGATGAGAGATCAGGAAAGAGAGTGTGATGGAGGTGCATGGAGTGACAAGGGATGAGGAAGGAGCCACAGGTGAGATTTTACTGGACCATACCTCAGCCATGATGGTAGGACTCAGACACATACTTATTTGAAATGGAAGAGCCCAAAATGTGCGCCATGAAGTGTCTCAAGAAAACAACCCTTATGGCAAAGAATTTGGCAGGGAAATGGTTGAAGATATGCGAGTGGTGAGCGGGGAGAAAAAACACCCAGGGAAAAGTAAGGCTATACAGAGATGGAAATGTAATCACAGTGCACTAGTTGACTCTGAGACCAACAGCACGACCATAATGATGGACACACAGATGGTCATCTGGCAAGGTTTATGACTCAGCCAACAGCCGGAACTGAGGTGGGCCATCTGCAGTTATAGAATAGAATGCACAAGATCTCTCCACCTTGGTGATGGGAACTCAGAGCAGGAAAATGGAAAAGTCTGAAAATGACAGTGGAGGAGACGTGAGGGAATAAATGTGCACCAAGAGAGGGGTCCAGAGACAGTTTCCTTCAGCTGGGAGAACAAGGACTAAGGAATAAGTGTTGTACTGGAGCAAGGAAGCCTATAGAGCACGTCAAACAGTGACAGAGTGGTCTTGGAGAGAGGGGAGAAGAGAGGTGATAAGTGACCCCAATTCTCATCTTCAAAATCACAAGTCAACACACAACGTCTAGATAAAGTCAAGAAACAGCAATATGAGGAAATAAGTTATCTATAAATAAGTACAGGATGCAAAAAATAGCCATGAAGACTGGGGCAAGGAATTGTTTTTCCCTGTGTGATTTTACTTTCTCTGACTACACACATCCCGTCGTATCAGGGATGGTACAGGGGATTCATCCCACGACCCACCATGGACACCAGATTGCATGGAAACTTAATCTCATGGCCAGCCCTTCATAGCCACATCCACAGATTCAACCAGCTACAGATTGTGTAGAAATTCATTCATTACAGGAACGTAATTCCGCTCAGATTTGGACTGCATAATCCAAACCCATGTTGTTCAAGGGTCAACTCGATATGCATGCATCACTTTAAAATCTTAAGATGAAGAGACAAGTGAACAGGAGAGTGATATGGACAGCCAAAGGAAGTTCCTAACTCCTGTTTAACCTTTCTTTCTCTCAACTAGACCCTCATCTTAACCAGCCTGGTTCCAGAGGTTGATAAAGAGCACAGGAACCTCCATGTTTGTAACGCTCAGCTTTCCTCCAGCTTCCACCTACACTGTCAGCAAGCAGTGAGCACATACAGAAGTCGTCAGGCATATGAGGAATGAGAAAATGAGCTGGTCTGTCTGCTTTGACACAAGCCTTCAGCCAGAAGGCTGTGGAGTGCAAAAAAGGGGGAAATGAACAGGCGTGAGCTCACAGTCCTGATCAGGCATCCAGGAACCTCCAGCTCAGCTCACACTCTAGAATAATCCTGAAACACTCCCTAATAAATGCTGACAATTGAGGCTCCTTCCCTCTGTCCCCTCTAGTCATCAGGCTCCCTGAGATGTTCTTCTCCTACTCCAGCCTCTGCACCAACTCACCAGCATCTCTAGACCCTTACCTCTTTTCTCCACCCTCCCTTTTCATCCCCTCACACACTAGGGTGCTTCAGGTCGGGTGGTCAACCAATGATGGTCCACAGGCAAAATCCAGCCCAATGCCTGCTTTCCCAAGTGCAAGTTCACTGCAGCACAGGAACGTCTCTTTATGTGCCATCTCTGGCTGCTTTCATCTGACAACAGCAGTTCTGATAAAAACTGGTGGTCCACCAACCCCTAAGGCCAGGAAACACCTCATTCACCTCACAACTGCCAGATGCTGTATCTCTCAACCACGTTTGTACATGCAAGCCTCCTTGTCACACCAGATTCTGTACCCCACAGCATCACCAACCCTCATCTTCCCATGTGGATGACACCACTGTGCTGCTCCAAATCACTTTCATCAAGAGGCTTTTTAGTTCTTCTTCACTTTCTGGCATAAGGGTGGGGTCATCTGCCTATCTGAGGTTACTGATATTTCTCCCAGCCACCTTGATTCCAGCTTGTACTTCTATTTTACAGATTAGAAATAAAAGAGGGCCTGAGAAATCCCTTGTCCTGGGACACAAAGAAAACCAAGACAGAGAGGCGAGGCTAGAGACATGGATTCTTGAGTCACCACTTGGGCTCTTCCCACATATTCCCAAAGCGTTAAGTCTTTTACTCTTTCTGTCCATGACTCAAAGAAATAAGCCAAGCCTTAAAGCAGGGATTGCAAACTCACAGCACAAGAGCCACGTGGGGCAAGCAGATGTGTTATTTAGGAAGCAATGATTTGATCCAATGCTTTCCAATCTTTCGTTATTTGCTGCTTTTAACTTAGAATGTGCTGGCCAATTCAGAAACCCGGAAGTTTCACACAGAAATTAAGATTTTAGGCTTGCCTGAAAGAGCAGAAGACCTGGCCATTCTCGGTCACAGGGCTTCAAGCCTGGCTGGGGCTGAGAACTACTGTCCCATTTCGGTTGGGGGAGCACTGTCTCCAGGTCACCCAGCTGCCCAGCCCCCATCTTGCTCCCTGCCCTGAAGCAGAGTCAACCATCATTGTGCTTCTACTCTTTTTCTACTGGTAACTGAGTCCAGAGGAAAGGCACCCATTTCCATGTCTCAAGCAAAAGGAAAAACGATAAAACAACAGGAGTTTCCTACATATACAAGCAAAAATTGGCAAAAGTCTATTTCTAACAATAATTTCATTTAACCTGTTTGTATTTCCTACTCCCAATAGTGAGCGTCATCCATCTGTAGGTAAATAATCCGTTACCCTACAAGCTTGAAAAGAGGAAATCCCCATCAACTCTGTATTGTCTTCATTCTAGAGCAATGGTTACCATGAGTGGGATCACGGAAGAGAAAATCGTAAAAGGGCAAGAGCCACAAACAGCCCAGCAGGATCAGGAGTGAACTATATCCACCTCCTCCAGGGCTCAAAGGGAAAGAATCAAAAAATCCAATCTGGTTTGATTTCTGGATCTCAGTGCTGGTGCAGTTGGTAACTAATGTTCGGACCCAAGAATGACAAGCATGACCACATTTGCTTGGATACTGGAGCCCAAAGGAGGTGAATTCAGATCCTGCTCCTCTGCTTCTATTAGTTGTGTGACCCTGAACGGGTGGACTACCTCTCTGAGCCTCAGTTTCTTCCCCTGGACAATGGGTTTGATAACATTATCAACCTTCCAGGACAATCTTTGCACAGTGCCGGGGGGATAGGAAGTCCTCCGTAACTCCTTATTGACAATAACAAATCGAGGAGCTAGACTAGCTGCCTGGAAGAACCCAAGAAAGATATGGACTGCATAGTTCATCCACGTCACTCAATCTCCTAACCAAATGGGCAATCCAGCAAGGAGTGCTTTGGTTAGACAGCCTAGGTGACATCCAACGACAGCTCCTTTCTCACCCAAAGGTCCAGAGCACCCAGTGACAAAGAAATCTGAAGATTCCTTTAAAAACTGTAAATAGAATGGCCACACGACCCAGCAATCCCATTGCTGGACTTACACACCAAGGAAACCAGAACCGAAAGCGACTCATGTACCCCAATGTTCATTGCAGCCGTGTTTACAATAACTAGCACATGGAAGCAACCTAGATGTCCATCGGCAGATGAATGGAGACGAAGGCTCTGACCCATACGCACAATGGAATTTTACTCAGCCATTAAAAAGAATGCATTGGAATCAGTTCTAATGAGGTGGATGAAACTGGAGCCTATTATACAGAGCGAAGTAAGCCAGAAAGATAAAACACCAATACAGTAAATTAACGCATATATATATATGGAACTTAGAAAGATGGTAATGATGACCCTATATGTGAGACAGCAAAAGAGACACAGATGTAAAGAAGAGACTGCTGGACTCGGCGGGAAAAGGCGAGGGTGGGATGATTTGAGAGAATAGCATTGAAACATGTATAGTATGTGAAATAGATCACCAGTCCAGGTTTGATGCATGAGACAAGGTGCTCAGGGCTGGTGCACTGGGATGAATGACTCTGAGGGATGGGATGGGGAGGGAGATGGGAGGGTCGGGATGGGGAACGCATGTACACCCAGGGCTGTATCATGTGAATGTATGGCAAAAGCCACTACACTATTGTAAAGTAATTAGCCTCCAGTTGCTATAAATTTTAAAAAAGAGGTAAAAAATAAAAAGAAAGATTAGAAAATATTTTAACTAAGTGATAATAAAAACACAGCGCATCAGAATTCATGAGATGCATGTCTAGAAGTGTTCACAATTTTAAATGCTTCTATTAAAAATGAATAAAAGCCTAAGGCAATGGAAAAAAGAAAAAACAAAAACAAAAACCTCCCTCAAAGCGTTCAGCAAAGGCTATGTATAGGAAAGGTGAGGGATAGGTGTGATTAGCTCTTGCAAATTTCTTGCTGTCAGATCGTATGTTCTTGAAGTAAGGTGGTGGTCAGCTAACTGTGTTCCTGTAATCCTTGAGGGAAGCAAATATTATTCCCTATTCCCTATTTCCTGAAAAGATAGGTCCCAAGCTTGACGTTCACCCTCCATGGTCCTGGTTGGGGGGGAGGGGTCCCTGTGCAGGCTGGTTTTTCTAGTCATGGAGCATTCATCTAGCACCCACTCTTGTTACTTCCAGCAGTGCTCGGTCCTAGGTGGAAGAGGTAATTCTCAGTTCTCTGTGCCCTCCTCTTACCAAGGCCCCCATACACTGCCCAGCCACCTTCAATGAGGGAGCCAGGTACCCAGCATGTAGCTGACCCTCAGCCTCCTCAGTCTACCCAGTTGGAGAGCTGGGTCCTGTAGACTGTGACCCATGCAGATTGCCACAACCATTCGGTCATGGAGGTGGGGATGGAACACGTTGGCCATTGCTTTCAAACCTGGTCCAGACCAGTCAGTGGCTTCAGCAAGGGCTCTGGGACTCTGCAAGACACAGCCTGTTCCCAAGCTCCACAGTTCATTCCCCATCCCAAGGCCCAAGGGCCTAGAGGGCTCTATGGGAAGGCTGTAATATATCTCACTACACTCTGCTCAGAGGCTTTCTGTTGGTGGTATTGGGGTTTCTAATGCCACTAAAGGTCTTGGGCTGAGGTCTGCAGCACCGTTTTCCACCCTGCCTCTATTACAGTATCTTCCTTGATGAGCTTATTCAACCTGGGACTAAAAGTTGGTAACTTGGACCATCACGGACCATTTCCAGTAGCCCAAGGACCACATTCTACTCTGTTTCTATAATGAAGGGATTTCAACTTCACAATGTCATGTGATGTAAAAGATTTCTTCTTCCTCTAACTGAAATATTTAACTTACAATAATGTCTCAATGGATATATATTGCAAACGAGGCTACCATTTATTTATTCACTGCTGGAATTATACTTGATGTGTAAGGTGTTTGAAACAATTATCATTGGGGTATAGTTGCATTACAATGATGCTTTAGTTTCTGAGTACGTATGTCCAAGTGAATCCATTTTAGGTGTACACATATCCCCTCGTTTTTGGATTTCCTTCCCATTTAGGTCACCACAGAGCAGAGTCGAGTCCCCTTGTTCTTTCACTTTTCTCATACTGTAACATTTTCATAAATGTTAACTGGAGGTTAATTACTAAACAATATCGTGATGGTTTCTGCCATGCATCAACATTAAGAAGCCGTAAGTATATCGGGGTCCCACCCATCCTGGAGCCTCTCCCACATCCCCTCCTATGCTATTTTTCTGGGTTGTTCCAGAGCACTGCTTTGCATTCCCTGCTTCGTGCCAAGGAAAATCTGAAAGATGATTTTTCTGTATGAAACATGTAATTTTCTTTATCTCACATGTGAGAACATGGGTGCAGATTTTTCTACATGAAATAGGAAATATGTACTTCATGTTTGAAAATCTACTTGTATAGTTTTTTCATCATATATGGAATCTTGTCTGTTTCACATGTGGATATCTGTGCACACTTTTTCCTACATGAATGGGGAATTCCAGATAGTTCAGATATGAAAAGTTGAGCATATGCTTTCCTGTCTGACCTCTGAAGTTGTATCCATTTCCTATGTAAAAATCTCAATGAAATTTTACTGACATGAAGTATGCAATTAAGATATGGGAACCAACAGGAAATTGGAATTCTATTTCATAAAAGAAATTCTGGGCACCACTGTTTCTTCATGAAATACTTAATTCTTTGTATTTCTTACATAGAAAACAATGACTGTCCACCATGAAATAGGGAGATCTCTGTATTAACTGCATCAAAATCTAGGCACTAATTTTCCTTCATGAAACTTGAACTTCTCTATATTTCACATCTGATAATCAGAATGAACATTTCCCTATGAGAAATAAGGAAATCTCTGCATTTCATGTAAACCATTGGTTCTTCAGTCTCTGAAACACCTGTTTGCATTTGTGTCCCTGTGTGTTACACGTGTGTGTGTACACATATGTGCTTGTGTCACCTGTTCCTGTGTGTGTGTGTGTGTGTGTGTGTGTGGCCTAATGTAGGTGCTCAGTGTGAAACACCAGACATCCTAGGAGGCAGAGTGTGAGCATTGCATCTATCCAGGCACTTAACGTGAGTGTGCCCACGTTAGCTATGTGGCCGAGAGGAAGAGAGTAAGCAATGGTCAGGAGGAGCACTTTACTCCACTTGAAACACTTGCAGGAGGAGCTCTGCTTCTCTGGGAATTGCATCTGCAGGAGCACATCCTTAGCCGCTGGGGTGCCTGCTTTAAGCCGTGGGCCAGGGGAAAGACCAAGAGCTGACAGACAGCAGGCCAGGGGCTCCAGGGTGGTTTGGCTTGGGGCTGCATTGTGGGGCCCAAAGAGCGAGCCAAGGAAAGTGTGCTGCTTCATCCTCAGAGTATGGCTGCATTCCTGACACTGCTCAAGCCTAAGGCACACGGTTAGGGACGGACTCTGCAGGCGGTGAACTTTGGTGAGGTCAGCGGTAACAGCGCCTCCCCCGCCGATCCCCACCCCCCACCAAACCCACCCACGCTCTGCCCGTGGCTTGCCGTTTAGATCCAAGGTGAGCACCTGTGTCCCTGACGTACCCACGAACCTTGTGTCACCTGTGTGAACCCCTGAGCACACAGAGTCGCCCGCTTCCCCAGTGGCAATTTCAAGCTTGACGGTGGCTGCAGTGTCACCTTCAGATTCCTTGCCTTCGACTCCAGCTGGCCTGGCTTGCCCAGTCACTGGTCTGGCACATCTATACTGTTGGTCAGGCAAACGGCTTGTGTGGACCGGCGCACTGTGCACTGAGCCAAGTTGGGCCCCTGCGTGCCCAGAATTCCAAGGGGTGTGTCCCGTGAGTGAACGCCTTTTGACTCCATTTGATTGGTTCTGTGATGAGGTCTGGAGGTCAGGGTATAGAGTTCAGCTCCTTCCCGCCACCATATTACCCGTGCGTGGTGGCACACGGTTCTGCGCATGCCTGTCTCCCTTTCCCTGCTCATTGGCTGTGGGCAAGTAACCAGTTGGTTGTGCCACGTAGACTGCGGCTGGTTGGCGGACTTTGCCGGCCACCAGCTGTGCTCTCACGTCCAGCTTCTTTGTGGCTCTGGGCTACGGCCAGAACACCATAGAGAGTGAGATGGGGCCAGAGGAAGGCGGCAGCACCCCGGGATCCTGGGTCTTAGTTGTGAGCCCGGGTCTTCTCGAGGGATGGACCCTGGGGCCTACCAGCGCGGTGGGGGCGGCAGAGGCAATGCAGGCCGCAGGTAGTGCACCAGGCGAAGAGGCCGCCCTCTTCTGGGTGGAGCCGGTAGGGAAAGGTGCAGCCCTGGAGGAGGGAGAGTTGGCGGGATTCGGGCAGGAGTTCCAGCTGCTGGTGTTAGACATCATGGAGGAGGTGGAGGTGGTGGCCTATGAGGAGCAGGAGCAGGTGTCCTCGCAGGAGCAGCGCCAGGAACATCCAAGCCCCAGAGCCCCCAGGGATCAGCCCACACTGGAGGCCCTGACGGCCCTGCAGCTGGAGCTGGATTTTGTGAATAAGAAAGCCCAAAGGGCCCGCGCTCGCCTGAAACACAAGAACTGCCAGAGGCGGAAGCTGCGTCTAGAACACAGAAGTGCCATCATCGAGGGAATCCGTGGAATCTGGGTCGAAGTTGTATCCCTTGATGTGGTGCTTGTGAATTTTTTTTTTTTTTCAATCTGGGTAATTGCAGAAGCAGTTTAGAGATCTGGCAGTTCTGGTACAAAATGTATTTTTTTGGATGCTGAGTATTGGTTACTGTTCTGTGTATCTGTTCCCGATATAAGGTGTGATGTCCTTGCTGTTCTGGGTAGCACAAATTGCTACTTGGGCTTTATTTGCAGAGGTCCCAATCAGAATTGTCATTAGCACCAGGGACTCTTCAGAGAAAAGGCTTGTCTGCGATCCAGGTCTTCTCTGAAAAGCTGCGTGAATTTGGCGGTGAGGTTGGGATGTGTAAATGCTCATGCTGCTTGTACGTAGGAGTGCCTGTTTTCCAGAAGTAAGCTAAGTTTTAGGAGGCTGAGATGGAGCTTAGGGCCTTTCCTCTTAGGAACAGAACCTGCTCTGGTAGTGCATTTATAGGCACAGCCTTGGGGCTTGTCATGCCTTCATACAGCTGCGTTAACAGAAATGTGACGAGTTAACTCGTCGCAAGATGAAGTCAGACAGCGCCATTCTACACTTTAGGCTAGATTTGTCCTTCCAGCACTTTTTTCCTCTAGCATCTAGAGGCTCCTTGACCTAAAGCAGTTTATGAACCACCCTCAAATGTCAGCTATGATGGCTGACCAAGATGAAGACATACTTCACTTCATGACCAACTTAAAGGTCAGGCAGGGGACACCGATAATTGTGGGGGGAAGGTGACTGCGGAGGGGAGAGGACATGATTTACCCCTGAAAACAGGAAAGGACAGCTCTTCTGTAAAGGGGTTTCACACCCATCCACCCCTACCCTACTCCCCACACTTTGTCCTGGCAGGTGGAGGAACTCAGGCATCCCTCTCATCACTGTAAGATCACACTGTCCTTCTGGAAGAATAGGTATTTCCAGAATGAAGTGATTGTTAAGGATTATCTCATTAATGTCACTGGTAAGAGGCAGCTCCTTGGATTTGGTGGGTGGGGGCAGAAAAGTGTAGGTTGAATTGGAAAGTGATTTAGGTCTTTCTCCCATACTCCTTTTCCTGCAGGATATCAAGCATCTCATTCCACCCTAATTCGCTGGAACCAGGGATTTGAACGCAAGGCATACAGCCGCAGGCACCATGACAGCAGCGTTAACTTCTTCAACTGGTCCTTTGACCACAATTTCACAGGATCTGACCGGATTGCTGAGGTAGGGTCCCACGCGGCCACTGGGCCAGAACTGGTGATGTATGTTGGAATTCTTGGCGGTGTACAGGAGGGCTCAGGGTCTGGCCAGCCCCGTGCTGACCTAGCTCATTGCCCTGACAGTTCATCATAAAGGATCTCTGGCCCAATCCCGTGTGGTACTATATGAGGAGGAAGGCTCTGACACGAGAGGTACTGGGAGGACGAGAGGCGAGGAGCCCAGGGATTGGGCACTGGCATAAGTGTTTTCCAGAAACTTGGGTCACTTATTTCACTTGTGGAGAAAGTGAGACTCTGTGGAATGCAGAGTAACACCATGGAATGAGGGAATCAGCAAGAGACAGCAGAAGTAGAGAACTGTAGTGAAAAACAGGTTCTAAGTAGAGAAGCTTGAGGTAGATGAAGTGTCCTGGTCAGGGCAATGTCACTCCAATTTATATCTGGCTCAGCTGCACATCTCTGAACTGGCATTCCATGGCCAACAAGGCAACCCTCAGGCTCCTCTTAAATTGGGGCCCACCTACTATTGAAATCCCCTTTCTACAACGATCTGTGAGTCTCCTTTCTGCTAGGCTGTTCCCCACTGACCATCATTTGATTCCATTTTGATCATCACACTTGTTTCTATTTTTGTTTTCTTTTACATTTTTTCCACATGCCACTCTCATTCTGAGAATACTGACCACTGTGTAGGATTATGGAGAATAGTCTTTTAACTTATTTATTTTACCTGGAGGATGATTACTTTACAAAACCATGATGGTTTTTTTTCATACATTGGCCAACACGAATCACCCATAGATATACACGTGTCCCCCCAAATGCTGAACCCAACCCCCACCGCCCTCCCCTACCTGTCTTTCTGGGTTGTCCCACAATATGACTTTGGTTGCCTTGCTTCACGCATCAAATTTGCGCTGGTCGTCTATTTTGCATAAGGTAATGTAAATGTTTGAGGGCTATTTTCTCAAATTAACCCAGACTCACATTCCACCACGGAGTCCAAATTCTGTTCTTTATATGTCTGTGTCTTATTTGCTGTTCTGCATGTTCGATGTCCGGTACCACCTACGTGGTCCTAAACTCCATATATTTGTACTAACATGCAGTATTTGCTTTTTCTCTTTCTGACTTTCTTCACACTCTTAATAGGCTCCATATTCATTCCAACTCATTAGGACTGAGTTCAAGGCATTCCTTTTTAGAGCTGAGAAACATACCATTGTGTATATGTACCCCGACTCCCTTAACCCTTCATCTGCCGATGGCCATATAGGTTGCTTGCATATCCTAGCTCTTGTAAATAGTTGTACAGTGAAGATTGGGGTGCGTGGTTTAAAAACCTGTATGCAGATCAGGAAGCAACAGTTCGAACTGGACATGGAAAAACAGACTGGTTCCAAATAGGAAAAGGAGTACATCAAGGCTCTATGTTGTCACCCTGCCTGTTTAACTCTCTATGCAAAGTACATCATGAGAAACGCTAGGCTGGAAGAAACACAAGCTAGAATCAAGTTTGCCAGGACAAATATCAATAACCTCAGATAAGCAGATGACACCACCCTTATGGCAGAAAGTGAAGAAGAACTAAAGAGCCTCTTGATGAAAGTGAAAGAGGAGAGTGAAAAAGTTGGCTTAAAGCTCAACGTTCAGAAAACTAAGATCATGGCATCTGGTCCCATCACTTCATGGGAAATAGATGGGGAAACATTGGAAACGGTGTCTGACTTTATTTTGGGGGGGTCCAAAATCACTGCTGACGATGATTGCAGCCGTGAAATTAAAAGACACTTACTCCTTGGAAGGAAGTTTATGGCCAACCTAGATAGCATATTTAAAAGCAGAGACATTACTTTGCCAACAAAAGTCCGTCTAGTCAAGGCTATGGTTTTTTCAATGGTCATGTATGGATGTGAGAGTTGGACGGTGAAGAAAGCTGAGTGCCGAAGAATTGATGCTTTTGAACTGTGGTGTTGGAGAAGACTCTTGAGAGTCCATTGGACTGCAAAGAGATGTCATCAGTCCATCCTAAAGGAAATCAATCCTGGGTGTTCATTGGAAGGATTGATGTTAAAGCTGAAACTCCAATACTTTGGTCACTTCATGCAAAGTGTTGACTCATTGGAAAAGACCCTAATGCTGAGTAGGATTGGCGGGAGGAGGACAAGGGGACTACCGAGGATGAGATGGTTGGATGGCATCACTGACTCGATGGACATAGGTTTGGGTAGACTCCTGGAGCTGGTGATGGACAGAGAGGCCTGGACTGCTGCAATTCATGGGGTCACAAAGAGTCAGACACGACTGTCCGACTGAACTGAACTGAACCGAACTGAGAGAGGAAATGTAAAAGTTCACAGACTCTCTCTCCTGGAAACTGACTTGAAAGGTTAAAGCTGTCTTTAGTGTTGTTCCGGGAGGCTAGGTTGACATATATGTATCTGTTTCTCTGTCCGTTTTGAAAGGAAACCCCCAATTTTGAGAAACTTATGTTGGAGTGTCCCCCTTTACCTAAAATAGAAAACCTAAGAAGGTGCTTCACATGAAGATCAATGGCCAACTAGTCCTCTCTGACATGAAAGTAATGAAGAGTGGTCTGCTGGTGAAACAGATCGAGAGGGAGAAACCAGTAAACATGAAATAATTCTGAAGGATAAATAGAAAGCATCAACCATAGGTGTCTGTGTATTGTTCGGCCAGGTCCTCAGGACAGATACTTCAACTCCATGTAGGATTCTCACTGTAACGCGTGGGAATTACCAGACCATGGAGAGTTATAGAGGGGGTTAAGTCATATGTTGGGGTTGTGTCAGGGGACAAGTTCTTCCTGTGGGGTGGGGTTGGGGAGGAAGGAGAAGGAAGAGGAGGGGCCATTAACTGTGGGTCTGGCAACTTGACAAGGGAAATGTGGATGTTCATGGAAAGGGTCTGGTGAACAAGAGCCAGAGATCGAAATAGTGGGACACAACTTTGTTGGAAGGTGGTGCCCCAGGTATCGTCACTGTTGGATATCATCAGGCATTTTAAGAGTACAGGACAAGGAAAAAGCCTTAACATTCAACTCACTATGAACCACATAGCCTCCTTGTGTATATGACTGCACAGTTCACCTTTTCTCAGAGTCAGCTTCCCAGGCCTAGGGTTCCAGGTAACATCTTAGGGGATGGGGGCATAAAGTATATGGAGGGGCTGTGGCCCAGAGCAAAAGCGAGGGGGTGGGAAGGCAGTAAGGATATTAATTTCTGGCAAAAGTGACCAGGGGAAAAGATAAATCACCAGGAAACAGACAAACAAAAACAGATCCCATCGTGTATGTTTGAGCTCATGTGAACTCTGTTCTTTTTCCCAAGAACTCAGTTTAGGTACAAAGTCTGCAGGGGCAGAAGTCAGGGGAATGGGGATGTTAAACAGGCAAAGTCCAGCCTACGCAGCCGTGCACTCTGTGTCGCATGATGGCTCAGTGCTTAATATCCTTTTTTCCAGGAAAGCTTAAGCTCTGTGCCCAAGGCCCTCTGTCAGGCCTAGGTGCAGAAATAACATTTTCCCACAAACCCTCTGGTGACAGTGTCTATTCCTTGCTGAATGGCTCAGCACAGGCTGTATAAAACCACAAGTGGCCTTCTTCTGGGCTTTGTCGCTACTCTGTGGGCCAAGGGCCAATGGGAACACCTGGAGAATACAGAGCTTACGGAGGGACTGGTCGAACTTAGGGTGGCCCTTTCCAGGTAGATGGCTGCTTTCCGGAATCACGTCCACCTCTGGATTGGGCAAAGGACAGACTGGCACAAAGGGAGTAGGGAGAGGTCAACGTTTGTCCTCTCACCCCAGATACAATGGCTCCAACGTGGGCATTCCTGTGGGTGATATTTCTGTCTCACATGGAGTTCTCACTCCAAAAATTGTCTCCCGACAGCAGCATCTCTTTGGAGGGCAAAGGGTAAAGGATGAACGTCAAAGTTCATGGGTTTACGGATGCCCCCTTCAAGGTGCACTGAATGAGATCTCCTGCTCAGGGCCAACTTTTGCATTTGAATATCTTCAGCCTAGTATGCCCCTTCTACAGAGGAGCATCTACAGTTCCAGAAGGCAAGGCTTGTCCTTCTCTGGGTGCTTTCTGTACAAGCAGCGCAGCAAACAATGGAAACATGTCTTCTTACTTTCTTAATCTGTAATCTTCAAAGGATCCTGGGGGCTCCGGCAGGCTGGTACCTGTCTTTCTCAGCGCCAGTTCAAAACAAAACAACACAAAGCAGAAACTATGCTGTAATAAGTCTGCTGTGGGTGTGGGATGGTGTATTGGTGCATGCTTTGGGGGACCTTAGACTGGGCTCATTCTAGGGGCTGCATGGTAGTTATCCACATTCAGAAGTTTTAGTAAGGCATTTCAAAGAAGTTAAAGACAAGAAACGTTAAGGACAGGGTTCCCCAACACCTACTATCTCCTGTCTTCAGTACCAGTGCTTCAGTACCAGGGGTGGCTTTAGCTCTAACCTGACGTGGAGTGAAGAGTGCAGAGATAGTCATGGATCAGTTAGTAAACCTGAACTATGCATGGTTGACTTGATGGTCATTCTCTGGAAACTTGCCATGACATGTGTCCCCATGTCTTTCGGGCTTTCACTTGGGCCCTAAGGTCTAGGCGCTATTAGATTTGACTGCACACTTGGACGTGTTGTGTAAGGTTTTCTTCCACTGAATATCAATGCGTGTGAGACTTGGCGGATTACTGATAATTTCTTGAGCATTCTGGCTCAATCACCCTGAGCTGCATTTGTTTCCTGTTCCCTGGATATGTTCATGTTTTCCTCTGTTTAGAATGAAGATTGGGTGTCTCTGTTGTGCCTGCCCATGAATGTGAGTTGATGTTTCTTCCCGTGGGTCTGCCTATGACTCCTGTCTTCTTTGATGTGGCACCGATGCCTGTGCCATTATACACAGCTCTGCTGCAATAGCTATGTCAGTTCTTGCATGACCCTATTCAACATACATGAATTGTGTTGCTTGTATTCACTTTTGTTTTTTAAGTTTGTGTGTCTTTGTCAAATTGTGTGTGAATTGGATGATTTCTTTCATTCCTGGATCAAATGTTTCCAACATCTTGAATTGTGACTTTTTTTTTTTAAGAGATACACGATATTTGTGAACAGCAAGAAATGCTTTATCGCAGGAATAGTTAACAGTGACCCACGTTTGGAAACAGCAATACCCACATACTTACAGAAATGCCCGTTGGGCAAGAATATCACTCGTTGAAATGAGAATATGAATCAGGATCACAAAAGGCAAAGATGTTGCAGGAATGCATCTGTCAGAAAATTTTTCGTCTGTCAGGAGAGATTTGGGGTTGATTGTTAAGTGTTCTATAAACACTGCTGCAGAAAAGGAGGACATTGACTATTACCACTTCTTGCAGTGATCGTTAACCTGACATTACCCATGCAGAATTTCTTCATGATTTTAAGTGAAGCATCACTCAGGCAGTAAGAGTTGGGGCTTGCCTTTCTGTGAATAGGAATTTGTTAAAGAATTCTTGTCCTCAGTGACCTTCTATAGCCTGGGGAAAGGGGCTTGCATGATCAAGTACAAGTTCAAAGCCCCTTGCTATTTCTGTGCTTTTTCTGGAAGGAAAGCACAGGGAATGGAATGATGCCAACGTGATTGGCACTGTGAACCAGTCTGTTGTGATGGGAGTAGAGATCAGAGGCACACGTCACTCAACCGTCCACAGTGAGGACTTCCAGCCCTGCCAAACTCTTTGAATGTCAGTCCCCCTCATGAGAAAATCCCATTCACCTTCCAGGATTATCATAGAAGTAGAATAGGATGCTGATTTGATCAACTAGTGAGGGAAAAAAATAATAATAACTGGGCCAGAAAAAGAGGGGTGCTTACCAAAGTCCATTAGACTGGACAAGTAAGCAATTAGTTGCACATCTGTGCAAGTTTCTTTTCAGGATTGTTTGTGTGTGTATGTGGGTAGGTGGGTGGGTGAGCATGCAGACACATGTGCGCTGACACAAATGTGTGTGTGAGCTGTCTGAACTGGTCTGGCTGGGGGATGGAAGAATGGACACTGAAAACGCGAAAGAGCTTGTGTAAGATGTAAAGATCATAGGGCAGCAGAAGCACGGACGCCATGGAAAAACGCCCAGGGATCTCACCGACAGAGCAAGCTAGAAGTGTAAACAGGCTTGTAAGTGTAAACATGGATCCCTGAGCAGAAAGGAGAGGCAAGAACAAAGCACCTGGGTGCAGTCAGGGAGGATGCGAAGGAGCAGAGAAATGGAGTGGGCCAGATTCCCAGGCACAGAAGAGGGGCTATGCACAGCCCCTAGGACACCCAGCTACAAAGGGTTTTCTGTCCTTCTCAAGTGCAGGACCATTCTATCCTCGACATGACCAGGCATCTGAGCACAGCTTGCCCTTTTCTGTAAGGTTTTGGAGACTGGTGGCACTGTAGCATAAGCACCTGCTACATGCAGTTTGTCAGTTTGAAACATCACTCCTTAAAAGGGTGTCTTGGGTTGATCCTCTCACCCCTCCCAGTCCCACAGGCCTGGGCTGATGGTGTAGGCTGGGCTGTGTTCTCACGGGGAGGCTGGATGAGAACAGAACCACTTTGAAAGGGCCTCTGTACAATAAATGGACAGACTTCAATTCCTCTGGCAATGGAGAGCCGTGGCCCTTGGTGGGGCGCTATCCTTAGCATCTCCGTATAAATTTCTCTCAACAGAGAGAATTCCATGTCTGTATCACATTTAGACATGAGGGCCAAAGTGTTCTATGTGAAGCATGGAAGTTGGTATTTCACATCTGAATACATGCATGTAGATTTCCTGAATGAAATACAGAATTCGCTGCATTTCGCCTGTGAATATCTCACCACAAACTTTCCAAATTGAGAATGGAATTCCCTATATTTTACAGTATGAAAATGTATGCACATATTAAAACATAATGTGACACACATGAGAAGCAAACTACTAAACGATGGAAAAGATAAAAGACATACTCGCTCTATATATCCTAGCAAATCAGCTCATGACAAAGTTTCCAAAATAATGAGTAGTCCTCAAGTAAGACCTGATGAAAACCTTTGTCACACTTTGTCCTAAATTCACCTGGTAACTAGGAGAGCTCTCAGTGTCTGTTAACCTGCTTCACACACAAGAAAAAAAACTGCTCATCCTTTTATGAGTGTATGTGGTTTTGAAGTGAGACATTATCTCAAGAGATTCTGTTAACTTCCATAGACTTAAGAGATAAGGTGTTACTGTAACTAAATACCCCTGTACCCAACAACCTTGGGCCAAGCAATATCGAAACATTAAAGTTTAAAGCAGAGTATGTTTTACTGCAGAGCCATGCAAGAAGTGTGGCTTATGCCTTTAAAAACCTCAATCTACCTAAAGAGAAAAAAGAGCTACATGTAGAAAAGTATAAAGCACTGATGAAAGAAATCAAACAGTACACAAATAGATGGATAAATATACCGTGTTCATGGATCAGAAGAATCAATATAGTGAAAATGAGTATACCACCCAAAGCAATCTATAGATTCAATGCAATCCCTATCTATAGATTCAATGCAATCCCTATCAAGCTACCAGCGGTATTTTTCAGAGAACTAGAAAAAATAATTTCACAATTTGTATGGAAATACAAAAAACCTCGAATAGCCAAAGAAATCTTGAGAATGAAGAATGGAATAGGAGGAATCAACCTGCCTGACTTCAGGCTATGCTACAAAGTAACAGTCATCAAGATAGTATGGTACTGGCACGGAGACAGAAACATAGATCAATGGAACGCAATAGCAAGCCCAGAGATAAATTCATGCACCTATGGACACCTTATCTGTGACAAAGGAGGAAAGAATATAAAATGGAGAAAAGACGATTTCCTTAATACGTGGAGCTGGGGAAACTGGTCAACCACTTGTAAAAGAATGAAACTAGAACACTTTCTAACACCGTACACAAAAATAAACTCAAAATGGATTGAAGATCTGAATGTAAGACCACAAACTATAAAACTATAAGAGTCCTAGAGGACAACATAGGCAAAACACTATCCGACACAATTCACAGCAGGATCCTCTATGACCCACCTCCAAGAATAATGGAAATAAAAGCAAAAATAAACAAATGGGACCTAATGAAACTTAAAAGCTTTTGCACAACAAAGGAGACTAGAAGCAAGGGGAAAAGCCTGCCTTCAGAATGGGAGAAACTAATAGCAAACGAACCAACTGACAAAGAATTAATATCAAAAGTATGCAAGCAACACCTGCAGCTCAAGTCCAGAAAAATAAGCGAACCAATCAAAAATTGGGCCAAGGAACTAAACAGACATTTCTCCAAAGAAGACATACAGATGGCTAACAAACACATGAAAAGATGCTCAACATCACTCATTATCAGAGAAATGCAAATCAAAACCTCAACGAGGTGGCATCTCACACTGGTCAGAATGCCTGCCATCCAATAATCTACAAACAATAAATGCTGGAGAGGGTACGGAGAAAAAGGAACCCTCTTACACTCTCAGTGGGAATGCAAACTAGTACAGCCACTATGGAGAACAGTGTGGAGGTTCTGCCATATAACACAGTGAACCCACTGATGGGCATATACACCGAGGAAGCCAGAACTGAAAGAGACATGCTGCTGCTGCTGCTGCTAAGTCGCTTCAGTCGTGTCCGACTCTGTGCGACCCCATAGACGGCAGCCCACCAGGCTCCGCCGTCCCTGGGATTCTCCAGGCAAGAATACTGGAGTGGGCTGCCATTTCCTTCTCCAATGCATGAAAGGGAAAAGTGAAAGTGAAGTCGCTCAGTCGTGTCCAACTCTTAGCGACACCATGGACTGTAGCCTACCACGCTCCTCCGTCCAGGGGATTTTCCAGGCAAGAGTACTGGGGTAGGGTGCCATTGCCTTCTCCGGAAAGAGACATGTGTACCCCAATATTCATCGAAGCCCTGTTTATAATAGCCAGGACACAGAAGCAACCCAAATGGCCATCAGCAGACGAATGGATAAGAAATCTGTGATACATATACACAATGGAATATTACTCAGCCATTAAAATGAATGCATTTGAATCCCTTCTAACGAGGTGGATTAAACCGGAGCCTATTATACAGAGTGAAGTAAATCAGAAAGCAAAACACCAATACAGTATACTAACACATATATATGGAATTTAGAAAGATGCTAGCGATAACCCTATATGCAAGACAGCAAAACAGACACAGATGTATAGAACAGATTTTTGGACTCTGTGGGAGATTGCAAGGGTGGAATGATTTGGGAGAATGACCTTGAAACATGTATATTATCATATGTCAACCCAGATCATATGCCATATCATATCATATGCCAGGCCAGATTTGATGCATGAGACAAGGTGCTCGGGGCTGGGGCACTGGGAGGACCCAGAAGGATGGGAAGGGGAGGGAGGAGTGAAGGGGCCTCAGGATGGGGAACACATGTGCACCCGTGGCGGATTCATGTCAATGTATTCAGAAACCACTTAGATATTGTAAAGTAATTAGCGCCCAATTAAAATAAATAAATTTATATTAAAAAAATAAAAGTTACCTGAAAATAAACTACTTACATTTTCGTCAAAAAGAAAAAAAAAAAGAATGCCCTAGAACTAACAAGTCTTGGGAACTGAACTCCGTGCCATTCTGCCCCTTCAGTTTGGACTAGGCATCAGGTTTTTTTTGTTTGTTTCTTTGTTTGTTTGTTTTTTGACTACTGAAAAGATGGAGTAGATTTCCTTCCAGTCTTTACATCTACTTAGACATAATCTTTCACATTTTTTTAATGAAACAATGCATCTATTTCTGTTAAAGTGTTTATTGTGAGCAAAAACCAACCAAACAAACAACAAAAAAGAAATTGGTGCCCAGATTTTCCCATGAGAAACAGAGATAATGCCATCATTCATGCAGGAAAATCTGCACCCTGATTTTCAGATGTGAAATATAAATAAGTCCCTATTTTATGTAATGAAAACTGTGCTGTGATGTAGATGTTGGAAAATTTGTGAAATTCATATTTAATATAGGAAAATGGATGCCCAGATTTTCTGATGTGAAATACACAGAATTTCAAAACTTCTTGTAGTAATACAGGCATGCAGATATTCATAAATAAAATACAGAGAATTTCATATATTACGCTGAAAAAAAAAATGGCTTCCAGAGTCTCATATGTGACATATACAGAGGTGCATTTTTCATATGGGAAAATCAAAACCTAGAAATACAAATGTCACTCCAGTTATTTACGCAATTCAGGTAGAAATATTGGCACCCAGATTCTCATGTGTGAAATATAGATTATTCCATATATCATGCAAGGCAGCCTTCACCCAGATTTTCAGAAGTGAAATCCAGAGAATTCCAAACTTCAGTAGGGAAATCTGTGGCCAGATTTTCATATATGAAATATAGTTGATTCTATATTTGACTGCCTGGCCCAGATATCAATTTCTGAATCACGGAAAATTGCATATTTTATATGTCAAAATCTGACACAAATATTCACATGTGAATAACTGACATTTTGTATCTCACATGAGAAAATATGTCCCCAGATTTTCCAATGCAAAATATACAGAATTCCATATTTCATACTGAAAAGCTTCATGCAAGTTTTCTTGGGTGAAATACAGAGAGTTTCACACCTCAAGCATGAAAACCACTTCATATATGAAATAGAAATTTCTACATTTCTTTAGGAAAATCGATGCCAAGTGTTTCAATTGTTAAATATACAGTATTTTGTAGCTCATGAAGCAAAGCCAATATCCGCTGGATCATCGAAAAAGCAAGAGAGTTCCAGAAAAACATCTATTTCTGCTTTATTGACTATGCCAAAGCCTTTGACTGTGTGGATCACAATAAACTGTGCAACATTCTGAAAGAGATGGGAATACCAGACCATCTGACCTGTCTCTCGAGAAACCTGTATGCAGGTCAGGAAGCAACAGTTAGAACTGGACATGGAACAACAGACTGGTTCCAAATAGGAAAAGGAGTACGTCAAGGCTGTATATTGTCCCCCTGCTTATTTAACTTCTCTGCAGAGTACATCATGAGAAACGCTGGGCTGGAAGAAACACAAGCTGGAATCAAGATTGCTGGGAGAAATATCAATAACCTCAGATATGCAGATGACACCACCCTTATGGCAGAAAGTGAAGAAGAACTAAAGAGCCTTTTGATGAAGGTGAAAGAGGAAGTGAAAAAGTTGGTTTAAAGCTCAACGTTCAGAAAACTAAAATCATGGCATTTGCTCCCATCACTCCATGGGAAATAGATGGGGAAACAGTGTCAGACTTTACTTTTTTTGGCTCCAGAATCACTGCTGCTGGTGACTGCAGCCATGAAATTAAAAGACGCTTACTCCTTGGAAGGAACGTTATGGCCAACCTAGATAGCATGTTTAAAAGCAGAGACATTACTTTGCCAACAAAAGTCCGTCTAGTCAAGACTATGGTTTTTCCAGTGGTCATGTATGGATGTGAGAGTTGGATGGTGAAGAAAGCTGAGCACCGCAGAACTGATGCTTTTGAACTGTGGTGTTGGAGAAGACTCTTGAGAGTCCCTTGGACTGCAAGGAGATCCAATCAATCCATCCTAAAAGAGATGAATCCTGGGTATTCATTGGAAGGTCTGATGTTGAAGCTGAAGCTCCAATACTTTGGCCACCTCATGCGAAGGGTTGACTCATTGGAAAAGACCCTAATGCTGGGTAGGATTGGGCGCGGAAGGAGAAGTGGACGACAGAGGATGAGATGGTTGGATGGCATCACCGACTCGATGAAAATGTGTTTGGGTAGACTCCGAGAGTTGGTGATGGACGGAGAGGCCTGGCGTGCTGCAATTCATGGGGTCGCAGAGAGTCGGACACGACTGAGCGACTGAAATGAACTGAACTGAAGCGAAGCAAAGTCAGCACACAGGTTTTCAGATGAGAAATATGAAAAATTCCATATTTCATGTTACAAAACGTGACCTTATTTATTGCCAATTCTATGTGAAATACAAGAATTTCATATTTCAGGGGAAAGTGCTCTGTGCCTCGAGTTTCAAATGCGAAAGTAGAGAAATCCATATTTCCTGTAGGAAAATCAGTGCCTAGATTGTCATTCATGAAATATAAAGAACTGAATATCTCATGTAGAAAAATCGTGACCCAGATTTCCCTAAATGAGATATAAAAAGTTCATTATCTCATGGATTAGGTCTCTGCCAAGATTTTTTTTTTTTACGTGAAATATAAAAGTCTATCCCACAAATGCAGAGGCTGAAGAAACTGAAATAGTCAGTTCTCATGAAAACTTACAAGACCTTGTGGAACTAACATCAAATGAAAGAGATCCTTATCATCATCAGTTCAGCTTTAAACCAACTTTTTCACTCTCCTCTTTCACTCTCCTCTTTTTTTCACTCTCCTTTTTCACTCTCCTCTTTCAAGATTTTCCAGCAATCTTGATTCCAGCTTGTGTTTCTTCCAGCCCAGCGTTTCTCATGATGTACTCTGCAGAGAAGTTAAATAAGCAGGGGGACAATAGACAGCCTTGACGTACTCCTTTTCCTATTTGGAACCAGTCTGTTGTTCCATGTCCAGTTCTAACTGTTGCTTCCTGACCTACATACAGGTTTCTCGAGAGACAGGTCAGATGGTCTGGTATTCCCATCTCTTTCAGAATGTTGCACAGTTTATTGTGATCCACACAGTCAAAGGCTTTGGCATAGTCAATAAAGCAGAAATAGATGTTTTTCTGGAACTCTCTTGCTTTTTCGATGATCCAGCGGATATTGGCTTTGCTTCATGAGCTACAAAATACTGTATATTTAACAATTGAAACACTTGGCATCGATTTTCCTAAAGAAATGTAGAAATTTCTATTTCATATATGAAGTGGTTTTCATGCTTGAGGTGTGAAACTCTCTGTATTTCACCCAAGAAAACTTGCATGAAGCTCTTCAGTATGAAATATGGAATTCTGTATATTTTGCATTGGAAAATCTGGGGACATATTTTCTCATGTGAGATACAAAATGTCAGTTATTCACATGTGAATATTTGTGTCAGATTTTGACATATAAAATATGCAATTTTCCGTGATTCAGAAATTGATATCTGGGCCAGGCAGTCAAATATAGAATCAACTATATTTCATATATGAAAATCTGGCCACAGATTTCCCTACTGAAGTTTGGAATTCTCTGGATTTCACTTCTGAAAATCTGGGTGAAGGCTGCCTTGCATGATATATGGAATAATCTATATTTCACACATGAGAATCTGGGTGCCAATATTTCTACCTGAATTGCGTAAATAACTGGAGTGACATTTGTATTTCTAGGTTTTGATTTTCCCATATGAAAAATGCACCTCTGTATATGTCACATATGAGACTCTGGAAGCCATTTTTTTTTCAGCGTAATATATGAAATTCTCTGTATTTTATTTATGAATATCTGCATGCCTGTATTACTACAAGAAGTTTTGAAATTCTGTGTATTTCACATCAGAAAATCTGGGCATCCATTTTCCTATATTAAATATGAATTTCACAAATTTTCCAACATCTACATCACAGCACAGTTTTCATTACATAAAATAGGGACTTATTTATATTTCACATCTGAAAATCAGGGTGCAGATTTTCCTGCATGAATGATGGCATTATCTCTGTTTCTCATGGGAAAATCTGGGCACCAATTTCTTTTTTGTTGTTTGTTTGGTTGGTTTTTGCTCACAATAAACACTTTAACAGAAATAGATGCATTGTTTCATTAAAAAAATGTGAAAGATTATGTCTAAGTAGATGTAAAGACTGGAAGGAAATCTACTCCATCTTTTCAGTAGTCAAAAAACAAACAAACAAAGAAACAAACAAAAAAAACCTGATGCCTAGTCCAAACTGAAGGGGCAGAATGGCACGGAGTTCAGTTCCCAAGACTTGTTAGTTCTAGGGCATTCTTTTTTTTTTTCTTTTTGACGAAAATGTAAGTAGTTTATTTTCAGGTAACTTTTATTTTTTTAATATAAATTTATTTATTTTAATTGGGCGCTAATTACTTTACAATATCTAAGTGGTTTCTGAATACATTGACATGAATCCGCCACGGGTGCACATGTGTTCCCCATCCTGAGGCCCCTTCACTCCTCCCTCCCCTTCCCATCCTTCTGGGTCCTCCCAGTGCCCCAGCCCCGAGCACCTTGTCTCATGCATCAAATCTGGCCTGGCATATGATATGATATGGCATATGATCTGGGTTGACATATGATAATATACATGTTTCAAGGTCATTCTCCCAAATCATTCCACCCTTGCAATCTCCCACAGAGTCCAAAAATCTGTTCTATACATCTGTGTCTGTTTTGCTGTCTTGCATATAGGGTTATCGCTAGCATCTTTCTAAATTCCATATATATGTGTTAGTATACTGTATTGGTGTTTTGCTTTCTGATTTACTTCACTCTGTATAATAGGCTCCGGTTTAATCCACCTCGTTAGAAGGGATTCAAATGCATTCATTTTAATGGCTGAGTAATATTCCATTGTGTATATGTATCACAGATTTCTTATCCATTCGTCTGCTGATGGCCATTTGGGTTGCTTCTGTGTCCTGGCTATTATAAACAGGGCTTCGATGAATATTGGGGTACACATGTCTCTTTCCGGAGAAGGCAATGGCACCCTACCCCAGTACTCTTGCCTGGAAAATCCCCTGGACGGAGGAGCGTGGTAGGCTACAGTCCATGGTGTCGCTAAGAGTTGGACACGACTGAGCGACTTCACTTTCACTTTTCCCTTTCATGCATTGGAGAAGGAAATGGCAGCCCACTCCAGTATTCTTGCCTGGAGAATCCCAGGGACGGCGGAGCCTGGTGGGCTGCCGTCTATGGGGTCGCACAGAGTCGGACACGACTGAAGCGACTTAGCAGCAGCAGCAGCAGCATGTCTCTTTCAGTTCTGGCTTCCTCGGTGTATATGCCCATCAGTGGGTTCACTGTGTTATATGGCAGAACCTCCACACTGTTCTCCATAGTGGCTGTACTAGTTTGCATTCCCACTGAGAGTGTAAGAGGGTTCCTTTTTCTCCGTACCCTCTCCAGCATTTATTGTTTGTAGATTATTGGATGGCAGGCATTCTGACCAGTGTGAGATGCCACCTCGTTGAGGTTTTGATTTGCATTTCTCTGATAATGAGTGATGTTGAGCATCTTTTCATGTGTTTGTTAGCCATCTGTATGTCTTCTTTGGAGAAATGTCTGTTTAGTTCCTTGGCCCAATTTTTGATTGGTTCGCTTATTTTTCTGGACTTGAGCTGCAGGTGTTGCTTGCATACTTTTGATATTAATTCTTTGTCAGTTGGTTCGTTTGCTATTAGTTTCTCCCATTCTGAAGGCAGGCTTTTCCCCTTGCTTCTAGTCTCCTTTGTTGTGCAAAAGCTTTTAAGTTTCATTAGGTCCCATTTGTTTATTTTTGCTTTTATTTCCATTATTCTTGGAGGTGGGTCATAGAGGATCCTGCTGTGAATTGTGTCGGATAGTGTTTTGCCTATGTTGTCCTCTAGGACTCTTATAGTTTTATAGTTTGTGGTCTTACATTCAGATCTTCAATCCATTTTGAGTTTATTTTTGTGTACGGTGTTAGAAAGTGTTCTAGTTTCATTCTTTTACAAGTGGTTGACCAGTTTCCCCAGCTCCACGTATTAAGGAAATCGTCTTTTCTCCATTTTATATTCTTTCCTCCTTTGTCACAGATAAGGTGTCCATAGGTGCATGAATTTATCTCTGGGCTTGCTATTGCGTTCCATTGATCTATGTTTCTGTCTCCGTGCCAGTACCATACTATCTTGATGACTGTTACTTTGTAGCATAGCCTGAAGTCAGGCAGGTTGATTCCTCCTATTCCATTCTTCATTCTCAAGATTTCTTTGGCTATTCGAGGTTTTTTGTATTTCCATACAAATTGTGAAATTATTTTTTCTAGTTCTCTGAAAAATACCGCTGGTAGCTTGATAGGGATTGCATTGAATCTATAGATAGGGATTGCATTGAATCTATAGATTGCTTTGGGTGGTATACTCGTTTTCACTATATTGATTCTTCTGATCCATGAACACGGTATATTTATCCATCTATTTGTGTACTGTTTGATTTCTTTCATCAGTGCTTTATACTTTTCTACATGTAGCTCTTTTTTCTCTTTAGGTAGATTGAGGTTTTTAAAGGCATAAGCCACACTTCTTGCATGGCTCTGCAGTAAAACATACTCTGCTTTAAACTTTAATGTTTCGATATTGCTTGGCCCAAGGTTGTTGGGTACAGGGGTATTTAGTTACAGTAACACCTTATCTCTTAAGTCTATGGAAGTTAACAGAATCTCTTGAGATAATGTCTCACTTCAAAACCACATACACTCATAAAAGGATGAGCAGTTTTTTTTCTTGTGTGTGAAGCAGGTTAACAGACACTGAGAGCTCTCCTAGTTACCAGGTGAATTTAGGACAAAGTGTGACAAAGGTTTTCATCAGGTCTTACTTGAGGACTACTCATTATTTTGGAAACTTTGTCATGAGCTGATTTGCTAGGATATATAGAGCGAGTATGTCTTTTATCTTTTCCATCGTTTAGTAGTTTGCTTCTCATGTGTGTCACATTATGTTTTAATATGTGCATACATTTTCATACTGTAAAATATAGGGAATTCCATTCTCAATTTGGAAAGTTTGTGGTGAGATATTCACAGGCGAAATGCAGCGAATTCTGTATTTCATTCAGGAAATCTACATGCATGTATTCAGATGTGAAATACCAACTTCCATGCTTCACATAGAACACTTTGGCCCTCATGTCTAAATGTGATACAGACATGGAATTCTCTCTGTTGAGAGAAATTTATACGGAGATGCTAAGGATAGCGCCCCACCAAGGGCCACGGCTCTCCATTGCCAGAGGAATTGAAGTCTGTCCATTTATTGTACAGAGGCCCTTTCAAAGTGGTTCTGTTCTCATCCAGCCTCCCCGTGAGAACACAGCCCAGCCTACACCATCAGCCCAGGCCTGTGGGACTGGGAGGGGTGAGAGGATCAACCCAAGACACCCTTTTAAGGAGTGATGTTTCAAACTGACAAACTGCATGTAGCAGGTGCTTATGCTACAGTGCCACCAGTCTCCCAAACCTTACAGAAAAGGGCAAGCTGTGCTCAGATGCCTGGTCATGTCGAGGATAGAATGGTCCTGCACTTGAGAAGGACAGAAAACCCTTTGTAGCTGGGTGTCCTAGGGGCTGTGCATAGCCCCTCTTCTGTGCCTGGGAATCTGGCCCACTCCATTTCTCTGCTCCTTCGCATCCTCCCTGACTGCACCCAGGTGCTTTGTTCTTGCCTCTCCTTTCTGCTCAGGGATCCATGTTTACACTTACAAGCCTGTTTACACTTCTAGCTTTCTCTGTCGGTGAGATCCCTGGGCGTTTTTCCATGGCGTCCGTGCTTCTGCTGCCCTATGATCTTTACATCTTACACAAGCTCTTTCGCGTTTTCAGTGTCCATTCTTCCATCCCCCAGCCAGACCAGTTCAGACAGCTCACACACACATTTGTGTCAGCGCACATGTGTCTGCATGCTCACCCACCCACCTACCCACATACACACACAAACAATCCTGAAAAGAAACTTGCACAGATGTGCAACTAATTGCTTACTTGTCCAGTCTAATGGACTTTGGTAAGCACCCCTCTTTTTTTGGCCCAGTTATTATTATTTTTTTCCCTCACTAGTTGATCAAATCAGCATCCTATTCTACTTCTATGATAATCCTGGAAGGTGAATGGGATTTTCTCATGAGGGGGACTGACATTCAAAGAGTTTGGCAGGGCTGGAAGTCCTCACTGTGGACGGTTGAGTGACGTGTGCCTCTGATCTCTACTCCCATCACAACAGACTGGTTCACAGTGCCAATCACGTTGGCATCATTCCATTCCCTGTGCTTTCCTTCCAGAAAAAGCACAGAAATAGCAAGGGGCTTTGAACTTGTACTTGATCATGCAAGCCCCTTTCCCCAGGCTATAGAAGGTCACTGAGGACAAGAATTCTTTAACAAATTCCTATTCACAGAAAGGCAAGCCCCAACTCTTACTGCCTGAGTGATGCTTCACTTAAAATCATGAAGAAATTCTGCATGGGTAATGTCAGGTTAACGATCACTGCAAGAAGTGGTAATAGTCAATGTCCTCCTTTTCTGCAGCAGTGTTTATAGAACACTTAACAATCAACCCCAAATCTCTCCTGACAGACGAAAAATTTTCTGACAGATGCATTCCTGCAACATCTTTGCCTTTTGTGATCCTGATTCATATTCTCATTTCAACGAGTGATATTCTTGCCCAACGGGCATTTCTGTAAGTATGTGGGTATTGCTGTTTCCAAACGTGGGTCACTGTTAACTATTCCTGCGATAAAGCATTTCTTGCTGTTCACAAATATCGTGTATCTCTTAAAAAAAAAAAGTCACAATTCAAGATGTTGGAAACATTTGATCCAGGAATGAAAGAAATCATCCAATTCACACACAATTTGACAAAGACACAGAAACTTAAAAAACAAAAGTGAATACAAGCAACACAATTCATGTATGTTGAATAGGGTCATGCAAGAACTGACATAGCTATTGCAGCAGAGCTGTGTATAATGGCACAGGCATCGGTGCCACATCAAAGAAGACAGGAGTCATAGGCAGACCCACGGGAAGAAACATCAACTCACATTCATGGGCAGGCACAACAGAGACACCCAATCTTCATTCTAAACAGAGGAAAACATGAACATATCCAGGGAACAGGAAACAAATGCAGCTCAGGGTGATTGAGCCAGAATGCTCAAGAAATTATCAGTAATCCGCCAAGTCTCACACGCATTGATATTCAGTGGAAGAAAACCTTACACAACACGTCCAAGTGTGCAGTCAAATCTAATAGCGCCTAGACCTTAGGGCCCAAGTGAAAGCCCGAAAGACATGGGGACACATGTCATGGCAAGTTTCCAGAGAATGACCATCAAGTCAACCATGCATAGTTCAGGTTTACTAACTGATCCATGACTATCTCTGCACTCTTCACTCCACGTCAGGTTAGAGCTAAAGCCACCCCTGGTACTGAAGCACTGGTACTGAAGACAGGAGATAGTAGGTGTTGGGGAACCCTGTCCTTAACGTTTCTTGTCTTTAACTTCTTTGAAATGCCTTACTAAAACTTCTGAATGTGGATAACTACCATGCAGCCCCTAGAATGAGCCCAGTCTAAGGTCCCCCAAAGCATGCACCAATACACCATCCCACACCCACAGCAGACTTATTACAGCATAGTTTCTGCTTTGTGTTGTTTTGTTTTGAACTGGCGCTGAGAAAGACAGGTACCAGCCTGCCGGAGCCCCCAGGATCCTTTGAAGATTACAGATTAAGAAAGTAAGAAGACATGTTTCCATTGTTTGCTGCGCTGCTTGTACAGAAAGCACCCAGAGAAGGACAAGCCTTGCCTTCTGGAACTGTAGATGCTCCTCTGTAGAAGGGGCATACTAGGCTGAAGATATTCAAATGCAAAAGTTGGCCCTGAGCAGGAGATCTCATTCAGTGCACCTTGAAGGGGGCATCCGTAAACCCATGAACTTTGACGTTCATCCTTTACCCTTTGCCCTCCAAAGAGATGCTGCTGTCGGGAGACAATTTTTGGAGTGAGAACTCCATGTGAGACAGAAATATCACCCACAGGAATGCCCACGTTGGAGCCATTGTATCTGGGGTGAGAGGACAAACGTTGACCTCTCCCTACTCCCTTTGTGCCAGTCTGTCCTTTGCCCAATCCAGAGGTGGACGTGATTCCGGAAAGCAGCCATCTACCTGGAAAGGGCCACCCTAAGTTCGACCAGTCCCTCCGTAAGCTCTGTATTCTCCAGGTGTTCCCATTGGCCCTTGGCCCACAGAGTAGCGACAAAGCCCAGAAGAAGGCCACTTGTGGTTTTATACAGCCTGTGCTGAGCCATTCAGCAAGGAATAGACACTGTCACCAGAGGGTTTGTGGGAAAATGTTATTTCTGCACCTAGGCCTGACAGAGGGCCTTGGGCACAGAGCTTAAGCTTTCCTGGAAAAAAGGATATTAAGCACTGAGCCATCATGCGACACAGAGTGCACGGCTGCGTAGGCTGGACTTTGCCTGTTTAACATCCCCATTCCCCTGACTTCTGCCCCTGCAGACTTTGTACCTAAACTGAGTTCTTGGGAAAAAGAACAGAGTTCACATGAGCTCAAACATACACGATGGGATCTGTTTTTGTTTGTCTGTTTCCTGGTGATTTATCTTTTCCCCTGGTCACTTTTGCCAGAAATTAATATCCTTACTGCCTTCCCACCCCCTCGCTTTTGCTCTGGGCCACAGCCCCTCCATATACTTTATGCCCCCATCCCCTAAGATGTTACCTGGAACCCTAGGCCTGGGAAGCTGACTCTGAGAAAAGGTGAACTGTGCAGTCATATACACAAGGAGGCTATGTGGTTCATAGTGAGTTGAATGTTAAGGCTTTTTCCTTGTCCTGTACTCTTAAAATGCCTGATGATATCCAACAGTGACGATACCTGGGGCACCACCTTCCAACAAAGTTGTGTCCCACTATTTCGATCTCTGGCTCTTGTTCACCAGACCCTTTCCATGAACATCCACATTTCCCTTGTCAAGTTGCCAGACCCACAGTTAATGGCCCCTCCTCTTCCTTCTCCTTCCTCCCCAACCCCACCCCACAGGAAGAACTTGTCCCCTGACACAACCCCAACATATGACTTAACCCCCTCTATAACTCTCCATGGTCTGGTAATTCCCACGCGTTACAGTGAGAATCCTACATGGAGTTGAAGTATCTGTCCTGAGGACCTGGCCGAACAATACACAGACACCTATGGTTGATGCTTTCTATTTATCCTTCAGAATTATTTCATGTTTACTGGTTTCTCCCTCTCGATCTGTTTCACCAGCAGACCACTCTTCATTACTTTCATGTCAGAGAGGACTAGTTGGCCATTGATCTTCATGTGAAGCACCTTCTTAGGTTTTCTATTTTAGGTAAAGGGGGACACTCCAACATAAGTTTCTCAAAATTGGGGGTTTCCTTTCAAAACGGACAGAGAAACAGATACATATATGTCAACCTAGCCTCCCGGAACAACACTAAAGACAGCTTTAACCTTTCAAGTCAGTTTCCAGGAGAGAGAGTCTGTGAACTTTTACATTTCCTCTCTCAGTTCGGTTCAGTTCAGTTCAGTCGGACAGTCGTGTCTGACTCTTTGTGACCCCATGAATTGCAGCAGTCCAGGCCTCTCTGTCCATCACCAGCTCCAGGAGTCTACCCAAACCTATGTCCATCGAGTCAGTGATGCCATCCAACCATCTCATCCTCGGTAGTCCCCTTGTCCTCCTCCCGCCAATCCTACTCAGCATTAGGGTCTTTTCCAATGAGTCAACACTTTGCATGAAGTGACCAAAGTATTGGAGTTTCAGCTTTAACATCAATCCTTCCAATGAACACCCAGGATTGATTTCCTTTAGGATGGACTGATGACATCTCTTTGCAGTCCAATGGACTCTCAAGAGTCTTCTCCAACACCACAGTTCAAAAGCATCAATTCTTCGGCACTCAGCTTTCTTCACCGTCCAACTCTCACATCCATACATGACCATTGAAAAAACCATAGCCTTGACTAGACGGACTTTTGTTGGCAAAGTAATGTCTCTGCTTTTAAATATGCTATCTAGGTTGGCCATAAACTTCCTTCCAAGGAGTAAGTGTCTTTTAATTTCACGGCTGCAATCATCGTCAGCAGTGATTTTGGACCCCCCCAAAATAAAGTCAGACACCGTTTCCAATGTTTCCCCATCTATTTCCCATGAAGTGATGGGACCAGATGCCATGATCTTAGTTTTCTGAACGTTGAGCTTTAAGCCAACTTTTTCACTCTCCTCTTTCACTTTCATCAAGAGGCTCTTTAGTTCTTCTTCACTTTCTGCCATAAGGGTGGTGTCATCTGCTTATCTGAGGTTATTGATATTTGTCCTGGCAAACTTGATTCTAGCTTGTGTTTCTTCCAGCCTAGCGTTTCTCATGATGTACTTTGCATAGAGAGTTAAACAGGCAGGGTGACAACATAGAGCCTTGATGTACTCCTTTTCCTATTTGGAACCAGTCTGTTTTTCCATGTCCAGTTCGAACTGTTGCTTCCTGATCTGCATACAGGTTTTTAAACCACGCACCCCAATCTTCACTGTACAACTATTTACAAGAGCTAGGATATGCAAGCAACCTATATGGCCATCGGCAGATGAAGGGTTAAGGGAGTCGGGGTACATATACACAATGGTATGTTTCTCAGCTCTAAAAAGGAATGCCTTGAACTCAGTCCTAATGAGTTGGAATGAATATGGAGCCTATTAAGAGTGTGAAGAAAGTCAGAAAGAGAAAAAGCAAATACTGCATGTTAGTACAAATATATGGAGTTTAGGACCACGTAGGTGGTACCGGACATCGAACATGCAGAACAGCAAATAAGACACAGACATATAAAGAACAGAATTTGGACTCCGTGGTGGAATGTGAGTCTGGGTTAATTTGAGAAAATAGCCCTCAAACATTTACATTACCTTATGCAAAATAGACGACCAGCGCAAATTTGATGCGTGAAGCAAGGCAACCAAAGTCATATTGTGGGACAACCCAGAAAGACAGGTAGGGGAGGGCGGTGGGGGTTGAGTTCAGCATTTGGGGGGACACGTGTATATCTATGGGTGATTCGTGTTGGCCAATGTATGAAAAAAAACCATCATGGTTTTGTAAAGTAATCATCCTCCAGGTAAAATAAATAAGTTAAAAGACTATTCTCCATAATCCTACACAGTGGTCAGTATTCTCAGAATGAGAGTGGCATGTGGAAAAAATGAAAAAGAAAACAAAAATAGAAACAAGTGTGATGATCAAAATGGAATCAAATGATGGTCAGTGGGGAACAGCCTAGCAGAAAGGAGACTCACAGATCGTTGTAGAAAGGGGATTTCAATAGTAGGTGGGCCCCAATTTAAGAGGAGCCTGAGGGTTGCCTTGTTGGCCATGGAATGCCAGTTCAGAGATGTGCAGCTGAGCCAGATATAAATTGGAGTGACATTGCCCTGACCAGGACACTTCATCTACCTCAAACTTCTCTACTTAGAACCTGTTTTTCACTACAGTTCTCTACTTCTGCTATCTCTTGCTGATTCCCTCATTCCATGGTGTTACTCTGCATTCCACAGAGTCTCACTTTCTCCACAAGTGAAATAAGTGACCCAAGTTTCTGGAAAACACTTATGCCAGTGCCCAATCCCTGGGCTCCTCGCCTCTCGTCCTCCCAGTACCTCTCGTGTCAGAGCCTTCCTCCTCATATAGTACCACACGGGATTGGGCCAGAGATCCTTTATGATGAACTGTCAGGGCAATGAGCTAGGTCAGCACGGGGCTGGCCAGACCCTGAGCCCTCCTGTACACCGCCAAGAATTCCAACATACATCACCAGTTCTGGCCCAGTGGCCGCGTGGGACCCTACCTCAGCAATCCGGTCAGATCCTGTGAAATTGTGGTCAAAGGACCAGTTGAAGAAGTTAACGCTGCTGTCATGGTGCCTGCGGCTGTATGCCTTGCGTTCAAATCCCTGGTTCCAGCGAATTAGGGTGGAATGAGATGCTTGATATCCTGCAGGAAAAGGAGTATGGGAGAAAGACCTAAATCACTTTCCAATTCAACCTACACTTTTCTGCCCCCACCCACCAAATCCAAGGAGCTGCCTCTTACCAGTGATATTAATGAGATAATCCTTAACAATCACTTCATTCTGGAAATACCTATTCTTCCAGAAGGACAGTGTGATCTTGCAGTGATGAGAGGGATGCCTGAGTTCCTCCACCTGCCAGGACAAAGTGTGGGGAGTAGGGTAGGGGTGGATGGGTGTGAAACCCCTTTACAGAAGAGCTGTCCTTTCCTGTTTTCAGGGGTAAATCATGTCCTCTCCCCTCCGCAGTCACCTTCCCCCCACAATTATCGGTGTCCCCTGCCTGACCTTTAAGTTGGTCATGAAGTGAAGTATGTCTTCATCTTGGTCAGCCATCATAGCTGACATTTGAGGGTGGTTCATAAACTGCTTTAGGTCAAGGAGCCTCTAGATGCTAGAGGAAAAAAGTGCTGGAAGGACAAATCTAGCCTAAAGTGTAGAATGGCGCTGTCTGACTTCATCTTGCGACGAGTTAACTCGTCACATTTCTGTTAACGCAGACTGTATGAAGGCATGACAAGCCCCAAGGCTGTGCCTATAAATGCACTACCAGAGCAGGTTCTGTTCCTAAGAGGAAAGGCCCTAAGCTCCATCTCAGCCTCCTAAAACTTAGCTTACTTCTGGAAAACAGGCACTCCTACGTACAAGCAGCATGAGCATTTACACATCCCAACCTCACCGCCAAATTCACGCAGCTTTTCAGAGAAGACCTGGATCCCAGACAAGCCTTTTCTCTGAAGAGTCCCTGGTGCTAATGACAATTCTGATTGGGACCTCTGCAAATAAAGCCCAAGTAGCAATTTGTGCTACCCAGAACAGCAAGGACATCACACCTTATATCGGGAACAGATACACAGAACAGTAACCAATACTCAGCATCCAAAAAAATACATTTTGTACCAGAACTGCCAGATCTCTAAACTGCTTCTGCAATTACCCAGATTGAAAAAAAAAAAAAAAATTCACAAGCACCACATCAAGGGATACAACTTCGACCCAGATTCCACGGATTCCCTCGATGATGGCACTTCTGTGTTCTAGACGCAGCTTCCGCCTCTGGCAGTTCTTGTGTTTCAGGCGAGCGCGGGCCCTTTGGGCTTTCTTATTCACAAAATCCAGCTCCAGCTGCAGGGCCGTCAGGGCCTCCAGTGTGGGCTGATCCCTGGGGGCTCTGGGGCTTGGATGTTCCTGGCGCTGCTCCTGCGAGGACACCTGCTCCTGCTCCTCATAGGCCACCACCTCCACCTCCTCCATGATGTCTAACACCAGCAGCTGGAACTCCTGCCCGAATCCCGCCAACTCTCCCTCCTCCAGGGCTGCACCTTTCCCTACCGGCTCCACCCAGAAGAGGGCGGCCTCTTCGCCTGGTGCACTACCTGCGGCCTGCATTGCCTCTGCCGCCCCCACCGCGCTGGTAGGCCCCAGGGTCCCTCCCTCGAGAAGACCCGGGCTCACAACTAAGACCCAGGATCCCGGGGTGCTGCCGCCTTCCTCTGGCCCCATCTCACTCTCTATGGTGTTCTGGCCGTAGCCCAGAGCCACAAAGAAGCTGGACGTGAGAGCACAGCTGGTGGCCGGCAAAGTCCGCCAACCAGCCGCAGTCTACGTGGCACAACCAACTGGTTACTTGCCCACAGCCAATGAGCAGGGAAAGGGAGACAGGCATGCGCAGAACCGTGTGCCACCACGCACGGGTAATATGGTGGCGGGAAGGAGCTGAACTCTATACCCTGACCTCCAGACCTCATCACAGAACCAATCAAATGGAGTCAAAAGGCGTTCACTCACGGGACACACCCCTTGGAATTCTGGGCACGCAGGGGCCCAACTTGGCTCAGTGCACAGTGCGCCGGTCCACACAAGCCGTTTGCCTGACCAACAGTATAGATGTGCCAGACCAGTGACTGGGCAAGCCAGGCCAGCTGGAGTCGAAGGCAAGGAATCTGAAGGTGACACTGCAGCCACCGTCAAGCTTGAAATTGCCACTGGGGAAGCGGGCGACTCTGTGTGCTCAGGGGTTCACACAGGTGACACAAGGTTCGTGGGTACGTCAGGGACACAGGTGCTCACCTTGGATCTAAACGGCAAGCCACGGGCAGAGCGTGGGTGGGTTTGGTGGGGGGTGGGGATCGGCGGGGGAGGCGCTGTTACCGCTGACCTCACCAAAGTTCACCGCCTGCAGAGTCCGTCCCTAACCGTGTGCCTTAGGCTTGAGCAGTGTCAGGAATGCAGCCATACTCTGAGGATGAAGCAGCACACTTTCCTTGGCTCGCTCTTTGGGCCCCACAATGCAGCCCCAAGCCAAACCACCCTGGAGCCCCTGGCCTGCTGTCTGTCAGCTCTTGGTCTTTCCCCTGGCCCACAGCTTAAAGCAGGCATCCCAGCGGCTAAGGATGTGCTCCTGCGGATGCAATTCCCAGAGAAGCAGAGCTCCTCCTGCAAGTGTTTCAAGTGGAGTAAAGTGCTCCTCCTGACCATTGCTTACTCTCTTCCTCTCGGCCACATAGCTAACGTGGGCACACTCACGTTAAGTGCCTGGATAGATGCAATGCTCACACTCTGCCTCCTAGAATGTCTGGTGTTTCACACTGAGCACCTACATTAGGCCACACACACACACACACACACACACACACACACAGGAACAGGTGACACAAGCACATATGTGTACACACACACATGTAACACACAGGGACACAAATGCAAACAGGTGTTTCAGAGACTGAAGAACCAATGGTTTACATGAAATGCAGAGATTTCCTTATTTCTCATAGGGAAATGTTCATTCTGATTATCAGATGTGAAATATAGAGAAGTTCAAGTTTCATGAAGGAAAATTAGTGCCTAGATTTTGATGCAGTTAATACAGAGATCTCCCTATTTCATGGTGGACAGTCATTGTTTTCTATGTAAGAAATACAAAGAATTAAGTATTTCATGAAGAAACAGTGGTGCCCAGAATTTCTTTTATGAAATAGAATTCCAATTTCCTGTTGGTTCCCATATCTTAATTGCATACTTCATGTCAGTAAAATTTCATTGAGATTTTTACATAGGAAATGGATACAACTTCAGAGGTCAGACAGGAAAGCATATGCTCAACTTTTCATATCTGAACTATCTGGAATTCCCCATTCATGTAGGAAAAAGTGTGCACAGATATCCACATGTGAAACAGACAAGATTCCATATATGATGGAAAAATTATACAAGTAGATTTTCAAACTATACAAGTAGATTTTCAAACATGAAGTACATATTTCCTATTTCACGTAGAAAAATCTGCACCCATGTTCTCACATGTGAGATAAAGAAAATTACATATTTCATACAGAAAAATCATCTTTCAGATTTTCCTTGGCACGAAGCAGGGAATGCAAAGCAGTGCTCTGGAACAACCCAGAAAAATAGCATAGGAGGGGATGTGGGAGAGGCTCCAGGATGGGTGGGACCCCGATATACTTACGGCTTCTTAATGTTGATGCATGGCAAAAACCATCACGATATTGTGTAGTAATTAACCTCCAGTTAACATTTATGAAAATGTTACAGTATGAGAAAAGTGAAAGAACAAGGGGACTCGACTCTGCTCTGTGGTGACCTAAATGGGAAGGAAATCCAAAAACGAGGGGATATGTGTACACCTAAAATGGATTCACTTGGACATACGTACTCAGAAACTAAAACATCATTGTAATGCAACTATACCCCAATGATAATTGTTTCAAACACCTTACACATCAAGTATAATTCCAGCAGTGAATAAATAAATGGTAGCCTCGTTTGCAATATATATCCATTGAGACATTATTCTAAGTTAAATATTTCAGTTAGAGGAAGAAGAAATCTTTTACGTCACATGACATTGTGAAGTTGAAATCCCTTCATTATAGAAACAGAGTAGAATGTGGTCCTTGGGCTACTGGAAATGGTCCGTGATGGTCCAAGTTACCAACTTTTAGTCCCAGGTTGAATAAGCTCATCAAGGAAGATACTGTAATAGAGGCAGGGTGGAAAATGGTGCTGCAGACCTCAGCCCAAGACCTTTAGTGGCATTAGAAACCCCAATACCACCAACAGAAAGCCTCTCAGCAAAGTGTAGTGAGATATATTACAGCCTTCCCATAGAGCCCTCTAGGCCCTTGGGCCTTGGGATGGGGAATGAACTGTGGAGCTTGGGAACAGGCTGTGTCTTGCAGAGTCCCAGAGCCCTTGCTGAAGCCACTGACTGGTCTGGACCAGGTTTGAAAGCAATGGCCAACGTGTTCCATCCCCACCTCCATGACCGAATGGTTGTGGCAATCTGCATGGGTCACAGTCTACAGGACCCAGCTCTCCAACTGGGTAGACTGAGGAGGCTGAGGGTCAGCTACATGCTGGGTACCTGGCTCCCTCATTGAAGGTGGCTGGGCAGTGTATGGGGGCCTTGGTAAGAGGAGGGCACAGAGAACTGAGAATTACCTCTTCCACCTAGGACTGAGCACTGCTGGAAGTAACAAGAGTGGGTGCTAGATGAATGCTCCATGACTAGAAAAACCAGCCTGCACAGGGACCCCTCCCCCCCAACCAGGACCATGGAGGGTGAACGTCAAGCTTGGGACCTATCTTTTCAGGAAATAGGGAATAGGGAATAATATTTGCTTCCCTCAAGGATTACAGGAACACAGTTAGCTGACCACCACCTTACTTCAAGAACATACGATCTGACAGCAAGAAATTTGCAAGAGCTAATCACACCTATCCCTCACCTTTCCTATACATAGCCTTTGCTGAACGCTTTGAGGGAGGTTTTTGTTTTTGTTTTTTCTTTTTTCCATTGCCTTAGGCTTTTATTCATTTTTAATAGAAGCATTTAAAATTGTGAACACTTCTAGACATGCATCTCATGAATTCTGTTACGCTGTGTTTTTATTATCACTTAGTTAAAATATTTTCTAATCTTTCTTTTTATTTTTTACCTCTTTTTTAAAATTTATAGCAATTGGAGGCTAATTACTTTACAATAGTGTAGTGGCTTTTGCCATACATTCACATGATACAGCCCTGGGTGTACATGCGTTCCCCATCCCGACCCTCCCATCTCCCTCCCCATCCCATCCCTCAGAGTCATTCATCCCAGTGCACCAGCCCTGAGCACCTTGTCTCACGCATCAAACCTGGAATGGTGATCTATTTCACATACTATACATGTTTCAATGCTATTCTCGCAAATCATCCCACCCTCGCCTTTTCCCGCCGAGTCCAGCAGTCTCTTCTTTACATCTGTGCCTCTTTTGCTGTCTCACATATAGGGTCATCAGTACCATCTTTCTAAGTTCCATATATATATGCGTTAATTTACTGTATTGGTGTTTTATCTTTCTGGCTTACTTCGCTCTGTATAATAGGCTCCAGTTTCATCCACCTCATTAGAACTGATTCCAATGCATTCTTTTTAATGGCTGAGTAAAATTCCATTGTGCGTATGGGTCAGAGCCTTCGTCTCCATTCATCTGCCGATGGACATCTAGGTTGCTTCCATGTGCTAGTTATTGTAAACACGGCTGCGATGAACATTGGGGTACATGAGTCACTTCCGGTTCTGGTTTCCTCGGTGTGTAAGTCCAGCAATGGGATTGCTGGGTCGTGTGGCCATTCTATTTATAGTTTTTAAAGGAATCTTCAGATTTCTTTGTCACTGGGTGCTCTGGACCTTTGGGTGAGAAAGGAGCTGTCGTTGGATGTCACCTAGGCTGTCTAACCAAAGCACTCCTTGCTGGATTGCCCATTTGGTTAGGACATTGAGTGACGTGGATGAACTATGCAGTCCATATCTTTCTTGGGTTCTTCCAGGCAGCTAGTCTAGCTCCTCGATTTGTTATTGTCAGTAAGGAGTTACGGAGGACTTCCTATCCCCCCGGCACTGTGCAAAGATTGTCCTGGAAGGTTGATAATGTTATCAAACCCATTGTCCAGGGGAAGAAACTGAGGCTCAGAGAGGTAGTTCACCCGTTCAGGGTCACACAACTAATAGAAGCAGAGGAGCAGGATCTGAATTCACCTCCTTTGGGCTCCAGTATCCAAGCAAATGTGGTCATGCTTGTTATTCTTGGGTCCGAACATTAGTTACCAACTGCACCAGCCCTGAGATCCAGAAATCAAACCAGATTGGATTTTTTGATTCTTTCCCTTTGAGCCCTGGAGGAGGTGGATATAGTTCACTCCTGATCCTGCTGGGCTGTTTGTGGCTCTTGCCCTTTTACGATTTTCTCTTCCGTGATCCCACTCATGGTAACCATTGCTCTAGAATGAAGACAATACAGAGTTGATGGGGATTTCCTCTTTTCAAGCTTGTAGGGTAACGGATTATTTACCTACAGATGGATGACGCTCACTATTGGGAGTAGGAAATACAAACAGGTTAAATGAAATTATTGTTAGAAATAGACTTTTGCCAATTTTTGCTTGTATATGTAGGAAACTCCTGTTGTTTTATCGTTTTTCCTTTGCTTGAGACATGGAAATGGGTGCCTTTCCTCTGGACTCAGTTACCAGTAGAAAAACAGTAGAAGCACAATGATGGTTGACTCTGCTTCAGGGCAGGGAGCAAGATGGGGGCTGGGCAGCTGGGTGACCTGGAGACAGTGCTCCCCCAACCGAAATGGGACAGTAGTTCTCAGCCCCAGCCAGGCTTGAAGCCCTGTGACCGAGAATGGCCAGGTCTTCTGCTCTTTCAGGCAAGCCTAAAATCTTAATTTCTGTGTGAAACTTCCAGGTTTCTGAATTGGCCAGCACATTCTAAGTTAAAAGCGACAAATAACGAAAGATTGGAAAGCATTGGGTCAAATCATTGCTTCCTAAATAACACGTCTGCTTGCCCCACGTGGCTCTTGCGCTGTGAGTTTGCAATCCCTGCTTTAAGGCTTGGCTTCTTTCTTTGAGTCATGGACAGAAAGAGTAAAAGACTTAACGCTTTGGGAATATGTGGGAAGAGTCCAAGTGGTGACTCAAGAATCCATGTCTCTAGCCTCGCCTCTCTGTCTTGGTTTTCTTTGTGTCCCAGGACAAGGGATTTCTCAGGCCCTCTTTTATTTCTAATCTGTAAAATAGAAGCACAAGCTGGAATCAAGGTGGCTGGGAGAAATATCAATAACCTCAGATAGGCAGATGACCCCACCCTTATGCCAGAAAGTGAAGAAGAACTAAAAAGCCTCTTGATGAAAGTGAAAGAGGAGAGTGAAAATGTTGGCTTAAAGTTCAACATTCAGAAAACTAAGATCATGACATCCGGTCACGTCACTTCATCACAAATAAATGAGGAAACAGTGGCTGACTTTATATTTCTGGGCTCCAAAATCACTGCAGATGCTGATTGCAGCCATGTCATTAAAAGACACTTACTCCTTGGAAGGAAAGTTATGATGAAGCTAGACAGCATATTAAAAACAGAGACATTACTTTGTCAACAAGGGTCTGTCTAGTCAAGGTTATGGCTTTTGCAGTTGTCATGTGTGAATGCTAAAGTTGAACTATAAAGAAAGCTGAGAGCTGAAGAATTGATGATTTGAACTGTGGTGTTGAAGAAGACTCTTGAGAGTCCCTTGGGCTGCAAGGAGATCCAAACAGTCCATGCTAAAGGAGATCAGTCCTGAGTGTTCGTTGGAAGGACTGATGTTGTAGCTGAAACTCCAATATTTTGGCCACCTGATGGGAAGAGCTGACTTATTAGAAAAGACCCTGATGCTGGGAAAGATTGAGGGCAGGAGGAGAAGGGGACAACAGAGAATGAGATGGTTTGATGGCATCACCGACTCAATGGACATGAGTTTAGGTGCACTCCGGGAGATGGTGGTGGACAGGGAGGCCTTGAGTGCTGCTGTTAATGTGGTCGCAAAGAGTCAGACGAGACTGAGCAACTGAACTCAACTGAACTGAAAATTGATCAGTTTTAACAAATCCGGTGTAGTGTTCCCTTCCATCCCTCCCATTCTATGTTTCCCAGTACTTACCTATGCTGCCAAGATTGAGCTCTGTATAAATTAGAAATGCACGTGGTTTGGTCTGATGTCATTTTTGAATGTCAGTAACTGAAACATTCTCCAGGCAAGTTCCATTTGTCACTTGTATTCACCTGCAGCTTAAGTCTACTGCTAACGCCAACAGGCCAGTTTGAGGCAATGCGATTTTTTTTTTTTTTTTTAATTTCAGCATTGAGCATGTTAAATATTTGTGGTTTTCTGGTCCTGCTCCTTTTTCTGTGAGCATGCTACATCCTGTTTTCTTTCTTTCTTTTTTTTAATGTAGGCATAAATGAAATCTCAGAAGGTGTTTATATGACTGTCAAGCCCAGCGATTCCAGGAATACAGAAAAGTCAGATAGTAGCGAAAGTGACCCTATCAGTGATGAGGAGCAGAGGTCCAAGAATGAGCCAGAAGTTGCTGAAGACACAGAATTGTCTCAGATGGGAAAAGAGCCATCTGCTTTCAAAAAAAAAAAAAAAAGAAAAGAAGAAAGTCCAAATTGGCAAACCCAGTAGAGATAGAAGAGGAGCTGAAAGCATGTCACCAGCCAGTGAGAAAGCCAAGATCAGTCAAGGAGAAGATGAGCCCCCAGCTTGAGAAGGACTTTTCAGACAAAGCAAAATTCTTTCCTCATCCCACAAAGGATAAGCTGAAGGGAAAAGGTGAGACTGACTCCCCAAGAGTGCATTTGGGCCTGGATTCTGATTCAGAGAGCGGATTTGTCACAGATTTAAGAGAAGACCTTTCTGCACTGGAGAGTCAAAAACCTAGGAAGGAACCCAAAGAAACATCTCCCAAGCAGGAGGGTAAGTGACTGTATCAGTTTCTGCTTTCTTGATTTGGTTTTAGAATGCCACATTGCCATTTATACTATCATATGTCATGTCACCCTCAGACATCATGAAGTGTGCACAACAAAGCTTGGGGTATCTCCAAGTCACCTAGCTAGTTACTGAGCAGGACAAGGACTTGAGCTGGTCCTGCCTACCTTTAACCTTCTTGATACCCAATGTGGTTGATTTTGAGCACAGGAGAAGAAGTCTCTTAGAAAGTAATAGGTGCTTCCAGCAGTCAGGTCATTTTGAACCTAAGCAGTTTCCTTTCCAATATGTTCACTTACATGCCTCAAGTGGTTATCAATGCTAAGACGTTGGACAGGGCTGAAATTGAGAAAAGCGTTCAGTTCAAAGATCTTGATGAGTTTATTCTCCCTTACCTCCCCTCACACTGCCCAGGCATCTCAAAATACATTTTCTTACTAGAGTGTAAGGTTTTCCGGGTGAGCGGCACCAGCCTGCTGAGTTCTTCTTCAGGTCTGTAGAAATCCAAGGGGCATTGTATGATGCGCACCAGAGCCTGTTTTCTGCCATATTTGCATTTAGCTGACATGGGCCCAAGGCCTCTCAACCTTGGCGCTATTGACATTTTATGCTGGACAGTTCATTGTCCTGTTTATTGAAGGATGTTTAGCAGTATCCCTGGTCTTTACCAACCGGATGTCAGTAGCATCTACCCAGTGGAGGACTTCAAAAGTGTCTTGACAAAGCTAAATCTCACCTAGTTGTGAACTGCTGCCTGAGTCTTAGCAGTTCTCCCTTTACTGCTGTTAGGGACTGAACCAGCAGTGGCTTCTTTCAAACTTGAGACACCCCAGGCATGTTGGTAGACCCTACAGTGGAACATCAGTCCAGTTCAGTTCAGTTGCTCATTCGTGTCTGACTCTTTGTGACCCCATGAATTGCAGCACGCCAGGCCTCGCTCCATCACTAACTCCCGGAGTCTACCCAAACCCATGTCCATCGAATCGGTTATGCCATCCATCCATCTCACCCTCTGTCATCCCCTTCTCCTCCCGCCCCCAATCCTACCCAGCATTAGGGTCTTTTCCAATGAGTCAACACTTCGCATGAGGTGGCCAAAGTATTGGAGTTTCAGCTACAACATCAGACCTTCCAATGAACACCCAGGATCCATCTCTTTTAGGATGGATTGATTGGATCTCCTGTAGTCCAAGGGACTCTCAAGAGTCTTTTCCAACACCATAGTTTAAAAGCATCAATTCTTCGGCGCTCAGCTTTCTTCACCGTCCAACACTCACATCCATACATGACCACTGGAAAAACCATAGCCTTGACTAGACGGACTTTTGTTGGCAAAGTAATGTCTCTGCTTTTAAATATGCTATCTAGGTTGGCCATAACCTTCCCTCCAAGGAGTAAGCGTCTTTTAATTTCATGGCTGCAATCACCAGCAGCAATGATTTTGGAGCCCAAAAAATAAAGTCTGACATTCTTTCCACTGTTTCCCCATTAATTTCCCATGAAGTGATGGGACCAGATGCCATAATTTTAGTTTTCTGAACGTTGAGCCTTAAGCAAACTTTTCCACTGTCCTCTTTCAAATTCATCAAGAGGCTCTTTAGTTCTTCTTTACTTTCTGCCATAAGGGTGGTGTCATCCACATATCTTAGTTTATTGATATTTCTCCCAGCAATCTTGATTCCAGCTTGTGTTTCTTCCAGCCCAGCGTTTCTCATGATGTACTCTGCAGAGAAGTTAAATAAGCAGGGGGACAATATACAGCCTTGACGTACTCCTTTTCCTATTTGGAACCAGTCTGTTTTTCCATGTCCAGTTCTAACTGTTGCTTCCTGACCTGCATACAGGTTTCTCAAGAGACAGGTCAGATGGTCTGGTATTCTCATCTCTTTCAGAATTTTGCACACTTTATTGAGATCCACACAGTCAGAGGCTTTGGCATAGTCAATAAAGCAGAAATAGATGTTTTTCTGGAACTCTCTTGCTTTTTCGATGATCCAGCAGATATTGGCAATTTGATCTCTGGTTCCTCTGCCTTTTCTAAAACCAGCTTGAACATCTGGAAGTTCACAGTTCACGTATTGCTGAAGCCTGGCTTGGAGAATTTTGAGCATTATATTACTAGCCTGTGAGATGAGTGCAATTGTGCGGTAGTTTGAGCATTATTTGCCATTGCCTTTCTTTGGGATTGAAACGAAAACTGACCTCCTCCAGTCCTGTGGCCACTGCTGAGTTTTCCAAATTTTCTGGCATATCGAGTGCAGCGCTTTCACAGCATCACCTTTGAGGATTTGAGATAGCTCAACTGAAATTCCATCACCTCCAATAGCTTTGTTCATAGTGATGCTTTCTAAGGCCCACTTGATTTCACATTCCAGGATGTCTGGCTCTAGGTGAGTGATCACACCATCATGATTATCTGGGTCGTGAAGATCTTTTTTGTACAGTTCTTCTGTGTATTCTTGCCACCTCTTCTTAATATCTTCTGCTTCTGTTAGATCCATACCAGTGGAACATAGGAATGATTTAAAAGATATTTGGCCCGTTGGTGAAGCAGTCAGTGAATTTCTCCGCTGGCTTGGCAAGTGGCTGTTGATATGCCCAAGAAAGATAAGAATTAATTAAGAGCCCAGGAGAAACATGGCCTAAGAACAAGTTGGAGATTGTAGCCATAAAACCTCTTGTACTTTGTGAGTTACATACACGGATAGCCAGTTTTAATTATGTAGCTCAGTGGTAAAGAATCTGCTTGCCAATGCAGGAGACGCAAATTTGATCCTTGGATTGGGAAGATCCCCAGAAGGCAGTGACAACCTACTCCAGTAGTCTTCCCTGGAGAATTACATGGACAGAGGAGTCTGGTGGTCTACATAGTCCATGGGATCACAAAAGAGCTGGACACGACTTACTGACAAAACAGACAACGGGCAGCTTCTGATAGGACCCATCTTCTCAGTTCTGTGTGCCCTAGGGTTTTCTTAGTCTCACTGCTTAAAGCAGGAGGGGGGATGGGTTTTGAGCTTTTATCCTCTGTGTTTGTATCATTGTGAACTGTTGCTGAACCTCAGTTCCTGGAATTCATTGAAAGAGGATGGAATATCTCTCAGTGATGCAGGGTAGGATGATAGAGAGCAGTTGAGTCGGTCAGGAAGGATGGATCACCACCTCATCCCTTAAAATTATGAGTGGCATCTGAAACATCCAATTCTGTGTGGATTGCGGTTTGAGGGACCACTTCTGATGCTGCAGAAAGCAACAGGAGTAGCATTTTTTCCATGAAGTTTGTGGAATTGTTGGGTCCCAGATGGCAGTGTTCCTATGAGTGATAGATTTAAACTATTCCTTTCTTTCTGAAGTCGACTGTTTGTTTAGTTGTGGATTTTTTCACAGCTTCCAGAAAGGATTTCAGATATACTGAAAAAATGGAAATCAAGACACCGAGAAAAATGAACATGAAATAGTGAGAGATGTAGGGAAATTTTACATACAGAAATAACTATGTCAGCCTTCAGAATTAGCAAAGTCACTCTTCCCTTTTGGCCCTGAGCTTCCTGCAGTTGAAATGAAAAGGGAAAAAACATATGAGTGCTTTAAAAGAGCTCATGCGCCCCCCCCAAATACAAGGCACTCCAGGTGATAAAATGAAGCTGAGCTGTTCCTCTCACTGGTGTCAGAAGGAAGTTTCTCTAGGATCCTCTGAACGTGGTGGGAATTTTATGTAGAGGATTATTCTGAAACAATAGGTCAGTTAGAGGAACTTCACAGAAGCTGAAATCCAGAGCCACCTGAGGATGATTTCGGTCTTGAAGAATTGGCTTCATGTCAGACTCTGCAGTTGAGTATCTTTTCAAAGGTGTGATTTCACTTATGTGTTTATTAAGTGACTGGTGCTTTGAAGAGTGCTTGGTGACCTCCAAGTGATCTTCAGTTAGAAGTGCAGCTTATACAGAGAAACTGAATCCTCAGATCGAAAGATGGCTTTTCTAGCTAGAGATGCCAGAGCAGAGGCTAATGGAGCTCGTTTCAGGACCTTGACTCCACTTACATGTGTCATATCAGTCGTTTCCAGCCTTCTCTGAAAAAGTCCTTTTTTAATGTACAAGACAGTAACCTAAGTCTGATATAAGTAGGCTAGTTGGGTGGGGTCGCCTTTGGAGTGTTGACTTTTAAGAAAGTCACTTCTTTTTGAGACTGCAGGTGAGTATATACTCCAAAATTTTTAAGACAAATGGAATTTTCCATGGCCTTTCCTCTTCCTCCCCACCATCCCAGTAAACCTTCCATATCCTTTAGGATTTAAAGCGTTTTAGTGACTAAATGAAAACTCCCCCAAAGTGTGTCAAGCCTGGAAAGTTTTCAGATTGCATACTCCTGCTTTGTTGTTGTTGTTTGTTTGTTTGTTATTTTAATTTGAAAAAGAGCCCGAATGGGACTCTTTCAGAGAAGTTACCACTCTACAAAGCCAGTTGTTTGCTTTTGCACGATGAGAGAGAGAAAGGGCCTTTTTGTGGTTGCCCTTTGCCCAAGAAGGATCAGACTAGCTTATCCACAAGGACAGTATATTTCTTAACCACATGGCAGAAAAGAGAGGCACTAACATTGCTTTTGCAAGTTAGAAGCCTTGCCTGTGGGATCTCTGCCTTTTAAAAGGGGCAAGCTCAAAGCCACTTCTGCCCCTGCAAGGGGAAGGGGCAGAGGATGTGACCGATATCTGAAAGGTTGTCCTGGGAACAGGTGGGGGCAACCTCACTCTAGGTAGAGATCTTCTCTCAGTCCCACCCTGTGTTCTGGCCCAGGCCTTGGGCTGAATTCTTCCCCGGAGGAGCAAGAGGGCCAGTCAGTTGTGTAACCACCAAGACCCCCTCCCCCCTCGGGTGGAAAAGTCAGCCTGTCAGCACTGTTCTCCTTTCACACTCCTTGGTTTTCCTAGAACAACAGTTAACTGAAAATTTCCCCTAGAATAATCAAGAACTCACGTCTTTTCTGGGTGACAGAAATCTAAAAATGACAGGCATGGAGTCATGCAGTGGAAGCATGCTGAGCCCCCCAAAAAGGTGTTGTCATTAAGGGCTTGCTTGGTGACTCAGATAATAAAGAATCTGCATGCAATCCTGGAGGCCCAGGTTTCTTTCCCTGGGTTGGTTAGATACCCTGGGGAAAGAAATAACAACCCACTCCAGTATTCTTGCCTGGGAAATCCCATGGACAGAGGAGCCTGGAGGGCTACAGTCCATGAGGTTGCAAAAGAGTTGGACACGACGGTGCGAACTCACTTTCAGTCCTTATTAAACCTAGTTTTATGTCCAGGCACATCGTCTGAGACCAAGGATGCTGACTTGCATCCGTGTTTTTTTTGTGTGAACCCGAGGGAATCCTCTCTGGGGATGGATGTTCATCTGTCCAGTGCCTGGGGCCCCTGCAGTCATAACGGACCCCTTCGCTTACAGATGAACACTCCTGTGGTCACCCCCGGGCCAGCCCTTCTCACTGCCTGACCTCACCCTCCAAAATTCTGCCTATTCCTGGGCATGTCTTGGCTAAAACTGTTCTCTTCCAAATTTTCCCTGCTGTCTGTTGAAATCCTGCCCTCCACTCTCATAGCTCATTTTCTCCCAGTAGATGCACTCCAAAAGGCAGCATTTTTCAAACTCAGCCACTCGTAGTCATTATTTTTGTCATTCCCAAAACCTGCTTGTTCACTTATTGCCCTAGTATATATTTTTTATCTGAAGCAGCAGCTGTTTAAAAAAAAATGAACTCAATTTGGAACTGAAACTTAACTAGCACACAGTAGGGAAAACAGTATTTTGTGCTGTGCATAAAAGATGCAAAATGGAGAACTACAGTCAAAACGAAAGCAAGGCTTCTAAAGTCTCCATAAATACCATTGTGCTGGGGATGGTTCTGTCCATGGTGTGGAGTTCCCTTGAGTGGTAGGTGTCAAGGCTGCCAGGACCACACTGAGACTCTTCGGGAAGGAATTAGAAGAGATGAAAGGGAACACTCTTCATTCTGGGTGGTTCATTGGTATTCAGTGCTTTGGCCACTGGGAGGCTGTCTGGTTCCTTGGGGTACATGCTCTGTAGGTTTCCTGTCCAAGCAAAGGATTCCTGTTAATGACCAGACGGACTTTGGCTAAGTCTTTCTCAAAGTGCTTACTGAACTCTAACTGTGAAACAAGGTACTTGCAGCGATTCTGTTTAGCCAGTGGGTCATCGACTAACAGGTGGGCAACTCCAGGCCAAGGGGTGGGTCATGTTGGCCTCAGTCCCTCAGAGGCCTTGACAAGTTTCTCAAATATGAGCAAGCCCACATTTGAGTAACCCAAGGAGTCTGATATTTGAAGTTGCACATGCTGAAGAAGTGGCCTAAGCATATAAAGCAAGAATATGCCCATTCATGGGGAGGCCCTTGGCATGACAGCCTGGGATGGTCACCTAGAACTCACTGACCTGGAGACCCTGCAGGTCAGCCTGAGTCCCGTCTACTTTCTGTTTTGTTTTTTCATGTGTTGGCTTCCGTCGTAGGTGAAGCTCCATCATCCACAACAGTGGGCAGCCAGTCTCCCCCCGAAATGCTGGTCCTCACCCACTCGTCCTCCCAAACTTCCACGGCTGGGGTCACGCCCACCAACGGCACCATCTGCACAGTCACGGTCCAGCAACCACCACCACCACCAGCAGCAGCATGAGAAACCCAGTGAAAAAGCAGAGGCCAGTTTTACCAAAGGAGACTGCCCTGGCCATGCAGCAGGTTGTGTGGAACTCATCAAGTAAGTTTCAAACGTCCTCCCAAAAGAGGCACATGCAGAAGATGCAGCACCAGCAGAAGCAGCAGCAAAGCTAGCAGCAGCAGCCTCAGTCTTCCAAGAGGACGAGATATCAGAACAGACAGGCTGTGAAATGTACCGAGCCTCCCTACTCTGCACTCCATGGCAACAGCTCTTTTTTTGCCACATGGACAGGAGAAAAATAGTCCTTGTTTTATTTGTTTACTTCCCCTTGGTTGCCTGGCCACTGTATCCTAGAGGTCTGACACGTTCCATTTGGCATTATTTTTAAAAATTAATTTGCAGCTTGCTGTTTTACTTTTCTTTTTTCTTTTCTCATTTTACAAACAGTGCATACGTGTCTTCTTAGAATGAAGTGAAATGGATGCCTAGACACACAAAAATCTACAGTCTTGATTGAATGCATATTTCATTCTCCACCCTTTCTCAGAGGTATTGTTAACCATAGGGTCTTTTTCTAATTCACGTATGCATATGTATTTTTCTGTAAGTTGGCTTAAAGCTCAACATTCAGAAAACTAAGATCATGCCATCTGCTGGCATCACTTCTTGGCAAATGGATGGGGAAAGAGTGGAAACAGTGGCTGACTTACATTTTCTGGGCTCCAAAATCACTGCAGATGCTGTTTGCAGACATGAAATTAAAAGATGCTTACTCCTTTTTGAGTTTATTTTTGTGTATGGTGTTAGAAAGTGTTCTGGTTTCATTCTTTTACAAGTGGTTGACCAGCTTTCCCAGCACCTTGAAAGGAAAGTTATGACCAAGCTTGACAGCATATTAAAAAACAGAGACATCACTTTGTCAACAGAGGTCAGTCTAGTTAAGGCTATGGTTTCTTCAGTGGGCATGTGTGGATGTGAGAATTGGGATAACAAGAGGGCTGAGAACAGAAGAATTTAAGCTTTTGAGCTGTAGTGTTGGAAAAGACGCTTAAGAGGCCCTTGGACTGCAGGAGATCCGACCAGCCCATGCTAAAGAGATCAGTCCTGGGCGTACATTGGAAGGACTGATGCTGAAGCTGAAAGTCCAATACTTTGGCCACTGGATGCAAAGAGCTGACTCATTTGCAAAGACCCTGGTGATGGGAAGGATTGAAGGCAGGAGAAGAAGGGGACGGCAGAGGATGAGATGGTTGGATGGCATCACCGACTCAAAGAACATGGGTTTGGGTGGACTTCGGGAGTTGGTGATGGACAGGGAGGACTGGCGTGCTGCAGTTCACGGAGTCGCAGAGCGCTGGACATGACTGAGGGGCTGAATGGAACTGAAGTGTCTTATGTGTGAACCTTAAAGTTGGGAATTTTGAAAGACGTGAATGTTTGCATGTTTAATCCTGTAAGTTAGTTCACCTCCCTGGCGTACATTGTCACCCGCACACATCCTCTACAAGTCGTTGTGCTTTGTGTGCTTTACTGTACAGAGTGCAGTATTACAGTATCTTTATTTCAAGCCCAGGATGTCCATAAGAAAGCATAAAAGCAGCAGTGATGTACCTGGTATTGTACTATCTAGCTGATTGTGTTAGTTGGTTGCTTAGGCTAACTTTGTTGGACTTCTACAAAGAAATTGGACTTAGGAACATGCTCTAGGAATGGAACCTGTTCATAAGTAGGTCACTCACTGTACTATTTATTTTGAAAATCTGGTCTTTTTGACTTTAAATAGCTTTTACTGGAGCATCTCTTAGAAAAGATGGACCACTGGTATTTGTTTTTTATTTGTTTGTTGTTTTTTTAAGCAGAATTTCTCATGAATTTGAATTAACCAACTGACAACCATCTGGGGGAGGCGAGCAGAGACCAGGCTTCCCGCTCTTTGACTCAACACATGACATTAACCGTATCGTGATAGCTGGAGCTTCCAAGCCCTATTGACAGCAAACGCCCAGATGCACTTTATAAGTCTTTCTGTCTCCATACAGATCCACAGGCTGATGATTGAGATACAAAGGGGAAACCAGAATTGAAAGAGACACGTATACCCCAGTGTTCATTGCAGCCCTGTTCATAACAGCCAGGATATGGAAGCAATCTAGATGTCAATGAGTAGACAAATGGATAGGAAAGCTGTGGTACATATACACAATGGAATATTACTCAGCCATTAAAAAGAATACATTTACCTCAAGATTGCTTTGGCTATTCGAGGTTTCTTATATTTCCATACAATTTGTGAGATGATTTGTTCTAGTTCTGTGAACAATACCATTGGTAGATTGATAGCGATTGCATTGAATCTATAGATTGCTTTGGGTAGTATACTCATTTTCACTATATTAATTCTTCCAATCCATGACCACGGTATATTTCTCCATCTGTTTGTGTCCTCTTTGATTTCTTTCATCAGTGTTTTATAGTTTTCTATATATAAGTCTTTTGTTTCTTTAGGTAGATATATTCCTAAGTATTTTATTCTTTTTGTTGCAATGGTGAATGGTATTGTTTCCTTAATTTCTCTTTCTGTTTTCTCATTATTGGAGTATAGGAATTCAAAGGATTTCTGTGTGTTAATTTTATATCCTGCAACTTTACTATATTCATTGATTAACTCTAGTAATTTTCTAGTAGAGTCTTTAGGGTTTTCTATGTAGAGGATCATGTCATCTGGAAACAGTGAGAGTTTTACTTCTTCTTTTCCTATCTGTATTCCTTTTATTTCTTTTCCTGCTCTGATGGCTGTGGCCAAAACTTCCAAAACTATGTTGAATAGGAGTGGTGAAAGTGGGCATCCTTGCCTTGTTCCTGACATTAGGGGAAATGCTTTCAGTTTTTCACCATTGAGGATAATGTTTGCTTAATGGAACTGGAGGAATCAACCTGCCTGACTTCAGGCTGTACTACAAAGCCACAGTCATCACGACAGTATGGTACTGGCACAAAGATAGAAATATAGATCAATGGAACAAAATAGAAAGCCCAGAGATAAACCCACGCACATATGGACACCTTATCTTCGACAAAGGAGGCAAGAATATACAATGGAGAAAAGACAATCTCTTTAACAAGTGGTGCTGGGAAAACTGGTCAACCATTTGTAAAAGAATGAAACTAGAACACTTCCTAACACCGTACACAAAAATAAACTCAAAAAGGATTAAAGATCTAAACGTAAGACCAGAAACTATAAAACTCCTAGAGGAAAACATAGGCAAAACACTCTCCGACATAAATCACAGCAGGATCCTCCATGACCCACCTCCCAGAATATTGGAAATAAAAGCAAAAATAAACAAATGGGACCTAATTAAAATGAAAAGCTTTTGCACAACAAAGGAAACTGTAAGCAAGGTGAAAAGACAGCCTTCAGAATGGGAGAAAATAATAGCAAACGAAGCAACAGACAAACAATTAATCTCAAAAATATACAAGCAACTTCAGCAGCTGAATTCCAGAAAAATAAACGACCCAATCAAAAAATGGGCCAAAGAACTAAACAGACATTTCTCCAAAGAAGACATACAGATGGCTAACAAACACATGAAAAGATGCTCAACATTACTCACTATTAGAGAAATGCAAATCAAGACCACAATGAGGTATCATTTCACACCAGTCAGAATGGTTGCTATCCAAAAGTCTACAAGCAATAAATGCTGGAGAGGGTGTGGAGAAAAGGGAACCCTCTTGCACTGTTGGTGGGAATGCAAACTAGTACAGCCACTATGGAGAACAGTGTGGAGATTCCTTAAAAAACTGGGAAAAGAACTGCCATATGACCCAGCAATCCCACTGCTGGGCATATACACCGAGGAAACCAGAATTGAAAGAGACCTGTGTACCCCAATGTTCATCGCAGCACTGTTTAAAATAGCCAGGACATGGAAGCAACCTCGGTGTCCATCAGCAGACGAATGGATAAGGAAGCTGTTGTACATATACACAATGGAATATTACTCAGCCATTAAAAAAAAATACACTTGAATCGGTTCTACTGAGATGGATGAAACTGGAGCCAATTTACAGAGTGAAGTAAGCCAGAAAGAAAAACAATAATACAGTATACTAATGCATATATATGGAATTTGAAAGATGGTAACGATAACCCTATATGCGAGACAGAATAAGAGACACAGATGCATAGAACAATTTTATGGACTCTGAGGGAGAAGGTGAGGGTGGGACGTTCTGGGAGAATAGCATTGAAACATGTATATTATCATATGTGAAGCAGAACACCATTCCATGTTCGATGCATGAGACAAGGGCTCAGGGCCGGGGCAATGGGATGACCCAGAGGGATGGGATGGGGAGGGAGGTGGGTGGGGGGTCCAGGAAGGGGAACACATGTAAACCCATGGCTGATTCATGTCAATGTATGGCAAAAACTATTACAATATTGTAAAGTAATTAGCCCCCAACTAAAATAAATAAATTTATTAAACAACAACAACAACAAAAAAAACATTTAAATCAGGTCTAATGAGGTGGATGAAACTGGAGCCTATTATACAGAGTAAAGTAAGCCAGAAATAAAAACAGAAATACAGCATACTAATGCATATATACATATATATATATATATATATATATATATATATATGATTCAGAAAGATGGTAATGATAACCCTAAATGCGAGACAGACAGGGAAAGAGACACAAAGGTATAGAACAGTATTTTAGGCTCTTTGGGAGAGGGAAAGTGTGGGATGATTTGGGAGAATGGAATTGAAACATGTATATCATCGCATGCAAAATGAATCCCCAGTCCATTTTTGATGCATGAGACAGGGTGCTCGGGGCTGGTGCACTGGGATGACCCAGAGGGATGGGATGGGAAGTGAGGTGTGGGGTGGGTTCAGGATGAGGAACACATGTACACCCGTGGCAGATTCATCTCTATGTATGTCAAAACCACTACAACATTGGAAAGTTATTAGCCTCCAAATAAAATAAATAAATTTATATTTAAAAAAATTAAAAAATATAATAATGGAGAATTTGAATGAGGAATAAATATATAACTGCATGGGGGGGGATATCCAGTGGCTGCACCAAAAGGAGCTCTTGGACATGAAATACAACTTGGGTAAGTGCTGCTGACCTGGCCTCCACTGACAAAGGTTTGGATAGGAACTTCTTGGCATGTCTAGAGTTAGGCCCAAATGTGCACTCAGTCAAAAGTAGTCCAGGCCGCCTTACCAATCTTAGGGAGAACACAGCATCTTAGGGAGTCTAACCTGGAGAAACCAGGTATGAAGCAGGAGCTGGCAGAAACCCGTTTTCCTCTCTTCCAAATACCAACATCAGCAACAAATTCATGACAACAACTGTGGTAGCTTCTCCTGCTTGTGAGCTCTGACCTGTTGTAAAACTGAGAGAAATCTCAGTAGCCTGAGCAGTTTGATCATTGTCCTGTCAGCCCAATGATCAGTCCTGATGCCCTGTCTGGAAGATTAGATCTGCTGCCACTAAACACATCAGAAAAGAAATATATCCAAGTTGTAGCCCCAGCTCTGCTCATCTTAGCTGTGTGCCTCAGTTTCCTCATCTGTGAAATGGGTATTCTAGGAGTATACACCTCCTTAAGGTTGGAGTAAGGATTAAAAGAGTTCACATTTATAAAGTGTTTACAACAGTGCCTACAGATCATAGGTACTCTGTATTTGATAGAGAAAAAAGCTTATACAAATGATAAATTTCAAAGTGAATTGAGTGGACATTTTTCAGAGGTTTTATGTGAGTACTTCCTACAGAATCACCGCAGGGCCCCATTTTCAGTATCCTCAGGACCTGACGTTCATGATCATGCTTACATTCGTGGTCAGCGTGGTGGATGCCCATTTTACAGATGAAGACATTGGAGCTCAGGGAAGCTGGGTGATTCTCTGCACGGGCTCATATGACCAGGGCATCCCCGACCCAAGGTTTCACACCTGTTAGGATTCACCTTCTGACCTGGTGTGAATGAACCCATGGCTTGGGATGGGCGATGAAGTCAGTATCCTCTCCCCTCCCCTCCTCTGGCAGAGTTGAAAAAGGCAGAGATGCGGCAGAGCCTAGAACAGGAGCAGGACCAGCTCATTGCTGAGGTGAAGAAGCAACTGGAGCTGGAGAAGCAGCAGGCAGTGGCCGAGACCAGGAGGAAGCTGTGTTGTACCAACTGCAAGAAGGAGGATGTTTTCTACTGCTGTGGAATATCAGCTACTCTGACGACCCCTGCCAGAAGGCCCACTGGCCCGAGCACATGAAGTCTTGCACCCAGTCAGGTGGGACTAAGAGTGTCCCCTGGACCCGACTGTGGTGGACGGGTCCTTGGCTCCTCCTGGATCACAGGGCGCTTGCCACGCTCACTCACCACAAATGACTCCTACATACATGAGAGTAGCAGGCAGACACGTAGCCAAGTCTCCAGGCACCATTGTCTCCACCCTCCAGTTTACTTCGATGCATTCACTTGTGTGAATGGAGCTTGTAATGACAGCCCAGATGACTTTAGCTTCATGTGGTTTGCTGTGGTTCCCTGCTTGGGGCAGTATTTGTCTCTGTCCCAAGCAATGTGGTCATCCCTGGTAGCTAAGGTGGTAAAGAAACTGCCTGCAATGCAGGAGACCTGGATTTGATCCCTGGGTCGAGAACATCCCTTGAAGAACGAAATGGCAACACACTCCAGTATTCTTGCCTGGAGAAGGCCGCAGACAGAGGAGTCTGGCAGGCTTCATTTCATGGGGTTGCAAAGCGTTGGAAATGTGAGTGACTAAGCAGACACACACACACACACACACAAATCAAACACATCTTCTACCCCATTCTGCAATGCACAATGTACAATATACTAGACAGCCCCCACCATGGAGCCCATCTTGGACTCAAGGCTATAACAATCACTAGTGCTTATGTGAAGGACAAAGTGCTGCTTTGGAACTAATCTGCCTTTTAAATCTCTTTCCAAAACACAGCAAGCAGATCCCAGGCCAAGAAACTCTAGCTGGAGACACCACCTAGTAAGACTTGATTAATAATATGTATTAGTAATATTTTATACTTAGTGCTCATTTATGCCCAATACTAGAGTTCTGTGTTTAGAAGAAGTCTCCACTTCAAAGAATATATTTAAACACAAATAACATAAATAATGTGACAAGGAAATGTGTCAGTGGATTGCTAAATTTTTCAAGGGTGGTAGATAAATGACCCAAGTTTGAGAAGCTTAGGCAGGGGTTCGTAAGCTTTTTTTAAGAAGGTCTAGAGAATAAACGTTTTAGGATTTGTGGTCCATGTGGTCTGTGAAAACCTTTCAACTATGCTGTAACAGGGTGATAGCAAGTGCATGGGGGTGCACACTCGTCTAAAAAAGGAAATTATGAAATTGGAACAGTCGTACTATTTGCTTCACGAACATGCTTATATCTCCAGAATGATTTAATAAAACTGATGGTGACTGCAGCCATGACATTAAAAGACACTTACTCTTTGGAAGGAAGGTTATGGTCAACCTAGATAGCATATTTAAAAGCAGAGACATTACTTTGCCAACAAAAGTCCGTCTAATCAAGGCTATGGTTTTTCCAGTGGTCATGTATGGATGTGAGAGTTGGACGGTGAAGAAAGCTGAGTGCCACAAAATTGATGCTTTTGAACTGTGGTGTTGGAGAAGACTCTTGAGAGTCCCTTGGACTGCAAGGAGATCCAATCAATCCATCGTAAAAGAGATCAATCCTGGGTGTTCATTGGAAGGTCTGATGTTGTAGCTGAAACTCCAATACTTTGGCCACCTCATGCGAAGGGTTGACTCATTGGAAAAGACCCTAATGCTGGGTAGGATTGCGGGCGGGAGGAGAAGGGGACGACAGAGGATGAGATGGTTGTATGGCATCACCTACTCGATAAACATGGGTTTGGGTAGACTCCGGGAGTTGGTGATGGACAGGGAGGCCTGGCGTGCTGCAACTCATGGGGTCGCAGAGAGTCAGACACGAATGAGCGACTTTCAGTTCAGTCAATCTGTCATGTCCCACTCTTTGCGACCCCTAGAACGGCACCACACCAGGCCTCCCTGTCGTTCAGCAACTCCCAGAGTTTACCCAAACTCTGCTGGATGGTGGTGATGCCATCCTCATCTCCTGTTGTCCCCTTCTCCTCCTGCTCCCAGTTATTCCAGCGTTAGGGTCTTTTCTGGTGAGTCAACCGTTAGTATCAGGTGGCCAAAGAATTGGAGTTTCAGCTACAACATCAATAATTTCATTGAACACCCAGGGCTGATTTTTAGGATGGACTGGTTGGATCTCCTTGCAGTCCAAGGGACTCTCAAGAGTCTTCTCCAGCACTACAGTTCTAAAGCATCAATTCTTCGGGGCTCAGATTTCTTCACAGTCCAACTCTCCCATTCATTCATGACTACTGGAAAAACCATAGCCTTGACTAGATGGACTTTGGTTGGCAAAGTAATGTCTCTGCTTTTTAATATGCTATCTAGGTTGGTCCTAAATTTCCTTCCAAGGAATAAGTGCCTTTTAATTTCATGGCTGCAATCACCATCTTCAGTAATTTTGGAGCTCCACAAAAAAAAAAAAAGTCTGACACTGTTTCCCCATCCATTTCCTATGAAGTGATGGGACCAGTTGCCGTGATCTTAATTTTCTGAACGTTGAGCTTTCAGTCAACCATTTCACTCTTCTCTCTCACTCTTAAAAATGAACATATCTTCAAACACAGTCTGGAATTCCTGTGTCTGGGAAGGCTTCGATCCAGCTATTCAGGGACCACACTGTAACCTGGGTGGAGCTGGTTGGCATGTCTTAACACATGGTAGTTTGCACAGAGCAGGGTTCCCCGCAGTCCTGGGAACTACTATGCTCGGCGTATATGTGACTTCTGTCCCCCTCTGCACTCAACTACCACCCCTCAGCAGGAAGTAGACCCCGATGTGAACACGGAAACACTAAATAAGTTATCCCAGGGCACTTCCTCCGAAACTCAGGCAGCCCCCCCTGTAAACCAGCGCCTTGAAAGCGAAGGGGACGCCAGCTGAGAAATGCAAGGACAGTGGCTCGGTGAGTATCCATCGCACACACCTAGGGCCAAACAGAATCTCAGAGCAGCCCCCTCCCAATACCATGGTGATTCCCGTGATGTGGGAAGTTGTCTGTCTTCAGGCTGCATGTAGAGGACAAGTGTTGTCTAGTAGAACCTTCTGTGATGATGGGAATGTTCTACATCCCCTCTGCCCATTGTGAAAACCTGCGACCAGCCTCATATGGCACTTGAACAATGAACACTTGAACTGGGGCTAGTGTGACCAAAACCTGGATTTCAGGTTAATTTAATGATAATGAATGTAGATACAATAGCCATGGGTGGCTGGTGATTGCCATATTGGACACAGACATCAAATTTCTGATTTTCCCAGGGGGTGCCATATTGATTGCATGCAGATGTTATTTTAGAGGACACATTGGTCACTTTTTACCTTTGTAGTCATTATGATTTTAATTCGTGTGTATCAGGGAAAAACATCAATTCATCCCAGAAGTCAAACCTCTTTGACTTTATTGATATCATTGCCTAGGAAGAGGTTATTGTGGAATAAAAGTGAATTGATATAATATGATTTAGTATATAGGTAGCCTTGTCTATCCATGGATTTCTCATGTGTACATGCAAACAACCAAAATTCCATCTCTGTTTGGTTGAATACATGAATGTGGAACCGTTGGATACAAAGGCACAGTTGTATTCATCCTTCTAGGCCATTTTATATAAGGAACTTGCACGTCCTTGGATTTTAGTATCCTTGGGGGGTCCTGGAACCATTCCACCTTGGGTACTGGGGGATGGCTGTACATCCTTTGGGGATAGGATAGAAATCCAGAGAGTAGAATAGGTCAGAGAGGGGGGAGTTGACAAACAGTGTTCTTGAAGCTGAGGCTCTAGCATTGAGTAAGGGGCCTCCCTAGTTCTGTGTCCAGGGAGATGGAGCAGAAAAGGGCACAGGGCTTAGGCCACACTGACTGGCCTGGCCTTCCCTCCCTGAGCATGCCAGGCAGAGGGCCTTAAGGTGTTGTCGGGGCCATGATGAGCACCCCTATGGATCCCCGGGCTTCCCTGGGGTGGGGTACTGGGGAGGCCCTGTTTAAAACAGTGCCTTGGCTCCATCTGTCTTTTTCTGTGTTTCTAGATCCTTGACCTCTCTGGGTCCAAGGAAATACCCTCTCCTTTCTCTTATGCTCCAAGCTAGACTCTGGTACATGGCCCCCTGATGGTTGTATGTACTCTCATGTTCCGCAGGGGCAGGGGAGTCATCTCCTCCAGGGGAGTCTGAAGGGTTCAGCGAGGTGGTTTGCAAACTGTGGTTCCTTAGGGATCTTTGAGGGAACCCTGGGCTGGTCAGTAGAGGTGAAGGATGGCTTAGCAAGCAGCTTTGAGGCATTTCTCCAAGTTGAGAATTTACCTTATTTGTGTTAGTTTTTTTTTTTTTTTTTGCTGTGTTTTGTTTTGTTTTTTTCAGTTCTGAATCAAAGACAGAGAGAGTTTCTATTGCTGAACTGAGGTGGGGCAGAAGATACATTTGGTTTGGACAGTTCTTCTGCCCTCAGAAATGACCATAGTAAATTAAACTGTGTGAACTTGTCCCTGAGGTCCCAGCATCCACATTCCGTGGAGGCCTTCAGAGGAGAAAAGCATTTCTACGGAAGTGATCTTTCTGTAGAAATATTTCTTATCGAGGAATAACCTGGCAGGCTGTTTTGGGTAGATTATCTGGCACTAACTTTTCTAGTTCTCTTCTGTGGAGTTTGAGCTGTGTTCTTTAGGCTTCCCCCTGCAACCTCTCAAGTAAGTTTTAGGGCATTCTAAAATGGTTCATCCTCAGTGAGAACAGTTCTGCTTCTTTCAGGGCCCTTCAGCTCCAGGGTCTTTCTCTCTCCCAGATTATTGTCTTCAGCTGAAAACCAAACTTTTGTTTGTTAGTTAGTTTCTGCATATTGAGTACTTAGAGCAAGAAATGATGTATCTTGTTAGAGTGGCTGGAGGTTTCCCAGTGGCACTGGAAGCGGGGTTTAGATCCAGGAGACATGATGAGAGAGTGGCATGAGCTGATTTTCGGGGGAATATGAAGATGAATAGGCATGGAAGTATGACTGAACCGCCTGTCAATTCCCTTCTCACTCTCACTCGGGTCTTGTGACTGCATCTGGAGGACACGTTGAGTTTGGAGCTGAGGTGTCTTCCTCATCCCTTCTTCTAGCTTCTCTTTTTAACAATGGCAGAGGAGACTTGAGACTTCAACAGCAGCACAGCACCCACCTCGAGTTTTCTGCTACAGTTGGGTTTTCCTTATGTTGATTTGTAGAGTTGCCATCTGTGTAGGGCAGGTATTCTGATTTCCTGCTTTTGGTGTTGATAGAAGAGTTTTTGTTTGACTTAAGTGGAAAGTGAGTTTAGAAACATTAGCTGAGCCATAAGTAGGGGGACTTTGGATGTGTCAAAGCCGTGGAGGTGGTTGGTCGGTGGAAGGGTTCAAGTTGGGAAAACACTGCTGCAGGCAGGGAGCCCTGTTGGGGATTTGGAGCAGCACAGTGGTGTCATCCACATGGGAAGAGGAGGATTGGTGATGCTGTGGGGTACAGAATCTGGTGTGACAAGGAGGCTTGCATGTACAAACGTGGTTGAGAGATACAGCATCTGGCAGTTGTGAGGTGAATGAGGTGTTTCCTGGCCTAGGGGTTGGTGGACCACCAGTTTTTATCAGAACTGCTGTTGTCAGATGAAAGCAGCCAGAGATGGCACATAAAGAGACGTTCCTGTGCTGCAGTGAACTTGCACTTGGGAAAGCAGGCATTGGGCTGGATTTTGCCTGTGGACCATCATTGGTTGACCACCCGACCTGAAGCACCCTAGTGTGTGAGGGGATGAAAAGGGAGGGTGGAGAGAAGAGGTAAGGGTCTAGAGATGCTGGTGAGTTGGTGCAGAGGCTGGAGTAGGAGAAGAACATCTCAGGGAGCCTGATGACTAGAGGGGACAGAGGGAAGGAGCCTCAATTGTCAGCATTTATTAGGGAGTGTTTCAGGATTATTCTAGAGTGTGAGCTGAGCTGGAGGTTCCTGGATGCCTGATCAGGACTGTGAGCTCACGCCTGTTCATTTCCCCTTGTTTGCACTCCACAGCCTTCTGGCTGAAGGCTTGTGTCAAAGCAGACAGACCAGCTCATTTTCTCATTCCTCATATGCCTGACGACTTCTGTATGTGCTCACTGCTTGCTGACAGTGTAGGTGGAAGCTGGAGGAAAGCTGAGCGTTACAAACATGGAGGTTCCTGTGCTCTTTATCAACCTCTGGAACCAGGCTGGTTAAGATGAGGGTCTAGTTGAGAGAAAGAAAGGTTAAACAGGAGTTAGGAACTTCCTTTGGGTGTCCATATCACTCTCCTGTTCACTTGTCTCTTCATCTTAAGATTTTAAAGTGATGCATGCATATCGAGTTGACCCTTGAACAACATGGGTTTGGATTATGCAGTCCAAATCTGAGCGGAATTACGTTCCTGTAATGAATGAATTTCTACACAATCTGTAGCTGGTTGAATCTGTGGATGTGGATATGGAGGGCTGGCCATGAGATTAAGTTTCCATGCAATCTGGTGTCCATGGTGGGTCGTGGGATGAATCCCCTGTACCATCCCTGATACGACGGGATGTGTGTAGTCAGAGAAAGTAAAATCACACAGGGAAAAACAATTCCTTGCCCCAGTCTTCATGGCTATTTTTTGCATCCTGTACTTATTTATAGATAACTTATTTCCTCATATTGCTGTTTCTTGACTTTATCTAGACGTTGTGTGTTGACTTGTGACTTTTGAAGATGAGAATTGGGGTCACTTATCACCTCTCTTCTCCCCTCTCTCCAAGACCACTCTGTCACTGTTTGATGTGCTCTATAGGCTTCCTTGCTCCAGTACAACACTTATTCCTTAGTCCTTGTTCTCCCAGCTGGAGGAAACTGTCTCTGGACCCCTCTCTTGGTGCACATTTATTCCCTCACGTCTCCTCCACTGTCATTTTCAGACTTTTCCATTTTCCTGCTCTGAGTTCCCATCACCAAGGTGGAGAGATCTTGTGCATTCTATTCTATAACTGCAGATGGCCAACCTCAGTTCCGGCTGTTGGCTGAGTCATAAACGTTGCCAGATGACCATCTGTGTGTCCATCATTATGGTCGTGCTGTTGGTCTCAGAGTCAACTAGTGCACTGTGATTACATTTCCATCTCTGTATAGCCTTACTTTTCCCTGGGTGTTTTTTCTCCCCGCTCACCACTCGCATATCTTCAACCATTTCCCTGCCAAATTCTTTGCCATAAGGGTTGTTTTCTTGAGACACTTCATGGCGCACATTTTGGGCTCTTCCATTTCAAATAAGTATGTGTCTGAGTCCTACCATCATGGCTGAGGTATGGTCCAGTAAAATCTCACCTGTGGCTCCTTCCTCAACCCTTGTCACTCCATGCACCTCCATCACACTCTCTTTCCTGATCTCTCATCAGCCTTGGCAGTAGATTCATGATTATACTTAGCCTAAATAATCTAGGTTCCTTTGATGGAGCCTTGCCACCTAAGTGTGGTGGAGCCAGCGCCTACAGTTTCCCTGGAGGAACTAAGCTCTTGGCAGAGTGGTTCTGAAGGAAATTTGCTTTCAAACTTCTGGGAATTTATGGCTTTTACATCATGGTATGCCTTATTTCCACCTGTAATCTCGTTCAGCGTCCAGTGATCTTAGTTCATGGTTTAATATACATTTGTAAAAGCCTTAGTCTTCTATGACTGCCTCAATTTGGAAAATGGCAACACTGACTCAGAAGCTCTCCAGTTCTAAGATCAGTAGCCTGTTGGACAGCAGGATAGAGAGCTGGTGGGTTTGTACGGACTTGAGCTCTCTTCCAGACTCTAGCTCTCTGCCAGTCTCTGACGTTGCCTTGCTGTATCTTCAGCTAGCAACAGGTGTGACAAACCACCTGCCTCTGCCCCCAAACATCACAGAGCACCAGCCTCACACAAACTACCCAGTGCAGAAGTGGAAGTATGAACCAACTTCATGACAGCCAACGGGGATCTTTTCCCAGCAGACAGTGTGCTCGTCTCCTGAGTGAATGTGTGTGTGTGTGTGTTTTCTTTGTGAGCATGTATGTTTCTGAGTGATGGGTCTTGGCTTTGCCTGGTTTCTTCCTCACGGTGCTCCTGATGGCCATTGGAAACAGCAGGAGGATATGAGAGAGAGAGGATGGATGGTCTGGCTTCTCTCTCTCTCCTGCTTTTATTTTATTTTATTTATTTATTTATTTTTTGACCATTCTAACCAGCTCATGAGATCTTAGTTCCCCAAGCAGAGATTGAACCTGTACCCTTGGCAGTGAAAGCACGAGGTCCTAACCACTGAACTGCCAGGGAATTCCCGATCTGGCTTCTTGAAGGGGCTTCATCCTTTCTATTTTCATGGTGAGTGCTGAAGTAACACCCATTTCCTCTGCAGTGATTGGCTGAATCAGCCAGCGTGCCCTGTCCTGTCCATGGGAGAGGTCAGGCTCTGCACTTACTCAGGTGGCCTGGCTCTGGGATGTGGCTCCTGTGCTAAGTAAGCTAAGCCCCGCTGCCTAGCTGTTCTCTGCCTTCAGCAGAGCTGGGGAGATTTGATGTGACTTGAGTACATCTTTGTCAGAGCTGGGGAGATTCGATGTGACTTGAGTACATTGTTGTCAGAGTTTCCGTGTCGTGATGACCAGCTCAATCACCGACTTTCCAGAGGACTAACAATGTAGGTGTCACGAGTAGGGAAGAATGTCTAAGAAGGGGTGGATTTGGACTCAAGAATCCTAAGATAGCTCCACCCTGGAACCCAGCTCTGCCCACCACAATAGCGCTCCCTTTGGGTCATAGATACAAGTGACGAGAATGTGTTCTCTCCTGAGTGAATATGTGACTTGGGAGATCCTTATCACTGTCTTTGCTGCTTCTCTTCTCGAACCAGAGCTCAGAACCACACACATTCTGCCTATCACTAGGCGATGATAAGAGTACTTACCCTTCTAGGTGATGATCTGGTCCCTTGCTCCCCCACTCTGATTCTGTCTCTAAGCTTGATAGTCGACCTCTTGTGTTCATATATCATCATCCCACCTCAAGAAGTTAAAAAAAAAAAAACTTTTGTCCCAATCTGTCTGAACTTGGTAAACGATCTAATATATGATGAGATCTCAGTGATGTGCTGGTGGGTCTCTCAGAGTCGGCCATCCCACTGAGCCTGCAGGCTGGGTGTCTCCCCGCTGAACAGACACCTCATTTGGCTCTTCCTTCAGTGTCCTCACGTCTTACTCATCCACGATGTAGCTCCTTATGGTGCACGTGTACTTGAAACTCCCTTAGCCCTTACTGTGGTTCTTCCATCCTCTGTTGACCCATTAGCTTGTCCATACCCGGAGCCAGTTGGGCTTAACCGTTAAGCCCAGGTGGGCTTAACCATTCTGGTCTTCACTCTTTTTCCTTTGGCTGGTTGAGGTATAAGTCTGCTTTCAAGTTGTCTATACAGTGATGAAAGAAACTCCGTTAACAGGATTAAGTAGACTGAACACCAAATCTCAGTGCCTTTCTTGGTGCCCAAGGTTAAATATAACAAGAGCTTGGGGTTCTTTGTGTCTACACATGCAGTAAGAGTGCCTGGTCCCAATTACTGCATAAGAAACCCCTTTCTCGATACGTTAGTACGTTTCCCCCCTCATCTTTATTTTTTCTGAGCACAAAGCTCTTCTGTTTTTCCAACCAGCTCTTGTTAAATCCTTAAAGACCCAAAAATCCAGATCAGTAAACAGTGGCAGGATTTCCCCCCTGTGTGTTGGAGAGTTGGGAGGGGAAGGTGGCTTCCTGGGGAAGCAGGTGCAGATCAAGTAGAAGGGGGTGGGCAGGAATGCTAAATCCCTCTTTCCCCTTGGCTTTCCCCCTCCCAGACCATTCCCAGAGCAGTAAATCCAAACTTGCTGGAGTGGCAGTGAGGAGAAGCGAGGCTCAGCCCGCTCTGAGGAGAACACTGGTACCAGTTCAAGGAGCCTCATCCTGAAAGAGTCCCACCTGGACACCTTCTGTGCCTAGGGACATGCTAGGACACACACCACCCACTCCATAGAGGGAAAAAATCCAGACACCAGGGAAACCAGAAATGGCAAAGAAACATGAGACAGGAGGACTGCCACCCTCTGACTTGGCCTCTGCACCTGGCATGGAGGGCAGGGCACATTATATCATGTCTGGCATTACCCTTCACTGTGGAATGTTCCACCCACATGAAATCTTTGCTTTAGATGTAAATAATATACAATTTGTGACTGTCATCAAGCCTAGAGTACCTTCCCCTTATCACACTTGTACTAACTTTAACTTCCTTAAAAAAGAGAGAGAGAGAGAAAGAGAAAAGCAAAACAAAACAAAACAAAAGACACACACAACAACAAAAAGACTGTTTGGATGCTGGAGAAAGGATGGTCACCCAGCCAGTCTGACACAGGGGTACAGAGAGGGGAAAGGGGTTGCTTTACGGTGCACAGCTCCTTCTCTGTGACACCCTGTGAGCTGTTTCCATTTTATGTCTGTACACAGCACATTGGGATCAGGAATTTCCAGCACGGAGTTTAGTGCTGCTATGGACACATCACATGCACCCACTGGCCCATTTCAAGTACTATGTTACCATGTTTTAAAAGGGAAGCTCTCTGGACCAGAAGAGCACATAGATGTGCTCATTAATCTGATGTGATTTCCATGATGACTCTACTCCAATAAAAGGGACAAAAGAAAAAAAGGAAAAACCCATATCTTTGTTTACAGATGATTAACTAGAAACAACCCCGCTCACCGCAGTTTGCAGAAGAGAAGACCGTAGAAAGCATTCAAGTCCGAAGCTCCAAAACAGATTTTCTTTGCTTTGTGGTTCCTTTAAAGACACTCACACCTTCTTGGTAAGAGATGGCCATGCTTCATAGAAGTGAAAAGTCAAAGGCGAGACACACTCGGAGGACATTTGAGCCTGAGATGAAGCATGTATGTAATATTTATACGATGGAATTTTAGGTTTATATGTCAATATGAAACAAAAGCAGTTTGAGGGGAAGCAGGACACCACTCTGCCGTTACACTCTGTATGCTATAGTACCATTTTGTATGCATGTTCAAGAAGCATTGAACAAAGCAAAAAGGTGATGTATGTATAGGATAAAAATTAATTGTACGGTTTCATTTCAGTACATTTTGTTGTACACTTTAATCTTGTTTCCTTTCTCTTCATTATTGATAAGAGGATGTGAACTGTATAGTTTCCAGCTAGTTACTCATAATAAAAAGAAATAAAAAAGAGGGTACTAGAGGAAAACAAGAAAGAACATTTGTCAATTGCAGTTGTCAAAAGAAACAAAAACCTAGCCTTCTTTGTGAAGCATAATTGCTTTTCGCATACGGAAGTATTTTTTTCACAATTTCTTTGTATAACATTTGTATGAAACTTAAATATCTTCTCTGATGAGGGTGTTTCTTTGTGACTGAACCAGTAGATTCACGAGGTATGTTCTTATGCGTTTTCTCCACCCCCTAATTTTTTCAGAATCTTCACCTTTTTTAAATGAAGCTGTTTTGGAAAAAATATGCCTTGCTCTTCCTCAAACTGACAGTTTTCCATTTGGTCAGGATGGATGTATCAGGTTTGGGCCAAAGACGGAGACGGGGTCACATGAGGTCAGGAAGGTTTCTCTGCACATTATAAATAAATGTCCCCACTTGCAGCTTTCCTGGGAAGTTCAGTTCTAGAGAATTTACTGACAGAGATGGAGACAGAAGGGAAATCTGGGGTCAGTCTCAGAAGAACACTGGCAGGGAATGAATTTGTCTTTCAGTAGCCAAGATGGCAACCTGAGCTACAAGGAGCTCTGTGGGCAACGTGTGACCTTGACTCTGCCCAGGCACATCCTGGTCATTTCATCTTCATGGGTCACATAAGTATTTTTTTTCCATCATTTAAACTTGGGAACACTCCTCAGCTCCATGGCTAGACAAAAGCAGGGCATGTTTGGCCCCTCAAGCCATCCCTGGCTGGTGTTGTGAAAGGAATGGAATGGAACTGGTTTAGAGAAGACCTTACAAGAGCTTCCTTATTCTTCTCTCGGGGTATGGGAGCCTGCCACGTGGAAGGTGGCAGTGTGTGTCACAACTCCCAGTTGATGGATATTCAGGTTGTCTGCTGATACCAGCCATGGCCAGCAGACCAGCCTTGTGTGCAAGTCATCAGCTAGGTGAGGGACCTATGGAATTCATCTCAGGAGGTTACATCCAGGGCTCGGGGACTGGCCAGGACTTGGAGGTTCCAGACAGGGAAGCAGGACCTTCTGCCTCTGACTTTAGTCTGAGTGGGCTGTTTTCAGGGCTCAGTGGCTCAGAGTCTAGAAATGAGGAGGAGAGGGAGGCCACCAACTGTCTGCCGTGGTCGTTTCTCCTTTCTCTGAGCAATGGCTAAGCACAGGGCAGGATGGGCCCCACCACCTACCCCCTTCTACCACTGCCCCGACCTGCACAGTTGGCCTGGTAGGTCTCCTGCTGCTGCTAAGTCCCTTCAGTTGTGCCCGAGTCTGTGGGACCCCATCGATGGCAGCCCACCAGGCTCCCCTGTCCCTGGAAATCTCCAGACAAGAACACTGACGTGGGTTGCCATTTCCTTCTCCAATGCATGAAAGCGAAAAGTGAACATGAAGTTGCCCAGTCGTGTCTGACTCTTCACGACTCCATGGACTGCAGCCTACCAGGCTCCTCCATCCATGGGATCTTCCAGACAAGAGCACTGGATTGGGTTGCCATTGCTTTCTCCGTTGGTGGGTCTAGAGATGACCTTTAATGCAGCCAGGCACTATCGCCACCTAATGGTCGTCATGGAGAACTGCAGCCCTTAGAGCGGAAGCTAGACCCAGGAGGGCACCGGTGGAGGGTCATTCATGAAACAGTTGTGTGCTGAGCATCTGTGGGGAACCAAGCACTGAGGACACAGGCTCTGCCTTCATCCATCTGACATTCTCACTGGGAAGCAGATCTGTATATGATAGACTCTTAGGTGGGACAGAATCAAATATGTAGCATATGGAAGGGAAGTAGTTGGTGTGATTGGGGACGGCCTCTTGTAGAACTGGCCTTTGAACTGAAACCTTTATGTGGGAACTGAGCACGATGTCTTCAGCAGTGATTTAGTAGTGCCGGCTGAATGTTAGAAGTGCCTGGCAAGTATTAAAACAACAATAAATGTTCAGGTGCCACCCTCTTTCCCCCAAGTAACGATATCTGACTCTCTCAGGTGGGGTTGGGGCATTCATAAGTTCTTCAGGTGATTCTGCTGGGCAGCTAGATCTCAGAGCCTGTACCTTTATTGGAAGAACACCCAAGGTAGAAGGGAGAGCAACTAAAAAAACCTGAGGGGGCTTCTGGATCTTCTCAGAATAGGAGAAAGTTGAAGGGGCCAGAATGAGGGATTCAGCATTGGAGATGGAGCTGATGAGATCAGAGAATGAAAAGAAATCAAGGGGTATGGGGGCTGAATTATGATCAGAAGGAACTGGGAAGCCAGGTTGGTTGACATTTTAAAAAGGATTTATTGAGATAGCATTTAAAGTGTATAATTGCTTTGGGTATTTCACATTTTTTTTTTTTTAAATATGGTAAATGAGATGTAACAAAATTTGTCCTTTTCATCATTTTTTAAGTGTGTTAGTCAAGGTTGGGGTTTAAACATGTAAATCAGCAGGAAAGGAACTTGATAAATGTGCACCAAACCAAGCAAAAGAGGAGGAGATAGAGAGTCTTCCGGAAAAAGAATTCAGAATAAGGAGGTTAAAAAAGATCCAAAATCTGGAAGACAAAATGGAGTTACAGATAAATAGCCTGCAGACAAGGATTGAGATGATGGTGAATCATTGAACAGGGACCTAGATGGAAAAAAAAAAAAGAGCCAATCAATAATGGATAATGGAATATATGAGATCAAAAACTCTCTGGAGGGAAAGAAAAGTAGAATAACAGAGGCAGAAGATAGGATAACTGAGGTAGAATTGAATGGTAGAAATAAATGAAGCAGAGAGGAAAATAGAAAAAAAAAAGAATTAAAAGAATAGAGAACAACCTCAGAAACCTCTGGGACAATGTTAAAGGCCCCAACATTTGAATCAGAGGAGTCCCAGAAGGAGAAGAGAAAAAGAAATGCCATGAGAAAATACTTGAGGAGATAATAGTTGAAAAATTCCCTAAAAAGGGAAAGGAAATAGTCACCCACATGCAAGAAACCCAGAAAGTCCCAGGCTGGATAAACATAAAGTGAAACACCCCAAGACACATATTAATCAAATTAACAAAGATCAAACACAAAGAACAAATATTAAAAGCAGCCAGGGAAAAACAACAAATTACACACAAAGGGATTCTCATAAGAATAACAGCTGATCTTTCAACAGAAACTCTTCAGACCAGAAGGGAATTGCAGGACATGCTTCAAGTGATGAAAGAGAAAAACTTTCAACCCAGATTACTGTACCCTGCAAGGATCACATTCAAATATGAAGGAGAAATCAAAAGCTTTACAGACAAGTAAAAGCGGAGACAATTCAGCACCACCAAACTAGCTCTTCAACAAATACTAAAGATCTTGTCTAGGCAGGAAAAACAGAATGGTTGCATAAACCTGAACCGAAAATAGTAAAGCAAATGGCAACAGGATCACACATGTCAATAATTACCTTACATGTAAATGGGTTGAATGCCGCAATCAAAAGACAGAGACTAGCTGAATGGATACAAAAACAAGACCGCTACTTATGTTGTCTACAAAAGGCCCACCTCAAAACAAGGGACACATACAGACTGAAAGTGAAGGGTTGGGGGGAAAAAAAAAACAGAAGAAAGCAGGGGTAGCAATACTCATATCATATAAAATGCACTTTAAAATAAAGCCTGTGGAAGAGACAAAGAAATACACTATATAATGATCAAAACATCAAACCGAGAAGAAAATGTAATGATTAAAAATACATAAACACCCAACATAAGAGAACAGCAATATGTAAGGAAAATGCTAACAAGCATGAAAGGGAAGATTAACAATAACACAATAATAGTGGAAGATTTTAATACCACACTCACACCTATGGATGGATCAAGTAAACAGAAAATCAACAAGGAAACACAAACTTTAAATGATACATTAGAACAGAGAAACCTAATTGATATCTATACTAATTTTACACCGAATAATGAATTTCACATTTTTTCTCAAGTACACATGGAAACTTCTCCAGAAGTGATCACATCCTTGGCCATAAGTCCAGCCTTGATAAATTCAAAAAACCTTGAAATCATTCCAGGCATATTTTCTCATCACAATGCAGTAAGACTAGATGTCAACTGCAGGAGAAAAACTGTTAAAAATTCAAACATATGGAGGCTGAATGTCACGCTGGTAAATAACCAACAAATCACAGAGGAAATCAAAAAGACATCAAAATATGCATAGAAGCAATTGAAAATGAAAACACAACAAGCCAAAACCTATGGGGCATTGTAAAATCACTGCTAAGGTGAAGGTTCAGAGCAAAACATCCTTACCTCAAGAAACAAGAAAAAAGTTAAACAAATACCCTAACCCTCTGCCTAAAGCAACTAGAAAAGTAAGAAATGAAGAACCCCAGGGTTAATAGAAGCAAAGAAATCATAAAATAGGGCACAAATAAATGTAAAAGAAACAAAAAAGACTAGAGCAAAAATCAACAAAGCTAAAAGCTGATTCTTTGAGAAGATAAATAAAATTGACAAACCATTAGCCGGACTCATCAAGAGGCAAAGGGAGAAGAATCTAATCAACAAATTAAAAATGAAAATGGAGAGATCACAACAGACAACACAGAAATACAAATGATTATAAGAGACTACTATCAGTAACTATATGCCAATAAAATGGACAACTTGGAAGAAGTGGACAAATTCTTAGAAAAGTACAACTTTCGAAAACGGAGTCAGGAAGAAACAGAAAATCTTTACAGACCCACCACAAGCACGGAAATGGAAAGTGTAATCAGTAATCTTCCAGCAAACAGAAGCCCAGGACCAGACGGCTTCACAGCTGGATTATACCAAAAATTGAGAGAAGAGCTAATATCTATAGTACTCAAACTCTTCCAGTTGCAGAGGAATGCAGACTTCCAAACTCATTCTATGAAGCCACCATTACCCTACTACCAACACCAGACAAAGATACCACAAAAAAAGAGATAACTACAGGCCAATATCACTGATGAACATAGATGCAAAATCCTTAACAAAATTCTAGCAAGCAGAATCCAACAGCATATTAAAATGATCATACATCATGACCAAGTGGGCTTTATCCCAGGGATACAAGGGTTCTTCAATATCTACAAATCAATCAACATAATACACCACATTAGCAAATTGAAAGATAAGAAAACATATGGTTATCACAATAGCTGCAGAGAAAGTCTTGAACGAAATTCAACATCCATTTATCATCAAAACACTCCAGAAAGCAGGCATAGAAAGAACATACCTAAACATAATTAAAGCTATATATGGCCAACCCACAGCAAACATTATCTTCAATGATGAAAAATTGAAAGCATTGCCCCTAAAGTCAGGATCAAGATAAGGATGTGCACTCTCACCACTACTATTCAACACAGTTTTGGAAGTTTTGGCCAAGAGGGATCAGAGCAGAAAAACAAATACAAGGAATCCGGATTGGAAAAGAAAAAGTAAAACTCTCACCGTTTGCAGATGCCATGATCCTCTACATAGAAAACCCGAAACACTCCACCAGAAAATTACTAGAGGTAATCAACGAATATAGTAAAGTTGCAGGATACAAAATGAACATGCAGAAATGCCTTGCATTCCTGTACACTAACAAGGAGAAAACTGAAAGAAATATTAAAGAAACAATTCCATTCACCATTGCACCGAAAAGAATAAAATAGTGAGGACTATATTTACCTAGAGAAACAAAAGTCCTGCATATAGAAAACTAGAAAACACTGGTGAAAGAAATGAAACTGGACACAAAGAGATGGAGAAATAGACCATGTACATGCATTGAAAGAATCAATATACTGAAAATAGGTATACTACCCAAAGCAAACTATAGATTCAATGCAATCCCTATCAAGCTACCGACGGTATTTTTCAGGGAACTAGAAGAAATAATTTCACAATTTGTATGGAATTACAAAAAACCTCTAATAGTCAAAGCAATCTTGAGAAAGAAGAATGGACCTGGAGGAAATGCCCTGCCTGATTTCAGGCTATACTACAAAGCTACAGTCATCGAGACAGCGTGGTCCTGGCACACACACAAAAAAGATATATAGATAAATGAATCAAAATAGCAAGCCCAGAGATAAATCCACGCACCTATGGATACTTTATCTTTGACAGAGGAGGCAAGAATGTACAATGAAGACAAGACAATCCCTTTAACAAGCATTCCGGGAAAAATGGTCAACCACTTGTTAAAGAATGAAACTAGAACACTTTCTAACACCGTACTCAAAAATAAATTCAAAATAGATTAAAGATCTAAACGTAAGGCCACAAACTATAAAACTCCTAGAGGAAAACACAGGCAAAATACTTTCTGACAGAAATCACAGCAGGATCCTCTATGACCCATATCCCAGAGTAATGGAAATAGAAGCAAAAATACACAAATGGGACCTCATTAAACTTAAAAGCTTTTGCACAAAGAAGGAAACTCTAAGCAAGGGGAAAAGATGGCTTTCACAATGGGTGAAAATAATAGCAAACGAAGCAACTGACAATGAATAAATCTCAAAACTATACAAGCAATGCCTGCAGCTCAATTCCAGAAAAATAAGCGAGCCATTCAAAAAATGGGCTAAAGAAATAAACAGACATTTCTCCAAAGAAGACATACAGATGGCTAACAAACACATGAAAAGATGCTCAAATCACTCATTATCAGGGAAATGCAAATGAAAACCATAATGAGGTACCATCTCACACCAGGCAGAAAGGCTGCTCTCCAAACGTCTACAAACAATAAATCCTGGAGAGGGTGTGGAGAAAAGGGAACCCTCTTACACTGTTGTTGGGAATACAAACTAGTAGAGCTACTATGGAGAACAGTGTGGAGATTCCTTAAAAAAAAAACTGGAAATGGAACAGCCATATGTAACAGCAGTCCTACTCCTGGACGTAAGCCCCAAGGGAACCAGAACTGAAAGAGACACATGTGCCCCAATGTTCATCGCAGCACTGTTTATAATAGCCAGGACACGGAAGCAACCCAGATGTCCATCAGCAGAAGAATGGATAAGAAAGCTGTGGTATATATACACAATGGAATATTACTCATATATCCAAAAGAATGCATTTGAATCAGTGTTAACGAGGTGGATGAAACTGGACCCTATTATACAGAGTGAAGTAAGCCAGAACGAAAAGCACCAGTAACACACACACACACACACACACACACACACACACACACACACACACACACATATGCCATATGTATATATATATATATATGGGTTTCAGAAAGATGGTAATGATAACCCTATATGCAAGACAGGAAAAGAGACACAGATGTATAGAACAGTCTTTTGAACTCTGTGAGAGAAGGCAAGTGTGGGGTGGATTCGGAGAATAGTGTTGAAACATGTATATTTCCATATATGAAACAGACCTCCAGTCCAAGTCCGATGCATGAGATAGAGTGTTCAGGGCTGTGGCACTGGGGTGACCCAGAGGGATAGGATTGGATGGGTGAGGGGTTCAGGATGGGAAACACATGCACAACCGTGGCTGATTCATGTCAATGTGTGGCAAAACCACTACAATATTGTAGACTAATTAGCCTCCAATTAAAACAAATAAATTAAAAAAAGAAAGAAAACTAAAAAATTCAAAACGAAAAACATGTAACTGTTTTCTAAACTGCAGTGTTCACAGACCATCTTCATCTTGGACTACATGAGGACACCACCTCTATTATTACTGATTTTTTTTTAATCCAGCAAAAGAAAGGTGACTCTCATTCCTTCTAGCATTACTGGTGTGGGTGTATCCCACGTGCTGAGCTGTGTGGTTGAGAGATTGCTCCGTACAGGAATCTTTTGGTCTCCATGACAACCCGAGGAGGCAAGTACTAATCATAGTCCACTGTCAAGATGAGGAAAGTGATATCCTCCATGTCACACAACAGGTCAGTCAGCACCACAGCCTGGATTCAAATGGGTCTACCCGACTCACAACCCAGGTCAGTGACCCCCTCAGAGGGACACTGGCCCAGAGTCTGTGGCACTATAATAATTTGACAAAATGCCTCTCCCTGACTCCACTGCCTATGGGTTTGGACATTGTTCCTTACTTAGTCTAGTTTTGCAAAGAGGCTTGATGGTTAAATGAAGTTAGAGGGGTGTCAGCTTTCTACTTGAAAAGAATAAAATCCATTACAGGTAACTTTGAGCAGGAAAGAAACTTATTAAGAATATTAAGTGACACAGATTTCTGGGAGGGAAGGCTGGAGAGGCAGCCATGACAATATAGAAATTAATTGCAGGATCTTCTGTCACTCATTGGAAAAGACCCTGACGTTGGGAAAGATTGAGGGCAGGAGAAGAAGGGCATGGCAGAGGATAAGAAGGTGGGTTGGCATCGTCAACTCAATGGACATGGGTTTGGGTGGACTTTGGGAGTTGGTGATGGACAGGGAGGCCTGGCATGCTGCAGTTCATGGGGTCGCAGAGAGTCGGACTCGACTGAGTGACTGAACTGAACTGAACTGTCACTACCACTGGCTTCAGACACAGCGGCTGTCACTAGTGAGATGGCTTATGTCCCTTGCACCTCTGCTAGATTGAATTCTATGCATCAGAATCCACTTGCATTGTTTTCACCTGTAGGTGTATCCATTGGTTAAGCCTGCATTCCATGTGGCTGTAGTAATTGAGTCTTAGGTGCCATCTGGATGTATTTGATTGGCTGAGCCTGGGTACCATCTAGGTGCATCTAATTGATTGAGCCTATATCACATGGTTACATTCTGACTGCAAAGGAGGTGGCAAAAATGAGATTCTGACTGTTTCTAGTGCAGATTTGTAAGATGGACAATTAAAGCATTGACTAAAAAGTCTCCTCCCTGCAGACTTGTCCACAGTCTCTTTATCAGTCAGGTCAGCTTTTCAAAGCTCAATTCATCCTACTAAGTAAAGCGGAAGGGTTTAGTAAGTCAAGTGGTCTGTGCTCTGCTGTGTTAATTTGTCTAGGCTAGTTCTACATTTCCTAGAATCCCTTTCTTTGATTTTGAGTTCAGTCAGTCTGTTCAGTGGCGTAGTTGTGTCCATTTCTTTGCGAGCCAATGGACTGCTTCAAGTCAAGCCTCCCTGTCCATCATCAACACGCCGCAGTTTACTCAAACTCGTGTCCATTGATTTGGTGATGCCATCCAACCAACTCGTCTTCTGTTGTCCCCTTCTCCTCCCACCTTCGATCTTTCCCAGCATCAGGGTCTTTCGAATCAGTCAGTCCTTCATGTCAGATGGCCAAACTATTGGAGTTTCAGCTCAGCATCAGTCCTTCCAATGAATATTCAGGACTGATGTCTTTTAGGGTGAACTGGTTGAATCTCCTTGCAGTCCAAGGGATTCTCGAGAGTCTTCTCCAATACCACAGTTTCACAGCATGAATTCTTTTGGTTCTCAACTTTCTTACTACTCCAGCTCTGACATCCATACATGACTACTGGAAAAACCATAGCTTCGACTATGCTATTCCTCTGCCTTTTGTAAAACCAGCTTGAACATCTGGAAGTTCATGGTTCACATATTGCTGGAGCATGGCTTGGATAATTTTGAGCATTAATTTACTCGTGTGGGAGATGAGTGCAATTGTGCGGTAGTTTGAGCATTCTTTGCAACTGCCTTTCTTTGGGATTGGAATGAAAACTGAACTTTTCCAATCCTGCGGCCACTGCAGAGTTCTCCTGATTTGTTGGCATATTGAGTTCAGCACGTTCATAGCATCATCTTTCAGGATTTCAAAATAGCTCTACTGGAATTCCAGCACCTCCACTAGCTTTGTTCCTAGTAATGCTTTGTAAGGCCCACTTGAATTCATATTCCAGAATGTCTGGTTCTAGGAGAGTGATCACACCATTGTGATTATCTGCATTGTGAACATCTTTTTGTACAGTTTTTCTGTGTATTCTTGCCACCTCTTCTTAATATCTTGTGGTCTAGAGGCACACAGATATCGTCTATGCCTGCCCAGCGGCTCCCTACCAGAGACTTCAGTGCTCAGACCACTGGATGGGAAATGATCTGAAGCTACTCTCCCACGGCTTCTTAAAAAAAAAAAAATCCACAGAAAAGAGGTTGAAAGAAATTAAAAAAAAAAAAAAAAAAAACAAAGTCATGTAGCAAGATGAGATCGTTGACAGTAGAGAAGGAGGAGCATGTGGCAAAAAGCATAGGTTCTTCGGGAATAGGATTGTCCTTAGTAACGACATTTGCATTTCAAAACTTAGGAACGTGGCGTCTTATAATGTATCTTCCTAGGGACATGGTCCTTGTATTGTAATTTATCAAAATCCACTGACTTTCATAAAAAGTATGAATTTTTACAACATATGCAAAAAATTCTAGTCAAATCTCACTCATTAGGTTAGTCATATCCATGGTTTTAAATACTATTTCAAAACGGAAAATATTAAATTTCAGGAAAAAGGGTTTTAATATTTTTATAAAGCATCATGAAATATCCAAAAACTTTCCCTTACTGTATCAATGGATACAAAAACATAAAATTCCCTTTACTTGATAAAATAATGAGTTAAAAGTGAAAAAAAAAAGAGTAAGAGGCCTTGTAGTTGTCTATATACAAGAAGCTAGGTGATGATTTCCATTTTACGTTAGTCATAGTGGTGGTCACTCTAATGAGAAGTAACCTTATATTTTTCAAAACATCCAATAAATCAAAATTCTCAGGTGAAAAGAAAACTCATAGGTTCTGGAAAAGAGAAGCCCTGATGGGATAAAGTCACATAACCCCTTCCTCATAAAGTTAAGAATGTGCTCAAAAAGTGACAAGCACAGTGAGTAATCCTCACTAAATGGCTCTCTGTCTTTCTGATTAGATGTTGTCTGCTCCCTTTCAGTAGTTGGGGGTATTTTCTTTCTCTTTAGCCCCAGATTACTGCCACCCAAGGGAGGGGATGAGAAAAAAGTGATAGCAACACCTCTGTGTAATAAACCCACTGGTATCTCTCGTGGAGAAGAAGAAGGATTTCATAATTTCACTTTCTAGTACTCAAGGAAGATGGTCCCAGCATAGGCAGGGCTTCCTGGCCAGCATCCACTACATCAGATCCACTGTGGAGGCTCCCTTGTGGTGCATGGATGGTGGGGAGGAGAGTCTGCACACAGAACAGCAGTGGGCGTGTTAACCCAAGTGTCTCTGGGAGACACAGGCGGTCAGCTCTGGGAACAGAGTCATACCAGCAAGTTATTAGAACAGCCACAACTTATCTTCATGCAGAAAACATTTTTTGGTGATCTTCTCAAGATCTCAGAAGTTAGGATGTTCAATACCATGATATCAAGCTACTGGTCTATCAAGTTAAATGCACATGATTTTTGTTTGATTATTCTTTTTTTTTTTTTTTCATGCTACAGAGCTTATGGGCTCCCTGTACCCTGACCAGAGAATGAACCCACACCCTCAGCAGGGAACGCACGGAATCCTAACCACTGGATTACCAGGGAATTCCTCATCTTTTTAAATCTGAGTAATTCGGTAAAGAGCAGAGCAGAGACTGTGATCACCCCTATTCCCACCATCTCCAAAACACCACTTCCTGACATTATCACTTTCTTGCTTCCAATCTTGTACACACTCACAAATGTCTGTGAAAAACGACTAAAGTGAAAGTGTATGTGCTTGAGTGTATGTTTACTGGGCATATTGGCAAGAATTTGAAGATATCTGAAGAACAGCTTCTGTCAGCCCGTTGGTATCTCTGTGATTGTCTTTCCAGCCTCTCCTGGAGAGAACGCTAGAGTCTGCCACTGAGCCCTTTCAGATTAAGTCAGCGTTCTTCTGGTCTGCCTGCCCCAGTGGTGAAATTTGCTTTCGAAGTTGAGGTATCACTCAAGGCATCTCTGTGGATCCTGCAGGGATTTTGTTGTCTCCGGTTTGATATTCAAGCTGAGCCTAAAGCACAGGAGAGAATGATCCTGTGCTTCCCATTTCCAAATTCGTTTTCTCTGTGGCAGCACTGGCATTAATCTGGGAATACCTTAGGTACAATTCCCAAGCATTTTTTTCATTCCTAGTACATCATATCTCTACCCTTAAACTCATCACAGAAAATCCAGAAACAGCAAAATAAGAGAAAAAGAAAAGTGTCAGCCAAATCCACCCATTAAGAGGCCCTGGTGTACCATGCTGACTGCTCCCCACCCAGGCTTTTACTCTCTGAAAAGTTTTTTTGAAGTTTTTGGTCTACACATTGCCTTGGGATGTCCAGTGATTTTGCAGACCTATACCAGGCTTCTGGTGGAGGGAAAGAAAATCACCGGTGTTCCATGAGAGCTGGGATTTTCATTTTCATACTCTAGCTGCTATCGGTGACAAATTTCCCACAACTCCCTTTCTGGCTCTCAGCTGCCACTCCTGTCATTAACTTCCCATGACACTCGGATGTGTTCCCAGGGCATGCTTCATGCTGAAGGAGGGTACTGTATGCAAAGTACTCTGTACGTATGCAATTGACTCTGCCTGATTATTATTGTTGTTATTATTATTATTACTTTTTTTTTCTTTTTTGCCTCAACACTGTGAACAGGCTTTCTATAGTTAGAGCAAGCAGGAGCTACACCTCATTGCAGAGTGCAGTCTTCTCATTGAGGTAGCTTCTCCTGTTGCGGAGCAAAGGCTCTAGAATATGCTGTCAGTAGTTGTGGCCTGGGGGCTTAACTACTCTATAGCATGTGAAATCTCCTGGGGCCAGGGATTGAACCTGTGTCCCCCTGCATTGCCAACTGGATTCCCAACCACTGGGCCAGCAGAGAAGTCTGACTCCGCCTAATTGAAAAGATAAAATTAACATGAGGAATGCCTATAGAAAGATACGGAGATGCTCACAAAATAGGAAGAAAGGGTTAGCAGCCAGGCCTTTCAAGGCATGTGAAACAAGCAACTTTGGGGATCAAAATATCAAGAGCCCACTGGTATTTTCTTCTGCACCCTACTCTTGGGGTGAACTAAGGCCAACCACATTTTGTAATTGTGTTCGTGCCCCAAAGCCCAAAGTGGGAGATAGAGGGATTTTCTTTGGCTTGGTCACTCAGTGCATGCAGGGGACTGGATGACTGCCCCTCAAAAAACCAAAGATGTTCTTTGATACCGGAAGAAAAGAGAATGGAGGCTGACTGGGCATGAGCACAGGGAGCCACTGTTGTTTGGGAAGTTAATGGAAGCTCTGATCCTGCTTCTCCCAGAAGACAGATACTCACAGTACTCTCACGCACTCGGGGACAGAGTGAAACACAGCCCTAAGCCCACCCATGGGTCTCCTGGTAAAAAGCTCCCAGCTCCCCACAGTGACACTGTCTCTTCTCCATCCCCCTGCCCTCTTCCGTCTCCCCAGCACTTGCAACTTCTCCACTGATGGCTTCCACAGTTCTGCCCCAGGAGCCAGCTTATGCCTAGGTTCCAGTGTGCACTATGCTGTGGACTGGATCAGAAAGCTGGCCTTCTGCGACCATTGGGTGAAGGAGATATACAATGCCTACAGAAACAGTGTCGGCAGTGAGTGGGCCAGGGAGAGGGCCATCCATGGTGGTTGAAGGGTCTGTCTGCTTGGGCTCCAGGAGCACCCCAGGACCAAGGGAAATTCATTAAGAATGGATGCTATCATTCATATCCCACCTGCTCGGTGCCAGCTTCCAAGAGGCTTACACAACCTAGCTCACTCAGTGTTGCCCTCATGACACCCTCTGGGAGAGGATCTCATCATCCCCACTTTGGGTCTGGGGAAGCTGACGGAGAGATGACTTTTGTTGCCCGTCCATGATTATGCCTCCAGCCCCACCGTGGTGCTCCACATGTGGTCCTTGGACCAGCAGCATCAGGGTCACATGCAGGGTCTTGGAAATGCAGATTCTTTGGTCCCCATCTCAAACCTGTCAGATTGACAGCTCTGGGGTGGGATTTGGCCCTTTGAATCTTAACTGGACCTCCAGGTGATTCTGATGCTTGTTGGAAGTTGCGGACTTCGGGCTTCGCCCTGACTACTCAGACTGTGGTCCCTGGAGCAGCCACACGAGTTCATCTCCTGGGAGCTTGTTAGAAATGTGGACTCCAAGCCCCTCCCAAGGCATCTGGGTCAGATCTGTGTCTTTAACAAGACTCCCAGGTGATTCGTGAAAACATTGGTTCTCAAGCTTGACTCCTATTGGGATCCCCTGACGAATTTACCGTTCTGCTTTTTTGGCCTAGCTGCTGCTTGGCATTGGGACTTACTGAGTTCCCTGGGGGATTCTAATGTGTGGAAAAGTTATGAAAGCCACCAGCTTCAGTGTCAGGAGAGGATTGGTTTATCATATTGTACAAGAAACCTGGAAGGTGCTGGAGGCAGGGTTGATTCACCAATGACCCTTGATCACTATTTCTGGAGTTCTCTAAGTCTTTGACTCTTTACAGGTGAGGCTGCTTCTCCCCCAGGAGGCACATGGGGATGTTTTTGATTATCATGATGACTCTAAGCAGCTACTGGCTGGTAAAGGGAATACAATTTGAGTAGGCGGATAATAAAATGTGCCATCTACACCTTGACCCCGTTCTCAGAAAGAGTAAAGTCCCAGGAAGAACTTCGGGCCTCTGACTGGATAAAACCCATTTCTAGTCCCAATGCTGCCACTTTCTTACTCCCCAAGCCTTAGTTTCTAAGTCGGTGAAATGGGGATAAAAATACATATACCGTTCCAGCCTCCTGGAAGGCTCCTCCCCTTGCCCAGCTCTTTGGACTCATCCTTTTCCAGCTCCGGCTCACTCTAGAGGAAGCATTCCCTCCCAGCTCGCACTCCCACCCTCCAGCTCAGCCAGGCCTGCCTGCAATTCCCTCCACCAGCTCCCAATATTTCTCCTCCTCTCTTGTCAAGAAACATTTACCTTTGTGACACATGGTTTCATCAACGACCCTCCATGTGGAATGTAAGTTCCATTAGCTGAGCACCTACTGTGTGCTGGCCTCTCATGCACAGTCACTGTGCATGGGCAGTGAGCAGAACACAGAGGCCGTCTCATTCTTCACTAAGCTCACAGCCTGGCTACAAGCAGTCAGCACCTAAGTGTAACAAGTGTGTCAATTGACCACCAGATCTTTGGAGAAAAATAAAGTGGAGAATGGAGAACAGAGGAGTGTCTAGGGGTGGTCGGGATGGGAGGGTAGGTGGTGATCAAGGCCGGCCTGGTTTCGAGGTGACAGCAGGACACAGGTGGGAGGAGAGGAAGTAAGCCCAGTGAGCATAAGAAGGACGGAATTTCCCGAGAGGAAGCCAGGAGTTCAAAGGTCCAAAGGCTGGAGCTTCCTGTGGAGAGCCAGAGTGCCCTCAAGGATGCACCAAGCAAAAGGCAAGGGGTGGGGTGGGGATGGTGGGGTCATGGAGGTGCCTGGGGCCTTCAGAGGCACTTCAACTTTTTGTCCAAGCACTTCTTTTTAAAGATTTCTTTAACTTTAACAGTGAATTGATATAGAGGAATTTTGTTACCTGTCTGTCCTTAACACTGGTGGTTCAGGGACCCCAATGCAGGGGCACAGGTTTGACGCCTGCTTGGGGAACTGAGATTCTGCATGCCACATGATATGGCATGGCATATATTCAGTTTGGAGGAGACAATATTAATAATAGCTATAAGGATGACCATGAGAAAAGCTGAGCACCGAACAATTGATGCTTTTGAACTGTGTTGCTGGAGAAGACTGTTGAGACTCCCTTGGACTGCAATGTGATCCAACGAGTCCATTTTAAAGGTAATCCATTTGGAATATTCATTGGAAGGACTGATGCTGAAGCTCCAATACCTAGGCCACGTGATGGGAAGTAGTGACTGATTGGAAAGGACTCTGATGCTGGGAACGATTGAAGGCAGGAGGAGAAGGGGACGACAGAGGATGAGCTGGTGGGATGGCATCACTGACTCAATGGACAGGCGTTTCAGCAAACTCTGGGAGTTGGTGATGGACAGGGAAGTGTACGGAAGGGCGTACTGCATTCCATGGGGTCGCAGAGAATCAGACATGACTAAGAGAGTGAACTGACTGATAAGGGTGATATACCAGGGTCTGAACAAATCAGTGGTGCAAACCTAATGAATTACCACATGGTTCCAGAACTGGTGTACCGGGTCGAGAGCTGGTCTCAGGTGAGCCTATGTGAAGCCCTCTGCTGGGGTAGGAGGGGGAGTCTAGAGCCCCTTTTCCAAGTACAGATCTAATTGAGAAGAAACTCTACCCTGAGCATGTGAGAGTGATCAAAAGAAACTTTGCTTCTATCAGTTAGATTGAGGACCTGCTTAGGCTCCTGGTCATGGACACACCACTACCTGCCCTCTCATTCTTACCTGGAGAATGACAGAGAAGTCCATAGAGCTGTCACTGCTATTCACTTGCCTTCTCACATTAAAGGGGGTTTCCTAGGGTGGTGTAGCAGATGTTTTGAAATGATCATTTACTATCCTGAAATGAAATACTGATGGATAATAAAACCATCTTAAAACCAAAATGTTCTGTCCCAGGAAATTAAAAAAAAAAAAAACAAACTGTCCTGGAGATCAACATCCAGTAACACAAAGTGAAATAGGGGGTGAACTGCCTGGTGGTCCAGTGCTTAAGACTTGACCTTCCAACGCAGCGGGTGCAGCTTCTATCCACATGGAGCTAAGATCCCACGTGTCTCAAGACCAAAACATAAAACAAGTGTTTATGTTATCATAAACATAAAGGAAGTGATGATAACAAATTAAATACAGAGCTTAAAAATGGTCCACATAATTTTTTTTTTTAAAGAACTAAGAGTAGGTCATTTATACTCAAGGATTCAGTTCCTCAGGTGGTGGTAGTGGTAAAGAATCCACCTTATGCAGTAGACATAAGGTCTACTTAGGCAGACCTTATATAGCAGACATAAGAGACACAGGTTTGATCCCTGGGTCAGGAAGGTCCCCTGAAGGAGGCCATGGCAACCCACTCCAGTATTCTTGCCTGGAGAATCCCAGGACAAAAGAGCCTGGGGTCTATAGCATCACGAAGAGTTGAACACAACTGAGCACACACATGTATTTATACTCACAACAATGCATGCTCCCGTAGCTAAATGTTTGAGCACTCACACTTGCACCCAAATGTGCCCTCACTGAGGATTCAGCCTGGCAAATGCAGGAGGACACAAGTGTGCAGTCTTGGCCATTCACAAAGCCATCGAGGTACTGTGGCCATCATGTGATTGCCACAAACTGCAAAGCAACCCATGGTTAGGCTCTGAATAAAACAAAATATTGACTTCTCCAGTTTGCACCATAATTGCAGCCCTGGAAATCTTTTATTAAACTTATGGGACAAAGTGCAGATAAGGGCCTCCACTCGGGGTATTATGAATGGGTTTGGACTTACCTAAATATCTGGCAGGACATTTGAGAATCATTCACGTCTAACGTGTATGCCATGAAGCAGGCACATGCCCCCATGTGTAGTGGCCCCCCATATCATGACAACAGTCAAAAACCACACCGCTAGAATTTGTCACAGTCACTCCTTCTTCTTCAAGAACTGCTGGTCTAAGGCCGCCCTCCCTTAGTGAGCCACGAAGAGGTAGAGCTGACAGAGATGCCGCTTTATAAACTGAAGTGAAGTGAAGTGGATTCGCTCAGTCATATCGAACTCTTTGTGACCCCTTAGGCTGTATTGTTCATGGAATTCTCCAGGCTGGAATACTAGAGGGGGTGTCCTTTCTCTTCTCCAGGGGATTTCCTGACCCAGGGACCAAACCCAGGTCGTCTGCATGGCAGGCAGTTTCCTTACGAGCTGAGCCACCAGGGAAGCCCAAGAATCCTGGATAAGGTAGCCTATCCCTTTCTCCGGGGGATCTTCCCAACCAAGGAACTGGGGTCTCCTGCATTGCAGGCAGATTCTTTACCAACAGAGTTATGAGGAAAGCTGAATAAAATAGTTCCTTTTTTTTTTTTTTTGAGATCTTAGTTCTCCAAGCAGAGCTTGAACCCATGCCCCCTGCAGTGAAAGCACAGAGTCTGAACCACTGGACACCCAGGGAAGTCCTGGAGGTGCCTCTTTCAATTCCGTGTCCCAGGTCTGTCCCTCGCTTCACCCTACAGCCACCTGCCTCTCACAGAAACAGGTGACAAGGAGAGCGCATTTTGCCCTGAATCCCTGCTCTGCCATTGTTAGCTGTGTGGCCTTCAGCCAGTGGCAACCCTCTCTGAACTGCCTTTTTCTCTGTCACACCTACAGAAAACAGACGCCAAGGGGGCCAGCAGAGGACCTGTGCAGAGTTAGCCCTCAGGAACCCAAAGAGGGTGTCATTAATACTCCCTGGGCCTGTGGGGGTGGGGGAGAAAGCTAAATCCATCTGCAGAAACTCAGAGGAGGGTCTCTCTCCAGGGGAGTCAGCAGAGAAAGAAAACAGGAACCTGACTTTGCACATAACCAAGGGGAAAGACTGAATGAGCAAAGAATGTAATTAAAAATAAAGCAAAGAAGAGGGGAATTCCTTGGGGGCTCAGTGGTAAAAAATCCACCTGCCAATGCAGGAATCACTGGTTCCATCCCTGATCCAGGAGAATCCCATATGCCATGGAGCAGCTGAGCTCATGCATTCCAACTACTGAGTCTGTGTTCTAGAGCACGGGAGGCTTAATTACTGAGTCCACTTGACCTGAGCCAATGCTGGACACCAACAGAAGCCACTGCAATGAGAAGCCTCAATGCCACAACTAAGGAGTAGCCCCTGCCACCTTAAGCTAGAGAAAGCCCTCATGGAAATGAAAACCAACACATACAAAGATAAATACATTTTTAAAATATGGCAAAGAAGTGATACAAGAAAACAAGGGAAGTCTGACAAATAGAAGACACAAAGTAAACTGATATCCAAAAAAGCCAAATTTCATCACAATAAATGGGAATAAGGCAAAGTTTCAACGCAAGAGATTTTCTGACAGTTTCTTTTTCTTTGTTTGTTTAAAGCTGGCTAAATATGAAAGATTCCTAATATATACAACAGTTGAAAAATACAGAATAAGAATATATATATATATACTGACAATGAAAGCCAATGCAGCTGTACTCAGTACCGTTTAGTTGCTCAATCATGTCCGACTCTTTGTGACCCCATGAATCGCAGCACGCCAGGCCTCCCTGTCCATCACCAACTCTCGGAGTTTACCGAAACACATCTCCATCGAGTCGGTCATGCCATCCAAACATCTCATCATCTGTCTTCATCTTCTTATCCTGTCCCAAATCCTACGCAGCATTAGGGTCTTTTCCAATGAGTCAACTCTCACATGAGGAGGCCAAAGTATTGGAGTTTCACCTTCAACATCAGACCTTTCAACGAACACTTAGGACTGATTTCTTTTAGGATGGACTGGTTGGATCTCCTTGCAGTCCAAGGGACTCTCAAGAGTCTTCTCCAGCACCACTGTACAAAGGCATCGATTCTTCCGCTCTCAGCTTTCTTCACCGTCCAACTCTCAATCCATACATGACCACTGGGAAAACCATAGCCTTGACTAGACGGAACTTTGTTGGCAAAGAAATGTTTCTGCTTTTAAATATGCTATCTAAATTGGACATAAGCTTCCTTCCAAGGAGTAAGCGTCTTTTAATTTCATGGGGGCCATCACCATCAGCAGTAATATTTGAGCCCCCCCCCCAAATAAAGTCTGACACTGTTTCCACTGTTTCCCCATCTATTTCCCATGAAGTGATGGGACCAGATGCCATGATCTTGATTTTCTGAATGTTGAGTTTTAAGCCAACTTTTTCACTCTCCTCTTTCACTTTCATCAAGAGCCTCTTTAGCTCTTCTTCACTTTCTGCCATAAGGGTGGTGTCATCTGCATATCTGAGGTCATTGATATTTCTCCTGGCAATCTTGATTCCAGCTTGTGTTTCTTCCAGCCCAGCGTTTCTCATGATCTACTCTGCATATAACTTAAATATACAGGGTGACAATAGGCAGCCTTGACGTACACCTTTTGCTATTTGGAACCAGTCTGTTGTTCCATGTCCAGTTCTAACTGTTGCTTCCTGACATGCATACACGTTTCTCAAGAGACAGGCCAGATGGTCTGGTATTCCCATCTCTTTCAGAATTTTCCCCAGTTTATTACTGTCAAGCAAATGGATTTTAAGGTGAAAAAGCATTACTAAAATTTAGAAGTATAAAAGGATTCATTTGAGCTAAATTTGCAAGTACCTATACAGTCAGCAAAAACAAGACCGGGAGCAGACTGTGGCTCAGATCATGAACTGCTTATTGCCAAATTCAGACTTAAATTAAAGAAAGCAGGGAAAACCACTAGACCATTCAGGTATGACCTAGATCAAATCCCTTATGAGTATACAGTGGAAGTGACAAATAGATTTAAGGGACTAGGCCTGATAGACAGAGTGCCTGATGAACTACGGACACAGGTTCGTGACATTGTGCAGGAGACAGGGATCAAGAAAATCCCCATGGAAAAGAAACACAAAAAAGCAAAATGGCTGTTTGAGGAGGCCTTACAGATAGCTGGGAAGAGAAGAGAAGCAAAAAGCAAAGGAGAAAAGGAAGGATATTCCCATCTCAATGCAGAGCTCCAAAGAATAGCAAGGAGAGATAAGAAAGCGATCAGTGCAAAGAAATAGAGGAAAACAACAGATTGGGAAAGACTAGAGATATCTTCAAGAAAATTAGAGATACCAAAGGAACATTTCATGCAAAGATAGGTTCGATACAGGACAGCAATGGTGTGGACCTAACAGAGGCATAAGATATTTAGAAGAGGTGGCAAGAATACACAGAAGAACTGTACAAAAAAAGATCTTCACGACCCAGATAATCATGATGGTGTGATCACTCACCTAGAGCCAGACATCCTGGAATGTGAAATCAAGTGGGCCTTAGAAAGCATAACTATAAACAAAGCTAGTGGAGGTGATGGAATTCCAGTTGAGCTATTTCAAATCCTCAAATGTGACGCTGTGAAAGTGCTGCCCTCGATATGCCAGCACATTTGGAAAACTCAGCAGTGGCCATAGGACTGGAAAAGGTCAGTTTTCGTTCCAATCCCAAAGAAAGGCAATGTCAAAGAATGCTCAAACTACAGCACAATTGCACTTATCTCACATGCTAGTAAAGAAATGCTCAAAATTCTCCAAGCCAGGCTTCAGCAATACCTGAACCGTGAACTTCCAGATGTTCAAGCTGGTTTTAGAAAAGGCAGATGGACCAGAGATCAAAATGCCAATATCCGCTGGATCATCGAAAAAGCAAGAGAGTTCCAGAAAAACATATATTGCTGCTTTATTGACTATGCCAAAGCCTTTGACTGTGTGGATTACAATAAACTGTGGAAAATTCTGAAAGAGATGGGAGTACCAGACCATCTGACGTGTCTCTTGAGAAACCTGTATGCAGCTCAGGAAGCAACAGTTAGAACTGGACATGGAACAACAGACTGATTCCAAATAGGAAAAGGAGTACATCAAGGCTGTATATTGTCCCCCTGCTTATTTAACTTATTTAACTGAATGCAGGCTGAGGGAGTGGATGAGGTAGTCCCCAACAGGGCCAGTTTCTGTCAAATTGACTTTGTGTTGCCAGAGATGCCAGCCAGCAGCTGAAAAAATCGAGAGCTGTCTCTTTGTCTCATTAGCTGCCTATAGAGCTGGAACAGCACCAGGGAAACAGGCGCCCTCTGTCTTGATGCTCTGCCAATCCAAGTACTGTTCTTACCACACAGTCCAAGGTGGCTTCTCAGCCCTCAAGTTCTGCACTCCCCCTGCACCAGGAAAGTAAAGGGGGAGGGGAGAGGGATGGACTCTTCTTCCCTTTAAGAGCACAGCTGACACAGTTCAACATCGCTGTTGCTCAAATCCCAATGGCCAGATTTGTGCATCAGAAAATCACACCTTACCACAAAAGGAGCTGGAAGATGTAGCCTTTATTCTCAGCCACTCCTGCCTAGCGAGGAAACAAACAAATACGGGAGCATTTTCTGAGAGCGAAGGGGAGAAGGAATGTAGGCAGCCAGCCAGTAGGCTCCATCACAGCCAGCAGATGGGGGGGGGGCTGTAATTGCCACCCTACCTAATCCCAGGCCTTACGCATTACTCCTTATTTACGAATAAATATTTATTTATTTAATCCTCCAATCCCTCCCCTGACAAAGTGGGCACCATCCCACTTCATTTTATAAAGGACATGTTTGAGATTCAGAAAGATTAATTAATTTCTTTAAAGTCACACAGCTGGTACAGGTAAACTGCTATGTGTTTTGCTGCATACACCTGGTAGGAAGGAGGTGGACTTAGGAATATCAAACACTGTTGTTCTGCACCCCTGAGCTGGTTAGAAGAGAGTGGAGTCCACCAAAGAAAACTAGGATACAGCACCCCCATATGACAAGCTCCCCTGAAAATTCCCACCAGTGTCTCAAGCAGCAGCTTCAGCCCGCTAATGAGAAAGTCTGTGTGTCAGCAGCTCTCCCAGCCTGATGGATGGGCCTCATTAGCCCAGGCCATGGGCACCTGAGCAGTGTGAAACATGGTGACAGGACAGGGGGCTTTGGCTGTTCCGGCTGACGGTATTGTTAATATCTCCATTTTAGCAGGTTATTTGTCTCCACCTCTCCACCAGTTGCAAATCCACCTGGGTTCTGCAGCCACCAGGCCTGGCAGGGAGGCTGCTGAGATAGTCTCTTCCCCTTTGCTCATTTCCTCCAGGAAAAATAAATTACATAGTTTAAACAGGGACTGGATTGGCCATGCAGCCACCAACATCCATCTTTGCAGAGAATGAAAGGCTCAGCCAGGCTGAGGGGAGGAGAGTGGGGGAGCTGAAAGGCATTAAAGAGAGGGCATCTGTTGCCCATGATGGATCACTTTTTGCTTCATTTCCAGCACGATTGTCTTTTCCAATGAGTCAACCCTTCACATTAGGTGGCCAAAGTATTGGAGTTTCAGCTTCAACATCAGTCCTTCCAATGAACACTCAGGACTGATCTCCTTTAGGATGGACTGGCTGGATCTCCTTGCAGTCCAAGGGACTCTCAAGAGTCTTGTCCAGCACCACAGTTTAAAAGCATCAAGTCTTCGGAGCTCACCTTTCTTCCCCATCCAACTCTCACGTCCTCACATGACCACTGGAGAAACCATAGCCTTGACTAGATGCACCTTTGTTGGCAAAGTAATGTCTCTGCTTTTAACTATGCTATTTAGTTTGGTCATCACCTTCCTGCCAAGGAGTAAGCTTCTTTTAATTGCATGGCTGCCATCACCATCAGCAGTGATTTTGAAGCTCCCCCACCCCCAAAGTATGACACAATTTCCGCTGTTTCCCCATTTTTCCCCATGAAGTGATGGGACCAGATGCCATGATCTTAGTTTTCTAAACTTGTAGGGCTTTAAGCCGACTTTCTCACTCTCTTCTTTCACTTTCGTCAAGAGGCTCTTTAGTTCTTCTTCACTTCCTGCCATGAGGGTTGTGTCGTATGCATATCTGAGGTTATTGATATTTCTCCCGGCAATCTTGACTCCAGCTTGTGCTTCTTCCAGCTTTGACTACCTACCCTTCTATTTGCATGGCCCCAGCCTTCCCCTTCTCTGGCACTTACTTAAATGTCACCCCTCCAGAGAGGCTGTCCTGACCCAGCTATCAAAAGTGTAGAGCCCCCAGAGGCAGGAAAGGGTGTATGGTGCTCCTGGAACTAAAAGGACACTTGTATAGTTTCTACCCTGTAGGCATACAACCTCACAGTGCACGGAACTGGGGGCATTCATGTATATTCATCAAGCACCCTCTATTCACTCAGTAAAAAATTGAAGGCCGGTGACTATCTTGAGCTGGCCTCGAGTATCTTTTAGCTGTAATGAAGACGTAAACACTTGTTCACCTAACAAGATTAGACCTAGGTGTACCTTAGGTTGATTCAGTTGAGTTCAGTTCCATTCAGTCGCTCAGTCATATCCGATTCTTTGCAACCCAATGAAGCACAGCACACCAGGCCTCCCTGCCCATCACCAACTCCCAGAGTCCACCCAAACCCAGGTACAAAGAGTCAGTGATGCCATCCACATCCATGCATGACCACTGGAAAAACCATAGCCTTGACTAGATGGTGGAGAAGGAGGTGGCACCCTACTCCAGTACTCTTGCCTGGAAAATCCCACGGATGGAGGAGCCTGGTAGGCTTCGGTCCATAGGGTTGCAAAGAGTTAGACACGGATGAGCGAACTCTCACTTTTCACTCCCATGCACTGGAGAAAGTAATGGCAATCCACTACAGTGTGCTTGCCTGCAGAATCCCAGGGACGGCAGAGCCTGGTCGGCTGCCGTCTATGGGGTCGCACAGAGTCGGGCATGCCCGATGCGACTGAGCAGCAGCAGCAGCAGACCAGACGGACGTTTGTTGACAAAGTAACATCTCTGTCTTTTAATATGCTGCCTAGGCTGCTCATAACACTCCTTCCAAGGACTAAGTGTTTTTTAATTTCATGGCTGCCATCACCATCTGCAGTGTTGTTTCAGTTGGTCCAAAAATTCATCAAGCATCCCTATCCGCCAGACCTCCTGTCCTGCCTCTTGAGAAATCTGTATGCAGGTCAGGAAGCAACAGTTAGAAATCGACATGGAATATCAGACTGGTTCCAAATAGGAAAAGGAGTATGTCAAGGCTTTAATTTGTCCCCCTACTTATTTAACTTGTATGCAGAGTACATCAAGAGAAACGCTGGGCTGAAGGAAGCACAAGATGGAATCAAAATTACCGGGAGAAATATCAATAGCCTCAGATACGCAGATGACATCCCCTATATGGCAGAACCTGAAGAAGAACCTAAGGGCTTCTTGATGAAAGTGAAAGAGGAGAGTGAAACAGTTGGCTTAAAGCTCAACATTCAGAAGCCTTAGATCACGGCATCTGGTCCTATCACTTTATGGCAAACAGATGTGTAAACCGTAGAAACATTGGCTGACTTTCTTTTGCTGGACTCCAAAATCACTGAAGATGGTGACCGCAGCCATGAGATTAAAAAACGCTTACTCTTTGGAAGGAAAGTTATGACCAACCTAGACAGCATATTAAAAAGCAGTGAAGTTATTTTGCCAACAAAGTTCTGTTCAGTCAAGGCTATGGTTTTTCCAGGGGTCGTGTAAACAAGTGAGAGTTGGAGTATAAAGAGGGCCGAGCGCAGAAGAATTGATGCTTTTGAACTGTGGTGTTGGAGAAGCCTCTTGAGAGTCCCTTGGTCTGCAAGGAAATCCAACCAGTCCATCCTAAAGGAGATCAGTCCTGGGTGTTCACTGGAAGGACGGATGTTGAAGCTGAAACTCCAATACTTTGGCCACCTCAGGCGAAGAGCTGATTCACTAGAAAAGACCCTGATGCTGAGAAAGATTGAGGGCGGGAGGAGAAGGGGTCGACAGAGGATGACCTGGTTGGATGGCATTACTGACTCTATGGACATTGGCTTGGGTGGACTCCGGGAGTTGGTGATGGACAGGGAGACCTGGTGTGCTGTGGTTCACAGTGTCTTAATTCGTCATATAACACAGAGTGACTGAAGTGTATTGATGACTAAATGGTGATACGGTGAGGTGGACAGATGGATGCTTGTCTGGATGTGTGAGTGGTTGTATGGTGAGATGGAAAGTTGGATAGACGCTTAAGTGGATGAATGAGTGGCTAAATGCATGGATGAGTAATGGAATGGGTAGGTGGATAGAATGACTAATGGTTGATGGGTGATTGATAGTAATACTGCGATGGTTGGATATGTAGTTGCAAGAATGATATAATGGTTAGATAGACAGATAGTTAAATGAAGGTAAAGAATCCCTCGAGTTAGCTGGCAAAAACACGGATCAACCTCACTGTAATCTGCTGAATTAGTTTCTTCTAATGAGTGTAAATGTTGTACTGAATGAATTGACTTCTGGCTCGAGAAGAAAGAGACTGCAGCAGAACCACCCAGGGAATCAGTGATGTGCTCCTGGATCCTCCCAGTTTTCTCATTGTTTGATAACCTAGGCACCTCGGTACCCACTTTTAACCACGTGCTATCCACTCGTCCCTTCCAGCCACCATCACACCTGCTGTCAGATAGAGAACAGAGTTGTAGTTGCCAAGGATGGAGGGGATAGGGATGGGCTGGGAATCTGGGGTTGGTAGATGCAAACTACTACGTTTCCAGTGGATACACAACAAGGTCCTAATGGATAGCACAGGGGACAATATTCAGTATCCTGTGATAAACCGTAATGGAAAAGAATGTAAAAAAAGAATGTGTACATGTGTATAACTGAGACACTTTGCTGATTTGCAGACTGACACGGCACTGTAAATCAAGTATATTTTAACAAATTGAAAAAAAAACAAACCAAGAATAAAGTTCTCCTACCTTTTTTCAGCCCTACTGATAAAAGAGAAACAAAAAAAAGAAATGCTTTCAAGAAAAATTCTGTTGAGAATTAACAAAGACTAAATCACTTAATAAAAAAAGAAATTGTATTTTAAAAGGCTTCCATTAGTGTCACGAATAGTAGACTCTTGAAGCTGTCCACACAGAGAGAGGTTTGGGGTGAAACAGACCTGTTCTTTATTTCTGAAATTAACTGCCTAGGTGGTCACCTACTTTTCTATTGTGATGATTGAATGTTGAAGGCTGGTGCTGACAGTCCACAGTCTGTAAATGTTTCATTCTGAATTCTGGGATGACTCAGAGCTCTCAGTGGACAAAGGCACTATCTTTCTCAATGTATAAGAGAGATAGCAATTAATGAATGTTGGATGATAGATGGATGGATGAATGGATGATGGATGGATTGGAGGGTGTTGGGTAGATGGATGGATGGATGGATGGATGGATGGATGGATGGATGGATGGATGGGTAGCTAAGTTTCAGTGGTCCCAGGCTTCTTGCCTTCACTCTTTATCCAACAGTATCTTGCAGGCCTCTGGAATCCTCTTAGAAGTAGAGTAGCTGCATTATGCAAAACTCCCAAACAAAAACCCTTGGCTTTCTAGAAGTGTGAGCATGACACCAGAACTTCCTGGCTAGCTCAGCAGAAGGACAGAAAATCAAAGAAGTTTTCAGGTCAAACTCCAGGGATGAAGGTGTTTGTTTCACAAGCGAGTTAGAAGTCAGAGAGCTAACATGGGATTTTTTCAATGGCAAATAGCATAAGTACCATCAAAGTGGATTTAAAAGAAATTGGCCTACTTGGCTGAAAGGTTGAGGAATGTGTGATCTCAGACCCCATGACCACCAACACCCCAAATGCAGAATTCAAGGAGTATCTTTAAATTCTTTTAAATTCAGTCTCTTTGTCTCTATCCCTGGACACTGTTTCCTCTAACTTGGCTTCATTTGTAGACAATAATCTACATGAGGTAAAAGATGTGGCAGAAATGATTAAACAAAGATTTCTATTAATTGAACATTGGTTAATTCTTAGAAGGACAAGTGCTTAGGAAAGATAGATTAAATGTATGCTGTGAGATTAAAATGTCCTTATGGTTGAAATATTTTGAGTTTCTTCTTCCTTAGTTATTTGCAGCCAAAAGCATCCCAATATATATAACACATAATAAATAGTAGTATTATATCTCATGGACTCAGATGTCTACTTACAAAACCAATCATTCAAGTGGAGCGGATATTTTTACTCCATCAGATATTAATTGAGCATCTACAATGCACCGGCAGTGTCCCAAGAACAATAGACGCATATTTGAATAAGACATGGTGCTTCCAAACAAAACAAAACAAAGTTGAGACATTTGACACCTTAAAAAAGTTACTAAAATACATAAGTAAGGCTTCCCTGGTGCCTCAGTGGCAAAGAATCCACCTGCCAATGCAGGAAATGCCAGTTCGATATCAGGTTTGGGAAGTTACTACATGTCCAGGGGCAACTAGACCCATGCACTACAACTTACTGATCCTGTGCTCAGAGCCCAGGAGCCCCAGCTACTGAAGCCCACTTGCCCTACAGCCTGTGCTCCACAACAAGAGAAGCCACTGCAATGAGAAGCCTGTGCACCACAACTAGAGAGGAGGCTCGAATTCCCCAACTAGAGATAAGCCCTGGCAGCAATGAGACCCAGCACAGCCATAAATAGATACTATTATAAAAATAAAAATATGAGACAAAAGTCAAATTGAAATTCAAATCACAGACAACAGCGAGTGTTAATCCCCCTTGATATATAAAAATCTCTTACAAATAAAGAGTAAACCAGCAACCCAAATAAAAAAAAAAGATCCTAGGGCATGTACACACATTTTAATATATTTGTTAAAAGTGCAACTGTTCCTTAAACTTATACAAAGATGTTCAAGTTCGCTCATCGTAAGAGAAATGCAAATATACTGAGATACAACTTTTCGCATCGGATTGACAAACGTTTGAATCTTTAATGACTCACAGTGCTGGTTGAGCTGTGGGGCTTCGTGCATTGCTTGTGGAAGCTGAAACTGGTACAACTCCTAAGGAGAAAAGTTGGCAATATCTATGCAATTTGTAAGTTCGACTCAGTAATTCCACTTCTGAGTATCTATCGACAGATATATTTAAGTAAGCATGCATATTCTGTATAGAGTTCTTTTCTACAACACCGTCTGTAATAGCAAAGAATGAAAACAAGCCGAATATCCACCAGCAGTGGACTGATATTTATTGGCTGTGGGACTTTTTATTCGGTTGGAGTTTGGATCTTCTTCCAAATCCAGTGAGAAGACGCCAGAGAGTTTAAAGGAGGAGACGGGCATAATCCGACTTCTATTTTGAAGAATCATCCTGATCTGGGGGATGGGTACCCAAGTTTAATCATCTGTAAGAAAATATCATGATGATAACCACTTGAGCTTGGTTCAGTACACTGTGTGTAGGGTATCAAATGAGAAAATGCCTTCACGTTCCTGAGACAGCCCATAACCAGCTGTTTTTGACCAGACACCGTGCTTCCATCCTTCCCGCTGGAAACCATTCTCTCCCGACGCAGATGAGGACGGACGACGTCCCCAGGTCCCGTAAAGGGCCCCTCGTGGTCCTTCCTAGCTTCTCTCGTGCCTTCCACCTTGCTTTTGATTTCTGTCACCCCAGATCTCCAAGCCCTTATAAACGGACCCGTAGACAATACAGCCTGCCATTTTTACTCACAGGGATTTGGGGAAACTCCTAGGATGTGGATAGACAGACAATTCTTTCTGGGTAAAGGGAAATGTGAGTTCAGGGCGTTCCGCCATTCTGCTGCAGCGCCCACAGCACCGACGATGGGGCCGGATCAGCACCCGTGAAGCTGTGCTCCCCAGTGACCACCAGAGGGCAGTGCGACCCTGCCATCGGCCCGAACTGCCCGCAGGGGCCACCCAAAGTTAGGCATGGAAATAGCACTGCAAGGGTTCCAGAAGTATCTTCTTGGGCTGCGCCCCTGCTTTGCGGGAGTGCTTCCCTGATATTGCAGCACCTTCGAGGATCTGTTCAGGCCCCAAAGTTAAGGATTAAGTGACCTGCTGTGGTGCCTCAAGAGCCATCAGCAGCCACGACCCCGGAAGCACTTCTTGCCACACTCAGCCCGACTATAAAAGATAATTGCTTTTGGATAGCAGCCATTCTGACTGGTGTGAAATGATACCTCATTGTGGTTTTGATTTGCATTTCTCTAATAATGAGTGATGTTGAGCATCTTTTCATGTGTTTGTTAGCCATCTGTATGTCTTCTTTGGAGAAATGTCTGTTTAGTTCTTTGGCCCATTTTTTGATTGGGTCGTTTATTTTTCGGGAATTCAGCTGCAGAAGTTGCTTGTATATTTTTGAGATTAATTGTTTGTCTGTTGCTTCATTTGCTATTATTTTCTCCCATTCTGAAGGCTGTCTTTTCACCTTGTTTATAGTTTCCTTTGTTGTGCAAAAGCTTTTAATTTTAATTAGGTCCCATTTGTTTATTTTTGCTTTTATTTCCAATATTCTGGGAGGTGGGTCATGGAGGATCCTGCTGTGATTTATGTCGGAGAGTGTTTTGCCTATGTTTTCCTCTAGAAGTTTTATTGTTTCTGGTCTTACGTTTAGATCTTTAATCCATTTTGAGTTTATTTTTGTGTACGGTGTTAGGAAGTGTTCTAGTTTCATTCTTTTACAAGTGGTTGACCAGTTTTCCCAGCACCACTTGTTAAAGAGATTGTCTTTTCTCCATTGTATATTCTTGCCTCCTTTGTCGAAGATAAGGTGTCCATATGTGCGTGTGTTTATCTCTGGGCTTTCTATTTTGTTCCATTGATCTATATTTCTATCTTTGTGCCAATACCATACTGTCTTGATGACTGTGGCTTTGTAGTAGAGCCTGAAGTCAGGCAGGTTGATTCCTCCAGTTCCATTCTTCTTCCTCAAGATTGCTTTGGCTATTCGAGGTTTCTTATATTTCCATACAAATTGTGAGATGATTTGTTCTAGTTCTGTGAAAAATACCATTGGTATCTTGATAGGGATTGCATTGAACCTGTAGATTGCTTTGGGTAGAATGGAGAGGGTGTGGAGAAAAGGGAACCCTCTTACACTGTTGGTGGGAATGCAAACTAGTACAGCCACTATGGAGAACAGTGTGGAGATTCCTTAAAAAACTGGGAATAGAACTGCCATATGACCCAGCAATCCCACTGCTGGGCATATACACCGAGGAAACCAGAATTGAAAGAGACGCGTGTACCCCAATGTTCATCGCAGCACTGTTTACAATAGCCAGGACATGGAAGCAACCTAGATGTCCATCAGCAGACGAATGGATAAGGAAGCTGTGGTACATATACACAATGGAATATTACTCAGCCATTAAAAAAAATACATTTGAATCGGTTCTACTGAGATGGATGAAACTGGAGCCCATTATACAGAGTGAAGTAAGCCAGAAAGAAAAACAACAATACAGTATACTAATGCATATATATGGAATTTGAAAGATGGTAACGATAACCCTATATGCGAGACAGAATAAGAGACACAGATGCATGGAACAATTTTTATGGACTCTGAGGGAGAAGGTGAGGGTGGGACGTTCTGGGAGAATGGCATTGAGGCATGTGTATTGTCATATGTGAAACAGAGCACCATTCCATGTTCGATGCATGTGACAAGGGCTCAGGGCCGGGGCAATGGGATGATCCAGAGGGATGGGATGGGGAGGGAGGTGGGTGGGGGGTCCGGGAAGGGGAACACATGTAAACCCATGGCTGATTCATGTCAATGTATGGCAAAAACTATTACAATATTGTAAAGTAATTAGCCCCCAACTAAAATAAATAAATTTATAAAAAAATAAATAAATAAATAAATAAATAAATAAATAAATAAAAGATAATTGCTCTAATGTTTAATAACACCGTCGCCGTGATAGTTTAAATTGTTTGACAAAATGGTGTGTGTGTGTGGGGGGGGTTAATCCATAAATTCAAGATAGCAAAATATGTAGCAGTTCATTCAAGGATGACGGATAAGCCAGCTCCAACCAAATAGTGATTTTAAACCGTAACTATCAAGTATTTGGGCAACAATGTGTATTGGGGGAACTCGGACTACAGGGTGGGGGTGTCTCTTGCCATTATACCCTCTTCACCGCCCGACGGGTATCAGGACCGCAGAAGCCCAGCCCCCCTCTCTCTCATAGCCCATGGGATCCTATACACCACATGCTGTATAGGAATAGCCTGAATAAGGAGCTGCACACACAAGTCTGGCTTCTACATTTATTCAACACCTGCTCTGTCCCAGGCACCCAGCTAAGCCCTTGACTTGCGTTAACTCCTTCATCGTGATCACACAGTTGCTGTCTGGAGAGGTCAGATAGCACATGGTTCAGATGTGGCCTGGGGTCAAGTCCCAGCTATTCCTTTTCCTGTTTGTGGGAACTTCACTCCCTGCACTTCAGCGTTCTCACCTGTAAAATGGGGTTGAGGTGAAAACCCACCTCACAGAAATGTTGCCAGCACTGAGCGCATTAAGACATGAACAACACTTTGTTTGAAAGCTTCCCTTTCAGTCCCTCTGCATAAGAAATGAATATTACATCAAGACCCAGTATGATATAGATACATGTGTGTGCATATTATGTGTGTAAGCTAAAATATGTTCCACAAGGCAATGCTAACATATAACACCATGATATATCCACTTAGTTTCCATCCTGTCCTCTTTTCTATTTAAAAGATGCAAGTAACAATCTACTAAATTGACTCTATGACCCACCGTTTAGAAAATATTGGTTTAGTAAAGGGTTCGGCAGACCATGTGGTTCTCAGAAGTCCCATTTTACAGAATGGGAAACTGAGGTCCAGAAAGTGTTGTGGCTTGCCTCTGACCCCAGCTACTGGAAGGTAGCAGAGCCCAGACTGCAACCCAGCATCTCTGATGCCTAAATTAAGGCTCTTCCACACAAGATGCAAACTGACAGCTCACAGGCCAGATCTGACCCACAGAGACGTTGGCCTAATTTTCACAATAGGTTTGCAAGTTTTGTTACAACTATATAAAATGTATCATTGGAAGACATAACTCAAAATATGAATTTTCAACTTATCATTGAAAGTGGGCAATCTGGCAACACGTGGACCTATGTATGCACGTGACCAGCAGGAGCCACACCCAAACTGCCACTTCCAGCTGCTCTCCAGGTTCATTACTTTGCCACAGTCCCCACCGTGCATGGACAGAGGGTCCTGGCAAGTTTCAGTCCATGGCATCTCAAAGAGTCGGACACAACTTAGCAACTAAAAAACAACAATCACTATGCCATTTTGTGTCCCAGACACTGAGACAAACCATCAATTGCCATAGTCTGTGTTTTTTTCAGACGGGAGAAATATTTTTCAAGAAGGAAAGACAGGACTTTCCTGGTGGTCGAGTGGTTAAGAATCTGCCTGCCAGTATAGAGGACACAGGTTCGACCATTGATCTGGAAGATTTCACATGCTGTGGGACAACTAAGCCCATGAAAACTACTGAACTTGCATTCTAGAGCCCATACCCTGGAACAAGAGAAGCCACCACAAGGAGAAGCCCATGCACCGCAACTAGAGAAAGCTCTCTCTTGGCAACGAAGATCTGGCACAGTCCAAAATAAATATATTTTCCAAAAAAGGAAGAACAAAAGCTAAACCAAGGGACCTCCATTTCAAAACAAAAAAAGTAGATGCACAAATCTTTTCTCACATATTTAAATACAAAGAAACCACATCAATATCAACTTAACCCCAAATCTGTTTCTAGTCCCTGACTTGTTGAGCGTTTACAAACCCCATCTCAACCAATACCCATTACCTACCACCACCTGTTTTGCCCACTATCATGTCCCCAGCACCTGAAACTGCTAAGCCAAGAAAAAGTGCCTAATTAGAATGAACGGCTTTTATACAAAAGCTTCTCCCAATATCAGCAGACATACAGTAATGGTGAGGAGCAGGCATTCTTTGGTCCACAGGATGGCTCAGGTCCAGCTTCGGCCATAACTAGCTGTGTTACCTGAGGTAGTTTCCTCAGTCTCTTTGGGTCTGATTCGTCCTCAGCTGCAAAATGCATGGGATGAGGCGCTATGTACATAAGTGACCAGGAATGTGAATAACGCTGGGTAAATAAAGTTCGCTTCTCCTCCTTCATTTCATCAAGGTGAACCAAGGTGAGTACTGGTTCATATTAACGAGTCTGGTGACCAGTTAGCCTGGCCTTGGATTATCTGCAGGGCTGGGGAGGCAAAGATCTCCCACTACCATGATGGCCTGACAAGGAAACCCTGGGCCAGATGGTAACGTCAAAGATTCGATCCCCAGGCATATCTCTGTGTGAGAAATGGCTTTTCAACATGCATTTCTCTTGCTGCTCACCCTCCTGAATTGAAGAGGCTGGAGCGATGAAAATTCCATTTCCCAGACTCCCTTGCAGCCAGGGATCTGAAGCCTTTAAGGATCCACTCATCAGCTGTGTCCATGAGACAACTGCACTTATGCAAAGTTAAGAAAGGAAAAATTGCTGGGGAGAGGAGTAGGGCCTCGTGATCCTGTGGCAGTGGTTCCTTGGGGCCCAGTCCTGCGCTGTGTCTTCCTGAGCCTTCCTGTGAGTCTGTAAATACTCATAACGTTATCATTCATGCCCTAGGAAATTTGAACAAAGTCACGGAGAAAGTGGAGGAGAGAGGAGCCTGAGATGCTGCAGTCCACTGGATTGCAAAGAATTGGAAAGACTTACTGACTGAACAACAATCAGTCACACCCAAGAAGGGAAGCTAGACCCAGTCCATGTGTTTGGGGTATGGTACTAGTGATGAAGAAGCCACGTGCAGGAGATGCAAAAGATGTGAGTTAATCTTCTCTCTGTGTGGAGAAGATTCCCTGGAGCAGGACATGGTAACCCATTGCAGTATTTTTGCCTGGAGAATTCTATGGACAGAGGAAGCCAGATGTGGGCTACAGTGCACAGGGCCACACAGAGTCGGACATGACTGAAGCGATTTAGGACACACATGTGCATGCACAAATTATTCTGAGAATTATTAATGAGCCTTCTATGTCAGCTGTGGGAGCAGGTTGAGAAGTGAGGTCTGAAAAGGGACTTCCGGAGCCACCAACCAGGCAAACGGAGAGGCCATAGAGTCTAGTCACCAAAGTGAGGCTGCTGAGGGCCAACAGTAGAGAAATGGAGAGGAAACCATTACTTCTGCAGCCAAGTGTCCAGTGACAGGGTGGGTGCTGATGCCCAGGAGTCAGGAGGGAGTTGTGGATGCATCCCAGATGACAGCAGGGACACGCCAGAGCCTGCAGGCATGTCTGTGCCTACTTGTCACCACATCAAAGCACAGCACCCTTGCAAGAGGAGAGACTGCTGCTCCCTTTCCACTTTCAAACCCTCTCTCAAGTTACTCTTTGGGTCAATTCTACCTCGGAACTTTTCCATACTGTCCATGGGGTTCTCAAGGCAAGAATACTGAAGTAGTTTGTCATTCCCTTCTTCACGTCTTGTCAGAACCCCATGAACAGAAATAAAAACAGGACACTGAACAATGAGCTCCCCAGGTCAGTAGGTGTCCAAAATGCTACTAGAGATCAGTGGAGAAACATCTTCAGAAAGAATGAAGGGAAGATGCCAAAGCAAAAACAACACCCAGTGGGGGATGAGACTGGTGATAGAAGTAAAGTCTGGTGTTGTAAACAGCAATATTGCAAAGGAACCTGGAATGTTAGGTCCCTGAATCAAGGCAAATAGGAAGTGGTCAAACAGGAGACGGCAAGAGTGACCATCGACATTTCCGGAATCAGCAAAGTAAAATGGACCTGAATGGGTGAATTTAACTCAAGTGACCATTATATCTATTACTGTGGGTAGGAATCCCTTAGAAGAAATGGAGTAGCCTTGATGGTCAACAACAGAGCCTGAAATGCAGTACTAGGATGCAATCTCCGAAAGGGCAGAACGATCTCTGTTCGTTTCCAAGCCAAACTATTCAATATCATGATAATCGAAGTCTACACCCCAACACGTAATGCTGAAGAAGCTGAAGTTGAACGGTTCTATGAAGATCTACCCGGCCTCTAGAGTTAACACCCCCAGAAGATGTCTTTTTCATTATAGGGGCCTGGAATGCAACAGTAGGAAGCCAGGAAGGACCCGGAGAAACAGGCAACGTTGGCCTTATAGCACAGAATGAAGCAGGACAAAGGCTAAGCGAGTTTTGGCAAAAGATGGCACCAGTCTCAGCAGACACCCTCTTCCTGGAACACAAGAGAAGACTCTACACATGGGCATCACCAGAGGGTCAATACTGAAATCAGATTGATTATGTGCTTTGCAGCCAGAGAGGGAGAAGCTGTACAGGGTCAGCACAAACAAGACGTGGGGCTGACTGTGACTCTGATCATGAACTCCTTATTACCAATTTCAGACTTACCTTGAGGAAAGTAGGGAAAACCACTGGACCATTCAGATATGACCTAAATCAAGTCCCTGTGATTCGATTACACAGTGGAAGGGAGAAATAGATTCAAGTGATTAGATCTCATAGAAAGAGTGCTTGAAGGACTATGGACAGAGGTTCATGACATTGTACATGAGGCAGGGATCACGGCCATCCCCAAGGAATAGAAACGCAAAAAGGCAAAATGGTTCTCTGAGAACGCCTTACAAACAGCTATGAAAAGATGAGAAACGGAAGGCAAAGTAGGAAAGGACAGATATACTCATTTGAATGCAGAGATCCAAAGAAAAGCGAGGAGAGGTAAGAAAGCTTTCCTCAGTGATCAATGCAAAGAAATAGTGGAAAACAATAGAATGGGAAAGACGAGAGTTCTCGTTGAGAAAATTCGAGTGACCAACTTTACACGCAGGAACTTTTCATGCAAAGAAGGGCACAATAAAGGGCAGAAATGGCATGGACCTAACAGAAGCAGAGGATATGAAGAAGAGGTGGCAAGAATACACAGCATAATACAGAAAGGATCTTCAGGACCCAGATAAACACGATGATCTGATCACTCCCCTAGACCCAGACATCCTGGAATGTGAAGTCAAGTGGGCCTTCGGAAGCATCACGACAAACAAAGCTAGTGGAGGTGATGGAATTCTAGTTGAATTATTTCCAATCCTAAAAGATGATGCTGTGAAAGTGCTGTACTCAGTAGGCCAGCAAATCTTTCCACAGGACTGAAAAAGATGAGTTTTCAATCCCAAAGGAGGGCTATAGCAAATAATGCTCAACTACTGCACAATTGCACTCATCTCACATGCTAACAACTTAATGTTCAAAATTCTCCAAGCCAGGCTTCAACAGATTGTGAGCCATGAACTTCCAGATGTTAAGCTGGATTTAGAAAAGGCAGAGGAACAAGAGATCAAATTTCAAACCTCCACTGGACCAACGAAAAGCAAGCGAGTTCCAGGAAAACATCTATTTCTGCTTTATTGACTATGCCAAAGCCTTTGTGTGGATCGCAACAAACGGTGGAAAATTCTTCAAGACATGAGAATACCAGACCACCTGATATGCCTCCTGAGAAATCTGTAGGCAGGTCAAGAAGCAGCAGTTACAGCTGGACATGGAAAAACAGACTGGCTCCATATCAGGAAGGAGTACATCAAGGCTATATATTGTCACCCTGCTTATTGATCTTATATGCAGAGTACCTCATGAGAAACGCTGTGCTGGAGGAAACACAAAGTGGAATCAAGATTGCCGGGAGAAATATCAATAACCTCAGATATGCCGATGACAGCACCCTTATGGCAGAAAGCATGAACAAAAGAGCCTATTGATGCAAGTGACAGAGGAGATTGAAAAATTTGGCTTAAAACTGAACATTCAGAAAAATAAGATTATGGTATCTGGTCCCATCCCTTCTTGACAAATAGAAGAGGAAACAGTGACAAATAATATGTTGGTCTCCAAAATCAATACAGATGGTGATGGTAGCCACGAAATTAAGAGATGCTTGCTCCCTGGAACAAAAGGTATGAGCAGGCTAGACAGCTTATTAAAAAGCAGAGGCATTACTTTGTCAAAAAAGAAAAAAGAAAAAAAGGTCCCTCTAGTCAGTTCAGTTCAGGTCAGTTTAGTCGCTCAATCATGTCCGACTGTTTGTGACCCCATGAATCACAGCATGCCAGGCCTCCCTGTCCATTGCCAACTCCTGGAGCTCACCCAAACCCACGTCCATCGAGTCGGTGATGCCATCCAGTCATCTCATCCTCTGTCGTCCCCTTCTCCTCCTGCCCGCTATCGTTCTCAACATCAGGGTCTTTTCCAATGAGTACACTCTTAACACGAGGTGGCCAACGTATTGGAGTTTCAGCTTCAACCTCCGTCCTTCTAATGTACACCCAGAACTGATCTCCTTTAGGATGGACTGGTTGGATCTCCTTGCAGTCCAAGGGACTCTCAAGAGTCTTCTCCAACACCACAATTCAAAAGCATCAATTCTTCGGCGCTCAGCTTTCTTCACAGTCCAACTCTCACATCCATACATGACCACTGGAAAAACCATAGCCTTGTCTAGACGGACCTTTTTTCGAAAGTAATGTCTCTGCCTTTTGATATTGTGGCTAGGCTGGTCATAACTTTCCCTCTAAGGAGTAAGCGTCTTTCAATTTCAGGGCGAGAGCCACCATCTTCAGTGATTCTGGAGCCCCCCAAAATAAACTCTGACACTGTTTCCACTGTTTCCCCATCTATTTGCCATGAGGTGATGGGACCAGATGCCATGACCTTAGTTTTCTGAATGCTGAACTTTAAGCCAACTTTTTCACTCTCCTCTTTCACTTTCATCAAGAGGTGTTTTAATTCCTCTTCACTTTCTGCCATATGGGTGGTGTTATCTGCATCCCTGAGGTTATTGATATTTCTCCCAGCAATCATGACTGCAGCTTATGCGTCTTCCAGCCCAGGGTTTCTCATGATGTACTCTGTATATAAGTTAAATAAGCAGGGGGACAATATACAGCCTCGACGTACTTCTTTTCGTATTTGGAACCAGTCTGTTGTTCCATGTCCAGTTCTAACTGTTGTTCCTGAGCTGCATACAGATTTCTCAAGAGAAAGGTCAAGTGGTCTGGTAATCCAATCTCTTTCAGAATTTTCCACAGTTTATTGTGATCCACACAGTCAAAGGGTTTGGCATAGTCAATAAAGCAGAAATAGATGTTCTGGAATTTTCTTGCTTTTTTGATGATTCAGCGGACATTGGCAATTCCATCTCATTCAGGTTTGTCCTCAGTCAAATCCTTTATGATTATACAACGTAAATGAGAAATAGATTAAAGGGACTAGATCTGATAGAGAGAGTGCCTGATGATCTATGGACGGAAGTTCGTGACTGAAGACCATCCCCATGGAAATGCAATGCAAAAAAAGGAAAATGGCTGTCTGAGGAGGCCTTACAAATAACTATGAAAAGAAGAGAAGTGAAAAACAAAGGACAGAATGAAAGTAATTCCCATTTGAATTAGAGCTCGAAAGAATAGCAAGGAGAGATAAGAAAGCCTTCCTCAGCGATCAATGCAAAGAAATAGAGGAAAACAACAGAATGGCAAAGATTAGAGATCTCTTCAAGAAAACTAGAGTTACCAGGGGAACACTTCATGCACAGATGGGCTCGATAACGGACAGAAATGATAGGGACCTAGCAGAAGCAGAAGCTATTAATAAGAGGTCGCAAGAATACACAGAACTGTATATATCTATATCTATATATCTATATCTTCAAGACGCAGATAAGCACAGTGGTACGGTCACTCACCTAGAGCCAGACATCCTGGAATATGAAGTCAAGTGGGCCTTACAGAGCATCACTAGGAACAAAGTTAGTGGAGGTGCTGGAATTCCAGTTGAGCTATTTTGAAATCCTGAAGGATGATGCTGTGAACGTGCTACACTCAATACGCCAAAAATTTTGGAGAACTCCGCAGAGGCCACAGGACTGGAAAAGGTCAGTTTTCATTCCAATCCCAAAGAAAGGCAGTGCCGAAGAGTGCTCAAACTACCGCACAATTGTACTCATCTCCCACGCTAGTAAATCAAGGCTCAAAATTCTCCAAGCCATGCTCCAGCAATATGTGAACTGTGAACTTCCGGATGGTGAAGCTGGTTTTAGAATAGGCAGAGGAACCGTCCAGTCGAAGCTATGGTTTTTCCAGTAGTCATGTATGGATGTCAGAGCTGGAGTAGAAAGAAAGTTGAGCACCAAAGAATTGATGCTTTGAAACTGTGATGTTGGTGAAGACCCTCGAGAGTCCTTTGGACTGCAAGGAGATCCAACCAGTCCACCCTAAAGGACATCAGTCCTGCATGTTCATTGGAAGGACTGATGCTGAAGCTGTAACTCCAATAATTTGGCCACCTGATGCGAAGGACTGACTGATTAGAAAGACCACCCTTATAGCAGAAAGTGGAGAAGAACAAAAGAGCCTCTTGATGAAAGTGAAAGAGGAGAGTGAAAAAGTTGGCTTAAAGCTGAACGTTCAGAAAACTAAGATCATGGCATGTGGTCCCATCACTTCATGGGAAATAGATGGGGAAACAGTGCAAAGAGTGTCAGACTTTATTTTGGGGGCCCCAAAAGCACTGTTGATGGTGATTGCAGCCATGAAATTAGAAGATGCTTACTGCTTGGAAGGAAGGTTATGGCCAACCTAGATAGCATATTTAAAAGCAGGGACATTACTTTGCCAACAAAAGTCCGTCTAGTCAAGGCTATGGTTTTTCCAGTGGTCATGTATGGATGTGAGATTCGGACGGTGAAAAAGCTGAGTGCGGCAGAATTGATGCTTTTGAGCTGTGGTGTTGGAGAAGACTCTTGAGTGTTCCTTGGACTGCAAGGAGATCCAGTCAATCCATTCTAAAGGAGATCAATCCTGGGTGTTCATTGGAAGGTCTGATGATCCGGCTGAAACTGCAGTACTTTGGCCATCTCATGCGAAAAGTTGACTCTTTGGAAAAGACCCTAATGATGGGTAGGATTGAGGGCAGGAGGAGAAGGGGATGACAGAGGGTGAGACGGTTGGATGGCATCACTGACTCAATGGATATGGGTTTGGGTAAACTCCGAGAGTTGGTGATGGACAGAGAGGCCTGGTGTGCTGCAATTCATGGGGTCGCAAAGACTCGGACACCATTGAAAGACTGAACTGAACTTAACTGATGCTGGGAAAGATCAAATGTGGGAGGAGAAGGGGACAACAAAGGACAGGTGGGTTGGATGGCATCACCAACTCAATGGACATGAGTTTGAGTAAACTCTGGGGCGTTGGTGATGGACTAGGAGGCCTGACTTGCAGCAGTCCATGGGCTCGCAAAGACTCGGACATGACTGAAAGACTGAACTGAACTGAACTGATGCTGGGAAGGACCAAAGGTGGGAGGAGAAGGGGACAACAAAGGACAGGTTGGTTGGATGGCATCACCAACACAATGGACATGAGTTTGAGTAAACTCCGTGGTGTTGGTGATGGACAAGGAGGCCTGACTTGCAGCAGTCCATGGGCTCGCAAAGGATCAGACACAACTAAGCCACTGAACAGACTGACTGAACTCAAAATCAAAGAAAGGGATTCTGGGAAATGTAGCTCCAGACTAGGCAAATTAACACAGCGGAGCACAGAGCACTTGACTTACTAAACCCTTCTGCTTTACTTAGTAGGGTGAGCTGAGCTTTGAAAAACCGACCTGACTGATAAAGAGACTTTGGACAAGTCTGCAGTGAGGAGACTTTTAGTCACTGCTTTAATTTTCCATCGTACGAATCTGCACTAGAAACAGTCTGGATGTCATTTTCCCCACCTGCCTTGCAGTCAGAACGTAACCATGGGACCTAGGCTCAATCAATTAGACGCACCCAGATGGTACCCAGGCTCAGCCAATCAAATACATCCAGATGGCACTTAAGACCAATTAGGTACAGCCACATGAAATGTAGGCTTAGCCAATGGATACACTTACAGGTGAAAGCAGTGCAACTGGGTTCTGATGCATAGAATTCAATCTAGACGAGGTGGAAGGGACATAAGCCATGTCACTAGTGACAGCCACTGTGTCTGGAGCCAGTGGTAGTGACAGTTCAGTTCAGTCACTCAGTCCAGTCCGACTCTCTGCGACCCCATGAACTGCAGCATGCCAGGCCTCCCTGTCCATCACCAACACCTGAAGTTCACCCAAACCCATGTCCATTGAGTTGGTGATGCCATCACACCATCTCATCCTCTGTCATCCCCTTCTTCTCCTGCCCTCAATCTTTCCCAGCATCAGGGTCTTCTCCAATGAGTGACAGAAGATCCTGCACTCAAACTCTATATTGCTCATGGCTGTCTCTCCAGCCATCCCTCTCAGAAATCTCAGTCACTTAATATCCTTTAATAAGTTTCTTTCCTGCTCAAAGTTACCTCTAATGAACTCTATTCTTTCCAGTAGAAAGCTGACACCCCTCTAACTTCATTTAACCATCTAGCCTCTTTCCAAAACTAGATAAAATAAGGAACAATGTCCACCCCCATGGGCAGTGGAGTCAGGGAGATGCATTTTGTCAAATTACTATGGTGCCACAGACTCTGGGCCAGTGTCACCTGTGAGGGGGTCACTGACCTGGGTTGTGAGTCGGGTAGACCCATCTGAATCCTGGCTGTGGTGCTGACTGGCCTGTTGTGTGACATTGCGCATATCACTTTCCTCATCTCGAGAACTCACTGTGCTTAGTGTTGCCTCCTGGGGATATCATAGAGACCAAAAGATTCCTCTACGGAGCAATCTCTCAACCACACAGCTCAGCATGTTGGACACACCCACACCAGTGATGATAAAAGGAATAAGAGTGACCTTTCTTTTGCTGGATTAAAGAAAATAAATAATAATAGAGGTGGTGTCCTCATGTAGTCCAAGATGAAGATGGTCTGTGAATGCTGCAGTTTAGAAAAGTTACAGGTTTTTGGTTTTATATTTTTTAGTTTTCTATTTTTTTATTATATTTATTTTAATTGGAGGCTAATTATGGTACAATATCGTAGTGGTTTTGCCATGCATTGACATGAGTCAGCCACGGGTGTACATGGGTTTCCCATCCTGAACCCCCTCACCCCAATTCCATCCCTCTGGGTCATCCCAGTGCACCAGCTCTGAGCACCCTGTCTCATGCATTGCACCTGCACTGGAGGTCTGTTTCACATATGAAAATATACATGTTTCAATGTTATTCTCTGAATCCATCCCAGACTTGCCTTCTCTCACAGAGTCCAGAAGACTCTTCTATACATCTGTGTCCCTTTTCCTGTCTTTCACATAGGGTTATCATCACTATCTTTCTGAATTCCATATGTGTGTGTGTGTGTGTGTGTTACTGGTGTTTTTCCTTCTGGCTTACATCGCTCTGTTTAATAGGGTCCAGTTTCATCCACCTCGTTAAAACTGGTTCAAATGCATTCTTTTGAATGGCTTAGTAATATTCCATTGTGTATATGTACCACAGCTTTCTTAGCCATTCGTCTGCTGTTGTACATCTGGGTTGCTTCCGTGTCCTGGCTATTATAAACAGTGCTAGGGTGAACATTGGGGGTACACGTGTCTCTTTCAATTCTGGATTCCTCGGGGTGTATGCCCAGCAGTAGGACTGCTGAGTCATATGGCAGTTCCATTTCCAGGTTTTTAAGGAATCTCCACACTGTTCTCTATAGTAGCTCTAATAGTTCGCATTTCCATCAACGGTGTAAGAGGGTTCCCTTTTCTCCACACCCTCTCCAGGATTTATTGTTTGTAGACGTTTGGATAGCAGCCATTCTGACTGGTGTGAGATGGTACCTCATTATGGTTTTGCTTTGCATTTCTCTGATAATGAGTGATGTTAAACATCTTTTCAAGAGTTTGTTAGCCATCTGTATGTCTTCTTTGGAGAAATGTCTGTTTAGTTCTTTGGCCCCTTTTTTGATTGGCTCGCTTATTTTTCTGGAATTGAGCTGCAGGCGTTGCTTGTATAGTTTTGAGATTAATTCATTGTCAATTGCTTCGTTTGCTATAATCTTGGCCCATTCTGAAGGCAGTCTTCTTCCCTTGCTTATAGTTTCCTTCACTGTGCAAAAGCTTTTCAGTTTATTTAGGTCCCATTGGCGTATGTTTGCTTTAATTTCCATTACTCTGGGAGGCGGGTCATAGAGGATCCTGCTGTGATTTCTGTCAGAAAGTGTTTTGCCTGTGTTTTCCTCTAGGAGTTTTCTACTTTGTGGTCTTACATTTGGATCTTTAATCCATTTTGAATTTATTTTTGTGTACGGTGCTAGAAAGTGTTCTAGTTTCCCTCTTGTACAAGTGGTTGACCAGTTTTCCCAGCACAACTTGTTAAAGAGATTGTCTTGTCTTCATTGTATATTCTTGCCTCCTCTATCAAAGATAAAGTGTCCATAGGTACGTGGCTTGGACCTCTGGGCTTGCAATTTTGATCCATTTATCTATATTTCTGTCTTTGTGCTAGAACCACGCTGTCTTGATGACAGTAGCTTTGTAGTATAGCCTGAAATCAGGCAGGGTGATTCCTCCAGGTCCATTCTTCTTTCTCAAGATTGCTTTGGCTATTCGAGGTTTTTTGTAATTCCGTACAAATTGTGAAATTATTTCTTCTATTTCCCTGAAAAATACCGTTTTTGGGTTGATAGGGATTGCATTGAATCTATAGATTGCTTTGGGTAGTATACTCATTTTCACTATATTGATTCTTTCACTCCATGGACATGGTATATTCCTCCATCTATTTGTGTCCTCTTTGACTTCTTTCACCAGTGTTTTATAGTTTTCTGTATGTATATATAGGTCTTTTGTTTCTTTAGGTAGATATGTTCCTCAGTATTTTATTGTTTTCATTGGAGTGGTGAATGGAATGGTTTCTTTAAGTTTTCTTTCAGTTTTCTCCTTGTTAGTGTATAGGAATGCAAGGGATTTCTGCGTGTTCATTTTGTTTCCTGCAACTGTACTATATTCATTGATTAGCTCTAGTAATTTTCTGGTGGAGTGTTTAGGATTTTCTCTGTAGAAGATCATGGCATCTGCAAACAGTGAGTGTTTTACTTCTACTTTTCCAATCCGGGTTCCTTTTATTTCTTTTTCTGCTCTGATCGCTGTGGCCAAAACTCCCAAAACTATGTTGAATAGGAGTGGTGAGAGTGGGCACCATTGTACTGATCCTTACTTTAGGGGCATTGCTTTCAATTTTTCACCATTGAGGATAATGTTTGCTGTGGGTTTGTCGTATATATCTTTTATTATGTTGAGATTTGTTCCTTCTATGCCTGCTTTCTGGAGGGTTTTGGTGATAAATGGATGTTGAATTTTGTCCAAGGGTTTCTCTGCATCTATTGAGATAATCACATGACTTTTATTTTTCAATTTGTTAATGTGGTGTATTGTGTTGATTAGTTTGTGGATATTGAAGAATCCTTGCATCCCTGGGATAAAGCCCACTTGGACATGATGTATGATCGTTTTAATATGTTGTTGGATTCTGCTTGCTAGAATTTTGTAAAGGATTTTTGCATCTATGTTCATCAGTGATATTGCCCCGTGGTTATATTTATTTATTTATTTATTTATTTTCGTGGCATCTTTGTCTGGTTTTGGTATTAGGGTGATGGTGCCCTCATAGAATGAGTTTGGAAGTTTCCCTCCTCTGCAATTTCCTGGAAGCATTTGAGTATGATAGGTATTAGCTCTTCTCTCAATTTTTGGTAGAATCCAGCTGTGAAGCCGTCTTGTCCTGGGCTTCTGTTTGCTGGAAGATTACTGATTACCCTTTCAATTTCCGTGCTTGTGATGGGTTTGTTAGGATTTTGTTTTTCTTCCTGGCTCAGTTTTCAGAAGTGGTACTTTTCTAAGAATTTGCCCACTTCTTCCAAGTTGTCCATTTTATTGGCATATAGGGGTTGATAGTAGTCTCTTATGATCCTTTGTATTTCTGTGTTGTCTGTTGAGAACTCTCCATTTTCATTTCTAATTTTGTTGATTTGATTCTTCTCCCTTTGTTTCTTGATGAGTCCGGCTAATGGTTTGTCAATTTTATATATCTTCTCAAAGAACCAGCTTTTAGCTTTGTTGATTTTTGCTACGGTCTCATTTGTTGCTTTTACATTTATTTCTGCTCTATTATATGATTTCTTTCCTTCTACTAAGCCTGAGGTTCTTGAATTCTTCCTTCTCTAGTTGCTTTAGGTGTAGAGTTAGGTTATTTGTTTGACTTGGTTCTTCTTTCTTGAGGTAAGCCGCTTTTGCTATGAACCTTCGCCTTTGCACTCATTCTACAGCGTCCCATAGGTTTTGGGTTGTTGCGTTTTCATTTTCATTTGTTTCTATGCATATTTTGATATCTTTTTGGATTTCCTCTGCGATTTGTTGCTTATTTAGCAGCGTGGTATTCAGCCTTCATATGTTTGAATTTTAAATAGTGTTTCTCTTGCAGTTGACATCTAGTCTCAGTGTACTGTGGTCAGAAAATATGCTTGGAATGATTTCAAGGTTTTTTGAATCTACCAAGGCTGGACTTATGGCTGAGGATGTGATCAGTCCTGGAGAAGTTTCCATATGTACTTGAGAAAAAGGTGAAACCCATTGTTTGGTCAGAAATTATGCTTGGAATGATTTCAAGGTTTTTTGAATCTACCAAAGCTGTACTTATGGCCGAGGATGTGATCTGTCCTGGAGAAGTTTCCATACGTACTTGAGTAAAAGGTGAAACCCATTGTTTTGTGGTGAAATGTCGTATCGATATCAATTATGTCTAACTCGTCCATAGTATCATTTAAAGTTTGTATTTCCTTGTTAATTTTCCGTTTACTTGATCTATCCATAGGTGTGAGTGGGGTAGTAAAGTCTTCCACTATGACTGTGTTATCGTTAATTTCCCTTTCATGCTTGTTAGCCTTTGCCTTACATATTGTGGTTCTCCTATGTTGGGTGCGTATGTATTTATAATCGTTATATCTTCTTCTCGGATTGATGTTTTGATCATTATGTAGTGTCCCTCTTTGTGTCTTTTCACAGGCTTTATTTTAAAGTCTATTTTGTCTGATATGTGTATTGCTACTCCTGCTTTCTTCTGGTCTCGATTTGCTTGGAATACCTTTTTTCCAGCCCTTCACTTTCAGTCTGTATGTGCCCCTTGTTTGGAGGTGGGTCTGTTGTAGACAACATAAACAGTGGTCTTGTTCGTGTATCCTTTCAGCTAGTCTTTGCCTTTTGGTTGGGGCACGCGATCCATTTACATTTAAGGTAACTGTTGATAAGTATGATCCTGTTGCCATTTGATTTGCTGTTTTGGGTTTGAGTTTATACAACCTTTCTGTGTTTCCTGCCTAGAGAAGATCCTTTAGCATTTGTTGAAGAGTGAAAAGAAGAGTTGGGAATAGATGTCTCTACAGTATCTTCATTAGTCCGAGGTAATAAGAAGAAGCATGTTAAAGCAAGGGGTGATGTGGATGATCAAAACTCTGACTTTCATCCTGAAACTTGAGGACAGAGTGTATTTTCAGCCTGCACAAGTTTAAATGTGCCATTCATACGAAAGCCTTCTACCATCCAGATAGCTGCTGAAACAAGTGCCCCAACTTGAAATGATTTCTCTTCTCCATCGTAAATATCAGTTAGACCACAGGAGCATACTGTGATACATCAATCTGCAGCTGCTTTAGGTGTTGTTGTTGTTGTTTTAATTGAAGAGAAATTGCTTTACAGAATTTTGCTGTATTCTGTCAGAATTCAAAATAAATCAACCATAGAGGCACATATAATCCCCTCCCTCTGGGAGTACCCTCCCATCTCCCTCCCCACCCCACAATCTAGGTTGAGCATTTGTCATGGGATTTCACATAGCAGCTGCACTAAATCAAATGGCTCTAGTGAAAATTTTGCAGCTATGTCTACTTCTGTTTCTCCATACCGCAACTTATGTCCATTACAGAACAGTTAGTTTGGACCGAGGGTGGAGCCTTCTACCTTTCCAGGTTGGTATGGTAATATGTCAGCCCATGACCGTCCTTTTCCTAAACTACAACAGTCATGCAATTTAGCTTTCCCAGTGCCAAAGATCCCTGATACATCTGCTGCTTCTCTTTCAAGATCCACTCATCAACCATCTTCATTATTTGAAAACTGTCCTAATACAACTGATGTACCAAATAGGTGTTGGATTATGGAGGATACCAAAGTGTAAAATTAATGTTGGGAGATGTCAACAAATTCCTACAATTCTCTGTTTATGTAAGCAGCCTTTATTTTAAGTTGATGTAGAAGTAAAGACTGGTTGAACATTGCCCTTCAATTGCTAGAAGACCAGTGACTTTATGATGTCAGAGCTACTCTTCAATTGCTAGGAGACCAGTGACTTTGTGATGTCACAGCTTTTTGACTTTGAGAACCATGCTGATGGTCTTGAGAGTTTATCTCTGTACGCCAGCCAAGCAGCATTTGAAGTTGGAGTGTGTAAAGTCAGACAAATGAGAAAAGTATCTGAAGAAAGATCTCTCTGAGATGGCACACATTCCTTCAGAAATTCAAGATGTGCCTCGTAAAGATATATCAAGTGGTTCCAAAACCTCCATTGGATCGTCTTCGTGTGATCACACACTTACTGGGGACTCAGTTTTGAGATCTATGTTTGAAGAATATGCTTTTCAGGCTTCGTCTCAGGAAGCTGGGATAAAAAGGCCACACTACACATTTTCTGTCTCTGAAAGAAATGAGTTGAATGATTTTCTTTCCCTCACTTTTCCACAAAAACTCTGGACTATAGTTGAAAGTGATCAGTTTGAATCTATTTGGTGGGATGAGAGTGGCACTTCTATAGTGATCAACGAAGAACTCTTCAAGAAAGAAGTCTTGGAAAGAAAGGCCCCTTTCAGAATATTTGAAACTGATAGTATGAAAAGTTTAGTTAGCCAGCTTAAACTTTATGGGTTTAGTAAAAAGCGACAAACTTTTCAAAGATCTGCTTCACTCCCTGACTTTCTGGAAGAAGAAAACAATGTCTCTGTTTTGAGCAAGGTAATCCAAAATTTCCACTTACTGTCAATATGTAAGATTAAATCATGTGACTTAGAAAGCATGTTCACATATGTAGCAAAAACCGAATTTAAAATTGAGATAGCAAACTGTTGAACACGTTTTATTTTTTGAAGTTGAGAACAGCTGGAGGTTAAAATATTTGATACTTAATACACTCTCCTAGCAACTTGAAATCAGATACATGTCCTCAAGCTACTTTAAGTGGTATTTACTGTATATATACAACATATTTTTTAGTTGAGGAGCATACTTGTTTCTAACATGTAAGGTGTTAAAACTACTAATGGAGGTGTTGTCTTTGATTCTATTTAATTGGCATCATTAAAGGAATACATTTTTATAGTTTAACTTTGCTTGTCAGTTTTACCTTAGTTTATAAAAAACTAAATAATTGTATCCTTTGATTTTAGTTACAGATCTACCATAATCCAAATTTCAAAAGAGGTTATCCCCAACTTTTAGGAAGAATGAAAAGAAGAGTTGGGATTAGCAATGTGTTTCCGAAATCTTCACTAGTTCCAGATTACGAGAAGAAGCATGTTAAAGCAAGGGTCAACATAGATGATCGTAACTCTGATTTTCATGCTGAAACTAGTGGAGAGAGTCCATTTTCAGCTTCCAGCAGTTTAAGTGTGCCTTTCCCACAAAAGACTTATACCAGCCAGATAGTCCCTAAAACAAGCGCCCTATTTCCGTGTGACTTTCCTTCCCCATCAATATCAGTTAGACAAAGAGAACAGAACGTGGTAGATCAACCTGCTGTTTTAAACCAGTTGAGCATTTTTAATTGGCACTTCCATAGCACCTACACTCAAGCAAATGGCCACGTTGAGGACTTTGCTACTACCGCTACATCTACTTCTCAGAACCACATCGTATCTCCATTATGGAGCAGTTCTTTTGGACTGATGGTGGAGCCTTCTACATTTCCAGACAGGTATAGCAAGATGTCAGCCCATGACAGTCCTCTTCCTAACCAGCAACAGAGAGGCAACTCAAGGTCCCCAGTGCCAACGATCGCTTATACACCCACCTCCTCTCTTTCAAGTCAATTCATCAACGATATTCCTTATGTGAAAACCATGCTAATTAAAACTGACCTATCAAATAAGTATCAGCTTATGGAACCTAATGAAGATTAAAATTTACGTTGGGAGATGTCAACAAATACCCACAATTCTTGTATTTGAACAATAAAGTTACACGTTCCTCTGCACAGTTTTGTTTTCTATTTTGAAACAATGAAGAGCAAATTAAGGCTTTATTTCAATGTCTGGCTATTTCTCTGCACTCTTTTATAAACTCTTCAGTTCAAGAAAACATCCGTTAGGCATCCTAGGTAAATGGCACCTAGCCTATTGTTTCTAAGCAAGAAAATGAGAACAAAGGGAAAAGAGGTAATGGATGTAAAGTGATTTGGGAAATCATCCCTGCTGAAATGAATGGGTGTCTAAATGAGGAGGGTACGGGTGAAGGAACACATACAAATAAAATCAAAACAAGTGCACCTACACAGTATGAACCTTAGTGCATTCACAGTTACATGATATTCTATTACGTATCGGTAGAGTCTTAAGATAGAGAAGGAAATGGTGACCCGCTCCAGTATTCTTGCCTGGAGAATTCCGTGGAAAGGGGCCCCTGGTGGGCTGCTGTCCATAGGGTCGCACAGAGTTGCACACAACTCAAGTGACTTAGCAGCAGCAGAGTCTTAAGACATTAGACAGGAGATTGTCTTCATTCTAGAAATTCATTTCATACTTGAAAATATAAATATTGTAGCATGTCCAAAATTAGGAGAACCGTTATACCATCACTGTGATACCAACGATTACAGGACATAATCAGTGACTGGACCATGGCCAGCACAAGATAGGTATTTTACAAGTGGTACTGTATAGGGTCATTTTAGCTCTGCTCTCCTTAAGGCGTACCTTTATTTCCTGCCACCATGATTCCACCCTATATTTCCTAATGCATATTTAGATTTTGCTTATCTGTTCCCTCAGAGACAAAATAAATTCCTCTGGTGATTGCAGCACCTCAGGATGGTTAACAAGTTCTTTGAAGACATGATATTTGTTTTCCGTAGTAGTTTCAGTATCATTCTCTTACACCGTGCTTCTGGAGCTACAATCACACACACTGCTTTCAGATGTGCTAAGCCCCTTCTCACAACTTTGCCTCAACTCTTTCTTGGGGTTGGAAGGAACCTCGGTTCGCCCTCCTACCAAGGTGAGCACGGATGTCAGGTCTTCAATGTGTTTTGGGTCTACCCTCTTTTCTTTATGTAGCTTTCACATCAGCTAAAACGTGTACTTACTGAATTATCAACAAGGAAATGTAATCACGAATCAAATGCTATATACATTACTCAACAACATCTTATAACCTGCACTATTATCATAATTGACCTTTCCTACTTACTGAGAATCTTTTCCCGGTTGATAAATATATATCTTATATGTTCATGAATGTCAAATGTGGGAATTCAAATTATAAAATGATTGCTGCTCTCATGAAGTTTACAGTCTATAACAACCCATACTAGTCATGTTGTTTCAGGCCCCAGTTCCCTAAAATTCAGTAGTAGTTATAGAGATATTTATGAAAAAACAAACAAACAAACAAAAAAGAATCATTCATTTTAATTCTCTAGAAAAGTCATGGAGTAAGGAGGGATCAAAATCAATGGCTGGTCCTTCACATAGTTCACAATGAAAGAAGATGAGCAGAGTGTCTGCCAGTTGGACCCCCCAGACTGTCATGAACACTACCTAGAAATCTTGGCAATCTCCACTTTGTGGCCATTTCTTTAGACAGTGGTGGCAATATCAAGTCATGGCCCTGTTTTGGTATGGTAACCCACATAGGACAACACCAAGTTAAGTTCACCGTTCTCATGTTTGGGGCTAATGCAGAGTGAAAGCTGTGGACTATTTGTGTAGATAAGGGAGGTGTCCAAACAGCACACGCTTTTTCTTTCACTGAAAACTTTCATTAAATTTGGCTGAGAACACTATACTTTAGAGAGGTAAGCATTTTGCAGCAATTGTAAGAGTTATTGAAATCGGTGTCCTTAGTTATCCTTTCAAGCGCAAAGTCCAATGGTCTGGTTTTCGATTTCAGGCATCTTACTATGGAGCCAAATTTGCATGCTTTGAGAAATAGCACCTTAAAAGCAATCACATCTTCTATTTCATTGCCGTGTACTGATTATTCCTGCTCACTCCCTTTGATCTTCTTTTCCTGTTCTGCTTTGAGGGGCAGGTCCTTCTCAAAAAGAATAGGATTAATTCCCTTAGTGCTCTGTGGTAACTTGGAAAAGGCATGGATAAGGACATGCAATATATTATGTGGGAAAGCTACTGTTTTTGTTCCCTCCTGAAAACATAGTATTAAATTGTACCTCAATTGTCCTACCACGGGAAGCCTGGTTACATGATGCATTACCTTGGTGATCAATTCCCATATGGCTTTAACATATCAGTACCTTTAATTCTCAAAAGCTTATAGAGAAAGTATCTCAATACAGTAGGGAAATATTATACATGAGTTCAGTGTTCTTTCCCGTACTTATTTATTTTATAATTTGTGCCTAAAATAGTAAAAGTGAGAACAAAAATTCAAGTGAGTTAACGCAGTGAGTTAAACACAGAAGATTGAGACAAGAGGTAGAAAAATTGATGGGAGAAGATCAGAGGATGAAATTGGGTGCTTATAATGGAACAAGCAAATGTGTAACTGCAGGGCCTAAATAGCTCAATATGACTTCACTATTGTTACCCTACAAATTATTTTCATTTTAGCAAATCACAGAATAGTCTTACATGCAAAGTATTTTAAGATCCCATGGAATGCACAACAAAGGTATATCTTTTAAAGCATTCTGATTTAAAATGTCGCTAGAGACATATCATTCAAGTAGAAAATGATTTCCAAAATTAAGCCTAGAGACAAGTATCAGAGAAACTTTGGGAAGTTCATAGGTGTCCTCCAGTGAGTCCTTGGGTTTTCTTTTCTTTTTGTAATTGTGTTTAAGCATACAAGATCGTGACTGTGCTTGTGTGTGTGTGTGCATCAGATTAAGAATGTGTTTGTGAGTGTATGTCTGGGCTCTCTTTTGGACTTTTATGTTAGAAATTTCAGCTGAAGAAATAGTTCATTCAAAAATACAGCCAGGCACAAATTAAACTGCCCATTCAAAACTCTTCTTTCTCTTTTCAAAGTGCAAGACAAACGGATGCGTCAAAGGTTGAAAGCATTTCAATAATAACCAAGCTACTCCGCCCAAACATAGTTAAAAACTATGGTACTCTCCCAATCAACCCAGCAAAAGATGAGTGGGACCTTAGGTATCTATGATGTCTGGCAATAACAAAACACCCACCCTCTAATACGGCAGTACTCAAGAAGGCCATGTAGAGGCCTGGAGTTTCAACCAGGCCTTCCTGTAATAGGATACGACCTTCCTATAGGAGGCTGCACACTCACCAGTAATGAACACTCTTAGGCATCAAATGAAACTAAGGACGAAACCTGGAATTCTCTTCCCACATGGTGGAAGTCCCCTTCCCCCTTCCCAAGTGGATGTGATAGACAGTTAAAATAAAAGGAAGTTATAACATGGCTCACATTCTTCTTACATAATACCTGAAATGTCCAAGCCCCACCACACTACTAAGCAGCTGACGATACAGGTCTTCTGGTCTCAAATCTGTGTGACAATCATCACATGAGAATTTTATGAATATTTGAGATGCATTGATAGTGCGGATCTGTAAAGCTAAACGTCTTTGAGATCTGACTCAAATAGGAAAACTGTGTACTCCCTGTCTTCAGTTTTATGGGGATTTCACATGCATTCACACACTTCCACAATGCTCAACCTTCATCTGAAGACAAAAACTGTGACATTAAGAGAAGAGGAATGGTCTATTCACAGAGAAGGCCAGCGGTAAAGTCAAAATGGATGCAGTTTCCTGCCTACATCCCTGCTCAGTAATGTAACCGCTTGTAAGCATTCCTAAGGGCCACTAGGATACACAAGTCAAAGATGCTTCTCCCAGGATTACAGAGTTGGATTGAGAACTGTAAGTTTGTTTACCTCTCATCCCATTCTTAAGATCACAAACCATAACTGTTAACCCATCAGAAGATGGGCAGCTCTAGCACATATTTAGAGACAATGCCTGCTTCTGCCTAAGACCAAGGTTGTAGATCCAAGTGGCATATAGGGTACGGTTTCCATCTCAGGATACCACATGACTCCCCAGGGATTCTCCTTCTCTGGAAAGCTCTCAAGAGATGTTGTGAGAAGAATACTTTGAGGGTGGAAAACAAGGAAACCGACAAGAGTTGTGTTCTTTCTAATTGTCCTCAGTCTCACTTTTCATCCCATGTATAATGACAAAGTCTCCCAAGCACTGCCAATACCAATTTTTTGATGTTCTTCAGCCACTCAGTCTTGTCTGACTCTTTGTGACTCCATGTACAGCAAGAACCCTGGGTTCCCCTGCCTTTCAAATCACCAGTTTACTCAAACCCATGACTTTTGAGTCACTGATGCTTTGCAGCCATCTCACCCTCTGGCATTCCCTTCTTGTCCTTCCCTCAATCTTTCCCAGCATCAGTTTCTTCCCAGTGATTTCACTCTAGGCCCTAGATGGTCAATATATTGGCTCTTCATGGTCAGCGTCAGAACTTCCGTGAATAGTCTGAGTTGAACTCCTTCATGCTTGGCTAGTTTGAACTCCATGCTCGCAACGGAACTCTCACACATCTTCTCCAGACCCACTACTGCAAAGCATCGGTATTTTGGCACTCAGTTCCTGTGGTCCTGCTCACTCCTCCATACGTTACTCCTGAAAATCAACTTTGCCCTTTCGGATCTTTTTCAGTAATCACTCAGCTTATTAACATGGTGTCTAGACTGGTCGTAGCTTTTCATCCAAGTGGCAAGTGCCTTTTCGTTTCGTGGCTGAAGTCACTCCCCGCAGTGATATCAGAGGTCAAAAAAGTGAAACCTGTCACTGAGTCAATTGTATCCTATTGCTAGATCTCAAAATGTTTGGACCACATTCCATGGTCTTATTTTTAGTGTTCGTTGGTTTGTGTTTAGATTGAGTTTTAACCCAGCTTTTCCTGTCACCTCATCAGAAGGCTCTTTAGTCCCTAGTGTTTTTCAGCCATTTGTGTGTTGTCATCTTATAACTAAGGTTATTCACACTTCTCACAGTAATTCTGTTTCCAGCTTCAAATTCTTTCAGCAAGTTATTGTCCATGGTATACCCTGCACAGAAGTCAAATAAGCTGGGTGACAATATATAGCCTTGATGTATTTCCTTCCCTATTTTGTACCAGTCCGTTGTTCCTTCTCCAGTTCCAACTGTTGTTTCTTGACCTGCGTGCACCTTTCCCAGGAAACAGGTATGGTGGTCTTATATTCTTATCTCTTTAAGAATTTTCCACAGTTTGTTGTGACCCACACAGTCTAAGGGCTTCCCCTGTGATTCAGATGGTAAAGCATCTGCCTGCAATGGGGGAGGCCCAAGTTCGATCGCCGGGTCTGGAAGATCCCCTGGAGAAAGAAATGGTAGGCTACAGTCCATGGGGTCGCAAAGCGTCAGACACAAATGAATGACCTCACTTTCACATGCAGTCTAAGCCATTAACAGAGACAATAAAGGAGATGTAAATGACTTTATGAAACACCCTTGCTTTTTCTATGATCCAGACTCCAATTAAGGTTTACCTATTAAGATTAAATGACTAACTACACCTGCCTGCTCGCTCTTTCTCTGTTTCAAGTTGTTGCTGCTACTTCTGCTAAGTCGCTTCAGTCGTGTCCGACCCTGTGCGACCCCAGAGACGGCAGCGTACCGGGCTCCTCCGTCCCTAGGATTCTGCAGGCAAGAACACTGGAGTGGGTTGCCATTTCCTTCTCCAATACATTTAAGTGCAAATCGAAAGTGAAGTCACCCAGTTGTGTCCGACTCTTCACGACCCCATGTACTGAAGCCTACCAGGCTCCTACGCCCATGGGATTTTCCAGGCAAGAGTACTGGAGTGAGATGCCATTGCCTTCTCCATTTTTCAAGCTATCATCTACCAACTGTTACATTCCTGGGCACTTGCCATCTTCTTGTGGGCTCTCCTGGTGGCTCAGTTGGCAAAGCAACTGCCTGCACTCTGGAGACCTGGGTTTACTCCCTGGGTCGGGAAGATCTCCTGCAGAAGGAAATGGGAACCCATACCAGTACGCTTGCCTGGAAAGTTAATATTAAATTATGACCATGCCCATCTCTGACCTTTGACACCCACTTGAAACAGTTAAGTTTCCAGAGCAGAAATAAGGAATCTGTGCTCCGGGAAAATGTCGGGACAATTTGACAAATAGCTAGATATTTTCAGGAACGGACTTTTTGAGCCCAATATCTGTATCATCTTTTATCTGGAAAGGAACTATGTTTCCTCAAACTGATGACAATTCCTCATTAGCAGAAATTTCAGGAAAAATAACTCGGCTTATCTGCATGTTCGAAGTCAATATTGTACCAGTTACGTGTGTATGCACGAAAGCTCCCATTAAACAGATAAATTCACATCAACTAAAGTTTGTTGCTTTACTGGCATGCATAAATGAATTACAGAGCCTGCCTAGAAAGAAAATCAGAAGTTCTGATTGGGCAGATAATAAGAAGATGTTGAGAGCAACTCTCTTCATGGGGGCATCACAAATAATACTTCTATAAAGGCAACAGTTCCCCGAGCGCATCCAATGAATATTAGCAGACGACCTTGCTCAACTATATGGGAACAAGACATAACTGAGAAGAATGGAAGGAAGATGGGAGAAGGAGGATGAGAGGAATAGAACCAAACCTGTGTCTTGTGGTGGGAGATGGAGAAGCAGGGGATAGATTGAGGATTCAGGTAAGTCACCTCAGTAAACTTAAATTACTTTTGACTGAAAGGAAGCAAGGTGAAGAAGCTGATGAAATATAGCTTGTCTAGAGTGAGAATCAAACAGAGAATGTGTGGTGTGGTCCTACATGTCCCAAACGGCCATGCAGGTCAACCAGTGTTCATAGGGCCTGGAAGATGAAACGTGGGGTTAGAAAGCCAACCTGGGAGTGAACTGCGTTTGACTACGTAGAGATGGAGTGATGGATCTGGGATGTCAAAGTGCATAGGAAGGAATGCTTTTTGAAAAATCCCAAACTGACAGAGAAGCGGGACCTTAGGGTTCAGTCACACAGAGGAGGTAACACCATTGAATCCTCCCCCTCCCCACCCCCACCCTTTCCCACAAGCTGAGACCTACTATCAGGCAATAGAAAACAACTAGCTAGAACTAACACTCATGCTTCTGCCACCACAGGCTAGAAAACGATCCCAGTAGGGCCATAAATTTTCTGCCTGTGGTTGCAGACTCTTTGTCTATGGCATACAAAAGGGACAATAGATTTCCAATGAATGAAAATATTCAGGCTCTGGCAGCACTAAAAGCAAATAGGAGTTATCCCAGATTAGGGTCTGACCTCTCCCTACTGAAGATCCAAAGTTATTTCTGCCCTCATTTGGGCACGCTTTCTCAAGAGGTGGAGCTGTGCTGTGGCTCGTGTTCAGGACCAGAACACTGACAGCAGGGACCCTAATAACATTCATTATACTGACCATGTTTTGCTACGCTGTGTGGCTGGTTCACTCGTTTTCTCACTTGTAGGCTTTCTCATTATTCTTGATTATTTACTGTCTTAAGATTGTTTACATCACATATTTATTTTTTTATTTTTTTAATAAATTTATTTATTTTAGTTGGGGGCTAACTACTTTACAATATTGTAATAGTTTTTGGCATACATTGACATGAATCAGCCATGGGTTTACATGTGTTCCCCTTCTTGGACGCCCCACCCACCTCCCTCCCCATCCCATCCCTCTGGGTCATCCCATTGCCCTGGCCCTGAGCCCTTGTCTCATGCATCGAACATGGAATGGTGTTCTGTTTCACATATGATAATATACATGTTTCAATGCTATTCTCCCAGAACGTCCCACCCTCACCTTCTCCCTCAGAGTCCATAAAATTGTTCTATGCATCTGTGTCTCTTATTCTGTCTCGCATATAGGGTTATCGTTACCATCTTTCAAATTCCATATCATTTCACAACAGTCAGAATGGCTGCTATCCAAAAGTCTACAAGCAATAAATGCTGGAGAGGGTGTGGAGAAAAGGGAACCCTCTTACACTGTTGGTGGGAGTACAGCCACTATGGAGAACAGTGTGGAGATTCCTTAAAAAACTGGGGATAGAACTGCCATATGACCCAGCAATCCCACTGCTGGGCATATACACCCAGGAAACCAGAATTGAAAGAGACGCGTGTACCCCAATGTTCATCACAGCACTGTTTGCAATAGCCAGGACATGGAAGCAAGCTAGATGTCCATCAGCAGACGAATGGATAAGGAAGCTGTGGTACATATACACAATGGAATATTACTCGGCCATTAAAAAAAATACATTTGAATCGGTTCTACTGAGATGGATGAAACTGGAGCCCATTATACAGAGTGAAGTAAGCCAGAAAGAAAAACAACAATGCAGTATACTAATGCATATATTTATTTTTTGTATGTATATAACACGTACTTTGTTTTCCTGCTTTCTGTGCCTTTTGTTGATGTCGTTTCTTGTCATGTTTGTTTTAATAGGTATATATTTCTATGTTAACTGTGATTTTCTGTTGTTCTGTGGGAAAGCTCTTGTCATTTTTGTCAGATTTCTTTCTTTATTTTTTACGTGGCACTCTGCTCTAGTGTTGTTTTATGTCTTGCAAGTTATTCGCTTAATTGTATTATTGGTTCTGTGTTCTTCCCTATTGTGATTTTTGCTTGTGTTATTTTCTTTTTTTGTTATTATTATTTTTTTCTTTGATTTTGGTTTCTTAGAATTTGTCTGACTTCCTTTGTTTCCTCTGTCTAATCTTTTACTATGTGATCTTGGTTCTCTGACCAGAAGTTGGGCCTGTTCTTCTAGAGTTTCAGCACCATATCGAAGACCATAGACTACCAGAGAATTCCTGGTTCCAGCGAATATTAATTGGTGAGAGTGTCTATGAAGGCTTCAATCGCAAACTAAGAACCAATTCCACTCAAAAGGCTATATTATCCAGAGCTGATGCCTCATGCCACACAAAAAAGCAGAACAGAAACACAAGCCATATCATCCACAGATGGACTGCCTAAAGTCAGACTAAACCCGTACATACCTGCAAAAGATACCACCGTGAGAGAGAGAAGTGTCAGCTGTGGAATATAGATGCCAGAGAATATAGTTGCCAGTCCCTCCCCCTCCAAGGACACAGAAACCACTGCACCAAACTTATCCAGTCAGGGTGCATTTGGAAGCAAGAACTGCAACCCTGCACCCTGGGAAGAAAAGACCATTAACATAGTAAGATAAACAAATGTGAAGAAAGTCAAGTACGTTGCAGGCAAAGAAACAATGTTAAAACACATGAGACATAATTAAAGAGGAAATAGGAATTGTCACTGAAAAAGAATTGAGAGGAACGATAGTAAAGATGATCAAACATCTCAGAAAATAAATGTAAATCATGCAAGAAACATTTAAGAAGGGTGTGTGAATGATAGCACAATAACTGCTGTATGTGTGCTGTAGGCTCATCCATGCCTTTGTACAGCAGAAGCCAGAACAACATTGGAAAATAATTATCTTCCAAATTAAAAACGAAGTAGTAAAAGAAAAACAGACTTTAAATAACACAACAGACCTGGCAATTCAACTGAAACTTAAGTAGATTTCTTCGAAAAACCAGCAGAAGGCAGTTCCTTTTCAAGGGCAAATGAAATATGTCCGGATAAATCAGAAACCGGATCACAAATCAGGCCTTCGCAAATTTAAGTTAATCAAAATGTTATCAAGCTTTTTTTTTTTTTTTTACTGCAATATATGTTACGATTTTAATGTCAGTCATGGTGTGTGTTGGGGACAAAACAAAAAAAAACAAACAAAAATATAAATAACAAAGACAAAACAAACAAACAAACAAACACCTGAATACATTCAGTCTCATGCATATACCTCTTCATGGCCAAGAAATACACGAAAAATCAGACAGAAAAAAAAAATATATATATATGTATATATATATATTCATAGAAACAAATGACAATAAAATTGCGATTGCATAAAACCTATGAAACAGGATAAAACACTAAAAGAGTAAATATTATAATAAAGGAATGTCTCAAGTAATCAACCTAACAGTACAACTGAGACAATTAGAGAAAGAAGAAGAAACAGAAAACCCAAATTAGTTTTGGGAAAAAAAAAAAGTCACTGAGACTAGAACAGGAAAACAAGAGAAAAAATGTAAACAATAGCAAAGATCAATAATGCTAAAAGGGAGCTCTTGGAGAGCATAAAGAAAATACATAAATCATGAGCCAGACTCATCAACAAAAAAAGGGAGAACACTCTAATCAATAAAGTTAGACATGAGAAAGGAGACATTATAACCAATACCACAGAAACATCAAAGGATCATAAGAGACTACAACAAACAAGTTTAAGCCAATAAAATGTAGAATCTGGAAGCCACAGACTAATTCTTCGGAACTCAAGTAAGATGAAACATAAAATATGAACACAGCATTACAAGCTCTAATATTGAAACTGTTATAAAAAATTTTCCAGTTAACAAACTCAAGGTCCAGATGGTGTCACAGATAAATTTTATGAACCATTAAGAGAAATGTTAACACATACACTTCTAAAACTCTTCCAAAATACTACAGTGGTAGGAAAATGCACAAACTCATCCTACGAGTACAGCATCACCCTGATAGATGCAAACATCCTCAACAAAATACTCCCAAGAAGAATCCAACAGCACATTAAAAGTATCCAACAGCTTAATTAAGTGAGGTTTTCCCCAATATGCAAGGATGCAAGGATTCTTCAATATCCACAAAATAATCAACACAATACACCACATTAACAAAATGAAAAATAAAAGTCATGTAATTATCTCAATAGATGCAGAGAAACACTTGGACAAAATTGAACATCCATTTATCACCAAAACCCTCCAGAAAGCAGGCATAGAAGGAACAAATCTCAACATAATAAAAGATATATACGACAAAACCACAGCAAACATTATCCTCAATGGTGAAAAATTGAAAGCAATGCCCCTAAAGTAAGGATCAGTACATTGGTGCCCACTCTCACCACTCCTATTCAACATAGTTTTGGGAGTTTTGGCCACAGCGATCAGAGCAGAAAAAGAAATAAAAGGAACCCGGATTGGAAAAGTAGAAGTAAAACACTCACTGTTTGCAGATGCCATGATCTTCTACAGAGAAAATCCTAAACACTCCACCAGAAAATTACTAGAGCTAATCAATGAATATAGTAAAGTTGCAGGAAACAAAATGAACACGCAGAAATCCCTTGCATTCCTATACACTAACAAGGAGAAAACTGAAAGAAAACTTAAAGAAACCATTCCATTCACCACTCCAATGAAAACAATAAAATACTGAGGAATATATCTACCTAAAGAAACAAAAGACCTATATATACATATAGAAAACTATAAAACACTGGTGAAAGAAGTCAAACAGGACACAAATAGATGGAGGAATATACCATGTTCATGGAGTGAAAGAATCAATATAGTGAAAATGAGTATACTACCCAAAGCAATCTATAGATTCAATGCAATCCCTATCAACCCAAAAACGGTATTTTTCAGGGAAATAGAAGAAATAATTTCACAATTTGTATGGAATTACAAAAAACCTCGAATAGCCAAAGCAATCTTGAGAAAGAAGAATGGACCTGGAGGAATCACCCTGCCTGATTTCAGGCTATACTACAAAGCTACAGTCATCAAGACAGCGTGGTTCTAGCACAAAGACAGAAATATAGATAAATGGATCAAAATTGCAAGCCCAGAGGTCCAAGCCACGTACCTATGGGCACTTTATCTTTGATAGAGGAGGCAAGAATATACAATGAAGACAAGACAATCTCTTTAACAAGTTGTGCTGGGAAAACTGGTCAACCACTTGTACAAGAGGGAAACTAGAACACTTTCTAGCACCGTACACAAAAATAAATTCAAAATGGATTAAAGATCCAAATGTAAGACCACAAAGTAGAAAACTCCTAGAGGAAAACACAGGCAAAACACTTTCTGACAGAAATCACAGCAGGATCCTCTATGACCCGCCTCCCAGAGTAATGGAAATTAAAGCAAACATACGCCAATGGGACCTAAATAAACTGAAAAGCTTTTGCACAGTGAAGGAAACTATAAGCAAGGGAAGAAGACTGCCTTCAGAATGGGCCAAGATTATAGCAAACGAAGCAATTGACAATGAATTAATCTCAAAACTATACAAGCAACGCCTGCAGCTCAATTCCAGAAAACTAAGCGAGCCAATCAAAAAAGGGGCCAAAGAACTAAACAGACATTTCTCCAAAGAAGACATACAGATGGCTAACAAACTCTTGAAAAGATGTTTAACATCACTCATTATCAGAGAAATGCAAAGCAAAACCATAATGAGGTACCATCTCACACCAGTCAGAATGGCTGCTATCCAAACGTCTACAAACAATAAATCCTGGAGAGGGTGTGGAGAAAAGGGAACCCTCTTACACCGTTGATGGAAATGCGAACTATTAGAGCTACTATAGAGAACAGTGTGGAGATTCCTTAAAAACCTGGAAATGGAACTGCCATATGACTCAGCAGTCCTACTGCTGGGCATACACCCCGAGGAATCCAGAATTGAAAGAGACACGTGTACCCCAATGTTCACCCTAGCACTGTTTATAATAGCCAGGACACGGAAGCAACCCAGATGTACAACAGCAGACAAATGGCTAAGAAAGCCGTGGTACATATACACAATGGAATATTACTAAGCCATTCAAAAGAATGCATTTGAACCAGTTTTAACGAGGTGGATGAAACTGGACCCTATTAAACAGAGCGATGTAAGCCAGAAGGAAAAACACCAATAACACACACACACACACACATATGGAATTCAGAAAGATAGTGATGATAACCCTATGTGAAAGACAGGAAAAGTGACGCAGATGTATAGAAGAGTCTTCTGGACTCTGTGAGAGAAGGCAAGTCTGGGATGGATTCAGAGAATAACATTGAAACATGTATATTTTCATATGTGAAACAGACCTCCAGTGCAGGTGCAATGCATGAGACAGGGTGCTCAGAGCTGGTGCACTGGGATGACCCAGAGGGATGGAATTGGGGTGAGGGGGTTCAGGATGGGAAACCCATGTACACCCGTGGCTGACTCATGTCAATGCATGGCAAAACCACTACGATATTGTACCATAATTAGCCTCCAATTAAAATAAATATAATACAAAAATAGAAAACTAAAAAATATAAAACCAAAAACCTGTAACTTTTCTAAACTGCAGCATTCACAGACTATCTTCATCTTGGACTACATGAGGACACCACCTCTATTATTATTTATTTTCTTTAATCCAGCAAAAGAAAGGTCACTCTTATTCCTTTTATCATCACTGGTGTGGGTGTGTCCAACATGCTGAGCTGTGTGGTTGAGAGATTGCTCCGTAGAGGAATCTTTTGGTCTCTATGATATCCCCAGGAGGCAACACTAAGCACAGTCAGTTCTCGAGATGAGGAAAGTGATATGCACAATGTCACACAACAGGCCAGTCAGCACCACAGCCAGGATTCAGATGGGTCTACCCGACTCACAACCCAGGTCAGTGACCCCCTCACAGGTGACACTGGCCCAGAGTCTGTGGCACCATAGTAATTTGACAAAATGCATCTCCCTGACTCCACTGCCCATGGGGGTGGACATTGTTCCTTATTTTATCTAGTTTTGGAAAGAGGCTAGATGGTTAAATGAAGTTAGAGGGGTGTCAGCTTTCTACTGGAAAGAATAGAGTTCATTAGAGGTAACTTTGAGCAGGAAAGAAACTTATTAAAGGATATTAAGTGACTGAGATTTCTGAGAGGGATGGCTGGAGAGACAGCCATGAGCAATATAGAGTTTGAGTGCAGGATCTTCTGTCACTCATTGGAGAAGACCCTGATGCTGGGAAAGATTGAGGGCAGGAGAAGAAGGGGATGACAGAGGATGAGATGGTGTGATGGCATCACCAACTCAATGGACATGGGTTTGGGTGAACTTCAGGTGTTGGTGATGGACAGGGAGGCCTGGCATGCTGCAGTTCATGGGGTCGCAGAGAGTCGGACTGGACTGAGTGACTGAACTGAACTGTCACTACCACTGGCTCCAGACACAGTGGCTGTCACTAGTGACATGGCTTATGTCCCTTCCACCTCGTCTAGATTGAATTCTATGCATCAGAACCCAGTTGCACTGCTTTCACCTGTAAGTGTATCCATTGGCTAAGCCTACATTTCATGTGGCTGTACCTAATTGGTCTTAAGTGCCATCTGGATGTATTTGATTGGCTGAGCCTGGGTACCATCTGGGTGCGTCTAATTGATTGAGCCTAGGTCCCATGGTTACGTTCTGACTGCAAGGCAGGTGGGGAAAATGACATCCAGACTGTTTCTAGTGCAGATTCGTACGATGGAAAATTAAAGCAGTGACTAAAAGTCTCCTCACTGCAGACTTGTCCAAAGTCTCTTTATCAGTCAGGTCGGTTTTTCAAAGCTCAGCTCACCCTACTAAGTGAAGCAGAAGGGTTTAGTAAGTCAAGTGCTCTGTGCTCCGCTGTGTTAATTTGCCTAGTCTGGAGCTACATTTCCCAGAATCCCTTTCTTTGATTTTGAGTTCAGTCAGTCTGTTCAGTGGCTTAGTTGTGTCCGATCCTTTGCGAGCCCATGGACTGCTGCAAGTCAGGCCTCCTTGTCCATCACCAACACCACGGAGTTTACTCAAACTCATGTCCATTGTGTTGGTGATGCCATCCAACCAACCTGTCCTTTGTTGTCCCCTTCTCCTCCCACCTTTGGTCCTTCCCAGCATCAGTTCAGTTCAGTTCAGTCTTTCAGTCATGTCCGAGTCTTTGCGAGCCCATGGACTGCTGCAAGTCAGGCCTCCTAGTCCATCACCAACGCCCCAGAGTTTACTCAAACTCATGTCCATTGAGTTGGTGATGCCATCCAACCCACCTGTCCTTTGTTGTCCCCTTCTCCTCCCACATTTGATCTTTCCCAGCATCAGTTAAGTTCAGTTCAGTCTTTCAATGGTGTCCGAGTCTTTGCGACCCCATGAATTGCAGCACACCAGGCCTCTCTGTCCATCACCAACTCTCGGAGGTTACCCAAACCCATATCCATTGAGTCAGTGATGCCATCCAACCGTCTCATCCTCTGTCATCCCCTTCTCCTCCTGCCCTCAATCCTACCCAGCATTAGGGTCTTTTCCAAAGAGTCAACTTTTCGCATGAGATGGCCAAAGTACTGCAGTTTCAGCCGGATCATCAGACCTTCCAATGAACACCCAGGATTGATCTCCTTTAGAATGGATTGACTGGATCTCCTTGCAGTCCAAGGAACACTCAAGAGTCTTCTCCAACACCACAGCTCAAAAGCATCAATTCTGCGGCACTCAGCTTTTTCACCGTCCGAATCTCACATCCATACATGACCAGTGGAAAAACCATAGCCTTGACTAAACGGACTTTTGTCGGCAACGTAATGTCCCTGCTTTTAAATATGCTATCTAGGTTGGCCATAACCTTCCTTCCAAGCAGTAAGCATCTTTTAATTTCATGGCTGCAATCACCATCAACAGTGCTTTTGGGGCCCCCCAAAATAAAGTCTGACACTCTTTGCACTGTTTCCCCATCTATTTCCCATGAAGTGATGGGACCACATGCCATGATCTTAGTTTTCTGAACGTTCAGCTTTAAGCCAACTTTTTCACTCTCCTCTTTCACTTTCATCAAGAGGCTCTTTTGTTCTTCTCCACTTTCTGCCATAAGGGTGGTCTTTCTAATCAGTCAGTCCTTCGCATCAGGTGGCCAAATTATTGGAGTTACAGCTTCAGCATCAGTCCTTCCAATGAACATGCAGGACTGATGTCCTTTAGGGTGGACTGGTTGGATCTCCTTGCAGTCCAAAGGACTCTCGAGGGTCTTCACCAACATCACAGTTTCAAAGCATCAATTCTTTGGTGCTCAACTTTCTTTCTTCTCCAGCTCTGACATCCATACATGACTACTGGAAAAACCATAGCTTCGACTGGACGGTTCCTCTGCCTATTCTAAAACCAGCTTCACCATCCGGAAGTTCACAGTTCACATATTGCTGGAGCATGGCTTGGAGAATTTTGAGCCTTGATTTACTAGCGTGGGAGATGAGTGCAATTGTGCGGTAGTTTGAGCATTCTTTGGCACTGCCTTTCTTTGGGATTGGAATGAAAACTGACCTTTTCCAGTCCTGTGGCCTCTGCGGAGTTCTCCAAAATTTTTGGCGTATTGAGTGTAGCACGTTCACAGCATCATCCTTCAGGATTTCAAAATAGCTCAACTGGAATTCCAGCACCTCCACTAGCTTTGTTCCTAGTGATGCTCTGTAAGGCCCACTTGACTTCATATTCCAGGATGTCTGGCTCTAGGTGAGTGATCGTACCACTGTGCTTATCTGCGTCTTGAAGATATAGAAATATAGATATATACAGTTCTGTGTATGCTTGCGACCTCTTATTAATAGCTTCTGCTTCTGCTAGGTCCCTATCATTTTTGTCCGTTATCGAGCCCATCTGTGCATGAAGTGTTCCCCTGGTAACTCTAGTTTTCTTGAAGAGATCTCTAATCTTTGCCATTCTGTTGTTTTCCTCTATTTCTTTGCATTGATCGCTGAGGAAGGCTTTCTTATCTCTCCTTGCTATTCTTTCGAGCTCTAATTCAAATGGGAATTACTTTCATTCTGTCCTTTGTTTTTCACTTCTCTTCTTTTCATAGTTATTTGTAAGGCCTCCTCAGACAGCCATTTTCCTTTTTTTGCATTGCATTTCCATGGGGATGGTCTTCAGTCACGAACTTCCGTCCATAGATTATCAGGCACTCTGTCTATCAGATCTAGTCCCTTTAATCTATTTCTCATTTATGTTGTATAATCATAAAGGATTTGATTGAGGACAAACCTGAATGAGATGGAATTGCCAACGTCCGCTGAATCATCAAAAAAGCAAGAAAATTCCAGAACAACATCTATTTCTGCTTTATTGCCTATGCCAAACCCTTTGACTGTGTGGATCACAATAAACTGTGGAAAATTCTGAAAGATATTGGATTACCAGACCACTTGACCTTTCTCTTGAGAAATCTGTATGCAGCTCAGGAACAACAGTTAGAACTGGACATGGAACAACAGACTGGTTCCAAATACGAAAAGAAGTACGTCGAGGCTGTATATTGTCCCCCTGCTTATTTAACTTATATACAGAGCACATCATGCGAAACCCTGGGCTGGAAGACACACAAGCTGCAGTCATGATTGCTGGGAGAAATATCAATAACCTCAGGGATGCAGATAACACCACCCATATGGCAGAAAGTGAAGAGGAATTAAAACACCTCTTGATGAAAGTGAAAGAGGAGAGTGAAAAAGTTGGCTTAAAGTTCAGTATTCAGAAAACTAAGGTCATGGCATCTGGTCCCATCACCTCGTGGCAAATAGATGGGGAAACAGTGGAAACAGTGTCAGACTTTATTTTGGGGGGCTCCAGAATCACTGAAGATGGTGACTCTCGCCCTGAAATTGAAAGACGCTTACTCCTTAGAGGGAAAGTTATGACCAACCTAGGCACAATATCAAAAGGCAGAGACATTACTTTGCGAAAAAAGTTCCATCTAGACAAGGCTATGGTTTTCCAGTGGTCATGTATGAATGTGAGAGTTGGACTGTGAAGAAAGCTGAGCGCCGAAGAATTGATGCTTTTGAATTGTGGTGTTGGAGAAGACTCTTGAGAGTCCCTTGGACTGCAAGGAGATCCAACCAGTCCATCCTAAAGGAGATCAGTTCTGGGTGTACATTAGAAGGACTGAGGTTGAAGCTGAAACACCAATAAGTTGGCCACCTCGTGTGAAGAGTGTACTCATTGGAAAAGACCCTGATGTTGAGAACGATAGCGGGCAGGAGGAGAAGGGGACGACAGAGGATGAGATGACTGGATGGCATCACCGACTCGATGGACGTGGGTTTGGGTGAGCTCCAGGAGTTGGCAATGGACAGGGAGGCCTGGCATGCTGTGATTCATGGGGTCACAAACAGTCGGACATGATTGAGCGACTAAACTGACCTGAACTGAACTGACTAGAGGGACTTTTTTTTTTTTGACAAAGTAATGCCTCTGCTTTTTAATGAGCTGTCTAGCCTGCTCATACCTTTTATTCCAGGGAGCAAGCATCTCTTAATTTCGTGGCTACCATCACCATCTGTATTGATGTTGGAGACCAACGTATTATTTGTCACTGTTTCCTCTTCTATTTGTCAAGAAGGGATGGGACCAGATACCATAATCTTATTTTTCTGAATGTTCAGTTTTAAGCCAAGTTTTTCAATCTCCTCTGTCACTTGCATCAATAGGCTCTTTTGTTCATGCTTTCTGCCATAAGGGTGCTGTCATCGGCATATCTGAGGTTATTGATATTTCTCCCGGCAATCTTGATTCCACTTTGTGTTTCCTCCAGCACAGCGTTTCTCATGAGGTACTCTGCATATAAGATCAATAAGCAGGGTGACAATATATAGCCTTGATGTACTCCTTCCTGATATGGAGCCAGTCTGTTTTTCCATGTCCAGCTGTAACTGCTGCTTCTTGACCTGCCTACAGATTTCTCAGGAGGCATATCAGGTGGTCTGGTATTCTCATGTCTTGAAGAATTTTCCACCATTTGTTGCGATCCACACAAAGGCTTTGGCATAGTGAATAAAGTAGAAATAGATGTTTTCCTGGAACTCGCTTGCTTTTCGTTGGTCCAGTGGAGGTTTGAAATTTGATCTCTTGTTCCTCTGCCTTTTCTAAATCCAGCTTAACATCTGGAAGTTCATGGCTCACAATCTGTTGAAGCCTGGCTTGGAGAATTTTGAACATTAAGTTGTTAGCATGTGAGATGAGTGCAATTGTGCAGTAGTTGAGCATTATTTGCTATAGCCCTCCTTTGGGATTGAAAACTCATCTTTTTCAGTCCTGTGGAAAGATTTGCTGGCCTACTGAGTGCAGCACTTTCACAGCATCATCTTTTAGGATTGGAAATAATTCGACTAGAATTCCATCACCTCCACTAGCTTTGTTTGTCGTGATGCTTCCGAAGGCCCACTTGACTTCACATTCCAGGATGTCTGGGTCTAGGGGAGTGATCAGATCATCGTGTTTATCTGGGTCCTGAAGATCCTTTCTGTATTATGCTGTGTATTCTTGCCACCTCTTCTTCATATCCTCTGCTTCTGTTAGGTCCATGCCATTTCTGCCCTTTATTGTGCCCTTCTTTGCATGAAAAGTTCCTGCGTGTAAAGTTGGTCACTCGAATTTTCTCAACGAGAACTCTCGTCTTTCCCATTCTATTGTTTTCCACTATTTCTTTGCATTGATCGCTGAGGAAAGCTTTCTTACCTCTCCTCGCTTTTCTTTGGATCTCTGCATTCAAATGAGTATATCTGTCCTTTCCTACTTTGCCTTCCGTTTCTCATCTTTTCATAGCTGTTTGTAAGGCCTCCTCAGAGAACCATTTTGCCTTTTTGCGTTTCTATTCCTTGGGGATGGCCGTGATCCCTGCCTCGTGTACAATGTCATGAACCTCTGTCCATAGTCCTTCAGGCACTCTTTCTATGAGATCTAACCACTTGAATCTATTTCTCCCTTCCACTGTGTAATCGAATCACAGGGACTTGATTTAGGTCATATCTGAATGGTCCAGTGGTTTTCCCTACTTTCCTCAAGGTAAGTCTGAAATTGGTAATAAGGAGTTCATGATCAGAGTCACAGTCAGCCCCACGTCTTGTTTGTGCTGACCCTGTACAGCTTCTCCCTCTCTGGCTGCAAAGCACATAATCAATCTGATTTCAGTATTGACCCTCTGGTGATGCCCATGTGTAGAGTCTTCTCTTGTGTTCCTGGAAGAGGGTGTCTGCTGAGACTGGTGCCATCTTTTGCCAAAACTCGCTTAGCCTTTGTCCTGCTTCATTCTGTGCTATAAGGCCAACATTGCCTGTTACTCCAGGTCCTTCCTGGCTTCCTACTTTTGCATTCCAGGCCCCTATAATGAAAAAGACGTCTTCTGGGGGTGTTAACTCTAGAAGGCCAGGTAGATCTTCATAGAACCGTTCAACTTCAGCTTCTTCAGCATTACGTGTTGGGGCGTAGACTTGGATTATCATGATATTGAATAGTTTGGCTTGGAAACGAACAGAGATCGTTCTGCCCTTTCGGAGATTGCATCCTAGTACTGCATTTCAGGCTCTGTTGTTGACCATCAAGGCTACTCCATTTCTTCTAAGGGATTCCTACCCACAGTAATAGATATAATGGTCACTTGAGTTAAATTCACCCATTCAGGTCCATTTTACTTTGCTGATTCTGGAAATGTCGATGGTCACTCTTGCCGTCTCCTGTTTGACCACTTCCTATTTGCCTTGATTCAGGGACCTAACATTCCAGGTTCCTTTGCAATATTGCTGTTTACAACACCGGACTTTACTTCCATCACCAGTCTCATCCCCCACTGGGTGTTGTTTTTGCTTTGGCATCTTCCCTTCATTCTTTCTGAAGATATTTCTCCACTGATCTCTAGTAGCATTTTGGACACCTACTGACCTGGGGAGCTCGTTGTTCAGTGTCCTGTTTTTATTTCTGTTCATGGGGTTCTGACAAGACGTGGTCCACTGGAGAAGGGAATGACAAACTACTTCAGTATTCTTGCCTTGAGAACCCCATGGACAGTATGGAAAAGTTCCGAGGTAGAATTGACCAAAAGAGTAACTTGAGAGAGGGTTTGAAAGTGGAAAGGGAGCAGCAGTCTCTCCTCTTGCAAGGGTGCTGTGCTTTGATGTGGTGACAAGTAGGCGCAGACATGCCTGCAGGCTCTGGCGTGTCCTTGCTGTCGTCTGGGATGCATCCACAACTCCCTCCTGACTCCTGGGCATCAGCACCCACCCTGTCACTGGACACTTGGCTGCAGAGGTAATGGTTTCCTCTCCATTTCTCTACTGTTGGCCCTCAGCAGCCTCACTTTGGTGACTAGACTCTATGGCCTCTCCGTTTGCCTGGTTGGTGGCTCCGGAAGTCCCTTTTCAGACCTCACTTCTCAACCTGCTCCCACAGCTGACATAGAAGGCTCATTAATAATTCTCAGAATAATATGTGCATGCACATGTGTGTCCTAAATCGCTTCAGTCATGTCCGACTCTGTGTGGCCCTGTGCACTGTAGCCCACCTCTGGCTTCCTCTGTCCATAGAATTCTCCAGGCAAAAATACTGCAATGGGTTACCATGTCCTCCTCCAGGGAATCTTCTCCACACAGTGACAAGATTAACTCACATCTTTTGCATCTCCTGCACGTGGCTTCTTCATCACTAGTACCATACCCCAAACACATGGGCTGGATCTAGCTTCCCTTCTTGGGTGTGACTGATTGTTGTTCAGTCAGTAAGTCTTTCCAATTCTTTGCAATCCAGTGGACTGCAGCATCTCAGGCTCCTCTCTCCTCCACTTTCTCCGTGACTTTGTTCAAATTTCCTAGGGCATGAATGATAACGTTATGAGTATTTACAGACTCACAGGAAGGCTCAGGAAGACACACTGCAGGACTGGGCCCCAAGGGACCACTGCCACAGGATCACGAGGCCCTACTCCTCTCCCCAGCAATTTTTCCTTTCTTAACTTTGCATAAGTGCAGTTGTCTCATGGACACAGCTGATGAGTGGAGCCTTAAAGGCTTCAGATCCCTGGCTGCAAGGGAGTCTGGGAAATGGAATTTTCATCGCTCCAGCCTCTTCAATTCAGGAGGGTGAGCAGCAAGAGGAATGCATGTTGAAAAGCCATTTCTCACACAGAGATATGCCTGGGGATCGAATCTTTGACGTTACCATCTGGCCCAGGGTTTCCTTGCCAGGCTATGATGGTAGTGGGAGATCTTTGCCTCCCCAGCCCTGCAGATAATCCAAGGCCAGGCTAACTGGTCACCAGACTCGTTAATATGAACCAGTACTCACCTTGGTTCACCTTGATGAAATGAAGGAGGAGAAGCGAACTTTATTTACCCAGCGTTATTCACATTCCTGGTCACTTATGTACATAGCGCCTCATCCCATGCATTTTGCAGCTGAGGACGCATCAGACCCAAAGAGACTGAGGAAACTACCTCAGGTAACACAGCTAGTTATGGCAGAAGCTGGACCTGAGCCATCCTGTGGACCAAAGAATGCCTGCTCCTCACCATTACTGTATGCCTGCTGATATTGGGAGAAGCTTTTGTATAAAAGCCGTTCATTCTAATTAGGCACTTTTCCTTGGCTTAGCAGTTTCAGGTGCTGGGGACATGATGGTGGGCAAAACAGGTGGCGGTAGATAAAGGGTATTGGTTGAGATGGGGTTTGTAAACGCTCAACAAGTCAGGGACTAGAAACAGATTTGGGGTTAAGTTGATATTGATGTGGTTTCTTTGTATTTAAATATGTGAGAAAAGATTTGTGCATCTACTTTTTTTGTTTTGAAATGGAGGTCCCTTGGTTTAGCTTTTGTTTTTCCTTTTTTGGAAAATATATTTATTTTGGACTGTGCCAGATCTTCGTTGCCAAGAGAGAGCTTTCTCTAGTTGCGGTGCATGGGCCTCTCCTTGTGGTGGCTTCTCTTGTTCCAGGGTATGGGCTCTAGAATGCAAGTTCAGTAGTTTTCATGGGCTTAGTTGTCCCACAGCATGTGAAATCTTCCAGATCAATGGTCGAACCTGTGTCCTCTATACTGGCAGGCAGATTCTTAACCACTCGACCACCAGGAAAGTCCTGTCTTTCCTTCTTGAAAAATATTTCTCCCATCTGAAAAAAACACAGACTATGGCAATTGATGGTTTGTCTCAGTGTCTGGGACACAAAATGGCATAGTGATTGTTGTTTTTTAGTTGCTAAGTTGTGTCCGACTCTTTGAGATGCCATGGACTGAAACTTGCCAGGACCCTCTGTCCATGCACGGTGGGGACTGTGGCAAAGTAATGAACCTGGAGAGCAGCTGGAAGTGGCAGTTTGGGTGTGGCTCCTGCTGGTCACGTGCATACCTAGGTCCACATGTTGCCAGATTGCCCACTTTCAATGATAAGTTGAAAATTCATATTTTGAGTTATGTCTTCCAATGATACATTTTATATAGTTGTAACAAAACTTGCAAACCTATTGTGAAAATTAGGCCAACGTCTCTGTGGGTCAGATCTGGCCTGTGAGCTGTCAGTTTGCATCTTGTGTGGAAGAGCCTTAATTTAGGCATCAGAGATGCTGGGTTGCAGTCTGGGCTCTGCTGCCTTCCAGTAGCTGGGGTCAGAGGCAAGCCACAACACTTTCTGGACCTCAGTTTCCCATTCTGTAAAATGGGACTTCTGAGAACCACATGGTCTGCCAAACCCTTTACTAAACCAATATTTTCTAAACGGTGGGTCATAGAGTCAATTTAGTAGATTGTTACTTGCATCTTTTAAATAGAAAACAAGACAGGATGGAAACTAAGTGGATATATCATGGTATTATATGTTAGCATTGCCTTGTGGAACATATTTTAGCTTACACACATAATATGCACACACATGTATCTATATCATACTGGGTCTTGATGTAATATTCATTTCTTATGCAGAGGGACTGAAAGGGAAGCTTTCAAACAAAGTGTTGTTCATGTCTTAATGCGCTCAGTGCTGGCAACATTTCTGTGAGGTGGGTTTTCACCTCAACCCCATTTTACAGGTGAGAACGCTGAAGTGCAGGGAGTGAAGTTCCCACAAACAGGAAAAGGAATAGCTGGGGCTTGACCCCAGGCCACATCTGAACCATGTGCTATCTGACCTCTCCAGACAGCAACTGTGTGATCACGATGAAGGAGTTAACGCAAGTCAAGGGCTTAGCTGGGTGCCTGGGACAGAGCAGGTGTTGAATAAATGTAGAAGCCAGACCTGTGTGTGCAGCTCCTTATTCAGCCACACCATGTGGTGTATAGGAACCCATGGGCTATGAGAGAGAGTGGGGCTGGGCTTCTGCGGTCCTGATACCCGTCGGGCGGTGAAGAGGGTATAAGGGCAAAGAGACACCCCCACCCTGTAGTCCGAGTTCCCCCAATACACATTGTTGCCCAAATACTTGATGGTTACGTTTTAAAATCACTATTTGGTTGGAGCTGGCTTATCCGTAATCCTTGAATGAACTGCTACATATTTTGCTATCTTGAATTTATGGATTAACCCCCCCCCACACACACACACACCATTTTGTCAAACAATTTAAACTATCACGGTGACGGTGTTATTAAACATTAGAGCAGTTATCTTTTATAGTCGGGCTGAGTGTGGCAAGAAGTGCTTCCGGGGTTGTGGCTGCTGATGGCTCTTGAGGCACCACAGCAGGTCACTTAATCCTTAACTTTGGGGCCTGAACAGATCCTCGAAGGTGCTGCAATATCAGGGAAGCACTCCCGCAAAGCAGGGGCGCAGCCCAAGAAGATACTTCTGGAATCCTTGCAGTGCTATTTCCATGCCTAACTTTGGGTGGCCCCTGCAGGCAGTTCGGGCCGATGGCAGGGTCGCACTGCCCTCTGGTGGTCACTGGGGAGCACAGCTTCACGGGTGCTGATCCGGCCCCATCCTCGGTGCTGTGGGCGCTGCAGCAGAGTGGCGGAGCGCTCTGAACTCAGATTTCCCTTTACCCAGAAAGAATTGTCTGTCTATCCACATCCTAGGAGTTTCCCCAAATCCCTGTGAGTAAAAATGGCAGGCTGTATTGTCTATGGGTCCGTTTATAAGGGCTTGGAGATCTGGGGTGACAGAAATCAAAAGCAAGGTGGAAGGCACGGGAGAAGCTAGGAAGGACCACGAGGGGCCCTTTACGGGACCTGGGGACGTCGTCCGTCCTCATCTGCGTCGGGAGAGAATGGTTTCCAGCGGGAAGGATGGAAGCACGGTGTCTGGTCAAAAACAGCTGGTTATGGGCTGTCTCAGGAATGTGAAGGCATTCTCTCATTTGATACCCTACACACAGTGTACTGAACCAAGCTCAAGTGGTTATCATCATGATATTTTCTTACAGATGATTAAACTTGGGTACCAATCCCCCAGATCAGGATGATTCTTCAAAATAGAAGTCGGATTATGCCCGTCTCCTCCTTTAAACTCTCTGGCGTCTTCTCACTGGATTTGGAAGAAGATCCAAACTCCAACCGAATAAAAAGTCCCACAGCCAATAAATATCAGTCCACTGCTGGTGGATATTCGGCTTGTTTTCATTCTTTGCTATTACAGACGGTGTTGTAGAAAAGAACTCTATACAGAATATGCATGCTTACTTAAATATATCTGTCGATAGATACTCAGAAGTGGAATTACTGAGTCGAACTTACAAATTGCATAGATATTGCCAACTTTTCTCCTTAGGAGTTGTACCAGTTTCAGCTTCCACAAGCAATGCACGAAGCCCCACAGCTCAACCAGCACTGTGAGTCATTAAAGATTCAAACGTTTGTCAATCCGATGCGAAAAGTTGTATCTCAGTATATTTGCATTTCTCTTACAATGAGCGATTTTGAACATCTTTGTATAAGTTTAAGGAACAGTTGCACTTTTAACAAATATATTAAAATGTGTGTACATGCCCTAGGATCTTTTTTTTTTATTTGGGTTGCTGGTTTACTCTTTATTTGTAAGAGATTTTTATATATCAAGGGGGATTAACACTCGCTGTTGTCTGTGATTTGAATTTCAATTTGACTTTTGTCTCATATTTTTATTTTTATAATAGTATCTATTTATGGCTGTGCTGGGTCTCATTGCTGCCAGGGCTTATCTCTAGTTGGGGAATTCGAGCCTCCTCTCTAGTTGTGGTGCACAGGCTTCTCATTGCAGTGGCTTCTCTTGTTGTGGAGCACAGGCTGTAGGGCAAGTGGGCTTCAGTAGCTGGGGCTCCTGGGCTCTGAGCACAGGATCAGTAAGTTGTAGTGCATGGGTCTAGTTGCCCCTGGACATGTAGTAACTTCCCAAACCTGATATCGAACTGGCATTTCCTGCATTGGCAGGTGGATTCTTTACCACTGAGGCACCAGGGAAGCCTTACTTATGTATTTTAGTAACTTTTTTAAGGTGTCAAATGTCTCAACTTTGTTTTGTTTTGTTTGGAAGCACCATGTCTTATTCAAATATGCGTCTATTGTTCTTGGGACACTGCCGGTGCATTGTAGATGCTCAATTAATATCTGATGGAGTAAAAATATCCGCTCCACTTGAATGATTGGTTTTGTAAGTAGACATCTGAGTCCATGAGATATAATACTACTATTTATTATGTGTTATATATATTGGGATGCTTTTGGCTGCAAATAACTAAGGAAGAAGAAACTCAAAATATTTCAACCATAAGGACATTTTAATCTCACAGCATACATTTAACCTATCTTTCCTAAGCACTTGTCCTTCTAAGAATTAACCAATGTTCAATTAATAGAAATCTTTGTTTAATCATTTCTGCCACATCTTTTACCTCATGTAGATTATTGTCTACAAATGAAGCCAAGTTAGAGGAAACAGTGTCCAGGGATAGAGACAAAGAGACTGAATTTAAAAGAATTTAAAGATACTCCTTGAATTCTGCATTTGGGGTGTTGGTGGTCATGGGGTCTGAGATCACACATTCCTCAACCTTTCAGCCAAGTAGGCCAATTTCTTTTAAATCCACTTTGATGGTACTTATGCTATTTGCCATTGAAAAAATCCCATGTTAGCTCTCTGACTTCTAACTCGCTTGTGAAACAAACACCTTCATCCCTGGAGTTTGACCTGAAAACTTCTTTGATTTTCTGTCCTTCTGCTGAGCTAGCCAGGAAGTTCTGGTGTCATGCTCACACTTCTAGAAAGCCAAGGGTTTTTGTTTGGGAGTTTTGCATAATGCAGCTACTCTACTTCTAAGAGGATTCCAGAGGCCTGAAAGATACTGTTGGATAAAGAGTGAAGGCAAGAAGCCTGGGACCACTGAAACTTAGCTACCCATCCATCCATCCATCCATCCATCCATCCATCCATCCATCCATCTACCCAACACCCTCCAATCCATCCATCATCCATTCATCCATCCATCTATCATCCAACATTCATTAATTGCTATCTCTCTTATACATTGAGAAAGATAGTGCCTTTGTCCACTGAGAGCTCTGAGTCATCCCAGAATTCAGAATGAAACATTTACAGACTGTGGACTGTCAGCACCAGCCTTCAACATTCAATCATCACAATAGAAAAGTAGGTGACCACCTAGGCAGTTAATTTCAGAAATAAAGAACAGGTCTGTTTCACCCCAAACCTCTCTCTGTGTGGACAGCTTCAAGAATCTACTATTCGTGACACTAATGGAAGCCTTTTAAAATACAATTTCTTTTTTTATTAAGTGATTTAGTCTTTGTTAATTCTCAACAGAATTTTTCTTGAAAGCATTTCTTTTTTTTGTTTCTCTTTTATCAGTAGGGCTGAAAAAAGGTAGGAGAACTTTATTCTTGGTTTGTTTTTTTTTCAATTTGTTAAAATATACTTGATTTACAGTGCCGTGTCAGTCTGCAAATCAGCAAAGTGTCTCAGTTATACACATGTACACATTCTTTTTTTACATTCTTTTCCATTACGGTTTATCACAGGATACTGAATATTGTCCCCTGTGCTATCCATTAGGACCTTGTTGTGTATCCACTGGAAACGTAGTAGTTTGCATCTACCAACCCCAGATTCCCAGCCCATCCCTATCCCCTCCATCCTTGGCAACTACAACTCTGTTCTCTATCTGACAGCAGGTGTGATGGTGGCTGGAAGGGACGAGTGGATAGCACGTGGTTAAAAGTGGGTACCGAGGTGCCTAGGTTATCAAACAATGAGAAAACTGGGAGGATCCAGGAGCACATCACTGATTCCCTGGGTGGTTCTGCTGCAGTCTCTTTCTTCTCGAGCCAGAAGTCAATTCATTCAGTACAACATTTACACTCATTAGAAGAAACTAATTCAGCAGATTACAGTGAGGTTGATCCGTGTTTTTGCCAGCTAACTCGAGGGATTCTTTACCTTCATTTAACTATCTGTCTATCTAACCATTATATCATTCTTGCAACTACATATCCAACCATCGCAGTATTACTATCAATCACCCATCAACCATTAGTCATTCTATCCACCTACCCATTCCATTACTCATCCATGCATTTAGCCACTCATTCATCCACTTAAGCGTCTATCCAACTTTCCATCTCACCATACAACCACTCACACATCCAGACAAGCATCCATCTGTCCACCTCACCGTATCACCATTTAGTCATCAATACACTTCAGTCACTCTGTGTTATATGACGAATTAAGACACTGTGAACCACAGCACACCAGGTCTCCCTGTCCATCACCAACTCCCGGAGTCCACCCAAGCCAATGTCCATAGAGTCAGTAATGCCATCCAACCAGGTCATCCTCTGTCGACCCCTTCTCCTCCCGCCCTCAATCTTTCTCAGCATCAGGGTCTTTTCTAGTGAATCAGCTCTTCGCCTGAGGTGGCCAAAGTATTGGAGTTTCAGCTTCAACATCCGTCCTTCTAGTGAACACCCAGGACTGATCTCCTTTAGGATGGACTGGTTGGATTTCCTTGCAGACCAAGGGACTCTCAAGAGGCTTCTCCAACACCACAGTTCAAAAGCATCAATTCTTCTGCGCTCGGCCCTCTTTATACTCCAACTCTCACTTGTTTACACGACCCCTGGAAAAACCATAGCCTTGACTGAACAGAACTTTGTTGGCAAAATAACTTCACTGCTTTTTAATATGCTGTCTAGGTTGGTCATAACTTTCCTTCCAAGGAGGAAGCGTTTTTTAATCTCATGGCTGCGGTCACCATCTTCAGTGATTTTGGAGTCCAGAAAAAGAAAGTCAGCCAATGTTTCTACTGTTTCCACATCTGTTTGCCATAAAGTGATAGGACCAGATGCCATGATCTAAGGCCTCTGAATGTTGAGCTTTAAGCCAACTGTTTCACTCTCCTCTTTCACTTTCATCAAGAAGCTCTTAGGTTCTTCTTCAGGTTCTGCCATATAGGGGGTGTCATCTGCGTATCTGAGGCTATTGATATTTCTCCCGGTAATTTTGATTCCATCTTGTGCTTCCTTCAGCCCAGCGTTTCTCTTGATGTACTCTGCATACAAGTTAAATAAGTAGGGGGACAAATTAAAGCCTTGACGTACTCCTTTTCCTATTTGGAACCAGTCTGATATTCCATGTCCATTTCTAACTGTTGCTTCCTGACCTGTATACAGATTTCTCAAGAGGCAGGACAGGAGGTCTGGTGGATAGGGATGCTTGATGAATTTTTGGACCAACTGAAACAACACTGCAGATGGTGATGGCAGCCATGAAATTAAAAAACACTTAGTCCTGGGAAGGAGTGTTATGAGCAGCCTAGGCAGCATATTAAAAGATAGAGATGTTACTTTGTCAACAAACGTCCGTCTGGTCTGCTGCTGCTGCTGCTCAGTCGCATCGGGCATGCCCGACTCTGTGCGACCCCATAGACGGCAGCCGACCAGGCTCTGCCGTCCCTGGGATTCTGCAGGCAAGCACACTGTAGTGGATTGCCATTACTTTCTCCAGTGCATGGGAGTGAAAAGTGAGAGTTCGCTCATCCGTGTCTAACTCTTTGCAACCCTATGGACCGAAGCCTACCAGGCTCCTCCATCCGTGGGATTTTCCAGGCAAGAGTACTGGAGTAGGGTGCCACCTCCTTCTCCACCATCTAGTCAAGGCTATGGTTTTTCCAGTGGTCATGCATGGATGTGGATGGCATCACTGACTCTTTGTACCTGGGTTTGGGTGGACTCTGGGAGTTGGTGATGGGCAGGGAGGCCTGGTGTGCTGTGCTTCATTGGGTTGCAAAGAATCGGATATGACTGAGCGACTGAACGGAACTGAACTCAACTGAATCAACCTAAGATACACCTAGGTCTAATCGTGTTAGATGAGCAAGTGTTTACGTCTTCATTACAGCTAAAAGATACTCGAGGCCAGCTCAAGATAGTCACCGGCCTTCAATTTTTTACTGAGTGAATAGAGGGTGCTTGATGAATATACATGAATGCCCCCAGTTCCGTGCACTGTGAGGTTGTATGCCTACAGGGTAGAAACTATACAAGTGTCCTTTTGGTTCCAGGAGCACCATACACCCTTTCCTGCCTCTGGGGGCTCTACACTTTTGATAGCTGGGTCAGGACAGCCTCTCTGGAGGGGTGACATTTAAGTAAGTGCCAGAGAAGGGGAAGGCTGGGGCCATGCAAATAGAAGGGTAGGTAGTCAAAGCTGGAAGAAGCACAAGCTGGAGTCAAGATTGCCGGGAGAAATATCAATAACCTCAGATATGCATACGACACAACCCTCATGGCAGGAAGTGAAGAAGAACTAAAGAGCCTCTTGACGAAAGTGAAAGAAGAGAGTGAAAAAGTTGGCTTAAAGCTCTACAAGTTTAGAAAACTAAGATCATGGCATCTGGTCCCATCACTTCATGGGGAAAAATGGGGAAACAGCGGAAATTGTGTCATACTTTGGGGGTGGGGGAGCTTCAAAATCACTGCTGATGGTGATGGCAGCCATGCAATTAAAACAGGCTTACTCCTTGGAAGGAAGGTGATGACCAAACTAGTTAAAACATAGTTAAAAGCAGAGACATTACTTTGCCAACAAAGGTGCATCTAGTCAAGGCTATGGTTTCTCCAGTGGTCATGTAAGGACGTGAGAGTTGGATGAGGAAGAAAGGTGAGCTCCGAAGACTTGATGCTTTTAAACTGTGGTGCTGGACAAGACTCTTGAGAGTCCCTTGGACTGCAAGGAGATCCAACCAGTCCATCCTAAAGGAGATCAGTCCTGAGTGTTCATTGGAAGGACTGATGTTGAAGCTGAAACTCCAATACTTTGGCCACCTAATGTGAAGGGTTGACTCATTGGAAAAGACAATCATGCTGGAAATGAAGCAAAAAGTGATCCATCATGGGCAACAGATGCCCTCTCTTTAATGCCTTTCAGCTCCCCCACTCTCCTCCCCTCAGCCTGGCTGAGCCTTTCATTCTCTGCAAAGATGGATGTTGGTGGCTGCATGGCCAATCCAGTCCCTGTTTAAACTATGTAATTTATTTTTCCTGGAGGATATGAGCAAAGGGGAAGAGACTATCTCAGCAGCCTCCGTGCTAGACCTGGTGGCTGCAGAACCCAGGTGGATTTGCAACTGGTGGAGAGGTGGAGACAAATAACCTGCTAAAATGGAGATATTAACAATACTGTCAGCCGGAACAGCCAAAGCCCCCTGTCCTGTCACCGTGTTTCACACTGCTCAGGTGCCCATGGCCTGGGATAATGAGGCCCATCCATCAGGCTGGGAGAGCTGCTGGCACACAGACTTTCTCATCAGCGGGCAGAAGCTGCTGCTTGAGACACTGGTGGGAATTTTCAGGGGAGCTTGTCATATGGGGGTGCTGTATCCTAGTTTTCTTTGGTGGACTCCACTCTCTTCTAACCAGCTCAGGGGTGCAGAACAACAGTGTTTGATATTCCTAAGTCCACCTCCTTCCTACTAGGTGTATGGAGCAAAACAGATAGCAGTTTACCTGTACCAGCTGTGTGACTTTAAAGAAATTAATTAATCTTTCTGAATCTCAAACATGTCCTTTATAAAATGAAGTGGGATGGTGCCCACTTTGTCAGGGGAGGGATTGGAGGATTAAATAAATAAATATTTATTCGTAAATAAAGAGTAATGGGTAAGGCCTGGGATTAGGTAGGGTGGCAATTACAGCCCCCCCCCCCCACCTGCTGGCTGTGATGGAGCCTACTGGCTGGCTCCCTACATTCGTTCTCCCCTTCTCTCTCAGAAAATGCTCCCGTATTTGTTTGTTTCCTCGCTAGGCAGGAGTGGCTGAGAATAAAGGCTACATCTTCCAGCTCCTTTTGTGGTAAGGTGTGATTTTCTGATGCACAAATCTGGCCATTGGGATTTGAGCAACAGCGATGTTGAACTGTGTCAGCTGTGCTCTTAAAGGGAAGAAGAGTCCATCCCTCTCCCCTCCCCCTTTACTTTCCTGGTGCAGGGGGAGTGCAGAACTTGAGGGCTGAGAAGCCACCTTGGACTGTGTGGTAAGAACAGTACTTGGATTGGCAGAGCATCAAGACAGAGGGCGCCTGTTTCCCTGGTGCTGTTCCAGCTCTATAGGCAGCTAATGAGACAAAGAGACAGCTCTCGATTTTTTCAGCTGCTGGCTGGCATCTCTGGCAACACAAAGTCAATTTGACAGAAACTGGCCCTGTTGGGGACTACCTCATCCACTCCCTCAGCCTGCATTCAGTGACACACTGCTCCTGTGGACTTTGCACAAACAAGACGTTGAGGTGAGTTTTCGTTATGAGGGCAGATTTTTTTTTCTTCTTGTTTAATTATTCAGTTCAGTTCAGTCGCTCAGTCGTGTCCAACTCTTTGCAACCCCATGAATTGCAGCACGCCAGGCCTCCCTGTTCATCACCAACTCCTGGAGTCCACCCAAACCCATGTTCATTGAGTCAGTGATGCCACCCAACCATGTCATCCTCTGTGGTCCCCTTCTCCTCCCGCCCCCAACCCTACCAAGCATTAGGGTCTTTTCCAATGAGTCAACCCTTCGCATGAGGTGCCAAAAGTATTGGAGTTTCAGCTTCAACATCAGACCTTCAAATGAACACCCAGGGTTGATCTCTTTTAGGATGGATTGATTGGATCTCCTTGCAGTCCAAGGGACTCTCAAGAATCTTCTCCAACACCACAGTTCAAAAGCATCAATTCTGTCGTGCTCAGCTTTCTTCACCGTGCAACTCTCACATTCATACATGACCAGTGGAAAAACCATAGCCTTGACTAGATGGATTTTTGTTGACCAAGTAATGTCTCTGCTTTTAAATATGCTTTCTAGGTTGGCCATAACCTTCCTTCCAAGGAGTAAGCATCTTTTAACTTCAGTCACGATCAGCAGTGATTCTGGAGCCCAAAAAATAAAGTCTGACACTGTTTCCACTGTTTCCCCATCTATTTCCCATGAAGTGATGGGGCCAGATGCCATGATCTTAGTTTTCTGAACGTTGAGCCTTAAGCCAACTTTTTCACTCTCCTCCTTCACCTTCATCAAGAGGCTCTTTAGTTCTTCTTCACTCTCTGCCATAGGGTGGTGTCATCCGCATATCTGAGGTTATTAATATTTCTCCTGGAAATCTTGATTCCAGCTTGCGTTTCTTGCAGCCCATCATTTCTCATGATCTACTCTGCATATAAGTTAAATAAGCAGGGGGACAATATACAGCCTTGATGTACTCCTTTTTCCTATTTGGAATCAGTCTGTTGTTCCATGTCCAGTTCTAACTGTTGCTTCCTGAGCTGCATACAGGTTTCTCAAGAGACACGTCAGATGGTCTGGTACTCCCATCTCTTTCAGAATTTTCCACAGTTTATTGTAATCCACACAGTCAAAGGCTTTGGCATAGTCAATAAAGCAGAAATATATGTTTTTCTGGAACTCTCTTGCTTTTTCGATGATCCAGCGGATATTGGCAATTTGATCTCTGGTTCCTCTGCCTTTTCTAAAACCAGCTTGAACATCTGGCATTTCACGGTTCAGATATTGCTGAAGCCTGGCTTGGAAAATTTTGAGCATTTCTTTACTAGCATGTGAGATAAGTGCAATTGTGCTGCAGTTTGAGCATTCTTTGACATTGCCTTTCTTTGGGATTGGAAAGAAAACTGACCTTTTCCAGTCCTATGGCCACTGCTGAGTTTTCCAAATGTGCTGGCATATCGAGTGCAGCACTTTCACAGCGTCACCTTTGAGGATTTGAAATAGCTCAACTGGAATTCCATCACCTCCACTAGCTTTGTTTATAGTTATGCTTTCTAAGGCCCACTTGATTTCACATTCCAGGATGTCTGGCTGTAGGTGAGTGATCACACCATCGTGATTATCTGGGTCGTGAAGATCTTTTTTTGTACAGTTCTTCTGTGTATTCTTGCCACCTCTTCTAAATATCTTATGCCTCTGTTAGGTCCATACCATTGCTGTCCTGTATCGAACCTATCTTTGCATGAAATGTTCCTTTGGTATCTCTAATTTTCTTGAAGATATCTCTAGTCTTTCCCAATCTGTTGTTTTCCTCTATTTCTTTGCACTGATCGTTTTCTTATCTCTCCTTGCTATTCTTTGGAACTCTGCATTCAGATGGGAATATCCTTCCTTTTCTCCTTTGCTTTTTGCTTCTCTTCTCTTCCCAGCTATCTGTAAGGCCTCCTCAAACAGCCATTTTGCTTTTTTGTGTTTCTTTTCCATGGGGATTTTCTTGATCCCTGTCTCCTCTACAATGTCACGAACCTGTGTCCGTAGCTCATCAGGCACTCTGTCTATCAGGCCTAGTCCCTTAAATCTATTTGTCACTTCCACTGTATACTCATAAGGGATTTGATCTAGGTCATACCTGAATGGTCTAGTGGTTTTCCCTGCTTTCTTTAATTTAAGTCTGGATTTGGCAATAAGCAGTTCATGATCTGAGCCACAGTCTGCTCCCGGTCTTGTTTTTGCTGACTGTATAGGTACTTGCAAATTTAGCTCAAATGAATCCTTTTATACTTCTAAATTTTAGTAATGCTTTTTCACCTTAAAATCCATTTGCTTGACAGTAATAAACTGGGGAAAATTCTGAAAGCGATGGGAATACCAGACCATCTGGCCTGTCTCTTGAGAAACGTGTATGCATGTCAGGAAGCAACAGTTAGAACTGGACATGGAACAACAGACTGGTTCCAAATAGCAAAAGGTGTACGTCAAGGCTGCCTATTGTCACCCTGTATATTTAAGTTATATGCAGAGTAGGTCATGAGAAACCCTGGGCTGGAAGAAACACAAGTTGGAATCAAGATTGCCAGGAGAAATATCAATGACCTCAGATATGCAGATGACACCACCCTTATGGCAGAAAGTGAAGAAGAGCTAAAGAGGCTCTTGATGAAAGTGAAAGAGGAGAGTGAAAAAGTTGGCTTAAAACTCAACATTCAGAAAATCAAGATCATGGCATCTGGTCCCATCACTTCATGGGAAATAGATGGGGAAACAGTGGAAACAGTGTCAGACTTTATTTGGGGGGGGGGCTCAAATATTACTGCTGATGGTGATGGCCCCCATGAAATTAAAAGACGCTTACTCCTTGGAAGGAAGCTTATGTCCAATTTAGATAGCATATTTAAAAGCAGAAACATTTCTTTGCCAACAAAGTTCCATCTAGTCAAGGCTATGGTTTTCCCAGTGGTTATGTATGGATTGAGAGTTGGACGGTGAAGAAAGCTGAGAGCGGAAGAATCGATGCCTTTGTACAGTGGTGCTGGAGAAGACTCTTGAGAGTCCCTTGGACTGCAAGGAGATCCAACCAGTCCATCCTAAAAGAAATCAGTCCTAAGTGTTCATTGAAAGGTCTGATGTTGAAGGTGAAACTCCAATACTTTGGCCTCCTCATGTGAGAGTTGACTCATTGGAAAAGACCCTAATGCTGTGTAGGATTTGGGACAGGATAAGAAGACGAAGACAGATGATGAGATGTTTGGATGGCATGACCGACTCGATGGAGATGTGTTTTGGTAAACTCCGAGAGTTGGTGATGGACAGGGAGGCCTGGCGTGCTGCGATTCATGGGGTCACAAAGAGTCGGACATGATTGAGCAACTAAACGATACTGAGTACAGCTGCATTGGCTTTCATTGTCAGTATATATATATATATATTCTTATTGTGTATTTTTCAACTGTTGTATATATTAGGAATCTTTCATATTTAGCCAGCTTTAAACAAACAAAGAAAAAAGAAACTGTCAGAAAATCTCTTGCGTTGAAACTTTGCCTTATTCCCATTTATTGTGATGAAATTTGGCTTTTTTGGATATCAGTTTACTTTGTGTCTTCTATTTGTCAGACTTCCCTTGTTTTCTTGTATCACTTCTTTGCCATATTTTAAAAATGTATTTATCTTTGCATGTGTTGGTTTTCATTTCCATGAGGGCTTTCTCTAGCTTAAGGTGGCAGGGGCTACTCTTTAGTTGTGGCGTTGAGGCTTCTCATTGCAGTGGCTTCTGTTGTTGTCCAGCATTGGCTCAGGTCAAGTGGACTCAGTAATTAAGCCTCCCGTGCTCTAGAACACAGACTCAGTAGTTGGAATGCATGAGCTCAGCTGCTCCATGGCATATGGGATTCTCCTGGATCAGGGATGGAACCAGTGATTCCTGCATTGGCAGGTGGATTTTTTACCACTGAGCCCCCAAGGAATTCCCCTCTTCTTTGCTTTATTTTTAATTACATTCTTTGCTCATTCAGCCTTTCCCCTTTGTTATGTGCAAAGTCAGGTTCCTGTTTTCTTTCTCTGCTGACTCCCCTGGAGAGAGACCCTCCTCTGAGTTTCTGCAGATGGATTTAGCTTTCTCCCCCACCCCCACAGGCCCAGGGAGTATTAATGACACCCTCTTTGGGTTCCTGAGGGCTAACTCTGCACAGGTCCTCTGCTGGCCCCCTTGGCGTCTGTTCTCTGTAGGTGTGACAGAGAAAAAGGCAGTTCAGAGAGGGTTGCCACTGGCTGAAGGCCACACAGCTAACAATGGCAGAGCAAGGATTCAGGGCAAAATGCGCTCTCCTTGTCACCTGTTTCTGTGAGAGGCAGGTGGCTGTAGGGTGAAGTGAGGAAGAGCCCTGGGACACAGAATTGAAAGAGGCACCTCCAGGACTTCCCTGGGTGTCCAGTGGTTCAGACTCTGTGCTTTCACTGCAGGGGGCATTGGTTCAAGCTCTACTTGGAGAACTAAGATCTCAAAAAAAAAAAAAGAAAAAGGAACTATTTTATTCAGCTTTCCTCATAACTCTGTTGGTAAAGAATCTGCCTGCAATGCAGGAGACCCCAGTTCCTGGGTTGGGAAGATCCCCCGGAGAAGGGATAGGCTACCTAATCCAGGATTCTTGGGCTTCCCTGGTGGCTCAGCTCGTAAGGAAACTGCCTGCCATGCAGAAGACCTGGGTTTGGTCCCTGGGTCAGGAAATCCCCTGGAGAAGAGAAAGGACACCCCCTCTAGTATTCCAGCCTGGAGAATTCCATGAACAATATAGCCTAAGGGATCACAAAGAGTTCGATATGACTGAGCGAATCCACTTCACTTCACTTCAGTTTATAAAGTGGCATCTCTGTCAGCTCTACCTCTTCGTGGCTCACTAAGGGAGGGCGGCCTTAGACCAGCAGTTCTTGAAGAAGAAGGAGTGACTGTGACAAATTCTAGGGGTGTGGTTTTTGACTGTTGTCATGATATGGGGGGCCACTACACATGGGGGCAGGTGCCTGCTTCATGGCATACACGTTAGACGTGAATGATTCTCAAATGTCCTGCCAGATATTTAGGTAAGTCCAAACCCATTCATAATACCCCGAGTGGAGGCCCTTATCTGCACTTTGTCCCATAAGTTTAATAAAAGATTTCCAGGGCTGCAATTATGGTGCAAACTGGAGAAGTCGATATTTTGTTTTATTCAGAGCCTAACCATGGGTTGCTTTGCAGTTTGTGGCAATCACATGATGGCCACAGTACCTCGATGGCTTTGTGAATGGCCGAGACTGCACACGTGTGTCCTCCTGCATTTGCCAGGCTGAATCCTCAGTGAGGGCACATTTGGGTGCAAGTGTGAGTCCTCAAACATTTACCTACGGGAGCATGCATTGTTGTGAGTATAAATACATGCGTGTGCTCAGTTGTGTTCAACTCTTCGTGATGCTATAGACCCCAGGCTCTTTTGTCCTGGGATTCTCCAGGCAAGAATACTGGAGTGGGTTGCCATGGCCTCCTTCAGGGGACCTTCCTGACCCAGGGATCAAACCTGTGTCTCACTACCGCCACCTGAGGAACTGAATCCTTGAGTATAAATGACCTATTCTTAGTTCTTTAAAAAAAAAAAAAATATGTGGACCATTTTTAAGCTCTGTATTTAATTTGTTATCATCACTTCTTTTATGTTTATGATAACATAAACACTTGTTTTATGTTTTGGTCTTGAGACACGTGGGATCTTAGCTCCATGTGGATATAAGCTGCACCCGCTGCATTGGAAGGTCAAGTCTTAAGCACTGGACCACCAGGCAGTTCACTCCCTATTTCACTTTGTGTTACTGGATGTTGATCTCCAGGACAGTTTTGTTTTTTTTTTTAATTTCCTGGGACAGAACATTTTGGTTTTAAGATGGTTTTATTATCCATCAGTATTTCATTTCAGGATAGTAAATGATCATTTCAAAACATCTGCTACACCACCCTAGGAAACCCCCTTTAATGTGAGAAGGCAAGTGAATAGCAGTGACAGCTCTATGGACTTCTCTGTCATTCTCCAGGTAAGAATGAGAGGGCAGGTAGTGGGGTGTCCACGACCAGGAGCCTAAGCAGGTCCTCAATCTAACTGATAGAAGCAAAGTTTCTTTTGATCACTCTCACATGCTCAGGGTAGAGTTTCTTCTCAATTAGATCTGTACTTGGAAAAGGGGCTCTAGACTCCCCCTCCTACCCCAGCAGAGGGCTTCACATAGGCTCACCTGAGACCAGCTCTCGACCCGGTACACCCGTTCTGGAACCATGTGGTAATTCATTAGGTTCGCACCACTGATTTGTTCAGACCCTGGTATATCACCCTTATCAGTCAGTTCACTCTCTTAGTCATGTCTGATTCTCTGCGACCCCATGGAATGCAGTACACCCTTCCGTACACTTCCCTGTCCATCACCAACTCCCAGAGTTTGCTGAAACGCCTGTCCATTGAGTCAGTGACGCCATCCCACCAGCTCATCCTCTGTCGTCCCCTTCTCCTCCTGCCTTCAATCGTTCCCAGCATCAGAGTCCTTTCCAATCAGTCACTACTTCCCATCACGTGGCCTAGGTATTGGAGCTTCAGCATCAGTCCTTCCAATGAATATTCCAAATGGATGACCTTTAAAATGGACTGGCTGGATCACATTGCAGTCCAAGGGAGTCTCAACAGTCTTCTCCAGCAACACAGTTCAAAAGCATCAATTGTTCGGTGCTCAGCTTTTCTCATGGTCATCCTTATAGCTATTATTAATATTGTCTCCTCCAAACTGAATATATGCCATGCCATATCATGTGGCGTGCAGAATCTCAGTTCCCCAAGCAGGCGTCAAACCTGTGCCCCTGCATTGGGGTCCCTGAACCACCAGTGTTAAGGACAGACAGGTAACAAAATTCCTCTATATCAATTCACTGTTAAAGTTAAAGAAATCTTCTTTAAAAAGAAGTGCTTGGACAAAAAGTTGAAGTGCCTCTGAAGGCCCCAGGCACCTCCATGACCCCACCATCCCCACCCCACCCCTTGCCTTTTGCTTGGTGCATCCTTGAGGGCACTCTGGCTCTCCACAGGAAGCTCCAGCCTTTGGACCTTTGAACTCCTTGCTTCCTCTCGGGAAATTCCGTCCTTCTTATGCTCACTGGGCTTACTTCCTCTCCTCCCACCTGTGTCCTGCTGTCACCTCGAAACCAGGCCGGCCTTGATCACCACCTACCCTCCCATCCCGACCACCCCTAGACACTCCTCTGTTCTCCATTCTCCACTTTATTTTTCTCCAAAGATCTGGTGGTCAATTGACACACTTGTTACACTTAGGTGCTGACTGCTTGTAGCCAGGCTGTGAGCTTAGTGAAGAATGAGACGGCCTCTGTGTTCTGCTCACTGCCCATGCACAGTGACTGTGCATGAGAGGCCAGCACACAGTAGGTGCTCAGCTAATGGAACTTACATTCCACATGGAGGGTCGTTGATGAAACCATGTGTCACAAGGGTAAATGTTTCTTGACAAGAGAGGAGGAGAAATATTGGGAGCTGGTGGAGGGAATTGCAGGCAGGCCTGGCTGAGCTGGAGGGTGGGAGTGCGAGCTGGGAGGGAATGCTTCCTCTAGAGTGAGCCGGAGCTGGAAAAGGATGAGTCCAAAGAGCTGGGCAAGGGGAGGAGCCTTCCAGGAGGCTGGAACGGTATATGTATTTTTATCCCCATTTCACCGACTTAGAAACTAAGGCTTGGGGAGTAAGAAAGTGGCAGCATTGGGACTAGAAATGGGTTTTATCCAGTCAGAGGCCTGAAGTTCTTCCTGGGACTTTACTCTTTCTGAGAACGGGGTCAAGGTGTAGATGGCACATTTTATTATCCGCCTACTCAAATTGTATTCCCTTTACCAGCCAGTAGCTGCTTAGAGTCATCATGATAATCAAAAACATCCCCATGTGCCTCCTGGGGGAGAAGCAGCCTCACCTGTAAAGAGTCAAAGACTTAGAGAACTCCAGAAATAGTGATCAAGGGTCATTGGTGAATCAACCCTGCCTCCAGCACCTTCCAGGTTTCTTGTACAATATGATAAACCAACCCTCCCCTGACACTGAAGCTGGTGGCTTTCATAACTTGTCCACACATTAGAATCCCCCAGGGAACTCAGTAAGTCCCAATGCCAAGCAGCAGCTAGGCCAAAAAAGCAGAACGGTAAATTCGTCAGGGGATCCCAATAGGAGTCAAGCTTGAGAACCAATGTTTTCACGAATCACCTGGGAGTCTTGTTAAAGACACAGATCTGACCCAGATGCCTTGGGAGGGGCTTGGAGTCCACATTTCTAACAAGCTCCCAGGAGATGAACTCGTGTGGCTGCTCCAGGGACCACAGTCTGAGTAGTCAGGGCGAAGCCCGAGGTCCTCAACTTCCAACAAGCATCAGAATCACCTGGAGCTCCAGTTAAGATTCAGAGGGCCAAATCCCACCCCAGAGCTGTCAATCTGACAGGTTTGAGATGGGGACCAAAGAATCTGCATTTCCAAGACCCTGCATGTGACCCTGATGCTGCTGGTCCAAGGACCACATGTGGAGCACCAAAGTGGGGCTGGAGGCATAATCATGGACGGGCAACACAAGTCATCTCTCCGTCAGCTTCCCCAGACCCAAAGTGGGGATGATGAGATCCTCTCCCAGAGGGTGTCATGAGGGCAACACTGAGTGAGCTAGGATTTGTAAGCCTCTTGGAAGCTGGCACCGAGCAGGTGGGATATGAATGATAGCATCCATTCTTAATGAATTTCCCTTGGTCCTGGGGTGCTCCTGGAGCCCAGGCAGACAGACCCTTCAACCACCATGGATGGCCCTCTCCCTGGCCCACTCACTGCCGACACTGTTTCTGTAGGCATTGTATATCTCCTTCACCCAATGGTCGCAGAAGGCCAGCTTTCTGATCCAGTCCACAGCATAGTGCACACTAGAACCTAGGCACAAGCTGGCTCCCGGGGCGGAACTGTGGAAGCCATCAGTGGAGAAGTTGCAAGTGCTGGGGAGACGGAAGAGGGCAGGGGGATGGAGAAGAGACAGTGTCACTGTGGGGAGCTGGGAGCTTTTTACCAGGAGACCCATGGGTGGGCTTAGGGCTGTGTTTCACTCTGTCCCCGAGTGCGTGAGAGTACTGTGAGTATCTGTCTTCTGGGAGAAGCAGGATCAGAGCTTCCATTAACTTCCCAAACAACAGTGGCTCCCTGTGCTCATGCCCAGTCAGCCTCCATTCTCTTTTCTTCCGGTATCAAAGAACATCTTTGGTTTTTTGAGGGGCAGTCATCCAGTCCCCTGCATGCACTGAGTGACCAAGCCAAAGAAAATCCCTCTACCTCCCACTTTGGGCTTTGGGGCACGAACACAATTACAAAATGTGGTTGGCCTTAGTTCATCCCAAGAGTAGGGTGCAGAAGAAAATACCAGTGGGCTCTTGATATTTTGTTCCCCAAATTTGCTTGTTTCACATGCCTTGAAAGGCCTGGCTGCTAACCCTTTCTTCCTATTTTGTGAGCATCTCCGTATCTTTCTATAGGCATTCCTCATGTTAATTTTATCTTTTCAATTAGGCGGAGTCAGACTTCTCTGCTGGCCCAGTGGTTGGGAATCCAGTTGGCAATGCAGGGGGACACAGGTTCAATCCCTGGCCCCAGGAGATTTCACATGCTATAGAGTAGTTAAGCCCCCAGGCCACAACTACTGACAACATATTCTAGAGCCTTTGCTCCACAACAGGAGAAGCTACCTCAATGAGAAGACTGCACTCTGCAATGAGGAGTAGCTCCTGCTTGCCCTAACTATAGAAAGCCTGTTCACGGTGTTGAGGCAAAAAAGAAAAAAAAAGTAATAATAATAATAACAATAATAATAATCAGGCAGAGTCAATTGCATACGTACAGAGTACTTTGCATACAGTACCCTCCTTCAGCATGAAGCATGCCCTGGGAACACATCCGAGTGTCATGGGAAGTTAATGACAGGAGTGGCAGCTGAGAGCCAGAAAGGGAGTTGTGGGAAATTTGTCACCGATAGCAGCTAGAGTATGAAAATGAAAATCCCAGCTCTCATGGAACACCGGTGATTTTCTTTCCCTCCACCAGAAGCCTGGTATAGGTCTGCAAAATCACTGGACATCCCAAGGCAATGTGTAGACCAAAAACTTCAAAAAAACTTTTCAGAGAGTAAAAGCCTGGGTGGGGAGCAGTCAGCATGGTACACCAGGGCCTCTTAATGGGTGGATTTGGCTGACACTTTTCTTTTTCTCTTATTTTGCTGTTTCTGGATTTTCTGTGATGAGTTTAAGGGTAGAGATATGATGTACTAGGAATGAAAAAAATGCTTGGGAATTGTACCTAAGGTATTCCCAGATTAATGCCAGTGCTGCCACAGAGAAAACGAATTTGGAAATGGGAAGCACAGGATCATTCTCTCCTGTGCTTTAGGCTCAGCTTGAATATCAAACCGGAGACAACAAAATCCCTGCAGGATCCACAGAGATGCCTTGAGTGATACCTCAACTTCAAAAGCAAATTTCACCACTGGGGCAGGCAGACCAGAAGAACGCTGACTTATTCTGAAAGGGCTCAGTGGCAGACTCTAGCGTTCTCTCCAGGAGAGGCTGGAAAGACAATCACAGAGATACCAACGGGCTGACAGAAGCTGTTCTTCAGATATCTTCAAATTCTTGCCAATATGCCCAGTAAACATACACTCAAGCACATACACTTTCACTTTAGTCGTTTTTCACAGACATTTGTGAGTGTGTACAAGATTGGAAGCAAGAAAGTGATAATGTCAGGAAGTGGTGTTTTGGAGATGGTGGGAATAGGGGTGATCACAGTCTCTGCTCTGCTCTTTACCGAATTACTCAGATTTAAAAAGATGAGGAATTCCCTGGTAATCCAGTGGTTAGGATTCCGTGCGTTCCCTGCTGAGGGTGTGGGTTCATTCTCTGGTCAGGGTACAGGGAGCCCATAAGCTCTGTAGCATGACAAAAAAAAAAGAATAATCAAACAAAAATCGTGTGCAATTAACTTGATAGACCAGTAGCTTGATATCATGGTATTGAACATCCTAACTTCTGAGATCTTGAGAAGATCACCAAAAAATGTTTTCTGCATGAAGATAAGTTGTGGCTGTTCTAATAACTTGCCGGTATGACTCTGTTCCCAGAGCTGACCGCCTGTGTCTCCCAGAGACACTTGGGTTAACACGCCCACTGCTGTTCTGTGTGCAGACTCTCCTCCCCACCATCCATGCACCACAAGGGAGCCTCCACAGTGGATCTGATGTAGTGGATGCTGGCCAGGAAGCCCTGCCTATGCTGGGACCATCTTCCTTGAGTACTAGAAAGTGAAATTATGAAATCCTTCTTCTTCTCCACGAGAGATACCAGTGGGTTTATTACACAGAGGTGTTGCTATCACTTTTTTCTCATCCCCTCCCTTGGGTGGCAGTAATCTGGGGCTAAAGAGAAAGAAAATACCGCCAACTACTGAAAGGGAGCAGACAACATCTAATCAGAAAGACAGAGAGCCATTTAGTGAGGATTACTCACTGTGCTTGTCACTTTTTGAGCACATTCTTAACTTTATGAGGAAGGGGTTATGTGACTTTATCCCACCAGGGCTTCTCTCTTCCAGAACCTATGAGTTTTCTTTTCACCTGAGAATTTTGATTTATTGGATGTTTTGAAAAATATAAGGTTACTTCTCATTAGAGTGACCACCACTATGACTAACGTAAAATGGAAATCATCACCTAGCTTCTTGTATATAGACAACTACAAGGCCTCTTACTCTTTTTTTTTTTCACTTTTAACTCATTATTTTATCAAATAAAGGGAATTTTATGTTTTTGTATCCGTTGATACAGTAAGGGAAAGTTTTTGGATATTTCATGATGCTTTATAAAAATATTAAAACCCTTTTTCCTGAAATTTAATATTTTCCGTTTTGAAATAGTATTTAAAACCATGGATATGACTAACCTAATGAGTGAGATTTGACTAGAATTTTTTGCATATGTTGTAAAAATTCATACTTTTTATGAAAGTCAGTGGATTTTGATAAATTATAATACAAGGACCATGTCCCTAGGAAGATACTTTGTAAGACGCCACGTTCCTAAGTTTTGAAATGCAAATGTCGTTACTAACGACAATCCTATTCCCGAAGAACCTATGCTTTTTGCCACATGCTCCTCCTTCTCTACTGTCAACGTTCTCATCTTGCTACATGACTTTGTTGTTTTTTTTTTTTTTTAATTTCTTTCAACCTCTTTTCTGTGAATTTTTTTTTTTAAGAGGCTATGGAAGAGTAGCTTCAGATCATTTCCCATCCAGTGGTCTGAGCACTGAAGTCTCTGGTAGGGAGCCGCTGGACAGGCATAGACGATATCTGTGTGCCTCTAGACCACAAGATATTAAGAAGAGGTCGCAAGAATACACAGAAAAACTGTACAAAAAGATGTTCACGATGCAGATAATCACAATGGTGTGATCACTCTCCTAGAACCAGACATTCTGGAATATGAATTCAAGTGGGCCTTACAAAGCATTACTAGGAACAAAGCTAGTGGAGGTGCTGGAATTCCAGTAGAGCTATTTTGAAATCCTGAAAGATGATGCTATGAACGTGCTGAACTCAATATGCCAACAAATCAGGAGAACTCCGCAGTGGCCACAGGATTGGAAAAGTTCAGTTTTCATTCCAATCCCAAAGAAAGGCAGTTGCAAAGAATGCTCAAACTACCGCACAATTGCACTCATCTCCCACACGAGTAAATTAATGCTCAAAATTATCCAAGCCATGCTCCAGCAATATGTGAACCATGAACTTCCAGATGTTCAAGCTGGTGTTACAAAAGGCAGAGGAATAGCATAGTCGAAGCTATGGTTTTTCCAGTAGTCATGTATGGATGTCAGAGCTGGAGTAGTAAGAAAGTTGAGAACCAAAAGAATTCATGCTGTGAAACTGTGGTATTGGAGAAGACTCTCGAGAATCCCTTGGACTGCAAGGAGATTCAACCAGTTCACCCTAAAAGACATCAGTCCTGAATATTCATTGGAAGGACTGATGCTGAGCTGAAACTCCAATAGTTTGGCCATCTGACATGAAGGACTGACTGATTCGAAAGACCCTGATGCTGGGAAAGATTGAAGGTGGGAGGAGAAGGGGACAACAGAAGACGAGTTGGTTGGATGGCATCACCAACTCAATGGACACGAGTTTGAGTAAACTGCGGGGTGTTGATGATGGACAGGGAGGCCTGACTTGAAGCAGTCCATTGGCTCGCAAAGAAATGGACACAACTACGCCACTGAACAGACTGACTGAACTCAAAATCAAAGAAAGGGATTCTAGGAAATGTAGAACTAGCCTAGACAAATTAACACAGCGGAGCACAGACCACTTGACTTACTAAACCCTTCTGCTTTACTTAGTAGGATGAATTGAGCTTTGAAAAGCTGACCTGACTGATAAAGAGACTGTGGACAAGTCTGCAGGGAGGAGACTTTTTAGTCAATGCTTTAATTGTCCATCTTACAAATCTGCACTAGAAACAGTCAGAATCTCATTTTTGCCACCTCCTTTGCAGTCAGAATGTAACCATGTGATATAGGCTCATGTGATGCACCTAGATGGTACCCAGGCTCAGCCAATCAAATACATCCAGATGGCACCTAAGACTCAATTACTACAGCCACATGGAATGCAGGCTTAACCAATGGATACACCTACAGGTGAAAGCAATGCCAGTGGATTCTGATGCATAGAATTCAATCTAGCAGAGGTGCAAGAGACATAAGCCATCTCACTAGTGACAGCCGCTGTGTCTGAAGCCAGTGGTAGTGACAGTTCAGTTCAGTTCAGTCACTCAGTCGAGTCCGACTCTCTGCGACCCCATGAACTGCAGCATGCCAGGCCTCCCTGTCCATCACCAACTCCCAAAGTCCACCCAAACCCATGTCCATTGAGTTGACGATGCCAACCCACCTTCTTATCCTCTGCCATCCCCTTCTTCCCCTGCCCTCAATCTTTCCCAACGTCAGGGTCTTTTCCAATGAGTGACAGAAGATCCTGCAATTAATTTCTACATTGTCATGGCTGCCTCTCCAGCCTTCCCTCCCAGAAATCTGTGTCACTTAATATTCTTAATAAGTTTCTTTCCTGCTCAAAGTTACCTGTAATGGATTTTATTCTTTACAAGTAGAAAGCTGACACCCCTCTAACTTCATTTAACCATCAAGCCTCTTTGCAAAACTAGACTAAGTAAGGAACAATGTCCAACCCCATGGGCAGTGGAGTCAGGGAGAGGCATTTTGTCAAATTATTATAGTGCCACAGACTCTGGGCCAGTGTCCCTCTGAGGGGGTCACTGACCTGGGTTGTGAGTCGGGTAGACCCATTTGAATCCAGGCTGTGGTGCTGACTGACCTGTTGTGTGACATGGAGCATATCACTTTCCTCATCTTGACAGTGGACTATGATTAGTACTTGCCTCCTCGGGTTGTCATGGAGACCAAAAGATTCCTGTACGGAGCAATCGCTCAACCACACAGCTCAGCACGTGGGATACACCCACACCAGTGATGCTAGAAGGAATGAGAGTCACCTTTCTTTTGCTGGATTAAAAAAAAATCAGTAATAATAGAGGTGGTGTCCTCATGTAGTCCAAGATGAAGATGGTCTGTGAACACTGCAGTTTAGAAAACAGTTACATGTTTTTCGTTTTGAATTTTTTAGTTTTCTTTCTTTTTTTAATTTATTTATTTTAATTGGAGGCTAATTAGTCTACAATATTGTAGTGGTTTTGCCACACATTGACATGAATCAGCCACGGTTGTGCATGTGTTTCCCATCCTGAACCCCTCACCCGTCCAATCCTATCCCTCTGGGTCACCCCAGTGCCACAGCCCTGAACACTCTATCTCATGCATCGGACTTGGACTGGAGGTCTGTTTCATATATGGAAATATACATGTTTCAACACTATTCTCCGAATCCACCCCACACTTGCCTTCTCTCACAGAGTCCAAAAGACTGTTCTATACATCTGTGTCTCTTTTCCTGTCTTGCATATAGGGTTATCATTACCATCTTTCTGAAGCCCATATATATATATATATATATATATATATATACATATGGCATATGTATGTGTGTGTGTGTGTGTGTGTGTGTGTTATTGGTGCTTTTCTTTCTGGCTTACTTCACTCTGTATAATAGGGTCCAGTTTCATCCACCTCGTTAACACTGATTCAAATGCATTCTTTTGGATATATGAGTAACATTCCATTGTGTATATATACCACAGCTTTCTTATCCATTCTTCTGCTGATGGACATCTGGGTTGCTTCCGTGTCCTGGCTATTATAAACAGTGCTGCGATGAACATTGGGGCACATGTGTCTCTTTCAGTTCTGGTTCCCTTGGGGCTTACGTCCAGGAGTAGGACTGCTGTTACATATGGCTGTTCCATTTCCAGTTTTTTTTTTTAAGCAATCTCCACACTGTTCTCCATAGTAGCTCTACTAGTTTGTATTCCCAACAACAGTGTAAGAGGGTTCCCTTTTCTCCACACCCTCTCCAGGATTTATTGTTTGTAGACGTTTGGATAGCAGCCTTTCTGCCTGGTGTGAGATGGTACCTCATTATGGTTTTGATTTGCATTTCCCTGATAATGAGTGATTTGAGCATCTTTTCATGTGTTTGTTAGCCATCTGTATGTCTTCTTTGGAGAAATGTCTGTTTAGTTCTTTAACCCATTTTTTGAATGGCTCGCTTATTTTTCTGGAATTGAGCTGCAGGCGTTGCTTGTATAGTTTTGAGATTTATTCATTGTCAGTTGCTTCGTTTGCTATTATTTTCGCCCATTGTGAAAGCCATCTTTTTCCCTTGCTTAGAGTTTCCTTCTTTGTGCAAAAGCTTTTAAGTTTAATGAGGTCCCATTTGTGTATTTTTGCTTCTATTTCCATTACTCTGGGATATGGGTCATAGAGGATCCTGCTGTGATTTCTGTCAGAAAGTATTTTGCCTGTGTTTTCCTCTAGGAGTTTTATAGTTTGTGGTCTTACGTTTAGATCTTTAATCTATTTTGAATTTATTTTTGAGTACGGTGTTAGAAAGTGTTCTAGTTTCATTCTTTTACAAGTGGTTGACCAGTTTTCCCGGCATGCTTGTTAAAGAGATTGTCTTGTCTTCATTGTACATTCTTGCCTCCTCTGTCAAAGATAAAGTATCCATAGGTGCGTGGATTTATCTCTGGGCTTGCTATTTTGATTCATTTATCTATATATCTTTTTTGTGTGTGTGCCAGGACCACGCTGTCTCGATGACTGTAGCTTTGTAGTATAGCCTGAAATCAGGCAGGGCATTTCTTCCAGGTCCATTCTTCTTTCTCAAGATTGCTTTGACTATTAGAGGTTTTTTGTAATTCCATACAAATTGTGAAATTATTTCTTCTAGTTCCCTGAAAAATACCGTCGGTAGCTTGATAGGGATTGCATTGAATCTATAGTTTGCTTTGGGTAGTATACCTATTTTCAGTATATTGATGCTTTCAATGCATGTACATGGTCTATTTCTCCATCTCTTTGTGTCCAGTTTGATTTCTTTCACCAGTGTTTTCTAGTTTTCTATATGCAGGACTTTTGTTTCTCTAGGTAAATATGGTCCTCACTATTTTATTCTTTTCGGTGCAATGGTGAATGGAATTGTTTCTTTAATATTTCTTTCAGTTTTCTCCTTGTTAGTGTACAGGAATGCAAGGGATTTCTGCGTGTTCATTTTGTATCCTGCAACTTTACTATATTCGTTGATTAGCTCTAGTAATTTTCTGGTGGAGTGTTTCGGGTTTTCTATGTCGAGGATCATGGCATCTGCAAACAGTGAGAGTTTTACTTTTTCTTTTCCAATCCGGATTCCTTGTATTTGTTTTTCTGCTCTGATCCCTCTTGGCCAAAACTTCCAAAACTATGTTGAATAGTAGTGGTGAGAGTGCACATCCTTATCTTGATCCTGACTTTCGGGGCAATGCTTTCAATTTTTCATCATTGAGGATAATGTTTGCTGTGGGTTGGCCATATATAGCTTTAATTATGTTTAGGTATGTTCTTTCTATGCCTGCTTTCTGGAGTGTTTTGATGATAAATGGATGTTGAATTTCGTTCAAGACTTTCTCTGCAGCTATTGTGATAACCATATGTTTTTTTATCTTTCAATTTGCTAATGTGGTGTATTATGTTGATTGATTTGTAGATATTGAAGAACCCTTGTATCCCTGGGATAAAGCCCACTTGGTCATGATATATGATCGTTTTAATATGCTGTTGGATTCTGCTTGCTAGAATTTTGTTAAGGATTTTGCATCTATGTTCATCAGTGATATTGGCCTGTAGTTATCTCTTTTTTTGTGGCATCTTTGTCTGGTGTTGGTAGTAGGGTAATGGTGGCTTCATAGAATGAGTTTGGAAGTCTGCATTCCTCTGCAACTGGAAGAGTTTGACTACTATAGATATTAGCTCTTCTCTCAATTTTTGGTATAATCCAGCTGTGAAGCCGTCTGGTCCTGGGCTTCTGTTTGCTGGAAGATTACTGATTACACTTTCCATTTCCGTGCTTGTGGTGGGTCTGTAAAGATTTTCTGTTTCTTCCTGACTCCGTTTTCGAAAGTTGTACTTTTCTAAGAATTTGTCCACTTCTTCCAAGTTGTCCATTTTATTGGCATATAGTTACTGATAGTAGTCTCTTATAATCATTTGTATTTCTGTGTTGTCTGTTGTGATCTCTCCATTTTCATTTTTAATTTGTTGATTAGATTCTTCTCCCTTTGCCTCTTGATGAGTCCGGCTAATGGTTTGTCAATTTTATTTATCTTCTCAAAGAATCAGCTTTTAGCTTTGTTGATTTTTGCTCTAGTCTTTTTTGTTTCTTTTACATTTATTTGTGCCCTATTTTATGATTTCTTTGCTTCTATTAATCCTGGGGTTCTTCATTTCTTACTTTTCTAGTTGCTTTAGGCAGAGGGTTAGGGTATTTGTTTAACTTTTTTCTTGTTTCTTGAGGTAAGGCTGTTTTGCTCTGAACCTTCGCCTTAGCAGTGATTTTACAATGCCGCATAGGTTTTGGCTTGTTGTGTTTTCATTTTCAATTGCTTCTATGCATATTTTGATGTCTTTTTGATTTCCTCTGTGATTTGTTGGTTATTTACCAGCGTGACATTCAGCCTCCATATGTTTGAATTTTTAACAGTTTTTCTCCTGCAGTTGACATCTAGTCTTACTGCATTGTGATCAGAAAATATGCCTGGAATGATTTCAAGGTTTTTTGAATTTATCAAGGCTGGACTTATGGCCAAGGATGTGATCTCTTCTGGAGAAATTTCCATGTGTACTTGAGAAAAAATGTGAAATTCATTGTTCGGTGTAAAATTAGTATAGATATCAATTAGGTTTCTCTGTTCTAATGTATCATTTAAAGTTTGTGTTTCCTTGTTGATTTTCTGTTTACTTGATCCATCCATAGGTGTGAGTGTGGTATTAAAATCTTCCACTATTATTGTGTGATTGTTAATCTTCCCTTTCATGCTTGTTAGCATTTTCCTTACATATTGCTGTTCTCTTATGTTGGGTGTTTATGTATTTTTAATCATTACATTTTCTTCTCGGTTTGATGTTTTGATCATTATATAGTGTATTTCTTTGTCTCTTCCACAGGCTTTATTTTAAAGTGTATTTTGTATGATATGAGTATTGCTACCCCTGCTTTCTTCTGTTTTTTTTTTTTTCCCCCAACCCTTCACTTTCAGTCTGTATGTGTCCCTTGTTTTGAGGTGGGCCTTTTGTAGACAACATAAGTAGCGGTCTTGTTTTTGTATCCATTCAGCTAGTCTCTGTCTTTTGATTGCGGCATTCAACCCATTTACATGTAAGGTAATTATTGACAGGTATGATCCTGTTGCCATTTGCTTTACTATTTTCGGTTCAGGTTTATGCAACCTTTCTGTTTTTCCTGCCTAGAGAAGATCTTTAGTATTTGTTGAAGAGCTAGTTTGGTGGTGCTGAATTCTCTCCGCTTTTACTTGTCTGTAAAGCTTTTGATTTCTCCTTCATATTTGACTATGATCCTTGCAGGGTACAGTAATCTGGGTTGAAAGTTTTTCTCTTTCATCACTTGAAGCATGTCCTGCAATTCCCTTCTGGCCTGAAGAGTTTCTGTTGAAAGATCAGCTGTTATTCTTAGGAGAATCCTTTTGTGTGTAATGTGTTGTTTTTCCCTGGCTGCTTTTAATATTTGCTCTTTGTGTTTGATCTTTGTTAATTTGATTAATATGTGTCTTGGGGTGTTTCACTTTATGTTTATCCAGCCTGGGACTTTCTGGGTTTCTTGCATGTGGGTGACTATTTCCTTTCCCTTTTTAGGGAATTTTTCAACTATTATCTTCTCAAGTATTTTCTCATGGCATTTCTTTTTCTCTTCTCCTTCTGGGACTCCTCTGATTCAAATGTTGGTGGCTTTAGCATTTTCCCAGAGGTTTCTGAGGTTGTTCTCTATTCTTTTAATTCTTTTTTTTCCTATTTTCCTCTCTGCTTCATTTATTTCTACCATTCAATTCTACCTCAGTTATCCTATATTCTGCCTCTGTTATTCTACTTTTCTTTCCCTCCAGAGAGTTTTTGATCTCATATATTCCATTATCCATTATTGATTGGCTCTTTTTTTTTTCCATCTAGGTCCCTGTTCAATGATTCACCATCATCTCAATCCTTGTCTGCAGGCTATTTATCTGTAACTCCATTTTGTCTTCCAGATTTTGGATCTTTTTTAACCTCCTTATTCTGAATTCTTTTTCCGGAAGACTCTCTATCTCCTCCTCTTTTGCTTGATTTGGTGCACATTTATCATCTTCCTTTCCTGCTGATTTACATGTTTAAACCCCAACCTTGACTAACACACTTAAAAAATGATGAAAAGGACAAATTTTGTTACATCTCTTTTACCATATTTAAAAAAAAAATGTGAAATACCCAAAGCAATTATACACTTTAAATGCTATCTCAATAAATCCGTTTTAAAATGTCAACCAACCTGGCTTCCCAGGTCCTTCTGATCATAATTCAACCCCCATACCCCTTGATTTCTTTTCATTCTCTGATCTCATCAGCTCCATCTCCAATGCTGAATCCCTCATTCTGGCCCCCTCAACTTTCTCCTATTCTGAGAAGATCCAGAAGCCCCCTCAGGTTTTTTTAGTTGCTCTCCCTTCTACCTTGGGTGTTCTTCCAATAAAGGTACAGGCTCTGAGATCTAGCTGCCCAGCAGAATCACCTGAAGAACTTATGAATGCCCCAACCCCACCTGAGAGAGTCAGATATCGTTACTTGGGGGAAAGAGGGTGGCACCTGAACATTTATTGTTGTTTTAATACTTGCCAGGCACTTCTAACATTCAGCCGGCACTACTAAATCACTGCTGAAGACATCATGCTCAGTTCCCACATAAAGGTTTCAGTTCAAAGGCCAGTTCTACAAGAGGCCGTCCCCAATCACACCAACTACTTCCCTTCCATATGCTACATATTTTATTCTGTCCCACCTAAGATTCTATCATATACAGATCTGCTTCCCAGTGAGAATGTCAGATGGATGAAGGCAGAGCCTGTGTCTTCAGTGCTTGGTTCACCACAGATGCTCAGCACACAACTGTTTCATGAATGACCCTCCACCGGTGCCCTCCTGGGTCTAGCTTCCGCTCTAAGGGCTGCAGTTCTCCATGACGACCATTAGGTGGCGATAGTGCCTGTCTGCATTAAAGGTCATCTCTAGACCCACCAATGGAGAAGGCAATGGCAACCCAATCCAGTACTCTTGTCTGGAAGATCCCATGGATGGAGGAGCCTGGTAGGCTGCAGTCCATGGAGTCGTGAAGAGTCAGACACGACTGGGCAACTTCATTTTCACTTTTCGCTTTCATGCATTGGAGAAGGAAATGGCAACCCACTTCAGTGTTCTTGTCTGGAGATTTCCAGGGACAGGGGAGCCTGGTGGGCTGCCATTGATGGGGTCCCACAGACTCGGGCACAACTGAAGGGACTTAGCAGCAGCAGGAGACCTACCAGGCCAACTGTGCAGGTCGGGGCAGTGGTAGAAGGGGGTAGGTGGTGGGGCCCATCCTGCCCTGTGCTTAGCCATTGCTCAGAGAAAGGAGAAACGACCACGGCAGACAGTTGGTGGCCTCCCTCTCCTCCTCATTTCTAGACTCTGAGCCACTGAGCCCTGAAAACAGCCCACTCAGACTAAAGTCAGAGGCAGAAGGTCCTGCTTCCCTGTCTGGAACCTCCAAGTCCTGGCCGGTCCCTGAGCCCTGGATGTAACCTCCTGAGATGAATTCCATAGGTCCCTCACCTAGCTGATGACTTGCACACAAGGCTGGTCTGCTGGCCATGGCTGGTATCAGCAGACAACCTGAATATCCATCAACTGGGAGTTGTGACACACACTGCCACCCTCCACGTGGCAGGCTCCCATACCCCGAGAGAAGAATAAGGAAGCTCTTGTAAGGTCTTCTCTAAACCAGTTCCATTCCATTCCTTTCACAACACCAGCCAGGGATGGCTTGAGGGGCCAAACATGCCCTGCTTTTGTCTAGCTATGGAGCTGAGGAGTGTTCCCATGTTTAAATGATGGAAAAAAAAATACTTATGTGACCCATGAAGATGAAATGACCAGGATGTGCCTGGGCAGAGTCAAGGTCACACGTTGCCTGCCGAGCTCCTTGTAGCTCAGGTTGCCATCTTGGCTACTGAAAGGCAAATTCATTCCCTCCCAGTGTTCTTCTGAGACTGACCCCAGATTTCCCTTCTGTCTCCATCTCTGTCAGTAAATTCTCTAGAACTGAACTTCCCAGGAAAGCTCCAAGTGGGGACATTTATTTATAATGTGGAGAGAAACCTTCCTGACCTCATGTGACCCCGTCTCCGTCTTTGGCCCAAACCTGATACATCCATCCTGACCAAATGGAAAACTGTCAGTTCGAGGAAGAGCAAGGCATATTTTTTCCAAAACAGCTTCATTTAAAAAAGGTGAAGATTCTGAAAAAATTAGGGGGTGGGGAGAACCCATAAGAACATACCTCGTGAATCTACTGGTTCAGTCACAAAGAAACACCCTCATCAAAGAAGATATTTAAGTTTCATACAAATGTTATACAAAGAAATTGTGAAAAAAATACTTCAGTATGCAAAAAGCAATTATGCTTCACAAATAAGGCTAGGTTTTTGTTTCTTTTGACAACTGCAATTGACAAATGTTCTTTCTTGTTTTCCTCTAGTACCCTCTTTTTTATTTCTTTTTATTATGAGTAACTAGCTGGAAACTATACAGTTCACATCCTCTTATCAATAATGAAGAGAAAGGAAACAAGATTAAAGTGTACAACAAAATGTACTGAAATGATACCGTACAATTAATTTTTATCCTATACATACATCACCTTTTTGCTTTGTTCAATGCTTCTTGAACATACATACAAAATGGTACTATAGCATACAGAGTGTAACGGCAGAGTGGTGTCCTGCTTCCCCTCAAACTGCTTTTGTTTCATATTGACATATAAACCTAAAATTCCATCGTATAAATATTACATACATGCTTCATCTCAGGCTCAAATGTCCTCCGAGTGTGTCTCGCCTTTGACTTTTCACTTCTATGAAGCATGGCCATCTCTTACCAAGAAGGTGTGAGTGTCTTTAAAGGAACCACAAAGCAAAGAAAATCTCTGTTTTGGAGCTTCGGACTTGAATGCTTTCTACGGTCTTCTCTTCTGCAAACTGCGGTGAGCGGGGTTGTTTCTAGTTAACCATCTGTAAACAAAGATATGGGTTTTTCCTTTTTTTCTTTTGTCCCTTTTATTGGAGTAGAGTCATCATGGAAATCACATCAGATTAATGAGCACATCTATGTGCTCTTCTGGTCCAGAGAGCTTCCCTTTTAAAACATGGTAACATAGTACTTGAAATGGGCCAGTGGGTGCATGTGATGTGTCCATAGCAGCACTAAACTCCGTGCTGGAAATTCCTGATCCCAATGTGCTGTGTACAGACATAAAATGGAAACAGCTCACAGGGTGTCACAGAGAAGGAGCTGTGCACCGTAAAGCAACCCCTGTCCCCTCTCTGTACCCCTGTGTCAGACTGGCTGGGTGACCATCCTTTCTTCAGCATCCAAACAGTCTTTTTGTTGTTGTGTGTGTCTTTTGTTTTGTTTTGTTTTGCTTTTCTCTCTCTCTCTCTCTCTCTCTCTCTCTCTCTCTCTCTCTTTTAAAGAAGTTAAAGTTAGTACAAGTGTGAAAAGGGGAAGGTACTCTAGGCTTGATGACAGTCACAAATTGTATATTATTTACATCTAAAGCAAAGATTTCATGTGGGTGGAACATTCCACAGTGAAGGGTAATGCCAGACATGATATAATGTGCCCTGCCCTCCATGCCAGGTGCAGAGGCCAAGTCAGAGGGTGGCAGTCCTCCTGTCTCATGTTTCTTTGCCATTTCTGGTTTCCCTGGTGTCTGGATTTTTTCCCTCTATGGAGTGGGTGGTGTGTGTCCTAGCATGTCCCTAGGCACAGAAGGTGTCCAGGTAGGACTCTTTCAGGATGAGGCTCCTTGAACTGGTACCAGTGTTCTGCTCAGAGCGGGCTGAGCCTCGCTTCTCCTCACTGCCGCTCCAGCAAGTGGATTTACTGCTCTGGGAATGGTCTGGGAGGGGGAAAGCCAAGGGGAAAGGGAGATTTAGCTTTCCTGCCCATCCCTGGCCATTCCTGCCCACCCCCTTCTACTTGATCTGCACCTGCTTCCCCAGGAAGCCACCTTCCCCTCCCAACTCTCCAACACACAGGGGGGAAATCCTGCCACTGTTTACTGATCTGGATTTTTGGGTCTTTAAGGATTTAACAAGAGCTGGTTGGAAAAACAGAAGGGCTTTGTGCTCAGAAAAAATAAAGATGAGGGGGGAAACGTACTAACGTATCGAGAAAGGGGTTTCTTATGCAGTAATTGGGACCAGGCACTCTTACTGCATGTGTAGACACAAAGAACCCCAAGCTCTTGTTATATTTAACCTTGGGCACCAAGAAAGGCACTGAGATTTGGTGTTCAGTCTACTTAATCCTGTTAACGGAGTTTCTTTCATCACTGTATAGACAACTTGAAAGCAGACTTATACCTCAACCAGCCAAAGGAAAAAGAGTGAAGACCAGAATGGTTAAGCCCACCTGGGCTTAACGGTTAAGCCCAACTGGCTCCGAGTATGGACAAGCTAATGGGTCAACAGAGGATGGAAGAACCACAGTAAGGGCTAAGGGAGTTTCAAGGACACGTGCACCATAAGGAGCTACATCGTGGATGAGTAAGACGTGAGGACACTGAAGGAAGAGCCAAATGAGGTGTCTGTTCAGCGGGGAGACACCCAGCCTGCAGGCTCAGTGGGATGGCCGACTCTGAGAGACCCACCAGCACATCACTGAGATCTCATCATATATTAGATCGTTTACCAAGTTCAGACAGATTGGGACAAAACTTTTTTTTTTTTAAACTTCTTGAGTTGGGATGATAATATATGAACACAAGAGGTCGACTATCAAGCTTAGAGACAGAATCAGAGTAGGGGAGCAAGGGACCAGATCATCACCTAGAAGGGTAAGTACTCTTATCATCGCCTAGTGATAGGCAGAATGTGTGTGGTTCTGAGCTCTGGTTCGAGAAGAGAAGCAGCAAAGACAGTGATAAGGATCTCCCAAGTCACATATTCACTCAGGAGAGAACACATTCTCGTCACTTGTATCTATGACCCAAAGGGAGCGCTATTGTGGTGGGCAGAGCTGGGTTCCAGGGTGGAGCTATCTTAGGGTTCTTGAGGCCAAATCCACCCCTTCTTGGACATTCTTCCCTACTCGTGACACCTACATTGTTAGTCCTCTGGAAAGTCGGTGATTGAGCTGGTCATCACGACACGGAAACTCTGACAACAATGTACTCAAGTCACATCGAATCTCCCCAGCTCTGACAAAGGTGTACTCAAGTCACATCGAATCTCCCCAGCTCTGCTGAAGGCAGAGAACAGCTAGGCAGTGGGGCTTAGCTTACTTAGCACAGGAGCCACATCCCAGAGCCAGGCCACCTGAGTAAGTGCAGAGCCTGACCTCTCCCATGGACAGGACAGGGCACGCTGGCTGATTCAGCCAATCACTGCAGAGGAAATGGGTGTTACTTCAGCACTCACCATGAAAATAGCAAGGATGAAGCCCCTTCAAGAAGCCAGATCGGGAATTCCCTGGCAGTTCGGTGGTTAGGACCTCGTGCTTTCACTGCCAAGGGTACAGGTTCAATCTCTGCTTGGGGAACTAAGATCTCATGAGCTGGTTAGCATGGTCAAAAAATAAATAAATAAATAAAATAAAATAAAAGCAGGAGAGAGAGAGAAGCCAGACCATCCATCCTCTCTCTCTCATATCCTCCTGCTGTTTCCAATGGCCATCAGGAGCACCGTGAGGAAGAAACCAGGCAAAGCCAAGACCCATCACTCAGAAACATACATGCTCACAAAGAAAACACACACACACACACATTCCCTCAGGAGACGAGCACACTGCCTGCTGGGAAAAGATCCCCGTTGGCTGTCATGAAGTTGGTTCATACTTCCACTTCTGCACTGGGTAGTTTGTGTGAGGCTGGTGCTCTGTGATGTTTGGGGGCAGAGGCAGGTGGTTTGTCACACCTGTTGCTAACTGAACATACAGCAAGGCAACGTCAGAGACTGGCAGAGAGCTAGAGTCTGGAAGAGAGCTCAAGTCCGTACAAACCCACCAGCTCTCTATCCTGCTGTCCAACAGGCTACTGATCTTAGAACTGGAGAGCTTCTGAGTCAGTGTTGCCATTTTCCAAATTGAGGCAGTCATAGAAGACTAAGGCTTTTACAAATGTATATTAAACCATGAACTAAGATCACTGGACGCTGAACGAGATTACAGGTGGAAATAAGGCATACCATGATGTAAAAGCCATAAATTCCCAGAAGTTTGAAAGCAAATTTCCTTCAGAACCACTCTGCCAAGAGCTTAGTTCATCCAGGGAAACTGTAGGCGCTGGCTCCACCACACTTAGGTGGCAAGGCTCCATCAAAGGAACCTAGATTATTTAGGCTAAGTATAATCATGAATCTACTGCCAAGGCTGATGAGAGATCAGGAAAGAGAGTGTGATGGAGGTGCATGGAGTGACAAGGGATGAGGAAGGAGCCACAGGTGAGATTTTACTGGACCATACCTCAGCCATGATGGTAGGACTCAGACACATACTTATTTGAAATGGAAGAGCCCAAAATGTGCGCCATGAAGTGTCTCAAGAAAACAACCCTTATGGCAAAGAATTTGGCAGGGAAATGGTTGAAGATATGCGAGTGGTGAGCGGGGAGAAAAAACACCCAGGGAAAAGTAAGGCTATACAGAGATGGAAATGTAATCACAGTGCACTAGTTGACTCTGAGACCAACAGCACGACCATAATGATGGACACACAGATGGTCATCCGGCAACGTTTATGACTCAGCCAACAGCCGGAACTGAGGTGGGCCATCTGCAGTTATAGAATAGAATGCACAAGATCTCTCCACCTTGGTGATGGGAACTCAGAGCAGGAAAATGGAAAAGTCTGAAAATGACAGTGGAGGAGAGGTGAGGGAATAAATGTGCACCAAGAGAGGGGTCCAGAGACAGTTTCCTCCAGCTGGGAGAACAAGGACTAAGGAATAAGTGTTGTACTGGAGCAAGGAAGCCTATAGAGCACGTCAAACAGTGACAGAGTGGTCTTGGGGAGAGGGGAGAAGAGAGGTGATAAGTGACCCCAATTCTCATCTTCAAAAGTCACAAGTCAACACACAACGTCTAGATAAAGTCAAGAAACAGCAATATGAGGAAATAAGTTATCTATAAATAAGTACAGGATGCAAAAAATAGCCATGAAGACTGGGGCAAGGAATTGTTTTTCCCTGTGTGATTTTACTTTCTCTGACTACACACATCCCGTCGTATCAGGGATGGTACAGGGGATTCATCCCACGACCCACCATGGACACCAGATTGCATGGAAACTTAATCTCATGGCCAGCCCTCCATATCCACATCCACAGATTCAACCAGCTACAGATTGTGTAGAAATTCATTCATTACAGGAACATAATTCCGCTCAGATTTGGACTGCATAATCCAAACCCATGTTGTTCAAGGGTCAACTCGATATGCATGCATCACTTTAAAATCTTAAGATGAAGAGACAAGTGAACAGGAGAGTGATATGGACACCCAAAGGAAGTTCCTAACTCCTGTTTAACCTTTCTTTCTCTCAACTAGACCCTCATCTTAACCAGCCTGGTTCCAGAGGTTGATAAAGAGCACAGGAACCTCCATGTTTGTAACGCTCAGCTTTCCTCCAGCTTCCACCTACACTGTCAGCAAGCAGTGAGCACATACAGAAGTCGTCAGGCATATGAGGAATGAGAAAATGAGCTGGTCTGTCTGCTTTGACACAAGCCTTCAGCCAGAAGGCTGTGGAGTGCAAACAGGGGGAAATGAACAGGCGTGAGCTCACAGTCCTGATCAGGCATCCAGGAACCTCCAGCTCAGCTCACACTCTAGAATAATCCTGAAACACTCCCTAATAAATGCTGACAATTGAGGCTCCTTCCCTCTGTCCCCTCTAGTCATCAGGCTCCCTGAGATGTTCTTCTCCTACTCCAGCCTCTGCACCAACTCACCAGCATCTCTAGACCCTTACCTCTTCTCTCCACCCTCCCTTTTCATCCCCTCACACACTAGGGTGCTTCAGGTCGGGTGGTCAACCAATGATGGTCCACAGGCAAAATCCAGCCCAATGCCTGCTTTCCCAAGTGCAAGTTCACTGCAGCACAGGAACGTCTCTTTATGTGCCATCTCTGGCTGCTTTCATCTGACAACAGCAGTTCTGATAAAAACTGGTGGTCCACCAACCCCTAGGCCAGGAAACACCTCATTCACCTCACAACTGCCAGATGCTGTATCTCCCAACCACGTTTGTACATGCAAGCCTCCTTGTCACACCAGATTCTGTACCCCACAGCATCACCAATCCTCATCTTCCCATGTGGATGACACCACTGTGCTGCTCCAAATCCCCAACAGGGCTCCCTGCCTGCAGCAGTGTTTTCCCAACTTGAACCCTTCCACCGACCAACCACCTCCACGGCTTTGACACATCCAAAGTCCCCCTACTTATGGCTCAGCTAATGTTTCTAAACTCACTTTCCACTTAAGTCAAACAAAAACTCTTCTATCAACACCAAAAGCAGGAAATCAGAATACCTGCCCTACACAGACGGCAACTCTACAAATCAACATAATGAAAACCCAACTGTAGCAGAAAACTCGAGGTGGGTGCTGTGCTGCTGTTGAAGTCTCAAGTCTCCTCTGCCATTGTTAAAAAGAGAAGCTAGAAGAAGGGATGAGGAAGACACCTCAGCTCCAAACTCAACGTGTCCTCCAGATGCAGTCACAAGACCCGAGTGAGAGTGAGAAGGGAATTGACAGGCGGTTCAGTCATACTTCCATGCCTATTCATCTTCATATTCCCCCGAAAATCAGCTCATGCCACTCTCTCATCATGTCTCCTGGATCTAAACCCCGCTTCCAGTGCCACTGGGAAACCTCCAGCCACTCTAACAAGATACATCATTTCTTGCTCTAAGTACTCAATATGCAGAAACTAACTAACAAACAAAAGTTTGGTTTTCAGCTGAAGACAATAATCTGGGAGAGAGAAAGACCCTGGAGCTGAAGGACCCTGAAAGAAGCAGAACTGTTCTCACTGAGGATGAACCATTTTAGAATGCCCTAAAACTTACTTGAGAGGTTGCAGGGGAAAGCCTAAAGAACACAGCTCAAACTCCACAGAAGAGAACTAGAAAAGTTAGTGCCAGATAATCTACCCAAAACAGCCTGCCAGGTTATTCCTCGATAAGAAATATTTCTACAGAAAGATCACTTCCGTAGAAATGCTTTTCTCCTCTGAAGGCCTCCACGGAATGTGGATGCTGGGACCTCAGGGACAAGTTCACACAGTTTAATTTACTATGGTCATTTCTGAGGGCAGAAGAACTGTCCAAACCAAATGTATCTTCTGCCCCACCTCAGTTCAGCAATAGAAACTCTCTCTGTCTTTGATTCAGAACTGAAAAAAAACAAAACAAAACACAGCAAAAAAAAAAAAAAAAAAAACCTAACACAAATAAGGTAAATTCTCAACTTGGAGAAATGCCTCAAAGCTGCTTGCTAAGCCATCCTTCACCTCTACTGACCAGCCCAGGGTTCCCTCAAAGATCCCTAAGGAACCACAGTTTGCAAACCACTTCCCTGAACCCTTCAGACTCCCCTGGAGGAGATGGCTCCCCTGCCCCTGCGGAACATGAGAGTACATACAACCATCAGGGGGCCATGTACCAGAGTCTAGCTTGGAGCATAAGAGAAAGGAGAGGGTATTTCCTTGGACCCAGAGAGGTCAAGGATCTAGAAACACAGAAAAAGACAGATGGAGCCAAGGCACTGTTTTAAACAGGGCCTCCCCAGTACCCCGCCCCAGGGAAGCCCGGGGATCCATAGGGGTGCTCATCATGGCCCCGACAACACCTTAAGGCCCTCTGCCTGGCATGCTCAGGGAGGGAAGGCCAGGCCAGTCAGTGTGGCCTAAGCCCTGTGCCCTTTTCTGCTCCATCTCCCTGGACACAGAACTAGGGAGGCCCCTTACTCAATGCTAGAGCCTCAGCTTCAAGAACACTGTTTGTCAACTCCCCCCTCTCTGGCCTATTCTACTCTCTGGATTTCTATCCTATCCCCAAAGGATGTACAGCCATCCCCCAGTACCCAAGGTGGAATGGTTCCAGGACCCCCCAAGGATACTAAAATCCAAGGACGTGCAAGTTCCTTATATAAAATGGCCTAGAAGGATGAATACAACTGTGCCTTTGTATCCAACGGTTCCACATTCATGTATTCAACCAAACAGAGGTGGAATTTTGGTTGTTTGCATGTACACATGAGAAATCCATGGATAGAGAAGGCTACCTATATACTAAATCATATTATATCAATTCACTCTTATTCCACAATAACCTCTTCCTAGGAAATGATATCAATAAAGTCAAAGAGGTTTGACTTCTGGGATGAATTGATGTTTTTCCCTGATACACACGAATTAAAATCATAATGACTACAAATGTAAAAAATGACCAATGTGTCCTGTAAAATAACATCTGCATGCAATCAATATGGCACCCCCTGGGAAAATCAGAAATTTGATGTCTGTGTCCAATATGGCAATCACCAGCCACCCATGGCTATTGTATCTACATTCATTATCATTAAATTAACCTGAAATCCAGATTTTGGTCACACTAGCCCCAGTTCAAGTGTTCATTGTTCAAGTGCCATATGAGGCTGGTCGCAGGTTTTCACAATGGGCAGAGGGGATGTAGAACATTCCCATCATCACAGAAGGTTCTACTAGAAAACCCTTGTCCTCTACATGCAGCCTGAAGACAGACAACTTCCCACATCACGGGAATCACCATGGTATTGGGAGGGGGCTGCTCTGAGATTCTGTTTGGCCCTAGGTGTGTGCGATGGATACTCACTGAGCCACTGTCCTTTCATTTCTCAGCTGGCGTCCCCTTCGCTTTCAAGGCGCTGGTTTACAGGGGGGCTGCCTGAGTTTGGGAGGAAGTGCCCTGGGATAACTTATTTAGTGTTTCCGTGTTCACATCGGGGACTACTTCCTGCTGAGGGGTGGTAGTTGAGTGCAGAGGGGGACAGAAGTCATATGTACGCCGAGCATAGTAGTTCCCAGGACTGCGGGGAACCCTGCTCTGTGCAAACCACCATGTGTTAAGACATGCCAACCAGCTCCACCCAGGTTACAGTGTGGTCCCTGAATAGCTGGATCGAAGCCTTCCCAGACACAGGAATTCCAGACTGTGTTTGAAGATATGTTCATTTTTAAGAGTGAGAGAGAAGAGTGAAATGGTTGACTGAAAGCTCAACGTTCAGAAAATTAAGATCACGGCAACTGGTCCCATCACTTCATAGGAAATGGATGGGGAAACAGTGTCAGACTTTTTTTTTTTTGTGGAGCTCCAAAATTACTGAAGATGGTGATTGCAGCCGTGAAATTAAAAGACACATATTCCTTGGAAGGAAATTTAGGACCAACCTAGATAGCATATTAAAAAGCAGAGACATTACTTTGCCAACCAAAGTCCATCTAGTCAAGGCTATGGTTTTTCCAGTAGTCATGAATGAATGGGAGAGTTGGACTGTGAAGAAACCTGAGCCCCGAAGAATTGATGCTTTAGAACTGTAGTGCTGGAGAGGACTCTTGAGAGTCCCTTGGACTGCAAGGAGATCCAACCAGTCCATCCTAAAAATCAGCCCTGGGTGTTCAATGAAATTATTGATGTTGTAGCTGAAACTCCAATTCTTTGGCCACCTGATACTAACGGTTGACTCACCAGAAAAGACCCTAACGCTGGAATAACTGGGAGCAGGAGGAGAAGGGGACAACAGGAGATGAGGTGGCTGGATGGCATCACCACCATCCAGCAGAGTTTGGGTAAACTCTGGGAGTTGCTGAACGACAGGGAGACCTGGTGTGGTGCCGTTCTAGGGGTAGCAAAGAGTGGGACATGACAGATTGACTGAACTGAAAGTCGCTCATTCGTGTGTGACTCTCTGCGACCCCATGAACTGCAGCACGCCAGGCCTCCCTGTCCATCACCAACTCCCGGAGTCCACCCAAACCCATGTTTATCGAGTAGGTGATGCCATACAACCATCTCATCCTCTGTCGTCCCCTTCTCCTCCCGCCCGCAATCCTACCCAGCATTAGAGCCTTTTCCAATGAGTCAACCCTTCGCATGAGGTGGCCAAAGTATTGGAGTTTCAGCTACAACATCAGACCTTCCAATAAACACCCAGGATTGATCTCTTTTACGATGGATTGATTGGATCTCCTTGCAGTCCAAGGGACTCTCAAGAGTCTTCTCCAACACCACAGTTCAAAAGCATCAGTTCTGTGGCACTCAGCTTTCTTCACCGTCCAACTCTCACATCCATACATGACCACTGGAAAAACCATAGCTTTGATTAGACGGACTTTTGTTGGCAAAGTAATGTCTCTGCTTTTAAATATGCTATCTAGGTTGACCATAACCTTCCTTCCAAAGAGTAAGTGTCTTTTAATTTCATGGCTGCAGTCACCATCAGTTTTATTAAATCATTCTGGAGATATAAGCATGTTCGTGAAGCAAATAGTACGACTGTTCCAATTTCATAATTTCCTTTTTCAGACGAGTGTGCACCCCCATGCACTTGCTATCACCCTGTTACAGCATAGTTGAAAGGTTTTCACAGACCACATGGACCACAAATCCTAAAACGTTTATTCTCTAGACCTTCTTAAAAAAAGCTTACGAACCCCTGCCTAAGCTTCTCAAACTTGGGTCATTTATCTACCACCCTTGAAAAATTTAGCAATCCACTGACACATTTCCTTGTCACATTATTTATGTTATTTGTGTTTAAATATATTCTTTGAAGTGGAGACTTCTTCTAAACACAGAACTCTAGTATTGGGCATAAATGAGCACTAAGTATAAAATATTACTAATACATATTATTAATCAAGTCTTACTAGGTGGTGTCTCCAGCTAGAGTTTCTTGGCCTGGGATCTGCTTGCTGTGTTTTGGAAAGAGATTTAAAAGGCAGATTAGTTCCAAAGCAGCACTTTGTCCTTCACATAAGCACTAGTGATTGTTATAGCCTTGAGTCCAAGATGGGCTCCATGGTGGGGGCTGTCTAGTATATTGTACATCGTGCATTGCAGAATGGGGTAGAAGATGTGTTTGATTTGTGTGTGTGTGTGTGTGTGTGTCTGCTTAGTCACTCACATTTCCGACGCTTTGCAACCCCATGAAAAGTAGCCTGCCAGACTCCTCTGTCTGCGGCCTTCTCCAGGCAAGACTACTGGAGTGTGTTGCCATTTCGTTCTTCAAGGGATGTTCTCGACCCAGGGATCAAATCCAGGTCTCCTGCATTGCAGGCAGTTTCTTTACCACCTTAGCTACCAGGGATGACCACATTGCTTGGGGCAGAGACAAATATTGCCCCAAGCAGGGAACCACAGCAAACCACATGAAGCTAAAGTCATCTGGGCTGTCATTACAAGCTCCATTCACACAAGTGAATGCATCCAAGTAAACTGGAGGGTGGAGACAATGGTGCCTGGAGACTCGGCTATGTGTCTGCCTGCTACTCTCGTGTATGTAGGAGTCATTTGTGGTGAGTGAGCGTGGCAAACGCCCTGTGATCCAGGAGGAGCCAAGGACCCGTCCACCACAGTCGGGTCCAGGGGACACTCTTAGTCCCACATGACTGGGTGCAAGACTTCATGTGCTCGGGCAAGTGGGCCTTCTGGCAGGGGTAGTCAGAGTAGCTGGTATTCCACAGCACTAGAAAACATCCTCCTTCTTGCAGTTGGTACAACACAGCTTCCTCTTGGTCTCGGCCACTGCCTGCTGCTTCTCCAGCTCCAGTTGCTTCTTCACCTCAGCAATGAGCTGAGAATGGTCCTGCTCCTGTTCTAGGCTCTGCCGCATCTCTGCCTTTTTCAACTCTGCCAGAGGAGGGGAGGGGAGAGGATACTGACTTCATCGCCCATCCCAAGCCATGGGTTCATTCACACCAGGTCAGAAGGTGAATCCTAACAGGTGTGAAACCTTGGGTCGGGGATGCCCTGGTCATATGAGCCCGTGCAGAGAATCACCCAGCTTCCCTGAGCTCCAATGTCTTCATCTGTAAAATGGGCATCCACCACGCTGACCACGAATGTAAGCATGATCATGAACGTCAGTTCTTGAGGATTCTGAAAATGGGGCCCTGCGGTGATTCTGTAGGAAGTACTCACATAAAACCTCTGAAAAATGTCCACTGAATTCACTTTGAAATTTATCATTTGTATAAGCTTTTTTCTCTATCAAATACAGAGTACCTATGATCTGTAGGCACTGTTGTAAACACTTTATAAATGTGAACTCTTTTAATCCTTACTCCAACCTTAAGGAGGTGTATACTCCTAGAATACCCATTTCACAGATGAGGAAACTGAGGCACACAGCTAAGACGAGCAGAGCTGGGGCTACAACTTGGATATATTTCTTTTCTGATGTGTTTAGTGGCAGCAGATCTAATCTTCCAGACAGGGCATCAGGACTGATCATTGGGCTGACAGGACAATGATCAAACTGCTCAGGCTACTGAGATTTCTCTCAGTTTTACAACAGGTCAGAGCTCACAAGCAGGAGAAGCTACCACAGTTGTTGTCATGAATTTGTTGCTGATGTTGGTATTTGGAAGAGAGGAAAACGGGTTTCTGCCAGCTCCTGCTTCATACCTGGTTTCTCCAGGTTAGACTCCCTAAGATGCTGTGTTCTCCCTAAGATTGGTAAGGCGGCCTGGACTACTTTTGACTGAGTGCACATTTGGGCCTAACTCTAGACATGCCAAGAAGTTCCTATCCAAACCTTTGTCAGTGGAGGCCAGGTCAGCAGCACTTACCCAAGTTGTATTTCATGTCCAAGAGCTCCTTTTGCTGCAGCCACTGGATATTCCCCCCCATGCAGTTATATATTTATTCCTCATTCAAATTCTCCATTATTATATTTTTTAATTTTTTTAAATATAAATTTATTTATTTTATTTGGAGGCTAATAACTTTCCAATGTTGTAGTGGTTTTGACATACATAGAGATGAATCTGCCACGGGTGTACATGTGTTCCTCATCCTGAACCCACCCCACACCTCACTTCCCATCCCATCCCTCTGGGTCATCCCAGTGCACCAGCCCCGAGCACCCTGTCTCATGCATCAAAAATGGACTGGTGATTCATTTTGCATGCGATGATATACATGTTTCAATTCCATTCTCCCAAATCATCCCACACTTTCCCTCTCCCAAAGAGTCTAAAATACTGTTCTATACCTTTGTGTCTCTTTCCCTGTCTGTCTCGCATTTAGGGTTATCATTACCATCTTTCTGAATCATATATATATATATGTATATATGCATTAGTATGCTGTATTTGTGTTTTTATTTCTGGCTTACTTTACTCTGTATAATAGGCTCCAGTTTCATCCACCTCATTAGACCTGATTTAAATGTTTTTTGTTGTTGTTGTTGTTGTTTTATAAATTTATTTATTTTAGTTGGGGGCTAATTACTTTACAATATTGTAATAGTTTTTGCCATACATTGACATGAATCAGCCATGGGTTTACATGTGTTCCCCTTCCTGGACCCCCCACCCACCTCCCTCCCCATCCCAGCCCTCTGGGTCATCCCATTGCCCTGGCCCTGAGCCCTTGTCTCATGCATCGAACATGGAATGGTGTTCTGTTTCACATATGATAATATACATGTTTCAATGCTATTCTCCCAGAACGTCCCACCCTCACCTTCTCCCTCAGAGTCCATACAATTGTTCTATGCATCTGTGTCTCTTATTCTGTCTCGCATATAGGGTTATCGTTACCATCTTTCAAATTCCATATATATGCATTAGTATACTGTATTGTTGTTTTTCTTTCTGGCTTACTTCACTCTGTATAATGGGCTCCAGTTTCATCCATCTCAGTAGAACCGATTCAAATGTATTTTTTTAATGGCTGAGTAATATTCCATTGTGTATATGTACCACAGCTTCCTTATCCATTCGTCTGCTGATGGACATCGAGGTTGCTTCCATGTCCTGGCTATTGTAAACAGTGCTGCGATGAACATTGGGGTACACGCGTCTCTTTCAATTCTGGTTTCCTGGGTGTATATGCCCAGCAGTGGGATTGCTGGGTCATATGGCAGTTCTAGTCCCAGTTTTTTAAGGAATCTCCACACTGTTCTCCATAGTGGCTGTACTAGTTTGCTTTCCCACCAACAGTGTAAGAGGGTTCCCTTTTCTCCACACCCTCTCCAGCATTTATTGCTTGTAGACTTTTGGATAGCAGCCATTCTGACTGGTGTGAAATGATACCTCATTGTGGTTTTGATTTGCATTTCTCTAATAGTGAGTGATGTTGAGCATCTTTTCATGTGTTTGTTAGCCATCTGTATGTCTTCTTTGGAGAAATGTCTGTTTAGTTCTTTGGCCCATTTTTTGATTGGGTCGTTTATTTTTCGGGAATTCAGCTGCAGAAGTTGCTTGTATATTTTTGAGATTAATTGTTTGTCTGTTGCTTCATTTGCTATTATTTTCTCCCATTCTGAAGGCTGTCTTTTCACCTTGCTTATAGTTTCCTTTGTTGTGCAAAAGCTTTTCATTTTAATTAGGTCCCATTTGTTTATTTTTGCTTTTATTTCCAATATTCTGGGAGGTGGGTCATGGAGGATCCTGCTGTGATTTATGTCGGAGAGTGTTTTGCCTATGTTTTCCTCTAGGAGTTTTATAGTTTCTGGTCTTACGTTTAGATCTTTAATCCATTTTGAGTTTATTTTTGTGTACGGTGTTAGAAAGTGTTCTAGTTTCATTCTTTTACAAGTGGTTGACCAGTTTTCCCAGCACCACTTGTTAAAGAGATTGTCTTTTCTCCATTGTATATTCTTGCCTCCTTTGTCGAAGATAAGGTGTCCATATGTGCGTGGGTTTATCTCTGGGCTTTCTATTGTGTTCCATTGATCTATATTTCTATCTTTGTGCCAGTACCTTACTGTCTTGATGACTGTGGCTTTGTAGTACAGCCTGAAGTCAGGCAGGTTGATTCCTCCAGTTCCATTAAGGAAACATTATCCTCAATGGTGAAAAATTGAAAGCATTTCCCCTAAAGTCAGGAACAAGGCAAGGATGCCCACTTTCACCACTACTGTTCAACATAGTTTTGGAAGTTTTGGCCACAGCAATCAGAGCAGAAAAAGAAATAAAAGGAATACAGATAGGAAAAGAAGAAGTAAAACTCTCACTGTTTGCAGATGACATGATCCTCTACATAGAAAACCCTAAAGACTCTACTAGAAAATTACTAGAGTTAATCAATGAATATAGTAAAGTTGCAGGATATAAAATTAACACACAGAAATCCCTTGCATTCCTATACTCCAATAATGAGAAAACAGAAAGAGAAATTAAGGAAACAATACCATTCACCATTGCAACAAAAAGAATAAAATATTTAGGAATATATCTACCTAAAGAAACAAAAGACTTATATATAGAAAACTATAAAACACTGATGAAAGAAATGAAAGAGGACACAAAAAGATGGAGAAATATACCGTGGTCATGGATTGGAAGAATTAATATAGTGAAAATGAGTATACTACTCAAAGCAATCTATAGATTCAATGCAATCCCTATCAAGCTACCAATGGTATTGTTCACAGAACTAGAACAAATCATCTCACAATTTGTATGGAAATATAAGAAACCTCGAATAGCCAAAGCAATCTTGAGGTAAATGCATTCTTTTTAATGGCTGAGTAATATTCCATTGTGTATATGTACCACAGCTTTCCTACCCATTTGTCTACTCATTGACATCTAGATTGCTTCCATATCCTGGCTATTATGAACAGGGCTGCAATGAACACTGGGGTATACGTGTCTCTTTCAATTCTGGTTTCCCCTTTGTATCTCAATCCTCAGCCTGTGGATCTGTATGGAGACAGAAAGACTTATAAAGTGCATCTGGGCGTTTGCTGTCAATAGGGCTTGGAAGCTCCAGCTATCACGATAGGGTTAATGTCATGTGTTGAGTCAAAGAGCGGGAAGCCTGGTCTCTGCTCGCCTCCCCCAGATGGTTGTCAGTTGGTTAATTCAAATTCATGAGAAATTCTGCTTAAAAAAACAAACAAACAAATAAAAAACAAATACCAGTGGTCCATCTTTTCTAAGAGATGCTCCAGTAAAAGCCATTTAAAGTCAAAAAGACCAGATTTTCAAAATAAATAGTACAGTGAGTGACCTACTTATGAACAGGTTCCATTCCTAGAGCATGTTCCTAAGTCCAATTTCTTTGTAGAAGTCCAACAAAGTTAGCCTAAGCAACCAACTAACACAATCAGCTAGATAGTACAATACCAGGTACATCACTGCTGCTTTTATGCTTTCTTATGGACATCCTGGGCTTGAAATAAAGATACTGTAATACTGCACTCTGTACAGTAAAGCACACAAAGCACAACGACTTGTAGAGGATGTGTGCGGGTGACGATGTACGCCAGGGAGGTGAACTAACTTACAGGATTAAACATGCAAACATTCACGTCTTTCAAAATTCCCAACTTGAAGGTTCACACATAAGACACTTCAGTTCCATTCAGCCCCTCAGTCATGTCCAGCGCTCTGCAACTCCGTGAACTGCAGCACGCCAGTCCTCCCTGTCCATCACCAACTCCCGAAGTCCACCCAAACCCATGTTCTTTGAGTCGGTGATGCCATCCAACCATCTCATCCTCTGCCGTCCCCTTCTTCTCCTGCCTTCAATCCTTCCCAGCACCAGGGTCTTTGCAAATGAGTCAGCTCTTTGCATCCAGTGGCCAAAGTATTGGACTTTCAGCTTCAGCATCAGTCCTTCCAATGTACGCCCAGGACTGATCTCTTTAGCATGGGCTGGTCGGATCTCCTGCAGTCCAAGGGCCTCTCAAGTGTCTTCTCCAACACTACAGCTCAAAAGCTTAAATTCTTCTGTTCTCAGCCCTCTTGTTATCCCAATTCTCACATCCACACACGCCCACTGAAGAAACCATAACCTTAACTAGACTGACCTCTGTTGACAAAGTGATGTCTCTGTTTTTTAATATGCTGTCAAGCTTGGTCATAACTTTCCTTTCAAGGTGCTGGGAAAGCTGGTCAACCACTTGTAAAAGAATGAAACTAGAACACTTCCTAACACCATACACAAAAATAAACTCAAAAAGGAGTAAGCATCTTTTAATTTCATGTCTGCAAACAGCATCTGCAGTGATTTTGGAGCCCAGAAAATGTAAGTCAGCCACTGTTTCCACTCTTTCCCCATCCATTTGCCAAGAAGTGATGCCAGCAGATGGCATGATCTTAGTTTTCTGAATGTTGAGCTTTAAGCCAACTTACAGAAAAATACATATGCATACGTGAATTAGAAAAAGACCTTATGGTTAACAATACCTCTGAGAAAGGGTGGAGAATGAAATATGAATTCAATCAAGACTGTAGATTTTTGTGTGTCTAGGCATCCATTTCACTTCATTCTAAGAAGACATGTATGCACTGTTTGTAAAATGAGAAAAGAAAAGTAAAACAGCAAGCTGCAAATTAATTTTTAAAAATAATGCCAAATGGAACGTGTCAGACCTCTAGGATACAGTGGCCAGGCAACCAAGGGGAAGTAAACAAATAAAACAAGGACTATTTTTCTCCTGTCCATGTGGCAAAAAAAGAGCTGGTGCCATGGAGTGCAGAGTAGGGAGGCTCGGTACATTTCACAGCCTGTCTGTTCTGATATCTCGTCCTCTTGGAAGACTGAGGCTGCTGCTGCTAGCTTTGCTGCTGCTTCTGCTGGTGCTGCATCTTCTGCATGTGCCTCTTTTGGGAGGACGTTTGAAACTTACTTGATGAGTTCCACACAACCTGCTGCATGGCCAGGGCAGTCTCCTTTGGTAAAACTGGCCTCTGCTTTTTCACTGGGTTTCTCATGCTCCTGCTGTTGCTGCTGGTGGTGGTGGTTGCTGGGCCGTGACTGTGCAGACGGTGCCATTGGTGGGCGTGACCCCAGCCGTGGAAGTTTGGGAGGATGAGTGGGTGAGGACCAGCATTTCGGGGGGAGACTGGCTGCCCACTGTTGTGGATGATGGAGCTTCACCTACGACGGAAGCCAACACATGAAAAAACAAAACAGAAAGTAGACGGGACTCAGGCTGACCTGCAGGGTCTCCAGGTCAGTGAGTTCTAGGTGACCATCCCAGGCTGTCATGCCAAGGGCCTCCCCATGAATGGGCATATTCTTGCTTCATATGCTTAGGCCACTTCTTCAGCATGTGCAACTTCAAATATCAGACTCCTTGGGTTACTCAAATGTGGGCTTGCTCACATTTGAGAAACTTGTCAAGGCCTCTGAGGGACTGAGGCCAACATGACCCACCCCTTGGCCTGGAGTTGCCCACCTGTTAGTCGATGACCCACTGGCTGAACAGAATCGCTGCAAGTACCTTGTTTCACAGTTAGAGTTCAGTAAGCACTTTGAGAAAGACTTAGCCAAAGTCCGTCTGGTCATTAACAGGAATCCTTTGCTTGGACAGGAAACCTACAGAGCATGTACCCCAAGGAACCAGACAGCCTCCCAGTGGCCAAAGCACTGAATACCAATGAACCACCCAGAATGAAGAGTGTTCCCTTTCATCTCTTCTAATTCCTTCCCGAAGAGTCTCAGTGTGGTCCTGGCAGTCTTGACACCTACCACTCAAGGGAACTCCACACCAAGGACAGAACCATCCCCAGCACAATGGTATTTATGGAGACTTTAGAAGCCTTGCTTTCGTTTTGACTGTAGTTCTCCATTTTGCATCTTTTATGCACAGCACAAAATACTGTTTTCCCTACTGTGTGCTAGTTAAGTTTCAGTTCCAAATTGAGTTCATTTTTTTTTTAAACAGCTGCTGCTTCAGATAAAAAATATATACTAGGGCAATAAGTGAACAAGCAGGTTTTGGGAATGACAAAAATAATGACTACGAGTGGCTGAGTTTGAAAAATGCTGCCTTTTGGAGTGCATCTACTGGGAGAAAATGAGCTATGAGAGTGGAGGGCAGGATTTCAACAGACAGCAGGGAAAATTTGGAAGAGAACAGTTTTAGCCAAGACATGCCCAGGAATAGGCAGAATTTTGGAGGGTGAGGTCAGGCAGTGAGAAGGGCTGGCCCGGGGGTGACCACAGGAGTGTTCATCTGTAAGCGAAGGGGTCCGTTACGACTGCAGGGGCCCCAGGCACTGGACAGATGAACATCCATCCCCAGAGAGGATTCCCTCAGGTTCACACAAAAAAACACGGATGCAAGTCAGCATCCTTGGTCTCAGACGATGTGCCTGGACATAAAACTAGGTTTAATAAGGACTGAAAGTGAGTTCGCTCCGTCGTGTCCAACTCTTTTGCAACCTCATGGACTGTAGCCCTCCAGGCTCCTCTGTCCATGGGATTTCCCAGGCAAGAATACTGGAGTGGGTTGTTATTTCTTTCCCCAGGGTATCTAACCAACCCACGGAAAGAAACCTGGGCCTCCAGGATTGCATGCAGATTCTTTATTATCTGAGTCACCAAGCAAGCCCTTAATGACAACACCTTTTTTGGGGGGCTCAGCATGCTTCCACTGCATGACTCCATGCCTGTCATTTTTAGATTTCTGTCACCCAGAAAAGACGTGAGTTCTTGATTATTCTAGGGGAAATTTTCAGTTAACTGTTGTTCTAGGAAAACCAAGGAGTGTGAAAGGAGAAGAGTGCTGACAGGCTGACTTTTCCACCCGAGGGGGGAGGGGGTCTTGGTGGTTACACAACTGACTGGCCCTCTTGCTCCTCCGGGGAAGAATTCAGCCCAAGGCCTGGGCCAGAACACAGGGTGGGACTGAGAGAAGATCTCTACCTAGAGTGAGGTTGCCCCCACCCGTTCCCAGGACAACCTTTCAGATATCGGTCACAGCCTCTGCCCCTTCCCCTTGCAGGGGCAGAAGTGGCTTTGAGCTTGCCCCTTTTAAAAGGCAGAGATCCCACAGGCAAGACTTCTAACTTGCAAAAGCAACGTTAGTGCCTCTCTTTTCTGCCATGTGATTAAGAAATATACTGTCCTTGTGGATAAGCTAGTCTGATACCTTCTTGGGCAAAGGGCAACCACAAAAAGGCCCTTTCTCCCTCTCATCTTGCAAAAGTAAACAACTGGCTTTGTAGAGTGGTAACTTCTCTGGAAGAGTCCCATTCGGGCTCTTTTTCAAATTAAAATAACAAACAAACAAACAACAACAACAAAGCAGGAGTATGCAATCTGAAAACTTTCCAGGCTTGACACACTTTGGGGGAGTTTTCATTTAGTCACTAAAACGCTTTAATTTCTAAAGGATATGGAAGGTTTACTGGGACGGTGGGGAGGAAGAGGAAAGGCCATGGAAAATTCCATTTGTCCTAAAAATTTTGGAGTATATACTCACCTGCAGTCTCAAAAAGAAGTGACCTTCTTAAAAGTCAACACTCCAAAGGCGACCCCACCCAACTAGCCTACTTATATCAGACTTAGGTTACTGTCTTGTACATTAAAAAAGGACTTTTTCAGAGAAGGCTGGTAACGACTGATATGACACATGTAAGTGGAGTCAAGGTCCTGAAGCGAGCTCCATTAGCCTCTGCTCTGGCATCTCTAGCTAGAAAAGCCATCTTTCGATCTGAGGATTCAGTTTCTCTGTATAAGCTGCACTTCTAACTGAAGATCACTTGGAGGTCACCAAGCACTCTTCAAAGCACCAGTCACTTAATAAACACATAAGTGAAATCACACCTTTGAAAAGATGCTCAACTGCAGAGTCTGACAGGAAGCCAATTCTTCAAGACCGAAATCATCCTCAGGTGGCTCTGGATTTCAACTTCTGTGAAGTTCCTCTAACTGACCTGTTGTTTCAGAATCATCCTCTACATAAAATTCCCACCACGTTCAGAGGATCCTAGAGAAACTTCCTTCCGACACCAGTGAGAGGAACAGCTCAGCTTCATTTTATCACCTGGAGTGCCTTGTATTTGTGGGGGGGGGCATGAGCTCTTTTAAAGCACTCATATGTTTTTTCCCTTTTCATTTCAACTGCAGGAAGCTCAGGGCCAAAAGGGAAGAGTGACTTTGCTAATTCTGAAGGCTGACATAGTTATTTCTGTATGTAAAATTTCCCTACATCTCTCACTATTTCATGTTCATTTTTCTCGGTGTCTTGATTTCCATTTTATCAGTATATCTGAAATCCTTTCCGGAAGCATTGAAAAAATCCACAACTAAACAAACAGTCTACTTCAGAAAGAAAGGAATAGTTTAAATCTATCACTCATAGGAACACTGCCATCTGGGACCCAACAATTCCACAAACTCCATGGTAAAAATGCTACTCCTGTTGCTTTCTGCAGCATCAGAAGTGGTCCCTCAAACCGCAATCCACACAGAATTGGATGTTTCAGATGCCACTCATAATTTTAAGGGATGAGGTGGTGATCCATCCTTCCTGACCGACTCAACTGCTCTCTATCATCCTACCCTGCATCACGGAGAGATATTCCATCCTCTTTCAATGAATTCCAGGAACTGAGGTTCAGCAACAGTTCACAATGATACAAACTCAGAGGATAAAAGCTCAAAACCCATCCCCCCTCCTGCTTTAAGCAGTGAGACTAAGAAAACCCCAGGGCACACAGAACTGAGAAGATGGGTCCTATCAGAAGCTGCCCGTTGTCTGTTTTGTCACTAAGTCGTGTCCAGCTCTTTTGTGATCCCATGGACTATATAGACCACCAGACTCTTCTGTCCATGTAATTCTCCAGGGAAGACTACTGGAGTAGGTTGTCACTGCCTTCTGGGGATCTTCCCAATCCAAGGATCAAATTTGCATCTCCTGCATTGGCAAGCAGATTCTTTACCACTGAGCTACATAATTAAAACTGGCTATCCGTGTATGTAACTCACAAAGTACAAGAGGTTTTACGGCTACAATCTCCAACTTGTTCTTAGGCCATGTTTCTCCTGGGCTCTTAATTAATTCTTATCTTTCTTGGGCATATCAACAGCCACTTGCCAAGCCAGCAGAGAAATTCACTGACTGCTTCACCAACGGGCCAAATATCTTTTAAATCATTCCTATGTTCCACTGGTATGGATCTAACAGAAGCAGAAGATATTAAGAAGAGGTGACAAGAATACACAGAAGAACTGTACAAAAAAGATCTTCACGACCCAGATAATCATGATGGTGTGATCACTCACCTAGAGCCAGACATCCTGGAATGTGAAATCAAGTGGGTCTTAGAAAGCATCACTATGAACAAAGCTATTGGAGGTGATGGAATTTCAGTTGAGCTATTTCAAATCCTCAAAGGTGATGCTGTGAAAGCGCTGCACTCGATATGCCAGAAAATTTGGAAAACTCAGCAGTGGCCACAGGACTGGAGGAGGTCAATTTTCATTTCAATCCCAAAGAAAGGCAATGGCAAATAATGCTCAAACTACCGCACAATTGCACTCATCTCACAGGCTAGTAATATAATGCTCAAAATTCCCAAGCCAGGCTTCAGCAATACGTGAACTGTGAACTTCCAGATGTTCAAGCTGGTTTTAGAAAAGGCAGAGGAACCAGACATCAAATTTCCAATATCCACTGGATCATCCAAAAAGCAAGAGAGTACCAGGAAAACATCTATTTCTGCTTTATTGACTATGCCAAAGCCTCTGACTGTGTGTATCACAATAAACTGTGCAAAATTCTGAAAGAGATGGGAATACCAGACCATCTGACCTGTCTCTTGAGAAACCTGTATGCAGGTCAGGAAGCAACAGTTAGAACTGGACATGGAACAACAGACTGGTTCCAAATAGGAAAAGCAGTATGTCAAGGCTGTATATTGTCCCCCTGCTTATTTAACTTCTCTGCAGAGTACATCATGAGGAACGCTGGGCTGGAAGAAACACAAGCTGGAATCAAGATTGTTGGGAGAAATATCAATAAACTCAGATATGTGGATGACACCACCCTTATGGTAGAAAGTAAAGAAGAACTAAAGAGCCTCTTGATGAATTTGAAAGAGGACAGTGAAAAAGTTTGCTTAAGGCTCAACGTTCAGAAAACTAAGATCATGGCATCTGGTCCCATCACTTCATGGGAAATTAATGGGGAAACAGTGGAAAGAGTGTCAGACTTCATTTTTTGGGCTCCAAAATCACTGCTGCTGGTGATTGCAGCCATGAAATTAAAAGATGCTTACTCCTTGGAAGGAAGGTTATGGCCAACCTAGATAGCATGTTTAAAAGCAGAGACATTACTTTGCCAACAAAAGTCCGTCTAGTCAAGGCTATGGTTTTTCCAGTGGTCATGTATGGATGTGAGTGTTGGACGCTGAAGAAAACTGAGTGCCGAAGAATAGATGATTTTGAACTATGGTGTTGGAAAAGACTCTTGAGAGTCCCTTGGACTACAGGAGATCCAATCAATCCATCCTAAAAGAGATGAATCCTGGGTGTTCATTTGAAGGTCTGATGTTGTAGCTGAAACTCCAATACTTTGGCCACCTCATGCGAAGTGTTGACACATTGGAAAAGACCCTAATGCTGGGTAGGATTGGGGGCGGGAGGAGAAGGGGACGACAGAGGGTGAGATGGATGGATGGCATAACCGATTCGATGGACATGGGTTTGGGTAGACTCCGGGAGTTAGTGATGGACAGAGAGGCCTGGTGTGCTGCAATTCATGGGGTCACAAACAGTCAGACACGAATGAGCAACTGAATTGAACTGGACTGATGTTCCACTGTAGGGTCTCCCAACATGCCTGGGGTGTCTCAAGTTTGAAAGAAGCCACTGCTGGTTCAGTCCCTAACAGCAGTAAAGGGAGAACTGCTAAGACTCAGGCAGCAGTTCACAACTAGGTGAGATTTAGCTTTGTCAAGACACTTTTGAAGTCCTCCACTGGGTAGATGCTACTGACATCCGGTTGGTAAAGACCAGGGATACTGCTAAACATCCTTCAATAAACAGGACAAAGAACTGTCCAGCATAAAATGTCAATAGCGCCAAGGTTGAGAGGCCTTGGGCCCATGTCAGCTAAATGCAAATATGGCAGAAAACAGGCTCTGGTGCGCATCATACAATGCCCCTTGGATTTCTACAGACCTGAAGAAGAACTCAGCAGTCTGGTGCCTCTCACCCGGAAAACCTTACACTCTAGTAAGAAAATGTATTTTGAGATGCCTGGGCAGTGTGAGGGAAGGTAAGGGAGAATAAACTCATCAAGGTCTTTGAACTGAACGCTTTTCTCAATTTCAGCCCTGTCCAACGTCTTAGCATTGATAACCACTTGAGGCATGTAAGTGAACATATTGGAAAGGAAACTGCTTAGGTTCAAAATGACCTGACTGCTGGAAGCACCTATTACTTTCTAAGAGACTTCTTCTCCTGTGCTCAAAATCAACCACATTGGGTATCAAGAAGGTTAACGGTAGGCAGGCCCAGCTCAAGTCCTTGTCCTGCTCAGTAACTAGCTAGGTGACTTGGAGATACCCCAAGCTTTGTTGTGCACACTTCATGATGTCTGAGGGTGACATGACATGTGATAGTATAAATGGCAATGTGGCATTCTAAAACCAAATCAAGAAAGCAGAAACTGATACAGTCACTTACCCTCCTGCTTGGGAGATGTTTCTTTGGGTTCCTTCCTAGGTTTTCGACTCTCCAGTGCAGAAAGGTCTTCCCTTAAATCTGTGACAAATCCGCTCTCTGAATCAGAATCCAGGCCCAAATGCACTCTTGGGGAGTCAGTCTCACCTTTTCCCTTCAGCTTATCCTTTGTGGGATGAGGAAAGAATTTTGCTTTGTCTGAAAAGTCCTTCTCAAGCTGGGGGCTCATCTTCTCCTTGACTGATCTTGGCTTTCTCACTGGCTGGTGACATGCTTTCAGCTCCTCTTCTATCTCTACTGGGTTTGCCAATTTGCACTTTCTTCTTTTCTTTTTTTTTTTTTTTGAAAGCAGATGGCTCTTTTCCCATCTGAGACAATTCTGTGTCTTCAGCAACTTCTGGCTCATTCTTGGACCTCTGCTCCTCATCACTGATAGGGTCACTTTCGCTACTATCTGACTTCTCTGTATTCCTGGAATCGCTGGGCTTGACAGTCATATAAACAGCTTCTGAGATTTCATTTATGCCTACATTAAAAAAAAGAAAGAAAGAAAACAGGATGTAGCATGCTCACAGAAAAAGGAGCAGGACCAGAAAACCACAAATATTTAACATGCTCAATGCTGAAATTAAAAAAAAAAAAAATCACATTGCCTCACACTGTCCTGGTGGCGTTAGCAGTAGACTTAAGTTGCAGGTGAATACAAGTAACAAATGGAACTTGCCTGGAGAGTGTTCCAGTTACTGACATTCAAAAATGACATCGGACCAAACCACGTGCATTTCTCGTTTATACAGAGCTCAATCTTGGCAGCATAGGTAAGTACTGGGAAACATAGAATGGGAGGGATGGAAGGGAACACTACACCGGATTTGTTAAAACTGATCAATTTTCAGTTCAGTTGAGTTCAGTCCCTCAGTCTCGTCAGACTCTTTGCGACCACATTAACAGCAGCACTCAAGGCCTCCCTGTCCACCACCATCTCCCGGAGTGCACTTAAACTCATGTCCATTGAGTCGGTGATGCCATCCAACCATCTCGTCCTCTGTCGTCCCCTTCTCCTCCCGCCCCCAATCCTACCCAGCATTAGGGTCTTTTCCAATGAGTCAACCCTTTGCATGAGGTGGCCAAAGTATTGGAGTTTCAGCTGCAACATCAGACTTTCCAATGAACACCCAGGATTGATGTCTTTTAGGATGGGTTGATTGGATCTCCTTGCAGTCCAAGGGACTCTCAAGAGTCTTCTCCAACACCACAGTTCAAAAGCATCAATTCTGCAGTGCTCAGCTTTCTTCACCGTCCAACTTTCACAACCATACATGACCACTGGAAAAACCATAGCCTTGACTAGACGGACTTTTGTTGGCAAAGTAATGTCTCTGCTTTTAAACATGCTATCTAGGTTGGCCATAATGTTCCTTCCAAGGAGTAAGCGTCTTTTAATTTCATGGCTGCAGTCACCATCAGCAGTGATTCTGGAGCCAAAAAAAGTAAAGTCTGACACTGTTTCCACTGTTTCCCCATCTATTTCCCATGAAGTGATGGGACCAGATGCCATGATCTTAGTTTTCTGAACATTGAGCTTTAAACCAACTTTTTCACTCTCCTCCTTCACCTTCATCAAGAGGCTCTTTAGTTCTTCTTCACTTTCTGCCATAAGGGTGGTGTCATCTGCATATCTGAGGTTATTGATATTTCTCCCGGCAATCTTGATTCCAGCTTGTGTTTCTTCCAGCCCAGCGTTTCTCATGATGTGCTCTGCAGAGAAGTTAAATAAGCAGGGGGACAATATACAGCCTTGACGTACTCCTTTTCCTATTTGGAACCAGTCTGTTGTTCCATGTCCAGTTCTAACTGTTGCTTCCTGACCTGCATACAGGTTTCTCAAGAGACAGGTCAGATGGTCTGGTATTCCCATCTCTTTCAGAATGTTGCACAGTTTATTGTGATCCACACAGTCAAAGGCTTTGGCATAGTCAATAAAGCAGAAATAGATGTTTTTCTGGAACTCTCTTGCTTTTTCGATGATGCAGCGGATATTGGCTTTGCTTCATGAGCTACAAAATACTGTATATTTAACAATTGAAACACTTGGCTTCGATTTTCCTAAAGAAATGTAGAAATTTCTATTTCATATATGAAGTGGTTTTCATGCTTGAGGTGTGAAACTCTCTGTATTTCACCCAAGAAAACTTGCATGAAGCTCTTCAGTATGAAATATGGAATTCTGTATATTTTGCATTGGAAAATCTGGGGACATATTTTCTCATGTGAGATACAAAATGTCAGTTATTCACATGTGAATATTTGTGTCAGATTTTGACATATAAAATATGCAATTTTCCGTGATTCAGAAATTGATATCTGGGCCAGGCAGTCAAATATAGAATCAACTATATTTCATATATGAAAATCTGGCCACAGATTTCCCTATTGAAGTTTGGAATTCTCTGGATTTCACTTTTGAAAATCTGCATGAAGGCTGCCTTGCATGATATATAGAATAATCTATATTTCACACATGAGAATCTGGGTGCCAATATTTCTACATGAATTGCGTAAATAACTGGAGTGACATTTGTATTTCTAGGTTTTGATTTTCCCATATGAAAAATGCACCTCTGTATATGTCACATATGAGACTCTGGAAGCCATTTTTTTTTCAGCGTAATATATGAAATTCTCTGTATTTTATTTATGAATATCTGCATGTCTGTATTACTACAAGAAGTTTTGAAATGCTGTGTATTTCACATCAGAAAATCTGGGCATCCATTTTCCTATATTAAATATGAATTTCACAAATTTTCCAACATCTACATCACAGCACAGTTTTCATTACATAAATTATGGACTTATTTATATTTCACATGTGAAAATCAGGGTGCAGATTTTCCTGCATGAATGATGGCATTATCTCTGTTTCTCATGTGAAAATCTGGGCACCAATTTCTTTTTTGTTGTTTGTTTGGTTGGTTTTTGCTCACAATAAACATTTTAACAGAAATAGATGCATTGTTTCATTAAAAAAATGTGAAAGATTATGTCTAAGTAGATGTAAAGACTGGAAGGAAATCTACTCCATCTTTTCAGTAGTCAAAAAACAAACAAACAAAGAAACAAACAAAAAAAACCTGATGCCTAGTCCAAACTGAAGGGGCAGAATGGCACGAAGTTCAGTTCCCAAGACTTGTTAGTTCTAGAGCATTCTTTTTTTTTTTTTTTCTTTTTGACGAAAATGTAAGTAGTTTATTTTCAGGTAACTTTTATTTTTTAATATAAATTTATTTATTTTAATTGGGCGCTAATTACTTTACAATATCTAAGTGGTTTCTGAATACATTGACATGAATCCGCCACGGGTGCACATGTGTTCCCCATCCTGAGGCCCCTTCACTCCTCCCTCCCCATCCCATCCTTCTGGGTCCTCCCAGTGCCCCAGCCCCGAGCACCTTGTCTCATGCATCAAATCTGGCCTGGCATATGATATGATAAGGCATATGATCTGGGTTGACATATGATAATATACATGTTTCAAGGTCATTCTCCCAAATCATTCCACCCTTGCAATCTCCCACAGAGTCCAAAAATCTGTTCTATACATCTGTGTCTGTTTTGCTGTCCTGCATATAGGGTTATCGCTAGCATCTTTCTAAATTCCTTATATATGTGTTAGTATACTGTATTGGTGTTTTGCTTTCTGATTTACTTCACTCTGTATAATAGGCTCCGGTTTAATCCACCTCGTTAGAAGGGATTCAAATGCATTCATTTTAATGGCTGAGTAATATTCCATTGTGTATATGTATCACAGATTTCTTATCCACTCGTCTGCTGATGGCCATTTGGGTTGCTTCTGTGTCCTGGCTATTATAAACAGGGCTTCGATGAATATTGGGGTACACATGTCTCTTTCCGGAGAAGGCAATGGCACCCTACCCCAGTACTCTTGCCTGGAAAATCCCCTGGACGCAGGAGCGTGGTAGGCTACAGTCCAAGGTGTCGCTAAGAGTCGGACACGACTGAGCGACTTCACTTTCACTTTTCCCTTTCATGCATTGGAGAAGGAAATGGCAGCCCACTCCAGTATTCTTGCCTGGAGAATCCCAGGGAAGGCGGAGCCTGGTGGGCTGCCGTCTATGGGGTCGCACAGAGTCGGACACGACTGAAGCGACTTAGCAGCAGCAGCAGCAGCATGTCTCTTTCAGTTCTGGCTTCCTCGGTGTATATGCCCATCAGTGGGTTCACTGTGTTATATGGCAGAACCACCACACTGTTCTCCATAGTGGCTGTACTAGTTTGCATTCCCACTGAGAGTGTAAGAGGGTTCCTTTTTCTCCGTACACTCTCCAGCATTTATCGTTTGTAGATTATTGGATGGCAGGCATTCTGACCAGTGTGAGATGCTACCTCGTTGAGGTTTTGATTTGCATTTCTCTGATAATGAGTGATGTTGAGCATCTTTTCATGTGTTTGTTAGCCATCTGTATGTCTTCTTTGGAGAAATGTCTGTTTAGTTCTTTGGCCCAATTTTTGATTGGTTCGCTTATTTTTCTGGACTTGAGCTGCAGGTGTTGCTTGCATACTTTTGATATTAATTCTTTGTCAGTTGGTTCGTTTGCTATTAGTTTCTCCCATTCTGAAGGCAGGCTTTTCCCCTTGCTTCTAGTCTCCTTTGTTGTGCAAAAGCTTTTAAGTTTCATTAGGTCCCATTTATTTATTTTTGCTTTTATTTCCATTATTCTTGGAGGTGGGTCATAGAGGATCCTGCTGTGAATTGTGTCGGATAGTGTTTTGCCTATGTTTTCCTCTAGGACTCTTATAGTTTTATAGTTTGTGGTCTTACATTCAGATCTTCAATCCATTTTGAGTTTATTTTTGTGTACGGTGTTAGAAAGTGTTCTAGTTTCATTCTTTTACAAGTGGTTGACCAGTTTTCCCAGCTCCACGTATTAAGGAAATTGTCTTTTCTCCATTTTATATTCTTTCCTCCTTTGTCACAGATAAGGTGTCCATAGGTGCATGAATTTATCTCTGGGCTTGCTATTGCGTTCCATTGACCTATGTTTCTGTCTCCATGCCAGTACCATACTATCTTGATGACTGTTACTTTGTAGCATAGCCTGAAGTCAGGCAGGTTGATTCCTCCTATTCCATTCTTCATTCTCAAGATTTCTTTGGCTATTCGAGGTTTTTTGTATTTCCATACAAATTGTGAAATTATTTTTTCTAGTTCTCTGAAAAATACCGCTGGTAGCTTGATAGGGATTGCATTGAATCTATAGATTGCTTTGGGTAGTATACTCGTTTTCACTATATTGATTCTTCTGATCCATGAACACGGTATATTTATCCATCTATTTGTGTACTGTTTGATTTCTTTCATCAGTGCTTTATACTTTTCTATATGTAGCTCTTTTTTCTCTTTAGGTAGATTGAGATTTTTAAAGGCATAAGCCACACTTCTTGCATGGCTCTGCAGTAAAACATACTCTGCTTTAAACTTTAATGTTTCGATATTGCTTGGCCCAAGGTTGTTGGGTACAGGGGTATTTAGTTACAGTAACACCTTGTCTCTTAAGTCTATGGAGGTTAACAGAATCTCTCGAGATAATGTCTCACTTCAAAACCACATACACTCATAAAAGGATGAGCAGTTTTTTTCTTGTGTGTGAAGCAAGTTAACAGACACTGAGAGCTCTCCTAGTTACCAGGTGAATTTAGGACAAAGTGTGACAAAGTTTTTCATCAGGTCTTACTTGAGGACTACTCATTATTTTGGAAACTTTGTCATGAGCTGATTTGCTAGGATATATAGAGCGAGTATATCTTTTATCTTTTCCATCGTTTAGTAGTTTGCTTCTCATGTGTGTCACATTATGTTTTAATATGTGCATACATTTTCATACTGTAAAATATAGGGAATTCCATTCTCAATTTGGAAAGTTTGTGGTGAGATATTCACAGGCGAAATGCAGCGAATTCTGTATTTCATTCAGGAAATCTACATGCATGTATTCAGATGTGAAATACCAACTTCCATGCTTCACATAGAACACTTTTGCCCTCATGTCTAAATGTGATACAGACATGGAATTCTCTCTGTTGAGAGAAATTTATACAGAGATGCTAAGGATAGCGCCCCACCAAGGGCCACGGCTCTCCATTGCCAGAGGAATTGAAGTCTGTCCATTGATCGTGCAGAGGCCCTTTCAAAGTGTTTCTGTTCTCATCCAGCCTCCCCGTGAGAACACAGCCCAGCCTACACCATCAGCCCAGGCCTGTGGGACTGGGAGGGGTGAGAGGATCAACCCAAGACACCCTTTTAAGGAGTGATGTTTCAAACTGACAAACTGCATGTAGCAGGTGCTTATGCTACAGTGCCACCAGTCTCCCAAACCTTACAGAAAAGGGCAAGCTGTGCTCAGATGCCTGGTGATGTCGAGGATAGAATGGTCCTGCACTTGAGAAGGACAGAAAACCCTTTGTAGCTGGGTGTCCTAGGGGCTGTGCATAGCCCCTCTTCTGTGCCTGGGAATCTGGCCCACTCCATTTCTCTGCTCCTTCGCATCCTCCCTGACTGCACCCAGGTGCTTTGTTCTTGCCTCTCCTTTCTGCTCAGGGATCCATGTTTACACTAACAAGCCTGTTTACACTTCTAGCTTGCTCTGTCGGTGAGATCCCTGGGCTTTTTTCCATGGTGTCAGTGCTTCTGCTGCCCTATGATCTTTACATCTTACACAAGCTCTTTCGCGTTTTCAGTGTCCATTCTTCCATCCCCCAGCCAGACCAGTTCAGACAGCTCACACACACACATTTGTGTCAGCGCACATGTGTGTGCATGCTCACCCACCCACCTACCCACATACACACACAAACAATCCTGAAAAGAAACTTGCACATATGTGCAACTAATTGCTTACTTGTCCAGTGTAATGGACTTTGGTAAGCACCCCTCTTTTTTTGGCCCAGTTATTATTATTTTTTTCCCTCACTAGTTGATCAAATCAGCATCCTATTCTACTTCTATGATAATCCTGGAAGGTGAATGGGATTTTCTCATGAGGGGGACTGACATTCAAAGAGTTTGGCAGGGCTGGAAGTCCTCACTGTGGACGGTTGAGTGACGTGTGCCTCTGATCTCTACTCCCATCACAACAGACTGGTTCACAGTGCCAATCATGTTGGCATCATTCCATTCCCTGTGCTTTCCTTCCAGAAAAAGCACAGAAATAGCAAGGGGCTTTGAACTTGTACTTGATCATGCAAGCCCCTTTCCCCAGGCTATAGAAGGTCACTGAGGACAAGAATTCTTTAACAAATTCCTATTCACAGAAAGGCAAGCCCCAACTCTTACTGCCTGAGTGATGCTTCACTTAAAATCATGAAGAAATTCTGCATGGGTAATGTCAGGTTAACGATCACTGCAAGAAGTGGTAATAGTCAATGTCCTCCTTTTCTGCAGCAGTGTTTATAGAACACTTAACAATCAACCCCAAATCTCTCCTGACAGACGAAAAATTTTCTGACAGATGCATTCCTGCAACATCTTTGCCTTTTGTGATCCTGATTCATATTCTCATTTCAACGAGTGATATTCTTGCCCAACGGGCATTTCTGTAAGTATGTGGGTATTGTTGTTTCCAAACGTGGGTCACTGTTAACTATTCCTGCAATAAAGCATTTCTTGCTGTTCACAAATATCGTGTATCTCTTAAAAAAAAAAAAAGTCACAATTCAAGATGTTGGAAACATTTGATCCAGGAATGAAAGAAATCATCCAATTCACACACAATCTGACAAAGACACACAAACTTAAAAAACAAAAGTGAATACAAGCAATACAATTCATGTATGTTGAATAGGGCCATGCAAGAACTGACATAGCTATTGCAGCAGAGCTATGTATAATGGCACAGGCATCGGTGCCACATCAAAGAAGACAGGAGTCATAGGCAGACCCACGGGAAGAAACATCAACTCACATTCATGGGCAGGCACAACAGAGACACCCAATCTTCATTCTAAACAGAGGAAAACATGAACATATCCAGGGAACAGGAAACAAATGCAGCTCAGGGTGATTGAGCCAGAATGCTCAAGAAATTATCAGTAATCCGCCAAGTCTCACACGCATTGATATTCAGTGGAAGAAAACCTTACACAACACGTCCAAGTGTGCAGTCAAATCTAATAGCGCCTAGACCTTAGGGCCCAAGTGAAAGCCCGAAAGACATGGGGACACATGTCATGGCAAGTTTCCAGAGAATGACCATCAAGTCAACCATGCATAGTTCAGGTTTACTAACCGATCCATGACTATCTCTTCACTCTTCACTCCACGACAGGTTAGAGCTAAAGCCACCCCTGGTACTGAAGCACTGGTACTGAAGACAGGATATAGTAGGTGTTGGGGAACCCTGTCCTTAACGTTTCTTGTCTATAACTTCTTTGAAATGCCTTACTAAAACTTCTGAATGTGGATAACTACCATGCAGCCCCTAGAATGAGCCCAGTCTAATGTCCCCCAAAACATGCACCAATACACCATCCCACACCCACAGCAGAGTTATTACAGCATAGTTTCTGCTTTGTGTTGTTTTGTTTTGAACTGGCGCTGAGAAAGACAGGTACCAGCCTGCCGGAGCCCCCAGGATCCTTTGAAGATTACAGATTAAGAAAGTAAGAAGATATGTTTCCATTGTTTGCTGCACTGCTTGTACAGAAAGCACCCAGAGAACGACAAGCCTTGCCTTCTGGAACTGTAGATGCTCCTCTGTAGAAGGGGAATACTAGGGTGAAGATATTCAAATGCAAAAGTTGGCCCTGAGCAGGAGATCTCATTCAGTGCACCTTGAAGGGGGCATACATAAACCCATGAACTTTGACGTTCATCCTTTACCCTTTGCCCTCCAAAGAGATGCTGCTGTCGGGAGACAATTTTTGGAGTGAGAACTCCATGTGAGACAGAAATATCACCCACAGAAATGCCCACGTTGGAGCCATTGTATCTGAGGTGAGAGGACAAACGTTGACCTCTCCCTACTCCCTTTGTGCCAGTCTGTCCTTTGCCCAATCCAGAGGTGGACGTGATTCCGGAAAGCAGCCATCTACCTGGAAAGGGCCACCCTAAGTTCGACCAGTCCCTCTGTAAGCTCTGTATTCTCCAGGTGTTCCCACTGGCCCTTGGCCCACAGAGTAGCGACAAAGCCCAGAAGAAGGCCACTTGTGGTTTTATACAGCCTGTGCTGAGCCATTCAGCAAGGAATAGACCCTGTCACCAGAGGGTTTGTGGAAAAATGTTATTTCTGCACCTAGGCCTGACAGAGGGCCTTGGGCACAGAGCTTAAGCCTTCCTGGAAAAAAGGATATTAAGCACTGAGCCATCATGCGACACAGAGTGCACGGCTGGGTAGGCTGGACTTTGCCTGTTTAACATCCCCATTCCCCTGACTTCTGCCCCTGCAGACTTTGTACCTAAACTGAGTTCTTGGAAAAAAGAACAGAGTTCACATGAGCTCAAACATACACGATGGGATCTGTTTTTGTTTGTCTGTTTCCTGTTGATTTATCTTTTCCCCTGGTCACTTTTGCCAGAAATTAATATCCTAACTGCCTTCCCACCCCCTCGCTTTTGCTCTGGGCCACAGCCCCTCCATATACTTTATGCCCCATCCCCTAAGATGTTACCTGGAACCCTAGGCCTGGGAAGCTGACTCTGAGAAAAGGTGAACTGTGCAGTCATATACACAAGGAGGCTATGTGGTTCATAGTGAGTTGAATGTTAAGGCTTTTTCCTTGTCCTGTACTCTTAAAATGCCTGATGATATCCAACAGTGATGATACCTGGGGCACCACCTTCCAACAAAGTTGTGTCCCACTATTTCGATCTCTGGCTCTTGTTCACCAGACCCTTTCCATGAACATCCACATTTCCCTTGTCAAGTTGCCAGACCCACAGTTAATGGCCCCTCCTCTTCCTTCTCCTTCCTCCCCAACCCCACCCCACAGGAAGAACTTGTCCCCTGACACAACCCCAACATATGACTTAACCCCCTCTATAACTCTCCATGGTCTGGTAATTCCCACGCGTTAAAGTGAGAATCCTACATGGAGTTGAAGTATCTGTCCTGAGGACCTGGCCAAACAATACACAGACATATATGGTTGATGCTTTCTATTTATCCTTCAGAATTATTTCATGTTTATTGGTTTCTCCCTCTCGATCTGTTTCACCAGCACACCACTCTTCATTACTTTCATGTCAGAGAGGACTAGTTGGCCATTGATCTTCATGTGAAGCACCTTCTTAGGTTTTCTATTTTAGGTAAAGGGGGACACTCCAACATAAGTTTCTCAAAATCGGGGGTTTCCTTTCAAAACGGACAGAGAAACAGATACATATATGTCAACCTAGCCTCCCGGAACAACACTAAAGACAGCTTTAACCTTTCAAGTCAGTTTCCAGGAGAGAGAGTCTGTGAACTTTTACATTTCCTCTCTCAGTTCGGTTCAGTTCAGTTCAGTCGGACAGTCGTGTCTGACTCTTTGTGACCCCATGAATTGCAGCAGTCCAGGCCTCTCTGTCCATCACCAGCTCCAGGAGTCTACCCAAACCTATGTCCATCGAGTCAGTGATGCCATCCAACCATCTCATCCTCGGTAGTCCCCTTGTCCTCCTCCCGCCAATCCTACTCAGCATTAGGGTCTTTTCCAATGAGTCAACACTTTGCATGAAGTGACCAAAGTATTGGAGTTTCAGCTTCAACATCAATCCTTCCAATGAACACCCAGGATTGATTTCCTTTAGGATGGACTGATGGCATCTCCTTGCAGTCCAATGGACTCTCAAGAGTCTTCTCCAACACCACAGTTCAAAAGCATCAATTCTTCGGCACTCAGCTTTCTTCACCGTCCACCTCTCACATCCATACATGACCATTGAAAAAACCATAGCCTTGACTAGATGGACTTTTGTTGGCAAAGTAATGTCTCTGCTTTTAAATATGCTATCTAGGTTGGCCATAACCTTCCTTCCAAGGAGTAAGTGTCTTTTAATTTCACGGCTGCAATCATCGTCAGCAGTGATTTTGGACCCCCCCAAAATAAAGTCAGACACCGTTTCCAATGTTTCCCCATCTATTTCCCATGAAGTGATGGGACCAGATGCCATGATCTTAGTTTTCTGAATGTTGAGCTTTAAGCCAACTTTTTCACTCTCCTCTTTCACTTTCATCACGAGGCTCTTTAGTTCTTCTTCACTTTCTGCCATAAGGGTGGTGTCATCTGCATATCTGAGGTTATTGATATTTCTCCTGGCAAACTTGATTCTAGCTTGTGTTTCTTCCAGCCTAGCGTTTCTCATGATGTACTTTGCATAGAGACTTAAACAGGCAGGGTGACAACGTAGAGCCTTGATGTACTCCTTTTCCTATTTGGAACCAGTCTGTTTTTCCATGTCCAGTTCGAACTGTTGCTTCCTGATCTGCATACAGGTTTTTAAACCACGCACCCCAATCTTCACTGTACAACTATTTACAAGAGCTAGGATATGCAAGCAACCTATATGGCCATCGGCAGATGAAGGGTTAAGGGAGTTGGGGTACATATACACAATGGTATGTTTCTCAGCTCTCAAAAGGAATGCCTTGAACTCAGTCCTAATGAGTTGGAATGAATATGGAGCCTATTAAGAGTGTGAAGAAAGTCAGAAAGAGAAAAAGGAAATACTGCACGTTAGTACAAATATATGGAGTTTAGGACCACGTAGGTGGTACCGGATATCGAACATGCAGAACAGCAAATAAGACACAGACATATAAAGAACAGAATTTGGACTCCGTGGTGGAATGTGAGTCTGGGTTAATTTGAGAAAATAGCCCTCAAACATTTACATTACCTTATGCAAAATAGACGACCAGCGCAAATTTGATGCGTGAAGCAAGGCAACCAAAGTCATGTTGTGGGACAACCCAGAAAGACAGGTAGGGGAGGGCGGTGGGGGTTGGGTTCAGCATTTGGGGGGACACGTGTATATCTATTGGTGATTCATGTTGGCCAATGTATGAAAAAAACCATCATGGTTTTGTAAAGTAATCATCCTCCAGGTAAAATAAATAAGTTAAAAGACTATTCTCCATAATCCTACACAGTGGTCAGTATTCTCAGAATGAGAGTGGCATGTGGAAAAAATGTAAAAGAAAACAAAAATAGAAACAAGTGTGATGATGAAAATGGAATCAAATGATGGTCAGTGGGGAACAGCCTAGCAGAAAGGAGACTCGCAGACCGTTGTAGAAAGGGGATTTCAATAGTAGGTGGCCCCCAATTTAAGAGGAGCCTGAGGGTTGCCTTGTTGGTCATGGAATGCCAGTTCAGAGATGTGCAGCTGAGCCAGATATAAATTGGAGTGACATTGCCCTGACCAGGACACTTCATCTACCTCAAGCTTCTCTACTTAGAACCTGTTTTTCACTACAGTTCTCTACTTCTGCTGTCTCTTGCTGATTCCCTCATTCCATGGTGTTACTCTGCATTCCACAGAGTCTCACTTTCCCCACAAGTGAAATAAGTGACCCAAGTTTCTGGAAAACACTTATGCCAGTGCCCAATCCCTGGGCTCCTCGCCTCTCGTCCTCCCAGTACCTCTCGTGTCAGAGCCTTCCTCCTCATATAGTACCACACGGGATTGGGCCAGAGATCCTTTATGATGAACTGTCAGGGCAATGAGCTAGGTCAGCACGGGGCTGGCCAGACCCTGAACCCTCCTGTACACGGCCAAGAATTCCAACATACATCACCAGTTCTGGCCCAGTGGCCGCGTGGGACCCTACCTCAGCAATCCGGTCAGATCCTGTGAAATTGTCGTCAAAGAACCAGTTGAAGAAGTTAACGCTGCTGTCATGGTGCCTGCGGCTGTATGCCTTGCGTTCAAATCCCTGGTTCCAGTGAATTAGGGTGGAATGAGATGCTCGATATCCTGCAGGAAAAGGAGTATGGGAGAAAGACCTAAATCACTTTCCAATTCAACCTACACTTTTCTGCCCCCACCCACCGAATCCAAGGAGCTGCCTCTTACCAGTGACATTAATGAGATAATCCTTAACAATCACTTCATTCTGGAAATACCTATTCTTCCAGAAGGACAATGTGATCTTGCAGTGATGAGAGGGATGCCTGAGTTCCTCCACCTGCCAGGACAAAGTGTGGGGAGTAGGGTAGGGGTGGATGGGTGTGAAACCCCTTTACAGAAGAGCTGTCCTTTCCTGTTTTCAGGGGTAAATCATGTCCTCTCCCCTCCGCAGTCACCTTCCCCCCACAATTATCAGTGTCCCCTGCCTGACCTTTAAGTTGGTCATGAAGTGAAGTATGTCTTCATCTTGGTCAGCCATCATAGCTGACATTTGAGGGTGGTTCATAAACTGCTTTAGGTCAAGGAGCCTCTAGATGCTAGAGGAAAAAAGTGCTGGAAGGACAAATCTAGCCTAAAGTGTAGAATGGCGCTGTCTGACTTCATCTTGCGACGAGTTAACTCGTCACATTTCTGTTAACGCAGACTGTATGAAGGCATGACAAGCCCCAAGGCTGTGCCTATAAATGCACTACCAGAGCAGGTTCTGTTCCTAACAGGAAAGGCCCTAAGCTCCATCTCAGCCTCCTGAAACTTAGCTTACTTCTGGAAAACAGGCACTCCTACGTACAAGCAGCATGAGCATTTACACATCCCAACCTCACCGCCAAATTCACGCAGCTTTTCAGAGAAGACGTGGATCCCAGACAAGCCTTTTCTCTGAAGAGTCCCTGGTGCTAATGACAATTCTGATTGGGACCTCTGCAAATAAAGCCCAAGTAGCAATTTGTGCTACCCAGAACAGCAAGGACATCACACCTTATATCGGGAACAGATACACAGAACGGTAACCAATACTCAGTATCCAAAAAATACATTTTGTACCAGAACTGCCAGATCTCTAAACTGCTTCTGCAATTACCCAGATTGAAAAAAAAAAAAATCACAAGCACCACACCAAGGGATACAACTTAGACCCAGAATCCACGGATTCCCTCGATGATGGCACTTCTGTGTTCTAGACGCAGCTTCCGCCTCTGGCAGTTCTTGTGTTTCAGGCGAGCGCGGGCCCTTTGGGCTTTCTTATTCACGAAATCCAGCTCCAGCTGCAGGGCTGTCAGGGCCTCCAGTGCGGGCTGATCCCTGGGGGCTCTGGGGCTTGGATGTTCCTGGCCCTGCTCCTGCGAGGACACCTGCTCCTGCTCCTCGTAGGCCACCACCTCCACCTCCTCCATGATGTCTAACACCAGCAGCTGGAACTCCTGCCCGAATCCCGCCAACTCTCCCTCCTCCAGGGCTGCACCTTTCCCTACCGCCTCCACCCAGAAGAGGGCGGCCTCTTCGCCTGGTGCACTACCTGCGGCCTGCATTGCCTCTGCCGCCCCCACCGCGCTGGTAGGCCCCAGGGTCCCTCCCTCAAGAAGACCCGGGCTCACAACTAAGACCCAGGATCCCGGGGTGCTGCCGCCTTCCTCTGGCCCCGTCTCACTCTCCATGGTGTTCTGGCCGTAGCCCAGAGCCACAAAGAAGCTGGACGTGAGAGCACAGCTGGCGGCCGGCAAAGCCCGCCAACCAGCCGCAGTCTACGTGGCACAACCAACTGGTTACTTGCCCACAGCCAATGAGCAGGGAAAGGGAGACAGGCATGCGCAGAACCATGTGCCACCACGCACGGGTCATATGGTGGCGGGAAGGAGCTGAACTCTATACCCTGACCTCCAGACCTCATCACAGAACCAATCAAATGGAGTCAAAAGGCGTTCATTCACGGGACAGACACACCCCTTGGAATTCTGGGCACGCAGGGGCCCAACTTGGCTCAGTGCACGGTGCGCCGGTCCACACAAGCCGTTTGCCTGACCAACAGTATAGATATGCCAGACCAGCGACTGGGCAAGCCAGGCCAGCTGGAGTCGAAGGCAAGGAATCTGAAGGTGACACTGCAGCCACCGTCAAGCTTGAAATTGCCACTGGGGGAGCGGGCGACTCTGTGTGCTCAGGGGTTCACACAGGTGACACAAGGTTCGTGGGTACGTCAGGGACACAGGTGCTCACCTTGGATCTAAACGGCAAGCCACGGGCAGAGCGTGGGTGGGTTTGGTGGGGGGTGGGGATCGGCGGGGGAGGCGCTGTTACCGCTGACCTCACCAAAGTTCACCGCCTGCAGAGTCCGTCCCTAACCGTGTGCCTTAGGCTTGAGCAGTGTCAGGAATGCAGCCATACTCTGAGGATGAAGCAGCACACTTTCCTTGGCTCGCTCTTTGGGCCCCACAATGCAGCCCCAAGCCAAACCACCCTGGAGCCCCTGGCCTGCTGTCTGTCAGCTCTTGGCCTTTCCCCTGGCCCACGGCTTAAAGCAGGCACCCCAGCGGCTAAGGATGTGCTCCTGCGGATGCAATTCCCAGAGAAGCAGAGCTCCTCTTGCAAGTGTTTCAAGTGGAGTAAAGTGCTCCTCCTGACCATTGCTTACTCTCTTCCTCTCGGCCACATAGCTAACGTGGGCACACTCACGTTAAGTGCCTGGATAGATGCAATGCTCACACTCTGCCTCCTAGGATGTCTGGTGTTTCACACTGAGCACCTACATTAGGCCACACACACACACACACACACACACAGGAACAGGTGACACAAGCACATATGTGTACACACACACATGTAACACACAGGGACACAAATGCAAACAGGTGTTTCAGAGACTGAAGAACCAATGGTTTACATGAAATGCAGAGATTTCCTTATTTCTCATAGGGAAATGTTCATTCTGATTATCAGATGTGAAATATAGAGAAGTTCAAGTTTCATGAAGGAAAATTAGTGCCTAGATTTTGATGCAGTTAATACAGAGATCTCCCTATTTCATGGTGGACAGTCATTGTTTTCTATGTAAGAAATACAAAGAATTAAGTATTTCATGAAGAAACAGTGGTGCCCAGAATTTCTTTTATGAAATAGAATTCCAATTTCCTGTTGGTTCCCATATCTTAATTGCATACTTCATGTCAGTAAAATTTCATTGAGATTTTTACATAGGAAATGGATACAACTTCAGAGGTCAGACAGGAAAGCATATGCTCAACTTTTCATATCTGAACTATCTGGAATTCCCCATTCATGTAGGAAAAAGTGTGCACAGATATCCACATGTGAAACAGACAAGATTCCATATATGATGGAAAAATTATACAAGTAGATTTTCAAACTATACAAGTAGATTTTCAAACATGAAGTACATATTTCCTATTTCACGTAGAAAAATCTGCACCCATGTTCTCACATGTGAGATAAAGAAAATTACATATTTCATACTTACAGCTTCTTAATGTTGATGCATGGCAGAAACCATCACGATATTGTATAGTAATTAACCTCCAGTTAACATTTACGAAAATGTTACAGTATGAGAAAAGTGAAAGAACAAGGGGACTCGACTCTGCTCTGTGGTGACCTAAATGGGAAGGAAATCCAAAAACGAGGGGATATGTGTACACCTAAAATGGATTCACTTGGACATACGTACTCAGAAACTAAAGCATCATTGTAATGCAACTATACCCCAATGATAATTGTTTCAATCACCTTACACATCAAGTATAATTCCAGCAGTGAATAAATAACTGGTAGCCTCGTTTGCAATATATATCCATTGAGACATTATTCTATGTTAAATATTTCAGTTAAAGGAAGAAGAAATCTTTTACATCACATGACATTGTGAAGTTGAAATCCCTTCATTATAGAAACAGAGTAGAATGTGATCCTTGGGCTACTGGAAATGGTCCGTGATGGTCCAAGTTACCAACTTTTAGTCCCAGTTGAATAAGCTCATCAAGGAAGGTACTGTAATAGAGGCAGGGTGGAAAACGGTGCTGCAGACCTCAGCCCAAGACCTTTAGTGGCATTAGAAACCCCAATACCACCAACAGAAAGCCTCTGAGCAGAGTGTAGTGAGATATATTACAGCCTTCCCATAGAGCCCTCTAGGCCCTTGGGCCTTGGGATGGGGAATGAACTGTGGAGCTTGGGAACAGGCTGTGTCTTGCAGAGTCCCAGAGCCCTTGCTGAAGCCACTGACTGGTCTGGACCAGGTTTGAAAGCAATGGCCAACGTGTTCCATCCCCACCTCCATGACCGAATGGTTGTGGCAATCTGCATGGGTCACAGTCTACAGGACCCAGCTCTCCAACTGGGTAGACTGAGGAGGCTGAGGGTCAGCTACATGCTGGGTACCTGGCTCCCTCATTGAAGGTGGCTGGGCAGTGTATGGGGGCCTTGGTAAGAGGAGGGCACAGAGAACTGAGAATTACCTCTTCCACCTAGGACTGAGCACTGCTGGAAGTAACAAGAGTGGGTGCTAGATGAATGCTCCATGACTAGAAAAACCAGCCTGCACAGGGACCCCTCCCCCCCAACCAGGACCATGGAGGGTGAACGTCAAGCTTGGGACCTATCTTTTCAGGAAATAGGGAATAGGGAATAATATTTGCTTCCCTCAAGGATTACAGGAACACAGTTAGCTGACCACCACCTTACTTCAAGAACATAAGATCTGACAGCAAGAAATTTGCAAGAGCTAATCACACCTATCCCTCACCTTTCCTATACGTAGCCTTTGCTGAATGCTTTGAGGGAGGTTTTTGTTTTTGTTTTTTCTTTTTTCCATTGCCTTAGGCTTTTATTCATTTTTAATAGAAGCATTTAAAATTGTGAACACTTCTAGACATGCATCTCATGAATTCTGATACGCTGTGTTTTTATTATCACTTAGTTAAAATATTTTCTAATCTTTCTTTTTATTTTTTACCTCTTTTTTAAAATTTATAGCAATTGGAGGCTAATTACTTTACAATAGTGTAGTGGCTTTTGCCATACATTCACATGATGCAGCCCTGGGTGTACATGCGTTCCCCGTCCCGACCCTCCCATCTCCCTCCCCATCCCATCCCTCAGAGTCATTCATCCCAGTGCACCAGCCCTGAGCACCTTGTCTCATGCATCAAACCTGGACTGGTGATCTATTTCACATACTATACATGTTTCAATGCTATTCTCTCAAATCATCCTACCCTCGCCTTTTCCCGCCGAGTCCAGCGGTCTGTTCTTTACATCTGTGTCTCTTTTGCTGTCTCACATATAGGGTCATCATTACCATCTTTCTAAGTTCCATATATATATGCGTTAATTTACTGTATTGGTGTTTTATCTTTCTGGCTTACTTCACTCTGTATAATAGGCTCCAGTTTCATCCACCTCATTAGAACTGATTCCAATGCATTCTTTTTAATGGCTGAGTAAAATTCCATTGTGCGTATGGGTCAGAGCCTTCGTCTCCATTCATCTGCCGATGGACATCTAGGTTGCTTCCATGTGCTAGTTATTGTAAACACGGCTGCGATGAACATTGGGGTACACGAGTCGCTTTCGGTTCTGGTTTCCTCGGTGTGTAAGTCCAGCAATGGGATTGCTGGGTCGTGTGGCCATTCTATTTACAGTTTTTAAAGGAATCTTCAGATTTCTTTGTCACTGGGTGCTCTGGACCTTTGGGTGAGAAAGGAGCTGTAGTTGGATGTCACCTAGGCTGTCTAACCAAAGCACTCCTTGCTGGATTGCTCATTTGGTTAGGACATTGAGTGACGTGGATGAACTATGCAGTCCATATCTTTCTTGGGTTCTTCCAGGCAGCTAGTCTAGCTCCTCGATTTGTTATTGTCAATAAGGAGTTACGGAGGACTTCCTATCCCCCCGGCACTGTGCAAAGATTGTCCTGGAAGGTTGATAATGTTATCAAACCCATTGTCCAGGGGAAGAAACTGAGGCTCAGAGAGGTAGTCCACCCGTTCAGGGTCACACAACTAATAGAAGCAGAGGAGCAGGATCTGAATTCACCTCCTTTGGGCTCCAGTATCCAAGCAAATGTGGTCATGCTTGTCATTCTTGGGTCCGAACATTAGTTACCAACTGCACCAGCCCTGAGATCCAGAAATCAAACCAGATTGGATTTTTTGATTCTTTCCCTTTGAGCCCTGGAGGAGGTGGATATAGTTCACTCCTGATCCTGCTGGGCTGTTTGTGGCTCTTGCCCTTTTACGATTTTCTCTTCCGTGATCCCACTCATGGTAACCATTGCTCTAGAATGAAGACAATACAGAGTTGATGGGGATTTCCTCTTTTCAAGTTTGTAGGGTAACGGATTATTTACCTACAGATGGATGACGCTCACTATTGGGAGTAGGAAATACAAACAGGTTAAATGAAATTATTGTTAGAAATAGACTTTTGCCAATTTTTGCTTGTATATGTAGGAAACTCCTGTTGTTTTATCGTTTTTCCTTTTGCTTGAGACATGGAAATGGGTGCCTTTCCTCTGGACTCAGTTACCAGTAGAAAAACAGTAGAAGCACAATGATGGTTGACTCTGCTTCAGGGCAGGGAGCAAGATGTGGACTGGGCAGCTGGGTGACCTGGAGACAGTGCTCCCCCAACCGAAATGGGACAGTAGTTCTCAGCCCCAGCCAGGCTTGAAGCCCTGTGACCGAGAATGGCCAGGTCTTCTGCTCTTTCAGGCAAGCCTAAAATCTTAATTTCTGTGTGAAACTTCCGGGTTTCTGAATTGGCCAGCACATTCTAAGTTAAAAGCGACAAATAACGAAAGATTGGAAAGCAATGGGTCAAATCATTGCTTCCTAAATAACACGTCTGCTTGCCCCACGTGGCTCTTGCGCTGTGAGTTTGCAATCCCTGCTTTAAGGCTTGGCTTATTTCTTTGAGTCATGGACAGAAAGAGTGAAAGACTTAACACTTTGGGAATATGTGGGAAGAGCCCAAGTGGTGACTCAAGAATCCATGTCTCTAGCCACGCCTCTCTGTCTTGGTTTTCTTTGTGTCCCAGGACAAGGGATTTCTCAGGCCCTCTTTTATTTCTAATCTGTAAAATAGAAGCACAAGCTGGAATCAAGATGGCTGGGAGAAATATCAATAACCTCAGATAGGCAGATGACCCCACCCTTATGCCAGAAAGTGAAGAAGAACTAAAAAGCCTCTTGATGAAAGTGAAAGAGCAGAGTGAAAATGTTGGCTTAAAGTTCAACATTCAGAAAACTAAGATCATGACATCCGGTCACGTCACTTCATGGCAAATAAATGAGGAAACAGTGGCTGACTTTATATTTCTGGGCTCCAAAATCACTGCAGATGCTGATTGCAGCCATGTCATTAAAAGACACTTACTCCTTGGAAGGAAAGTTATGATGGAGCTAGACAGCATATTAAAAACAGAGACATTACTTTGTCAACAAGGGTCTGTCTAGTCAAGGTTATGGCTTTTGCAGTTGTCATGTGTGAATGCTAGAGTTGAACTATAAAGAAAGCTGAGAGTTGAAGAATTGATGCTTTTGAACTGTGGTTTTGGAGAAGACTCTTGAGAGTCCCTTGGGCTGCAAGGAGATCCAAACAGTCCATGCTAAAGGAGATCAGTCCTGAGTGTTCGTTGGAAGGACTGATGTTGTAGCTGAAACTCCAATATTTTGGCCACCTGATGCGAAGAGCTGACTCATTAGAAAAGACCCTGATGCTGGGAAAGATTGGGGGCAGGAGGAGAAGGGGACAACAGAGAATGAGATGGTTTGATGGCATCACCGACTCAATGGACATGAGTTTAGGTGCACTCCGGGGGATGGTGGTGGACAGGGAGGCCTTGAGTGCTGCTGTTAATGTGGTTGCAAAGAGTCAGACGAGACTGAGCGACTGAACTCAACTGAATTGAAAATTGATCAGTTTTAACAAATCCTGTGTAGTGTTCCCTTCCATCCCTCCCATTCTATGTTTCCCAGTACTTACCTATGCTGCCAAGATTGAGCTCTATATAAATTAGAAATACAAGTGGTTTTGTCCAATGTCATTTTTGAATGTCAGTAACTGGAACACTCTCCAGGCAAGTTCCATTTGTCACTTGTATTCACTTGCAACTTAAGTCTACTGCTAATGCCACCAGGACAGTGTGAGGCAATGTGATTTTTTTTTTTTAATTTCAGCATTGAGCATGTTAAATATTTGTGGTTTTCTGGTCCTGCTCCTTTTTCTGTGAGCATGCTACATCCTGTTTTCTTTCTTTCTTTTTTTTAATGTAGGCATAAATGAAATCTCAGAAGGTGTTTATATGACTGTCAAGCCCAGCGATTCCAGGAATACAGAAAAGTCAGATAGTAGCGAAAGTGACCCTATCATTGATGAGGAGTAGAGGTCCAAGAATGAGCCAGAAGTTGCTGAAGACACACAGTTATCTCAGATGGGAAAAGAGCCATCTGCTTTCAAAAAAAAAAAAAAAAGAAAGAAAAGAAGAAAGTCCAAATTGGCAAACCCAGTAGAGATAGAAGAGGAGCTGAAAGCATGTCACCAGCCAGTGAGAAAGGCAAGATCAGTCAAGGAGAAGATGAGCCCCCAGCTTGAGAAGGACTTTTCAGACAAAGCAAAATTCTTTCCTCATCCCACAAAGGATAAGCTGAAGGGAAAAGGTGAGACTGACTCCCCAAGAGTGCATTTGGGCCTGGATTCTGATTCAGAGAGCGGATTTGTCACAGATTTAAGACAAGACCTTTCTGCACTGGAGAGTTGAAAACCTAGGAAGGAACCCAAAGAAACATCTCCCAAGCAGGAGGGTAAGTGACTGTATCAGTTTCTGCTTTCTTGATTTGGTTTTAGAATGCCACATTGCCATTTATACTATCACATGTCATGTCACCCTCAGACATCATGAAGTGTGCACAACAAAGCTTGGGGTATCTCCAAGTCACCTAGCTAGTTACTGAGCAGGACAAGGACTTGAGCTGGGCCTGCCTACCTTTAACCTTCTTGATACCCAATGTGGTTGATTTTGAGCACAGGAGAAGAAGTCTCTTAGAAAGTAATAGGTGCTTCCAGCAGTCAGGTCATTTTGAACCTAAGCAGTTTCCTTTCCAATATGTTCACTTACATGCCTCAAGTGGTTATCAATGCTAAGACGTTGGACAGGGCTGAAATTGAGAAAAGCGTCCAGTTCAAAGACCTTGATGAGTTTATTCTCCCTTACCTCCCCTCACACTGCCCAGGCATCTCAAAATACATTTTCTTACTAGAGTGTAAGGTTTTCCGGGTGAGCGGCACCAGACTGCTGAGTTCTTCTTCAGGTCTGTAGAAATCCGAGGGGCATTGTATGATGCGCACCAGAGCCTGTTTTCTGCCATATTTGCATTTAGCTGACATGGGCCCAAGGCCTCTCAACCTTGGCGCTATTGACATTTTATGCTGGACAGTTCTTTGTCCTGTTTATTGAAGGATGTTTAGCAGTATCCCTGGTCTTTACCAACCGGATGTCAGTAGCATCTACCCAGTGGAGGACTTCAAAAGTGTCTTGACAAAGCTAAATCTCACCTAGTTGTGAACTGCTGCCTGAGTCTTAGCAGTTCTCCCTTTACTGCTGTTAGAGACTGAACCAGCAGTGGCTTCTTTCAAACTTGAGAAACCCCAGGCATGTTGGTAGACCCTACAGTGGAACATCAGTCCAGTTCAATTCAGTTGCTCATTCGTGTCTGACTCTTTGTGACCTCATGAATTGCAGCACGCCAGGCCTCACTGTCCATCACTAACTCCCAGAGTCTACCCAAACCCATGTCCATCGAATCGGTTATGCCATGCATCCATCTCACCCTCTGTCGTCCCCTTCTCCTCCCGCCCCCAATCCTACCCAGCATTAGGGTCTTTTCCAATGAGTCAACACTTCGCATGTGGTGGCCAAAGTATTGGAGTTTCAGCTACAACATCAGACCTTCCAATGAACACCCAGGATTCATCTCTTTTAGGATGGATTGATTGGATCTCCTGTAGTCCAAGGGACTCTCAAGAGTCTTCTCCAACACCACAGTTCAAAAGCATCAATTCTGTGGCACTCAGCTTTCTTCACCGTCCAACACTCACATCCATACATGACCACTGGAAAAACCATAGCCTTGATTAGACGGACTTTTGTTGGCAAAGTAATGTCTCTGCTTTAAAATATGCTATCTAGGTTGGCCATAACCTTCCTTCCAAGGAGTAACCGTCTTTTAATTTCATGGCTGCAATCACCAGCAGCAATGATTTTGGAGCCCAAAAAATAAAGTCTGACACTCTTTCCACTGTTTCCCCATTAATTTCCCATGAAGTGATGGGACCAGATGCCATGATCTTAGTTTTCCGAACGTTGAGCTTTAAGCCAACTTTTTCACTGTCCTCTTTCAAATTCATCAAGAGGCTCTTTAGTTCTTCTTTACTTTCTGCCATAAGGGTGGTGTCATCCACATATCTGAGTTTATTGATATCTCTCCCAGCAATCTTGATTCCAGCTTGTGTTTTTCCAGCCCAGCGTTTCTCATGATGTACTCTGCAGAGAAGTTAAATAAGCAGGGGGACAATATACAGCCTTGACGTACTCCTTTTCCTATTTGGAACCAGTCTGTTGTTCCATGTCCAGTTCTAACTGTTGCTTCCTGACCTGCATACAGGTTTCTCAAGAGACAGGTCAGATGGTCTGGTATTCCAATCTCTTTCAGAATTTTGCACAGTTTATTGTGATCCACACAGTCAGAGGCTTTGGCATAGTCAATAAAGCGGAAATAGAAGTTTTTCTGGAACTCTCTTGCTTTTTCGATGATCCAGCGGATATTGGCAATTTGATGTCTGGTTCCTCTGCCTTTTCTAAAACCAGCTTGAACATCTGGAAGTTCACAGTTCACGTATTGCTGAAGCCTGGCTTGGAGAATTTTGAGCATTATATTACTAGCCTGTGAGATGAGTGCAATTGTGCGGTAGTTTCAGCATTATTTGCCATTGCCTTTCTTTGGGATTGAAACGAAAACCGACCTCCTCCAGTCCTGTGGCCACTGCTGAGTTTTCCAAATTTTCTGGCATATCGAGTGCAGCGCTTTCACAGCATCACCTTTGAGGATTTGAAATAGGTCAACTGAAATTCCATCATCTCCAATAGCTTTGTTCATAGTGATGCTTTCTAAGGCCCACTTGATTTCACATTCCAGGATGTCTGGCTCTAGGTGAGTGATCACACCATCGTGATTATCTGGGTCGTGAAGATCTTTTTTGTACAGTTCTTCTGTGTGTTCTTGCCACCTCTTCTTAATATCTTCTGCTTCTGTTAGATCCATACCAGTGGAACATAGGAATGATTTAAAAGATATTTGGCCCGTTGGTGAAGCAGTCAGTGAATTTCTCTGCTGGCTTGGCAAGTGGCTGTTGATATGCCCAAGAAAGATAAGAATTAATTAAGAGCCCAGGAGAAACATGGCCTAAGAACAAGTTGGAGATTTTAGCCATAAAACCTCTTGTACTTTGTGAGTTACATACACGGATAGCCTGTTTTAATTATGTAGCTCAGTGGTAAAGAATCTGCTTGCCAATGCAGGAGACGCAAATTTGATCCTTGGATTGGGAAGATCCCCAGAAGGCAGTGACAACCTACTCCAGTAGTCTTCCCTGGAGAATTACATGGACAGAGGAGTCTGGTGGTCTATATAGTCCATGGGATCACAAAAGAGCTGGACACGACTTAGTGACAAAACAGACAATGGGCAGCTTCTGATAGGACCCATCTTCTCAGTTGTGTGTGCCCTGGGGTTTTCTTAGTCTCACTGCTTAAAGCAGGAGAGGGGATGGGTTTTGAGCTTTTATCCTCTGAGTTTGTATCATTGTGAACTGTTCCTGAACCTCAGTTCCTGGAATTCATTGAAAGAGGATGGAATATCTCTCAGTGATGCAGGGTAGGATGATAGAGAGCAGTTGAGTTGGTCAGGAAGGATGGATCACCTGCTCATCCCTTAAAATTATGAGTGGCATCTGAAACATCCAATTCTGTGTGGACTGCGGTTTGAGGGACCACTTCTGATGCTGCAGATAGCAACAGGAGTAGCATTTTTTCCATGAAGTTTGTGGAATTGTTGGGTCCCAGATGGCAGTGTTCCTATGAGTGATAGATTTAAACTATTCCTTTCTTTCTGAAGTCGACTGTTTGTTTAGTTGTGGATTTTTTCACTGCTTCCAGAAAGGATTTCAGATATACTGATAAAATGGAAATCAAGACACCGAGAAAAATGAACATGAAATAGTGAGAGATGTAGGGAAATTTTACATACAGAAATAACTATGTCAGCCTTCAGAATTAGCAAAGTCACTCTTCCCTTTTGGCCCTGAGCTTCCTGCAGTTGAAATGAAACGGGAAAAAACATATGAGTGCTTTAAAAGAGCTCATCCCCCCCCCCCCACAAATACAAGGCACTCCAGGTGATAAAATGAAGCTGAGCTGTTCCTCTCACTGGTGTCGGAAGGAAGTTTCTCTAGGATCCTTTGAACGTGGTGGGAATTTTATGTAGAGGATGATTCTGAAACAATAGGTCAGTTAGAGGAACTTCACAGAAGTTGAAATCCAGAGCCACCTGAGGATGATTTCGGTCTTGAAGAATTGGCTTCATGTCAGACTCTGCAGTTGAGCATCTTTTCAAAGGTGTGATTTCACTTATGTGTTTATTAAGTGACTGGTGCTTTGAAGAGTGCTTGGTGACCTCCAAGTGATCTTCAGTTAGAAGTGCAGCTTATACAGAGAAACTGAATCCTCAGATCGAAAGATGGCTTTTCTAGCTAGAGATGCCAGAGCAGAGGCTAATGGAGCTCGCTTCAGGACCTTGACTCCACTTACATGTGTCATATCAGTCGTTTCCAGCCTTCTCTGAAAAAGTCCTTTTTTAATGTACAAGACAGTAACCAAAGTCTGATATAAGTAGGCTAGTTGGGTGGGTTCGCCTTTGGAGTGTTGACTTTTAAGAAAGTCACTTCTTTTTGAGACTGCAGGTGAGTATATACTCCAAAATTTTTAGGACCAATGGAATTTTCCATGGCCTTTCCTCTTCCTCCCCACCGTCCCAGTAAACCTTCCATATCCTTTAGAAATTAAAGCGTTTTAGTGACTAAATGAAAACTCCCCCAAAGTGTGTCAAGCCTGGAAAGTTTTCAGATTGCATACTCCTGCTTTGTTGTTGTTGTTTGTTTGTTTGTTATTTTAATTTGAAAAAGAGCCCGAATGGGACTCTTCCAGAGAAGTTACCACTCTACAAAGCCAGTTGTTTACTTTTGCAAGATGAGAGGGAGAAAGGGCCTTTTTGTGGTTGCCCTCTGCCCAAGAAGGTATCAGACTAGCTTATCCACAAGGACAGTATATTTCTTAATCACATGGCAGAAAAGAGAGGCACTAACGTTGCTTTTGCAAGTTAGAAGTCTTGCCTGTGGGATCTCTGCCTTTTAAAAGGGGCAAGCTCAAAGCCACTTCTGCCCCTGCAAGGGGAAGGGGCAGAGGCTGTGACCGATATCTGAAAGGTTGTCCTGGGAACGGGTGGGGGCAACCTCACTCTAGGTAGAGATCTTCTCTCAGTCCCACCCTGTGTTCTGGCCCAGGCCTTGGGCTGAATTCTTCCCCGGAGGAGCAAGAGGGCCAGTCAGTTGTGTAACCACCAAGACCCCCTCCCCCCTCGGGTGGAAAAGTCAGCCTGTCAGCACTCTTCTCCTTTCACACTCCTTGGTTTTCCTAGAACAACAGTTAACTGAAAATTTCCCCTAGAATAATCAAGAACTCACGTCTTTTCTGGGTGACAGAAATCTAAAAATGACAGGCATGGAGTCATGCAGTGGAAGCATGCTGAGCCCCCCAAAAAAGGTGTTGTCATTAAGGGCTTGCTTGGTGACTCAGATAATAAAGAATCTGCATGCAATCCTGGAGGCCCAGGTTTCTTTCCGTGGGTTGGTTAGATACCCTGGGGAAAGAAATAACAACCCACTCCAGTATTCTTGCCTGGGAAATCCCATGGACAGAGGAGCCTGGAGGGCTACAGTCCATGAGGTTGCAAAAGAGTTGGACACGACGGAGCGAACTCACTTTCAGTCCTTATTAAACCTAGTTTTATGTCCAGGCACATCGTCTGAGACCAAGGATGCTGACTTGCATCCGTGTTTTTTTGTGTGAACCCGAGGGAATCCTCTCTGGGGATGGATGTTCATCTGTCCAGTGCCTGGGGCCCCTGCAGTCGTAACGGACCCCTTCGCTTACAGATGAACACTCCTGTGGTCACCCCCGGGCCAGCCCTTCTCACTGCCTGACCTCACCCTCCAAAATTCTGCCTATTCCTGGGCATGTCTTGGCTAAAACTGTTCTCTTCCAAATTTTCCCTGCTGTCTGTTGAAATCCTGCCCTCCACTCTCATAGCTCATTTTCTCCCAGTAGATGCACTCCAAAAGGCAGCATTTTTCAAACTCAGCCACTCGTAGTCATTATTTTTGTCATTCCCAAAACCTGCTTGTTCACTTATTGCCCTAGTATATATTTTTTATCTGAAGCAGCAGCTGTTTAAAAAAAAAATGAACTCAATTTGGAACTGAAACTTAACTAGCACACAGTAGGGAAAACAGTATTTTGTGCTGTGCATAAAAGATGCAAAATGGAGAACTACAGTCAAAACGAAAGCAAGGCTTCTAAAGTCTCCATAAATACCATTGTGCTGGGGATGGTTCTGTCCTTGGTGTGGAGTTCCCTTGAGTGGTAGGTGTCAAGACTGCCAGGACCACACTGAGACTCTTCGGGAAGGAATTAGAAGAGATGAAAGGGAACACTCTTCATTCTGGGTGGTTCATTGGTATTCAGTGCTTTGGCCACTGGGAGGCTGTCTGGTTCCTTGGGGTACATGCTCTGTAGGTTTCCTGTCCAAGCAAAGGATTCCTGTTAATGACCAGACGGACTTTGGCTAAGTCTTTCTCAAAGTGCTTACTGAACTCTAACTGTGAAACAAGGTACTTGCAGCGATTCTGTTCAGCCAGTGGGTCATCGACTAACAGGTGGGCAACTCCAGGCCAAGGGGTGGGTCATGTTGGCCTCAGTCCCTCAGAGGCCTTGACAAGTTTCTCAAATGTGAGCAAGCCCACATTTGAGTAACCCAAGGAGTCTGATATTTGAAGTTGCACATGCTGAAGAAGTGGCCTAAGCATATGAAGCAAGGATATGCCCATTCATGGGGAGGCCCTTGGCATGACAGCCTGGGATGGTCACCTAGAACTCACTGACCTGGAGACCCTGCAGGTCAGCCTGAGTCCCGTCTACTTTCTGTTTTGTTTTTTCATGTGTTGGCTTCCGTCGTAGGTGAAGCTCCATCATCCACAACAGTGGGCAGCCAGTCTCCCCCCGAAATGCTGGTCCTCACCCACTCATCCTCCCAAACTTCCACGGCTGGGGTCACGCCCACCAATGGCACCGTCTGCACAGTCACGGCCCAGCAACCACCACCACCAGCAGCAACAGCAGGAGCATGAGAAACCCAGTGAAAAAGCAGAGGCCAGTTTTACCAAAGGAGACTGCCCTGGCCATGCAGCAGGTTGTGTGGAACTCATCAAGTAAGTTTCAAACGTCCTCCCAAAAGAGGCACATGCAGAAGATGCAGCACCAGCAGAAGCAGCAGCAAAGCTAGCAGCAGCAGCCTCAGTCTTCCAAGAGGACGAGATATCAGAACAGACAGGCTGTGAAATGTACCGAGCCTCCCTACTCTGCACTCCATGGCACCAGCTCTTTTTTTGCCACATGGACAGGAGAAAAATAGTCCTTGTTTTATTTGTTTACTTCCCCTTGGTTGCCTGGCCACTGTATCCTAGAGGTCTGACACATTCCATTTGGCATTATTTTTAAAAATTAATTTGCAGCTTGCTGTTTTACTTTTCTTTTCTCATTTTACAAACAGTGCATACATGTCTTCTTAGAATGAAGTGAAATGGATGCCTAGACACACAAAAATCTACAGTCTTGATTGAATTCATATTTCATTCTCCACCCTTTCTCAGAGGTATTGTTAACCATAAGGTCTTTTTCTAATTCACGTATGCATATGTATTTTTCTGTAAGTTGGCTTAAAGCTCAACATTCAGAAAACTAAGATCATGCCATCTGCTGGCATCACTTCTTGGCAAATGGATGGGGAAAGAGTGGAAACAGTGGCTGACTTACATTTTCTGGGCTCCAAAATCACTGCAGATGCTGTTTGCAGACATGAAATTAAAAGATGCTTACTCCTTTTTGAGTTTATTTTTGTGTATGGTGTTAGGAAGTGTTCTAGTTTCATTCTTTTACAAGTGGTTGACCAGCTTTCCCAGCACCTTGAAAGGAAAGTTATGACCAAGCTTGACAGCATATTAAAAAACAGAGACATCACTTTGTCAACAGAGGTCAGTCTAGTTAAGGTTATGGTTTCTTCAGTGGGCGTGTGTGGATGTGAGAATTGGGATAACAAGAGGGCTGAGAACAGAAGAATTTAAGCTTTTGAGCTGTAGTGTTGGAGAAGACACTTGAGAGGCCCTTGGACTGCAGGAGATCCGACCAGCCCATGCTAAAGAGATCAGTCCTGGGCGTACATTGGAAGGACTGATGCTGAAGCTGAAAGTCCAATACTTTGGCCACTGGATGCAAAGAGCTGACTCATTTGCAAAGACCCTGGTGCTGGGAAGGATTGAAGGCAGGAGAAGAAGGGGACGGCAGAGGATGAGATGGTTGGATGGCATCACCGACTCAAAGAACATGGGTTTGGGTGGACTTCGGGAGTTGGTGATGGACAGGGAGGACTGGCGTGCTGCAGTTCACGGAGTTGCAGAGCGCTGGACATGACTGAGGGGCTGAATGGAACTGAAGTGTCTTATGTGTGAACCTTCAAGTTGGGAATTTTGAAAGACGTGAATGTTTGCATGTTTAATCCTGTAAGTTAGTTCACCTCCCTGGCGTACATCGTCACCCGCACACATCCTCTACAAGTCGTTGTGCTTTGTGTGCTTTACTGTACAGAGTGCAGTATTACAGTATCTTTATTTCAAGCCCAGGATGTCCATAAGAAAGCATAAAAGCAGCAGTGATGTACCTGGTATTGTACTATCTAGCTGATTGTGTTAGTTGGTTGCTTAGGCTAACTTTGTTGGACTTCTACAAAGAAATTGGACTTAGGAACATGCTCTAGGAATGGAACCTGTTCATAAGTAGGTCACTCACTGTACTATTTATTTTGAAAATCTGGTCTTTTTGACTTTAAATGGCTTTTACTGGAGCATCTCTTAGAAAAGATGGACCACTGGTATTTGTTTTTTATTTGTTTGTTTGTTTTTTTAAGCAGAATTTCTCATGAATTTGAATTAACCAACTGACAACCATCTGGGGGGGGCGAGCAGAGACCAGGCTTCCCGCTCTTTGACTCAACACATGACATTAACCCTATCGTGATAGCTGGAGCTTCCAAGCCCTATTGACAGCAAACGCCCAGATGCACTTTATAAGTCTTTCTGTCTCCATACAGATCCACAGGCTGAGGATTGAGATACAAAGGGGAAACCAGAATTGAAAGAGACACGTATACCCCAGTGTTCATTGCAGCCCTGTTCATAATAGCCAGGATATGGAAGCAATCTAGATGTCAATGAGTAGACAAATGGGTAGGAAAGCTGTGGTACATATACACAATGGAATATTACTCAGCCATTAAAAAGAATGCATTTACCTCAAGATTGCTTTGGCTATTCGAGGTTTCTTATATTTCCATACAAATTGTGAGATGATTTGTTCTAGTTCTGTGAACAATACCATTGGTAGCTTGATAGGGATTGCATTGAATCTATAGATTGCTTTGAGTAGTATACTCATTTTCACTATATTAATTCTTCCAATCCATGACCACGGTATATTTCTCCATCTTTTTGTGTCCTCTTTCATTTCTTTCATCAGTGTTTTATAGTTTTCTATATATAAGTCTTTTGTTTCTTTAGGTAGATATATTCCTAAATATTTTATTCTTTTTGTTGCAATGGTGAATGGTATTGTTTCCTTAATTTCTCTTTCTGTTTTCTCATTATTGGAGTATAGGAATGCAAGGGATTTCTGTGTGTTAATTTTATATCCTGCAACTTTACTATATTCATTGATTAACTCTAGTAATTTTCTAGTAGAGTCTTTAGGGTTTTCTATGTAGAGGATCATGTCATCTGCAAACAGTGAGAGTTTTACTTCTTCTTTTCCTATCTGTATTCCTTTTATTTCTTTTTCTGCTCTGATTGCTGTGGCCAAAACTTCCAAAACTATGTTGAACAGTAGTGGTGAAAGTGGGCATCCTTGCCTTGTTCCTGACTTTAGGGGAAATGCTTTCAATTTTTCACCATTGAGGATAATGTTTCCTTAATGGAACTGGAGGAATCAACCTGCCTGACTTCAGGCTGTACTACAAAGCCACAGTCATCAAGACAGTAAGGTACTGGCACAAAGATAGAAATATAGATCAATGGAACACAATAGAAAGCCCAGAGATAAACCCACGCACATATGGACACCTTATCTTCGACAAAGGAGGCAAGAATATACAATGGAGAAAAGACAATCTCTTTAACAAGTGGTGCTGGGAAAACTGGTCAACCACTTGTAAAAGAATGAAACTAGAACACTTTCTAACACCGTACACAAAAATAAACTCAAAATGGATTAAAGATCTAAACGTAAGACCAGAAACTATAAAACTCCTAGAGGAAAACATAGGCAAAACACTCTCCGACATAAATCACAGCAGGATCCTCCATGACCCACCTCCCAGAATATTGGAAATAAAAGCAAAAATAAACAAATGGGACCTAATTAAAATGAAAAGCTTTTGCACAACAAAGGAAACTATAAGCAAGGTGAAAAGACAGCCTTCAGAATGGGAGAAAATAATAGCAAATGAAGCAACAGACAAACAATTAATCTCAAAAATATACAAGCAACTTCTGCAGCTGAATTCCCGAAAAATAAACGACCCAATCAAAAAATGGGCCAAAGAACTAAACAGACATTTCTCCAAAGAAGACATACAGATGGCTAACAAACACATGAAAAGATGCTCAACATCACTCACTATTAGAGAAATGCAAATCAAAACCACAATGAGGTATCATTTCACACCAGTCAGAATGGCTGCTATCCAAAAGTCTACAAGCAATAAATGCTGGAGAGGGTGTGGAGAAAAGGGAACCCTCTTACACTGTTGGTGGGAAAGCAAACTAGTACAGCCACTATGGAGAACAGTGTGGAGATTCCTTAAAAAACTGGGACTAGAACTGCCATATGACCCAGCAATCCCACTGCTGGGCATATACACCCAGGAAACCAGAATTGAAAGAGACGCGTGTACCCCAATGTTCATCACAGCACTGTTTACAATAGCCAGGACATGGAAGCAACCTCGATGTCCATCAGCAGACGAATGGATAAGGAAGCTGTGGTACATATACACAATGGAATATTACTCAGCCATTAAAAAAAATACATTTGAATCGGTTCTACTGAGATGGATGAAACTGGAGCCCATTATACAGAGTGAAGTAAGCCAGAAAGAAAAACAACAATACAGTATACTAATGCATATATATGGAATTTGAAAGATGGTAATGATAACCCTATATGCGAGACAGAATAAGAGACACAGATGCATAGAACAATTGTATGGACTCTGAGGGAGAAGGTGAGGGTGGGACGTTCTGGGAGAATAGCATTGAAACATGTATATTATCATATGTGAAACAGAACACCATTCCATGTTCGATGCATGAGACAAGGGCTCAGGGCCAGGGCAATGGGATGACCCAGAGGGCTGGGATGGGGAGGGAGGTGGGTGGGGGGTCCAGGAAGGGGAACACATGTAAACCCATGGCTGATTCATGTCAATGTATGGCAAAAACTATTACAATATTGTAAAGTAATTAGCCCCCAACTAAAATAAATAAATTTATAAAACAACAACAACAACAACAAAAAACATTTAAATCAGGTCTAATGAGGTGGATGAAACTGGAGCCTATTATACAGAGTAAAGTAAGCCAGAAATAAAAACACAAATACAGCATACTAATGCATATATACATATATATATATATGATTCAGAAAGATGGTAATGATAACCCTAAATGCGAGACAGACAGGGAAAGAGACACAAAGGTATAGAACAGTATTTTAGACGCTTTGGGAGAGGGAAAGTGTGGGATGATTTGGGAGAATGGAATTGAAACATGTATATCATCGCATGCAAAATGAATCACCAGTCCATTTTTGATGCATGAGACAGGGTGCTCGGGGCTGGTGCACTGGGATGACCCAGAGGGATGGGATGGGAAGTGAGGTGTGGGGTGGGTTCAGGATGAGGAACACATGTACACCCGTGGCAGATTCATCTCTATGTATGTCAAAACCACTACAACATTGGAAAGTTATTAGCCTCCAAATAAAATAAATAAATTTATATTTAAAAAAATTAAAAAATATAATAATGGAGAATTTGAATGAGGAATAAATATATAACTGCATGGGGGGGAATATCCAGTGGCTGCAGCAAAAGGAGCTCTTGGACATGAAATACAACTTGGGTAAGTGCTGCTGACCTGGCCTCCACTGACAAAGGTTTGGATAGGAACTTCTTGGCATGTCTAGAGTTAGGCCCAAATGTGCACTCAGTCAAAAGTAGTCCAGGCCGCCTTACCAATCTTAGGGAGAACACAGCATCTTAGGGAGTCTAACCTGGAGAAACCAGGTATGAAGCAGGAGCTGGCAGAAACCCGTTTTCCTCTCTTCCAAATACCAACATCAGCAACAAATTCATGACAACAACTGTGGTAGCTTCTCCTGCTTGTGAGCTCTGACCTGTTGTAAAACTGAGAGAAATCTCAGTAGCCTGAGCAGTTTGATCATTGTCCTGTCAGCCCAATGATCAGTCCTGATGCCCTGTCTGGAAGATTAGATCTGCTGCCACTAAACACATCAGAAAAGAAATATATCCAAGTTGTAGCCCCAGCTCTGCTCGTCTTAGCTGTGTGCCTCAGTTTCCTCATCTGTGAAATGGGTATTCTAGGAGTATACACCTCCTTAAGGTTGGAGTAAGGATTAAAAGAGTTCACATTTATAAAGTGTTTACAACAGTGCCTACAGATCATAGGTACTCTGTATTTGATAGAGAAAAAAGCTTATACAAATGATAAATTTCAAAGTGAATTCAGTGGACATTTTTCAGAGGTTTTATGTGAGTACTTCCTACAGAATCACCGCAGGGCCCCATTTTCAGAATCCTCAAGAACTGACGTTCATGATCATGCTTACATTCGTGGTCAGCGTGGTGGATGCCCATTTTACAGATGAAGACATTGGAGCTCAGGGAAGCTGGGTGATTCTCTGCACGGGCTCATATGACCAGGGCATCCCCGACCCAAGGTTTCACACCTGTTAGGATTCACCTTCTGACCTGGTGTGAATGAACCCATGGCTTGGGATGGGCGATGAAGTCAGTATCCTCTCCCCTCCCCTCCTCTGGCAGAGTTGAAAAAGGCAGAGATGCGGCAGAGCCTAGAACAGGAGCAGGACCATTCTCAGCTCATTGCTGAGGTGAAGAAGCAACTGGAGCTGGAGAAGCAGCAGGCAGTGGCCGAGACCAAGAGGAAGCTGTGTTGTACCAACTGCAAGAAGGAGGATGTTTTCTAGTGCTGTGGAATACCAGCTACTCTGACTACCCCTGCCAGAAGGCCCACTTGCCCGAGCACATGAAGTCTTGCACCCAGTCATGTGGGACTAAGAGTGTCCCCTGGACCCGACTGTGGTGGACGGGTCCTTGGCTCCTCCTGGATCACAGGGCGTTTGCCACGCTCACTCACCACAAATGACTCCTACATACACGAGAGTAGCAGGCAGACACATAGCCGAGTCTCCAGGCACCATTGTCTCCACCCTCCAGTTTACTTGGATGCATTCACTTGTGTGAATGGAGCTTGTAATGACAGCCCAGATGACTTTAGCTTCATGTGGTTTGCTGTGGTTCCCTGCTTGGGGCAATATTTGTCTCTGCCCCAAGCAATGTGGTCATCCCTGGTAGCTAAGGTGGTAAAGAAACTGCCTGCAATGCAGGAGACCTGGATTTGATCCCTGGGTCGAGAACATCCCTTGAAGAACGAAATGGCAACACACTCCAGTAGTCTTGCCTGGAGAAGGCCGCAGACAGAGGAGTCTGGCAGGCTACTTTTCATGGGGTTGCAAAGCGTCGGAAATGTGAGTGACTAAGCAGACACACACACACACACACACAAATCAAACACATCTTCTACCCCATTCTGCAATGCACAATGTACAATATACTAGACAGCCCCCACCATGGAGCCCATCTTGGACTCAAGGCTATAACAATCACTAGTGCTTATGTGAAGGACAAAGTGCTGCTTTGGAACTAATCTGCCTTTTAAATCTCTTTCCAAAACACAGCAAGCAGATCCCAGGCCAAGAAACTCTAGCTGGAGACACCACCTAGTAAGACTTGATTAATAATATGTATTAGTAATATTTTATACTTAGTGCTCATTTATGCCCAATACTAGAGTTCTGTGTTTAGAAGAAGTCTCCACTTCAAAGAATATATTTAAACACAAATAACATAAATAATGTGACAAGGAAATGTGTCAGTGGATTGCTAAATTTTTCAAGGGTGGTAGATAAATGACCCAAGTTTGAGAAGCTTAGGCAGGGGTTCGTAAGCTTTTTTTAAGAAGGTCTAGAGAATAAACGTTTTAGGATTTGTGGTCCATGTGGTCTGTGAAAACCTTTCAACTATGCTGTAACAGGGTGATAGCAAGTGCATGGGGGTGCACACTCGTCTGAAAAAGGAAATTATGAAATTGGAACAGTCGTACTATTTGCTTCACGAACATGCTTATATCTCCAGAATGATTTAATAAAACTGATGGTGACTGCAGCCATGAAATTAAAAGACACTTACTCTTTGGAAGGAAGGTTATGGTCAACCTAGATAGCATATTTAAAAGCAGAGACATTACTTTGCCAACAAAAGTCCGTCTAATCAAAGCTATGGTTTTTCCAGTGGTCATGTATGGATGTGAGAGTTGGACGGTGAAGAAAGCTGAGTGCCACAGAACTGATGCTTTTGAACTGTGGTGTTGGAGAAGACTCTTGAGAGTCCCTTGGACTGCAAGGAGATCCAATCAATCCATCGTAAAAGAGATCAATCCTGGGTGTTTATTGGAAGGTCTGATGTTGTAGCTGAAACTCCAATACTTTGGCCACCTCATGCGAAGGGTTGACTCATTGGAAAAGGCTCTAATGCTGGGTAGGATTGCGGGCGGGAGGAGAAGGGGACGACAGAGGATGAGATGGTTGTATGGCATCACCTACTCGATAAACATGGGTTTGGGTGGACTCCGGGAGTTGGTGATGGACAGGGAGGCCTGGCGTGCTGCAGTTCATGGGGTCGCAGAGAGTCACACACGAATGAGCGACTTTCAGTTCAGTCAATCTGTCATGTCCCACTCTTTGCTACCCCTAGAACGGCACCACACCAGGTCTCCCTGTCGTTCAGCAACTCCCAGAGTTTACCCAAACTCTGCTGGATGGTGGTGATGCCATCCAGCCACCTCATCTCCTGTTGTCCCCTTCTCCTCCTGCTCCCAGTTATTCCAGCGTTAGGGTCTTTTCTGGTGAGTCAACCGTTAGTATCAGGTGGCCAAAGAATTGGAGTTTCAGCTACAACATCAATAATTTCATTGAACACCCAGGGCTGATTTTTAGGATGGACTGGTTGGATCTCCTTGCAGTCCAAGGGACTCTCAAGAGTCCTCTCCAGCACTACAGTTCTAAAGCATCAATTCTTCGGGGCTCAGGTTTCTTCACAGTCCAACTCTCCCATTCATTCATGACTACTGGAAAAACCATAGCCTTGACTAGATGGACTTTGGTTGGCAAAGTAATGTCTCTGCTTTTTAATATGCTATCTAGGTTGGTCCTAAATTTCCTTCCAAGGAATATGTGTCTTTTAATTTCACGGCTGCAATCACCATCTTCAGTAATTTTGGAGCTCCACAAAAAAAAAAGTCTGACACTGTTTCCCCATCCATTTCCTATGAAGTGATGGGACCAGTTGCCGTGATCTTAATTTTCTGAACGTTGAGCTTTCAGTCAACCATTTCACTCTTCTCTCTCACTCTTAAAAATGAACATATCTTCAAACACAGTCTGGAATTCCTGTGTCTGGGAAGGCTTCGATCCAGCTATTCAGGGACCACACTGTAACCTGGGTGGAGCTGGTTGGCATGTCTTAACACATGGTGGTTTGCACAGAGCAGGGTTCCCCGCAGTCCTGGGAACTACTATGCTCGGCGTACATATGACTTCTGTCCCCCTCTGCACTCAACTACCACCCCTCAGCAGGAAGTAGTCCCCGATGTGAACACGGAAACACTAAATAAGTTATCCCAGGGCACTTCCTCCCAAACTCAGGCAGCCCCCCTGTAAACCAGCGCCTTGAAAGCGAAGGGGACGCCAGCTGAGAAATGAAAGGACAGTGGCTCAGTGAGTATCCATCGCACACACCTAGGGCCAAACAGAATCTCAGAGCAGCCCCCTCCCAATACCATGGTGATTCCCGTGATGTGGGAAGTTGTCTGTCTTCAGGCTGCATGTAGAGGACAAGGGTTTTCTAGTAGAACCTTCTGTGATGATGGGAATGTTCTACATCCCCTCTGCCCATTGTGAAAACCTGCGACCAGCCTCATATGGCACTTGAACAATGAACACTTGAACTGGGGCTAGTGTGACCAAAATCTGGATTTCAGGTTAATTTAATGATAATGAATGTAGATACAATAGCCATGGGTGGCTGGTGATTGCCATATTGGACACAGACATCAAATTTCTGATTTTCCCAGGGGGTGCCATATTGATTGCATGCAGATGTTATTTTACAGGACACATTGGTCATTTTTTACATTTGTAGTCATTATGATTTTAATTCGTGTGTATCAGGGAAAAACATCAATTCATCCCAGAAGTCAAACCTCTTTGACTTTATTGATATCATTTCCTAGGAAGAGGTTATTGTGGAATAAGAGTGAATTGATATAATATGATTTAGTATATAGGTAGCCTTCTCTATCCATGGATTTCTCATGTGTACATGCAAACAACCAAAATTCCACCTCTGTTTGGTTGAATACATGAATGTGGAACCGTTGGATACAAAGGCACAGTTGTATTCATCCTTCTAGGCCATTTTATATAAGGAACTTGCACGTCCTTGGATTTTAGTATCCTTGGGGGGTCCTGGAACCATTCCACCTTGGGTACTGGGGGATGGCTGTACATCCTTTGGGGATAGGATAGAAATCCAGAGAGTAGAATAGGCCAGAGAGGGGGGAGTTGACAAACAGTGTTCTTGAAGCTGAGGCTCTAGCATTGAGTAAGGGGCCTCCCTAGTTCTGTGTCCAGGGAGATGGAGCAGAAAAGGGCACAGGGCTTAGGCCACACTGACTGGCCTGGCCTTCCCTCCCTGAGCATGCCAGGCAGAGGGCCTTAAGGTGTTGTCGGGGCCATGATGAGCACCCCTATGGATCCCCGGGCTTCCCTGGGGCGGGGTACTGGGGAGGCCCTGTTTAAAACAGTGCCTTGGCTCCATCTGTCTTTTTCTGTGTTTCTAGATCCTTGACCTCTCTGGGTCCAAGGAAATACCCTCTCCTTTCTCTTATGCTCCAAGCTAGACTCTGGTACATGGCCCCCTGATGGTTGTATGTACTCTCATGTTCCGCAGGGGCAGGGGAGCCATCTCCTCCAGGGGAGTCTGAAGGGTTCAGGGAAGTGGTTTGCAAACTGTGGTTCCTTAGGGATCTTTGAGGGAACCCTGGGCTGGTCAGTAGAGGTGAAGGATGGCTTAGCAAGCAGCTTTGAGGCATTTCTCCAAGTTGAGAATTTACCTTATTTGTGTTAGGTTTTTTTTTTTTTTTTTTTTTGCTGTGTTTTGTTTTGTTTTTTTTCAGTTCTGAATCAAAGACAGAGAGAGTTTCTATTGCTGAACTGAGGTGGGGCAGAAGATACATTTGGTTTGGACAGTTCTTCTGCCCTCAGAAATGACCATAGTAAATTAAACTGTGTGAACTTGTCCCTGAGGTCCCAGCATCCACATTCCGTGGAGGCCTTCAGAGGAGAAAAGCATTTCTACGGAAGTGATCTTTCTGTAGAAATATTTCTTATCGAGGAAAAACCTGGCAGGCTGTTTTGGGTAGATTATCTGGCACTAACTTTTCTAGTTCTCTTCTGTGGAGTTTGAGCTGTGTTCTTTAGGCTTTCCCCTGCAACCTCTCAAGTAAGTTTTAGGGCATTCTAAAATGGTTCATCCTCAGTGAGAACAGTTCTGCTTCTTTCAGGGTCCTTCAGCTCCAGGGTCTTTCTCTCTCCCAGATTATTGTCTTCAGCTGAAAACCAAACTTTTGTTTGTTAGTTAGTTTCTGCATATTGAGTACTTAGAGCAAGAAATGATGTATCTTGTTAGAGTGGCTGGAGGTTTCCCAGTGGCACTGGAAGCGGGGTTTAGATCCAGGAGACATGATGAGAGAGTGGCATGAGCTGATTTTCGGGGGAATATGAAGATGAATAGGCATGGAAGTATGACTGAACCGCCTGTCAATTCCCTTCTCACTCTCACTCGGGTCTTGTGACTGCATCTGGAGGACACGTTGAGTTTGGAGCTGAGGTGTCTTCCTCATCCCTTCTTCTAGCTTCTCTTTTTAACAATGGCAGAGGAGACTTGAGACTTCAACAGCAGCACAGCACCCACCTCGAGTTTTCTGCTACAGTTGGGTTTTCATTATGTTGATTTGTAGAGTTGCCGTCTGTGTAGGGCAGGTATTCTGATTTCCTGCTTTTGGTGTTGATAGAAGAGTTTTTGTTTGACTTAAGTGGAAAGTGAGTTTAGAAACATTAGCTGAGCCATAAGTAGGGGGACTTTGGATGTGTCAAAGCCGTGGAGGTGGTTGGTCGGTGGAAGGGTTCAAGTTGGGAAAACACTGCTGCAGGCAGGGAGCCCTGTTGGGGATTTGGAGCAGCACAGTGGTGTCATCCACATGGGAAGATGAGGATTGGTGATGCTGTGGGGTACAGAATCTGGTGTGACAAGGAGGCTTGCATGTACAAACGTGGTTGGGAGATACAGCATCTGGCAGTTGTGAGGTGAATGAGGTGTTTCCTGGCCTAGGGGTTGGTGGACCACCAGTTTTTATCAGAACTGCTGTTGTCAGATGAAAGCAGCCAGAGATGGCACATAAAGAGACGTTCCTGTGCTGCAGTGAACTTGCACTTGGGAAAGCAGGCATTGGGCTGGATTTTGCCTGTGGACCATCATTGGTTGACCACCCGACCTGAAGCACCCTAGTGTGTGAGGGGATGAAAAGGGAGGGTGGAGAGAAGAGGTAAGGGTCTAGAGATGCTGGTGAGTTGGTGCAGAGGCTGGAGTAGGAGAAGAACATCTCAGGGAGCCTGATGACTAGAGGGGACAGAGGGAAGGAGCCTCAATTGTCAGCATTTATTAGGGAGTGTTTCAGGATTATTCTAGAGTGTGAGCTGAGCTGGAGGTTCCTGGATGCCTGATCAGGACTGTGAGCTCACGCCTGTTCATTTCCCCCTGTTTGCACTCCACAGCCTTCTGGCTGAAGGCTTGTGTCAAAGCAGACAGACCAGCTCATTTTCTCATTCCTCATATGCCTGACGACTTCTGTATGTGCTCACTGCTTGCTGACAGTGTAGGTGGAAGCTGGAGGAAAGCTGAGCGTTACAAACATGGAGGTTCCTGTGCTCTTTATCAACCTCTGGAACCAGGCTGGTTAAGATGAGGGTCTAGTTGAGAGAAAGAAAGGTTAAACAGGAGTTAGGAACTTCCTTTGGGTGTCCATATCACTCTCCTGTTCACTTGTCTCTTCATCTTAAGATTTTAAAGTGATGCATGCATATCGAGTTGACCCTTGAACAACATGGGTTTGGATTATGCAGTCCAAATCTGAGCGGAATTATGTTCCTGTAATGAATGAATTTCTACACAATCTGTAGCTGGTTGAATCTGTGGATGTGGATATGGAGGGCTGGCCATGAGATTAAGTTTCCATGCAATCTGGTGTCCATGGTGGGTCGTGGGATGAATCCCCTGTACCATCCCTGATACGACGGGATGTGTGTAGTCAGAGAAAGTAAAATCACACAGGGAAAAACAATTCCTTGCCCCAGTCTTCATGGCTATTTTTTGCATCCTGTACTTATTTATAGATAACTTATTTCCTCATATTGCTGTTTCTTGACTTTATCTAGACGTTGTGTGTTGACTTGTGACTTTTGAAGATGAGAATTGGGGTCACTTATCACCTCTCTTCTCCCCTCTCCCCAAGACCACTCTGTCACTGTTTGACGTGCTCTATAGGCTTCCTTGCTCCAGTACAACACTTATTCCTTAGTCCTTGTTCTCCCAGCTGGAGGAAACTGTCTCTGGACCCCTCTCTTGGTGCACATTTATTCCCTCACCTCTCCTCCACTGTCATTTTCAGACTTTTCCATTTTCCTGCTCTGAGTTCCCATCACCAAGGTGGAGAGATCTTGTGCATTCTATTCTATAACTGCAGATGGCCCACCTCAGTTCCGGCTGTTGGCTGAGTCATAAACGTTGCCGGATGACCATCTGTGTGTCCATCATTATGGTCGTGCTGTTGGTCTCAGAGTCAACTAGTGCACTGTGATTACATTTCCATCTCTGTATAGCCTTACTTTTCCCTGGGTGTTTTTTCTCCCCGCTCACCACTCGCATATCTTCAACCATTTCCCTGCCAAATTCTTTGCCATAAGGGTTGTTTTCTTGAGACACTTCATGGCGCACATTTTGGGCTCTTCCATTTCAAATAAGTACGTGTCTGAGTCCTACCATCATGGCTGAGGTATGGTCCAGTAAAATCTCACCTGTGGCTCCTTCCTCATCCCTTGTCACTCCATGCACCTCCATCACACTCTCTTTCCTGATCTCTCATCAGCCTTGGCAGTAGATTCATGATTATACTTAGCCTAAATAATCTAGGTTCCTTTGATGGAGCCTTGCCACCTAAGTGTGGTGGAGCCAGCGCCTACAGTTTCCCTGGATGAACTAAGCTCTTGGCAGAGTGGTTCTGAAGGAAATTTGCTTTCAAACTTCTGGGAATTTATGGCTTTTACATCATGGTATGCCTTATTTCCACCTGTAATCTCGTTCAGCGTCCAGTGATCTTAGTTCATGGTTTAATATACATTTGTAAAAGCCTTAGTCTTCTATGACTGCCTCAATTTGGAAAATGGCAACACTGACTCAGAAGCTCTCCAGTTCTAAGATCAGTAGCCTGTTGGACAGCAGGATAGAGAGCTGGTGGGTTTGTACGGACTTGAGCTCTCTTCCAGACTCTAGCTCTCTGCCAGTCTCTGACGTTGCCTTGCTGTATGTTCAGTTAGCAACAGGTGTGACAAACCACCTGCCTCTGCCCCCAAACATCACAGAGCACCAGCCTCACACAAACTACCCAGTGCAGAAGTGGAAGTATGAACCAACTTCATGACAGCCAACGGGGATCTTTTCCCAGCAGGCAGTGTGCTCGTCTCCTGAGGGAATGTGTGTGTGTGTGTGTTTTCTTTGTGAGCATGTATGTTTCTGAGTGATGGGTCTTGGCTTTGCCTGGTTTCTTCCTCACGGTGCTCCTGATGGCCATTGGAAACAGCAGGAGGATATGAGAGAGAGAGGATGGATGGTCTGGCTTCTCTCTCTCTCCTGCTTTTATTTTATTTTATTTATTTATTTATTTTTTGACCATGCTAACCAGCTCATGAGATCTTAGTTCCCCAAGCAGAGATTGAACCTGTACCCTTGGCAGTGAAAGCACGAGGTCCTAACCACCGAACTGCCAGGGAATTCCCGATCTGGCTTCTTGAAGGGGCTTCATCCTTGCTATTTTCATGGTGAGTGCTGAAGTAACACCCATTTCCTCTGCAGTGATTGGCTGAATCAGCCAGCGTGCCCTGTCCTGTCCATGGGAGAGGTCAGGCTCTGCACTTACTCAGGTGGCCTGGCTCTGGGATGTGGCTCCTGTGCTAAGTAAGCTAAGCCCCACTGCCTAGCTGTTCTCTGCCTTCAGCAGAGCTGGGGAGATTCGATGTGACTTGAGTACACCTTTGTCAGAGCTGGGGAGATTCGATGTGACTTGAGTACATTGTTGTCAGAGTTTCCGTGTCGTGATGACCAGCTCAATCACCGACTTTCCAGAGGACTAACAATGTAGGTGTCACGAGTAGGGAAGAATGTCCAAGAAGGGGTGGATTTGGCCTCAAGAACCCTAAGATAGCTCCACCCTGGAACCCAGCTCTGCCCACCACAATAGCGCTCCCTTTGGGTCATAGATACAAGTGACGAGAATGTGTTCTCTCCTGAGTGAATATGTGACTTGGGAGATCCTTATCACTGTCTTTGCTGCTTCTCTTCTCGAACCAGAGCTCAGAACCACACACATTCTGCCTATCACTAGGCGATGATAAGAGTACTTACCCTTCTAGGTGATGATCTGGTCCCTTGCTCCCCTACTCTGATTCTGTCTCTAAGCTTGATAGTCGACCTCTTGTGTTCATATATTATCATCCCAACTCAAGAAGTTTAAAAAAAAAAAAGTTTTGTCCCAATCTGTCTGAACTTGGTAAACGATCTAATATATGATGAGATCTCAGTGATGTGCTGGTGGGTCTCTCAGAGTCGGCCATCCCACTGAGCCTGCAGGCTGGGTGTCTCCCCGCTGAACAGACACCTCATTTGGCTCTTCCTTCAGTGTCCTCACGTCTTACTCATCCACGATGTAGCTCCTTATGGTGCACGTGTCCTTGAAACTCCCTTAGCCCTTACTGTGGTTCTTCCATCCTCTGTTGACCCATTAGCTTGTCCATACTCGGAGCCAGTTGGGCTTAACCGTTAAGCCCAGGTGGGCTTAACCATTCTGGTCTTCACTCTTTTTCCTTTGGCTGGTTGAGGTATAAGTCTGCTTTCAAGTTGTCTATACAGTGATGAAAGAAACTCCGTTAACAGGATTAAGTAGACTGAACACCAAATCTCAGTGCCTTTCTTGGTGCCCAAGGTTAAATATAACAAGAGCTTGGGGTTCTTTGTGTCTACACATGCAGTAAGAGTGCCTGGTCCCAATTACTGCATAAGAAACCCCTTTCTCGATACGTTAGTACGTTTCCCCCCTCATCTTTATTTTTTCTGAGCACAAAGCCCTTCTGTTTTTCCAACCAGCTCTTGTTAAATCCTTAAAGACCCAAAAATCCAGATCAGTAAACAGTGGCAGGATTTCCCCCCTGTGTGTTGGAGAGTTGGGAGGGGAAGGTGGCTTCCTGGGGAAGCAGGTGCAGATCAAGTAGAAGGGGGTGGGCAGGAATGGCCAGGGATGGGCAGGAAAGCTAAATCTCCCTTTCCCCTTGGCTTTCCCCCTCCCAGACCATTCCCAGAGCAGTAAATCCACTTGCTGGAGCGGCAGTGAGGAGAAGCGAGGCTCAGCCCGCTCTGAGCAGAACACTGGTACCAGTTCAAGGAGCCTCATCCTGAAAGAGTCCTACCTGGACACCTTCTGTGCCTAGGGACATGCTAGGACACACACCACCCACTCCATAGAGGGAAAAAATCCAGACACCAGGGAAACCAGAAATGGCAAAGAAACATGAGACAGGAGGACTGCCACCCTCTGACTTGGCCTCTGCACCTGGCATGGAGGGCAGGGCACATTATATCATGTCTGGCATTACCCTTCACTGTGGAATGTTCCACCCACATGAAATCTTTGCTTTAGATGTAAATAATATACAATTTGTGACTGTCATCAAGCCTAGAGTACCTTCCCCTTTTCACACTTGTACTAACTTTAACTTCTTTAAAAGAGAGAGAGAGAGAGAGAGAGAGAGAGAGAGAGAGAAAAGCAAAACAAAACAAAACAAAAGACACACACAACAACAAAAAGACTGTTTGGATGCTGAAGAAAGGATGGTCACCCAGCCAGTCTGACACAGGGGTACAGAGAGGGGACAGGGGTTGCTTTACGGTGCACAGCTCCTTCTCTGTGACACCCTGTGAGCTGTTTCCATTTTATGTCTGTACACAGCACATTGGGATCAGGAATTTCCAGCACGGAGTTTAGTGCTGCTATGGACACATCACATGCACCCACTGGCCCATTTCAAGTACTATGTTACCATGTTTTAAAAGGGAAGCTCTCTGGACCAGAAGAGCACATAGATGTGCTCATTAATCTGATGTGATTTCCATGATGACTCTACTCCAATAAAAGGGACAAAAGAAAAAAAGGAAAAACCCATATCTTTGTTTACAGATGGTTAACTAGAAACAACCCCGCTCACCGCAGTTTGCAGAAGAGAAGACCGTAGAAAGCATTCAAGTCCGAAGCTCCAAAACAGAGATTTTCTTTGCTTTGTGGTTCCTTTAAAGACACTCACACCTTCTTGGTAAGAGATGGCCATGCTTCATAGAAGTGAAAAGTCAAAGGCGAGACACACTCGGAGGACATTTGAGCCTGAGATGAAGCATGTATGTAATATTTATACGATGGAATTTTAGGTTTATATGTCAATATGAAACAAAAGCAGTTTGAGGGGAAGCAGGACACCACTCTGCCGTTACACTCTGTATGCTATAGTACCATTTTGTATGTATGTTCAAGAAGCATTGAACAAAGCAAAAAGGTGATGTATGTATAGGATAAAAATTAATTGTACGGTATCATTTCAGTACATTTTGTTGTACACTTTAATCTTGTTTCCTTTCTCTTCATTATTGATAAGAGGATGTGAACTGTATAGTTTCCAGCTAGTTACTCATAATAAAAAGAAATAAAAAAGAGGGTACTAGAGGAAAACAAGAAAGAACATTTGTCAATTGCAGTTGTCAAAAGAAACAAAAACCTAGCCTTATTTGTGAAGCATAATTGCTTTTTGCATACTGAAGTATTTTTTTCACAATTTCTTTGTATAACATTTGTATGAAACTTAAATATCTTCTTTGATGAGGGTGTTTCTTTGTGACTGAACCAGTAGATTCACGAGGTATGTTCTTATGGGTTCTCCCCACCCCCTAATTTTTTCAGAATCTTCACCTTTTTTAAATGAAGCTGTTTTGGAAAAAATATGCCTTGCTCTTCCTCGAACTGACAGTTTTCCGTTTGGTCAGGATGGATGTATCAGGTTTGGGCCAAAGACGGAGACGGGGTCACATGAGGTCAGGAAGGTTTCTCTCCACATTATAAATAAATGTCCCCACTTGGAGCTTTCCTGGGAAGTTCAGTTCTAGAGAATTTACTGACAGAGATGGAGACAGAAGGGAAATCTGGGGTCAGTCTCAGAAGAACACTGGGAGGGAATGAATTTGCCTTTCAGTAGCCAAGATGGCAACCTGAGCTACAAGGAGCTCGGCGGGCAACGTGTGACCTTGACTCTGCCCAGGCACATCCTGGTCATTTCATCTTCATGGGTCACATAAGTATTTTTTTTTCCATCATTTAAACATGGGAACACTCCTCAGCTCCATAGCTAGACAAAAGCAGGGCATGTTTGGCCCCTCAAGCCATCCCTGGCTGGTGTTGTGAAAGGAATGGAATGGAACTGGTTTAGAGAAGACCTTACAAGAGCTTCCTTATTCTTCTCTCGGGGTATGGGAGCCTGCCACGTGGAGGGTGGCAGTGTGTGTCACAACTCCCAGTTGATGGATATTCAGGTTGTCTGCTGATACCAGCCATGGCCAGCAGACCAGCCTTGTGTGCAAGTCATCAGCTAGGTGAGGGACCTATGGAATTCATCTCAGGAGGTTACATCCAGGGCTCAGGGACCGGCCAGGACTTGGAGGTTCCAGACAGGGAAGCAGGACCTTCTGCCTCTGACTTTAGTCTGAGTGGGCTGTTTTCAGGGCTCAGTGGCTCAGAGTCTAGAAATGAGGAGGAGAGGGAGGCCACCAACTGTCTGCCGTGGTCGTTTCTCCTTTCTCTGAGCAATGGCTAAGCACAGGGCAGAATGGGCCCCACCACCTACCCCCTTCTACCACTGCCCCGACCTGCACAGTTGGCCTGGTAGGTCTCCTGCTGCTGCTAAGTCCCTTCAGTTGTGCCCGAGTCTGTGGGACCCCATCAATGGCAGCCCACCAGGCTCCCCTGTCCCTGGAAATCTCCAGACAAGAACACTGAAGTGGGTTGCCATTTCCTTCTCCAATGCATGAAAGCGAAAAGTGAAAATGAAGTTGCCCAGTCGTGTCTGACTCTTCACGACTCCATGGACTGCAGCCTACCAGGCTCCTCCATCCATGAGATCTTCCAGACAAGAGTACTGGATTGGGTTGCCATTGCCTTCTCCATTGGTGGGTCTAGAGATGACCTTTAATGCAGACAGGCACTATCGCCACCTAATGGTCGTCATGGAGAACTGCAGCCCTTAGAGCGGAAGCTAGACCCAGGAGGGCACCGGTGGAGGGTCATTCATGAAACAGTTGTGTGCTGAGCATCTGTGGTGAACCAAGCACTGAAGACACAGGCTCTGCCTTCATCCATCTGACATTCTCACTGGGAAGCAGATCTGTATATGATAGAATCTTAGGTGGGACAGAATAAAATATGTAGCATATGGAAGGGAAGTAGTTGGTGTGATTGGGGACGGCCTCTTGTAGAACTGGCCTTTGAACTGAAACCTTTATGTGGGAACTGAGCATGATGTCTTCAGCAGTGATTTAGTAGTGCCGGCTGAATGTTAGAAGTGCCTGGCAAGTATTAAAACAACAATAAATGTTCAGGTGCCACCCTCTTTCCCCCAAGTAACGATATCTGACTCTCTCAGGTGGGGTTGGGGCATTCATAAGTTCTTCAGGTGATTCTGCTGGGCAGCTAGGTCTCAGAGCCTGTACCTTTATTGGAAGAACACCCAAGGTAGAAGGGAGAGCAACTAAAAAAACCTGAGGGGGCTTCTGGATCTTCTCAGAATAGGAGAAAGTTGAGGGGGCCAGAATGAGGGATTCAGCATTGGAGATGGAGCTGATGAGATCAGAGAATGAAAAGAAATCAAGGGGTATGGGGGCTGAATTATGATCAGAAGGAACTGGGAAGCCAGGTTGGTTGACATTTTAAAAAGGATTTATTGAGATAGCATTTAAAGTGTATAATTGCTTTGGGTATTTCACATTTTTTTTTTAAATATGGTAAAAGAGATGTAACAAAATTTGTCCTTTTCATCATTTTTTAAGTGTGTTAGTCAAGGTTGGGGTTTAAACATGTAAATCAGCAGGAAAGGAAGATGATAAATGTGCACCAAATCAAGCAAAAGAGGAGGAGATAGAGAGTCTTCCGGAAAAAGAATTCAGAATAAGGAGGTTAAAAAAGATCCAAAATCTGGAAGACAAAATGGAGTTACAGATAAATAGCCTGCAGACAAGGATTGAGATGATGGTGAATCATTGAACAGGGACCTAGATGGAAAAAAAAAAGAGCCAATCAATAATGGATAGTGGAATATATGAGATCAAAAACTCTCTGGAGGGAAAGAAAAGTAGAATAACAGAGGCAGAATATAGGATAACTGAGGTAGAATTGAATGGTAGAAATAAATGAAGCAGAGAGGAAAATAGGAAAAAAAAAGAATTAAAAGAATAGAGAACAACCTCAGAAACCTCTGGGAAAATGCTAAAGCCACCAACATTTGAATCAGAGGAGTCCCAGAAGGAGAAGAGAAAAAGAAATGCCATGAGAAAATACTTGAGAAGATAATAGTTGAAAAATTCCCTAAAAAGGGAAAGGAAATAGTCACCCACATGCAAGAAACCCAGAAAGTCCCAGGCTGGATAAACATAAAGTGAAACACCCCAAGACACATATTAATCAAATTAACAAAGATCAAACACAAAGAGCAAATATTAAAAGCAGCCAGGGAAAAACAACACATTACACACAAAAGGATTCTCCTAAGAATAACAGCTGATCTTTCAACAGAAACTCTTCAGGCCAGAAGGGAATTGCAGGACATGCTTCAAGTGATGAAAGAGAAAAACTTTCAACCCAGATTACTGTACCCTGCAAGGATCATAGTCAAATATGAAGGAGAAATCAAAAGCTTTACAGACAAGTAAAAGCGGAGAGAATTCAGCACCACCAAACTAGCTCTTCAACAAATACTAAAGATCTTCTCTAGGCAGGAAAAACAGAAAGGTTGCATAAACCTGAACCGAAAATAGTAAAGCAAATGGCAACAGGATCATACCTGTCAATAATTACCTTACATGTAAATGGGTTGAATGCCGCAATCAAAAGACAGAGACTAGCTGAATGGATACAAAAACAAGACCGCTACTTATGTTGTCTACAAAAGGCCCACCTCAAAACAAGGGACACATACAGACTGAAAGTGAAGGGTTGGGGGAAAAAAAAAAAACAGAAGAAAGCAGGGGTAGCAATACTCATATCATACAAAATACACTTTAAAATAAAGCCTGTGGAAGAGACAAAGAAATACACTATATAATGATCAAAACATCAAACCGAGAAGAAAATGTAATGATTAAAAATACATAAACACCCAACATAAGAGAACAGCAATATGTAAGGAAAATGCTAACAAGCATGAAAGGGAAGATTAACAATCACACAATAATAGTGGAAGATTTTAATACCACACTCACACCTATGGATGGATCAAGTAAACAGAAAATCAACAAGGAAACACAAACTTTAAATGATACATTAGAACAGAGAAACCTAATTGATATCTATACTAATTTTACACCGAACAATGAATTTCACATTTTTTCTCAAGTACACATGGAAATTTCTCCAGAAGAGATCACATCCTTGGCCATAAGTCCAGCCTTGATAAATTCAAAAAACCTTGAAATCATCCCAGGCATATTTTCTGATCACAATGCAGTAAGACTAGATGTCAACTGCAGGAGAAAAACTGTTAAAAATTCAAACATATGGAGGCTGAATGTCACGCTGGTAAATAACCAACAAATCACAGAGGAAATCAAAAAGACATCAAAATATGCATAGAAGCAATTGAAAATGAAAACACAACAAGCCAAAACCTATGCGGCATTGTAAAATCACTGCTAAGGCGAAGGTTCAGAGCAAAACAGCCTTACCTCAAGAAACAAGAAAAAAGTTAAACAAATACCCTAACCCTCTGCCTAAAGCAACTAGAAAAGTAAGAAATGAAGAACCCCAGGATTAATAGAAGCAAAGAAATCATAAAATAGGGCACAAATAAATGTAAAAGAAACAAAAAAGACTAGAGCAAAAATCAACAAAGCTAAAAGCTGATTCTTTGAGAAGATAAATAAAATTGACAAACCATTAGCCGGACTCATCAAGAGGCAAAGGGAGAAGAATCTAATCAACAAATTAAAAATGAAAATGGAGAGATCACAACAGACAACACAGAAATACAATGATTATAAGAGACTACTATCAGTAACTATATGCCAATAAAATGGACAACTTGGAAGAAGTGGACAAATTCTTAGAAAAGTACAACTTTTGAAAACGGAGTCAGGAAGAAACAGAAAATCTTTACAGACCCACCACAAGCACGGAAATGGAAAGTGTAATCAGTAATCTTCCAGCAAACAGAAGCCCAGGACCAGACGGCTTCACAGCTGGATTATACCAAAAATTGAGAGAAGAGCTAATATCTATAGTAGTCAAACTCTTCCAGTTGCAGAGGAATGCAGACTTCCAAACTCATTCTATGAAGCCACCATTACCCTACTACCAACACCAGACAAAGATGCCACAAAAAAAGAGATAACTACAGGCCAATATCACTGATGAACATAGATGCAAAATCCTTAACAAAATTCTAGCAAGCAGAATCCAACAGCATATTAAAACGATCATATATCATGACCAAGTGGGCTTTATCCCAGGGATACAAGGGTTCTTCAATATCTACAAATCAATCAACATAATACACCACATTAGCAAATTGAAAGATAAAAAAACATATGGTTATCACAATAGCTGCAGAGAAAGTCTTGAACGAAATTCAACATCCATTTATCATCAAAACACTCCAGAAAGCAGGCATAGAAAGAACATACCTAAACATAATTAAAGCTATATATGGCCAACCCACAGCAAACATTATCCTCAATGATGAAAAATTGAAAGCATTGCCCCGAAAGTCAGGATCAAGATAAGGATGTGCACTCTCACCACTACTATTCAACATAGTTTTGGAAGTTTTGGCCAAGAGGGATCAGAGCAGAAAAACAAATACAAGGAATCCGGATTGGAAAAGAAAAAGTAAAACTCTCACTGTTTGCAGATGCCATGATCCTCGACATAGAAAACCCGAAACACTCCACCAGAAAATTACTAGAGCTAATCAACGAATATAGTAAAGTTGCAGGATACAAAATGAACACGCAGAAATCCCTTGCATTCCTGTACACTAACAAGGAGAAAACTGAAAGAAATATTAAAGAAACAATTCCATTCACCATTGCACCGAAAAGAATAAAATAGTGAGGACCATATTTACCTAGAGAAACAAAAGTCCTGCATATAGAAAACTAGAAAACACTGGTGAAAGAAATCAAACTGGACACAAAGAGATGGAGAAATAGACCATGTACATGCATTGAAAGCATCAATATACTGAAAATAGGTATACTACCCAAAGCAAACTATAGATTCAATGCAATCCCTATCAAGCTACCGACGGTATTTTTCAGGGAACTAGAAGAAATAATTTCACAATTTGTATGGAATTACAAAAAACCTCTAATAGTCAAAGCAATCTTGAGAAAGAAGAATGGACCTGGAAGAAATGCCCTGCCTGATTTCAGGCTATACTACAAAGCTACAGTCATCGAGACAGCGTGGTCCTGGCACACACACAAAAAAGATATATAGATAAATGAATCAAAATAGCAAGCCCAGAGATAAATCCACGCACCTATGGATACTTTATCTTTGACAGAGGAGGCAAGAATGTACAATGAAGACAAGACAATCTCTTTAACAAGCATGCCGGGAAAACTGGTCAACCACTTGTAAAAGAATGAAACTAGAACACTTTCTAACACCGTACTCAAAAATAAATTCAAAATAGATTAAAGATCTAAACGTAAGACCACAAACTATAAAACTCCTAGAGGAAAACACAGGCAAAATACTTTCTGACAGAAATCACAGCAGGATCCTCTATGACCCATATCCCAGAGTAATGGAAATAGAAGCAAAAATACACAAATGGGACCTCATTAAACTTAAAAGCTTTTGCACAAAGAAGGAAACTCTAAGCAAGGGGAAAAGATGGCTTTCACAATGGGCGAAAATAATAGCAAACGAAGCAACTGACAATGAATAAATCTCAAAACTATACAAGCAACGCCTGCAGCTCAATTCCAGAAAAATAAGCGAGCCATTCAAAAAATGGGCTAAAGAACTAAACAGACATTTCTCCAAAGAAGACATACAGATGGCTAACAAACACATGAAAAGATGCTCAAATCACTCATTATCAGGGAAATGCAAATCAAAACCATAATGAGGTACCATCTCACACCAGGCAGAAAGGCTGCTATCCAAACGTCTACAAACAATAAATCCTGGAGAGGGTGTGGAGAAAAGGGAACCCTCTTACACTGTTGTTGGGAATACAAACTAGTAGAGCTACTATGGAGAACAGTGTGGAGATTGCTTAAAAAAAAAAACTGGAAATGGAACAGCCATATGTAACAGCAGTCCTACTCCTGGACGTAAGCCCCAAGGGAACCAGAACTGAAAGAGACACATGTGCCCCAATGTTCATCGCAGCACTGTTTATAATAGCCAGGACACGGAAGCAACCCAGATGTCCATCAGCAGAAGAATGGATAAGAAAGCTGTGGTATATATACACAATGGAATGTTACTCATATATCCAAAAGAATGCATTTGAATCAGTGTTAACGAGGTGGATGAAACTGGACCCTATTATACAGAGTGAAGTAAGCCAGAAAGAAAAGCACCAATAACACACACACACACACACACACACACATACATATGCCATATGTATATATATATATATATATATATATATATGGGCTTCAGAAAGATGGTAATGATAACCCTATATGCAAGACAGGAAAAGAGACACAGATGTATAGAACAGTCTTTTGGACTCTGTGAGAGAAGGCAAGTGTGGGGTGGATTCGGAGAATAGTGTTGAAACATGTATATTTCCATATATGAAACAGACCTCCAGTCCAAGTCCGATGCATGAGATAGAGTGTTCAGGGCTGTGGCACTGGGGTGACCCAGAGGGATAGGATTGGACGGGTGAGGGGTTCAGGATGGGAAACACATGCACAACCGTGGCTGATTCATGTCAATGTGTGGCAAAACCACTACAATATTGTAGACTAATTAGCCTCCAATTAAAATAAATAAATTAAAAAAAGAAAGAAAACTAAAAAATTCAAAACGAAAAACATGTAACTGTTTTCTAAACTGCAGTGTTCACAGACCATCTTCATCTTGGACTACATGAGGACACCACCTCTATTATTACTGATTTTTTTTTAATCCAGCAAAAGAAAGGTGACTCTCATTCCTTCTAGCATCACTGGTGTGGGTGTATCCCACGTGCTGAGCTGTGTGGTTGAGCGATTGCTCCGTACAGGAATCTTTTGGTCTCCATGACAACCCGAGGAGGCAAGTACTAATCATAGTCCACTGTCAAGATGAGGAAAGTGATATGCTCCATGTCACACAACAGGTCAGTCAGCACCACAGCCTGGATTCAAATGGGTCTACCCGACTCACAACCCAGGTCAGTGACCCCCTCAGAGGGACACTGGCCCAGAGTCTGTGGCACTATAATAATTTGACAAAATGCCTCTCCCTGACTCCACTGCCCATGGGGTTGGACATTGTTCCTTACTTAGTCTAGTTTTGCAAAGAGGCTTGATGGTTAAATGAAGTTAGAGGGGTGTCAGCTTTCTACTTGTAAAGAATAAAATCCATTACAGGTAACTTTGAGCAGGAAAGAAACTTATTAAGAATATTAAGTGACACAGATTTCTGGGAGGGAAGGCTGGAGAGGCAGCCATGACAATGTAGAAATTAATTGCAGGATCTTCTGTCACTCATTGGAAAAGACCCTGACGTTGGGAAAGATTGAGGGCAGGAGAAGAAGGGGATGGCAGAGGATAAGAAGGTGGGTTGGCATCGTCAACTCAATGGACATGGGTTTGGGTGGACTTTGGGAGTTGGTGATGGACAGGGAGGCCTGGCATGCTGCAGTTCATGGGGTCGCAGAGAGTCGGACTCGACTGAGTGACTGAACTGAACTGAACTGTCACTACCACTGGCTTCAGACACAGCGGCTGTCACTAGTGAGATGGCTTATGTCTCTTGCACCTCTGCTAGATTGAATTCTATGCATCAGAATCCACTGGCATTGCTTTCACCTGTAGGTGTATCCATTGGTTAAGCCTGCATTCCATGTGGCTGTAGTAATTGAGTCTTAGGTGCCATCTGGATGTATTTGATTGGCTGAGCCTGGGTACCATCTAGGTGCATCTAATTGATTGAGCCTATATCACATGGTTACATTCTGACTGCAAAGGAGGTGGCAAAAATGAGATTCTGACTGTTTCTAGTGCAGATTTGTAAGATGGACAATTAAAGCATTGACTAAAAAGTCTCCTCCCTGCAGACTTGTCCACAGTCTCTTTATCAGTCAGGTCAGCTTTTCAAAGCTCAATTCATCCTACTAAGTAAAGCAGAAGGGTTTAGTAAGTCAAGTGGTCTGTGCTCCGCTGTGTTAATTTGTCTAGGCTAGTTCTACATTTCCTAGAATCCCTTTCTTTGATTTTGAGTTCAGTCAGTCTGTTCAGTGGCGTAGTTGTGTCCATTTCTTTGCGAGCCAATGGACTGCTTCAAGTCAGGCCTCCCTGTCCATCATCAACACCCCGCAGTTTACTCAAACTCGTGTCCATTGAGTTGGTGATGCCATCCAACCAACTCGTCTTCTGTTGTCCCCTTCTCCTCCCACCTTCAATCTTTCCCAGCATCAGGGTCTTTCGAATCAGTCAGTCCTTCATGTCAGATGGCCAAACTATTGGAGTTTCAGCTCAGCATCAGTCCTTCCAATGAATATTCAGGACTGATGTCTTTTAGGGTGAACTGGTTGAATCTCCTTGCAGTCCAAGGGATTCTCGAGAGTCTTCTCCAATACCACAGTTTCACAGCATGAATTCTTTTGGTTCTCAACTTTCTTACTACTCCAGCTCTGACATCCATACATGACTACTGGAAAAACCATAGCTTCGACTATGCTATTCCTCTGCCTTTTGTAACACCAGCTTGAACATCTGGAAGTTCATGGTTCACATATTGCTGGAGCATGGCTTGGATAATTTTGAGCATTAATTTACTCGTGTGGGAGATGAGTGCAATTGTGCGGTAGTTTGAGCATTCTTTGCAACTGCCTTTCTTTGGGATTGGAATGAAAACTGAACTTTTCCAATCCTGTGGCCACTGCGGAGTTCTCCTGATTTGTTGGCATATTGAGTTCAGCACGTTCATAGCATCATCTTTCAGGATTTCAAAATAGCTCTACTGGAATTCCAGCACCTCCACTAGCTTTGTTCCTAGTAATGCTTTGTAAGGCCCACTTGAATTCATATTCCAGAATGTCTGGTTCTAGGAGAGTGATCACACCATTGTGATTATCTGCATCGTGAACATCTTTTTGTACAGTTTTTCTGTGTATTCTTGCGACCTCTTCTTAATATCTTGTGGTCTAGAGGCACACAGATATCGTCTATGCCTGTCCAGCGGCTCCCTACCAGAGACTTCAGTGCTCAGACCACTGGATGGGAAATGATCTGAAGCTACTCTTCCATAGCCTCTTAAAAAAAAAAATTCACAGAAAAGAGGTTGAAAGAAATTAAAAAAAAAAAAAAAACAACAAAGTCATGTAGCAAGATGAGAACGTTGACAGTAGAGAAGGAGGAGCATGTGGCAAAAAGCATAGGTTCTTCGGGAATAGGATTGTCGTTAGTAACGACATTTGCATTTCAAAACTTAGGAACGTGGCGTCTTACAAAGTATCTTCCTAGGGACATGGTCCTTGTATTATAATTTATCAAAATCCACTGACTTTCATAAAAACTATGAATTTTTACAACATATGCAAAAAATTCTAGTCAAATCTCACTCATTAGGTTAGTCATATCCATGGTTTTAAATACTATTTCAAAACGGAAAATATTAAATTTCAGGAAAAAGGGTTTTAATATTTTTATAAAGCATCATGAAATATCCAAAAACTTTCCCTTACTGTATCAACGGATACAAAAACATAAAATTCCCTTTATTTGATAAAATAATGAGTTAAAAGTGAAAAAAAAAAAGAGTAAGAGGCCTTGTAGTTGTCTATATACAAGAAGCTAGGTGATGATTTCCATTTTACGTTAGTCATAGTGGTGGTCACTCTAATGAGAAGTAACCTTATATTTTTCAAAACATCCAATAAATCAAAATTCTCAGGTGAAAAGAAAACTCATAGGTTCTGGAAAAGAGAAGCCCTGATGGGATAAAGTCACATAACCCCTTCCTCATAAAGTTAAGAATGTGCTCAAAAAGTGACAAGCACAGTGAGTAATCCTCACTAAATGGCTCTCTGTCTTTCTGATTAGATGTTGTCTGCTCCCTTTCAGTAGTTGGGGGTATTTTCTTTCTCTTTAGCCCCAGATTACTGCCACCCAAGGGAGGGGATGAGAAAAAAGTGACAGCAACACCTCTGTGTAATAAACCCACTGGTATCTCTCGTGGAGAAGAAGAAGGATTTCATAATTTCACTTTCTAGTACTCAAGGAAGATGGTCCCAGCATAGGCAGGGCTTCCTGGCCAGCATCCACTACATCAGATCCACTGTGGAGGCTCCCTTGTGGTGCATGGATGGTGGGGAGGAGAGTCTGCACACAGAACAGCAGTGGGCGTGTTAACCCAAGTGTCTCTGGGAGACACAGGCGGTCAGCTCTGGGAACAGAGTCATACCGGCAAGTTATTAGAACAGCCACAACTTATCTTCATGCAGAAAACATTTTTTGGTGATCTTCTCAAGATCTCAGAAGTTAGGATGTTCAATACCATGATATCAAGCTACTGGTCTATCAAGTTAATTGCACACGATTTTTGTTTGATTATTCTTTTTTTTTTGTCATGCTACAGAGCTTATGGGCTCCCTGTACCCTGACCAGAGAATGAACCCACACCCTCAGCAGGGAACGCACGGAATCCTAACCACTGGATTACCAGGGAATTCCTCATCTTTTTAAATCTGAGTAATTCGGTAAAGAGCAGAGCAGAGACTGTGATCACCCCTATTCCCACCATCTCCAAAACACCACTTCCTGACATTATCACTTTCTTGCTTCCAATCTTGTACACACTCACAAATGTCTGTGAAAAACGACTAAAGTGAAAGTGTATGTGCTTGAGTGTATGTTTACTGGGCATATTGGCAAGAATTTGAAGATATCTGAAGAACAGCTTCTGTCAGCCCGTTGGTATCTCTGTGATTGTCTTTCCAGCCTCTCCTGGAGAGAACGCTAGAGTCTGCCACTGAGCCCTTTCAGAATAAGTCAGCGTTCTTCTGGTCTGCCTGCCCCAGTGGTGAAATTTGCTTTTGAAGTTGAGGTATCACTCAAGGCATCTCTGTGGATCCTGCAGGGATTTTGTTGTCTCCGGTTTGATATTCAAGCTGAGCCTAAAGCACAGGAGAGAATGATCCTGTGCTTCCCATTTCCAAATTCGTTTTCTCTGTGGCAGCACTGGCATTAATCTGGGAATACCTTAGGTACAATTCCCAAGCATTTTTTTCATTCCTAGTACATCATATCTCTACCCTTAAACTCATCACAGAAAATCCAGAAACAGCAAAATAAGAGAAAAAGAAAAGTGTCAGCCAAATCCACCCATTAAGAGGCCCTGGTGTACCATGCTGACTGCTCCCCACCCAGGCTTTTACTCTCTGAAAAGTTTTTTTGAAGTTTTTGGTCTACACATTGCCTTGGGATGTCCAGTGATTTTGCAGACCTATACCAGGCTTCTGGTGGAGGGAAAGAAAATCACCGGTGTTCCATGAGAGCTGGGATTTTCATTTTCATACTCTAGCTGCTATCGGTGACAAATTTCCCACAACTCCCTTTCTGGCTCTCAGCTGCCACTCCTGTCATTAACTTCCCATGACACTCGGATGTGTTCCCAGGGCATGCTTCATGCTGAAGGAGGGTACTGTATGCAAAGTACTCTGTACGTATGCAATTGACTCTGCCTGATTATTATTATTGTTATTATTATTATTACTTTTTTTTCCTTTTTTGCCTCAACACCGTGAACAGGCTTTCTATAGTTAGGGCAAGCAGGAGCTACTCCTCATTGCAGAGTGCAGTCTTCTCATTGAGGTAGCTTCTCCTGTTGCGGAGCAAAGGCTCTAGAATATGTTGTCAGTAGTTGTGGCCTGGGGGCTTAACTACTCTATAGCATGTGAAATCTCCTGGGGCCAGGGATTGAACCTGTGTCCCCCTGCATTGCCAACTGGATTCCCAACCACTGGGCCAGCAGAGAAGTCTGACTCCGCCTAATTGAAAAGATAAAATTAACATGAGGAATGCCTATAGAAAGATACGGAGATGCTCACAAAATAGGAAGAAAGGGTTAGCAGCCAGGCCTTTCAAGGCATGTGAAACAAGCAAATTTGGGGAACAAAATATCAAGAGCCCACTGGTATTTTCTTCTGCACCCTACTCTTGGGATGAACTAAGGCCAACCACATTTTGTAATTGTGTTCGTGCCCCAAAGCCCAAAGTGGGAGGTAGAGGGATTTTCTTTGGCTTGGTCACTCAGTGCATGCAGGGGACTGGATGACTGCCCCTCAAAAAACCAAAGATGTTCTTTGATACCGGAAGAAAAGAGAATGGAGGCTGACTGGGCATGAGCACAGGGAGCCACTGTTGTTTGGGAAGTTAATGGAAGCTCTGATCCTGCTTCTCCCAGAAGACAGATACTCACAGTACTCTCACGCACTCGGGGACAGAGTGAAACACAGCCCTAAGCCCACCCATGGGTCTCCTGGTAAAAAGCTCCCAGCTCCCCACAGTGACACTGTCTCTTCTCCATCCCCCTGCCCTCTTCCGTCTCCCCAGCACTTGCAACTTCTCCACTGATGGCTTCCACAGTTCCGCCCCGGGAGCCAGCTTGTGCCTAGGTTCTAGTGTGCACTATGCTGTGGACTGGATCAGAAAGCTGGCCTTCTGCGACCATTGGGTGAAGGAGATATACAATGCCTACAGAAACAGTGTCGGCAGTGAGTGGGCCAGGGAGAGGGCCATCCATGGTGGTTGAAGGGTCTGTCTGCCTGGGCTCCAGGAGCACCCCAGGACCAAGGGAAATTCATTAAGAATGGATGCTATCATTCATATCCCACCTGCTCGGTGCCAGCTTCCAAGAGGCTTACAAATCCTAGCTCACTCAGTGTTGCCCTCATGACACCCTCTGGGAGAGGATCTCATCATCCCCACTTTGGGTCTGGGGAAGCTGACGGAGAGATGACTTGTGTTGCCCGTCCATGATTATGCCTCCAGCCCCACTGTGGTGCTCCACATGTGGTCCTTGGACCAGCAGCATCAGGGTCACATGCAGGGTCTTGGAAATGCAGATTCTTTGGTCCCCATCTCAAACCTGTCAGATTGACAGCTCTGGGGTGGGATTTGGCCCCCTGAATCTTAACTGGAGCTCCAGGTGATTCTGATGCTTGTTGGAAGTTGAGGACCTCGGGCTTCGCCCTGACTACTCAGACTGTGGTCCCTGGAGCAGCCACACGAGTTCATCTCCTGGGAGCTTGTTAGAAATGTGGACTCCAAGCCCCTCCCAAGGCATCTGGGTCAGATCTGTGTCTTTAACAAGACTCCCAGGTGATTCGTGAAAACATTGGTTCTCAAGCTTGACTCCTATTGGGATCCCCTGACGAATTTACCGTTCTGCTTTTTTGGCCTAGCTGCTGCTTGGCATTGGGACTTACTGAGTTCCCTGGGGGATTCTAATGTGTGGACAAGTTATGAAAGCCACCAGCTTCAGTGTCAGGGGAGGATTGGTTTATCATATTGTACAAGAAACCTGGAAGGTGCTGGAGGCAGGGTTGATTCACCAATGACCCTTGATCACTATTTCTGGAGTTCTCTAAGTCTTTGACTCTTTACAGGTGAGGCTGCTTCTCCCCCAGGAGGCACATGGGGATGTTTTTGATTATCATGATGACTCTAAGCAGCTACTGGCTGGTAAAGGGAATACAATTTGAGTAGGCGGATAATAAAATGTGCCATCTACACCTTGACCCCGTTCTCAGAAAGAGTAAAGTCCCAGGAAGAACTTCAGGCCTCTGACTGGATAAAACCCATTTCTAGTCCCAATGCTGCCACTTTCTTACTCCCCAAGCCTTAGTTTCTAAGTCGGTGAAATGGGGATAAAAATACATATACCGTTCCAGCCTCCTGGAAGGCTCCTCCCCTTGCCCAGCTCTTTGGACTCATCCTTTTCCAGCTCCGGCTCACTCTAGAGGAAGCATTCCCTCCCAGCTCGCACTCCCACCCTCCAGCTCAGCCAGGCCTGCCTGCAATTCCCTCCACCAGCTCCCAATATTTCTCCTCCTCTCTTGTCAAGAAACATTTACCTTTGTGACACATGGTTTCATCAACGACCCTCCATGTGGAATGTAAGTTCCATTAGCTGAGCACCTACTGTGTGCTGGCCTCTCATGCACAGTCACTGTGCATGGGCAGTGAGCAGAACACACAGGCCGTCTCATTCTTCACTAAGCTCACAGCCTGGCTACAAGCAGTCAGCACCTAAGTGTAACAAGTGTGTCAATTGACCACCAGATCTTTGGAGAAAAATAAAGTGGAGAATGGAGAACAGAGGAGTGTCTAGGGGTGGTCAGGATGGGAGGGTAGGTGGTGATCAAGGCCGGCCTGGTTTCGAGGTGACAGCAGGACACAGGTGGGAGGAGAGGAAGTAAGCCCAGTGAGCATAAGAAGGACGGAATTTCCCGAGAGGAAGCAAGGAGTTCAAAGGTCCAAAGGCTGGAGCTTCCTGTGGAGAGCCAGAGTGTCCTCAAGGATGCACCAAGCAAAAGGCAAGGGGTGGGGTGGGGATGGTGGGGTCATGGAGGTGCCTGGGGCCTTCAGAGGCACTTCAACTTTTTGTCCAAGCACTTCTTTTTAAAGAAGATTTCTTTAACTTTAACAGTGAATTGATATAGAGGAATTTTGTTACCTGTCTGTCCTTAACACTGGTGGTTCAGGGACCCCAATGCAGGGGCACAGGTTTGACGCCTGCTTGGGGAACTGAGATTCTGCACGCCACATGATATGGCATGGCATATATTCAGTTTGGAGGAGACAATATTAATAATAGCTATAAGGATGACCATGAGAAAAGCTGAGCACCGAACAATTGATGCTTTTGAACTGTGTTGCTGGAGAAGACTGTTGAGACTCCCTTGGACTGCAATGTGATCCAGCCAGTCCATTTTAAAGGTCATCCATTTGGAATATTCATTGGAAGGACTGATGCTGAAGCTCCAATACCTAGGCCACGTGATGGGAAGTAGTGACTGATTGGAAAGGACTCTGATGCTGGGAAAGATTGAAGGCAGGAGGAGAAGGGGACGACAGAGGATGAGCTGGTGGGATGGCGTCACTGACTCAATGGACAGGCGTTTCAGCAAACTCTGGGAGTTGGTGATGGACAGGGAAGTGTACGGAAGGGTGTACTGCATTCCATGGGGTCGCAGAGAATCAGACATGACTAAGAGAGTGAACTGACTGATAAGGGTGATATACCAGGGTCTGAACAAATCAGTGGTGCGAACCTAATGAATTACCACATGGTTCCAGAACGGGTGTACCGGGTCGAGAGCTGGTCTCAGGTGAGCCTATGTGAAGCCCTCTGCTGGGGTAGGAGGGGGAGTCTAGAGCCCCTTTTCCAAGTACAGATCTAATTGAGAAGAAACTCTACCCTGAGCATGTGAGAGTGATCAAAAGAAACTTTGCTTCTATCAGTTAGATTGAGGACCTGCTTAGGCTCCTGGTCGTGGACACCCCACTACCTGCCCTCTCATTCTTACCTGGAGAATGACAGAGAAGTCCATAGAGCTGTCACTGCTATTCACTTGCCTTCTCACATTAAAGGGGGTTTCCTAGGGTGGTGTAGCAGATGTTTTGAAATGATCATTTACTATCCTGAAATGAAATACTGATGGATAATAAAACCATCTTAAAACCAAAATGTTCTGTCCCAGGAAATTAAAAAAAAAAACAAAACTGTCCTGGAGATCAACATCCAGTAACACAAAGTGAAATAGGGAGTGAACTGCCTGGTGGTCCAGTGCTTAAGACTTGACCTTCCAATGCAGCGGGTGCAGCTTATATCCACATGGAGCTAAGATCCCACGTGTCTCAAGACCAAAACATAAAACAAGTGTTTATGTTATCATAAACATAAAAGAAGTGATGATAACAAATTAAATACAGAGCTTAAAAATGGTCCACATATTTTTTTTTTTTTTAAAGAACTAAGAATAGGTCATTTATACTCAAGGATTCAGTTCCTCAGGTGGCGGTAGTGAGACACAGGTTTGATCCCTGGGTCAGGAAGGTCCCCTGAAGGAGGCCATGGCAACCCACTCCAGTATTCTTGCCTGGAGAATCCCAGGACAAAAGAGCCTGGGGTCTATAGCATCACGAAGAGTTGAACACAACTGAGCACACGCATGTATTTATACTCACAACAATGCATGCTCCCGTAGGTAAATGTTTGAGGACTCACACTTGCACCCAAATGTGCCCTCACTGAGGATTCAGCCTGGCAAATGCAGGAGGACACACGTGTGCAGTCTCGGCCATTCACAAAGCCATCGAGGTACTGTGGCCATCATGTGATTGCCACAAACTGCAAAGCAACCCATGGTTAGGCTCTGAATAAAACAAAATATCGACTTCTCCAGTTTGCACCATAATTGCAGCCCTGGAAATCTTTTATTAAACTTATGGGACAAAGTGCAGATAAGGGCCTCCACTCGGGGTATTATGAATGGGTTTGGACTTACCTAAATATCTGGCAGGACATTTGAGAATCATTCACGTCTAACGTGTATGCCATGAAGCAGGCACCTGCCCCCATGTGTAGTGGCCCCCCATATCATGACAACAGTCAAAAACCACACCCCTAGAATTTGTCACAGTCACTCCTTCTTCTTCAAGAACTGCTGGTCTAAGGCCGCCCTCCCTTAGTGAGCCACGAAGAGGTAGAGCTGACAGAGATGCCACTTTATAAACTGAAGTGAAGTGAAGTGGATTCGCTCAGTCATATCGAACTCTTTGTGATCCCTTAGGCTATATTGTTCATGGAATTCTCCAGGCTGGAATACTAGAGGGGGTGTCCTTTCTCTTCTCCAGGGGATTTCCTGACCCAGGGACCAAACCCAGGTCTTCTGCATGGCAGGCAGTTTCCTTACGAGCTGAGCCACCAGGGAAGCCCAAGAATCCTGGATTAGGTAGCCTATCCCTTCTCCGGGGGATCTTCCCAACCCAGGAACTGGGGTCTCCTGCATTGCAGGCAGATTCTTTACCAACAGAGTTATGAGGAAAGCTGAATAAAATAGTTCCTTTTTCTTTTTTTTTTTTTGAGATCTTAGTTCTCCAAGTAGAGCTTGAACCAATGCCCCCTGCAGTGAAAGCACAGAGTCTGAACCACTGGACACCCAGGGAAGTCCTGGAGGTGCCTCTTTCAATTCTGTGTCCCAGGGCTCTTCCTCACTTCACCCTACAGCCACCTGCCTCTCACAGAAACAGGTGACAAGGAGAGCGCATTTTGCCCTGAATCCTTGCTCTGCCATTGTTAGCTGTGTGGCCTTCAGCCAGTGGCAACCCTCTCTGAACTGCCTTTTTCTCTGTCACACCTACAGAGAACAGACGCCAAGGGGGCCAGCAGAGGACCTGTGCAGAGTTAGCCCTCAGGAACCCAAAGAGGGTGTCATTAATACTCCCTGGGCCTGTGGGGGTGGGGGAGAAAGCTAAATCCATCTGCAGAAACTCAGAGGAGGGTCTCTCTCCAGGGGAGTCAGCAGAGAAAGAAAACAGGAACCTGACTTTGCACATAACAAAGGGGAAAGGCTGAATGAGCAAAGAATGTAATTAAAAATAAAGCAAAGAAGAGGGGAATTCCTTGGGGGCTCAGTGGTAAAAAATCCACCTGCCAATGCAGGAATCACTGGTTCCATCCCTGATCCAGGAGAATCCCATATGCCATGGAGCAGCTGAGCTCATGCATTCCAACTACTGAGTCTGTGTTCTAGAGCACGGGAGGCTTAATTACTGAGTCCACTTGACCTGAGCCAATGCTGGACAACAACAGAAGCCACTGCAATGAGAAGCCTCAACGCCACAACTAAAGAGTAGCCCCTGCCACCTTAAGCTAGAGAAAGCCCTCATGGAAATGAAAACCAACACATGCAAAGATAAATACATTTTTAAAATATGGCAAAGAAGTGATACAAGAAAACAAGGGAAGTCTGACAAATAGAAGACACAAAGTAAACTGATATCCAAAAAAGCCAAATTTCATCACAATAAATGGGAATAAGGCAAAGTTTCAACGCAAGAGATTTTCTGACAGTTTCTTTTTTCTTTGTTTGTTTAAAGCTGGCTAAATATGAAAGATTCCTAATATATACAACAGTTGAAAAATACACAATAAGAATATATATATATATATACTGACAATGAAAGCCAATGCAGCTGTACTCAGTATCGTTTAGTTGCTCAATCATGTCCGACTCTTTGTGACCCCATGAATCGCAGCACGCCAGGCCTCCCTGTCCATCACCAACTCTCGGAGTTTACCAAAACACATCTCCATCGAGTCGGTCATGCCATCCAAACATCTCATCATCTGTCTTCGTCTTCTTATCCTGTCCCAAATCCTACACAGCATTAGGGTCTTTTCCAATGAGTCAACTCTCACATGAGGAGGCCAAAGTATTGGAGTTTCACCTTCAACATCAGACCTTTCAATGAACACTTAGGACTGATTTCTTTTAGGATGGACTGGTTGGATCTCCTTGCAGTCCAAGGGACTCTCAAGAGTCTTCTCCAGCACCACTGTACAAAGGCATCGATTCTTCTGCTCTCAGCTTTCTTCACCATCCAACTCTCAATCCATACATAACCACTGGGAAAACCATAGCCTTGACTAGATGGAATTTTGTTGGCAAAGAAATGTTTCTGCTTTTAAATATGCTATCTAAATTGGACATAAGCTTCCTTCCAAGGAGTAAGCGTCTTTTAATTTCATGGGGGCCATCACCATCAGCAGTAATATTTGAGCCCCCCCCCAAATAAAGTCTGACACTGTTTCCACTGTTTCCCCATCTATTTCCCATGAAGTGATGGGACCAGATGCCATGATCTTGATTTTCTGAATGTTGAGTTTTAAGCCAACTTTTTCACTCTCCCCTTTCACTTTCATCAAGAGCCTCTTTAGCTCTTCTTCACTTTCTGCCATAAGGGTGGTGTCATCTGCATATCTGAGGTCATTGATATTTCTCCTGGCAATCTTGATTCCAGCTTGTGTTTCTTCCAGCCCAGCGTTTCTCATGATCTATTCTGCATATAACTTAAATACACAGGGTGACAATAGGCAGCCTTGACATACACCTTTTGCTATTTGGAACCAGTCTGTTGTTCCATGTCCAGTTCTAACTGTTGCTTCCTGACATGCATACACGTTTCTCAAGAGACAGGCCAGATGGTCTGGTATTCCCATCTCTTTCAGAATTTTCCCCAGTTTATTACTGTCAAGCAAATGGATTTTAAGGTGAAAAAGCATTACTAAAATTTAGAAGTATAAAAGGATTCATTTGAGCTAAATTTACAAGTACCTATACAGTCAGCAAAAACAAGACCGGGAGCAGACTGTGGCTCAGATCATGAACTGCTTATTGCCAAATCCAGACTTAAATTAAAGAAAGCAGGGAAAACCACTAGACCATTCAGGTATGACCTAGATCAAATCCCTTATGAGTATACAGTGGAAGTGACAAATAGATTTAAGGGACTAGGCCTGATAGACAGAGTGCCTGATGAGCTACGGACACAGGTTCGTGACATTGTAGAGGAGACAGGGATCAAGAAAATCCCCATGGAAAAGAAATACAAAAAAGCAAAATGGCTGTTTGAGGAGGCCTTACAGATAGCTGGGAAGAGAAGAGAAGCAAAAAGCAAAGGAGAAAAGGAAGGATATTCCCATCTGAATGCAGAGTTCCAAAGAATAGCAAGGAGAGATAAGAAAACGATCAGTGCAAAGAAATAGAGGAAAACAACAGATTGGGAAAGACTAGAGATATCTTCAAGAAAATTAGAGATACCAAAGGAACATTTCATGCAAAGATAGGTTCGATACAGGACAGCAATGGTATGGACCTAACAGAGGCATAAGATATTTAGAAGAGGTGGCAAGAATACACAGAAGAACTGTACAAAAAAAGATCTTCACGACCCAGATAATCACGATGGTGTGATCACTCACCTACAGCCAGACATCCTGGAATGTGAAATCAAGTGGGCCTTAGAAAGCATAACTATAAACAAAGCTAGTGGAGGTGATGGAATTCCAGTTGAGCTATTTCAAATCCTCAAAGGTGACGCTGTGAAAGTGCTGCACTCGATATGCCAGCAAATTTGGAAAACTCAGCAGTGGCCATAGGACTGGAAAAGGTCAGTTTTCTTTCCAATCCCAAAGAAAGGCAATGTCAAAGAATGCTCAAACTACAGCACAATTGCACTTATCTCACATGCTAGTAAAGAAATGCTCAAAATTTTCCAAGCCAGGCTTCAGCAATATCTGAACCGTGAAATGCCAGATGTTCAAGCTGGTTTTAGAAAAGGCAGAGGAACCAGAGATCAAATTGCCAATATCCGCTGGATCATCGAAAAAGCAAGAGAGTTCCAGAAAAACATATATTTCTGCTTTATTGACTATGCCAAAGCCTTTGACTGTGTGGATTACAATAAACTGTGGAAAATTCTGAAAGAGATGGGAGTACCAGACCATCTGACGTGTCTCTTGAGAAACCTGTATGCAGGTCAGGAAGCAACAGTTAGAACTGGACATGGAACAACAGACTGATTCCAAATAGGAAAAGGAGTACATCAAGGCTGTATATTGTCCCCCTGCTTATTTAACTTATATGCAGAGTAGATCATGAGAAATGATGGGCTGCAAGAAACGCAAGCTGGAATCAAGATTTCCAGGAGAAATATTAATAACCTCAGATATGCGGATGACACCACCCTATGGCAGAGAGTGAAGAAGAAGTAAAGAGCCTCTTGATGAAGGTGAAGGAGGAGAGTGAAAAAGTTGGCTTAAGGCTCAACGTTCAGAAAACTAAGATCATGGCATCTGGTCCCATCACTTCATGGGAAATAGATGGGGAAACAGTGGAAACAGTGTCAGACTTTATTTTTTGGGCTCCAGAATCACTGCTGATCGTGACTGAAGTTAAAAGATGCTTACTCCTTGGAAGGAAGGTTATGGCCAACCTAGAAAGCATATTTAAAAGCAGAGACATTACTTGGCCAACAAAAATCCATCTAGTCAAGGCTATGGTTTTTCCACTGGTCATGTATGAATGTGAGAGTTGCACGGTGAAGAAAGCTGAGCACGACAGAATTGATGCTTTTGAACTGTGGTGTTGGAGAAGATTCTTGAGAGTCCCTTGGACTGCAAGGAGATCCAATCAATCCATCCTAAAAGAGATCAACCCTGGGTGTTCATTTGAAGGTCTGATGTTGAAGCTGAAACTCCAATACTTTTGGCACCTCATGCGAAGGGTTGACTCATTGGAAAAGACCCTAATGCTGGGTAGGGTTGGGGGCGGGAGGAGAAGGGGACCACAGAGGATGACATGGTTGGGTGGCATCACTGACTCAATGAACATGGGTTTGGGTGGACTCCAGGAGTTGGTGATGAACAGGGAGGCCTGGCGTGCTGCAATTCATGGGGTTGCAAAGAGTTGGACACGACTGAGCGACTGAACTGAACTGAATAATTAAATAAGAAGAAAAAAAATCTGCCCTCATAACGAAAACTCACCTCAACGTCTTGTTTGTGCAAAGTCCACAGGAGCAGTGTGTCACTGAATGCAGGCTGAGGGAGTGGATGAGGTAGTCCCCAACAGGGCCAGTTTCTGTCAAATTGACTTTGTGTTGCCAGAGATGCCAGCCAGCAGCTGAAAAAATCGAGAGCTGTCTCTTTGTCTCATTAACTGCCTATAGAGCTGGAACAGCACCAGGGAAACAGGCGCCCTCTGTCTTGATGCTCTGCCAATCCAAGTACTGTTCTTACCACACAGTCCAAGGTGGCTTCTCAGCCCTCAAGTTCTGCACTCCCCCTGCACCAGGAAAGTAAAGGGGAGGGGAGAGGGACGGACTCTTCTTCCCTTTAAGAGCACAGCTGACACAGTTCAACATCGCTGTTTCTCAAATCCCAATGGCCAGATTTGTGCATCAGAAAATCACACCTTACCACAAAAGGAGCTGGAAGATGTAGCCTTTATTCTCAGCCACTCCTGCCTAGCGAGGAAACAAACAAATACGGGAGCATTTTCTGAGAGAGAAGGGGAGAACGAATGTAGGGAGCCAGCCAGTAGGCTCCATCACAGCCAGCAGGTGGGGGGGGGCTGTAATTGCCACCCTACCTAATCCCAGGCCTTACCCATTACTCTTTATTTATGAATAAATATTTATTTATTTAATCCTCCAATCCCTCCCCTGACAAAGTGGGCACCATCCCACTTCATTTTATAAAGGACATGTTTGAGATTCAGAAAGATTAATTAATTTCTTTAAAGTCACACAGCTGGTACAGGTAAACTGCTATGTGTTTTGCTGCATACACCTGGTAGGAAGGAGGTGGACTTAGGAATATCAAACACTGTTGTTCTGCACCCCTGAGCTGGTTAGAAGAGAGTGGAGTCCACCAAAGAAAACTAGGATACAGCACCCCCATATGACAAGCTCCCCTGAAAATTCCCACCAGTGTCTCAAGCAGCAGCTTCTGCCCGCTGATGAGAAAGTCTGTGTGCCAGCAGCTCTCCCAGCCTGATGGATGGGCCTCATTAGCCCAGGCCATGGGCACCTGAGCAGTGTGAAACACGGTGACAGGACAGGGGGCTTTGGCTGTTCCGGCTGACGGTATTGTTAATATCTCCATTTTAGCAGGTTATTTGTCTCCACCTCTCCACCAGTTGCAAATCCACCTGGGTTCTGCAGCCACCAGGTCTGGCAGGGAGGCTGCTGAGATAGTCTCTTCCCCTTTGCTCATTTCCTCCAGGAAAAATAAATTACATAGTTTAAACAGGGACTGGATTGGCCATGCAGCCACCAACATCCATCTTTGCAGAGAATGAAAGGCTCAGCCAGGCTGAGGGGAGGAGAGTGGGGGAGCTGAAAGGCATTAAAGAGAGGGCATCTGTTGCCCATGATGGATCACCTTTTGCTTCATTTCCAGCACGATTGTCTTTTCCAATGAGTCAACCCTTCACATTAGGTGGCCAAAGTATTGGAGTTTCAGCTTCAACATCAGTCCTTCCAATGAACACTCAGGACTGATCTCCTTTAGGATGGACTGGTTGGATCTCCTTGCAGTCCAAGGGACTCTCAAGAGTCTTGTCCAGCACCACAGTTTAAAAGCATCAAGTCTTCGGAGCTCACCTTTCTTCCTCATCCAACTCTCACGTCCTTACATGACCACTGGAGAAACCATAGCCTTGACTAGATGCACCTTTGTTGGCAAAGTAATGTCTCTGCTTTTAACTATGTTTTAACTAGTTTGGTCATCACCTTCCTTCCCAGGAGTAAGCTTCTTTTAATTGCATGGCTGCCATCACCATCAGCAGTGATTTTGAAGCTCCCCCACCCCCAAAGTATGACACAATTTCCGCTGTTTCCCCATTTTTCCCCATGAAGTGATGGGACCAGATGCCACGATCTTAGTTTTCTAAACTTGTAGAGCTTTAAGCCAACTTTTTCACTCTCTTCTTTCACTTTCGTCAAGAGGCTCTTTAGTTCTTCTTCACTTCCTGCCATGAGGGTTGTGTCGTATGCATATCTGAGGTTATTGATATTTCTCCCGGCAATCTTGACTCCAGCTTGTGCTTCTTCCAGCTTTGACTACCTACCCTTCTATTTGCATGGCCCCAGCCTTCCCCTTCTCTGGCACTTACTTAAATGTCACCCCTCCAGAGAGGCTGTCCTGACCCAGCTATCAAAAGTGTAGAGCCCCCAGAGGCAGGAAAGGGTGTATGGTGCTCCTGGAACCAAAAGGACACTTGTATAGTTTCTACCCTGTAGGCATACAACCTCACAGTGCACGGAACTGGGGGCATTCATGTATATTCATCAAGCACCCTCTATTCACTCAGTAAAAAATTGAAGGCCGGTGACTATCTTGAGCTGGCCTCGAGTATCTTTTAGCTGTAATGAAGACGTAAACACTTGCTCATCTAACACGATTAGACCTAGGTGTACCTTAGGTTGATTCAGTTGAGTTCAGTTCCGTTCAGTCGCTCAGTCATATCCGATTCTTTGCAACCCAATGAAGCACAGCACACCACGCCTCCCTGCCCATCACCAACTCCCAGAGTCCACCCAAACCCAGGTACAAAGAGTCAGTGATGCCATCCACATCCATGCATGACCACTGGAAAAACCATAGCCTTGACTAGATGGTGGAGAAGGAGGTGGCACCCTACTCCAGTACTCTTGCCTGGAAAATCCCACGGATGGAGGAGCCTGGTAGGCTTCGGTCCACAGGGTTGCAAAGAGTTAGACACGGATGAGCGAACTCTCACTTTTCACTCCCATGCACTGGAGAAAGTAATGGCAATCCACTACAGTGTGCTTGCCTGCAGAATCCCAGGGACGGCAGAGCCTGGTCGGCTGCCGTCTATGGGGTCGCACAGAGTCGGGCATGCCCGATGCGACTGAGCAGCAGCAGCAGCAGACCAGACGGACGTTTGTTGACAAAGTAACATCTCTGTCTTTTAATATGCTGCCTAGGCTGCTCATAACACTCCTTCCCAGGACTAAGTGTTTTTTAATTTCATGGCTGCCATCACCATCTGCAGTGTTGTTTCAGTTGGTCCAAAAATTCATCAAGCATCCCTATCCGCCAGACCTCCTGTCCTGCCTCTTGAGAAATCTGTATACAGGTCAGGAAGCAACAGTTAGAAATGGACATGGAATATCAGACTGGTTCCAAATAGGAAAAGGAGTACGTCAAGGCTTTAATTTGTCCCCCTACTTATTTAACTTGTATGCAGAGTACATCAAGAGAAACGCTGGGCTGAAGGAAGCACAAGATGGAATCAAAATTACCGGGAGAAATATCAATAGCCTCAGATACGCAGATGACACCCCCTATATGGCAGAACCTGAAGAAGAACCTAAGAGCTTCTTGATGAAAGTGAAAGAGGAGAGTGAAACAGTTGGCTTAAAGCTCAACATTCAGAGGCCTTATATCATGGCATCTGGTCCTATCACTTTATGGCAAACAGATGTGGAAACAGTAGAAACATTGGCTGACTTTCTTTTTCTGGACTCCAAAATCACTGAAGATGGTGACCGCAGCCATGAGATTAAAAAACGCTTACTCCTTGGAAGGAAAGTTATGACCAACCTAGACAGCATATTAAAAAGCAGTGAAGTTATTTTGCCAACAAAGTTCTGTTCAGTCAAGGCTATGGTTTTTCCAGGGGTCGTGTAAACAAGTGAGAGTTGGAGTATAAAGAGGGCCGAGCGCAGAAGAATTGATGATTTTGAACTGTGGTGTTGGAGAAGCCTCTTGAGTGTCCCTTGGTCTGCAAGGAAATCCAACCAGTCCATCCTAAAGGAGATCAGTCCTGGGTGTTCACTAGAAGGACGGATGTTGAAGCTGAAACTCCAATACTTTGGCCACCTCAGGCGAAGTGCTGATTCACTAGAAAAGACCCTGATGCTGAGAAAGATTGAGGGCGGGAGGAGAAGGGGTCGACAGAGGATGACCTGGTTGGATGGCATTACTGACTCTATGGACATTGGCTTGGGTGGACTCCGGGAGTTGGTGATGGACAGGGAGACCTGGTGTGCTGTGGTTCACAGTGTCTTAATTCGTCATATAACACAGAGTGACTGAAGTGTATTGATGACTAAATGGTGATACGGTGAGGTGGACAGATGGATGCTTGTCTGGATGTGTGAGTGGTTGTATGGTGAGATGGAAAGTTGGATAGACGCTTAAGTGGATGAATGAGTGGCTAAATGCATGGATGAGTAATGGAATGGGTAGGTGGATAGAATGACTAATGGTTGATGGGTGATTGATAGTAATACTGTGATGGTTGGATATGTAGTTGCAAGAATGATATAATGGTTAGATAGACAGATAGTTAAATGAAGGTAAAGAATCCCTCGAGTTAGCTGGCAAAAACACGGATCAACCTCACTGTAATCTGCTGAATTAGTTTCTTCTAATGAGTGTAAATGTTGTACCGAATGAATTGACTTCTGGCTCGAGAAGAAAGAGACTGCAGCAGAACCAGCCAGGGAATCAGTGATGTGCTCCTGGATCCTCCCAGTTTTCTCATTGTTTGATAACCTAGGCACCTCGGTACCCACTTTTAACCACGTGCTATCCACTCGTCCCTTCCAGCCACCATCACACCTGCTGTCAGATAGAGAACAGAGTTGTAGTTGCCAAGGATGGAGGGGATAGGGATGGGCTGGGAATCTGGGGTTGGTAGATGCAAACTACTACGTTTCCAGTGGATACACAACAAGGTCCTAATGGATAGCACAGGGGACAATATTCAGTATCCTGTGATAAACCGTAATGGAAAAGAATGTAAAAAAAGAATGTGTACATGTGTATAACTGAGACACTTTGCTGATTTGCAGACTGACACGGCACTGTAAATCAAGTATATTTTAACAAATTGAAAAAAAAACAAACCAAGAATAAAGTTCTCCTACCTTTTTTCAGCCCTACTGATAAAAGAGAAACAAAAAAAAGAAATGCTTTCAAGAAAAATTCTGTTGAGTATTAACAAAGACTAAATCACTTAATAAAAAAAGAAATTGTATTTTAAAAGGCTTCCATTAGTGTCACGAATAGTAGACTCTTGAAGCTGTCCACACAGAGAGAGGTTTGGGGTGAAACAGACCTGTTCTTTATTTCTGAAATTAACTGCCTAGGTGGTCACCTACTTTTCTATTGTGATGATTGAATGTTGAAGGCTGGTGCTGACAGTCCACAGTCTGTAAATGTTTCATTCTGAATTCTGGGATGACTCAGAGCTCTCAGTGGACAAAGGCACTATCTTTCTCAATGTATAAGAGAGATAGCAATTAATGAATGTTGGATGATAGATGGATGGATGAATGGATGATGGATGGATTGGAGGGTTTTGGGTAGATGGATGGATGGATGGATGGATGGATGGATGGGTAGCTAAGTTTCAGTGGTCCCAGGCTTCTTGCCTTCACTCTTTATCCAACAGTATCTTGCAGGCCTCTGGAATCCTCTTAGAAGTAGAGTAGCTGCATTATGCAAAACTCCCAAACAAAAACCCTTGGCTTTCTAGAAGTGTGAGCATGACACCAGAACTTCCTGGCTAGCTCAGCAGAAGGACAGAAAATCAAAGAAGTTTTCAGGTCAAACTCCAGGGATGAAGGTGTTTGTTTCACAAGGGAGTTAGAAGTCAGAGAGCTAACATGGGAATTTTTCAATGGCAAATAGCATAAGTACCATCAAAGTGGCTTTAAAAGAAATTGGCCTACTTGGCTGAAAGGTTGAGGAATGTGTGATCTCAGACCCCATGACCACCAACACCCCAAATGCAGAATTCAAGGAATATCTTTAAATTCTTTTAAATTCAGTCTCTTTGTCTCTATCCCTGGACACTGTTTCCTCTAACTTGGCTTCATTTGTAGACAATAATCTACATGAGGTAAAAGATGTGGCAGAAATGATTAAACAAAGATTTCTATTAATTGAACATTGGTTAATTCTTAGAAGGACAAGTGCTTAGGAAAGATACGTTAAATTTATTATGTGAGATGAAAATGTCCTTATGGTTGAAATATTTTGAGTTTCTTCTTCCTTAGTTATTTGCAGCCAAAAGCATCCCAATATATATAACACATAATAAATAGTAGTATTATATCTCATGGACTCAGATGTCTACTTACAAAATCAATCATTCAAGTGGAGCGGATATTTTTACTCCATCAGATATTAATTGAGCATCTACAATGCACCGGCAGTGTCCCAAGAACAATAGATGCATATTTGAATAAGACATGGTGCTTTCAAACAAAACAAAACAAAGTTGAGACATTTGACCACCTTAAAAAAGTTACTAAAATACATAAGTAAGGCTTCCCTGGTGCCTCAGTGGTAAAGAATCCACCTGCCAATGCAGGAAATGCCAGTTCGATATCAGGTTTGGGAAGTTACTACATGTCCAGGGGCAACTAGACCCATGCACTACAACTTACTGATCCTGTGGTAAAGAATCCACCTGCCAATGCAGGAAATGCCAGTTCGATATCAGGTTTGGGAAGTTACTACATGGCCAGGGGCAACTAGACCCATGCACTACAACTTACTGATCCTGTGCTCAGAGCCCAGGAGCCCCAGCTACTGAAGCCCACTTGCCCTACAGCCTGTGCTCCACAACAAGAGAAGCCACTGCAATGAGAAGCCTGTGCACCACAACTAGAGAGGAGGCCCGCATTCCCCAACTAGAGATAAGCCCTGGCAGCAATGAGACCCAGCACAGCCATAAATAGATGCTATTATAAAAATAAAAATATGAGACAAAAGTCAAATTGAAATTCAAATCACAGACAACAGCGAGTGTTAATCCCCCTTGATATATAAAAATCTCTTACAAATAAAGAGTAAACCAGCAACCCAAATAAAAAAAAAAGATCCTAGGGCATGTACACACATTTTAATATATTTGTTAAAAGTGCAACTGTTCCTTAAACTTATACAAAGATGTTCAAGTTCGCTCATTGTAAGAGAAATGCAAATATACTGAGATACAACTTTTCGCATCGGATTGACAAACGTTTGAATCTTTAATGACTCACAGTGCTGGTTGAGCTGTGGGGCTTCGTGCATTGCTTGTGGAAGCTGAAACTGGTACAACTCCTAAGGAGAAAAGTTGGCAATATCTATGCAATTTGTAAGTTTGACTCAGTAATTCCACTTCTGAGTATCTATCGACAGATATATTTAAGTAAGCATGCATATTCTGTATAGAGTTCTTTTCTACAACACCGTCTGTAATAGCAAAGAATGAAAACAAGCCGAATATCCACCAGCAGTGGACTGATATTTATTGGCTGTGGGACTTTTTATTCGGTTGGAGTTTGGATCTTCTTCCAAATCCAGTGAGAAGACGCCAGAGAGTTTAAAGGAGGAGACGGGCATAATCCGACTTCTATTTTGAAGAATCATCCTGATCTGGGGGATTGGTACCCAAGTTTAATCATCTGTAAGAAAATATCATGATGATAACCACTTGAGCTTGGTTCAGTACACTGTGTGTAGGGTATCAAATGAGAGAATGCCTTCACATTCCTGAGACAGCCCATAACCAGCTGTTTTTGACCAGACACCGTGCTTCCATCCTTCCCGCTGGAAACCATTCTCTCCCAACGCAGATGAGGACGGACGACGTCCCCAGGTCCCGTAAAGGGCCCCTCGTGGTCCTTCCTAGCTTCTCCCGTGCCTTCCACCTTGCTTTTGATTTCTGTCACCCCAGATCTCCAAGCCCTTATAAACGGACCCATAGACAATACAGCCTGCCATTTTTACTCACAGGGATTTGGGGAAACTCCTAGGATGTGGATAGACAGACAATTCTTTCTGGGTAAAGGGAAATCTGAGTTCAGAGCGCTCCGCCACTCTGCTGCAGCGCCCACAGCACCGACGATGGGGCCGGATCAGCACCCGTGAAGCTGTGCTCGCCAGTGACCACCAGAGGGCAGTGCGACCCCGCCATCGGCCCGAACTGCCCGCAGGGGCCACCCAAAGTTAGGCATGGAAATAGCACTGCAAGGATTCCAGAAGTATCTTCTTGGGCTGCGCCCCTGCTTTGCGGGAGTGCTTCCCTGATATTGCAGCACCTTCGAGGATCTGTTCAGGCCCCAAAGTTAAGGATTAAGTGACCTGCTGTGGTGCCTCAAGAGCCATCAGCAGCCACGACCCTGGAAGCACTTCTTGCCACACTCAGCCCGACTATAAAAGATAACTGCTCTAATGTTTAATAACACCGTCGCCGTGATAGTTTAAATTGTTTGACAAAATGGTGTGTGTGTGTGTGGGGGGTTAATCCATAAATTCAAGATAGCAAAATATGTAGCAGTTCATTCAAGGATGACGGATAAGCCAGCTCCAACCAAATAGTGATTTTAAAACGTAACCATCAAGTATTTGGGCAACAATGTGTATTGGGGGAACTCGGACTACAGGGTGGGGGTGTCTCTTTGCCATTATACCCTCTTCACCGCCCGACGGGTATCAGGACCGCAGAAGCCCAGCCCCCCTCTCTCTCATAGCCCATGGGTTCCTATACACCACATGGTGTGGCTGAATAAGGAGCTGCACACACAAGTCTGGCTTCTACATTTATTCAACACCTGCTCTGTCCCAGGCACCCAGCTAAGCCCTTGTCTTGCGTTAACTCCTTCATCGTGATCACACAGTTGCTGTCTGGAGAGGTCAGATAGCACATGGTTCAGATGTGGCCTGGGGTCAAGTCCCAGCTATTCCTTTTCCTGTTTGTGGGAACTTCACTCCCTGCACTTCAGCGTTCTCACCTGTAAAATGGGGTTGAGGTGAAAACCCACCTCACAGAAATGTTGCCAGCATTGAGCGCATTAAGACATGAACAACACTTTGTTTGAAAGCTTCCCTTTCAGTCCCTCTGCATAAGAAATGAATATTACATCAAGACCCAGTATGATATAGATACATGTGTGTGCATATTATGTGTGTAAGCTAAAATATGTTCCACAAGGCAATGCTAAGGTATAATACCATGATATATCCACTTAGTTTCCATCCTGTCCTGTTTTCTATTTAAAAGATGCAAGTAACAATCTACTAAATTGACTCTAGGACCCACCGTTTAGAAAATATTGGTTTAGTAAAGGGTTCGGCAGACCATGTGGTTCTCAGAAGTCCCATTTTACAGAATGGGAAACTGAGGTCCAGAAAGTGTTGTGGCTTGCCTCTGACCCCAGCTACTGGAAGGCAGCAGAGCCCAGACTGCAACCCAGCATCTCTGATGCCTGAATTAAGGCTCTTTCACACAAGATGCAAACTGACAGCTCACAGGCCAGATCTGACCCACAGAGACGTTGGCCTAATTTTCACAATAGGTTTGCAAGTTTTGTTACAACTATATAAAATGTATCATTGGAAGACATAACTCAAAATATGAATTTTCAACTTATCATTGAAAGTGGGCAATCTGGCAACACGTGGACCTATGTATGCACGTGACCAGCAGGAGCCACACCCAAACTGCCACTTCCAGCTGCTCTCCAGGTTCATTAATTTGCCACAGTCCCCACCGTGCATGGACAGAGGGTCCTGGCAAGTTTCAGTCCATGGCATCTCAAAGAGTCGGACACAACTTAGCAACTAAAAAACAACAATCACTATGCCATTTTGTGTCCCAGACACTGAGACAAACCATCAATTGCCATAGTCTGTGTTTTTTTCAGACGGGAGAAATATTTTTCAAGAAGGAAAGACAGGACTTTCCTGGTGGTCGAGTGGTTAAGAATCTGCCTGCCAGTATAGAGGACACAGGTTCGACCATTGATCTGGAAGATTTCACATGCTGTGGGACAACTAAGCCCATGAAAACTACTGAACTTGCATTCTAGAGCCCATACCCTGGAACAAGAGAAGCCACCACAAGGAGAGGCCCATGCACTGCAACTAGAGAAAGCTCTCTCTTGGCAACGAAGATCTGGCACAGTCCAAAATAAATATATTTTCCAAAAAAGGAAAAACAAAAGCTAAACCAAGGGACCTACATTTCAAAACAAGAAAAGTAGATGCACAAATCTTTTCTCACATATTTAAATACAAAGAAACCACATCAATATCAACTTAACCCCAAATCTGTTTCTAGTCCCTGACTTGTTGAGCGTTTACAAACCCCATCTCAACCAATACCCTTTATCTACCGCCACCTGTTTTGCCCACCATCATGTCCCCAGCACCTGAAACTGCTCAGCCAAGAAAAAGTGCCTAATTAGAATGAACGGCTTTTATACAAAAGCTTCTCCCAATATCAGCAGGCATACAGTAATGGTGAGGAGCAGGCATTCTTTGGTCCACAGGATGGCTCAGGTCCAGCTTCTGCCATAACTAGCTGTGTGACCTGAGGTAGTTTCCTCAGTCTCTTTGGGTCTGATGCGTCCTCAGCTACAAAATGCCTGGGATGAGGCGCTATGTACATAAGTGACCAGGAATGTGAATAACGCTGGGTAAATAAAGTTCGCTTCTCCTCCTTCATTTCATCAAGGTGAACCAAGGTGAGTACTGGTTCATATTAACGAGTCTGGTGACCAGTTAGCCTGGCCTTGGATTATCTGCAGGGCTGGGGAGGCAAAGATCTTCCACTACCATCATGGCCTGACAAGGAAACCCTGGGCCAGATGGTAACGTCAAAGATTCGATCCCCAGGCATATCTCTGTGTGAGAAATGGCTTTTCAACATGCATTCCTCTTGCTGCTCACCCTCCTGAATTGAAGAGGCTGGAGCGATGAAAATTCCATTTCCCAGACTCCCTTGCAGCCAGGGATCTGCAGCCTTTAAGGGTGCACTCATCAGCTGTGTCCATGAGACAACTGCACTTATGCAAAGTTAAGAAAGGAAAAATTGCTGGGGAGAGGAGTAGGGCCTCGTGATCCTGTGGCAGTGGTCCCTTGGGGCCCAGTCCTGCGGTGTGTCTTCCTGAGCCTTCCTGTGAGTCTGTAAATACTCATAACGTTATCATTCATGCCCTAGGAAATTTGAACAAAGTCACGGAGAAAGTGGAGGAGAGAGGAGCCTGAGATGCTGCAGTCCACTGGATTGCAAAGAATTGGAAAGACTTACTGACTGAACAACAATCAGTCACACCCAAGAAGGGAAGCTAGATCCAGCCCATGTGTTTGGGGTATGGTACTAGTGATGAAGAAGCCACGTGCAGGAGATGCAAAAGATGTGAGTTTATCTTCTCTCTGTGTGGAGAAGATTCCCTGGAGGAGGACATGGTAACCCATTGCAGTATTTTTGCCTGGAGAATTCTATGGACAGAGGAAGCCAGAGGTGGGCTACAGTGCACAGGGCCACACAGAGTCGGGCATGACTGAAGCGATTTAGGACACACATGTGCATGCACAAATTATTCTGAGAATTATTAATGAGCCTTCTATGTCAGCTGTGGGAGCAGGTTGAGAAGTGAGGTCTGAAAAGGGACTTCCGGAGCCACCAACCAGGCAAACGGAGAGGCCATAGAGTCTAGTCACCAAAGTGAGGCTGCTGAGGGCCAACAGTAGAGAAATGGAGAGGAAACCATTACCTCTGCAGCCAAGTGTCCAGTGACAGGGAGGGGGCTGATGCCCAGGAGTCAGGAGGGAGTTGTGGATGCATCCCAGATGACAGCAAGGACACGCCAGAGCCTGCAGGCATGTCTGCGTGTACTTGTCACCACATCAAAGCACAGCACCCTTGCAAGAGGAGAGACTGCTGCTCCCTTTCCACTTTCAAACCCTCTCTCAAGTTACTCTTTTGGTCAATTCTACCTCGGAACGTTTCCATACTGTCCATGGGGTTCTCAAGGCAAGAATACTGAAGTAGTTTGCCATTCCCCTCTCCAGTGGACCACGTCTTGTCAGAATCCCATGAACAGAAATAAAAACAGGACACTGAACAAAGAGCTCCCCAGGTCAGTAGGTGTCCAAAATGCTACTAGAGATCAGTGGAGAAATATCTTCAGAAAGAATGAAGGGAAGATGCCAAAGCAAAAACAACACCCAGTGGGGGATGAGACTGGTGATGGAAGTAAAGTCCGGTGTTGTAAACAGCAATATTGCAAAGGAACCTGGAATGTTAGGTCCCTGAATCAAGGCAAATAGGAAGTGGTCAAACAGGAGACGGCAAGAGTGACCATCGACATTTCCGGAATCAGCAAAGTAAAATGGACCTGAATGGGTGAATTTAACTCAAGTGACCATTATATCTATTACTGTGGGTAGGAATCCCTTAGAAGAAATGGAGTAGCCTTGATGGTCAACAACAGAGCCTGAAATGCAGTACTAGGATGCAATCTCTGAAAGGGCAGAACGATCTCTGTTCGTTTCCAAGCCAAACTATTCAATATCATGATAATCCAAGTCTACGCCCCAACACGTAATGCTGAAGAAGCTGAAGTTGAACGGTTCTATGAAGATCTACCTGGCCTTCTAGAGTTAACAACCCCAGAAGATGTCTTTTTCATTATAGGGGCCTGGAATGCAAAAAGTAGGAAGCCAGGAAGGACCTGGAGTAAAAGGCAACGTTGGCCTTATAGCACAGAATGAAGCAGGACAAAGGCTAAGCGAGTTTTGGCAAAAGATTGCAACAGTCTCAGCAGACACCCTCTTCCAGGAACACAAGAGAAGACTCTACACATGGGCATCACCAGAGGGTCAATACTGAAATCAGATTGATTATGTGCTTTGCAGCCAGAGAGGGAGAAGCTGTATAGGGTCAGCACAAACAAGACGTGGGGCTGACTGTGACTCTGATCATGAACTCCTTATTACCAATTTCAGACTTACCTTGAGGAAAGTAGGGAAAACCACTGGACCATTCAGATATGACCTAAATCAAGTCCCTGTGATTCGATTACACAGTGGAAGGGAGAAATAGATTCAAGTGGTTAGATCTCATAGAAAGAGTGCCTGAAGGACTATGGACAGAGGTTCATGACATTGTACACGAGGCAGGGATCACGGCCATCCCCAAGGAATAGAAACGCAAAAAGGCAAAATGGTTCTCTGAGGAGGCCTTACAAACAGCTATGAAAAGATGAGAAACGGAAGGCAAAGTAGGAAAGGACAGATATACTCATTTGAATGCAGAGATCCAAAGAAAAGCGAGGAGAGGTAAGAAAGCTTTCCTCAGCGATCAATGCAAAGAAATAGTGGAAAACAATAGAATGGGAAAGACGAGAGTTCTCGTTGAGAAAGTTCGAGTGACCAACTTTACACGCAGGAACTTTTCATGCAAAGAAGGGCACAATAAAGGGCAGAAATGGCATGGACCTAACAGAAGCAGAGGATATGAAGAAGAGGTGGCAAGAATACACAGCATAATACAGAAAGGATCTTCAGGACCCAGATAAACACGATGATCTGATCACTCCCCTAGACCCAGACATCCTGGAATGTGAAGTCAAGTGGGCCTTCGGAAGCATCACGACAAACAAAGCTAGTGGAGGTGATGGAATTCTAGTCGAATTATTTCCAATCCTAAAAGATGATGCTGTGAAAGTGTTGCACTCAGTAGGCCAGCAAATCTTTCCACGGGACTGAAAAAGATAAGTTTTCAATCCCAAAGGAGGGCTATAGCAAATAATGCTCAACTACTGCACAATTGCACTCATCTCACATGCTAACAACTTAATGTTCAAAATTCTCCAAGCCAGGCTTCAACAGATTGTGAGCCATGAACTTCCAGATGTTAAGCTGGATTTAGAAAAGGCAGAGGAACAAGAGATCAAATTTCAAACCTCCACTGGACCAACGAAAAGCAAGCGAGTTCCAGGAAAACATCTATTTCTGCTTTACTGACTATGCCAAAGCCTTTGTGTGCATCGCAACAAACGGTGGAAAATTCTTCAAGACATGAGAATACCAGACCACCTGATATGCCTCCTGAGACATCTGTAGGCAGGTCAAGAAGCAGCAGTTACAGCTGGACATGGAAAAACAGACTGGCTCCATATCAAGAAGGAGTACATCAAGGCTATATATTGTCACCCTGCTTATTGATCTTATATGCAGAGTACCTCATGAGAAACGCTGTGCTGGAGGAAACACAAAGTGGAATCAAGATTGCCGGGAGAAATATCAATAACCTCAGATATGCCGATGACAGCACCCTTATGGCAGAGAGCATGAACAAAAGAGCCTATTGATGCAAGTGACAGAGGAGATTGAAAAACTTGGCTTAAAACTGAACATTCAGAAAACTAAGATTATGGTATCTGGTCCCATACCTTCTTGACAAATAGAAGAGGAAACAGTGACAAATAATACGTTGGTCTCCAAAATCAATACAGATGGTGATGGTAGCCACGAAATTAAGAGATGCTTGCTCCCTGGAATAAAAGGTATGAGCAAGCTAGACAGCTCATTAAAAAGCAGAGGCATTACTTTGTCAAAAAAAAAAAAAGGTCCCTCTAGTCAGTTCAGTTCAGGTCAGTTTAGTCGCTCAATCAAGTCCGACTGTTTGTGACCCCATGAATCACAGCATGCCAGGCCTCCCTGTCCATTGCCAACTCCTGGAGCTCACCCAAACCCACGTCCATCGAGTCGGTGATGCCATCCAATCATCTCATCCTCTGTCGTCCCCTTCTCCTCCTGCCCGCTATCGTTCTCAACATCAGGGTCTTTTCCAATGAGTACACTCTTCACACGAGGTGGCCAACGTATTGGAGTTTCAGCTTCAACCTCAGTCCTTCTAATGTACACCCAGAACTGATCTCCTTTAGGATGGACTGGTTGGATCTCCTTGCAGTCCAAGGGACTCTCAAGAGTCTTCTCCAACACCACAATTCAAAAGCATCAATTCTTCGGCGCTCAGCTTTCTTCACAGTCCAACTCTCACATCCATACATGACCACTGGAAAACCATAGCCTTGTCTAGACGGACCTTTTTTCACAAAGTAATGTCTCTGCCTTTTGATATTGTGGCTAGGTTGGTCATAACTTTCCCTCTAGGGAGTAAGCGTCTTTCAATTTCAGGGCGAGAGTCACCATCTTCAGTGATTCTGGAGCCCCCCAAAATAAAGTCTGACACAGTTTCCACTGTTTCCCCATCTATTTTCCACGAGGTGATGGGACCAGATGCCATGACCTTAGTTTTCTGAATGCTGAACTTTAAGCCAACTTTTTCACTCTCCTCTTTCACTTTCATCAAGAGGTGTTTTAATTCCTCTTCACTTTCTGCCATATGGGTGGTGTTATCTGCATCCCTGAGGTTATTGATATTTCTCCCAGCAATCATGACTGCAACTTGTGCGTCTTCCAGCCCAGGGTTTCTCATGATGTACTCTGTATATAAGTTAAATAAGCAGGGGGACAATATACAGCCTCGACGTACTTCTTTTCGTATTTGGAACCAGTCTGTTGTTCCATGTCCAGTTCTAACTGTTGTTCCTGAGCTGCATACAGATTTCTCAAGAGAAAGGTCAAGTGGTCTGGTAATCCAATCTCTTTCAGAATTTTCCACAGTTTATTGTGATCCACACAGTCAAAGGGTTTGGCATAGTCAATAAAGCAGAAATAGATGTTGTTCTGGAATTTTCTTGCTTTTTGGATGATTCAGCGGACGTTGGCAATTCCATCTCATTCAGGTTTGTCCTCAATCAAATCCTTTATGATTATACAACGTAAATGAGAAATAGATTAAAGAGACTAGATCTGATAGACAGAGTGCCTGATGATCTATGGACGGAAGTTCCTGACTGAAGACCATTCCTATGGAAATGCAATGCAAAAAAAGGAAAATGGCTGTCTGAGGAGGCCTTACAAATAACTATGAAAAGAAGAGAAGTGAAAGACAAAGGACAGAATGAAAGTAATTCCCATTTGAATTAGAGCTCGAAAGAATAGCAAGGAGAGATAAGAAAGCCTTCCTCAGCGATCAATGCAAAGAAATAGAGGAAAACAACAGAATGGCAAAGATTAGAGATCTCTTCAAGAAAACTAGAGTTACCAGGGGAACACTTCATGCACAGATGGGCTCGATAACGGACAGAAATGATAGGGACCTAGCAGAAGCAGAAGCTATTAATAAGAGGTCGCAAGAATACACAGAACTGTATATATCTATATCTATATATCTATATCTTCAAGACGCAGATAAGCACAGTGGTACGATCACTCACCTAGAGCCAGACATCCTGGAATATGAAGTCAAGTGGGCCTTACAGAGCATCACTAGGAACAAAGCTAGTGGAGGTGCTGGAATTCCAGTTGAGCTATTTTGAAATCCTGAAGGATGATGCTGTGAACGTGCTACACTCAATACGCCAAAAATTTTGGAGAACTCCGCAGAGGCCACAGGACTGGAAAAGGTCAGTTTTCATTCCAATCCCAAAGAAAGGCAGTGCCAAAGAATGCTCAAACTACCGCACAATTGCACTCATCTCCCACGCTAGTAAATCAAGGCTCAAAATTCTCCAAGCCATGCTCCAGCAATATGTGAACTGTGAACTTCCGGATGGTGAAGCTGGTTTTAGAATAGGCAGAGGAACCGTCCAGTCGAAGCTATGGTTTTTCCAGTAGTCATGTATGGATGTCAGAGCTGGAGTAGAAAGAAAGTTGAGCACCAAAGAATTGATGCTTTGAAACTGTGATGTTGGTGAAGACCCTCGAGAGTCCTTTGGACTGCAAGGAGATCCAACCAGTCCACCCTAAAGGACATCAGTCCTGCATGTTCATTGGAAGGACTGATGCTGAAGCTGTAACTCCAATAATTTGGCCACCTGATGCGAAGGACTGACTGATTAGAAAGACCACCCTTATGGCAGAAAGTGAAGAACAAAAGAGCTTCTTGATGAAAGTGAAAGAGGAGAGTGAAAAAGTTGGCTTAAAGCTGAACGTTCAGAAAACTAAGATCATGGCATGTGGTCCCATCACTTCATGGGAAATAGATGGGGAAACAGTGCAAAGAGTGTCAGACTTTATTTTGGGGGGCCCCAAAAGCACTGTTGATGGTGACTGCAGCCACGAAATTAAAAGATGCTTACTGCTTGGAAGGAAGGTTATGGCCAACCTAGATAGCATATTTAAAAGCAGGGACATTACTTTGCCAACAAAAGTCCGTCTAGTCAAGGCTATGGTTTTTCCAGTGGTCATGTATGGATGTGAGATTCGGACGGTGAAAAAGCTGAGTGCCACAGAATTGATGCTTTTGAGCTGTGGTGTTGGAGAAGACTCTTGAGTGTTCCTTGGACTGCAAGGAGATCCAGTCAATCCATTCTAAAGGAGATCAATCCTGGGTGTTCATTGGAAGGTCTGATGAGTCGGCTGAAACTGCAGTACTTTGGCCATCTCATGCGAAAAGTTGACTCATTGGAAAAGACCCTAATGCTGGGTAGGATTGAGGGCAGGAGGAGAAGGGGATGACAGAGGATGAGACGGTTGGATGGCATCACTGACTCAATGGATATGGGTTTGGGTAAACTCCGAGAGTTGGTGATGGACAGAGAGGCCTGGTGTGCTGCAATTCATGGGGTCGCAAAGACTCGGACACCATTGAAAGACTGAACTGAACTTAACTGATGCTGGGCAAGATCAAATGTGGGAGGAGAAGGGCACAACAAAGGACAGGTGGGTTGGATGGCATCACCAACTCAATGGACATGAGTTTGAGTAAACTCTGGGGCATTGGTGATGGACTAGGAGGCCTGACTTGCAGCAGTCCATGGGCTCGCAAAGACTCGGACATGACTGAAAGACTGAACTGAACTTAACTGATGCTGGGAAGGACCAAAGGTGGGAGGAGAAGGGGACAACAAAGGACAGGTTGGTTGGATGGCATCACCAACACAATGGACATGAGTTTGAGTAAACTCCGGGGTGTTGGTGATGGACAAGGAGGCCTGACTTGCAGCAGTCCATGGGCTCGCAAAGGATCGGACACAACTAAGCCACTGAACAGACTGACTGAACTCAAAATCAAAGAAAGGGATTCTGGGAAATGTAGCTCCAGACTAGGCAAATTAACACAGCGGAGCACAGAGCACTTGACTTACTAAACCCTTCTGCTTTACTTAGTAGGGTGAGCTGAGCTTTGAAAAACCGACCTGACTGATAAAGAGACTTTGGACAAGTCTGCAGTGAGGAGACTTTTAGTCACTGCTTTAATTTTCCATCATACGAATCTGCACTAGAAACAGTCTGGATGTCATTTTCCCCACCTGCCTTGCAGTCAGAACGTAACCATGGGACCTAGGCTCAATCAATTAGACGCACCCAGATGGTACCCAGGCTCAGCCAATCAAATACATCCAGATGGCACTTAAGACCAATTAGGTACAGCCACATGAAATGTAGGCTTAGCCAATGGATACACTTACAGGTGAAAGCAGTGCAACTGGGTTCTGATGCATAGAATTCAATCTAGACGAGGTGGAAGGGACATAAGCCATGTCACTAGTGACAGCCACTGTGTCTGGAGCCAGTGGTAGTGACAGTTCAGTTCAGTCACTCAGTCCAGTCCGACTCTCTGCGACCCCATGAACTGCAGCATGCCAGGCCTCCCTGTCCATCACCAACACCTGAAGTTCACCCAAACCCATGTCCATTGAGTTGGTGATGCCATCACACCATCTCATCCTCTGTCACCCCCTTCTTCTCCTGCCCTCAATCTTTCCCAGCATCAGGGTCTTCTCCAATGAGTGACAGAAGATCCTGCACTCAAACTCTATATTGTTCATGGCTGTCTCTCCAGCCATCCCTCTCAGAAATCTCAGTCACTTAATATCCTTTAATAAGTTTCTTTCCTGCTCAAAGTTACCTCTAATGAATTCTATTCTTTCCAGTAGAAAGCTGACACCCCTCTAACTTCATTTAACCATCTAGCCTCTTTCCAAAACTAGATAAAATAAGGAACAATGTCCACCCCCATGGGCAGTGGAGTCAGGGAGATGCATTTTGTCAAATTACTATGGTGCCACAGACTCTGGGCCAGTGTCACCTGTGAGGGGGTCACTGACCTGGGTTGTGAGTCGGGTAGACCCATCTGAATCCTGGCTGTGGTGCTGACTGGCCTGTTGTGTGACATTGCGCATATCACTTTCCTCATCTCGAGAAATGACTGTGCTTAGTGTTGCCTCCTGGGGATATCATAGAGACCAAAAGATTCCTCTACGGAGCAATCTCTCAACCACACAGCTCAGCATGTTGGACACACCCACACCAGTGATGATAAAAGGAATAAGAGTGACCTTTCTTTTGCTGGATTAAAGAAAATAAATAATAATAGAGGTGGTGTCCTCATGTAGTCCAAGATGAAGATGGTCTGTGAATGCTGCAGTTTAGAAAAGTTACATGTTTTTGGTTTTATATTTTTTAGTTTTCTATTTTTTTATTATATTTATTTTAATTGGAGGCTAATTATGGTACAATATCGTAGTGGTTTTGCCATGCATTGACATGAGTCAGCCACGGGTGTACATGGGTTTCCCATCCTGAACCCCCTCACCCCAATTCCATCCCTCTGGGTCATCCCAGTGCACCAGCTCTGAGCACCCTGTCTCATGCATTGCACCTGCACTGGAGGTCTGTTTCACATATGAAAATATACATGTTTCCATGTTATTCTCTGAATCCATCCCAGACTTGCCTTCTCTCACAGAGTCCAGAAGACTCTTCTATACATCTGTGTCACTTTTCCTGTCTTTCACATAGGGTTATCATCACTATCTTTCTGAATTCCATGTGTGTGTGTGTGTGTGTGTATGTGTGTGTGTGTGTGTGTTATTGGTGTTTTTCCTTCTGGCTTACATCGCTCTGCTTAATAGGGTCCAGTTTCATCCACCTCGTTAAAACTGGTTCAAATGCATTCTTTTGAATGGCTTAGTAATATTCCATTGTGTATATGTACCACAGCTTTCTTAGCCATTCGTCTGCTGTTGTACATCTGGGTTGCTTCCGTGTCCTGGCTATTATAAACAGTGCTAGGGTGAACATTGGCATACACGTGTCTCTTTCAATTCTGGATTCCTCGGGGTGTATGCCCAGCAGTAGGACTGCTGAGTCATATGGCAGTTTCATTTCCAGGTTTTTAAGGAATCTCCACACTGTTCTCTATAGTAGCTCTAATAGTTCGCATTTCCATCAACGGTGTAAGAGGGTTCCCTTTTCTCCACACCCTCTCCAGGATTTATTGTTTGTAGACGTTTGGATAGCAGCCATTCTGACTGGTGTGAGATGGTACCTCATTATGGTTTTGCTTTGCATTTCTCTGATAACGAGTGATGTTAAACATCTTTTGAAGAGTTTGTTAGCCATCTGTATGTCTTCTTTGGAGAAATGACTGTTTAGTTCTTTGGCCCCTTTTTTGATTGGCTCGCTTATTTTTCTGGAATTGAGCTGCAGGCGTTGCTTGTATAGTTTTGAGATTAATTCATTGTCAATTGCTTCGTTTGCTATAATTTTGGCCCATTCTGAAGGCAGTCTTCTTCCCTTGCTTATAGTTTCCTTCACTGTGCAAAAGCTTTTCAGTTTATTTAGGTCCCATTGGCGTATGTTTGCTTTAATTTCCATTACTCTGGGAGGTGGGTCATAGAGGATCCTGCTGTGATTTCTGTCAGAAAGTGTTTTGCCTGTGTTTTCCTCTAGCAGTTTTCTACTTTGTGGTCTTACATTTAGATCTTTAATCCATTTTGAATTTATTTTTGTGTACGGTGCTAGAAAGTGTTCTAGTTTCCCTCTTGTACAAGTGCTTGACCAGTTTTCCCAGCACAACTTGTTAAAGAGATTGTCTTGTCTTCATTGTATATTCTTGCCTCCTCTATCAAAGATAAAGTGTCCATAGGTACGTGGCTTGGACCTCTGGGCTTGCAATTTTGATCCATTTATCTATATTTCTGTCTTTGTGCTAGAACCACGCTGTCTTGATGACTGTAGCTTTGTAGTATAGCCTGAAATCAGGCAGGGTGATTCCTCCAGGTCCATTCTTCTTTCTCAAGATTGCTTTGGCTATTCGAGGTTTTTTGTAATTCCATACAAATTGTGAAATTATTTCTTCTATTTCCCTGAAAAATACCGTTGGTGGCTTGATAGGGATTGCATTGAATCTATAGATTGCTTTGGGTAGTATACTCATTTTCACTATATTGATTCTTTCACTCCATGAACATGGTATATTCCTCCATCTATTTGTGTCCTGTTTGACTTCTTTCACCAGTGTTTTATAGTTTTCTATATGTATATATAGGTCTTTTGTTTCTTTAGGTAGATATATTCCTCAGTATTTTATTGTTTTCATTGGAGTGGTGAATGGAATGGTTTCTTTAAGTTTTCTTTCAGTTTTCTCCTTCTTAGTGTATAGGAATGCAAGGGATTTCTGCATGTTCATTTTGTTTCCTGCAACTTTACTATATTCATTGATTAGCTCTAGTAATTTTCTGGTGGAGTGTTTAGGATTTTCTCTGTAGAAGATCATGGCATCTGCAAACAGTGAGTGTTTTACTTCTACTTTTCCAATCCGGGTTCCTTTTATTTCTTTTTCTGCTCTGATCGCTGTGGCCAAAACTCCCAAAACTATGTTGAATAGGAGTGGTGAGAGTGGGCACCATTGTACTGATCCTTAGTTTAGGGGCATTGCTTTCAATTTTTCACCATTGAGGATAATGTTTGCTGTGGGTTTGTCGTATATATCTTTTATTATGTTGAGATTTGTTCCTTCTATGCCTGCTTTCTGGAGGGTTTTGGTGATAAATGGATGTTAAATTTTGTCCAAGGGTTTCTCTGCATCTATTGAGATAATCACATGATTTTTATTTTTCAATTTGTTAATGTGGTGTATTATGTTGATTAGTTTGTGGATATTGAAGAATCCTTGCATCCCTGGGATAAATCCCACTTGGTCATGATGTATGATCGTTTTAATATGTTGTTGGATTCTGCTTGCTAGAATTTTGTAAAGGATTTTTGCATCTATGTTCATCAGTGATATTGCCCCGTGGTTATATTTATTTATTTATTTATTTATGTATTTATTTATTTATGTATTTATTTATTTATTTTCGTGGCATCTTTGTCTGGTTTTGGTATTAGGGTGATGGTGGCCTCATAGAATGAGTTTGGAAGTTTCCCCTCCTCTGCAATTTCCTGGAAGCATTTGAGTATGATAGGTATTAGCTCTTCTCTCAATTTTTGGTAGAATCCAGCTGTGAAGCCGTCTGGTCCTGGGCTTCTGTTTGCTGGAAGATTACTGATTACCCTTTCAATTTCCGTGCTTGTGATGGGTTTGTTAGGATTTTGTTTTGCTTCCTGGTTCAGTTTTCAGAAGTTTTACTTTTCTAAGAATTTGCCCACTTCTTCCAAGTTGTCCATTTTATTGGCATATAGGGGTTGATAGTAGTCTCTTATGATCCTTTGTATTTCTGTGTTGTCTGTTGTGAACTCTCCATTTTCATTTCTACTTTTGTTGATTTGATTCTTCTCCCTTTGTTTCTTGATGAGTCCGGCTAATGGTTTGTCAATCTTATATATCTTCTCAAAGAACCAGCTTTTAGCTTTGTTGATTTTTGCTCCGGTCTCATTTGTTGCTTTTACATTTATTTCTGCTCTATTATATGATTTCTTTCCTTCTACTAAGCCTGGGGTTCTTGAATTCTTCCTTCTCTAGTTGCTTTAGGTGTAGAGTTAGGTTATTTGTTTGACTTGGTTCTTCTTTCTTGAGGTAAGCCGCTTTTGCTATGAATCTTCGCCTTTGCACTCATTCTACAGTGTCCCATAGGTTTTGGGTTGTTGCGTTTTCATTTTCATTTGTTTCTATGCATATTTTGATATCTTTTTGGATTTCCTCTGCGATTTGTTGCTTATTTAGCAGCGTGGTATTCAGCCTTCATATGTTTGAATTTTAAAAAGTGTTTCTCTTGCAGTTGACATCTAGTCTCAGTGTACTGTGGTCAGAAAATATGCTTGGAATGATTTGAAGGTTTTTTGAATCTACCAAGGCCGGACTTATGGCTGAGGATGTGATCAGTCCTGGAGAAGTTTCCATATGTACTTGAGAAAAAGGTGAAACCCATTGTTTGGTCAGAAATTAGGCTTGGAATGATTTCAAGGTTTTTTGAATCTACCAAAGCTGGACTTATGGCCGAGGATGTGATCTGTCCTGGAGAAGTTTCCATACGTACTTGAGTAAAAGGTGAAACCCATTGTTTTGTGGTGAAATGTCGTATCGATATCAATTATGTCTAACTGGTCCATAGTATCATTTAAAGTTTGTATTTCCTTGTTAATTTTCTGTTTACTTGATCTATCCATAGGTGTGAGTGGGGTAGTAAAGTCTTCCACTATGACTGTCTTATCGTTAATTTCCCTTTCATGCTTGTTAGCCTTTGCCTTACATATTGTGGTTCTCCTATGTTGGGTGCGTATGTGTTTATAATCGTTATATCTTCTTCTCGGATTGATGTTTTGATCATTATGTAGTGAACCTCTTTGTGTCTTTTCACAGGCTTTATTTTAAAGTCTATTTTGTCTGATATGTGTATTGCTACTCCTGCTTTCTTCTGGACTCGACTTGCTTGGAATACCTTTTTTCCAGCCCTTCACTTTCAGTCTCTATGTGCCCCTTGTTTGGAGGTGGGTCTGTTGTAGACAACATAAACAGTGGTCTTGTTTGTGTATCCTTTCAGCTAGTCTTTGCCTTTTGGTTGGGGCACTCGACCCATTTACATTTAAGGTAACTGTTGATAAGTATGATCCTGTTGCCATTTGATTTGCTGTTTTGAGTTTGATTTTATACAACCTTTCTGTGTTTCCTGCCTAGAGAAGATCCTTTAGCATTTGTTGAAGAGTGAAAAGAAGAGTTGGGAATAGATGTCTCTACAGTATCTTCATTAGTCCGAGGTAATAAGAAGAAGCAAGTTAAAGCAAGGGGTAATGTGGATGATGAAAACTCTGACTTTCATCCTGAAACTTGAGGACAGAGTGTATTTTCAGCCTGCACAAGTTTAAATGTGCCATTCATACGAAAGCCTTCTACCATCCAGATAGCTGCTGAAACAAGTGCCCCAACTTGAAATGATTTCTCTTCTCCATCGTAAATATCAGTTAGACCACAGGAGCATACTGTGATACATCAATCTGCAGCTGCTTTAGGTGTTGTTGTTGTTGTTTTAATTGAAGAGAAATTGCTTTACAGAATTTTGCTGTATTCTGTCAGAATTCAAAATAAATCAATCATAGAGGCACATATATCCCTTCCCTCTGGGAGTACCCTCCCATCTCCCTCCCCATCCCACAATCTAGCTTGAGCATTTGTCATGGGATTTCACATAGCAGCTGCACTAAATCAAATGGCTCTAGTGAAAATTTTGCAGCTATGTCTACTTCTGTTTCTCCGTACCACAACTTATGTCCATTACAGAACAGTTAGTTTGGACCGAGGGTGGAGCCTTCTACCTTTCCAGGTTGGTATGGTAACATGTCAGCCCATGACCGTCCTTTTCCTAAACTACAACAGTCAGGCAATTTAGTTTTCCCAGTGCCAAAGATCCCTGATACATCTGCTGCTTCTCTTTCAAGATCCACTCATCAACCATCTTCATTATTTGAAAACTGTCCTAATACAACTGATGTACCAAATAGGTGTTGGATTATGGAGGATACCAAAGTGTAAAATTAATGTTGGGAGATGTCAACAAATTCCTACAATTCTCTTATTTGAAGAAAAAAGTTACATATTCATCTTCATAGAGCCAATTTCTATTTTGGAATAATTAAGAGTAAAATGAGTCTTTCTTTCCGTGCCTGACTATTTTACTCTGCATAATATAAACACTTCTGTGCAAGGTCATAAAATAAACACTACACTTGCTTTCACTGAAACCCACAGTCAGTTGATTGACTTCATTGCATAGAAGTGAGCAGACCCATGTTTGGTTTGGTAACAGTCCTGAATGTTAAGAATATGTGTATAGAAGGGTGATCAGTCACTTTTATTTCAGGAACCAAGTAGACTTATTGATGTGATTTTTCTGTGTAAAAATTCTTTAGCAATGACATTTTGCAGGTTTCATGTTTTTGGTTACTGTTTATGCAAGCAGCCTTTATTTTAAGTTGATGTAGAAGTAAACACTGGTTGAACATTGCCCTTCAATTGCTAGAAGACCAGTGACTTTATGATGTCAGCGCTACTCTTCAATTGCTAGGAGACCAGTGACTTTGTGATGTCACAGCTTTTTGACTTTGAGAACCATGCTGATGGTCTTGAGAGTTTATCTCTGTACGCCAGCCAAGCAGCATTTGAAGTTGGAGTGTGTAAAGTCAGACAAATGAGAAAAGTATCTGAAGAAAGATCTCTCTGAGATGGCACACATTCCTTCAGAAATTCAAGATGTGCCTCGTAAAGATGTATCAAGTGGTTCCAAAACCTCCATTGGATCGTCTTCGTGTGTTTACACACTTACTGGGGACTCAGTTTTGAGATCTATGATTGAAGAATATGCTTTCCAGGCTTTGTCTAAGGAAGCTGGGATAAAAAGGCCACACTACACATTTTCTGTCTCTGAAAGAAATGAGTGGAATGATTTTCTTTCCCTCACTTTTCCACAAAAACTCTGGGCTATAGTTGAAAGTGATCAGTGTGAATCTATTTGGTGGGATGAGAGTGGCACTTCTATAGTGATCAACGAAGAACTCTTCAAGAAAGAAGTCTTGGAAAGAAAGGCCCCTTTCAGAATATTTGAAACTGATAGTATGAAAAGTTTAGTTAGCCAGCTTAAACTTTATGGGTTTAGTAAAAAGCGACAAACTTTTCAAAGATCTGCTTCACTCCCTGACTTTCTGGAAGAAGAAAACAATGTCTCTGTTTTGAGCAAGGTAATCCAAAATTTCCACTTACTGTCAATATGTAAGATTAAATCATGTGACTTAGAAAGCACGTTCACATATGTAGCTAAAACCGAATTTAAAATTGAGATAGCAAACTGTTGAACACGTTTTATTTTTTGAAGTTGAGAACAGCCAGAGGTTAAAATATTTGATACTTAATACACTCTCCTAGCAACTTGAAATCAGATACATGTCCTCAAGCTACTTTAAGTGGTATTTACTGTATATATACAACATATTTTTTAGTTGAGGAGCATACTTGTTTCTAACATATAAGGTGTTAAAACTACTAATGTAGGTGTTGTCTTTGATTCTATTTAATTAGCATCATTAAAGGAATACACTTTTATAGTTTAACTTTGCTTGTCAGTTTTACCTTAGTTTATAAAAAACTAAATAATTGTATCCTTTGATTTTAGTTACAGATCTACCATAATCCAAATTTCAAAAGAGACTATCCCCAACTTTCAGGAAGAATGAAAAGAAGAGTTGGGATTAGCAATGTGTTTCCGAAATCTTCACTAGTTCCAGATTACGAGAAGAAGCATGTTAAAGCAAGGGTCAACACAGATGATCGTAACTCTGGTTTTCATGCTCAAACTAGTGGAGAGAGTCCATTTTCAGCTTCCACCAGTTTAAGTGTGCCTTTCCCACAAAAGACTTATACCAGCCAGATAGTCCCTAAAACAAGCGCCCTACTTCCGCGTGACTTTCCTTCCCCATCAATATCAGTTAGACAAAGAGAACAGAACGTGGTAGATCAACCTGCTGTTTTAAACCAGTTGAGCATTTTTAATTGGCACTTCCATAGCACCTACACTCAAGCAAATGGCCACGTTGAGGACTTTGCTACTACCGCTACATCTACTCCTCAGAACCACATCGTATCTCCATTATGGAGCAGTTCTTTTGGACTGATGGTGGAGCCTTCTACATTTCCAGACAGGTATAGCGATATGTCAGCCCATGACAGTCCTCTTCCTAACCAGCAACAGAGAGGCAACTCAAGGTCCCCAGTGCCAACGATCGCTTATACACCCACCTCCTCTCTTTCAAGTCAATTCATCAACGATATTCCTTATGTGAAAACCATGCTAATTAAAACTGACCTATCAAATAAGTATCAGCTTATGGAACCTAATGAAGATTAAAATTTACGTTGGGAGATGTCAACAAATACCCACAATTCTTGTATTTGAACAATAATGTTACACGTTCCTCTGCACAGTTTTGTTTTCTATTTTGAAACAATGAAGAGTAAATTAAGGCTTTATTTCAATGTCTGGCTATTTCTCTGCACTCTTTTATAAACTCTTCAGTTCAAGAAAACATCCGTTAGGCATCCTAGGTAAATGGCACCTAGCCTATTGTTTCTAAGCAAGAAAATGAGAACAAAGGGAAAAGAGGTAATGGATGTAAAGTGATTTTGGAAATCATCCCTGCTGAAATGAATGGGTGTCTAAATGAGGATGGTACGGGTGAAGGAACACATACAAATAAAATCAAAACAAGTGCACCTACACAGTACGAACCTTAGTGCGTTCACAGTTACATGATATTCTATTACGTATCGGTAGAGTCTTAAGATAGAGAAGGAAATGGTGCCCCGCTCCAGTATTCTTGCCTGGAGAATTCCGTGGAAAGGGGCTCCTGGTGGGCTGCTGTCCATAGGGTCGCACAGAGTTGCACACAACTGAAGTGACTTAGCAGCAGCAGAGTCTTAAGACATTAGACAGGAGATTGTCTTCATTCTAGAAATTCATTTCATACTTGAAAATATAAATATTGTAGCCTGTCCAAAATTAGGAGAACCGTTATACCATCACTGTGATACCAACGATTACAGGACATAATCAGTGACTGGACCATGGCCAGCACAAGATAGGTATTTTACAAGTGGTACTGTATAGGGTCATTTTAGCTCTGCTCTCCTTAAGGCGTACCTTTATTTCCTGCCACCATGATTCTACCCTATATTTCCTAATGCATATTTAGATTTTGCTTATCTGTTCCCTCAGAGACAAAATAAATTCCTCTGGTGATTGCAGCACCTCAGGATGGTTAACAAGTTCTTTGAAGACATGATATTTGTTTTCCGTAGTAGTTTCAGTACCATTCTCTTACACCGTGCTTCTGGAGCTACAATCACACACACTGCTTTCAGATGTGCTAAGCCCCTTCTCACAACTTTGCCTCAACTCTTTCTTGGGGTTGGAAGGAACCTCTGTTCACCCTCCTACCAAGGTGAGCACGGATATCAGGTCTTCAATGTGTTTGGGGTCTACCCTCTTTTCTTTGTGTATCTTTCACATCAGCTAAAACGTGTACTTACTGAATTATCAACAAGGAAATGTAATCACGAATCAAATGCTATATACATTACTCAACAACATCCTATAACCTGCACTATTATCATAATTGACCTTTCCTACTTACTGAGAATCTTTTCCCGGTTGATAAATATATATCTTATATGTCCATGAATGTCATATGTGGGAATTCAAATTATAAAATGATTGCTGCTCTCATGAAGTTTACAGTCTATAACAACCCATACTAGTCATGTTGTTTCAGGCCCCAGTTCCCTAAAATTCAGTAGTAGTTATAGAGATATTTATGAAAAAAACAAACAAACAAAAAAGAATCATTCATTTTAATTCTCTAGAAAAGTCATGGAGTAAGGAGGGATCAAAATCAATGGCTGATCCTTCACATAGTTCACAATGAAAGAAGATGAGCAGAGTGTCTGCCAGTTGGACCCCCCAGACTGTCATGAACACTACCGAGAAATCTTGGCAATCTCCACTTTGTGGCCATTTCTTTAGACAGTAGTAGCAATATTAAGTCATGGCCCTGTTTTGGTATGGTAACCCACATAGGACAACACCAAGTTAAGTTCACCGTTCTCATGTTTGGGGCTAATGCAGAGTGAAAGCTGTGGGCTATTTGTGTAGATAAGGGAGGTGTCCAAACAGCACACGCTTTTTCTTTCACTGAAAACTTTCATTAAATTTGGCTGAGAAAACTATACTTTAGAGAGGTAAGCATTTTGCAGCAATTGTAAGAGTTATTGAATTCGGTGTCCTTAGTTATCATTTCAAGCGCAAAGTCCAATGGTCTGGTTTTCGATTTCAGGCATCTTACTATGGAGCTAAATTTGCATGCTTTGAGAAATAGCACCTTAAAAGCAATCACATCTTCTATTTCATTGCCGTGTACTGATTATTCCTGCTCACTCCCTTTGATCTTCTTTTCCTGTTCTGCTTTGAGGGGCAGGTCCTTCTCAAAAAGAATAGGATTAATTCCCTTAGTGCTCTTGTGGTAACTTGGAAAAGGCATGGATAAGGACATGCAATATATTATGTGGGAAAGCTACTGTTTTTGTTCCCTCCTGAAAACATAGTATTAAATTGTACTTCAATTGTCCTACCACGGGAAGCCTGGTTACATGATGCATTACCTTGGTGATCAATTCCCATATGGCTTTAACATATCAGTACCTTTAATTCTCAAAAGCTTATAGAGAAAGTATCTCAATACAGTAGAGAAATATTATACATGAATTCAGTGTTCTTTCCCGTACTTATTTATTTTATAATTTGTGCCTAAAATAGTAAAAGTGAGAACAAAAATTCAAGTGAGTTAACGCAGTGAGTTAAACACAGAAGATTGAGACAAGAGGTAGAAAAATTGATGGGAGAAGATCAGAGGATGAAATTGGGTGCTTATAATGGAACAAGCAAATGTGTAACTGCAGGGCCTAAATAGCTCAATATGACTTCACTATTGTTACCCTACAAATTATTTTCATTTTAGCAAATCACAGAATAGTCTTACATGCAAAGTACTTTAAGATCCCATGGAATGCACAACAAAGGTATATCTTTTAAAGCATTCTGATTTAAAATGTCGCTAGAGACATATCATTCAAGTAGAAAATGATTTCCAAAATTAAGCCTAGAGACAAGTATCAGAGAAACTTTGGGAAGTTCATAGGTGTCCTCCAGTGAGTCCTTGGGTTTTCTTTTCTTTTTGTAATTGTGTTTAAGCATACAAGATCGTGACTGTGATTGTGTGTGTGTGCATCAGATTAAGAATGTGTTTGTGAGTGTATGTCTGGGCTCTCTTTTGGACTTTTATGTTAGAAATTTCAGCTGAAGAAATAGTTCATTCAAAAATACAGCCAGGCACAAATTAAACTGCCCATTCAAAACTCTTCTTTCTCTTTTCAAAGTGCAAGACAAACGGATGCGTCAAAAGTTGAAAGCATTTCAATAATAACCAAGCTCCTCCGCCCAAACATAGTTAAAAACTATGGTACTCTCCCAATCAACCCAGCAAAAGATGCGTGGGACCTTAGGTATCTATGATGTCTGGCAATAACAAAACACCCACCCTCTAATACGGCAGTACTCAAGAAGGCCATGTAGAGGCCTGGAGTTTCAACCAGGCCTTCCTGTAATAGGATACGACCTTCCTATAGGAGGCTGCACACTCACCAGTAATGAACACTCTTAGGCATCAAATGAAACTAAGGACGAAACCTGGAATTCTCTTCCCACATGGTGGAAGTCCCCTTCCCCCTTCCCAAGTGGATGTGATAGACAGTTAAAATAAAAGGAAGTTATAACATGGCTGACATTCTCCTTACGTAATACCTGAAATGTCCAAGCCCCACCACACTACTAAGCAGCTGACTATACAGGTCTTCTGGTCTCAAATCTGTGTGACAATCATCACATGAGAATTTTATGAATATTTGAGATGCATTGATAGTGCGGATCTGTAAAGCTAAACGTCTTTGAGATCTGACTCAAATAGGAAAACTGTGTACTCCCTGTCTTCAGTTTTATGGGGATTTCACATGCATTCACACACTTCCACAATGCTCAACCTTCATCTGAAGACAAGAGGAATGGTCTATTCACAGAGAAGGCCAGCGGTAAAGTCAAAATGGATCCAGTTTCCTGCCTACATCCCTGCTCAGTAATGTAACCGCTTGTAAGCATTCCTAAGGGCGACTAGGATACACAAGTCAAAGATGCTTCTCCCAGGATTACAGAGTTGGATTGAGAACTGTAAGTTTGTTTACCTCTCATCCCATTCTTAAGATCACAAACCATAACTGTTAACCCATCAGAAGATGGGCAGCTCTAGCACATATTTAGAGACAATGCCTGCTTCTGCCTAAGACCAAGGTTGTAGATCCAAGTGGCATATAGGGTAGGTTTCCATGTCAGGATACCACATGACTCCCCAGGGATTCTCCTTCTCTGGAAAGCTCTCAAGAGATGTTGTGAGAAGAATATTTTGAGGGTGGAAAACAAGGAAACCGACAAGAGTTGTGTTCTTTCTAATTGTCCTCAGTCTCACTTTTCATCCCATGTATAATGACAAAGTCTCCCAAGCACTGCCAATACCAATTTGTTGATGTTCTTCAGCCACTCAGTCTTGTCTGACTCTTTGTGACTCCATGTACAGCAAGAACCCTGGGTTCCCCTGCCTTTCAAATCACCAGTTTACTCAAACCCATGACTTTTGAGTCAGTGATGCTTTGCAGCCATCTCACCCTCTGGCATTCCCTTCTCGTCCTTCCCTCAATCTTTCCCAGCATCAGTTTCTTCCCAGTGATTTCACTCTAGGCCCTAGATGGTCAATATATTGGCTCTTCATGGTCAGCATCAGAACTTCCGTGAATAGTCTGAGTTGAACTCCTTCATGCTTGGCTAGTTTGAACTCCATGCTCGCAACGGAACTCTCACACATCTTCTCCAGACCCACTACTGCAAAGCATCGATATTTTGGCACTCAGTTCCTGGGGTCCTGCTCATTCCGCCATACGTTACTCCTGAAAATCAACTTTGCCCATTCGGATCTTTTTCAGTAATCACTCAGCTTATTAACATGGTGTCTAGATTGGTCGTAGCTTTTCATCCAAGTGGCAAGTGCCTTTTCATTTCGTGGCTGAAGTCACTCCCCGCAGTGATATCAGAGGTCAAGAAAGTGAAACCTGTCACTGAGTCAATTGTATCCTATTGCTAGATCTCAAAATGTTTGGGCCACATTCCATGGTCTTATTTTTAGTGTTCATTGGTTTGTGTTTAGATTGAGTTTTAATCCAGCTTTTCCTGTCACCTCATCAGAAGGCTCTTTAGTCCCTAGTGTTTTTCAGCCATTTGTGTGTTGTCATCTTATAACTAAGGTTATTCACACTTCTCACAGTAATTCTGTTTCCAGCTTCAAATTCTTTCAGCAAGTTATTGTCCATGGTATACTCTGCACAGAAGTCAAATAAGCTGGGTGACAATATATAGCCTCGATGTATTTCCTTCCCTATTTTGTACCAGTCCGTTGTTCCTTCTCCAGTTCCAACTGTTGTTACTTGACCTGCATGCACCTTTCCCAGGAAACAGGTATGGTGGTCTTATATTCTTATCTCTTTAAGAATTTTCCACAGTTTGTTGTGACCCACACAGTCTAAGGGCTTCCCCTGTGATTCAGATGGTAAAGCATCTGCCTGCAATGGGGGAGGCCCAAGTTCGATCGCCGGGTCTGGAAGATCCCCTGGAGAAAGAAATGGTAGGCTACAGTCCATGGGGTCGCAAAGAGTCAGACACAAATGAATGACCTCACTTTCACATGCAGTCTAAGCCATTAACAGAGACAATAAAGGAGATGTAAATGACTTTATGAAACACCCTTGTTTTTTCTCTGATCCAGACTCCAATTAAGGTTTACCTATTAAGATTAAATGACTAACTACACCTGCCTGCTCGCTCTCTCTCTGTTTCAAGTTGTTGCTGCTACTGCTGCTAAGTCGCTTCAGTCGTGTCCGACCCTGTGCGACCCCAGAGACGGCAGCGTACCGGGCTCCTCCGTCCCTGGGATTCTGCAGGCAAGAACACTGGAGTGGGTTGCCATTTCCTTCTCCAATACATTTAAGTGAAAATCGAAAGTGAAGTCACCCAGTTGTGTCCGACTCTTCACGACCCCATGGACTGAAGCCTACCAGGCTCCTACGCCCATGGGATCTTCCAGGCAAGAGTACTGGAGTGAGATGCCATTGCCTTCTCCATTTTTCAAGCTATCATCTACCAACTGTTACATTCCTGGGCACTTGCCATCTTCTTGTGGGCTCTCCTGGTGGCTCAGTTGGCAAAGCAACTGCCTGCAATCTGGAGACCTGGGTTCACTCCCTGGGTCGCGAAGATCTCCTGCAGAAGGAAATGGGAACCCACACCAGTACGCTTGCCTGGAAAGTTAGTATTAAATTATGACCATGCCCATCTCTGACCTTTGACACCCACTTGAAACAGTTAAGTTTCCAGAGCAGAAATAAGGAATCTGTGCTCCGGGAAAATGTCGGGACAATTTGACAAATAGCTAGATATTTTCAGGAACGGACTTTTTGAGCCCAATATCTGTATCATCTTTTATCTGGAAAGGAACTATGTTTCCTCAAACTGATGACAACTCCTCATTAGCAGAAATTTCAGGAAAAATAACTCGGCTTATCTGCATGTTCGAAGTCAATGTTGTACCAGTTATGTGTGTATGCACGAAAGCTCCCATTAAACAGATAAATTTACATCAACTAAAGTTTGTTGCTTTACTGGCATGCATAAATGAATTACAGAGCCTGCCTAGAAAGAAAATCAGAAGTTCTGATTGGGCAGATAATAAGAAGACGTTGAGAGCAACTCTCTTCATGGGGGCATCACAAATAATACTTCTATAAAGGCAACAGTTCCCCGAGCGCATCCAATGAATATTAGCAGAAGACCTTGCTCAACTATATGGGAACAAGACATAACTGGGAAGAATGGAAGGAAGATGGGAGAAGGAGGATGAGAGGAAGAGAACCAAACCTGTGTCTTGTGGTGGGAGATGGAGAAGCAGGGGATAGATTGAGGATTCAGGTAAGTCACCTCAGTAAACTTAAATTACTTTTGACTGAAAGGAAGCAAGGTGAAGAAGCTGATGAAATATAGCTTGTCTAGAGTGAGAATCAAACAGAGAATGTGTGGTGTGGTCCTACATGTCCCAAACGGCCATGCAGGTCAACCAGTGTTCATAGGGCCTGGAAGATGAAACATGGGGTTAGAAAGCCAACCTGGGAGTGAAGTGCGTTTGACTGCGTAGAGATGGAGTGATGGATCTGGGATGTCAAAGTGCATAGGAAGGAATGCTTTTTGAAAAATCCCAAACTGACAGAGAAGCGGGACCTTAGGGTTCAGTCACACGGAGGAGGTAACACCATTGAATCCTCCCCCTCCCCACCCCCACCCTTTCCCACAAGCTGAGACCTACTATCAGGCAATAGAAAACAACTAGCTAGAACTAACACTCATGCTTCTGCCACCACAGGCTAGAAAACGATCCCAGTAAGGCCATAAATTTTCTGCCTGTGGTTGCAGACTCTTTGTCTATGGCATACAAAAGGGACAATAGATTTCCAATGAATGAAAATATTCAGGCTCTGGCAGCACTAAAAGCAAATAGGAGTTATCCCAGATTAGAGTCTGACCTGTCCCTACTGAAGATCCAAAGTTATTTCTGCCCTCGTTTGGGCACGCTTTCTCAAGAGGTGGAGCTGTGCTGTGGCTCATGTTCAGGACCAGAACACTTACAGCAGGGACTCTAATAACATTCATTATACTGACCATGTTTTGCTACGCTGTGTGGCTGGTTCACTCGTTTTCTCACTTGTAGGCTTTCTCATTATTCTTGATTATTTACTGTTTTAAGATTGTTTACATCACATATTTGTTTTTTTTCATTTTTTTAATAAATTTATTTATTTTAGTTGGGGGCTAATTACTTTACAATATTGTAATAGTTTTTGCCATACATTGACATGAATCAGCCATGGGTTTACATGTGTTCCCCTTCCTGGACCGCCCACCCACCTCACTCCCCATCCCATCCCTCTGGGTCATCCCATTGCCCTGGCCATGAGCCCTTGTCTCATGCATCAAACATGGAATGGTGTTCTGTTTCACATATGATAATATACATGTTTCAATGCTATTCTCCCAGAACGTCCCACCCTCACCTTCTCCCTAAGAGTCCATAAAATTGTTCTATGCATCTATGTCTCTTATTCTGTCTCGCATATTGGGTTATCGTTACCATCTTTCAAATTCCATATCATTTCACACCAGTCAGAATGACTGCGATCCAAAAGTCTGCAAGCAATAAATGCTGGAGAGGGTGTGGAGAAAAGGGAACCCTCTTACACTGTTGGTGGGAATGCAAACTAGTACAGCCACTATGGAGAACAGTGTGGAGATTCCTTAAAATACTGGGAATAGAACTGCCATATGACCCAGCAATCCCACTGCTGGGCATATACACCGAGGAAACCAGAATTGAAAGAGACGCGTGTACCCCAATGTTCATCTCAGCACTGTTTACAATAGCCAGGACATGGAAGCAACCTAGATGTCCATCAGCAGACGAATGGATAAGGAAGCTGTGGTACATATACACAATGGAATATTACCCAGCCATTAAAAAAAATACATTTGAATCGGTTCTACTGAGATGGATGAAACTGGAGCCCATTATACAGAGTGAAGTAACCCAGAAAGAAAAACAACAATACAGTATACTAATGCATATATTTATTTTTTGTATGTATATAACATGTACTTTGTTTTCCTGCTTTCTGTGCCTTTTGTTGATGTCGTTTCTTGTCATGTTTGTTTTAATAGGTATATATTTCTATGTTAACTGTGATGTTCTGATGTTCTGTGGGAAAGTTCTTGTCAGTTTTGTCAGATTTCTTTCTTTATTTTTTACGTGGCACTCTGCTCTAGTGTTGTTTTATGTCTTGCAAGTTATTCGCTTAGTTGTATTACTGGTTCTGTGTTCTTCCCTATTGTGATTTTTGCTTGTGTTATTTTCTTTTTTTATTATTATTATTTTTTTCTTTGATTTTGGTTTCTTACAATTTGTCTGACTTCCTTTGTTTCCTCTGTCTAATCTTTTACTATGTGATCTTGGTTCTCTGACCAGAAGTTGGGCCTGTTCTTCTAGAGTTTCAGCACCATATCGAAGACCATAGAGTACCAGAGAATTCCTGGTTCCAGCGAGTATTAATTGGTGAGAGTGTCTATGAAGGCTTCCATCGCAAACTAAGAACCAATTCCACTCAAAAGGCTATATTATCCAGAGCTGATGCCTCATGCCACACAAAAAAGCAGAACAGAAACACAAGCCATATCATCCACAGATGAATTGCCTAAAGTCAGACTAAACCTGTACATACCTGCAAAAGATACCACCGTGAGAGAGAGAAGTGTCAGCTGTGGAATATAGATGCCAGAGAATATAGTTGCCAGTCCCTCCCCCTCCAAGGACACAGAAACCACTGCACCAAACTTATCCAGTCAGGGTGCATTTGGAAGCAAGAACTGCAACCCTGCACCCTGGGAAGAAGAGACCATTAACATAGTAAGATAAACAAATGTGAAGAAAGTCAAGTACGTTGCAGGCAAAGAAACAATGTTAAAACACATGAGACATAATTAAAGAGGAAATAGGAATTGTCACTGAAAAAGAATTGAGAGGAACGATAGTAAAGATGATCAAACATCTCAGAAAATAAATGTAAATCATGCAAGAAACATTTAAGAAGGGTGTGTGAATGATAGCACAATAACTGCTGTATGTGTGCTGTAGGCTCATCCATGCCTTTGTACAGCAGAAGCCAGAACAACATTGGAAAATAATTATCTTCCAAATTAAAAACGAAGTAGTAAAAGAAAAACAGACTTTAAATAACACAACAGACCTGGCAATTCAACTGAAACTTAAGTAGATTTCTTCGAAAAACCAGCAGAAGGCAGTTCCTTTTCAAGGGCAAATGAAATATGTCCGGATAAATCAGAAACCGGATCACAAATCAGGCCTTCGCAAATTTAAGTTAATCAAAATGTTATCAAGCTTTTTTTTTTTTTTTTACTGCAATATATGTTACGATTTTAATGTCAGTCATGGTGTGTGGTGGGGACAAAACAAAAAAAAACAAACAAAAATATAAATAACAAAGACAAAACAAACAAACAAACAAACACCTGAATACATTCAGTCTCATGCATATACCTCTTCATGGCCAAGAAATACACGAAAAATCAGACAGAAAAAAAAAATATATATATATGTATATATATATATTCATAGAAACAAATGACAATAAAATTGCGATTCCATAAAACCTATGAAACAGGATAAAACACTAAAAGAGTAAATATTATAATAAAGGAATGTCTCAAGTAATCAACCTAACAGTACAACTGAGACAATTAGAGAAAGAAGAAGAAACAGAAAACCCAAATTAGTTTTGGGAAAAAAAAAAAGTCACTGAGACTAGAACAGGAAAACAAGAGAAAAAATGTAAACAATAGCAAAGATCAATAATGCTAAAAGGGAGCTCTTGGAGAGCATAAAGAAAATACATAAATCATGAGCCAGACTCATCAACAAAAAAAGGGAGAACACTCTAATCAATAAAGTTAGACATGAGAAAGGAGACATTATAACCAATACCACAGAAACATCAAAGGATCATAAGAGACTACAACAAACAAGTTTAAGCCAATAAAATGTAGAATCTGGAAGCCACAGACTAATTCTTCGGAACTCAAGTAAGATGAAACATAAAATATTAACAAGCATTACAAGCTCTAATATTGAAACTGTTACAAAAAATTTTCCAGTTAACAAACTCAAGGTCCAGATGGTGTCACAGATAAATTTTATGAACCATTAAGAGAAATGTTAACACATACACTTCTAAAACTCTTCCAAAATACTACAGTGGTAGGAAAATGCACAAACTCATCCTACGAGTACAGCATCACCCTGATAGAAGACCCAGAGGTAACACAGAAAAGGAAAATTATAGGCCACTATCACACAGTTGAACATAGATGCAAACATCCTCAACAAAATACTCCCAAGAAGAATCCAACAGCACATTAAAAATATCCAATAGCTTAATTAAGTAAGGTTTTCCCCAATATGCAAACATCCTCCAGGATCTGCGTATCAGTCCATCAGATACACCATAACAAATTGAAGGATTAAAACCATATGATCACCTCAATCAGTTCAGTTCAGTTCAGTTCAGTTCAGTCCCTAGTCGTGTCCGACTCTTTACAACACCGTGAATTGCAGCAGGCCAGGCCTCTCTGTCCTTCTCCAAATCCCGAATTCTACCCAAACCCTTGTCCATCGAGTCAGTGATGCCATCCAACCATCTCATCCTCTGTCGTCCACTTCTCCTCCTACCCAGCATTAGGGTCTTGTCCAATGAGCCAACCCTTCGCATGAGGTGGCCAAAGTATTGGAGTTTCAGCTTCAACATCTGTCCTTCCAATGAACACCCAGGACTGATCTCCTTTAGGATGGATTGATTGGTTCTCCTTGTAGTCCAAGGGACTCTCAAGAGTCTTCTCCAACACCACAGTTCAAAAGCATCAATTCTGCGGTGCTCAGCTTTCTTCACCATCCAACTTTCACATCCCTACATGACCACTGGAAAAACCATAGCCTTGACTAAATGAACCTTTGTTGTCAAAGTAATGTCTCTCCTTTTTAAATATGCTATACATGTTGGTCATAACCTTCCTTCCAAGGAGTAAGCTTCTTTTAATTTCATGGCTGCAATCACCATCAGCAGTGTTTTTGAAACCCCCCAAAATAAAGTCTGACACTGTTTTCACTGTTTCCCCATCTATTTCCCATGAAATGATTGGACCAGATGCTATGATCTTCGTTTTCTGAACGTTTAGCTTTAAGCCACCTTTTTCTCTCTCCTCTTTCACTGTCACGAAGAGGCTTTTTAGTTCTTCTTCACTTTCTGCTATAAGGGTGGTGTCATCTGCATATATGGGATTATTGATATTTTTCCCAGTAATCTTGATTCCAGCTTGTGTTTCTTCCAGCCCAGCGTTTCTCATGATGTACTCTGCAGAGAAGTTAAATAAGCAGGAAGACAATATACAGCCTTGACGTACTCCTTTTCCTATTTGGAACCAGTCTGTTGTTCCATGTCCAGTTCTAACTGTTGCTTCCTGACCTGCATACAGGTTTCTCAAGAAACAGGTCAGATGGTCTGGTATGCCCATCTCTTTCAGAATTGTCCACAGTTTATTGTGTTCCACGCAGTCAAAGGCTTTTGCATTGACAATAAAGCAGAAATAGATGTTTTTCTGGAACTCTGTTGCTTTTTTGATGATCCAGTGCATGTTGGCAATTTGATCTCTGGTTCCTCTGCCTTTTCTAAAACCAGCCTGAACACCTGGAAGTTCACTGTTCACATATTGCTGAAGCCTGGTTTGGAGAATTTGAGCACTACTTTACTAGCATGTGAGATGAGTGCAACTGTACAGTAGTGTGAGCAATCTGTGGCATTACCTTTCTTTGGGATTGGAACAAAAACTGAACTTTTCCAGTCCTGTGGCCACTGCTGTGTTTTCCAAGTTTGCTGGCATATTGAGTGTAGCACTTTCACAGCATCATCTTTCAGGATTTGAAATAGCTCAACTGGAATTCCATCACCTCCACTAGCTTTGTTCATAGGGATGTTTTCTAAGGCCCACTTGACTTCACATTCCAGGATGCCTGGCTCTAGGTGAGTGATCACATCATCGTGGTTATCTGGGTCGTGAAGATCTTTTTTGTACAGTTATTCTGTGTATTCTTGCCACCTCTTCTTAATATCTTCTGTTTCTGTTAGGTCCATACAATTTCTGTCCTTTATTGAGCCCATCTTTGCATGAAATGTTCCCTTGGGATCTCTAATTTTCTTGATGCCATCTCTAGTTTTTCCCAATATGTTGTTTTCCTCTATTTCTTTGCATTGATCACGGAGGACGGCTTTCTTATCTCTCCTTGCTATTCTTTGGAATTACTTTATTTCATTTCTATGAACTACTATCTCCTTTCTAAAAAATGAAAATGTATCTTTTCAAATTTTATATATACTATCTTTGAAAATGATTTTGGATCCATAAGTTTTACAATATTTAGAGGAGTCTAATCTCTATTATAGGTTTTTAATTTTGCTTGTTGAAATGTGTTAGGAATCTAATATTTGGAATCTATTTTCACTTAGGGATTTAACTCCTGAGTCGTCTGTCTCTCCTATTTTGACTTTTCCTTTTCTCCTCCTAGGCACCTACATCTCCCACGTCTATTTTTTCTTCTCTTCATGACTCTGAATCCCTTTGGCTCTTTCTGGGTGTGGAGAGCTGTTTAACAATTAAGCTTGGGGTTTGATCTTTTGTGCTGTGTGGATGTAGAATTCTTGATGTTAGTGTAACAGGGAACTGAAAGCTAAGATGAAGATATCAATTCCAGAACTGTGTTCATCGTCAGACCCCTGTTACCAAGGAACATTAAGAGACAATCACACACCCAAAAGTATCCATGCCTACATGGAAACCAAAATAAATACACAAGCCAGCAAGTTCAATGCAAGAGATCCCACACCTAATCTCCAGGAAAGCAGGAACAGAACAATGAATATTAAAAACTGGGGGGCTTCCCTGGTGGCTCAGAGAATAAAGCATCTGCCTGCAATGCAGGAGACCTGGGTTTGATCCCCAAGTGGGGAAGATCCCCTGGAGAAGGAAATGGCAACCCATTCCAGTACTCTAAAAAACTGGGCTGTCCAAAGCCATACCAAACACAAAGAGAACCAAAACACATTATTGAACGTCTCATTGCAGTCCAGAGAGAGGAGATACAGCTCCACTCACCAGAGCACAGACACGCATTTCCCAATTCATTAAATATTGACAAGTCACTGGGGCCAACCCCAAACACAGCAGCAGACTGCACAACAACGAGTAGCCAAAACCCTCCAGCCTGCAGAAAAGGGACCCTGACCACAGCAATCTAAGCAGAATGAAAGAATGAAAAATATGCAGAAGGTGAAGGTCCATGATAAAGCACCACCAAACCAAAAGAAACAAATAAAATAAATACATAAATAAATAAAAGAGAAGGAATTCTTCCTGAAAAAAAAATCAGAATAATAATTGTAAGGATGACCTAAAATCTGGAAAAACAAGTGGAGTTGCCTGTAAATACACTGAACACATGGATTGAGAAGATCTAAGAATATTTAACAAGGATACAGAAGAAATAAAGTATCAATCAGTAATCATCGAAGGAAACAGAGATTAAAACAAATACTCTGCAGGGAATGACAGTAGAAGAACAGAGAGCAGAAAGGACTAGCTAGATGGAAGGTAGAATGGTAGAAATCAATGAAATAGAGTGGGAAAAATGAAAGCAGTGAGGGAAATCTCTGAGACTTCTGGAACAATGTTAAATGTCCCACCATTAGATTCAGAGCTGTCTGGATGGAGAACATCAAAACAAATAAGCAAGAAAGAAAAATAACTGCTTTGAGGAAATTTTTGAGATAAAATTTGAAAACCTCCCTTAGATGGGGGAAAGATATTTCTCTATGTCCCAATATCCCAGAATATCTAAAAGATGATATACTCAACGTGAAACAATCCACAAGGCATATTTATTAAACTAAGAACAAGAAACACAAGAAGTAAACATCAAGGCCACAAGGGAAAATAAATAAATAACATACAGGTAGATTCACATAAGGATACCAGCTGCTCTTTCCTCTTCACACCAGGACAAAATAGTTTCACATACTTAAAGTGATGAAAGAGTCAAACCTAAATCTAATAAGGATGACATTCAGATATGAAGGATAAATCAACATTTGAACCAAAAGCTGTGAGAATTCATTACCACGAAACTGTTAAATCGGCCACTTACTTCATATATCATCAGGTTTGGAAAATTCATCATTGGCAACGAGTGTGGAATAGGTCAGTTTTAATTCCAATAACAAAGGACAATGCCAAAGTATGTTCAAACTACCATACAATTGTGCTTGTTTCATGTATTAGTAACATAATACTCAACATCCTCCAGCAGTACATGAACCAATAATTTGCAGATGTGCAACCTAGATTTGGAAAAGCTAGATGAACCAGACAAAAAAAATTCCAACATTCACTGGATCCTAGAGAAGGCAAGGAAATTTCAGGAAAAAAATTGCATCTGCCTCATTGACTGCACTAAAGCCATTGACTGTGGATCACAATGGACTGTGATTATTATCAGACCTTCTTAACATGAGAAATATGTACTTGGGTCAAGACACAAGAGCTTGAACCAGACATGGAACAATTGGCTAGTTCAAAACTGAGAAAGGAGTGTGCTTAAGCTTTAGATTCTGTTTATATGAAATATATATGCAGAGAATACTATACAAAATATCAGGCTGGATGGATCACAAACTGGAATCAAGGTAGCTGGCAGAAACCTCACCAATCTCAGATATAGACAGTACCACTCTAAAAAGAAAATTGAAGAGGGAGTAAACAGCCTCTTGAGTTTGAATGAGGAGGGTGAAATACCTTGCTGAAACTTAGACATTCAAAAAACTAAGATCACCGCATATTGTCCCATTACTACTTGGCAAAGAGAAGGGTGAAACCTGGAATCAGTGACAGACTTAATTTTCCTGGGCTCTAAAATCACTGTGAATGGTGACTGCAGTCATCAAATTAAAAGACACTTCCTTCTTGGAAGAAAAGCTATGTAAACCTAGATATTGCATTAAAAAGAAGAGACATTCACGTAACTAACAAAGTTCCCCACTTCATAAACCCCTATTGTTTATCCAGTAGTCATGTGCTGATGTGAGCGCTGGAGTGTAAAGAAGCCTGAGAGATGAAGAATTGATGCCTCCCAACTGTACTGCTGTAGAAGACCCTTAGGGGTCCCTTGAACTGCAAGCAGATGAAGCCAATCAATGTTAAGGGAGATTACCCCTGAGTATTCACTTGAAGGACTAATGATGAAGCTGAAACATCACCATTGTGGCCAACTGATGCAAAGAGCAAACTCACTGGAAAAGACCATGATGCTTGGAAAGACTGATGACAGGAGCAGAAGGGAGGAATAGAAGATGAGATGGTTGGACGGTATCAGCAATGCAATGGCCACATGTGTTTGAACAAACTCTGGGAGAGAGTGAAAGACAGGGAGGCCTTTTGTGCTACAGTCCATGGAGTCACAAAAGAGTTGGAGACAACATAGTGACTGAACAATGACAATCAAAGTCTCTAGAATTACTTCTTAAAATCACTCTAAAATATATTTAATTAAAGTAGTAACAAATAACCATTAATGTGGTATAATAGAAGATGGTGTAATTTTTTTTTAATATGACAACTATAGGCTCTGAAAGAGACAAATCTTAGAATTGAATACATTTTAAGAATGAGTTTGCAAGGAAAATTTTATCCAAGCAATAAACAATAAAGGGCCCTAGTGGCAATACTAATTGTAGACACATAGGTCTTTTAATTAAAAATGTTTTGAGACAAATGATATTAAACATGATTATACAATATTAATTATATATTTTGTCATATTACCTTTCATATTAATGATCCAATACAGCATATGCTCACCTCATCAAAGAGTTCCAGGTACCCGAATCAAACATTAAAAATGTTTGAATATTGTCTCAGCCTTTTGGCTATCATGAAGTGTAAAAATTGCAGATCTCTAGCCATAAGTATTTTTTTGAAATATTTTTGAACTGTGGTGTTGAAGAAGACTCTTGAGAGTCACTTGGACTACAACGAGATCCAATCAGTTCATCCTGAAGGAGATCAATCCTAGGTGTTCATTAGAAGGACAGATGTTGAAGCTGAAACTCCAATGATTTGACCACCTCATGCAAAGAGTTGATTCATTGGAAAAGTCCCTGATGCTGGGAAGGATTGGGGGCAGGAGGAGAAGGGGATGACAGAGGATGAGATGGCTGCATGGCATCACTGACTCGATGGTCATGAGTTGGGTAAACTCCGGGAGTTGGTGATAGACAGGGAAGCCTGGCGTGTTGTGATTCACGGGGTCGCAAAGAGTTGGATACGACTGAGTGGCTGAACTGAACTGAACTGAGCATTTAGATTAGTCCAAAAATAAATATCTAAATAACAGTAGAAGAACATAAGACCACTGAGGGAAGAGAAAATCTAAATGACCATATAAACCAAGAGGACTTAACACACTGAGCAGATCATTCCTTCTAACAAGAACAGAAGAATACACAACCCTCCCATGTTCAATTAGAATATTCTCCAGAATATTTTCGAGAATAGGTTTTACCTTAAGCCTTAAAATAGTCCTTAATAATTTAAATCATACAAAATATGTTTTCTGACATCCAATAAATGTAAATTGAAATCAGTAATGGGAAAAAAGTTGGAAATTGTATTGTGTGGAAAATTAAACCACATATCCCTAAGGGACCAAAGTTTGAAAGAATAAGTCACAGGGCAAATTAGAAAATACACTGTGGTGAATGAAAATGAAAACGCAACGTACCCACATCATCAGACACAACAGATATATATACACATTAAAATGGAAGCTCTGCAAACCTGAGAAGAAGCTAATATCTGCCTCCTACAGAAACTGGGGGGGGGGGGGGAATCAAAACTCACAGCAAGGAGAAAGAGGAAAACAATGAAGCCTAGTATGGGAATAAAATTATATACATATTTCAAAAACAGAGAAAAATCAACAAAAACAAAATAAATAAAATTGGAAGATATTAGGTAAACTGAGCAAACAAAATGAGAGAAGATCCAGTTATTGAAATGAGAATGAAAAAGATCCCATTGCAATGTAATCATACTAAATAAAGACACTTGTTAGGTAATATGGACACATATTTATGCCAGGAGAAGACTTAAGTTATGTGAAACAGTCGAATGGCTAAAAGAACAGAGTGATTAAAACAATTTTTAAAAACTGAAAATTCTGAATAGATTCATTAAATGGAGGTTGAATTCGAAATCATTAACCATAAATAAACATTTAGAATCAGATAATTTTTGATGTCTTATACTGATTAATTTTCTGAGCATGTCAATAACAATGTATGAAAGGCAGAAGTGTCCTATATATATTAGCAATCAGTGACAGTGATATTCATGCGCTAAGTTCCTACGCTCCTGTCTGACTCTCTTCGGCGCACAGCCTATCGCACATGGGTATCCCTCAATCCATCGGATTCTCGTGGTGCGTACACAAGAGTGGGTTTCCATGCCTTCCTCCAGAACATCTTCCCAAGCCAGGGATTGAAGCTGTGCCTCTTATGACTTCTGCATTAGAAGCTAGGTTGTTTATCACTAGTGACAACTGGAAAATAATTAGTGATAAATATATTTTATATATATATATACATATATATATACATACATACACATACATACTTATGTATATACACATATATAAATACAAACACACACACATATATATATACATATATCTATATTCATATGCCTATATATCTATATACATATATATATGTATTCTTAAGGTATAGGTATATACTTTTGCTGTTATAGGTATCAATGTATATTTCACTGTAAGTATTTACTACAGGTATGAACTTTTGCTGAATCCAATGATCTGGTATGTTGTGGTTTCTCTTTCATTTATCTCAGATTATTTTTCTAATTTCCCTTGTGACTCAGGCATTGACTCAACCATTCCTTAGAAATGCCTTCTAAAATATTCCACAAATGACACATTTGCAAAAATGTATGCCATTTTTGAGCTTTAGCTCCATGTCTTGGTAGTCAGAGAATATAGGTGGTACAATTTAAAATTTAATTGTTTTATGCCTTAATATTAAAGCTATGCTTGAGAATATTCTAGAGAATATTCAGATATACATAGATATATAACTACGTGTATACATACATATATATTTATCTATATATAGATATAGATATATACACGCACATATGAGTAGAGATGCATATATGCATAGTATACGTAAACATGTCTATGCGTATACATCAGTGAAGATATATATATATACACATATCTTTATATATATAAACATATGTGTTTGGAAAGCACCACAAACCTCCCCTGTTTACTCTTCCTTGATCGGGAAGAGTTTCTAGCCATGTTCTTGAAATTTTGATGTCCCTTTCTCTTTCCTATCTCGTTGGGACTTGCATTAACCTGTATTAACTCTTTTCTCATTATATTAAGGCCACTTTAGGTCCTGTTGAGGTAAAAGCCCACAGTCAGCTTGTCTTGGGGTATATGAATCTACTACAAACAGTAACATTTTCTGAGGGTGTAGAGAGTAGAGCACACTGTGAACTAAGTATGCTGTCAGCCTTATCAGTAACCAAAGGATGTTGCAGTCATCAAGTCATAAGCCATTGCAGCCATCCCTGAATGTGAGCCCTGAGAGGACTCTGGATGAAGTCAGGCCGCCCATCATCAAGCCTTCAATTACCACAGCTGCCACCAATTGTGCTGCCAGAAGTGACTCTGACACAGAAAAGAACAGGACACTGGCCCTAGTTATAGTGCCTATTGAAGAAATTATCTCAAGAAGCCCAGATTCCTGCATCTTGCCATAGGTAGAATCATGCTAAACCCATTAACTTGAGATGTCCAGTTTTCTTTAATTAACCACAATATATGAACATGCTGCCTCCATGATCATTGTGAAACTTTTATACACCCTGGCACTTCCATTCCCTCTTCAGAATGGTCTTTCAGAAATACTTGAGAAGTTGCTCCTCAGGAGTAAATCCTCCTCAGGACTAAAGTCTAGATGAATAAAACAAAATTCTCAAATTTTAGGCTATGCATTTTTCCCAGTCAGTCACACAGATTCCAGGATTTAAAAAAGAAGTGATCCTTGTACAGCATTTCAAACTTTCAAACTACATTTATAATTTCCTACTTAGGATAGTTCTGAATGTCAAAGGTTTACTATTGTGTACTAAAACATGAAGGAATTTGTGTTTCTATAAATTGTTGACATCATTTGGTAACCGCTCTTTCCTTTGAGAAACATTGCCAATCAAATGAAGTGAGGAACACTTATGTCTAGAGTCTGAGTTTATTCTGGCTAGGTTAGCTCTAAATTGTTAAGTTTTTGCTTTATGTTTTGTCTATACATACGAAAGCAGTCTTTGGTGCAGATTTTACTTGACATATGCACTGGTACACATTATACTTGACTTATGCACTGTGATGCATTTCTTGCTACTTGCCCAAGTTGGCCAAGGACTGACATCCATTTTCCAATTTAAGAAACAAGTTGAAATTGGAGTGTGATTGCTTTACAATGTCTGGTACTTTCTGCTGTACAACAATGTAAATCATCTATCAGTATATATGCATGAGCCTCCCTTTTGAGAAGCCCTCCCACCTGCTCTTAAGCCTCCTCTCCTACTCCACAATCCACTTCCCTAGGGCACCCCAGAGTCCTGAGGAGGAGCCTCTCACTGGCTAACTACTTCATACTTGGTATTATACATATGCCTGGGCATCTTGCTCGATCCATTCCACTATCTCCTTCCACTTCTGTGTCCAAGTCTGTTCTTTACCTCTGCATTTCTTTTCCCACCCTTCAAACAGATTCTTCAGAACCAGTTTTCTAGATTCCACATATATGCATTAATCTACAATATTGGACTTCCTCTTTCTGAATTACTTCACTCTGTATAATAGGCTCTAGATCCATCCATATCTCTAGAAATAATCCATTGTTTTTTTTTTCCTTTTTGTGCACGAGAAAGTTTCCATCCTGAGCATGTGCCATAACTTCTTTATCCATTCTTCAGTAAATGAACACCCAGATTGCTTACATAACTTGTCTACTGTAAATGGTATTGAAATGGATACTGGGATACACCTTTTTTCTTCAAAGGTGGTTTCATTTGGGTATATGTCTAATAATGTGATTTGGGGGTCATATGGTAGTTTTATTGCTAGTTTTCTAAAGAACTTTCATACTCTGCGGTATCATGTCAGTATTTATTTACATTCCTAACAATGCTGTGAAGGGTTCCCTTTCTTCCACATCATATCCTTCATTTATTGTTTTAAGATTTATATTTGTGTGTGTGTGTGTTTGTGTATATACTTGTTAATTTATAATATAATTATTTTTATGTAACATCTATATTATGAATGTATAGTATAGTGTAAACACATATTTGTTAATTTATGAATATGAATGCATACACACACACACACATTTACTTCTTCATTTGTTTACATCAGGGTTTAATTGCTGCATGTGGAATCTAATTTCCTGACCAGGGATCAAACATGGAACCCTTGATTTAGGATCATGGTGTCTTAGCTTCTGGACCACTACCAAGTACCCTGTTGTCGATTTTATAATGATCACCATGCTCGATGGTGTGATATGACACTTCATTGTAGTTTTGATCTGTGTGCCTTTATTATGTTGAGGTAATTTTTGCTATGCTCAGTTTCGGGAGAGTTTTTTATCACACATGATTTTTGAATTTCATCCAAGATTTTTCAGCATCTATTGAGGTGATCATATGGTTTTAATCCTTCAATTTGTTATGGTGTATCTGATGGACTGATACGCAGATCCTGGAGGATGTTTGCATATTGGGGAAAACCTCACTTAATTAAGCTGTTGGATACTTTTAATGTGCTGTTGGATTCTTCTTGGGAGTATTTTGTTGAGGATGTTTGCATCTATGTTCAACTGTGTGATAGTGGCCTATAATTTTCCTTTTCTGTGTTACCTCTGGGTCTTCTATCAGGGTGATGCTGTACTCGTAGGAAGAGTTTGTGCATTTTCCTACCACTGTAGTATTTTGGAAGAGTTTTAGAAGTGTATGTGTTAACATTTCTCTTAATGGTTCATAAAATTTATCTGTGACACCATCTGGACCTTGAGTTTGTTAACTGGAAAATTTTTTATAACAGTTTCAATATTAGAGCTTGTAATGCTGTGTTCATATTTTATGTTTCATCTTACTTGAGTTCCGAAGAATCAGTCTGTGGCTTCCAGATTCTACATTTTATTGGCTTAAACTTGTTTGTTGTAGTCTCTTATGATCCTTTGATGTTTCTGTGGTATCAGTTATAATGTCTCCTTTCTCATGTCTAACTTTATTGATTAGAGTGTTCTCCCTTTTTTTGTTGATGAGTCTGGCTCATGATTTATGTATTTTCTTTATGCTCTCCAAGAGCTCCCTTTTAGCATTATTGATCTTTGCTATTGTTTACATTTTTTCTCTTGTTTTCCTGTTCTAGTCTCAGTGACTTTTTTTTTTTCCCAAAACTAATTTGGGTTTTCTGTTTCTTCTTCTTTCTCTAATTGTCTCAGTTGTACTGTTAGGTTGATTACTTGAGACATTCCTTTATTATAATATTTACTCTTTTAGTGTTTTATCCCGTTTCATAGGTTTTATGCAATCGCATTTTTATTGTCATTTGTTTCTATGAATATATATATATATATATATTTTTTTTTTTCTGTCTGATTTTTCGTGTATTTCTTGGCCATGAAGAGGTATATGCATGAGACTGAATGTATTCAGGTGTTTGTTTGTTTTGTCTTTGTTATTTATATTTTTGTTTGTTTCTTTTTGTTTTGTCCCCACCACACACCATGACTGACATTCAAATCGTAACATATATTGCAGTAAAAAAAAAAAAAAAAAGCTTGATAACATTTTGATTAACTTAAATTTGCCAAGGCCTGATTTGTGATCTGGTTTCTGATTTATCCGGACATATTTCATTTGCCCTTGAAAAGGAACTGCCTTCTGCTGGTTTTTCGAAGAAATCTACTTAAGTTTCAGTTGAATTGCCAGGTCTGTTGTGTTATTTAAAGTCTGTTTTTCTTTTACTACTTCGTTTTTAATTTGGAAGATAATTATTTTCCAATGTTGTTCTGGCTTCTGCTGTACAAAGGCATGGATGAGCCTACAGCACACATACAGCAGTTATTGTGCTATCATTCACACACCCTTCTTAAATGTTTCTTGCATGATTTACATTTATTTTCTGAGATGTTTGATCATCTTTACTATCGTTCCTCTCAATTCTTTTTCAGTGACAATTCCTATTTCCTCTTTAATTATGTCTCATGTGTTTTAACATTGTTTCTTTGCCTGCAACGTACTTGACTTTCTTCACATTTGTTTATCTTACTATGTTAATGGTCTTTTCTTCCCAGGGTGCAGGGTTGCAGTTCTTGCTTCCAAATGCACCCTGACTGGATAAGTTTGGTGCAGTGGTTTCTGTGTCCTTGGAGGGGGAGGGACTGGCAACTATATTCTCTGGCATCTATATTCCACAGCTGACACTTCTCTCTCTCACGGTGGTATCTTTTGCAGGTATGTACGGGTTTAGTCTGACTTTAGGCAGTCCATCTGTGGATGATATGGCTTGTGTTTCTGTTCTGCTTTTTTGTGTGGCATGAGGCATCAGCTCTGGATAATATAGCCTTTTGAGTGGAATTGGTTCTTAGTTTGCGATAGAAGCCTTCATAGACACTCTCACCAATTAATATTCGCTGGAACCAGGAATTCTCTGGTACTCTATGGTCTTCGATATGGTGCTGAAACTCTAGAAGAACAGGCCCAACTTCTGGTCAGAGAACCAAGATCACATAGTAAAAGATTAGACAGAGGAAACAAAGGAAGTCAGACAAATTGTAAGAAACCAAAATCAAAGAAAAAAATAATAATACCAAAAAAAGAAAATAACACAAGCAAAAATCACAATAGGGAAGAACACAGAACCAATAATACAATTAAGCGAATAACTTGCAAGACATAAAACAACACTAGAGCAGAGTGCCACGTAAAAAATAAAGAAAGAAATCTGACTAAAATGACAAGAGCTTTCCCACAGAACAACAGAAAATCACAGTTAACATAGAAATATATACCTATTAAAACAAACATGACAAGAAACGACATCAACAAAAGGCACAGAAAGCAGGAAAACAAAGTACAGGTTATGTACATACAAAAAATAAATATATGCATTAGTATACTGTATTGTTGTTTTTCTTTCTAGCTTACTTCACTGTGTATAATGGGCTCCAGTTTCACCCATCTCAGTAGAACCGATTCAAATGTATTCAGGAAAACAAAGTACATGTTATATACATACAAAAAATAAATATATGCATTAGTATACTGTATTGTTGTTTTTCTTTCTGGCTTCCTTCACTCTGTATAATGGGCTCCAGTTTCATCCATCTCAGTAGAACCGATTCAAATGTATTTTTTTTAATGGCTGGGTAATATTCCATTGTGTATATGTACCACAGCTTCCTTACCCATTCGTCTGCTGATGGACATCTAGGTTGCTTCCATGTCCTGGCTATTGTAAACAGTGCTGTGATGAACATTGGGGTACACGCGTCTCTTTCAATTCTGGTTTCCTCGGTGTACATGCCCAGCAGTGGGATTGCTGGGTCATATGGCAGTTCTATTCCCAGTTTTTTAAGGAATCTCCACACTGTTCTCCATAGTGGCTGTACTAGTTTGCATTCCCACCAACAGTGTAAGAGGGTTCCCTTTTCTCCACACCCTCTCCAGCATTTATTGCTTGTAGACTTTTGGATAGCAGCCATTCTGACTGGTGTGAAATGATATGGAATTTGAAAGATGGTAACGATAACCCTATATGCGAGACAGAATAAGAGACACAGATGCATAGAACAATTTTATGGACTCTGAGGGAGAAGGCGAGGGTGGGATGTTCTGGGAGAATAGCATTGAAACATGTATATTATCATATGTGAAACAGAACACCATTCCATGTTCGATGCATGAGACAAGGGCTCAGGGCCAGGGCAATGGGATGACCCAGAGGCATGGGATGGGGAGGGAGGCGGGTGGGCGGTCCAGGAAGGGGAACACATGTAAACCCATGTCTGATTCATGTCAATGCATGGCAAAAACTATTACAATATTGTAAAGTAATTAGCCCCCAACTAAAATAAATAAATTTATTAATACAATAAAAAAATAAATATGTGATGTAAACAATCTTAAAACAGTAAATAATCAAGAATAATGAGAAAGCCTACAAGTGAGAAAACGAGTGAACCAGCCACACAGCGTAGCAAAACATGGTCAGTATAATGAATGTTATTAGAGTCCCTGCTGTCAGTGTTCTGGTCCTGAACATGAGCCATAGCACAGCTACACCTCTTGAGAAAGTGTGCCCAAACGAGGGCAGAAATAACTTTGGATCTTCAGTAGGGACAGGTCAGACTCTAATCTGGGATAACTCCTATTTGCTTTTAGTGCTGCCAGAGCCTGAATATTTGCATTCATTGGAAATCTATTGTCCCTTTTGTATGCCATAGACAAAGAGTCTGCAACCAAAGGCAGAAAATTTATGGCCCTACTGGGATCGTTTTCTAGCCTGTGGTGGCAGAAGCATGAGTGTTAGTTCTAGCTAGTTGTTTTCTATTGCCTGATAGTAGGTCTCAGCTTGTGGGAAAGGGTGGGGGTGGGGAGGGGGAGGATTCAATGGTGTTACCTCCTCTGTGTGACTGAACCCTAAGGTCCCACTTCTCTGTCAGTTTGGGATTTTTCAAAAAGCATTCCTTCCTATGCACTTTGACATCCCAGATCCATCACTCCATCTCTACGTAGTCAAACGCAGTTCACTCCCAGGTTGGCTTTCTAACCCCACGTTTCATCTTCCAGGCCCTATGAACACTGGTTGACCTGCATGGCCGTTTGGGACATGTAGGACCACACCACACATTCTCTGTTTGATTCTCACTCTAGACAAGCTATATTTCATCAGCTTCTCCACCTTGCTTCCTTTCAGTCAAAAGTAATTTAAGTTTACTGAGGTGACTTACCTGAATCCTCAGTCTATCCCCTGCTTCTCCATCTCCCACCACAAGACACAGGTTTGGTTCTATTCCTCTCATCCTCCTTCTCCCATCTTCCTTCCATTCTTCCCAGTTATGTCTTGTTCCCATATAGTTGAGCAAGATCTTCTGCTAATATTCATTGGATGCGCTCGGGGAACTGTTGCCTTTATAGAAGTATTATTTGTGATGCCCCCATGAAGAGAGTTGCTCTCAACGTCTTCTTATTATCTGCCCAATCAGAACTTCTGATTTTCTTTCTAGGCAGGCTCTGCAATTCATTTATGCATGCCAGTAAAGCAACAAACTTTAGTTGATGTGAATTTATCTGTTTAATGGGAGCTTTCGTGCATACACACATAACTGGTACAACATTGACTTCGAACATGCAGATAAGCCGAGTTATTTTTCCTGAAATTTCTGCTAATGAGGAATTGTCATCAGTTTAAGGAAACATAGTTCCTTTCCAGATAAAAGATGATACAGATATTGGGCTCAAAAAGTCCGTTCCTGAAAATATCTAGCTATTTGTCAAATTGTCCCGACATTTTCCCGGAGCACAGATTCCTTATTTCTGCTCTGGAAACTTAACTGTTTCAAGTGGGTGTCAAAGGTCAGAGATGGGCATGGTCATAATTTAATACTAACTTTCCAGGCAAGCGTACTGGTGTGGGTTCCCATTTCCTTCTGCAGGAGATCTTCGCGACCCAGGGAGTGAACCCAGGTCTCCAGATTGCAGGCAGTTGCTTTGCCAACTGAGCCACCAGGAGAGCCCACAAGAAGATGGCAAGTGCCCAGGAATGTAACAGTTGGTAGATGATAGCTTGAAAAATGGAGAAGGCAATGGCATCTCACTCCAGTACTCTTGCCTGGAAGATCCCATGGGCGTAGGAGCCTGGTAGGCTTCAGTCCATGGGGTCGTGAAGAGTCGGACACAACTGGGTGACTTCACTTTCGATTTTCACTTAAATGTATTGGAGCAGGAAATGGCAACCCACTCCAGTGTTCTTGCCTGCAGAATCCCAGGGACGGAGGAGCCCGGTACGCTGCCGTCTCTGGGGTCGCACAGGGTCGGACACGACTGAAGCGACTTAGCAGCAGTAGCAGCAACAACTTGAAACAGAGAGAGAGCGAGCAGGCAGGTGTAGTTAGTCATTTAATCTTAATAGGTAAACCTTAATTGGAGTCTGGATCAGAGAAAAAGCAAGGGTGTTTCATAAAGTCATTTACGTCTCCTTTATTGTCTCTGTTAATGGCTTAGACTGCATGTGAAAGTGAGGTCATTCATTTGTGTCTGACGCTTTGCGACCCCATGGACTGTAGCCTACCATTTCTTTCTCCAGGGGATCTTCCAGACCCGGCAATCAAACTTGGGCCTCCCCCATTGCAGGCAGACGCTTCACCATCTGAATCACAGGGGAAGCCCTTAGACTGTGTGGGTCACAACAAACTGTGGAAAATTCTTAAAGAGATAAGAATATAAGACCACCATACCTGTTTCCTGGGAAAGGTGCACGCAGGTCAAGAAACAACAGTTGGAACTGGAGAAGGAACAACGGACTGGTACAAAATAGGGAAGGAAATACATCAAGGCTATATATTGTCACCCAGATTATTTGACTTCTGTGCAGAGTATACCATGGACAATAACTTGCTGAAAGAATTTGAAGCTGGAAACAGAATTACTGTGAGAAGTGTGAATAACCTTAGTTATAAGATGACAACACACAAATGGCTGAAAAACACTAGGGACTAAAGAGCCTTCTGATGAGGTGACAGGAAAAGCTGGATTAAAACTCAATCTAAACACAAACCAACGAACACTAAAAATAAGACCATGGAATGTGGTCCAAACATTTTGAGATCTAGCAATAGGATACAATTGACTCAGTGACAGGTTTCACGTTCTTGACCTCTGATAACACTGCGGGGAGTGACTTCAGCCACGAAAAGAAAAGGCACTTGCCACTTGGATGAAAAGCTACGACCAGTCTAGACACCATGTTAATAAGCTGAGTGATTACTGAAAAAGATCCGAATGGGCAAAGTTGATTTTCAGGAGTTACGTATGGCGGAATGAGCAGGACCCCAGGAACTGAGTGCCAAAATATCGATGCTTTGCAGTAGTGGGTCTGGAGAAGATGTGTGAGAGTTCCGTTGCGAGCATGGAGTTCAAACTAGCCAAGCATGAAGGAGTTCAACTCAGACTATTCACGGAAGTTCTGATGCTGACCATGAAGAGCCAATATATTGACCATCTAGGGCCTAGAGTGAAATCACTGGGAAGAAACTGATGCTGGGAAAGATTGAGGGAAGGACGAGAAGGGAACGCCAGAGGGTGAGATGGCTGCAAAGCATCACTGACTCAAAAGTCATGGGTTTGAGTAAACTGGTGATTTGAAAGGCAGGGGAACCCAGGGTTCTTGCTGTACATGGAGTCACAAAGAGTCAGACAAGACTGAGTGGCTGAAGAACATCAACAAATTGGTATTGGCAGTGCTTGGGAGACTTTGTCATTATACATGGGATGAAAAGTGAGACTGAGGACAATTAGAAAGAACACAACTCTTGTCGGTTTCCTTGTTTTCCACCCTCAAAATATTCTTCTCACAACATCTCTTGAGAGCTTTCCAGAGAAGGAGAATCCCTGGGGAGTCATGTGGTATCCTGAGATGGAAACCGTACCCTATATGCCACTTGGATCTACAACCTTGGTCTTAGGTAGAAGCAGGCATTGTCTCTAAATATGTGCTAGAGCTGCCCATCTTGTGATGGGTTAACAGTTATGGTTTGTGATCTTAAGAATGGGATGAGAGGTAAACAAACTTACAGTTCTCAATCCAACTCTGTAATCCTGGGAGAAGCATCTTTGACTTGTGTATCCTAGTCGCCCTTAGGAATGCTTACAAGCGGTTACATTACTGAGCAGGGATGTAGGCAGGAAACTGCATCCATTTTGACTTTACCGCTGGCCTTCTCTGTGAATAGACCATTCCTCTTGTCTTCAGATGAAGGTTGAGCATTGTGGAAGTGTGTGAATGCATGTGAAATCCCCATAAAACTGAAGACAGGGAGTACACAGTTTTCCTATTTGAGTCAGATCTCAAAGACGTTTAGCTTTACAGATCCGCACTATCAATGCATCTCAAATATTCATAAAATTCTCATGTGATGATTGTCACACAGATTTGAGACCAGAAGACCTGTATAGTCAGCTGCTTAGTAGTGTGGTGGGGCTTGGACATTTCAGGTATTATGTAAGAAGAATGTGAGCCATGTTATAACTTCCTTTTATTTTAACTGTCTATCACATCCACTTGGGAAGGGGGAAGGGGACTTCCACCATGTGGGAAGAGAATTCCAGGTTTCGTCCTTAGTTTCATTTGATGCCTAAGAGTGTTCATTACTGGTGAGTGTGCAGCCTCCTATAGGAAGGTCGTATCCTATTACAGGAAGGCCTGGTTGAAACTCCAGGCCTCTACATGGCCTTCTTGAGTACTGCCGTATTAGAGGGTGGGTGTTTTGTTATTGCCAGACATCATAGATACCTAAGGTCCCACGCATCTTTTGCTGGGTTGATTGGGAGAGTACCATAGTTTTTAACTATGTTTGGGCAGAGGAGCTTGGTTATTATTGAAATGCTTTCAACCTTTGACGCATCCGTTTGTCTTGCACTTTGAAAAGAGAAAGAAGAGTTTTGAATGGGCAGTTTAATTTGTGCCTGGCTGTATTTTTGAATGAACTATTTCTTCAGCTGAAATTTCTAACATAAAAGTCCAAAAGAGAGCCCAGACATACACTCACAAACACATTCTTAATCTGATGCACACACACACAATCACAGTCACGATCTTGTATGCTTAAACACAATTACAAAAAGAAAAGAAAACCCAAGGACTCACTGGAGGACACCTATGAACTTCCCAAAGTTTCTCTGATACTTGTCTCTAGGCTTAATTTTGGAAATCATTTTCTACTTGAATGATATGTCTCTAGCGACATTTTAAATCAGAATGCTTTAAAAGATATACCTTTGTTGTGCATTCCATGGGATCTTAAAGTACTTTGCATGTAAGACTATTCTGTGATTTGCTAAAATGAAAATAATTTGTAGGGTAACAATAGTGAAGTCATATTGAGCTATTTAGGCCCTGCAGTTACACATTTGCTTGTTCCATTATAAGCACCCAATTTCATCCTCTGATCTTCTCCCATCAATTTTTCTACTTCTTGTCTCAATCTTCTGTGTTTAACTCCCTGTGTTAACTCACTTGAATTTTTGTTCTCACTTTTACTATTTTAGGCACAAATTATAAAATAAATAAGTACGGGAAAGAACACTGAACTCATGTATAATATTTCCCTACTGTATTGAGATACTTTCTCTATAAGCTTTTGAGAATTAAAGGTACTGATATGTTAAAGCCATATGGGAATTGATCACCAAGGTAATGCATCATGTAACCAGGCTTCCCGTGGTAGGACAATTGAGGTACAATTTAATACTATGTTTTCAGGAGGGAACAAAAACAGTAGCTTTCCCACATAATATATTGCATGTCCTTATCCATGCCTTTTCCAAGTTACCACAGAGCACTAAGGGAATTAATCCTATTCTTTTTGAGAAGGACCTGCCCCTCAAAGCAGAACAGGAAAAGAAGATCAAAGGGAGTGAGCAGGAATAATCAGTACACGGCAATGAAATAGAAGATGTGATTGCTTTTAAGGTGCTATTTCTCAAAGCATGCAAATTTGGCTCCATAGTAAGATGCCTGAAATCGAAAACCAGACCATTGGACTTTGTGCTTGAAATGATAACTAAGGACACCGATTTCAATAACTCTTACAATTGCTGCAAAATGCTTACCTCTCTAAAGTATAGTGTTCTCAGCCAAATTTAATGAAAGTTTTCAGTGAAAGAAAAAGCGTGTGCTGTTTGGACACCTCCCTTATCTACACAAATAGCCCACAGCTTTCACTCTGCATTAGCCCCAAACATGAGAACGGTGAACTTAACTTGGTGTTGTCCTATGTGGGTTACCATACCAAAACAGGGCCATGACTTGATATTGCCACCACTGTCTAAAGAAATGGCCACAAAGTGGAGATTGCCAAGATTTCTAGGTAGTGTTCATGACAGTCTGGGGGGTCCAACTGGCAGACACTCTGCTCATCTTCTTTCATTGTGAACTATGTGAAGGATCAGCCATTGATTTTGATCCCTCCTTACTCCATGACTTTTCTAGAGAATTAAAATGAATGATTCTTTTTTGTTTGTTTGTTTTTTTCATAAATATCTCTATAACTACTACTGAATTTTAGGGAACTGGGGCCTGAAACAACATGACTAGTATGGGTTCTTATAGACTGTAAACTTCATGAGAGCAGCAATCATTTTATAATTTGAATTCCCACATTTGACATTCATGAACATATAAGATATATATTTATCAACCGGGAAAAGATTCTCAGTAAGTAGGAAAGGTCAATTATGATAATAGTGCAGGTTATAGGATGTTGTTGAGTAATGTATATAGCATTCGATTCGTGATTACATTTCCTTGTTGATAATTCAGTAAGTACACGTTTTAGCTGATGTGAAAGATACACAAAGAAAAGAGGGTAGACCCAAAACACATTGAAGACCTGATATCCGTGCTCACCTTGGTAGGAGGGCGAACAGAGGTTCCTTCCAACCCCAAGAAAGAGTTGAGGCAAAGTTGTGAGAAGGGGCTTAGCACATCTGAAAGCAGTGTGTGTGATTGTAGCTCCAGAAGGACGGTGTAAGAGAATGGTACTGAAACTACTACGGAAAACAAATATCATGTCTTCAAAGAACTTGTTAACCATCCTGAGGTGCTGCAATCACCAGAGGAATTTATTTTGTCTCTGAGGGAACAGATAAGCAAAATCTAAATATGCATTAGGAAATATAGGGTGGAATCATGGTGGCAGGAAATAAAGGTACGCCTTAAGGAGAGCAGAGCTAAAATGACCCTATACAGTACCACTTGTAAAATACCTATCTTGTGCTGGCCATGGTCCAGTCACTGATTATGTCCTGTAATCGTTGGTATCACAGTGATGGTATAACGGTTCTCCTAATTTTGGACATGCTACAATATTTATATTTTCAAGTATGAAATGAATTTCTAGAATGAAGACAATCTCCTGTCTAATGTCTTAAGACTCTGCTGCTGCTAAGTCACTTCAGTTGTGTGCAACTCTGTGCGACCCTATGGACAGCAGCCCACCAGGAGCCCCTTTCCACGGAATTCTCCAGGCAAGAATACTGGAGCGGGGCACCATTTCCTTCTCTATCTTAAGACTCTACCGATACGTAATAGAATATCATGTAACTGTGAACGCACTAAGGTTCGTACTGTGTAGGTGCACTTGTTTTGATTTTATTTGTATGTGTTCCTTCACCCGTACCATCCTCATTTAGACACCCATTCATTTCAGCAGGGATGATTTCCCAAATCACTTTACATCCATTACCTCTTTTCCCTTTGTTCTCATTTTCTTGCTTAGAAACAATAGGCTAGGTGCCATTTACCTAGGATGCCTAACGGATGTTTTCTTGAACTGAAGAGTTTATAAAAGAGTGCAGAGAAATAGCCAGACATTGAAATAAAGCCTTAATTTACTCTTCATTGTTTCAAAATAGAAAACAAAACTGTGCAGAGGAACGTGTAACTTTATTGTTCAAATACAAGAATTGTGGGTATTTGTTGACATCTCCCAACGTAAATTTTAATCTTCATTAGGTTCCATAAGCTGATACTTATTTGATAGGTCAGTTTTAATTAGCATGGTTTTCACATAAGGAATATCGTTGATGAATTGACTTGAAAGAGAGGAGGTGGGTGTATAAGCGATCGTTGGCACTGGGGACCTTGAGTTGCCTCTCTGTTGCTGGTTAGGAAGAGGACTGTCATGGGCTGACATATCGCTATACCTGTCTGGAAATGTAGAAGGCTCCACCATCAGTCCAAAAGAACTGCTCCATAATGGAGATATGATGTGGTTCTGAGGAGTAGATGTAGCGGTAGTAGCAAAGTCCTCAACGTGGCCATTTGCTTGAGTGTAGGTGCTATGGAAGTGCCAATTAAAAATGCTCAACTGGTTTAAAACAGCAGGTTGATCTACCACGTTCTGTTCTCTTTGTCTAACTGATATTGATGGGGAAGGAAAGTCACGCGGAAGTAGGGCGCTTGTTTTAGGGACTATCTGGCTGGTATAAGTCTTTTGTGGGAAAGGCACACTTAAACTGGTGGAAGCTGAAAATGGACTCTCTCCACTAGTTTGAGCATGAAAACCAGAGTTACGATCATCTGTGTTGACCCTTGCTTTAACATGCTTCTTCTCGTAATCTGGAACTAGTGAAGATTTCGGAAATACATTGCTAATCCCAACTCTTCTTTTCATTCTTCCTAAAAGTTGGGGATAGTCTCTTTTGAAATTTGGATTATGGTAGATCTGTAACTAAAATAAAAGGATACAATTATTTAGTTTTTTATAAACTAAGGTAAAACTGACAAGCAAAGTTAAACTATAAAAGTGTATTCCTTTAATGATGCCAATTAAATAGAATCAAAGACAACACCTCCATTAGTAGTTTTAACACCTTACATGTTAGAAACAAGTATGCTCCTCAACTAAAAAATATGTTGTATATATACAGTAAATACCACTTAAAGTAGCTTGAGGACATGTATCTGATTTCAAGTTGCTAGGAGAGTGTATTAAGTATCAAATATTTTAACCTCCAGCTGTTCTCAACTTCAAAAAATAAAACGTGTTCAACAGTTTGCTATCTCAATTTTAAATTCGGTTTTTGCTACATATGTGAACATGCTTTCTAAGTCACATGATTTAATCTTACATATTGACAGTAAGTGGAAATTTTGGATTACCTTGCTCAAAACAGAGACATTGTTTTCTTCTTCCAGAAAGTCAGGGAGTGAAGCAGATCTTTGAAAAGTTTGTCGCTTTTTACTAAACCCATAAAGTTTAAGCTGGCTAACTAAACTTTTCATACTATCAGTTTCAAATATTCTGAAAGGGGCCTTTCTTTCCAAGACTTCTTTCTTGAAGAGTTCTTCGTTGATCACTATAGAAGTGCCACTCTCATCCCACCAAATAGATTCAAACTGATCACTTTCAACTATAGCCCAGAGTTTTTGTGGAAAAGTGAGGGAAAGAAAATCATTCCACTCATTTCTTTCAGAGACAGAAAATGTGTAGTGTGGCCTTTTTATCCCAGCTTCCTTAGACAAAGCCTGGAAAGCATATTCTTCAATCATAGATCTCAAAACTGAGTCCCCAGTAAGTGTGTAATCACACGAAGACGATCCAATGGAGGTTTTGGAACCACTTGATACATCTTTACGAGGCACATCTTGAATTTCTGAAGGAATGTGTGCCATCTCAGAGAGATCTTTCTTCAGATACTTTTCTCATTTGTCTGACTTTACACACTCCAACTTCAAATGCTGCTTGGCTGGCGTACAGAGATAAACTCTCAAGACCATCAGCATGGTTCTCAAAGTCAAAAAGCTGTGACATCACAAAGTCACTGGTCTCCTAGCAATTGAAGAGTAGCGCTGACATCATAAAGTCACTGGTCTTCTAGCAATTGAAGGGCAATGTTCAACCAGTGTTTACTTCTACATCAACTTAAAATAAAGGCTGCTTGCATAAACAGTAACCAAAAACATGAAACCTGCAAAATGTCATTGCTAAAGAATTTTTACACAGAAAAATCACATCAATAAGTCTACTTGGTTCCTGAAATAAAAGTGACTGATCACCCTTCTATACACATATTCTTAACATTCAGGACTGTTACCAAACCAAACATGGGTCTGCTCACTTCTATGCAATGAAGTCAATCAACTGACTGTGGGTTTCAGTGAAAGCAAGTGTAGTGTTTATTTTATGACCTTGCACAGAAGTGTTTATATTATGCAGAGTAAAATAGTCAGGCACGGAAAGAAAGACTCATTTTACTCTTAATTATTCCAAAATAGAAATTGGCTCTATGAAGATGAATATGTAACTTTTTTCTTCAAATAAGAGAATTGTAGGAATTTGTTGACATCTCCCAACATTAATTTTACACTTTGGTATCCTCCATAATCCAACACCTATTTGGTACATCAGTTGTATTAGGACAGTTTTCAAATAATGAAGATGGTTGATGAGTGGATCTTGAAAGAGAAGCAGCAGATGTGTCAGGGATCTTTGGCACTGGGAAAACTAAATTGCCTGACTGTTGTAGTTTAGGAAAAGGACGGTCATGGGCTGACATGTTACCATACCAACCTGGAAAGGTAGAAGGCTCCACCCTCGGTCCAAACTAACTGTTCTGTAATGGACATAAGTTGTGGTACGGAGAAACAGAAGTAGACATAGCTGCAAAATTTTCACTAGAGCCATTTGATTTAGTGCAGCTGCTATGTGAAATCCCATGACAAATGCTCAAGCTAGATTGTGGGATGGGGAGGGAGATGGGAGGGTACTCCCAGAGGGAAGGGATATATGTGCCTCGATGATTGATTTATTTTGAATTCTGACAGAATACAGCAAAATTCTGTAAAGCAATTTCTCTTCAATTAAAACAACAACAACAACACCTAAAGCAGCTGCAGATTGATGTATCACAGTATGCTCCTGTGGTCTAACTGATATTTACGATGGAGAAGAGAAATCATTTCAAGTTGGGGCACTTGTTTCAGCAGCTATCTGGATGGTAGAAGGCTTTCGTATGAATGGCACATTTAAACTTGTGCAGGCTGAAAATACACTCTGTCCTCAAGTTTCAGGATGAAAGTCAGAGTTTTGATCATCCACATTACCCCTTGCTTTAACATGCTTCTTCTTATTACCTCGGACTAATGAAGATACTGTAGAGACATCTATTCCCAACTCTTCTTTTCACTCTTCAACAAATGCTAAAGGATCTTCTCTAGGCAGGAAACACAGAAAGGTTGTATAAAATCAAACTCAAAACAGCAAATCAAATGGCAACAGGATCATACTTATCAACAGTTACCTGAAATGTAAATGGGTCGAGTGCCCCAACCAAAAGGCAAAGACTAGCTGAAAGGATACACAAACAAGACCACTGTTTATGTTGTCTACAACAGACCCACCTCCAAACAAGGGGCACATAGAGACTGAAAGTGAAGGGCTGGAAAAAAGGTATTCCAAGCAAGTCGAGACCAGAAGAAAGCAGGAGTAGCAATACACATATCAGACAAAATAGACTTTAAAATAAAGCCTGTGAAAAGACACAAAGAGGTTCACTACATAATGATCAAAACATCAATCCGAGAAGAAGATATAACGATTATAAACACATACGCACCCAACATAGGAGAACCACAATATGTAAGGCAAAGGCTAACAAGCATGAAAGGGAAATTAACGATAAGACAGTCATAGTGGAAGACTTTACTACCCCACTCACACCTATGGATAGATCAAGTAAACAGAAAATTAACAAGGAAATACAAACTTTAAATGATACTATGGACCAGTTAGACATAATTGATATCGATACGACATTTCACCACAAAACAATGGGTTTCACCTTTTACTCAAGTACGTATGGAAACTTCTCCAGGACAGATCACATCCTCGGCCATAAGTCCAGCTTTGGTAGATTCAAAAAACCTTGAAATCATTCCAAGCCTAATTTCTGACCAAACAATGGGTTTCACCTTTTTCTCAAGTACATATGGAAACTTCTCCAGGACTGATCACATCCTCAGCCATAAGTCCGGCCTTGGTAGATTCAAAAAACCTTCAAATCATTCCAAGCATATTTTCTGACCACAGTACACTGAGACTAGATGTCAACTGCAAGAGAAACACTTTTTAAAATTCAAACATATGAAGGCTGAATACCACGCTGCTAAATAAGCAACAAATCGCAGAGGAAATCCAAAAAGATATCAAAATATGCATAGAAACAAATGAAAATGAAAACGCAACAACCCAAAACCTATGGGACACTGTAGAATGAGTGCAAAAGCGAAGGTTCATAGCAAAAGCGGCTTACCTCAAGAAAGAAGAACCAAGTCAAACAAATAACCTAACTCTACACCTAAAGCAACTAGAGAAGGAAGAATTCAAGAACCCCAGGCTTAGTAGAAGGAAAGAAATCATATAATAGAGCAGAAATAAATGTAAAAGCAACAAATGAGACCGGAGCAAAAATCAACAAAGCTAAAAGCTGGTTCTTTGAGAAGATATATAAAATTGACAAACCATTAGCCGGACTCATCAAGAAACAAAGGGAGAAGAACCAAATCAACAAAAGTAGAAATGAAAATGGAGAGTTCACAACAGACAACACAGAAATACAAAGGATCATAAGAGACTACTATCAACCCCTATATGCCAATAAAATGGACAACTTGGAAGAAGTGGGCAAATTCTTAGAAAAGTAAAACTTCTGAAAACTGAACCAGGAAGCAAAACAAAATCCTAACAAACCCATCACAAGCACGGAAATTGAAAGGGTAATCAGTAATCTTCCAGCAAACAGAAGCCCAGGACCAGACGGCTTCACAGCTGGATTCTACCAAAAATTGAGAGAAGAGCTAATACCTATCATACTCAAATGCTTCCAGGAAATTGCAGAGGAGGGGAAACTTCCAAACTCATTCTATGAGGCCACCATCACCCTAATACCAAAACCAGACAAAGATGCCACGAAAATAAATAAATAAATACATAAATAAATACATACATAAATAAATAAATAAATAAATATAACCACGGGGCAATATCACTGATGAACATAGATGCAAAAATCCTTTACAAAATTCTAGCAAGCAGAATCCAACAACATATTAAAACGATCATACATCATGACCAAGTGGGCTTTATCCCAGGGATGCAAGGATTCTTCAATATCCACAAACTAATCAACATAATACACCACATTAACAAATTGAAAAATAAAAATCATGTGATTATCTCAATAGATGCAGAGAAACCCTTGGACAAAATTCAACATCCATTTATCACCAAAACCCTCCAGAAAGCAGGCATAGAAGGAACAAATCTCAACATAATAAAAGATATATACGACAAACCCACAGCAAACATTATCCTCAATGGTGAAAAATTGAAAGCAATGCCCCTAAAGTAAGGATCAGTACAATGGTGCCCACTCTCACCACTCCTATTCAACATAGTTTTGGGAGTTTTGGCCACAGCGATCAGAGCAGAAAAAGAAATAAAAGGAACCCGGATTGGAAAAGTGGAAGTAAAACACTCACTGTTTGCAGATGCCATGATCTTCTACAGAGAAAATCCTAAACACTCCACCAGAAAATTACTAGAGCTAATCAATGAATATAGTAAAGTTGCAGGAAACAAAATGAACATGCAGAAATCCCTTGCATTCCTATACACTAACAAGGAGAAAACTGAAAGAAAACTTAAAGAAACCATTCCATTCACCACTCCAATGAAAACAATAAAATACTGAGGAATATATCTACCTAAAGAAACAAAAGACCTATATATACATATAGAAAACTATAAAACACTGGTGAAAGAAGTCAAACAGGACACAAATAGATGGAGGAATATACCATGTTCATGGAGTGAAAGAATCAATATAGTGAAAATGAGTATACTACCCAAAGCAATCTATAGATTCAATGCAATCCCTATCAAGCCACCAACGGTATTTTTCAGGGAAATAGAAGAAATAATTTCACAATTTGTATGGAATTACAAAAAACCTCGAATAGCCAAAGCAATCTTGAGAAAGAAGAATGGACCTGGAGGAATCACCCTGCCTGATTTCAGGCTATACTACAAAGCTACAGTCATCAAGACAGCGTGGTTCTAGCACAAAGACAGAAATATAGATAAATGGATCAAAATTGCAAGCCCAGAGGTCCAAGCCATGTACCTATGGACACTTTATCTTTGATAGAGGAGGCAAGAATATACAATGAAGACAAGACAATCTCTTTAACAAGTTGTGCTGGGAAAACTGGTCAACCACTTGTACAAGAGGGAAACTAGAACACTTTCTAGCACCGTACACAAAAATAAATTCAAAATGGATTAAAGATCTAAATGTAAGACCACAAAGTAGAAAACTGCTAGAGGAAAACACAGGCAAAACACTTTCTGACAGAAATCACAGCAGGATCCTCTATGACACACCTCCCAGAGTAATGGAAATTAAAGCAAACATACGCCAATGGGACCTAAATAAACTGAAAAGCTTTTGCACAGTGAAGGAAACTATAAGCAAGGGAAGAAGACTGCCTTCAGAATGGGCCAAAATTATAGCAAACGAAGCAATTGACAATGAATTAATCTCAAAACTATAAAAGCAACGCCTGTAGCTCAATTCCAGAAAAATACGCGAGCCAATCAAAAAAGGGGCCAAAGAACTAAACAGTCATTTCTCCAAAGAAGACATATAGATGGCTAATAAACTCTTCAAAAGATGTTTAACATCACTCGTTATCAGAGAAATGCAAAGCAAAACCATAATGAGGTACCATCTCACACCAGTCAGAATGGCTGCTATCCAAACGTCTACAAACAATAAATCCTGGAGAGGGTGTGGAGAAAAGGGAACCCTCTTACACCGTTGATGGAAATGCGAACTATTAGAACTACTATAGAGAACAGTGTGGAGATTCCTTAAAAACCTGGAAATGAAACTGCCATATGACTCAGCAGTCCTACTGCTGGGCATACACCCTGAGGAATCCAGAATTGAAAGAGACACGTGTATCCCAATGTTCACCCTAGCACTGTTTAGAATAGCCAGGACACGGAAGCAACCCAGATGTACAACAGCAGACGAATGGCTAAGAAAGCCGTGGTACATATACACAATGGAATATTACTAAGCCATTCAAAAGAATGCATTTGAACCAGTTTTAACGAGGTGGATGAAACTGGACCCTATTAAGCAGAGCGATGTAAGCCAGAAGGAAAAACACCAATAACACACACACACACACACATACACACACACACACACACACATGGAATTCAGAAAGATAGTGATGATAACCCTATGTGAAAGACAGGAAAAGTGACACAGATGTATAGAAGAGTCTTCTGGACTCTGTGAGAGAAGGCAAGTCTGGGATGGATTCAGAGAATAACATGGAAACATGTATATTTTCATATGTGAAACAGACCTCCAGTGCAGGTGCAATGCATGAGACAGGGTGCTCAGAGCTGGTGCACTGGGATGACCCAGAGGGATGGAATTGGGGTGAGGGGGTTCAGGATGGGAAACCCATGTACACCCGTGGCTGACTCATGTCAATGCATGGCAAAACCACTACGATATTGTACCATAATTAGCCTCCAATTAAAATAAATATAATAAAAAAATAGAAAACTAAAAAATATAAAACCAAAAACATGTAACTTTTCTAAACTGCAGCATTCACAGACCATCTTCATCTTGGACTACATGAGGACACCACCTCTATTATTATTTATTTTCTTTAATCCAGCAAAAGAAAGGTCACTCTTATTCCTTTTATCATCACTGGTGTGGGTGTGTCCAACATGCTGAGCTGTGTGGTTGAGAGATTGCTCCGTAGAGGAATCTTTTGGTCTCTATGATATCCCCAGGAGGCAACACTAAGCACAGTCATTTCTCGAGATGAGGAAAGTGATATGCGCAATGTCACACAACAGGCCAGTCAGCACCACAGCCAGGATTCAGATGGGTCTACCCGACTCACAACCCAGGTCAGTGACCCCCTCACAGGTGACACTGGCCCAGAGTCTGTGGCACCATAGTAATTTGACAAAATGCATCTCCCTGACTCCACTGCCCATGGGGGTGGACATTGTTCCTTATTTTATCTAGTTTTGGAAAGAGGCTAGATGGTTAAATGAAGTTAGAGGGGTGTCAGCTTTCTACTGGAAAGAATAGAATTCATTAGAGGTAACTTTGAGCAGGAAAGAAACTTATTAAAGGATATTAAGTGACTCAGATTTCTGAGAGGGATGGCTGGAGAGACAGCCATGAACAATATAGAGTTTGAGTGCAGGATCTTCTGTCACTCATTGGAGAAGACCCTGATGCTGGGAAAGATTGAGGGCAGGAGAAGAAGGGGATGACAGAGGATGAGATGGTGTGATGGCATCACCAACTCAATGGACATGGGTTTGGGTGAACTTCAGGTGTTGGTGATGGACAGGGAGGCCTGGCATGCTGCAGTTCATGGGGTCGCAGAGAGTCGGACTGGACTGAGTGACTGAACTGAACTGTCACTACCACTGGCTCCAGACACAGTGGCTGTCACTAGTGACATGGCTTATGTCCCTTCCACCTCGTCTAGATCGAATTCTATGCATCAGAACCCAGTTGCACTGCTTTCACCTGTAAGTGTATCCATTGGCTAAGCCTACATTTCATGTGGCTGTACCTAATTGGTCTTAAGTGCCATCTGGATGTATTTGATTGGCTGAGGCTGGGTACCATCTGCGTGCGTCTAATTGATTGAGCCTAGGTCCCATGGTTACGTTCTGACTGCAAGACAGGTGGGGAAAATGACATCCAGACTGTTTCTAGTGCAGATTCGTATGATGGAAAATTAAAGCAGTGACTAAAAGTCTCCTCACTGCAGGATTGTCCAAAGTCTCTTTATCAGTCAGGTCGGTTTTTCAAAGCTCAGCTCACCCTACTAATTAAAGCAGAAGGGTTTAGTAAGTCAAGTGCTCTGTGCTCCGCTGTGTTAATTTGCCTAGTCTGGAGCTACATTTCCCAGAATCCCTTTCTTTGATTTTGAATTCAGTCAGTCTGTTCAGTGGCTTAGTTGTGTCCGATCCTTTGCGAGCCCATGGACTGCTGCAAGTCAGGCCTCCTTGTCCATCACCAACACCACGGAGTTTACTCAAACTCATGTCCATTGTGTTGGTGATGCCAACCAACCAACCTGTCCTTTGTTGTCCCCTTCTCCTCCCACCTTTGGTCCTTCCCAGCATCAGTTCAGTTCAGTTCAGTCTTTCAGTCATGTCCGAGTCTTTGTGAGCCCATGGACTGCTGCAAGTCAGGCCTCCTATTCCATCACCAATGCCCCAGAGTTTACTCAAACTCATGTCCATTGAGTTGGTGATGCCATCCAACCAACCTGTCCTTTGTTGTCCCCTTCTCCTCCCACATTTGATCTTGCCCAGCATCAGTTAAGTTCAGTTCAGTCTTTCAATCGTGTCCGAGTCTTTGCGACCCCATGAATTGCAGCACACCAGGCCTCTCTGTCCATCACCAACTCTCGGAGTTTACCCAAACCCATATCCATTGAGTCAGTGATGCCATCCAACCGTCTCATCCTCTGTCATCCCCTTCTCCTCCTGCCCTCAATCCTACCCAGCATTAGGGTCTTTTCCAATGAGTCAACTTTTCACATGAGATGGCCAAAGTACTGCAGTTTCAGCCGGATCATCAGACCTTCCAATGAACACCCAGGATTGATCTCCTTTAGAATGGATTGACTGGATCTCCTTGCAGTCCAAGGAACACTCAAGAGTCTTCTCCAACACCACAGCTCAAAAGCATCAATTCTGCGGCACTCAGCGTTTTCACCTCCGAATCTAACATCCATACATGACCACTGGAAAAACCATAGCCTTGACTAGACGGACTTTTGTTGGCAAAGTAATGTCCCTGCTTTTAAATATGCTATCTAGGTTGGCCATAACCTTCCTTCCAAGCAGTAAGCATCTTTTAATTTCGTGGCTGCAGTCACCATCAACAGTGCTTTTGGGGCCCCCCAAAATAAAGTCTGACACTCTTTGCACTGTTTCCCCATCTATTTCCCATGAAGTGATGGGACCACATGCCATGATCTTAGTTTTCTGAACGTTCAGCTTTAAGCCAACTTTTTCACTCTCCTCTTTCACTTTCATCAAGAAGCTCTTTTGTTCTTCACTTTCTGCCATAAGGGTGGTCCTTCTAATCAGTCAGTCCTTCGCATCAGGTGGCCAAATTATTGGAGTTACAGCTTCAGCATCAGTCCTTCCAATGAACATGCAGGACTGATGTCCTTTAGGGTGGACTGGTTGGATCTCCTTGCAGTCCAAAGGACTCTCGAGGGTCTTCACCAACATCACAGTTTCAAAGCATCAGTTCTTTGGTGCTCAACTTTCTTTCTACTCCAGCTCTGACATCCATACATGACTACTGGAAAAACCATAGCTTCGACCAGACGGTTCCTCTGCCTATTCTAAAACCAGCTTCACCATCCGGAAGTTCACAGTTCACATATTGCTGGAGCATGGCTTGGAGAATTTTGAGCCTTGATTTACTAGCGTGGGAGATGAGTGCAATTGTGTGGTAGTTTGAGCATTCTTTGGCACTGCCTTTCTTTGGGATTGGAATGAAAACTGACCTTTTCCAGTCCTGTGGCCTCTGCGGAGTTCTCCAAAATTTTTGGCGTATTGAGTGTAGCACGTTCACAGCATCATCCTTCAGGATTTCAAAATAGCTCAACTGGAATTCCAGCACCTCCACTAGCTTTGTTCCTAGTGATGCTCTGTAAGGCCCACTTGACTTCATATTCCAGGATGTCTGGCTCTAGGTGAGTGATCGTACCACTGTGCTTATCTGCGTCTTGAAGATATAGATATATAGATATAGATATATACAGTTCTGTGTATTCTTGCGACCTCTTATTAATAGCTTCTGCTTCTGCTAGGTCCCTATCATTTCTGTCCGTTATCGAGCCCATCTGTGCATGAAGTGTTCCCCTGGTAACTCTAGTTTTCTTGAAGAGATCTCTAATCTTTCCCATTCTGTTGTTTTCCTCTATTTCTTTGCATTGATCGCTGAGGAAGGCTTTCTTATCTCTCCTTGCTATTCTTTCGAGCTCTAATTCAAATGGGAATTACTTTCATTCTGTCCTTTGTTTTTCACTTCTCTTCTTTTCATAGTTATTTGTAAGGCCTCCTCAGACAGCCATTTTCCTTTTTTTGCATTGCATTTCCACAGGAATGGTCTTCAGTCACCAACTTCCGTCCATAGATCATCAGGCACTCTGTCTATCATATCTAGTCTCTTTAATCTATTTCTCATTTACGTTGTATAATCATAAAGGATTTGATTGAGGACAAACCTGAATGAGATGGAATTGCCAACGTCCGCTGAATCATCAAAAAAGCAAGAAAATTCCAGAACAACATCTATTTCTGCTTTATTGATTATGCCAAACCCTTTGACTGTGTGGATCACAATAAACTGTGGAAAATTCTGAAAGAGATTGGATTACCAGACCACTTGACCTTTCTCTTGAGAAATCTGTATGCAGCTCAGCAACAACAGTTAGAACTGGACATGGAACAACAGACTGGTTCCAAATACGAAAAGAAGTACGTCGAGGCTGTATATTGTCCCCCTGCTTATTTAACTTATATACAGAGTACATCATGAGAAACCCTGGGCTGGAAGACGCACAAGTTGCAGTCATGATTGCTGGGAGGAATATCAATAACCTCAGGGATGCAGATAACACCACCCATATGGCAGAAAGTGAAGAGGAATTAAAACACCTCTTGATGAAAGTGAAAGAGGAGAGTGAAAAAGTTGGCTTAAAGTTCAGCATTCAGAAAACTAAGGTCATGGCATCTGGTCCCATCACCTCGTGGAAAATAGATGGGGAAACAGTGGAAACTGTGTCAGACTTTATTTTGGGGGGCTCCAGAATCACTGAAGATGGTGACTCTCGCCCTGAAATTGAAAGACGCTTACTCCTTAGAGGGAAAGTTATGACCAACCTAGCCACAATATCAAAAGGCAGAGACATTACTTTGCGAAAAAAGGTCCGTCTAGACAAGGCTATGGTTTTCCAGTGGTCATGTATGGATGTGAGAGTTGGACTGTGAAGAAAGCTGAGCGCCGAAGAATTGATGCTTTTGAATTGTGGTGTTGGAGAAGACTCTTGAGAGTCCCTTGGACTGCAAGGAGATCCAACCAGTCCATCCTAAAGGAGATCAGTTCTGGGTGTACATTAGAAGGACTGAGGTTGAAGCTGAAACTCCAATACGTTGGCCACCTCGTGTGAAGAGTGTACTCATTGGAAAAGACCCTGATGTTGAGAACGATAGCGGGCAGGAGGAGAAGGGGACGACAGAGGATGAGATGATTGGATGGCATCACCGACTCGATGGACGTGGGTTTGGGTGAGCTCCAGGAGTTGGCAATGGACAGGGAGGCCTGGCATGCTGTGATTCATGGGGTCACAAACAGTCGGACTTGATTGAGCGACTAAACTGACCTGAACTGAACTGACTAGAGGGACCTTTTTTTTTTTTTTTTGACAAAGTAATGCCTCTGCTTTTTAATGAGCTGTCTAGCTTGCTCATACCTTTTATTCCAGGGAGCAAGCATCTCTTAATTTCGTGGCTACCATCACCATCTGTATTGATTTTGGAGACCAACATATTATTTGTCACTGTTTCCTCTTCTATTTGTCAAGAAGGTATGGGACCAGATACCATAATCTTAGTTTTCTGAATGTTCAGTTTTAAGCCAAGTTTTTCAATCTCCTCTGTCACTTGCATCAATAGGCTCTTTTGTTCATGCTCTCTGCCATAAGGGTGCTGTCATCGGCATATCTGAGGTTATTGATATTTCTCCCGGCAATCTTGATTCCACTTTGTGTTTCCTCCAGCACAGCGTTTCTCATGAGGTACTCTGCATATAAGATCAATAAGCAGGGTGACAATATATAGCCTTGATGTACTCCTTCTTGATATGGAGCCAGTCTGTTTTTCCATGTCCAGCTGTAACTGCTGCTTCTTGACCTGCCTACAGATGTCTCAGGAGGCATATCAGGTGGTCTGGTATTCTCATGTCTTGAAGAATTTTCCACCGTTTGTTGCGATGCACACAAAGGCTTTGGCATAGTCAGTAAAGCAGAAATAGATGTTTTCCTGGAACTCGCTTGCTTTTCGTTGGTCCAGTGGAGGTTTGAAATTTGATCTCTTGTTCCTCTGCCTTTTCTAAATCCAGCTTAACATCTGGAAGTTCATGGCTCACAATCTGTTGAAGCCTGGCTTGGAGAATTTTGAACATTAAGTTGTTAGCATGTGAGATGAGTGCAATTGTGCAGTAGTTGAGCATTATTTGCTATAGCCCTCCTTTGGGATTGAAAACTTATCTTTTTCAGTCCCGTGGAAAGATTTGCTGGCCTACTGAGTGCAACACTTTCACAGCATCATCTTTTAGGATTGGAAATAATTCGACTAGAATTCCATCACCTCCACTAGCTTTGTTTGTCGTGATGCTTCCGAAGGCCCACTTGACTTCACATTCCAGGATGTCTGGGTCTAGGGGAGTGATCAGATCATCGTGTTTATCTGGGTCCTGAAGATCCTTTCTGTATTATGCTGTGTATTCTTGCCACCTCTTCTTCATATCCTCTGCTTCTGTTAGGTCCATGCCATTTCTGCCCTTTATTGTGCCCTTCTTTGCATGAAAAGTTCCTGCGTGTAAAGTTGGTCACTCGAACTTTCTCAACGAGAACTCTCGTCTTTCCCATTCTATTGTTTTCCACTATTTCTTTGCATTGATCGCTGAGGAAAGCTTTCTTACCTCTCCTCGCTTTTCTTTGGATCTCTGCATTCAAATGAGTATATCTGTCCTTTCCTACTTTGCCTTCCGTTTCTCATCTTTTCATAGCTGTTTGTAAGGCCTCCTCAGAGAACCATTTTGCCTTTTTGCGTTTCTATTCCTTGGGGATGGCCGTGATCCCTGCCTCGTGTACAATGTCATGAACCTCTGTCCATAGTCCTTCAGGCACTCTTTCTATGAGATCTAACCACTTGAATCTATTTCTCCCTTCCACTGTGTAATCGAATCACAGGGACTTGATTTAGGTCATATCTGAATGGTCCAGTGGTTTTCCCTACTTTCCTCAAGGTAAGTCTGAAATTGGTAATAAGGAGTTCATGATCAGAGTCACAGTCAGCCCCACGTCTTGTTTGTGCTGACCCTATACAGCTTCTCCCTCTCTGGCTGCAAAGCACATAATCAATCTGATTTCAGTATTGACCCTCTGGTGATGCCCATGTGTAGAGTCTTCTCTTGTGTTCCTGGAAGAGGGTGTCTGCTGAGACTGTTGCAATCTTTTGCCAAAACTCGCTTAGCCTTTGTCCTGCTTCATTCTGTGCTATAAGGCCAACGTTGCCTTTTACTCCAGGTCCTTCCTGGCTTCCTACTTTTTGCATTCCAGGCCCCTATAATGAAAAAGACATCTTCTGGGGTTGTTAACTCTAGAAGGCCAGGTAGATCTTCATAGAACCGTTCAACTTCAGCTTCTTCAGCATTACGTGTTGGGGCGTAGACTTGGATTATCATGATATTGAATAGTTTGGCTTGGAAACGAACAGAGATCGTTCTGCCCTTTCAGAGATTGCATCCTAGTACTGCATTTCAGGCTCTGTTGTTGACCATCAAGGCTACTCCATTTCTTCTAAGGGATTCCTACCCACAGTAATAGATATAATGGTCACTTGAGTTAAATTCACCCATTCAGGTCCATTTTACTTTGCTGATTCCGGAAATGTCGATGGTCACTCTTGCCGTCTCCTGTTTGACCACTTCCTATTTGCCTTGATTCAGGGACCTAACATTCCAGGTTCCTTTGCAATATTGCTGTTTACAACACCGGACTTTACTTCCATCACCAGTCTCATCCCCCACTGGGTGTTGTTTTTGCTTTGGCATCTTCCCTTCATTCTTTCTGAAGATATTTCTCCACTGATCTCTAGTAGCATTTTGGACACCTACTGACCTGGGGAGCTCGTTGTTCAGTGTCCTGTTTTTATTTCTGTTCATGGGATTCTGACAAGACGTGGTCCACTGGAGAAGGGAATGACAAACTACTTCAGTATTCTTGCCTTGAGAACCCCATGGACAGTATGGAAAAGTTCCGAGGTAGAATTGACCAAAAGAGTAACTTGAGAGAGGGTTTGAAAGTGGAAAGGGAGCAGCAGTCTCTCCTCTTGCAAGGGTGCTGTGCTTTGATGTGGTGACAAGTAGGCGCAGACATGCCTGCAGGCTCTGGCGTGTCCTTGCTGTCGTCTGGGATGCATCCACAACTCCCTCCTGACTCCTGGGCATCAGCCCCCTCCCTGTCACTGGACACTTGGCTGCAGAGGTAATGGTTTCCTCTCCATTTCTCTACTGTTGGCCCTCAGCAGCCTCACTTTGGTGACTAGACTCTATGGCCTCTCCGTTTGCCTGGCTGGTGGCTCCGGAAGTCCCTTTTCAGACCTCACTTCTCAACCTGCTCCCACAGCTGACATAGAAGGCTCATTAATAATTCTCAGAATAATTTGTGCATGCACATGTGTGTCCTAAATCGCTTCAGTCATGTCCGACTCTGTGTGGCCCTGTGCACTGTAGCCCACCTCTGGCTTCCTCTGTCCATAGAATTCTCCAGGCAAAAATACTGCAATGGGTTACCATGTCCTCCTCCAGGGAATCTTCTCCACACAGAGAGAAGATAAACTCACATCTTTTGCATCTCCTGCACGTGGCTTCTTCATCACTAGTACCATACCCCAAACACATGGGCTGGATCTAGCTTCCCTTCTTGGGTGTGACTGATTGTTGTTCAGTCAGTAAGTCTTTGCAATTCTTTGCAATCCAGTGGACTGCAGCATCTCAGGCTCCTCTCTCCTCCACTTTCTCCGTGACTTTGTTCAAATTTCCTAGGGCATGAATGATAACGTTATGAGTATTTACAGACTCACAGGAAGGCTTAGGAAGACACACTGCAGGACTGGGCCCCAAGGGACCACTGCCACAGGATCACGAGGCCCTACTCCTCTCTCCAGAAATTTTTCCTTCTTAACTTTGCATAAGTGCAGTTGTCTCATGGACACAGCTGATGAGTGGACCCTTAAAGGCTTCAGATCCCTGGCTGCAAGGGAGTCTGGGAAATGGAATTTTCATCGCTCCAGCCTCTTCAATTCAGGAGGGTGAGCAGCAAGAGGAATGCATGTTGAAAAGCCATTTCTCACACAGAGATATGCCTGGGGATCGAATCTTTGACGTTGCCATCTGGCCCAGGGCTTCCTTGTCAGGCCATGGTGGTAGTGGGAGATCTTTGCCTCCCCAGCCCTGCAGATAATCCAAGGCCAGGCTAACTGGTCACCAGACTCGTTAATATGAACCAGTACTCACCTTGGTTCACCTTGATGAAATGAAGGAGGAGAAGCGAACTTTATTTACCCAGCGTTATTCACATTCCTGGTCACTTATGTACATAGCGCCTCATCCCATGCATTTTGCAGCTGAGGACACATCAGACCCAAAGAGACTGAGGAAACTACCTCAGGTCACACAGCTAGTTATGGCAGAAGCTGGACCTGAGCCATCCTGTGGACCAAAGAATGCCTGCTCCTCACCATTACTGTATGCCTGCTGATATTGGGAGAAGCTTTTGTATAAAAGCCGTTCATTCTAATTAGGCACTTTTTCTTGGCTGAGCAGTTTCAGGTGCTGGGGACATGATGGTGGGCAAAACAGGTGGCGGTAGATAAAGGGTATTGGTTGAGATGGGGTTTGTAAATGCTCAAGTCAGGGACTAGAAACAGATTTGGGGTTAAGTTGATATTGATGTGGTTTCTTTGTATTTAAATATGTGAGACAAGATTTGTGCATCTACTTTTTTTGTTTTGAAATGTAGGTCCCTTGGTTTAGCTTTTGTTTTTCCTTTTTTGGAAAATATATTTATTTTGGACTGTGCCAGATCTTCGTTGCCAAGAGAGAGCTTTCTCTAGTTGCGGTGCATGGGCCTCTCCTTGTGGTGGCTTCTCTTGTTCCAGGGTATGGGCTCTAGAATGCAAGTTCAGTAGTTTTCATGGGCTTAGTTGTCCCACAGCATGTGAAATCTTCCAGATCAATGGTCGAACCTGTGTCCTCTATACTGGCAGGCAGATTCTTAACCACTCGACCACCAGGAAAGTCCTGTCTTTCCTTCTTGAAAAATATTTCTCCCGTCTGAAAAAAACACAGACTATGGCAATTGATGGTTTGTCTCAGTGTCTGGGACACAAAATGGCATAGTGATTGTTGTTTTTTAGTTGCTAAGTTGTGTCCGACTCTTTGAGATGCCATGGACTGAAACTTGCCAGGACCCTCTGTCCATGCACGGTGGGGACTGTGGCAAAGTAATGAACCTGGAGAGCAGCTGGAAGTGGCAGTTTGGGTGTGGCTCCTGCTGGTCACGTGCATACATAGGTCCACGTGTTGCCAGATTGCCCACTTTCAATGATAAGTTGAAAATTCATATTTTGAATTATGTCTTCCAATGATACATTTTATATAGTTGTAGCAAAACTTGCAAACCTATTGTGAAAATTAGGCCAACGTCTCTGTGGGTCAGATCTGGCCTGTGAGCTGTCAGTTTGCATCTTGTGTGAAAGAGCCTTAATTCAGGCATCAGAGATGCTGGGTTGCAGTCTGGGCTCTGCTGCCTTCCAGTAGCTGGGGTCAGAGGCAAGCCACAACACTTTCTGGACCTCAGTTTCCCATTCTGTAAAATGGGACTTCTGAGAACCACATGGTCTGCCGAACCCTTTACTAAACCAATATTTTCTAAACGGTGGGCCCTAGAGTCAATTTAGTAGATTGTTACTTGCATCTTTTAAATAGAAAACAGGACAGGATGGAAATTAAGTGGATATATCATGGTATTATAGGTTAGCATTGCCTTGTGGAACATATTTTAGCTTACACACATAATATGCACACACATGTATCTATATCATACTGGGTCTTGATGTAATATTCATTTCTTATGCAGAGGGACTGAAAGGGAAGCTTTCAAACAAAGTGTTGTTCATGTCTTAATGCGCTCAATGCTGGCAACATTTCTGTGAGGTGGGTTTTCACCTCAACCCCATTTTACAGGTGAGAACGCTGAAGTGCAGGGAGTGAAGTTCCCACAAACAGGAAAAGGAATAGCTGGGACTTGACCCCAGGCCACATCTGAACCATGTGCTATCTGACCTCTCCAGACAGCAACTGTGTGATCACGATGAAGGAGTTAACGCAAGTCAAGGGCTTAGCTGGGTGCCTTGGACAGAGCAGGTGTTGAATAAATGTAGAAGCCAGACTTGTGTGAGCAGCTCCTTATTCAGCCACACCATGTGGTGTATAGGAACCCATGGGCTATGAGAGAGAGGGGGGCTGGGCTTCTGCGGTCCTGATACCCGTTGGGCGGTGAAGAGGGTATAAGGGCAAAGAGACACCCCCACCCTGTAGTCGGAGTTCCCCCAATACACATTGTTGCCCAAACACTTGATGGTTACGTTTTAAAATCACTATTTGGTTGCAGCTGGCTTATCCGTCATCCTTGAATGAACTGCTACATATTTTGCTATCTTGAATTTATGGATTAATCATCCCCCCACACACACACACCATTTTGTCAAACAATTTAAACTATCACGGCAACGGTGTTATTAAACATTAGAGCAGTTATCTTTTATAGTCGGGCTGAGTGTGGCAAGAAGTGCTTCTGGGGTCGTGGCTGATGATGGCTCTTGAGGCACCACAGCAGGTCACTTAATCCTTAACTTTGGGGCCTGAACAGATCCTCGAAGGTGCTGCAATATCAAGGAAGCACTCCCGCAAAGCAGGGGCGCAGCCCAAGAAGATACTTCTGGAATCCTTGCAGTGCTATTTCCATGCCTAACTTTGGGTGGCCCCTGCGGGCAGTTCGGGCCGATGGCGGGGTCGCACTGCCCTCTGGTGGTCACTGGCGAGCACAGCTTCACGGGTGCTGATCCGGCCCCATCGTCGGTGCTGTGGGCGCTGCAGCAGAATGGCGGAGCGCTCTGAACTCAGATTTCCCTTTACCCAGAAAGAATTGTCTGTCTATCCCCATCCTAGGAGTTTCCCCAAATCCCTGTGAGTAAAAATGGCAGGCTGTATTGTTTATGGGTCCGTTTATAAGGGCTTGGAGATCTGGGGTGACAGAAATCAAAAGCAAGGTGGAAGGCACGGGAGAAGCTAGGAAGGACCACGAGGGGCCCTTTACGGGACCTGGGGACGTCGTCCGTCCTCATCTGCGTCGGGAGAGAATGGTTTCCAGCGGGAAGGATGGAAGCACGGTGTCTGGTCAAAAACAGCTGGTTATGGGCTGTCTCAGGAACGTGAAGGCATTTTCTCATTTGATACCCTACACACAGTGTACTGAACCAAGCTCAAGTGGTTATCATCATGATATTTTCTTACAGATGATTAAACTTGGGTACCCATCCCCCAGATCAGGATGATTCTTCAAAATAGAAGTCGGATTATGCCCGTCTCCTCCTTTAAACTCTCTGGCGTCTTCTCACTGGATTTGGAAGAAGATCCAAACTCCAACCGAATAAAAAGTCCCACAGCCAATAAATATCAGTCCACTGCTGGTGGATATTCGGCTTGTTTTCATTCTTTGCTATTACAGACGGTGTTGTAGAAAAGAACTCTATACAGAATATGCATGCTCACTTAAATATATCTGTCGATAGATACTCAGAAGTGGAATTACTGAGTCGAACTTACAAATTGCATAGATATTGCCAACTTTTCTCCTTAGGAGTTGTACCAGTTTCAGCTTCCACAAGCAATGCACGAAGCCCCACAGCTCAACCAGCACTGTGAGTCATTAAACATTCAAACGTTTGTCAATCCGATGCGAAAAGTTGTATCTCAGTATATTTGCATTTCTCTTACGGTGAGCGAACTTGAACATCTTTGTATAAGTTTAAGGAACAGTTGCACTTTTAACAAATATATTAAAATGTATGTACATGCCCTAGGATCTTTTTTTTTTAATTTGGGTTGCTGGTTTACTCTTTATTTGTAAGAGATTTTTATATATCAAGGGGGATTAACACTTGCTGTTGTCTGTGATTTGAATTTCAATTTGACTTTTGTCTCATATCTTTATTTGTATAATAGTATCTATTTATGGCTGTGCTGGGTCTCATTGCTGCCAGGGCTTATCTCTAGTTGGGGAATGCGGGCCTCCTCTCTAGTTGTGGTGCACAGGCTTCTCATTGCAGTGGCTTCTCTTGTTGTGGAGCACAGGCTGTAGGGCAAGTGGGCTTCAGTAGCTGGGGCTCCTGGGCTCTGAGCACAGGATCAGTAAGTTGTAGTGCATGGGTCTAGTTGCCCCTGGACATGTAGTAACTTCCCAAACCTGATATCGAACTGGCATTTCCTGCATTGGCAGGTGGATTCTTTACCACTGAGGCACCAGGGAAGCCTTACTTATGTATTTTAGTAACTTTTTTAAGGTGTCAAATGTCTCAACTTTGTTTTGTTTTGTTTGAAAGCACCATGTCTTATTCAAATATGCGTCTATTGTTCTTGGGACACTGCCGGTGCATTGTAGATGCTCAATTAATATCTGATGGAGTAAAAATATCCGCTCCACTTGAATGATTGGTTTTGTAAGTAGACATCTGAGTCCATGAGATATAATACTACTATTTATTATGTTTTATATATATTGGGATGCTTTGGGCTGCAAATAACTAAGGAAGAAGAAACTCAAAATATTTCAACCATAAGGACATTTTAATCTCACAGCATACATTTAACCTATCTTTCCTAAGCACTTGTCCTTCTAAGAATTAACCAATGTTCAATTAATAGAAATCTTTGTTTAATCATTTCTGCCACATCTTTTACCTCATGTAGATTATAGTCTACAAATGAAGCCAAGTTAGAGGAAACAGTGTCCAGGGATAGAGACAAAGAGACTGAATTTAAAAGAATTTAAAGATACTCCTTGAATTCTGCATTTGGGGTGTTGGTGGTCATGGGGTCTGAGATCACACATTCCTCAACCTTTCAGCCAAGTAGGCCAATTTCTTTTAAAGCCACTTTGATGGTACTTATGCTATTTGCCATTGAAAAATTCCCATGTTAGCTCTCTGACTTCTAACTCCCTTGTGAAACAAACACCTTCATCCCTGGAGTTTGACTTGAAAACTTCTTTGATTTTCTGTCCTTCTGCTGAGCTAGCCAGGAAGTTCTGGTGTCGTGCTCACACTTCTAGAAAGCCAAGGGTTTTTGTTTGGGAGTTTTGCATAGTGCAGCTACTCTACTTCTAAGAGGATTCCAGAGGCCTGCAAGATACTGTTGGATAAAGAGTGAAGGCAAGAAGCCTGGGACCACTGAAACTTAGCTACCCATCCATCCATCCATCCATCCATCCATCCATCTACCCAACACCCTCCAATCCATCCATCATCCATTCATCCATCCATCTATCATCCAACATTCATTAATTGCTATCTCTCTTATACATTGAGAAAGATAGTGCCTTTGTCCCCTGAGAGCTCTGAGTCATCCCAGAATTCAGAATGAAACATTTACAGACTGTGGACTGTCAGCACCAGCCTTTAACATTCAATCATCACAATAGAAAAGTAGGTGACCACCTAGGCAGTTAATTTCAGAAATAAAGAACAGGTCTGTTTCACCCCAAACCTCTCTCTGTGTGGACAGCTTCAAGAGTCTACTATTCATGACAGTAATGGAAGCCTTTTCAAATACAATTTCTTTTTTTATTAAGTGATTTATCTTTGTTAATTCTCAACAGAATTTTTCTTGAAAGCATTTGTTTCTTTTTTTTGTTTCTCTTTTATCAGTAGGGCTGAAAAAAGGTAGGAGAACTTTATTCTTGGTTTGTTTTTTTTTTTTCAATTTGTTAAAATATACTTGATTTACAGTGCCATGTCAGTCTGCAAATCAGCAAAGTGTCTCAGTTATACACATGTACACATTCTTTTTTTACATTCTTTTCCATTACGGTTTATCACAGGATACTGAATATTGTCCCCTGTGCTATGCATTAGGACCTTGTTGTGTATCCACTGTAAACGTAGTAGTTTGCATCTACCAACCCCAGATTCCCAGCCCATCCCTATCCCCTCCATCCTTGGCAACTACAACTCTGTTCTCTATCTGACAGCAGGTGTGATGGTTGCTGGAAGGGACGAGTGGATAGCACGTGGTTAAAAGTGGGTACCGAGGTGCCTAGGTTATCAAACAATGAGAAAACAGGGAGGATCCAGGAGCACATGACTGATTCCCTGGATGGTTCTGCTGCAGTCTCTTTCTTCTCGAGCCAGAAGTCAATTCATTCAGTACAACATTTACACTCATTAGAAGAAACTAATTCAGCAGATTACAGTGAGGTTGATCCGTGTTTTTGCCAGCTAACTCGAGGGATTCTTTACCTTCATTTAACTATCTGTCTGTCTAACCATTATACCATTCTTGCAACTACATATCCAACCATCGCAGTATTACTATCAATCACCCATCAACCATTAGTCATTCTATCCACCTACCCATTCCATTACTCATCCATCCATTTAGCCACTCATTCATCCACTTAAGCATCTATCCAACTTTCCATCTCACCATACAACCACTCACACATCCAGACAAGCATCCATCCGTCCACCTCACCGTATCACCATTTAGTCATCAATACACTTCAGTCACTCTGTGTTATATGACGAATTAAGACACTGTGAACCACAGCACACCAGGTCTCCCTGTCCATCACCAACACCCGGAGTCCACCCAAGCCAATGTCCATAGAGTCATTAATGCCATCCAACCAGGTCATCCTCTGTCGACCCCCTCTCCTCCCGCCCTCAATCTTTCTCAGCATCAGGGTCTTTTCTAGTGAATCAGCTCTTCGCCTGAGGTGGCCAAAGTATTGGAGTTTCAGCTTCAACATCCGTCCTTCCAGTGAACACCCAGGACTGATCTCCTTTAGGATGGACTGGTTGGATTTCCTTGCAGACCAAGGGACTCTCAAGAGGCTTCTCCAACACCACAGTTCAAAAGCATCAATTCTTCTGCGCTCGGCCCTCTTTATACTCCAACTCTCACTTGTTTACACGACCCCTGGAAAAACCATAGCCTTGACTGAACAGAACTTTGTTGGCAAAATAACTTCACTGCTTTTTAATATGCTGTCTAGGTTGGTCATAACTTTCCTTCCAAGGAGTAAGCGTTTTTTAATCTCATGGCTGCGGTCACCATCTTCAGTGATTTTGGAGTCCAGCAAAAGAAAGTCAGCCAATGTTTCTACGGTTTCCACATCTGTTTGCCATAAAGTGATAGGACCAGATGCCATGATCTAAGGCTTCTGAATGTTGAGCTTTAAGCCAGCTGTTTCACTCTCCTCTTTCACTTTCATCAAGAAGCTCTTAGGTTCTTCTTCAGGTTCTGCCATATAGGGGGTGTCATCTGCGTATCTGAGGCTATTGATATTTCTCCCGGTAATTTTGATTCCATCTTGTGCTTCCTTCAGCCCAGCGTTTCTCTTGATGTACTCTGCATACAAGTTAAATAAGTAGGGGGACAAATTAAAGCCTTGACGTACTCCTTTTCCTATTTGGAACCAGTCTGATATTCCATGTCCATTTCTAACTGTTGCTTCCTGACCTGTATACAGATTCCTCAACAGGCAGGACAGGAGGTCTGGCGGATAGGGATGCTTGATGAATTTTTGGACCAACTGAAACAACACTGCAGATGGTGATGGCAGCCATGAAATTAAAAAACACTTAGTCCTGGGAAGGAGTGTTATGAGCAGCCTAGGCAGCATATTAAAAGACAGAGATGTTACTTTGTCAACAAACGTCCGTCTGGTCTGCTGCTGCTGCTGCTCATTCGCATCGGGCATGCCCGACTCTGTGCGACCCCATAGACGGCAGCCGACCAGGCTCTGCCGTCCCTGGGATTCTGCAGGCAAGCACACTGTAGTGGATTGCCATTACTTTCTCCAGTGCATGGGAGTGAAAAGTGAGAGTTCGCTCATCCGTGTCTAACTCTTTGCAACCCTATGGACCGAAGCCTACCAGGCTCCTCCATCCGTGGGATTTTCCAGGCAAGAGTACTGGAGTAGGGTGCCACCTCCTTCTCCACCATCTAGTCAAGGCTATGGTTTTTCCAGTGGTCATGCATGGATGTGGATGGCATCACTGACTCTTTGTACCTGGGTTTGGGTGGACTCTGGGAGCTGGTGATGGGCAGGGAGGCCTGGTGTGCTGTGCTTCATTGGGTTGCAAAGAATCGGATATGACTGAGCGACTGAACGGAACTGAACTCAACTGAATCAACCTAAGGTACACCTAGGTCTAATCTTGTTAGGTGAGCAAGTGTTTACGTCTTCATTACAGCTAAAAGATACTCAAGGCCAGCTCAAGATAGTCACCAGCCTTCAATTTTTTACTGAGTGGATAGAGGGTGCTTGATGAATATACATGAATGCCCCCAGTTCCGTGCACTGTGAGGTTGTATGCCTACAGGGTAGAAACTATACAAGTGTCCTTTTGGTTCCAGGAGCACCATACACCCTTTCCTGCCTCTGGGGGCTCTACACTTTTGATAGCTGGGTCAGGACAGCCTCTCTGGAGGGGTGACATTTAAGTAAGTGCCAGAGAAGGGGAAGGCTGGGGCCATGCAAATAGAAGGGTAGGTAGTCAAAGCTGGAAGAAGCACAAGCTGGAGTCAAGATTGCCGGGAGAAATATCAATAACCTCAGATATGCATACGACACAACCCTCATGGCAGGAAGTGAAGAAGAACTAAAGAGCCTCTTGACGAAAGTGAAAGAAGAGAGTAAAAAAGTCGGCTTAAAGCTCTACAAGTTTAGAAAACTAAGATCATGGCATCTGGTCCCATCACTTCATGGGGAAAAATGGGGAAACAGCGGAAATTGTGTCATACTTTGGGGGTGGGGGAGCTTCAAAATCACTGCTGATGGTGATGGCAGCCATGCAATTAAAAGAAGCTTACTCCTTGGAAGGAAGGTGATGACCAAACTAAATAGCATAGTTAAAAGCAGAGACATTACTTTGCCAACAAAGGTGCATCTAGTCAAGGCTATGGTTTCTCCAGTGGTCATGTAAGGACGTGAGAGTTGGATGGGGAAGAAAGGTGAGCTCCGAAGACTTGATGCTTTTATTTTTTTTATTTTTTTTCTTTGTTCCTTAAATGTTCTATTTCTTTTTTTTTGTTTTGTTTTTTTTGTTTTTTAATTTTTATTTTTATTTTTTATAAATTTATTTATTTTAGTTGGGGGCCAATCACTTCACAACATTGCAATAGTTTTTGCCATACTTTGACATGAATCTGCCATGGGTTTACATGTGTTCCCCCTCTTGGACCCCCCACCCACCTCCCTCCCCATCCCATCCTTCTGGATCATCCCATTGCCCCGGCCCTGAGCCCTTGTCTCATGCATCGAACATGGAATGGTGTTCTGTTTCACATATGATAATATACATGTTTCAATGCTATTCTCCCAGAACGTCCCACCCTCACCTTCTCCCTCAGAGTCCATAAAATTGTTCCATGCATCTGTGTCTCTTATTCTGTCTCGCATATAGACTTGATGCTTTTAAACTGTGGTGCTGGAGAAGACTCTTGAGAGTCCCTTGGACTGCAAGGAGATCCAACCAGTCCATCCTAAAGGAGATCAGTCCTGAGTGTTCATTGGAAGGACTGATGTTGAAGCTGAAACTCCAATACTTTGGCCACCTAATGTGAAGGGTTGACTCATTGGAAAAGACAATCGTGCTGGAAATGAAGCAAAAAGTGATCCATCATGGGCCACAGATGCCCTCTCTTTAATGCCTTTCAGCTCCCCCACTCTCCTCCCCTCAGCCTGGCTGAGCCTTTCATTCTCTGCAAAGATGGATGTTGGTGGCTGCATGGCCAATCCAGTCCCTGTTTAAACTATGTAATTTATTTTTCCTGGAGGAAATGAGCAAAGGGGAAGAGACTATCTCAGCAGCCTCCCTGCCAGGCCTGGTGGCTGCAGAACCCAGGTGGATTTGCAACTGGTGGAGAGGTGGAGACAAATAACCTGCTAAAATGGAGATATTAACAATACCGTCAGCCGGAACAGCCAAAGCCCCCTGTCCTGTCACCGTGTTTCACACTGCTCAGGTGCCCATGGCCTGGGCTAATGAGGCCCATCCATCAGGCTGGGAGAGCTGCTGGCACACAGACTTTCTCATCAGCGGGCAGAAGCTGCTGCTTGAGACACTGGTGGGAATTTTCAGGGGAGCTTGTCATATGGGGGTGCTGTATCCTAGTTTTCTTTGGTGGACTCCACTCTCTTCTAACCAGCTCAGGGGTGCAGAACAACAGTGTTTGATATTCCTAAGTCCACCTCCTTCCTACCAGGTGTATGCAGCAAAACACATAGCAGTTTACCTGTACCAGCTGTGTGACTTTAAAGAAATTAATTAATCTTTCTGAATCTCAAACATGTCCTTTATAAAATGAAGTGGGATGGTGCCCACTTTGTCAGGGGAGGGATTGGAGGATTAAATAAATAAATATTTATTCGTAAATAAAGAGTAATGGGTAAGGCCTGGGATTAGGTAGGGTGGCGATTACAGCCCCCCCCCCCCTCCACCTGCTGGCTGTGATGGAGCCTACTGGCTGGCTCCCTACATTCGTTCTCCCCTTCTCTCTCAGAAAATGCTCCTGTATTTGTTTGTTTCCTCGCTAGGCAGGAGTGGCTGAGAATAAAGGCTACATCTTCCAGCTCCTTTTGTGGTAAGGTGTGATTTTCTGATGCACAAATCTGGCCATTGGGATTTGAGCAACAGCGATGTTGAACTGTGTCAGCTGTGCTCTTAAAGGGAAGAAGAGTCCGTCCCTCTCCCCTCCCCCTTTACTTTCCTGGTGCAGGGGGAGTGCAGAACTTGAGGGCTGAGAAGCCACCTTGGACTGTGTGGTAAGAACAGTACTTGGATTGGCAGAGCATCAAGACAGAGGGCGCCTGTTTCCCTGGTGCTGTTCCAGCTCTATAGGCAGCTAATGAGACAAAGAGACAGCTCTCGATTTTTTCAGCTGCTGGCTGGCATCTCTGGCAACACAAAGTCAATTTGACGGAAACTGGCCCTGTTGGGGACTACCTCATCCACTCCCTCAGCCTGCATTCAGTGACACACTGCTCCTGTGGACTTTGCACAAACAAGACGTTGAGGTGAGTTTTCGTTATGAGGGCAGATTTTTTTTTCTTCTTGTTTAATTATTCAGTTCAGTTCAGTCGCTCAGTCGTGTCCAACTCTTTGCAACCCCATGAATTGCAGCACGCCAGGCCTCCCTGTTTATCACCAACTCCTGGAGTCCACCCAACCCCATGTTCATTGAGTCAGTGATGCCACCCAACCATGTCATCCTCTGTGGTCCCCTTCTCCTCCCGCCCCCAACCCTACCCAGCATTAGGGTCTTTTCCAATGAGTCAACCCTTCGCATGAGGTGCCAAAAGTATTGGAGTTTCAGCTTCAACATCAGACCTTCAAATGAACACCCAGGGTTGATCTCTTTTAGGATGGATTGATTGGATCTCCTTGCAGTCCAAGGGACTCTCAAGAGTCTTCTCCAACACCACAGTTCAAAAGCATCAATTCTGTGGTGCTCAGCTTTCTTCACCGTGCAACTCTCACATTCATACATGACCAGTGGAAAAACCGTAGCGTTGACTAGATGGATTTTTGTTGGCCAAGTAATGTCTCTGCTTTTAAATATGCTTTCTAGGTTGGCCATAACCTTCCTTCCAAAGAGTAAGCGTCTTTTAATTTCAGTCACCATCAGCTGTGATTCTGGAGCCCCAAAAATAAAGTCTGACACTGTTTCCACTGTTTCCCCATCTATTTCCCATGAAGTGATGGGACCAGATGCCATGATCTTAGTTTTCTGAACGTTGAGCCTTAAGCCAACTTTTTCACACTCCTCCTTCACCTTCATCAAGAGGCTCTTTACTTCTTCTTCACTCTCTGCCATAGGGTGGTGTCATCCGCATATCTGAAGTTATTAATATTTCTCCTGGAAATCTTGATTCCAGCTTGTGTTTCTTGCAGCCCATCATTTCTCATGATCTACTCGGCATATAAGTTGAATAAGCAGGGGGACAATATGCAGCCTTGATGTACTCCTTTTCCTATTTGGAATCAGTCTGTTGTTCCATGTCCAGTTCTAACTGTTGCTTCCTGACCGGCATACAGGTTTCTCAAGAGACACGTCAGATGGTCTGGTACTCCCACCTCTTTCAGAATTTTCCACAGTTTATTGTAATCCACACAGTCAAAGGCTTTGGCATAGTCAATAAAGCAGCAATATATGTTTTTCTGGAACTCTCTTGCTTTTTCGATGATCCAGCGGATATTGGCAATTTGATCTCTGGTTCATCTGCCTTTTCTAAAACCAGCTTGAAGATCTGGAATTTCACGGTTCAGGTATTGCTGAAGCCTGGCTTGGAGAATTTTGAGCATTTCTTTACTAGCATGTGAGATAAGTGCAATTGTGCTGTACTTTGAGCATTCTTTGACATTGCCTTTCTTTGGGATTGGAACGAAAACTGACCTTTTCCAGTCCTATGGCCACTGCTGAGTTTTCCAAATGTGCTGGCATATCGAGTGCAGCACTTTCACAGCGTCACCTTTGAGGATTTGAAATAGCTCAACTGGAATTCCATCACCTCCACTAGCTTTGTTTATAGTTATGCTTTCTAAGGCCCACTTGATTTCACATTCCAGGATGTCTGGCTCTAGGTGAGTGATCACACCATCATGATTATCTGGGTCGTGAAGATCTTTTTTTGTACAGTTCTTCTGTGTATTCTTGCCACCTCTTCTAAATATCTTATGCCTCTGTTAGGTCCATACCATTGCTGTCCTGTATCGAACCTATCTTTGCATGAAATGTTCCTTTGGTATCTCTAATTTTCTTGAAGATATCTCTAGTCTTTCCCAATCTGTTGTTTTCCTCTATTTCTTTGCACTGATCGCTTTCTTATCTCTCCTTGCTATTCTTTGGAACTCTGCATTGAGATGGGAATATCCTTCCTTTTCTCCTTTGCTTTTTGCTTCTCTTCTCTTCCCAGCTATCTGTAAGGCCTCCTCAAACAGCCATTTTGCTTTTTTGTGTTTCTTTTCCATGGGGATTTTCTTGATCCCTGTCTCCTGCACAATGTCACGAACCTGTGTCCGTAGTTCATCAGGCACTCTGTCTATCAGGCCTAGTCCCTTAAATCTATTTGTCACTTCCACTGTATACTCATAAGGGATTTGATCTAGGTCATACCTGAATGGTCTAGTGGTTTTCCCTGCTTTCTTTAATTTAAGTCTGAATTTGGCAATAAGCAGTTCATGATCTGAGCCACAGTCTGCTCCCGGTCTTGTTTTTGCTGACTGTATAGGTACTTGCAAATTTAGCTCAAATGAATCCTTTTATACTTCTAAATTTTAGTAATGCTTTTTCACCTTAAAATCCATTTGCTTGACAGTAATAAACTGGGGAAAATTCTGAAAGAGATGGGAATACCAGACCATCTGGCCTGTCTCTTGAGAAACCTGTATGCATGTCAGGAAGCAACAGTTAGAACTGGACATGGAACAACAGACTGGTTCCAAATAGCAAAAGGTGTACGTCAAGGCTGCCTATTGTCACCCTGTATATTTAAGTTATATGCAGAGTAGATCATGAGAAACGCTGGGCTGCAAGAAACACAAGCTGGAATCAAGATTGCCAGGAGAAATATCAATGACCTCAGATATGCAGATGACACCACCCTTATGGCAGAAAGTGAAGAAGAGCTAAAGAGGCTCTTGATGAACGTGAAAGAGGAGAGTGAAAAAGTTGGCTTAAAACTCAACATTCAGAAAATCAAGATCATGGCATCTGGTCCCATCACTTCATGGGAAATAGATGGGGAAACAGTGGAAACAGTGTCAGACTTTATTTGGGGGGGGCTCAAATATTACTGCTGATGGTGATGGCCCCCATGAAATTAAAAGACGCTTACTCCTTGGAAGGAAGCTTATGTCCAATTTAGATAGCATATTTAAAAGCAGAAACATTTCTTTGCCAACAAAGTTCCATCTAGTCAAGGCTATGGTTTTCCCAGTGGTCATCTATGGATTGAGAGTTGGACGGTGAAGAAAGCTGAGAGCGGAAGAATTGATGTCTTTGTACAGTGGTGCTGGAGAAGACTCTTGAGAGTCCCTTGGACTGCAAGGAGATCCAACCAGTCCATGCTAAAAGAAACCAGTCCTAAGTGTTCATTGAAAGGTCTGATGTTGAAGGTGAAACTCCAATACTTTGGCCTCCTCATGTGAGAGTTGACTCATTGGAAAAGACCCTAATGCTGCGTAGGATTTGGGACAGGATAAGAAGACGAAGACAGATGATGAGATGTTTGGATGGCATGACCGACTCGATGGAGATGTGTTTTGGTAAACTCCGAGAGTTGGTGATGGACAGGGAGGCCTGGCGTGCTGCGATTCATGGGGTCACAAAGAGTCGGACATGATTGAGCAACTAAACGATACTGAGTACAGCTGCATTGGCTTTCATTGTCAGTATATATATATATATATATATTCTTATTGTGTATTTTTCAACTGTTGTATATATTAGGAATCTTTCATATTTAGCCAGCTTTAAACAAACAAAGAAAAAAGAAACTGTCAGAAAATCTCCTGCGTTGAAACTTTGCCTTATTCCCATTTGTTGTGATGAAATTTGGCTTTTTTGGATATCAGTTTACTTTGTGTCTTCTATTTGTCAGACTTCCCTTGTTTTCTTGTATCACTTCTTTGCCATATTTTAAAAATGTACTTATCTTTGCATGTGTTGGTTTCCATTTCCATGAGGGCTTTCTCTAGCTTAAGGTGGCAGGGGCTTCTCTTTAGTTGTGGCGTTGAGGCTCCTCATTGCAGTGGCTTCTGTTGTTGTCCAGCATTGGCTCAGGTCAAGTGGACTCAGTAATTAAGCCTCCCGTGCTCTAGAACACAGACTCAGTAGTTGGAATGCATGAGCTCAGCTGCTCCATGGCATATGGGATTCTCCTGGATCAGGGATGGAACGAGTGATTCCTGCATTGGCAGGTGGATTTTTTACCACTGAGCCACCAAGGAATTCCCCTCTTCTTTGCTTTATTTTTAATTACATTCTTTGCTCACTCAGTCTTTCCCCTTGGTTATGTGCAAAGTCAGGTTCCTGTTTTCTTTCTCTGCTGACTCCCCTGGAGAGAGACCCTCCTCTGAGTTTCTGCAGATGGATGTAGCTTTCTCCCCCACCCCCACAGGCCCAGGGAGTATTAATGACACCCTCTTTGGGTTCCTGAGGGCTAACTCTGCACAGGTCCTCTGCTGGCCCCCTTGGCATCTGTTCTCTGTAGGTGTGACAGAGAAAAAGGCAGTTCAGAGAGGGTTGCCACTGGCTGAAGGCCACACAGCTAACAATGGCAGAGCAGGGATTCAGGGCAAAATGCGCTCTCCTTGTCACCTGTTTCTGTGAGAGGCAGGTGGCTGTAGGGTGAAGCGAGGGAGAGACCTGGGACACAGAATTGAAAGAAGCACCTTCAGGACTTCCCTGGGTGTCCAGGGGTTAAGACTCTGTGCTTTCACTGCAGGGGGCATGGGTTCAAGCTCTGCTTGGAGAACTAAGGTCTCAAAAAAAAAAAAGTGAACTATTTTATTCATCTTTCCTCATAACTCTGTTGGTAAAGAATCTGCCTGCAATGCAGGAGACCCCAGTTCCTGGGTTGGGAAGATCCCCCGGAGAAGGGATAGGCTACCTAGTCCAGGATTCTTGGGCTTCCCTGGTGGCTCAGCTCGTAAGGAAACTGCCTGCCATGCAGAAGACCTGGGTTTGGTCCCTGGGTCAGGAAATCCCCTGGAGAAGAGAAAGGACACCCGCTCTAGTATTCCGGCCTGCAGAATTCCATGAACAATATAGCCTAAGGGGTCACAAAGAGTTCGATATGACTGAGCGAATCCACTTCACTTCACTTCAGTTTATAAAGCAGCATCTCTGTCAGCTCTACCTCTTCGTGGCTCACTAAGGGAGGGCGGCCTTAGACCAGCAGTTCTTGAAGAAGAAGGAGTGACTGTGACAAATTCTAGGGGTGTGGTTTTTGACTGTTGTCATGATATGGGGGGCCACTACACATGGGGGCAGGTGCCTGCTTCATGGCATACGCGTTAGACGTGAATGATTCTCAAATGTCCTGCCAGATATTTAGGTAAGTCCAAACCCATTCATAATACCCCGAGTGGAGGCCCTTATCTGCACTTTGTCCCATAAGTTTAATAAAAGATTTCCAGGGCTGCAATTATGGTGCAAACTGGAGAAGTCAATATTTTGTTTTATTCAGAGCCTAACCATGGGTTGCTTTGCAGTTTGTGGCAATCACATGATGGCCACAGTACCTCGATGGCTTTGTGAATGGCCGAGACTGCACACTTGTGTCCTCCTGCATTTGCCAGGCTGAATCCTCAGTGAGGGCACATTTGGGTGCAAGTGTGAGTGCTCAAACATTTACCTACGGGAGCATGCATTGTTGTGAGTATAAATACATGTGTGTGCTCAGTTGTGTTCAACTCTTCGTGATACTATAGACCCCAGGCTCTTTTGTCCTGGGATTCTCCAGGCAAGAATACTGGAGTGGGTTGCCATGGCCTCCTTCAGGGGACCTTCCTGACCCAGGGATCAAACCTGTGTCTCTTATGTCTGCTACATAAGGTCTGCCTAAGTAGACCTTATGTCTACTGCATAAGGTGGAATCTTTACCACTACCGCCACCTGAGGAACTGAATCCTTGAGTATAAATGACCTACTCTTAGTTCTTAAAAAAAAAAAATTATGTGGACCATTTTTAAGCTCTGTATTTAATTTGTTATCACTTCCTTTATGTTTATGATAACATAAACACTTGTTTTATGTTTCGGTCTTGAGACACGTGGGATCTTAGCTCCATGTGGATAGAAGCTGCACCCGCTGCATTGGAAGGTAAAGTCTTAAGCACTGGACCACCAGGCAGTTCACTCCCTATTTCACTTTGTGTTACTGGATGTTGATCTCCGGGACAGTTTTTTTTTTTTCTCTTTTTTAATTTCCTGGGACAGAACATTTTGGTTTTAAGATGGTTTTATTATCCATCAGTATTTCATTTCAGGATAGTAAATGATCATTTCAAAACATCTGCTACACCACCCTAGGAAACCCCCTTTAATGTGAGAAGGCAAGTGAATAGCAGTGACAGCTCTATGGACTTCTCTGTCATTCTCCAGCTAAGAATGAGAGGGCAGGTAGTGGGGTGTCCACCACCAGGAGCCTAAGCAGGTCCTCAATCTAACTGATAGAAGCAAAGTTTCTTTTGATCACTCTCACATGCTCAGGGTAGAGTTTCTTCTCAATTAGATCTGTACTTGGAAAAGGGGCTCTAGACTCCCCCTCCTACCCCAGCAGAGGGCTTCACATAGGCTCACCTGAGACCAGCTCTCAACCCGGTACACCAGTTCTGGAACCATGTGGTAATTCATTAGGTTCGCACCACTGATTTGTTCAGACCCTGGTATATCACCCTTATCAGTCAGTTCACTCTCTTAGTCATGTCTGATTCTCTGCGACCCCATGGAATGCAGTACGCCCTTCTGTACACTTCCCTGTCCATCACCAACTCCCAGAGGTTGCTGAAACGCCTGTCCATTGAGTCAGTGACACCATCCCACCAGCTCATCCTCTGTCGTCCCCTTCTCCTCCTGCCTTCAATCTTTCCCAGCATCAGAGTCCTTTCCAATCAGTCACTACTTCCCATCACGTGGCCTAGGTATTGGAGCTTCAGCATCAGTCCTTCCAATGAATATTCCAAATGGATTACCTTTAAAATGGACTGGTTGGATCACATTGCAGTCCAAGGGAGTCTCAACAGTCTTCTCCAGCAACACAGTTCACAAGCATCAATTGTTCGGTGCTCAGCTTTTCTCATGGTCATCCTTATAGCTATTATTAATATTGTCTCCTCCAAACTGAATATATGCCATGCCATATCATGTGGCATGCAGAATCTCAGTTCCCCAAGCAGGCGTCAAACCTGTGCCCCTGCATTGGGGTCCCTGAACCACCAGTGTTAAGGACAGACAGGTAACAAAATTCCTCTATATCAATTCACTGTTAAAGTTAAAGAAATCTTCTTTAAAAAGAAGTGCTTGGACAAAAAGTTGAAGTGCCTCTGAAGGCCCCAGGCACCTCCATGACCCCACCATCCCCACCCCACCCCTTGCCTTTTGCTTGGTGCATCCTTGAGGGCACTCTGGCTCTCCACAGGAAGCTCCAGCCTTTGGACCTTTGAACTCCTTGCTTCCTCTCGGGAAATTCCGTCCTTCTTATGCTCACTGGGCTTACTTCCTCTCCTCCCACCTGTGTCCTGCTGTCACCTCGAAACCAGGCCGGCCTTGATCACCACCTACCCTCCCATCCCGACCACCCCTAGACACTCCTCTGTTCTCCATTCTCCACTTTATTTTTCTCCAAAGATCTGGTGGTCAATTGACACACTTGTTACACTTAGGTGCTGACTGCTTGTAGCCAGGCTGTGAGCTTAGTGAAGAATGAGATGGCCTGTGTGTTCTGCTCACTGCCCATGCACAGTGACTGTGCATGAGAGGCCAGCACACAGTAGGTGCTCAGCTAATGGAACTTACATTCCACATGGAGGGTCGTTGATGAAACCATGTGTCACAAAGGTAAATGTTTCTTGACAAGAGAGGAGGAGAAATATTGGGAGCTGGTGGAGGGAATTGCAGGCAGGCCTGGCTGAGCTGGAGGGTGGGAGTGCGAGCTGGGAGGGAATGCTTCCTCTAGAGTGAGCCGGAGCTGGAAAAGGATGAGTCCAAAGAGCTGGGCAAGGGGAGGAGCCTTCCAGGAGGCTGGAACGGTATATGTATTTTTATCCCCATTTCACCGACTTAGAAACTAAGGCTTGGGGAGTAAGAAAGTGGCAGCATTGGGACTAGAAATGGGTTTTATCCAGTCAGAGGCCCGAAGTTCTTCCTGGGACTTTACTCTTTCTGAGAACGGGGTCAAGGTGTAGATGGCACATTTTATTATCCGCCTACTCAAATTGTATTCCCTTTACCAGCCAGTAGCTGCTTAGAGTCATCATGATAATCAAAAACATCCCCATGTGCCTCCTGGGGGAGAAGCAGCCTCACCTGTAAAGAGTCAAAGACTTAGAGAACTCCAGAAATAGTGATCAAGGGTCATTGGTGAATCAACCCTGCCTCCAGCACCTTCCAGGTTTCTTGTACAATATGATAAACCAATCCTCTCCTGACACTGAAGCTGGTGGCTTTCATAACTTTTCCACACATTAGAATCCCCCAGGGAACTCAGTAAGTCCCAATGCCAAGCAGCAGCTAGGCCAAAAAAGCAGAACGGTAAATTCATCAGGGGATCCCAATAGGAGTCAAGCTTGAGAACCAATGTTTTCACGAATCACCTGGGAGTCTTGTTAAAGACACAGATCTGACCCAGATGCCTTGGGAGGGGCTTGGAGTCCACATTTCTAACAAGCTCCCAGGAGATGAACTCGTGTGGCTGCTCCAGGGACCACAGTCTGAGTAGTCAGGGCGAAGCCCGAAGTCCTCAACTTCCAACAAGCATCAGAATCACCTGGAGGTCCAGTTAAGATTCAGAGGGCCAAATCCCACCCCAGAGCTGTCAATCTGCACGTTTGAGATGGGGACCAAAGAATCTGCATTTCCAAGACCCTGCATGTGACCCTGATGCTCCTGGTCCAAGGACCACATGTGGAGCACCACGGTGGGGCTGGAGGCATAATCATGGACGGGCAACACAAGTCATCTCTCCGTCAGCTTCCCCAGACCCAAAGTGGGGATGATGAGATCCTCTCCCAGAGGGTGTCATGAGGGCAACACTGAGTGAGCTAGGATTTGTAAGCCTCTTGGAAGCTGGCACCGAGCAGGTGGGATATGAATGATAGCATCCATTCTTAATGAATTTCCCTTGGTCCCGGGGTGCTCCTGGAGCCCAGGCAGACAGACCCTTCAACCACCATGGATGGCCCTCTCCCTGGCCCACTCACTGCCGACACTGTTTCTGTAGGCATTGTATATCTCCTTCACCCAATGGTCGCAGAAGGCCAGCTTTCTGATCCAGTCCACAGCATAGTGCACACTGGAACCTAGGCACAAGCTGGCTCCCGGGGCGGAACCGTGGAAGCCATCAGTGGAGAAGTTGCAAGTGCTGGGGAGACGGAAGAGGGCAGGGGGATGGAGAAGAGACAGTGTCACTGTGGGGAGCTGGGAGCTTTTTACCAGGAGACCCATGGGTGGGCTTAGGGCTGTGTTTCACTCTGTCCCCGAGTGCGTGAGAGTACTGTGAGTATCTGTCTTCTGGGAGAAGCAGGATCAGAGCTTCCATTAACTTCCCTAACAACAGTGGCTCCCTGTGCTCATGCCCAGTCAGCCTCCATTCTCTTTTCTTCCGGTATCAAAGAACATCTTTGGTTTTTTGAGGGGCAGTCATCCAGTCCCCTGCATGCACTGAGTGACCAAGCCAAAGAAAATCCCTCTATCTCCCACTTTGGGCTTTGGGGCACGAACACAATTACAAAATGTGGTTGGCCTTAGTTCACCCCAAGAGTAGGGTGCAGAAGAAAATACCAGTGGGCTCTTGATATTTTGATCCCCAAATTTGCTTGTTTCACATGCCTTGAAAGGCCTGGCTGCTAACCCTTTCTTCCTATTTTGTGAGCACCTCCGTATCTTTCTATAGGCATTCCTCATGTTAATTTTATCTTTTCAATTAGGCGGAGTCAGACTTCTCTGCTGGCCCAGTGGTTGGGAATCCAGTTGGCAATGCAGGGGGACACAGGTTCAATCCCTGGCCCCAGGAGATTTCACATGCTATAGAGTAGTTAAGCCCCCAGGCCACAACAACTGACAACATATTCTAGAGCCTTTGCTCCGCAACAGGAGAAGCTACCTCAATGAGAAGACTGCACTCTGCAATGAGGAGTAGCTCCTGCTTGCTCTAACTATAGAAAGCCTGTTCACAGTGTTGAGGCAAAAAAGAAAAAAAAGTAATAATAATAATAACAATAATAATAATCAGGCAGAGTCAATTGCATACGTACAGAGTACTTTGCATACAGTACCCTCCTTCAGCATGAAGCATGCCCTGGGAACACATCCGAGTGTCATGGGAAGTTAATGACAGGAGTGGCAGCTGAGAGCCAGAAAGGGAGTTGTGGGAAATTTGTCACCAATAGCAGCTAGAGTATGAAAATGAAAATCCCAGCTCTCATGGAACACCGGTGATTTTCTTTCCCTCCACCAGAAGCCTGGTATAGGTCTGCAAAATCACTGGATATCCCAAGGCAATGTGTAGACCAAAAACTTCAAAAAAACTTTTCAGAGAGTAAAAGCCTGGGTGGGGAGCAGTCAGCATGGTACACCAGGGCCTCTTAATGGGTGGATTTGGCTGACACTTTTCTTTTTCTCTTATTTTGCTGTTTCTGGATTTTCTGTGATGAGTTTAAGGGTAGAGATATGATGTACTAGGAATGAAAAAAAATGCTTGGGAATTGTACCTAAGGTATTCCCAGATTAATGCCAGTGCTGCCACAGAGAAAATGAATTTGGAAATGGGAAGCACAGGATCATTCTCTCCTGTGCTTTAGGCTCAGCTTGAATATCAAACCGGAGACAACAAAATCCCTGCAGGATCCACAGAGATGCCTTGAGTGATACCTCAACTTCGAAAGCAAATTTCACCACTGGGGCAGGCAGACCAGAAGAACGCTGACTTAATCTGAAATGGCTCAGTGGCAGACTCTAGCGTTCTCTCCAGGAGAGGCTGGAAAGACAATCACAGAGATACCAACGGGCTGACAGAAGCTGTTCTTCAGATATCTTCAAATTCTTGCCAATATGCCCAGTAAACATACACTCAAGCACATACACTTTCACTTTAGTCGTTTTTCACAGACATTTGTGAGTGTGTACAAGATTGGAAGCAAGAAAGTGATAATGTCAGGAAGCGGTGTTTTGGAGATGGTGGGAATAGGGGTGATCACAGTCTCTGCTCTGCTCTTTACCGAATTACTCAGATTTAAAAAGATGAGGAATTCTCTGGTAATCCAGTGGTTAGGATTCCGTGCGTTCCCTGCTGAGGGTGTGGGTTCATTCTCTGGTCAGGGTACAGGGAGCCCATAAGCTCAGTAGCATGACAAAAAAAAAAAAAAAAGAATAATCAAACAAAAATCGTGTGCAATTAACTTGATAGACCACTAGCTTGATATCATGGTATTGAACATCCTAACTTCTGAGATCTTGAGAAGATCACCAAAAAATGTTTTCTGCATGAAGATAAGTTGTGGCTGTTCTAATAACTTGCCGGTATGACTCTGTTCCCAGAGCTGACCGCCTGTGTCTCCCAGAGACACTTGGGTTAACACGCCCACTGCTGTTCTGTGTGCAGACTCTCCTCCCCACCATCCATGCACCACAAGGGAGCCTCCACAGTGGATCTGATGTAGTGGATGCTGGCCAGGAAGCCCTGCCTATGCTGGGACCATCTTCCTTGAGTACTAGAAAGTGAAATTATGAAATCCTTCTTCTTCTCCACGAAAGATACCAGTGGGTTTATTACACAGAGGTGTTGCTGTCACTTTTTTCTCATCCCCTCCCTTGGGTGGCAGTAATCTGGGGCTAAAGAGAAAGAAAATACCCCCAACTACTGAAAGGGAGCAGACAACATCTAATCAGAAAGACAGAGAGCCATTTAGTGAGGATTACTCACTGTGCTTGTCACTTTTTGAGCACATTCTTAACTTTATGAGGAAGGGGTTATGTGACTTTATCCCATCAGGGCTTCTCTTTTCCAGAACCTATGAGTTTTCTTTTCACCTGAGAATTTTGATTTATTGGATGTTTTGAAAAATATAAGGTTACTTCTCATTAGAGTGACCACCACTATGACTAACGTAAAATGGAAATCATCACCTAGCTTCTTGTATATAGACAACTACAAGGCCTCTTACTCTTTTTTTTTTCACTTTTAACTCATTATTTTATCAAGTAAAGGGAATTTTATGTTTTTGTATCCGTTGATACAGTAAGGGAAAGTTTTTGGATATTTCATGATGCTTTATAAAAATATTAAAACCCTTTTTCCTGAAATTTAATATTTTCCGTTTTGAAATAGTATTTAAAACCATGGATATGACTAACCTAATGAGTGAGATTTGACTAGAATTTTTTGCATATGTTGTAAAAATTCATACTTTTTATGAAAGTCAGTGGATTTTGATAAATTACAATACAAGGACCATGTCCCTAGGAAGATACATTATAAGACGCCACGTTCCTAAGTTTTGAAATGCAAATGTCGTTACTAAGGACAATCCTATTCCCCAAGAACCTATGCTTTTTGCCACATGCTCCTCCTTCTCTACTGTCAAGGTCCTCATCTTGCTACATGACTTTGTTTTTTTTTAATTTCTTTCAACCTCTTTTCTGTGGATTTTTTTTTTTTTAAGAGACTGTGGAAGAGTAGCTTCAGATCATTTCCCATCCAGTGGTCTGAGCACTGATGTCTCTGGTAGGGAGCCGCTGGGCAGGCATAGACGATATCTGTGTGCCTCTAGACCACAAGATATTAAGAAGAGGTCGCAAGAATACACAGAAAAACTGTACAAAAAGATGTTCACGATGCAGATAATCACAATGGTGTGATCACTCTCCTAGAACCAGACATTCTGGAATATGAATTCAAGTGGGCCTTACGAAGCATTACTAGGAACAAAGCTAGTGGAGGTGCTGGAATTCCAGTAGAGCTATTTTGAAATCCTGAAAGATGATGCTATGAACGTGCTGAACTCAATATGCCAACAAATCAGGAGAACTCCGCAGTGGCCACAGGATTGGAAAAGTTCAGTTTTCATTCCAATCCCAAAGAAAGGCAGTTGCAAAGAATGCTCAAACTACCGCACAATTGCACTCATCTCCCACACGAGTAAATTAATGCTCAAAATTATCCAAGCCATGCTCCAGCAATATGTGAACCATGAACTTCCAGATGTTCAAGCTGGTTTTACAAAAGGCAGAGGAATAGCATAGTCGAAGCTATGGTTTTTCCAGTAGTCATGTATGGATGTCAGAGCTGGAGTAGTAAGAAAGTTGAGAACCAAAAGAATTCATGCTGTGAAACTGTGGTATTGGAGAAGACTCTCGAGAATCCCTTGGACTGCAAGGAGATTCAACCAGTTCACCCTAAAAGACATCAGTCCTGAATATTCATTGGAAGGACTGATGCTGAGCTGAAACTCCAATAGTTTGGCCATCTGACATGAAGGACTGACTGATTCGAAAGACCCTGATGCTGGGAAAGATCAAAGGTGGGAGGAGAAGGGGACAACAGAAGACGAGTTGGTTGGATGGCATCACCAATTCAATGGACACGAGTTTGAGTAAACTGCGGGGTGTTGATGATGGACAGGGAGGCCTGACTTGAAGCAGTCCATTGGCTCGCAAAGAAATGGACACAACTACGCCACTGAACAGACTGACTGAACTCAAAATCAAAGAAAGGGATTCTAGGAAATGTAGAACTAGCCTAGACAAATTAACACAGCAGAGCACAGACCACTTGACTTACTAAACCCTTCCGCTTTACTTAGTAGGATGAATTGAGCTTTGAAAAGCTGACCTGACTGATAAAGAGACTGTGGACAAGTCTGCAGGGAGGAGACTTTTTAGTCAATGCTTTAATTGTCCATCTTACAAATCTGCACTAGAAACAGTCAGAATCTCATTTTTGCCACCTCCTTTGCAGTCAGAATGTAACCATGTGATATAGGCTCAATCAATTAGATGCACCTAGATGGTACCCAGGCTCAGCCAATCAAATACATCCAGATGGCACCTAAGACTCAATTACTACAGCCACATGGAATGCAGGCTTAACCAATGGATACACCTACAGGTGAAAGCAATGCAAGTGGATTCTGATGCATGGAATTCAATCTAGCAGAGGTGCAAGAGACATAAGCCATCTCACTAGTGACAGCCGCTGTGTCCGAAGCCAGTGGTAGTGACAGTTCAGTTCAGTTCAGTCACTCAGTCGAGTCCGACTCTCTGCGACCCCATGAACTGCAGCATGCCAGGCCTCCCTGTCCAACACCAACTCCCAAAGTCCACCCAAACCCATGTCCATTGAGTTGACGATGCCAACCCACCTTCTTATCCTCTGCCATGCCCTTCTTCTCCTGCCCTCAATCTTTCCCAACGTCAGGGTCTTTTCCAATGAGTGACAGAAGATCCTGCAATTAATTTCTACATTGTCATGGCTGCCTCTCCAGCCTTCCCTCCCAGAAATCTGTGTCACTTAATATTCTTAATAAGTTTCTTTCCTGCTCAAAGTTACCTGTAATGGATTTTATTCTTTTCAAGTAGAAAGCTGACACCCCTCTAACTTCATTTAACCATCAAGCCTCTTTGCAAAACTAGACTAAGTAAGGAACAATGTCCAACCCCATGGGCAGTGGAGTCAGGGAGAGGCATTTTGTCAAATTATTATAGTGCCACAGACTCTGGGCCAGTGTCCCTCTGAGGGGGTCACTGACCTGGGTTGTGAGTCGGGTAGACCCATTTGAATCCAGGCTGTGCTGACTGACCTGTTGTGTGACATGGAGCATATCACTTTCCTCATCTTGACAGTGGACTATGATTAGTACTTGCCTCCTCGGGTTGTCATGGAGACCAAAAGATTCCTGTACGGAGCAATCTCTCAACCACACAGCTCAGCACGTGGGATACACCCACACCAGTGATGCTAGAAGGAATGAGAGTCACCTTTCTTTTGCTGGATTAAAAAAAAAATCAGTAATAATAGAGGTGGTGTCCTCATGTAGTCCAAGATGAAGATGGTCTGTGAACACTGCAGTTTAGAAAACAGTTACATGTTTTTCGTTTTGAATTTTTTAGTTTTCTTTCTTTTTTTAATTTATTTATTTTAATTGGAGGCTAATTAGTCTACAATATTGTAGTGGTTTTGCCACACATTGACATGAATCAGCCACGGTTGTGCATGTGTTTCCCATCCTGAACCCCTCACCCATCCAATCCTATCCCTCAGGGTCACCCCAGTGCCACAGCCCTGAACACTCTATCTCATGCATCGGACTTGGACTGGAGGTCTGTTTCATATATGGAAATATACATGTTTCAACACTATTCTCCGAATCCACCCCACACTTGCCTTCTCTCACAGAGTCCAAAACACTGTTCTATACATCTGTATCTCTTTTCCTGTCTTGCATATAGGGTTATCATTACCATCTTTCTGAAGCCCATATATATATATATACATATGGCATAGGTATGTGTGTGTGTGTGTGTGTGTGTGTGTGTGTGTGTGTGTGTGTTATTGGTGCTTTTCTTTCTGGCTTACTTCACTCTGTATAATAGGGTCCAGTTTCATCCACCTCGTTAACACTGATTCAAATGCATTCTTTTGGATATATGAGTAATATTCCATTGTCTATATATACCACAGCTTTCTTATCCATTCTTCTGCTGATGGACATCTGGGTTGCTTCCGTGTCCTGGCTATTATAAACAGTGCTGCGATGAACATTGGGGCACATGTGTCTCTTTCAGTTCTGGTTCCCTTGGGGCTTACGTCCAGGAGTAGGACTGCTGTTACATATGGCTGTTCCATTTCCAGTTTTTTTTTAAGGAATCTCCACACTGTTCTCCATAGTAGCTCTGCTAGTTTGTATTCCCAACAACAGTGTAAGAGGGTTCCCTTTTCTCCACACCCTCTCCACGATTTATTGTTTGTAGACGTTTGGATAGCAGCCTTTCTGCCTGGTGTGAGATGGTACCTCATTATGGTTTTGATTTGCATTTGCCTGATAATGAGTGATTTGAGCATCTTTTCATGTGTTTGTTAGCCATCTGTATGTCTTCTTTGGAGAAATGTCTGTTTAGTTCTTTAGCCCAATTTTTGAATGGCTCGCTTATTTTTCTGGAATTGATCTGCAGGCATTGCTTGTATAGTTTTGAGATTTATTCATTGTCAGTTGCTTTGTTTGCTATTATTTTCGCCCATTGTGAAAGCCATCTTTTTCCCTTGCTTAGAGTTTCCTTCTTTGGGCAAAAGCTTTTAAGTTTAATGAGGTCCCATTTGTGTATTTTTGCTTCTATTTCCATTACTCTGGGATATGTGTCATAGAGGATCCTGCTGTGATTTCTGTCAGAAAGTATTTTGCCTGTGTTTTCCTCTAGGAGTTTTATAGTTTGTGGTCTTACGTTTAGATCTTTAATCTATTTTGAATTTATTTTTGAGTACGGTGTTAGAAAGTGTTCTAGTTTCATTCTTTAACAAGTGGTTGACCAGTTTTCCCGGCATGCTTGTTAAAGGGATTGTCTTGTCTTCATTGGACATTCTTGCCTCCTCTGTCAAAGATAAAGTATCCATAGGTGCGTGGATTTATCTCTGGGCTTGCTATTTTGATTCATTTATCTATATATCTTTTTTGTGTGTGTGCCAGGACCACGCTGTCTCGATGACTGTAGCTTTGTAGTATAGCCTGAAATCAGGCAGGGCATTTCCTCCAGGTCCATTCTTCTTTCTCAAGATTGCTTTGACTATTAGAGGTTTTTTGTAATTCCATACAAATTGTGAAAGTATTTCTTCTAGTTCCCTGAAAAATACCGTCGGTAGCTTGATAGGGATTGCATTGAATCTATAGTTTGCTTTGGGTAGTATACCTATTTTCAGTATATTGATTCTTTCAATGGATGTACATGGTCTATTTCTCCATCTCTTTGTGTCCTGTTTGATTTCTTTCACCAGTGTTTTCTAGTTTTCTATATGTAGGACTTTTCTTTCTCTAGGTAAATATAGTCCTCACTATTTTATTCTTTTCGGTGCAATGGTGAATGGAATTGTTTCTTTAATATTTCTTTCAGTTTTCTCCTTGTTAGTGTACAGGAATGCAAGGGATTTCTGCGTGTTCATTTTGTATCCTGCAACTTTACTATATTCGTTGATTAGCTCTAGTAATTTTCTGGTGGAGTGTTCCGGGTTTTCTATGTAGAGGATCATGGCATCTGCAAACGGTGAGAGTTTTACTTTTTCTTTTCCAATCCGGATTCCTTGTATTTGTTTTTCTGCTCTGATCCCTCTTGGCCAAAACTTCCAAAACTATGTTGAATAGTAGTGGTGAGAGTGCACATCCTTATCTTGATCCTGACTTTTGGGGCAATGCTTTCAATTTTTCATCATTGAGGATAATGTTTGCTGTGGGTTTGCCATATATAGCTTTAATTATGTTTAGGTATGTTCTTTCTATGCCTGCTTTCTGGAGTGTTTTGATGATAAATGGATGTTGAATTTCGTTCAAGACTTTCTCTGCAGCTATTGTGATAACCATATTTTTTTTTATCTTTCAATTTGCTAATGTGGTGTATTATGTTGATTGATTTGTAGATATTGAAGAACCCTTGTATCCCTGGGATAAAGCCCACTTGGTCATGATATATGATCGTTTTAATATGCTGTTGGATTCTGCTTGCTAGAATTTTGTTAAGGATTTTGCGTCTATGTTCATCAGTGATATTGGCCTGTAGTTATCTCTTTTTTTGTGGCATCTTTGTCTGGCGTTGGTAGTAGGGTAATGGTGGCTTCATAGAATGAGTTTGGAAGTCTGCATTCCTCTGCAACTGGAAGAGTTTGAGTACTATAGATATTAGCTCTTCTCTCAATTTTTGGTATAATCCAGCTGTGAAGCCGTCTGGTCCTGGGCTTCTGTTTGCTGGAAGATTACTGATTACACTTTCCATTTCCGTGCTTGTGGTGGGTCTGTAAAGATTTTCTGTTTCTTTCTGACTCCGTTTTCGAAAGTTGTACTTTTCTAAGAATTTGTCCACTTCTTCCAAGTTGTCCATTTTATTGGCATATAATTACTGATAGTAGTCTCTTATAATCATTTGTATTTCTGTGTTGTCTGTTGTGGTCTCTCCATTTTCATTTTTAATTTGTTGATTAGATTCTTCTCCCTTTGCCTCTTGATGAGTCCGGCTAATGGTTTGTCAATTTTATTTATCTTCTCAAAGAATCAGCTTTTAGCTTTGTTGATTTTTGCTCTAGTCTTTTTTGTTTCTTTTACATTTATTTGTGCCCTATTTTATGATTTCTTTGCTTCTATTAACCCTGGGGTTCTTCATTTCTTACTTTTCTAGTTGCTTTAGGCAGAGGGTTAGGTTATTTGTTTAACTTTTTTCTTGTTTCTTGAGGTAAGGCTGTTTTGCTCTGAACCTTCGCCTTAGCAGTGATTTTACAATGCCGCATAGGTTTTGGCTTGTTGTGTTTTCATTTTCAATTGCTTCCATGCATGTTTTGATGTCTTTTTGATTTCCTCTGTGATTTGTTGGTTATTTACCAGCGTGACATTCAGCCTCCATATGTTTGAATTTTTAACAGTTTTTCTCCTGCAGTTGACATCTAGTCTTACTGCATTGTGATCAGAAAATATGCCTGGAATGATTTCAAGGTTTTTTGAATTTATCAAGGCTGGACTTATGGCCAAGGATGTGATCTCTTCTGGAGAAGTTTCCATGTGTACTTGAGAAAAAATGTGAAATTCATTGTTCGGTGTAAAATTAGTATAGATATCAATTATGTTTCTCTGTTCTAATGTATCATTTAAAGTTTGTGTTTCCTTGTTGATTTTCTGTTTACTTGATCCATCCATAGGTGTGAGTGTGGTATTAAAATCTTCCACTATTATTGTGTGATTGTTAATCTTCCCTTTCATGCTTGTTAGCATTTTCCTTACATATTGCTGTTCTCTTATGTTGGGTGTTTATGTATTTTTAATCATTACATTTTCTTCTCGGTTTGATGTTTTGATCATTATATAGTGTATTTCTTTGTCTCTTCCACAGGCTTTATTTTAAAGTGCATTTTATATGATATGAGTATTGCTACCCCTGCTTTCTTCTGTTTTTTTTCCCCCCAACCTTTCACTTTCAGTCTGTATGTGTCCCATGTTTTGAGGTGGGCCTTTTGTAGACAACATAAGTAGCGGTCTTGTTTTTGTATCCATGCAGCTAGACTCTGTCTTTTGATTGCGGCATTCAACCCATTTACATGTAAGGTAATTATTGACAGGTATGATCCTGTTGCCATTTGCTTTACTATTTTCGGTTCAGGTTTATGCAGCCATTCTGTTTTTCCTGCCTAGAGAAGATCTTTAGTATTTGTTGAAGAGCTAGTTTGGTGGTGCTGAATTCTCTCCGCTTTTACTTGTCTGTAAAGCTTTTGATTTCTCCTTCATATTTGAATGTGATCCTTGCAGGGTACAGTAATCTGGGTTGAAAGTTTTTCTCTTTCATCACTGGAAGCATGTCCTGCAATTCCCTTCTGGCCTGAAGAGTTTCTGTTGAAAGATCAGCTGTTATTCTTATGAGAATCCCTTTGTGTGTAATGTGTTGTTTTTCCCTGGCTGCTTTTAATATTTGTTCTTTGTGTTTGATCTTTGTTAATTTGATTAATATGTGTCTTGGGGTGTTTCACTTTATGTTTATCCAGCCTGGGACTTTCTGGGTTTCTTGCATGTGGGTGACTATTTCCTTTCCCTTTTTAGGGAATTTTTCAACTATTATCTTCTCAAGTATTTTCTCATGGCATTTCTTTTTCTCTTCTCCTTCTGGGACTCCTCTGATTCAAATGTTGGGGCCTTTAACATTGTCCCAGAGGTTTCTGAGGTTGTTCTCTATTCTTTTAATTCTTTTTTTTTCTATTTTCCTCTCTGCTTCATTTATTTCTACCATTCAATTCTACCTCAGTTATCCTATCTTCTGCCTCTGTTATTCTACTTTTCTTTCCCTCCAGAGAGTTTTTGATCTCATATATTCCATTATCCATTATTGATTGGCTCTTTTTTTTTTCCCATCTAGGTCCCTGTTCAATGATTCACCATCATCTCAATCCTTGTCTGCAGGCTATTTATCTGTAACTCCATTTTGTCTTCCAGATCTTGGATCTTTTTTAACCTCCTTATTCTGAATTCTTTTTCCGGAAGACTCTCTATCTCCTCCTCTTTTGCTTGGTTTGGTGCACATTTATCATGTTCCTTTCCTGCTGATTTACATGTTTAAACCCCAACCTTGACTAACACACTTAAAAAATGATGAAAAGGACAAATTTTGTTACATCTCATTTACCATATTTAAAAAAAATGTGAAATACCCAAAGCAATTATACACTTTAAATGCTATCTCAATAAATCCGTTTTAAAATGTCAACCAACCTGGCTTCCCAGTTCCTTCTGATCATAATTCAGCCCCCATACCCCTTGATTTCTTTTCATTCTCTGATCTCATCAGCTCCATCTCCAATGCTGAATCCCTCATTCTGGCCCCCTCAACTTTCTCCTATTCTGAGAAGATCCAGAAGCCCCCTCAGGTTTTTTTAGTTGCTCTCCCTTCTACCTTGGGTGTTCTTCCAATAAAGGTACAGGCTCTGAGATCTAGCTGCCCAGCAGAATCACCTGAAGAACTTATGAATGCCCCAACCCCACCTGAGAGAGTCAGATATCGTTACTTGGGGAAAGAGGGTGGCACCTGAACATTTATTGTTGTTTTAATACTTGCCAGGCACTTCTAACATTCAGCCGGCACTACTAAATCACTGCTGAAGACATCGTGCTCAGTTCCCACATAAAGGTTTCAGTTCAAAGGCCAGTTCTACAAGAGGCCATCCCCAATCACACCAACTACTTCCCTTCCATATGCTACATATTTGATTCTGTCCCACCTAAGATTCTATCATATACAGATCTGCTTCCCAGTGAGAATGTCAGATGGATGAAGGCAGAGCCTGTGTCCTCAGTGCTTGGTTCCCCACAGATGCTCAGCACACAACTGTTTCATGAATGACCCTCCACCGGTGCCCTCCTGGGTCTAGCTTCCGCTCTAAGGGCTGCAGTTCTCCATGACGACCATTAGGTGGCGATAGTGCCTGGCTGCATTAAAGGTCATCTCTAGACCCACCAATGGAGAAGACAATGGCAACCCAATCCAGTGCTCTTGTCTGGAAGATCCCATGGATGGAGGAGCCTGGTAGGCTGCAGTCCATGGAGTCGTGAAGAGTCAGACACGACTGGGCAACTTCATGTTCACTTTTCGCTTTCATGCATTGGAGAAGGAAATGGCAACCCACGTCAGTGTTCTTGTCTGGAGATTTCCAGGGACAGGGGAGCCTGGTGGGCTGCCATCGATGGGGTCCCACAGACTCAGGCACAGCTGAAGGGACTTAGCAGCAGCAGGAGACCTACCAGGCCAACTGTGCAGGTCGGGGCAGTGGTAGAAGGGGGTAGGTGGTGGGGCCCATCCTGCCCTGTGCTTAGCCATTGCTCAGAGAAAGGAGAAAGGACCACGGCAGACAGTTGGTGGCCTCCCTCTCCTCCTCATTTCTAGACTCTGAGCCACTGAGCCCTGAAAACAGCCCACTCAGACTAAAGTAAGAGGCAGAAGGTCCTGCTTCCCTGTCTGGAACCTCCAAGTCCTGGCCAGTCCCCGAGCCCCGGATGTAACCTCCTGAGATGAATTCCATAGGTCCCTCACCTAGCTGATGACTTGCACACAAGGCTGGTCTGCTGGCCATGGCTGGTATCAGCAGACAACCTGAATATCCATCAACTGGGAGTTGTGACACACACTGCCACCTTCCACGTGGCAGGCTCCCATACCCCGAGAGAAGAATAAGGAAGCTCTTGTAAGGTCTTCTCTAAACCAGTTCCATTCCATTCCTTTCACAACACCAGCCAGGGATGGCTTGAGGGGCCAAACATGCCCTGCTTTTGTCTAGCCATGGAGCTGAGGAGTGTTCCCATGTTTAAATGATGGGAAAAAAAATACTTATGTGACCCATGAAGATGAAATGACCAGGATGTGCCTGGGCAGAGTCAAGGTCACACGTTGCCCGCAGAGCTCCTTGTAGCTCAGGTTGCCATCTTGGCTACTGAAAGGCAAATTCATTCCCTGCCAGTGTTCTTCTGAGACTGACCCCAGATTTCCCTTCTGTCTCCATCTCTGTCAGTAAATTCTCTAGAACTGAACTTCCCAGGAAAGCTGCAAGTGGGGACATTTATTTATAATGTGGAGAGAAACCTTCCTGACCTCATGTGACCCCGTCTCCGTCTTTGGCCCAAACCTGATACATCCATCCTGACCAAATGGAAAACTGTCAGTTCGAGGAAGAGCAAGGCATATTTTTTCCAAAACAGCTTCATTTAAAAAAGGTGAAGATTCTGAAAAAATTAGGGGGTGGGGAGAACCCATAAGAACATACCTCGTGAATCTACTGGTTCAGTCACAAAGAAACACCCTCATCAGAGAAGATATTTAAGTTTCATACAAATGTTATACAAAGAAATTGTGAAAAAAATACTTCCGTATGCGAAAAGCAATTATGCTTCACAAATAAGGCTAGGTTTTTGTTTCTTTTGACAACTGCAATTGACAAATGTTCTTTCTTGTTTTCCTCTAGTACCCTCTTTTTTATTTCTTTTTATTATGAGTAACTAGCTGGAAACTATACAGTTCACATCCTCTTATCAATAATGAAGAGAAAGGAAGCAAGATTAAAGTGTACAACAAAATGTACTGAAATGAAACCGTACAATTAATTTTTATCCTATACATACATCACCTTTTTGCTTTGTTCAATGCTTCTTGAACATACATACAAAATGGTACTATAGCATACAGAGTATAACGGCAGAGTGGTGTCCTGTTTCCCCTCAAACTGCTTTTGTTTCATATTGACATATAAACCTAAAATTCCATCGTATAAATATTACCTACATGCTTCATCTCAGGCTTAAATGTCCTCCGAGTGTGTCTCGCCTTTGACTTTTCACTTCTATGAAGCATGGCCATCTCTTACCAAGAAGGTGTGAGTGTCTTTAAAGGAACCACAAAGCAAAGAAAATCTCTGTTTTGGAGCTTCGGACTTGAATGCTTTCTACGGTCTTCTCTTCTGCAAACTGCGGTGAGCGGGGTTGTTTCTAGTTAATCATCTGTAAACAAAGATATGGGTTTTTCCTTTTTTTCTTTTGTCCCTTTTATTGGAGTAGAGTCATCATGGAAATCACATCAGATTAATGAGCACATCTATGTGCTCGTCTGGTCCAGAGAGCTTCCCTTTTAAAACATGGTAACATAGCACTTGAAATGGGCCAGTGGGTGCATGTGATGTGTCCATAGCAGCACTAAACTCCGTGCTGGAAATTCCTGATCCCAATGTGCTGTGTACAGGCATAAAATGGAAACAGCTCACAGGGTGTCTCAGAGAAGGAGCTGTGCACCGTAAAGCAACCCCTGTCCCCTCTCTGTACCCCTGTGACAGACTGGCTGGGTGACCATCCTTTCTCCAGCATCCAAACAGTCTTTTTGTTGTTGTGTGTGTCTTTTGTTTTGTTTTGTTTTGCTTTTCTCTTTCTCTCTCTCTCTCTCTCTCTCTCTTTTAAAGAAGTTAAAGTTAGTACAAGTGTGAAAAGGGGAAGGTACTCTAGGCTTGATGACAGTCACAAATTGTATATTATTTACATCTAAAGCAAAGATTTCATGTGGGTGGAACATTCCACAGTGAAGGGTAATGCCAGACATGATATAATGTGCCCTGCCCTCCATGCCAGTTGCAGAGGCCAAGTCAGAGGGTGGCAGTCCTCCTGTCTCATGTTTCTTTGCCATTTCTGGTTTCCCTGGTGTCTGGATTTTTTCCCTCTATGGAGTGGGTGGTGTGTGTCCTAGCATGTCCCTAGGCACAGAAGGTGTCCAGGTGGGACTCTTTCAGGATGAGGCTCCTTGAACTGGTACGAGTGTTCTGCTCAGAGCGGGCTGAGCCTCGCTTCTCCTCACTGCCGCTCCAGCAAGGGGATTTACAGCTCTGGGAATGGTCTTGGAGGGGGAAAGCCAAGGGGAAAGGGAGATTTAGCTTTCCTGCCCATCCCTGGCCATTCCTGCCCACCCCCTTCTACTTGATCTGCACCTGCTTCCCCAGGAAGCCACCTTCCCCTCCCAACTCTCCAACACACAGGGGGGAAATCCTGCCACTGTTTACTGATCTGGATTTTTGGGTCTTTAAGGATTTAACAAGAGCTGGTTGGAAAAACAGAAGGGCTTTGTGCTCAGAAAAAATAAAGATGAGGGGGGAAATGTACTAACGTATCGAGAAAGGGGTTTCTTATGCAGTAATTGGGACCAGACACTCTTACTGCATGTGTAGACACAAAGAACCCCAAGCTCTTGTTATATTTAACCTTGGGCACCAAGAAAGGCACTGAGATTTGGTGTTCAGTCTACTTAATCCTGTTAACGGAGTTTCTTTCATCACTGTATACACAACTTGAAAGCAGACTTATACCTCAACCAGCCAAAGGAAAAAGAGTGAAGACCAGAATGGTTAAGCCCACCTGGGCTTAACGGTTAACCCCAACTGGCTCCGAGTATGGACAAGCTAATGGGTCAACAGAGGATGAAAGAACCACAGTAAGGGCTAAGGGAGTTTCAAGGACACGTGCACCATAAGGAGCTACATCGTGGATGAGTAAGACATGAGGACACTGAAGGAAGAGCCAAATGAGGTGTCTGTCCAGCGGGGAGACACCCAGCCTGCAGGCTCAGTGGGATGGCCCACTCTGAGAGACCCACCAGCACATCACTGAGATCTCATCATATATTAGATCGTTTACCAAGTTCAGACAGATTGGGACAAAACTTTTTTTTTTTTTTAACTTCTTGAGGTGGGATGATAATATATGAACACAAGAGGTCGACTATCAAGCTTAGAGACAGAATCAGAGTGGGGGAGCAAGGGACCAGATCATCACCTAGAAGGGTAAGTACTCTTATCATCGCCTAGTGATAGGCAGAATGTGTGTGGTTCTGAGCTCTGGTTTGAGAAGAGAAGCAGCAAAGACAGTGATAAGGATCTCCCAAGTCACATATTCACTCAGGAGAGAACACATTCTCGTCACTTGTATCTATGACCCAAAGGGAGCGCTATTGTGGTGGGCAGAGCTGGGTTCCAGGGTGGAGCTATCTTAGGGTTCTTGAGTCCAAATCCACCCCTTCTTAGACATTCTTCCCTACTCGTGACACCTACATTGTTAGTCCTCTGGAAAGTCGGTGATTGAGCTGGTCATCACGACACGGAAACTCTGACAACAATGTACTCAAGTCACATCGAATCTCCCCAGCTCTGCTGAAGGCAGAGAACAGCTAGGCAGCGGGGCTAGGCTTACTTAGCACAGGAGCCACATCCCAGAGCCAGGCCACCTGAGTAAGTGCAGAGCCTGACCTCTCCCATGGACAGGACAGGGCACGCTGGCTGATTCAGCCAATCACTGCAGAGGAAATGGGTGTTACTTCAGCACTCACCATGAAAATAGCAAGGATGAAGCCCCTTCAAGAAGCCAGATCGGGAATTCCCTGGCAGTTCGGTGGTTAGGACCTCGTGCTTTCACTGCCAAGGGTACAGGTTCAATCTCTGCTTGGGGAACTAAGATCTCATGAGCTGGTTAGCATGGTCAAAAAATAAATAAATAAATAAATAAAATAAAAGCAGGAGAGAGAGAGAGAAGCCAGGCCATCCATCCTCTCTCTCTCATATCCTCCTGCTGTTTCCAATGGCCATCAGGAGCACAGTGAGGAAGAAACCAGGCAAAGCCGAGACCCATCACTCAGAAACATACATGCTCACAAAGAAAACACACACACACACACACATTCACTCAGGAGACGAGCACACTGCCTGCTGGGAAAAGATCCCCGTTGGCTGTCATGAAGTTGGTTCATACTTCCACTTCTGCACTGGGTAGTTTGTGTGAGGCTGGTGCTCTGTGATGTTTGGGGGCAGAGGCAGGTGGTTTGTCACACCTGTTGCTAACTGAAGATACAGCAAGGCAACGTCAGAGACTGGCAGAGAGCTAGAGTCTGGAAGAGAGCTCAAGTCCGTACAAACCCACCAGCTCTCTATCCTGCTGTCCAACAGGCTACTGATCTTAGAACTGGAGAGCTTCTGAGTCAGTGTTGCCATTTTCCAAATTGAGGCAGTCATAGAAGACTAAGGCTTTTACAAATGTATATTAAACCATGAACTAAGATCACTGGACGCTGAACGAGATTACAGGTGGAAATAAGGCATACCATGATGTAAAAGCCATAAATTCCCAGAAGTTTGAAAGCAAATTTCCTTCAGAACCACTCTGCCAAGAGCTTAGTTCATCCAGGGAAACTGTAGGCGCTGGGTCCACCACACTTAGGTGGCAAGGCTCCATCAAAGGAACCTAGATTATTTAGGCTAAGTATAATCATGAATCTACTGCCAAGGCTGATGAGAGATCAGGAAAGAGAGTGTGATGGAGGTACATGGAGTGACAAGGGATGAGGAAGGAGCCACAGGTGAGATTTTACTGGACCATACCTCAGCCATGATGGTAGGACTCAGACACATACTTATTTGAAATGGAAGAGCCCAAAATGTGCGCCATGAAGTGTCTCAAGAAAACAACCCTTATGGCAAAGAATTTGGCAGGGAAATGGTTGAAGATATGCGAGTGGTGAGCGGGGAGAAAAAACCCCCAGGGAAAAGTAAGGCTATACAGAGATGGAAATGTAATCACAGTGCACTAGTTGACTCTGAGACCAACAGCACGACCATAATGATGGACACACAGATGGTCATCTGGCAACGTTTATGACTCAGCCAACAGCCGGAACTGAGGTGGACCATCTGCAGTTATAGAATAGAATGCACAAGATCTCTCCACCTTGGTGATGGGAACTCAGAGCAGGAAAATGGAAAAGTCTGAAAATGACAGTGGAGGAGAGGTGAGGGAATAAATGTGCACCAAGAGAGGGGTCCAGGGACAGTTTCCTCCAGCTGGGAGAACAAGGACTAAGGAATAAGTGTTGTACTGGAGCAAGGAAGCCTACAGAGCACGTCAAACAGTGACAGAGTGGTCTTGGAGAGAGGGGAGAAGAGAGGTGATAAGTGACCCCAATTCTCATCTTCAAAAGTCACAAGTCAACACACAACGTCTAGATAAAGTCAAGAAACAGCAATATGAGGAAATAAGTTATCTATAAATAAGTACAGGATGCAAAAAATAGCCATGAAGACTGGGGCAAGGAATTGTTTTTCCCTATGTGATTTTACTTTCTCTGACTACACACATCCCGTCGTATCAGGGATGGTACAGGGGATTCATCCCACGACCCACCATGGACACCAGATTGCATGGAAACTTAATCTCATGGCCAGCCCTCCATAGCCACATCCACAGATTCAACCAGCTACAGATTGTGTAGAAATTCATTCATTACAGGAACGTAATTCCGCTCAGATTTGGACTGCATAATCCAAACCCATGTTGTTCAAGGGTCAACTCGATATGCATGCATCACTTTAAAATCTTAAGATGAAGAGACAAGTGAACAGGAGAGTGGTATGGACACCCAAAGGAAGTTCCTAACTCCTGTTTAACCTTTCTTTCTCTCAACTAGACCCTCATCTTAACCAGCCTGGTTCCAGAGGTTGATAAAGAGCACAGGAACCTCCATGTTTGTAACGCTCAGCTTTCCTCCAGCTTCCACCTACACTATCAGCAAGCAGTGAGCACATACAGAAGTCGTCAGGCATATGAGGAATGAGAAAATGAGCTGGTCTGTCTGCTTTGACACAAGCCTTCAGCCAGAAGGCTGCGGAGTGGAAAAAAAGGGGGAAATGAACAGGCGTGAGCTCACAGTCCTGATCAGGCATCCAGGAACCTCCAGCTAAGCTCACACTCTAGAATAATCCTGAAACACTCCCTAATAAATGCTGACAATTGAGGCTCCTTCCCTCTGTCCCCTCTAGTCATCAGGCTCCCTGAGATGTTCTTCTCCTACTCCAGCCTCTGCACCAACTCACCAGCATCTCTAGACCCTTACCTCTTCTCTCCACCCTCCCTTTTCATCCCCTCACACACTAGGGTGCTTCAGGTCGGGTGGTCAACCAATGATGGTCCACAGCAAAATCCAGCCCAATGCCTGCTTTCCCAAGTGCAAGTTCACTGCAGCACAGGAACGTCTCTTTATGTGCCATCTCTGGCTGCTTTCATCTGACAACAGCAGTTCTGATAAAAACTGGTGGTCCACCAACCCCTAGGCCAGGAAACACCTCATTCACCTCACAACTGCCAGATGCTGTATCTCCCAACCACGTTTGTACATGCAAGCCTCCTTGTCACACCAGATTCTGTACCCCACAGCATCACAAATCCTCCTCTTCCCATGTGGATGACACCACTGTGCTGCTCCAAATCCCCAACAGGGCTCCCTGCCTGCAGCAGTGTTTTCCCAACTTGAACCCTTCCACCGACCAACCACCTCCACGGCTTTGACACATCCAAAGTCCCCCTACTTATGGCTCAGCTAATGTTTCTAAACTCACTTTCCACTTAAGTCAAACAAAAACTCTTCTATCAACACCAAAAGCAGGAAATCAGAATACCTGCCCTACACAGACGGCAACTCTACAAATCAACATAACGAAAACCCAACTGTAGCAGAAAACTCGAGGTGGGTGCTGTGCTGCTGTTGAAGTCTCAAGTCTCCTCTGCCATTGTTAAAAAAGAGAAGCTAGAAGAAGGGATGAGGAAGACACCTCAGCTCCAAACTCAACGTGTCCTCCAGATGCAGTCACAAGACCCGAGTGAGAGTGAGAAGGAAATTGACAGGCGGTTCAGTCATACTTCCATGCCTATTCATCTTCATATTCCCCTGAAAATCAGCTCATGCCACTCTCTCATCATGTCTCCTGGATCTAAACCCCGCTTCCAGTGCCACTGGGAAACCTCCAGCCACTCTAACAAGATACATCATTTCTTTCTCTAAGTACTCAATATGCAGAAACTAACTAACAAACAAAAGTTTGGTTTTCAGCTGAAGACAATGATCTAGGAGAGAGAAAGACCCTGGAGCTGAAGGACCCTGAAAGAAGCAGAACTGTTCTCACTGAGGATGAACCATTTTAGAATGCCCTAAAACTTACTTGAGAGGTTGCAGGGGAAAGCCTAAAGAACACAGCTCAAACTCCACAGAAGAGAACTAGAAAAGTTAGTGCCAGATAATCTACCCAAAACAGCCTGCCAGGTTATTCCTCGATAAGAAATATTTCTACAGAAAGATCACTTCCGTAGAAATGCTTTTCTCCTCTGAAGGACTCCACGGAATGTGGATGCTGGGACCTCAGGGACAGGTTCACACAGTTTAATTTACTATGGTCATTTCTGAGGGCAGAAGAACTGTCCAAACCAAATGTATCTTCTGCCCCACCTCAGTTCAGCAATAGAAACTCTCTCTGTCTTTGATTCAGAACTGAAAAAAACAAAACAAAACACAGCAAAAAAAAAAAAAAAACCTGACACAAATAAGGTAAATTCTCAACTTGGAGAAATGCCTCAAAGCTGCTTGCTAAGCCATCCTTCACCTCTACTGACCAGCCCAGGGTTCCCTCAAAGATCCCTAAGGAACCACAGTTTGCAAACCACTTCCCTGAACCCTTCAGACTCCCCTGGAGGAGACGGCTCCCCTGCCCCTGCGGAACATGAGAGTACATACAACCATCAGGGGGCCATGTACCAGAGTCTAGCTTGGAGCATAAGAGAAAAGAGAGGGTATTTCCTTGGACCCAGAGAGGTCAAGGATCTAGAAACACAGAAAAAGACAGATGGAGCCAAGGCACTGTTTTAAACAGGGCCTCCCCAGTACCCCGCCCCAGGGAAGCCCGGGGATCCATAGGGGTGCTCATCATGGCCCCGACAACACCTTAACGCCCTCTGCCTGGCATGCTCAGGGAGGGAAGGCCAGGCCAGTCAGTGTGGCCTAAGCCCTGTGCCCTTTTCTGCTCCATCTCCCTGGACACAGAACTAGGGAGGCCCCTTGCTCAATGCTAGAGCCTCAGCTTCAAGAACACTGTTTGTCAACTCCCCCCTCTCTGACCTATTCTACTCTCTGGATTTCTATCCTATCCCCAAAGGATGTACAGCCATCCCCCAGTACCCAAGGTGGAATGGTTCCAGGACCCCTCAAGGATACTAAAATCCAAGGACGTGCAAGTTCCTTATATAAAATGGCCTAGAAGGATGAATACAACTGTGCCTTTGTATCCAGCGGTTCCACATTCATGTATTCAACCAAACAGAGGTGGAATTTTGGTTGTTTGCATGTACACATGAGAAATCCATGGATAGAGAAGGCTACCTATATACTAAATCATATTATATCAATTCACTTTTATTCCACAATAACCTCTTCCAAGGCAATGATATCAATAAAGTCAAAGAGGTTTGACTTCTGGGATGAATTGATGTTTTTCCCTGATACACACGAATTAAAATCATAATGACTACAAATGTAAAAAATGACCAATGTGTCCTGTAAAATAACATCTGCATGCAATCAATATGGCACCCCCTGGGAAAATCAGAAATTTGATGTCTGTGTCCAATATGGCAATCACCAGCCACCCATGGCTATTGTATCTACATTCATTATCATTAAATTAACCTGAAATCCAGGTTTTGGTCACACTAGCCCCAGTTCAAGTGTTCATTGTTCAAGTGCCATATGAGGCTGGTCGCAGGTTTTCACAATGGGCAAAGGGGATGTAGAACATTCCCATCATCACAGAAGGTTCTACTAGACAACACTTGTCCTCTACATGCAGCCTAAAGACAGACAACTTCCCACATCATGGGAATCACCATGGTATTGGGAGGGGGCTGCTCTGAGATTCTGTTTGGCCCTAGGTGTGTGCGATGGATACTCACCGAGCCACTGTCCTTGCATTTCTCAGCTGGCGTCCCCTTCGCTTTCAAGGCGCTGGTTTACAGGGGGGCTGCCTGAGTTTCGGAGGAAGTGCCCTGGGATAACTTATTTAGTGTTTCCGTGTTCACATCGGGGTCTACTTCCTGCTGAGGGGTGGTAGTTGAGTGCAGAGGGGGACAGAAGTCACATATACGCTGAGCATAGTAGTTCCCAGGACTGCAGGGAACCCTGCTCTGTGCAAACCACCATGTGTTAAGACATGCCAACCAGCTCCACCCAGGTTACAGTGTGGTCCCTGAATAGCTGGATCGAAGCCTTCCCAGACACAGGAATTCCAGACTGTGTTTGAAGATATGTTCATTTTTAAGAGTGAGAGAGAAGAGTGAAATGGTTGACTGAAAGCTCAACGTTCAGAAAATTAAGATCACGGCAACTGGTCCCATCACTTCATAGGAAATGGATGGGGAAACAGTGTCAAACTTTTTTTTTTTTTTTGTGGAGCTCCAAAATTACTGAAGATGGTGATTGCAGCCATGAAATTAAAAGACACTTATTCCTTGGAAGGAAATTTAGGACCAACCTAGATAGCATATTAAAAAGCAGAGACATTACTTTGCCAACCAAAGTCCATCTAGTCAAGGCTATGGTTTTTCCAGTAGTCAGGAATGAATGGGAGAGTTGGACTGTGAAGAAACCTGAGCCCCGAAGAATTGATGCTTCAGAACTGTAGTGCTGGAGAAGACTCTTGAGAGTCCCTTGGACTGCAAGGAGATCCAACCAGTCCATCCTAAAAATCAGCCCTGGGTGTTCAATGAAATTATTGATGTTGTAGCTGAAACTCCAATTCTTTGGCCACCTGATACTAACGGTTGACTCACCAGAAAAGACCCTAACGCTGGAATAACTGGGAGCAGGAGGAGAAGGGGACAACAGGAGATGAGGATGGCATCACCACCATCCAGCAGAGTTTGGGTAAACTCTGGGAGTTGCTGAACGACAGGGAGTCCTGGTGTGGTGCCGTTGTAGGGGTCGCAAAGAGTGGGACATGACAGATTGACTGAACTGAAAGTCGCTCATTCGTGTCTGACTCTCTGCGACCCCATGAATTGCAGCACGCCAGGCCTCCCTGTCCATCACCAACTCCCGGAGTCCACCCAAACCCATGTTTATCGAGTAGGTGATGCCATACAACCATCTCATCCTCTGTCGTCCCCTTCTCCTCCCGCCCCCAATCCTACCCAGCATTAGGGTCTTTTCCAATGAGTCAACACTTCGCATGAGGTGGCCAAAGTATTGGAGTTTCAGCTACAACATCAGACCTTCCAATGAACACCCAGGATTCATCTCTTTTAGGATGGATTGATTGGATCTCCTTGCAGTCCAAGGGACTCTCAAGAGTCTTCTCCAACACCACAGTTCAAAAGCATCAATTCTGTGGCACTCAGCTTTCTTCACCATCCAACTCTCACATCCATACATGACCACTGCAAAAACCATAGCCTTGATTAGACGGACTTTTGTTGGCAAAGTAATGTCTCTGCTTTTAAATATGCTATCTAGGTTGACCATAACCTTCCTTCCAAAGAGTAAGTGTCTTTTAATTTCATGGCTGCAGTCACCATCAGTTTTATGAAATCATTCTGGAGATATAAGCATGTTCATGAAGCAAATAGTACGACTGTTCCAATTTCATAATTTCCTTTTTTAGACGAGTGTGCACCCCCATGCACTTGCTATCACCCTGTTACAGCATAGTTGAAAGGTTTTCACAGACCACATGGACCACAAATCCTAAAACGTTTATTCTCTAGACCTTCTTAAAAAAAGCTTACGAACCCCTGCCTAAGCGTCTCAAACTTGGGTCATTTATCTACCACCCTTGAAAAATTTAGCAATCCACTGACACATTTCCTTGTCACATTATTTATGTTATTTGTGTTTAAATATATTCTTTGAAGTGGAGACTTCTTCTAAACACAGAAATCTAGTATTGGCCATAAATGAGCACTAAGTATAAAATATTACTAATACATATTATTAATCACGTCTTACTAGGTGGTGTCTCCAGCTAGAGTTTCTTGGCCTGGGATCTGCTTGCTGTGTTTTGGAAAGAGATTTAAAAGGCAGATTAGTTCCAAAGCAGCACTTTGTCCTTCACATAAGCACTAGTGATTGTTATAGCCTTGAGTCCAAGATGGGCTCCATGGTGGGGGCTGTCTAGTATATTGTACATTGTGCATTGCAGAATGGGGTAGAAGATGTGTTTGATTTGTGTGTGTGTGTGTGTGTGTGTCTGCTTAGTCACTCACATTTCCGATGCTTTGCAACCCCAAGAAATGAAGCCTGCCAGACTCCTCTGTCTGTGGCCTTCTCCAGGCAAGAATACTGGAGTGTGTTGCCATTTCGTTCTTCAAGGGATGTTCTCGACCCAGGGATCAAATCCAGGTCTCCTGCATTGCAGGCAGTTTCTTTACCACCTTAGCTACCAGGGATGACCACATTGCTTGGGGCAGAGACAAATATTGCCCCAAGCAGGGAACCACAGCAAACCACATGAAGCTAAAGTCATCTGGGCTGTCATTACAAGCTCCATTCACACAAGTGAATGCATCCAAGTAAACTGGAGGGTGGAGACAATGGTGCCTGGAGACTCGGCTATGTGTCTGCCTGCTACTCTCGTGTATGTAGGAGTCATTTGTGGTGAGTGAGCGTGGCAAGCGCCCTGTGATCCAGGAGGAGCCAAGGACCCGTCCACCACAGTCGGGTCCAGGGGACACTCTTAGTCCCACCTGACTGGGTGCAAGACTTCATGTGCTCGGGCCAGTGGGCCTTCTGGCAGGGGTAGTCAGAGTAGCTGATATTCCACAGCAGTAGAAAACATCCTCCTTCTTGCAGTTGGTACAACACAGCTTCCTCCTGGTCTCGGCCACTGCCTGCTGCTTCTCCAGCTCCAGTTGCTTCTTCACCTCAGCAATGAGCTGGTCCTGCTCCTGTTCTAGGCTCTGCCGCATCTCTGCCTTTTTCAACTCTGCCAGAGGAGGGGAGGGGAGAGGATACTAACTTCATCGCCCATCCCAAGCCATGGGTTCATTCACACCAGGTCAGAAGGTGAATCCTAACAGGTGTGAAACCTTGGGTCGGGGATGCCCTGGTCATATGAGCCCGTGCAGAGAATCACCCAGCTTCCCTGAGCTCCAATGTCTTCATCTGTAAAATGGGCATCCACCACGCTGACCACGAATGTAAGCATGATCATGAACGTCAGGTCCTGAGGATACTGAAAATCGGGCCCTGCGGTGATTCTGTAGGAAGTACTCACATAAAACCTCTGAAAAATGTCCACTCAATTCACTTTGAAATTTATCATTTGTATAAGCTTTTTTCTCTATCAAATACAGAGTACCTATGATCTGTAGGCACTGTTGTAAACACTTTATAAATGTGAACTCTTTTAATCCTTACTCCAACCTTAAGGAGGTGTATACTCCTACAATACCCATTTCACAGATGAGGAAACTGAGGCACACAGCTAAGATGAGCAGAGCTGGGGCTACAACTTGGATATATTTCTTTTCTGATGTGTTTAGTGGCAGCAGATCTAATCTTCCAGACAGGGCATCAGGACTGATCATTGGGCTGACAGGACAATGATCAAACTGCTCAGGCTACTGAGATTTCTCTCAGTTTTACAACAGGTCAGAGCTCACAAGCAGGAGAAGCTACCACAGTTGTTGTCATGAATTTGTTGCTGATGTTGGTATTTGGAAGAGAGGAAAACGGGTTTCTGCCAGCTCCTGCTTCATACCTGGTTTCTCCAGGTTAGACTCCCTAAGATGCTGTGTTCTCCCTAAGATTGGTAAGGCGGCCTGGACTACTTTTGACTGAGTGCACATTTGGGCCTAACTCTAGACATGCCAAGAAGTTCCTATCCAAACCTTTGTCAGTGGAGGCCAGGTCAGCAGCACTTACCCAAGTTGCATTTCATGTCCAAGAGCTCCTTTTGGTGCAGCCACTGGATATCCCCCCCCCCCATGCAGTTATATATTTATTCCTCATTCAAATTCTCCATTATTATATTTTTTAATTTTTTTAAATATAAATTTATTTATTTTATTTGGAGGCTAATAACTTTCCAATGTTGTAGTGGTTTTGACATACATAGAGATGAATCTGCCACGGGTGTACATGTGTTCCTCATCCTGAACCCACCCCACACCTCACTTCCCATCCCATCCCTCTGGGTCATCCCAGTGCACCAGCCCCGAGCACCCTGTCTCATGCATCAAAAATGGACTGGTGATTCATTTTGCATGCAATGATATACATGTTTCAATTCCATTCTCCCAAATCATCCCACACTTTCCCTCTCCCAAAGAGTCTAAAATACTCTTCTATACCTTTGTGTCTCTTTCCCTGTCTGTCTCGCATTTAGGGTTATCATTACCATCTTTCTGAATCATATATACATATATACATATATATATATATATATATATATATATATATATATATATATGCATTAGTATGCTGTATTTGTGTTTTTATTTCTGGCTTACTTTACTCTGTATAATAGGCTCCAGTTTCATTCACCTCATTAGACCTGATTTAAATGTTTTTTTGTTGTTGTTGTTTTTTAATAAATTTATTTATTTTAGTTGGGGGCTAATTACTTTACAATATTGTAATAGTTTTTGCCATACATTGACATGAATCAGCCATGGGTTTACATGTGTTCCCCTTCCTGGACCCCCCACCCACCTCACTCCCCATCCCATCCCTCTGGGTCATCCCATTGCCCCGGCCCTGAGCCCTTGTCACATGCATCGAACATGGAATGGTGTTCTGTTTCACATATGATAATATACATGTTTCAATGCTATTCTCCCAGAACGTCCCACCCTCACCTTCTCCCTCAGAGTCCATAAAATTGTTCTATGCATCTGTGTCTCTTATTCTGTCTTGCATATAGGGTTATCGTTACCATCTTTCAAATTCCATATATATGCATTAGTATACTGTATTGTTGTTTTTCTTTCTGGCTTACTTCACTCTGTATAATGGGCTCCAGTTTCATCCATCTCAGTAGAACCGATTCAAATGTATTTTTTTTAATGGCCGAGTAATATTCCATTGTGTATATGTACCACAGCTTCCTTATCCATTCGTCTGCTGATGGACATCGAGGTTGTTTCCATGTCCTGGCTATTGTAAACAGTGCTGCGATGAACATTGGGGTACACGCGTCTCTTTCAATTCTGGTTTCCTCGGTGTATATGCCCAGCAGTGGGATTGCTGGGTCATATGGCAGTTCTATTCCCAGTTTTTTAAGGAATCTCCACACTGTTCTCCATAGTGGCTGTACTAGTTTGCATTCCCACCAACAGTGCAAGAGGGTTCCCTTTTCTCCACACCCTCTCCAGCATTTATTGCTTGTAGACTTTTGGATAGCAGCCATTCTGACTGGTGTGAAATGATACCTCATTGTGGTTTTGATTTGCATTTCTCTAATAGTGAGTAATGTTGAGCATCTTTTCATGTGTTTGTTAGCCATCTGTATGTCTTCTTTGGAGAAATGTCTGTTTAGTTCTTTGGCCCATTTTTTGATTGGGTCATTTATTTTTCTGGAATTCAGCTGCAGAAGTTGCTTGTATATTTTTGAGACTAATTGTTTGTCTGTTGCTTCGTTTGCTATTATTTTCTCCCATTCTGAAGGCTGTCTTTTCACCTTGCTTATAGTTTCCTTTGTTGTGCAAAAGCTTTTCATTTTAATTAGGTCCCATTTGTTTATTTTTGCTTTTATTTCCAATATTCTGGGAGGTGGGTCATGGAGGATCCTGCTGTGATTTATGTCGGAGAGTGTTTTGCCTATGTTTTCCTCTAGGAGTTTTATAGTTTCTGGTCTTACGTTTAGATCTTTAATCCTTTTTGAGTTTATTTTTGTGTACGGTGTTAGGAAGTGTTCTAGTTTCATTCTTTTACAAGTGGTTGACCAGTTTTCCCAGCACCACTTGTTAAAGAGATTGTCTTTTCTCCATTGTATGTTCTTGCCTCCTTTGTCGAAGATAAGGTGTCCATATGTGCGTGGGTTTATCTCTGGGCTTTCTATTTTGTTCCATTGATCTATATTTCTATCTTTGTGCCAGTACCATACTGTCGTGATGACTGTGGCTTTGTAGTACAGTCTGAAGTCAGGCAGGTTGATTCCTCCAGTTCCATTAAGCAAACATTATCCTCAATGGTGAAAAACTGAAAGCATTTCCCCTAAAGTCAGGAACAAGGCAAGGATGCCCACTTTCACCACTACTATTCAACATAGTTTTGGAAGTTTTGGCCACAGCAATCAGAGCAGGAAAAGAAATAAAAGGAATACAGATAGGAAAAGAAGAAGTAAAACTCTCACTGTTTGCAGATGACATGATCCTCTACATAGAAAACCCTAAAGATTCTACTAGAAAATTACTAGAGTTAATCAATGAATATAGTAAAGTTGCAGGATATAAAATTAACACACAGAAATCCTTTGCATTCCTATACTCCAATAATGAGAAAACAGAAAGAGAAATTAAGGAAACAATACCATTCACCATTGCAACAAAAAGAATAAAATACTTAGGAATATATCTACCTAAAGAAACAAAAGACTTATATATAGAAAACTATAAAACACTGATGAAAGAAATCAAAGAGGACACAAACAGATGGAGAAATATACCGTGGTCATGGATTGGAAGAATTAATATAGTGAAAATGAGTATACTACCCAAAGCAATCTATAGATTCAATGCAATCCCTATCAAGCTACCAATGGTATTGTTCACAGAACTAGAACAAATCATCTCATAGTTTGTATGGAAATATAAGAAACCTCGAATAGCCAAAGCAATCTTGAGGTAAATGTATTCTTTTTAATGGCTGAGTAATATTCCATTGTGTATATGTACCACAGCTTTCCTATCCATTTGTCTACTCATTGACATCTAGATTGCTTCCATATCCTGGCTATTATGAACAGGGCTGCAATGAACACTGAGGTATACGTGTCTCTTTCAATTCTGGTTTCCCCTTTGTATCTCAATCCTCAGCCTGTGGATCTGTATGGAGACAGAAAGACTTATAAAGTGCATCTGGGCGTTTGCTGTCAATAGGGCTTGGAAGCTCCAGCTATCACAATAGGGTTAATGTCATGTGTTGAGTCAAAGAGCGGGAAGCCTGGTCTCTGCTCGCCTCCCCCAGATGGTTGTCAGTTGGTTAATTCAAATTCATGAGAAATTCTGCTTAAAAAAACAACAAACAAATAAAAAACAAATTCCAGTGGTCCATCTTTTCTAAGAGATGCTCCAGTAAAAGCCATTTAAAGTCAAAAAGACCAGATTTTCAAAATAAATAGTACAGTGAGTGACCTACTTATGAACAGGTTCCATTCCTAGAGCATGTTCCTAAGTCCAATTTCTTTGTAGAAGTCCAACAAAGTTAGCCTAAGCAACCAACTAACACAATCAGCTAGATAGTACAATACCAGGTACATCACTGCTGCTTTTATGCTTTCTTATGGACATCCTGGGCTTGAAATAAAGATACTGTAATACTGCACTCTGTACAGTAAAGCACACAAAGCACAACGACTTGTAGAGGATGTGTGCGGGTGACAATGTACGCCAGGGAGGTGAACTAACTTACAGGATTAAACATGCAAACATTCATGTCTTTCAAAATTCCCAACTTGAAGGTTCACACATAAGACACTTCAGTTCCATTCAGCCCCTCAGTCATGTCCAGCGCTCTGCGACTCCGTGAACTGCAGCACGCCAGTCCTCCCTGTCCATCACCAACTCCCGAAGTCCACCCAAACCCATGTTCTTTGAGTCGGTGATGCCATCCAACCATCTCATCCTCTGCCGTCCCCTTCTTCTCCTGCCTTCAATCCTTCCCAGCACTAGGGTCTTTGCAAATGAGTCAGCTCTTTGCATCCAGTGGCCAAAGTATTGGACTTTCAGCTTCAGCATCAGTCCTTCCAATGTACGCCCAGGACTGATCTCTTTAGCATGGGCTGGTCGGATCTCCTGCAGTCCAAGGGCCTCTTAAGCGTCTTTTCCAACACTACAGCTCAAAAGCTTAAATTCTTCTGTTCTCAGCCCTCTTGTTATCCCAATTCTCACATCCACACACGCCCACTGAAGAAACCATAGCCTTAACTAGACTGACCTCTGTTGACAAAGTGATGTCTCTGTTTTTTAATATGCTGTCAAGCTTGGTCATAACTTTCCTTTCAAGGTGCTGGGAAAGCTGGTCAACCACTTGTAAAAGAATGAAACTAGAACACTTCCTAACACCATACACAAAAATAAACTCAAAAAGGAGTAAGCATCTTTTAATTTCATGTCTGCAAACAGCATCTGCAGTGATTTTGGAGCCCAGAAAATTTAAGTCAGCCACTGTTTCCACTCTTTCCCCATCCATTTGCCAAGAAGTGATGCGAGCAGATGGCATGATCTTAGTTTTCTGAATGTTGAGCTTTAAGCCAACTTACAGAAAAATACATATGCATACGTGAATGAGAAAAAGACCTTATGGTTAACAATACCTCTGAGAAAGGGTGGAGAATGAAATATGCATTCAATCAAGACTGTAGATTTTTGTGTGTCTAGGCATCCATTTCACTTCGTTCTAAGAAGACATGTATGCACTGTTTGTAAAATGAGAAAAGAAAAAAGGAAAGTAAAACAGCAAGCTGCAAATTAATTTTTAAAAATAATGCCAAATGGAACGTGTCAGACCTCTAGGATACAATGGCCAGGCAACCAAGGGGAAGTAAACAAATAAATCAAGGACTATTTTTCTCCTGTCCATGTGGCAAAAAAAGAGCTGTTGCCATGGAGTGCAGAGTAGGGAGGCTCGGTACATTTCACAGCCTGTCTGTTCTGATATGTCGTCCTCTTGGAAGACTGAGGCTGCTGCTGCTAGCTTTGCTGCTGCTTCTGCTGGTGCTGCATCTTCTGCATGTGCCTCTTTTGGGAGGACGTTTGAAACTTACTTGATGAGTTCCACACAACCTGCTGCATGGCCAGGGCCGTCTCCTTTGGTAAAACTGGTCTCTGCTTTTTCACTGGGTTTCTCATGCTGCTGCTGCTGCTGCTGGTGGTGGTGGTTGCTGGGCCATGACTGTGCAGACGGTGCCGTTGGTGGGCGTGACCCCAGCCGTGGAAGTTTGGGAGGATGAGTGGGTGAGGACCAGCATTTTGGGGGGAGACTGGCTGCCCACTGTTGTGGATGATGGAGCTTCACCTACGACGGAAGCCAACACATGAAAAAACAAAACAGAAAGTAGACGCGACTCAGGCTGACCTGCAGGGTCTCCAGGTCAGTGAGTTCTAGGTGACCATCCCAGGCTGTCATGCCAAGGGCCTCCCCATGAATGGGCATATTCTTGCTTTATATGCTTAGGCCACTTCTTCAGCATGTGCAACTTCAAGTATCAGACTCCTTGGGTTACTCAAATGTGGGCTTGCTCACATTTGAGAAACTTGTCAAGGCCTCTGAGGGACTGAGGCCAACATGACCCACCCCTTGGCCTGGAGTTGCCCACCTGTTAGTCGATGACCCACTGGCTAAACAGAATCGCTGCAAGTACCTTGTTTCACAGTTAGAGTTCAGTAAGCACTTTGAGAAAGACTTAGCCAAAGTCCCTCTGGTCATTAACAGGAATCCTTTGCTTGGACAGGAAACCTACAGAGCATGTACCCCAAGGAACCAGACAGCCTCCCAGTGGCCAAAGCACTGAATACCAATGAATCACCCAGAATGAAGAGTGTTCCCTTTCATCTCTTCTAATTCCTTCCCGAAGAGTCTCAGTGTGGTCCTGGCAGTCTTGACACCTACCACCCAAGGGAACTCCACACCAAGGACAGAACCATCCCCAGCACAATGGTATTTATGGAGACTTTAGAAGCCTTGCTTTCGTTTTGACTGTAGTTCTCCATTTTGCATCTTTTATGCACAGCACAAAATACTGTTTTCCCTACTGTGTGCTAGTTAAGTTTCAGTTCCAAATTGAGTTCATTTTTTTTTAAACAGCTGCTGATTCAGATAAAAAATATATACTAGGGCAATAAGTGAACAAGCAGGTTTTGGGAATGACAAAAATAATGACTACGAGTGGCTGAGTTTGAAAAATGCTGCCTTTTGGAGTGCATCTACTGGGAGAAAATGAGCTATGAGAGTGGAGGGCAGGATTTCAACAGACAGCAGGGAAAATTTGGAAGAGAACAGTTTTAGCCAAGACATGCCCAGGAATAGGCAGAATTTTGGAGGGTGAGGTCAGGCAGTGAGAAGGGCTGGTCCGGGGGTGACCACAGGAGTGTTCATCTGTAAGCGAAGGGGTCCGTTATGACTGCAGGGGCCCCAGGCACTGGACAGATGAACATCCATCCCCAGAGAGGATTCCCTCGGGTTCACACAAAAAAACACGGATGCAAGTCAGCATCCTTGGTCTCAGACGATGTGCCTGGACATAAAACTAGGTTTAATAAGGACTGAAAGTGCGTTCGCTCCGTCGTGTCCAACTCTTTTGCAACCTCATGGACTGTAGCCCTCCAGGCTCCTCTGTCCATGGGATTTCCCAGGCAAGAATACTGGAGTGGGTTGTTATTTCTTTCCCCAGGGTATCTAACCAACCCAGCGAAAGAAACCTGGGCCTCCAGGATTGCATGCAGATTCTTTATTATCTGAGTCACCAAGCAAGCCCTTAATGACAACACCTTTTTTGGGGGGCTCAGCATGCTTCCACTGCATGACTCCATGCCTGTCATTTTTAGATTTCTGTCACCCAGAAAAGACGTGAGTTCTTGATTATTCTAGGGGAAATTTTCAGTTAACTGTTGTTCTGGGAAAACCAAGGAGTGTGAAAGGAGAAGAGTGCTGACAGGCTGACTTTTCCACCCGAGGGGGGAGGGGGTCTTGGTGGTTACACAACTGACTGGCCCTCTTGCTCCTCCGGGGAAGAATTCAGCCCAAGTCCTGGGCCAGAACACAGGGTGGGACTGAGAGAAGATCTCTACCTAGAGTGAGGTTGCCCCCACCCGTTCCCAGGACAACCTTTCAGATATCGGTCACAGCCTCAGCCCCTTCCCCTTGCAGGGGCAGAAGTGGCTTTGAGCTTGCCCCTTTTAAAAGGCAGAGATCCCACAGGCAAGGCTTCTAACTTGCAAAAGCAACGTTAGTGCCTCTCTTTTCTGCCATGTGGTTAAGAAATATACTGTCCTTGTGGATAAGCTAGGCTGATACCTTCTTGGGCAAAGGGCAACCACAAAAAGGCCCTTTCTCTCTCTCATCTTGCAAAAGCAAACAACTGGCTTTGTAGAGTGGTAACTTCTCTGGAAGAGTCCCATTCGGGCTCTTTTTCAAATTAAAATAACAAACAAACAAACAACAACAACAAAGCAGGAGTATGCAATCTGAAAACTTTCCAGGCTTGACACACTTTGGGGGAGTTTTCATTTAGTCACTAAAACGCTTTAATTTCTAAAGGATATGGAAGGTTTACTGGGACGGTGGGGAGGAAGAGGAAAGGCCATGGAAAATTCCATTTGTCCTAAAAATTTTGGAGTATATACTCACCTGCAGTCTCAAAAAGAAGTGACTTTCTTAAAAGTCAACACTCCAAAGGCGACCCCACCCAACTAGCCTACTTATATCAGACTTAGCTTACTGTCTTGTACATTAAAAAAGGACTTTTTCAGAGAAGGCTGGAAATGACTGATATGACACATGTAAGTGGAGTCAAGGTCCTGAAGCGAGCTCCATTAGCCTCTGCTCTGGCATCTCTAGCTAGAAAAGCCATCTTTCGATCTGAGGATTCAGTTTCTCTGTATAAGCTGCACTTCTAACTGAAGATCACTTGGAGGTCACCAAGCACTCTTCAAAGCACCAGTCACTTAATAAACACATAAGTGAAATCACACCTTTGAAAAGATGCTCAACTGCAGAGTCTGACAGGAAGCCAATTCTTCAAGACCGAAATCATCCTCAGGTGGCTCTGGATTTCAACTTCTGTGAAGTTCCTCTAACTGACCTATTGTTTCAGAATCATCCTCTACATAAAATTCCCACCACGTTCAGAGGATCCTAGAGAAACTTCCTTCCGACACCAGTGAGAGGAACAGCTCAGCTTCATTTTATCACCTGGAGTGCCTTGTATTTGGGGGGGGGGGGAAGAGCTCTTTTAAAGCACTCATATGTTTTTTCCCTTTTCATTTCAACTGCAGGAAGCTCAGGGCCAAAAGGGAAGAGTGACTTTGCTAATTCTGAAGGCTGACATAGTTATTTCTGTATGTAAAATTTCCCTACATCTCTCACTATTTCATGTTCATTTTTCTCGGTGTCTTGATTTCCATTTTATCAGTATATCTGAAATCCTTTCTGGAAGCAGTGAAAAAATCCACAACTAAACAAACAGTCGACTTCAGAAAGAAAGGAATAGTTTAAATCTATCACTCATAGGAACACTGCCATCTGGGACCCAACAATTCCACAAACTTCATGGAAAAAATGCTACTCCTGTTGCTTTCTGCAGCATCAGAAGTGGTCCCTCAAACCGCAATCCACACAGAATTGGATGTTTCAGATGCCACTCATAATTTTAAGGGATGAGGTGGTGATCCATCCTTCCTGACCGACTCAACTGCTCTCTATCATCCTACCCTGCATCACTGAGAGATATTCCATCCTCTTTCAATGAATTCCAGGAACTGAGGTTCAGCAACAGTTCACAATGATACAAACACAGAGGATAAAAGCTCAAAACCCATCCCCCCTCCTGCTTTAAGCAGTGAGACTAAGAAAACCCCAGGGCACACACAACTGAGAAGATGGGTCCTATCAGAAGCTGCCCGTTGTCTGTTTTGTCACTAAGTCGTGTCCAGCTCTTTTGTGATCCCATGGACTATATAGACCACCAGACTCCTCTGTCCATGTAATTCTCCAGGGAAGACTACTGGAGTAGGTTGTCACTGCCTTCTGGGGATCTTCCCAATCCAAGGATCAAATTTGCGTCTCCTGCATTGGCAAGCAGATTCTTTACCACTGAGCTACATAATTAAAACTGGCTATCCGTGTATGTAACTCACAAAGTACAAGAGGTTTTATGGCTACAATCTCCAACTTGTTCTTAGGCCATGTTTCTCCTGGGCTCTTAATTAATTCTTATCTTTCTTGGGCATATCAACAGCCACTTGCCAAGCCAGCGGAGAAATTCACTGACTGCTTCACCAACGGGCCAAATATCTTTTAAATCATTCCTATGTTCCACTGGTATGGATCTAACAGAAGCAGAAGATATTAAGAAGAGGTGGCAAGAATACACAGAAGAACTGTACAAAAAAGATCTTCACGACCCAGATAATCATGATGGTGTGATCACTCACCTAGAGCCAGACATCCTGGAATGTGAAATCAAGTGGGCCTTAGAAAGCATCACTATGAACAAAGCTATTGGAGGTGATGGAATTTCAGTTGAGCTATCTCAAATCCTCAAATGTGATGCTGTGAAAGCGCTGCACTCGATATGCCAGAAAATTTGGAAAACTCAGCAGTGGCCACAGGACTGGAGGAGGTCAGTTTTCGTTTCAATCCCAAAGAAAGGCAATGGCAAATAATGCTCAAACTACCGCACAATTGCACTCATCTCACAGGCTAGTAATATAATGCTCAAAATTCTCCAAGCCAGGCTTCAGCAATACGTGAACTGTGAACTTCCAGATGTTCAAGCTGGTTTTAGAAAAGGCAGAGGAACCAGAGATCAAATTGCCAATATCTGCTGGATCATCGAAAAAGCAAGAGAGTTCCAGAAAAACATCTATTTCTGCTTTATTGACTATGCCAAAGCCTCTGACTGGGTGGATCTCAATAAAGTGTGCAAAATTCTGAAAGAGGTAGGAATACCAGACCATCTGACCTGTCTCTTGAGAAACCTGTATGCAGGTCAGGAAGCAACGGTTAGAACTGGACATGGAACAACAGACTGGTGCCAAATAGGAAAAGGAGTACGTCAAGGCTGTATATTGTCCCCCTGCTTATTTAACTTCTCTGCAGAGTACATCATGAGAAACGCTGGGCTGGAAGAAACACAAGCTGGAATCAAGATTGCTGGGAGAAATATCAATAAACTCAGATATGTGGATGACACCACCCTTATGGCAGAAAGTAAAGAAGAACTAAAGAGCCTCTTGATGAATTTGAAAGAGGACAGTGAAAAAGTTTGCTTAAGGCTCAACGTTCAGAAAACTAAGATCATGGCATCTGGTCCCATCACTTCATGGGAAATTAATGGGGAAACAGTGGAAAGAGTGTCAGACTTTATTTTTTGGGCTCCAAAATCACTGCTGCTGGTGATTGCAGCCATGAAATTAAAAGACACTTACTCCTTGGAAGGAAGGTTATGGCCAACCTAGATAGCATATTTAAAAGCAGAGACATTACTTTGCCAAAAAAAGTCCGTCTAGTCAAGGCTATGTTTTTTCCAGTGGTCGTGTATGGATGTGAGTGTTGGACGGTGAAGAAAGCTGAGCGCCGAAGAATTGATGCTTTTGAACTATGGTGTTGGAAAAGACTCTTGAGAGTCCCTTGGACTACAGGAGATCCAATCAATCCATCCTAAAAGAGATGAATCCTGGGTGTTCATTGGAAGGTCTGATGTTGTAGCTGAAACTCCAATACTTTGGCCACCTCATGCGAAGTGTTGACTCATTGGAAAAGACCCTAATGCTGGGTAGGATTGGGGGCGGGAGGAGAAGGGGACGACAGAGGGTGAGATGGGTGGATGGCATAGCCGATTCGATGGACATGGGTTTGGGTAGACTCCGGGAGTTAGTGATGGACAGAGAGGCCTGGCGTGCTGCAATTCATGGGGTCACAAAGAGTCAGACACGAATGAGCAACTGAACTGAACTGGACTGATGTTCCACTGTAGGGTCTACCAACATGTCTGGGGTGTCTCAAGTTTGAAAGAAGCCACTGCTGGTTCAGTCCCTAACAGCAGTAAAGGGAGAACTGCTAAGACTCAGGCAGCAGTTCACAACTAGGTGAGATTTAGCTTTGTCAAGACACTTTTGAAGTCCTCCACTGGGTAGATGCTACTGACATCCAGTTGGTAAAGACCAGGGATACTGCTAAACATCCTTCAATAAACAGGACAAAGAACTGTCCAGCATAAAATGTCAATAGCGCCAAGGTTGAGAGGCCTTGGGCCCATGTCAGCTAAATGCAAATATGGCAGAAAACAGGCTCTGGTGCGCATCATACAATGCCCCTTGGATTTCTACAGACCTGAAGAAGAACTCAGCAGTCTGGTGCCGCTCACCCGGAAAACCTTATACTCTAGTAAGAAAATGTATTTTGAGATGCCTGGACAGTGTGAGGGGAGGTAAGGGAGAATAAACTCATCAAGGTCTTTGAACTGAACGCTTTTCTCCATTTCAGCCCTGTCCAACGTCTTAGCATTGATAACCACTTGAGGCATGTAAGTGAATATATTGGAAAGGAAACTGCTTAGGTTCAAAATGACCTGACTGCTGGAAGCACCTATTACTTTCTAAGAGACTTCTTCTCCTGTGCTCAAAATCAACCACATTGGGTATCAAGAAGGTTAAAGGTAGGCAGGCCCAGCTCAAGTCCTTGTCCTGCTCAGTAACTAGCTAGGTGACTTGGAGATACCCCAAGCTTTGTTGTGCACACTTCATGGTGTCTGAGGGTGACATGACATATGATAGTATAAGTGGCAATGTGGCATTCTAAAACCAAATCAAGAAAGCAGAAACTGATACAGTCACTTACCCTCCTGCTTGGGAGATGTTTCTTTGGGTTCCTTCCTAGGTTTTCGACTCTCCAGTGCAGAAAGGTCTGCTCTTAAATCTGTGACAAATCCGCTCTCTGAATCAGAATCCAGGCCCAAATGCACTCTTGGAGATCAGTCTCACCTTTTCCCTTCAGGTTATCCTTTGTGGGATGAGGAAAGAATTTTGCTTTGTCTGAAAAGTCCTTCTCAAGCTGGGGGCTCATCTTCTCCTTGACTGATCTTGGCTTTCTCACTGGCTGGTGACATGCTTTCAGCTCCTCTTCTATCTCTACTGGTTTTGCCAATTTGGACTTTCTTCTTTTCTTTTTTTTTTTTTTGAAAGCAGATGGCTCTTTTCCCATCTGAGACAACTCTGTGTCTTCAGCAACTTCTGGCTCATTCTTGGACCTCTGCTCCTCATCACTGATAGGGTCACTTTCGCTACTATCTGATTTTTCTGTATTCCTGGAATCGCTGGGCTTGACAGTCATATAAACACCTTCTGAGATTTCATTTATGCCTACATTAAAAAAAAGAAAGAAAGAAAACAGGATGTAGCATGCTCACAGAAAACGGAGCAGGACCAGAAAACCACAAATATTTAACATGCTCAATGCTGAAATTAAAAAAAAAAAAAAATCGCATTGCCTCACACTGGCCTGGTGGCGTTAGCAGTAGACTTAAGTTGCCGGTGAATACAAGTGACAAATGGAACTTGCCTGGAGAGTGTTTCAGTTACTGACATTCAAAAATGACATCGGACCAAACCACGTGCATTTCTAATTTATACAGAGCTCAATCTTGGCAGCATAGGTAAGTACTGGGAAACATAGAATGGGAGGGATGGAAGGGAACACTACACCGGATTTGTTAAAACTGATCAATTTTCAGTTCAGTTGAGTTCAGTTGCTCAGTCTCGTCTGACTCTTTGCGACCACATTAACAGCAGCACTCAAGGCCTCCCTGTCCACCACATCTCCCGGAGTGCACCTAAACTCATGTCCATTGAGTCGGTGATGCCATCAAACCATCTCATTCTCTGTTGTCCCCTTCTCCTCCTGCCCTCAATCCTTCCCAGCATCAGGGTCTTTTCTAATGAGTCAGCTCTTCGCATCAGGTGGCCAAATATTGGAGTTTCAGCTACAACATCAGTCCTTCCAACGAACACTCAGGACTGATCTCCTTTAGCATGGACTGTTTGGATCTCCTTGCAGCCCAAGGGACTCTCAAGAGTCTTCTCCAACACCACAGTTCAAAAGCATCAATTCTTCAGCTCTCAGCTTTCTTTATAGTTCAACTCTAGCATTCACACATGACAACTGCAAAAGCCATAACCTTGACTAGACAGACCTTTGTTGACAAAGTAATGTCTCTGTTTTTAATATGCTGTCTAGCTTCATCATAACTTTCCTTCCAAGGAGTAAGTGTCTTTTAATGACATGGCTGCAATCAGCATCTGCAGTGATTTTGGAGCCCAGAAATATAAAGTCAGCCACTGTTTCCTCATTTATTTGCCATGAAGTGACGTGACCGGATGTCATGATCTTAGTTTTCTGAATGTTGAACTTTAAGCCAACATTTTCACTCTCCCCTTTCACTTTCATCAAGAGGCTTTTTAGTTCTTCTTCACTTTCTGGCATAAGGGTGGGGTCATCTGCCTATCTGAGGTTATTGATATTTCTCCCAGCCACCTTGATTCCAGCTTGTGCTTCTATTTTACAGATTAGAAATAAAAGAGGGCCTGAGAAATCCCTTGTCCTGGGACACAAAGAAAACCAAGACAGAGAGGCGAGGCTAGAGACATGGATTCTTGAGTCACCACTTGGGCTCTTCCCACATATTCCCAAAGTGTTAAGTCTTTTACTCTTTCTGTCCATGACTCAAAGAAATAAGCCAAGCCTTAAAGCAGGGATTGCAAACTCACAGCGCAAGAGCCACGTGGGGCAAGCAGACGTGTTATTTAGGAAGCAATGATTTGACCCAATGCTTTCCAATCTTTCGTTATTTGTCGCTTTTAACTTAGAATGTGCTGGCCAATTCAGAAACCCGGAAGTTTCACACAGAAATTAAGATTTTAGGCTTGCCTGAAAGAGCAGAAGACCTGGCCATTCTCGGTCACAGGGCTTCAAGCCTGGCTGGGGCTGAGAACTACTGTCCCATTTCGGTTGGGGGAGCACTGTCTCCAGGTCACCCAGCTGCCCAGCCCCCATCTTGCTCCCTGCCCTGAAGCAGAGTCAACCATCATTGTGCTTCTACTGTTTTTCTACTGGTAACTGAGTCCAGAGGAAAGGCACCCATTTCCATGTCTCAAGCAAAAGGAAAAACGATAAAACAACAGGAGTTTCCTACATATACAAGCAAAAATTGGCAAAAGTCTATTTCTAACAATAATTTCATTTAACCTCTTTGTATTTCCTACTCCCAATAGTGAGCGTCATCCATCTGTAGGTAAATAATCCGTTACCCTACAAGCTTGAAAAGAGGAAGTCCCCATCAACTCTGTATTGTCTTCATTCTAGAGCAATGGTTACCATGAGTGGGATCACGGAAGAGAAAATCGTAAAAGGGCAAGAGCCACAAACAGCCCAGCAGGATCAGGAGTGAACTATATCCACCTCCTCCAGGGCTCAAAGGGAAAGAATCAAAAAACCCAATCTGGTTTGATTTCTGGATCTCAGGGCTGGTGCAGTTGGTAACTAATGTTCGGACCCAAGAATGACAAGCATGACCACATTTGATTGGATACTGGAGCCCAAAGGCGGTGAATTCAGATCCTGCTCCTCTGCTTCTATTAGTTGTGTGACCCTGAACGGGTGAACTACCTCTCTGAGCCTCAGTTTCTTCCCCTGGACAATGGGTTTGATAACATTATCAACCTTCCAGGACAATCTTTGCACAGTGCCGGGGGGATAGGAAGTCCTCCGTAACTCCTTATTGACAATAACAAATCGAGGAGCTAGACTAGCTGCCTGGAAGAACCCAAGAAAGATATGGACTGCATAGTTCATCCACGTCACTCAATGTCCTAACCAAATGGGCAATCCAGCAAGGAGTGCTTTGGTTAGACAGCCTAGGTGACATCCAACGACAGCTCCTTTCTCACCCAAAGGTCCAGAGCACCCAGTGACAAAGAAATCTGAAGATTCCTTTAAAAACTGTGAATAGAATGGCCACACGACCCAGCAATCCCATTGCTGGACTTACACACCGAGGAAACCAGAACCGAAAGCGACTCGTGTACCCCAATGTTCATCGCAGCCGTGTTTACAATAACTAGCACATGGAAGCAACCTAGATGTCCATCGGCAGATGAATGGAGACGAAGGCTCTGACCCATACACACAATGGAATTTTACTCAGCCATTAAAAAGAATGCATTGGAATCAGTTCTAATGAGGTGGATGAAACTGGAGCCTATTATACAGAGCGAAGTAAGCCAGAAAGATAAAACACCAATAGAGTAAATTAACGCATATATATATGGAACTTAGAAAGATGGTAATGATGACCCTATATGTGAGACAGCAAAAGAGACACAGATGTAAAGAAGAGACTGCTGGACTCGGCGGGAAAAGGCGAGGGTGGGATGATTTGCGAGAATAGCATTGAAACATGTATAGTATGTGAAATAGATCACCAGTCCAGGTTTGATGCGTGAGACAAGGTGCTCAGGGCTGGTGCACTGGGATGAATGACTCTGAGGGATGGGATGGGGAGGGAGATGGGAGGGTCGGGATGGGGAACGCATGTACACCCAGGGCTGTATCATGTGAATGTATGGCAAAAGCCACTACACTATTGTAAAGTAATTAGCCTCCAATTGCTATAAATTTTTAAAAAGAGGTAAAAAATAAAAAGAAAGATTAGAAAATATTTTAACTAAGTGATAATAAAAACACAGCGTATCAGAATTCATGAGATGCATGTCTAGAAGTGTTCACAATTTTAAATGCTTCTATTAAAAATGAATAAAAGCCTAAGGCAATGGAAAAAAGAAAAAACAAAAACAAAAACCTCCCTCAAAGTGTTCAGCAAAGGCTATGTATAGGAAAGGTGAGGGATAGGTGTGATTAGCTCTTGCAAATTTCTTGCTGTCAGATCTTATGTTCTTGAAGTAAGGTGGTGGTCAGCTAACTGTGTTCCTGTAATCCTTGAGGGAAGCAAATATTATTCCCTATTCCCTATTTCCTGAAAAGATAGGTCCCAAGCTTGACGTTCACCCTCCATGGTCCTGGTTGGGGGGGAGGGGTCCCTGTGCAGGCTGGTTTTTCTAGTCATGGAGCATTCATCTAGCACCCACTCTTGTTACTTCCAGCAGTGCTCAGTCCTAGGTGGAAGAGGTAATTCTCAGTTCTCTGTGCCCTCCTCTTACCAAGGCCCCCATACACTGCCCAGCCACCTTCAATGAGGGAGCCAGGTACCCAGCATGTAGCTGACCCTCAGCCTCCTCAGTCTACCCAGTTGGAGAGCTGGGTCCTGTAGACTGTGACCCATGCAGATTGCCACAACCATTCGGTCATGGAGGTGGGGATGGAACACGTTGGCCATTGCTTTCAAACCTGGTCCAGACCAGTCAGTGGCTTCAGCAAGGGCTCTGGGACTCTGCAAGACACAGCCTGTTCCCAAGCTCCACAGTTCATTCCCCATCCCAAGGCCCAAGGGCCTAGAGGGCTCTATGGGAAGGCTGTAATATATCTCACTACACTCTGCTCAGAGGCTTTCTGTTGGTGGTATTGGGGTTTCTAACGCCACTGAAGGTCTTGGGCTGAGGTCTGCAGCACCGTTTTCCACCCTGCCTCTATTACAGTATCTTCCTTGATGAGCTTATTCAACCTGGGACTAAAAGTTGGTAACTTGGACCATCACGGACCATTTCCAGTAGCCCAAGGACCACATTCTACTCTGTTTCTATAATGAAGGGATTTCAACTTCACAATGTCATGTGATGTAAAAGATTTCTTCTTCCTCTAACTGAAATATTTAACTTAGAATAATGTCTCAATGGATATATATTGCAAACGAGGCTACCATTTATTTATTCACTGCTGGAATTATACTTGATGTGTAAGGTGTTTGAAACAATTATCATTGGGGTATAGTTGCATTACAATGATGCTTTAGTTTCTGAGTACGTATGTCCAAGTGAATCCATTTTAGGTGTACACATATCCCCTCGTTTTTGGATTTCCTTCCCATTTAGGTCACCGCAGAGCAGAGTCGAGTCCCCTTGTTCTTTCACTTTTCTCATACTGTAACATTTTCGTAAATGTTAACTGGAGGTTAATTACTATACAATATCGTGATGGTTTCTGCCATGCATCAACATTAAGAAGCCGTAAGTATATCGGGGTCCCACCCATCCTGGAGCCTCTCCCACATCCCCTCCTATGCTATTTTTCTGGGTTGTTCCAGAGCACTGCTTTGCATTCCCTGCTTCGTGCCAAGGAAAATCTGAAAGATGATTTTTCTGTATGAAACATGTAATTTTCTTTATCTCACATGTGAGAACATGGGTGCAGATTTTTCTACGTGAAATAGGAAATGTGTACTTCATGTTTGAAAATCTACTTGTATAATTTTTTCATCATATATGGAATCTTGTCTGTTTCACATGTGGATATCTGTGCACACTTTTTCCTACATGAATGGGGAATTCCAGATATTTCAGATATGAAAAGTTGAGCATATGCTTTCCTGTCTGACCTCTGAAGTTGTATCCATTTCCTATGTAAAAATCTCAATGAAATTTTACTGACATGAAGTATGCAATTAAGATATGGGAACCAACAGGAAATTGGAATTCTATTTCATAAAAGAAATTCTGGGCACCACTGTTTCTTCATGAAATACTTAATTCTTTGTATTTCTTACATAGAAAACAATGACTGTCCACCATGAAATAGGGAGATCTCTGTATTAACTGCATCAAAATCTAGGCACTAATTTTCCTTCATGAAACTTGAACTTCTCTATATTTCACATCTGATAATCAGAATGAACATTTCCCTATGAGAAATAAGGAAATCTCTGCATTTCATGTAAACCATTGGTTCTTCAGTCTCTGAAACACCTGTTTGCATTTGTGTCCCTGTGTGTTACATGTGTGTGTGTACACATATGTGCTTGTGTCACCTGTTCCTGTGTGTGTGTGTGTGTGTGTGGCCTAATGTAGGTGCTCAGTGTGAAACACCAGACATCCTAGGAGGCAGAGTGTGAGCATTGCATCTATCCAGGCACTTAACGTGAGTGTGCCCACGTTAGCTATGTGGCCGAGAGGAAGAGAGTAAGCAATGGTCAGGAGGAGCACTTTACTCCACTTGAAACACTTGCAGGAGGAGCTCTGCTTCTCTTGGAACTGCATCCGCAGGAGCACATCCTTAGCCGCTGGGGTGCCTGCTTTAAGCCGTGGGCCAGGGGAAAGGCCAAGAGCTGACAGACAGCAGGCCAGGGGCTCCAGGGTGGTTTGGCTTGGGGCTGCATTGTGGGGCCCAAAGAGCGAGCCAAGGAAAGTGTGCTGCTTCATCCTCAGAGTATGGCTGCATTCCTGACACTGCTCAAGCCTAAGGCACACGGTTAGGGACGGACTCTGCAGGCGGTGAACTTTGGTGAGGTCAGCGGTAACAGCGCCTCCCCCGCCGATCCCCACCCCCCACCAAACCTACCCACGCTCTGCCCGTGGCTTGCCGTTTAGATCCAAGGTGAGCACCTGTGTCCCTGACGTACCCACGAACCTTGTGTCACCTGTGTGAACCCCTGAGCACACAGAGTCGCCCGCTTCCCCAGTGGCAATTTCAAGCTTGACGGTGGCTGCAGTGTCACCTTCAGATTCCTTGCCTTCGACTGAGGCTGGCCTGGCTTGCCCAGTCGCTGGTCTGGCACATCTATACTGTTGGTCAGGCAAACGGCTTGTGTGGACCGGCGCACTGTGCACTGAGCCAAGTTGGGCCCCTGCGTGCCCAGAATTCCAAGGGGTGTGTCTGTCCCGTGAATGAACGCCTTTTGACTCCATTTGATTGGTTCTGTGATGAGGTCTGGAGGTCAGGGTATAGAGTTCAGCTCCTTCCCGCCACCATATTACCCGTGCATGGTGGCACACGGTTCTGCGCATGCCTGTCTCCCTTTCCCTGCTCATTGGCTGTGGGCAAGTAACCAGTTGGTTGTGCCACGTAGACTGCGGCTGGTTGGCGGGCTTTGCCGGCCGCCAGCTGTGCTCTCACGTCCAGCTTCTTTGTGGCTCTGGGCTACGGCCAGAACACCATGGAGACTGAGACGGGGCCAGAGGAAGGCGGCAGCACCCCGGGATCCTGGGTCTTAGTTGTGAGCCCGGGTCTTCTCGAGGGAGGGACCCTGGGGCCTACCAGCGCGGTGGGGGCGGCAGAGGCAATGCAGGCCGCAGGTAGTGCACCAGGCGAAGAGGCCGCCCTCTTCTGGGTGGAGGCGGTAGAGAAAGGTGCAGCCCTGGAGGAGGGAGAGTTGGCGGGATTCGGGCAGGAGTTCCAGCTGCTGGTGTTAGACATCATGGAGGAGGTGGAGGTGGTGGCCTACGAGGAGCAGGAGCAGGTGTCCTCGCAGGAGCAGGGCCAGGAACATCCAAGCCCCAGAGCCCCCAGGGATCAGCCCGCACTGGAGGCCCTGCCGGCCCTGCAGCTGGAGCTGGATTTCGTGAATAAGAAAGCCCAAAGGGCCCGCGCTCGCCTGAAACACAAGAACTGCCAGAGGCGGAAGCTGCGTCTAGAACACAGAAGTGCCATCATCGAGGGAATCCGTGGATTCTGGGTCGAAGTTGTATCCCTTGGTGTGGTGCTTGTGAATTTTTTTTTTTTTTTCAATCTGGGTAATTGCAGAAGCAGTTTAGAGATCTGGCAGTTCTGGTACAAAATGTATTTTTTGGATGCTGAGTATTGGTTACCGTTCTGTGTATCTGTTCCCGATATAAGGTGTGATGTCCTTGCTGTTCTGGGTAGCACAAATTGCTACTTGGGCTTTATTTGCAGACGTCCCAATCAGAATTGTCATTAGCACCAGGGACTCTTCAGAGAAAAGGCTTGTCTGGGATCCAGGTCTTCTCTGAAAAGCTGCGTGAATTTGGCGGTGAGGTTGGGATGTGTAAATGCTCATGCTGCTTGTACGTAGGAGTGCCTGTTTTCCAGAAGTAAGCTAAGTTTTAGGAGGCTGAGATGGAGCTTAGGGCCTTTCCTCTTAGGAACAGAACCTGCTCTGGTAGTGCATTTATAGGCACAGCCTTGGGGCTTGTCATGCCTTCATACAGTCTGCGTTAACAGAAATGTGACGAGTTAACTCGTCGCAAGATGAAGTCAGACAGCGCCATTCTACACTTTAGGCTAGATTTGTCCTTCCAGCACTTTTTTCCTCTAGCATCTAGAGGCTCCTTGACCTAAAGCAGTTTATGAACCACCCTCAAATGTCAGCTATGATGGCTGACCAAGATGAAGACATACTTCACTTCATGACCAACTTAAAGGTCAGGCAGGGGACACTGATAATTGTGGGGGGAAGGTGACTGTGGAGGGGAGAGGACATGATTTACCCCTGAAAACAGGAAAGGACAGCTCTTCTGTAAAGGGGTTTCACACCCATCCACCCCTACCCTACTCCCCACACTTTGTCCTGGCAGGTGGAGGAACTCAGGCATCCCTCTCATCACTGCAAGATCACATTGTCCTTCTGGAAGAATAGGTATTTCCAGAATGAAGTGATTGTTAAGGATTATCTCATTAATGTCACTGGTAAGAGGCAGCTCCTTGGATTTGGTGGGTGGGGGCAGAAAAGTGTAGGTTGAATTGGAAAGTGATTTAGGTCTTTCTCCCATACTCCTTTTCCTGCAGGATATCGAGCATCTCATTCCACCCTAATTCACTGGAACCAGGGATTTGAACGCAAGGCATACAGCCGCAGGCACCATGACAGCAGCGTTAACTTCTTCAACTGGTCCTTTGACCACAATTTCACAGGATCTGACCGGATTGCTGAGGTAGGGTCCCACGCGGCCACTGGGCCAGAACTGGTGATGTATGTTGGAATTCTTGGCGGTGTACAGGAGGGCTCAGGGTCTGGCCAGCCCCGTGCTGACCTAGCTCATTGCCCTGAGAGTTCATCATAAAGGATCTCTGGCCCAATCCCGTGTGGTACTATATGAGGAGGAAGGCTCTGACACGAGAGGTACTGGGAGGATGAGAGGCGAGGAGCCCAGGGATTGGGCACTGGCATAAGTGTTTTCCAGAAACTTGGGCCATTTATTTCACTTGTGGAGAAAGTGAGACTCTGTGGAATGCAGAGTAACACCATGGAATGAGGGAATCAGCAAGAGACAGCAGAAGTAGAGAACCGTAGTGAAAAACAGGTTCTAAGTAGAGAAGCTTGAGGTAGATGAAGTGTCCTGGTCAGGGCAATGTCACTCCAATTTATATCTGGCTCAGCTGCACATCTCTGAACTGGCATTCCATGGCCAACAAGGCAACCCTCAGGCTCCTCTTAAATTGGGGCCCACCTACTATTGAAATCCCCTTTCTACAACGGTCTGCGAGTCTCCTTTCTGCTAGGCTGTTCCCCACTGACCATCATTTGATTCCATTTTCATCATCACACTTGTTTCTATTTTTGTTTTCTTTTACATTTTTTCCACATGCCACTCTCATTCTGAGAATACTGACCACTGTGTAGGATTATGGAGAATAGTCTTTTAACTTATTTATTTTACCTGGAGGATGATTACTTTACAAAACCATGATGGTTTTTTTCATACATTGGCCAACACGAATCACCCATAGATATACACGTGTCCCCCCAAATGCTGAACCCAACCCCCACCGCCCTCCCCTACCTGTCTTTCTGGGTTGTCCCACAACATGACTTTGGTTGCCTTGCTTCACGCATCAAATTTGCGCTGGTCGTCTATTTTGCATAAGGTAATGTAAATGTTTGAGGGCTATTTTCTCAAATTAACCCAGACTCACATTCCACCACGGAGTCCAAATTCTGTTCTTTATATGTCTGTGTCTTATTTGCTGTTCTGCATGTTCGATGTCCGGTACCACCTACGTGGTCCTAAACTCCATATAGTTGTACTAACATGCAGTGTTTGCTTTTTCTCTTTCTGACTTTCTTCACACTCTTAATAGGCTCCATATTCATTCCAACTCATTAGGACTGAGTTCAAGGCATTCCTTTTTAGAGCTGAGAAACATACCATTGTGTATACGTACCCCAACTCCCTTAACCCGTCATCTGCCGATGGCCATATAGGTTGCTTGCATATCCTAGCTCTTGTAAATAGTTGTACAGTGAAGATTTGGGTGCGTGGTTTAAAAACCTGTATGCAGATCAGGAAGCAACAGTTCGAACTGGACATGGAAAAACAGACTGGTTCCAAATAGGAAAAGGAGTACATCAAGGCTCTACGTTGTCACCCTGCCTGTTTAACTCTCTATGCAAAGTGCATCATGAGAAACGCTAGGCTGGAAGAAACACAAGCTAGAATCAAGTTTGCCAGGAGAAATATCAATAACCTCAGATATGCAGATGACACCACCCTTATGGCAGAAAGTGAAGAAGAACTAAAGAGCCTCTTGATGAAAGTGAAAGAGGAGAGTGAAAAAGTTGGCTTAAAGCTCAACGTTCAGAAAACTAAGATCATGGCATCTGGTCCCATCACTTCATGGGAAATAGATGGGGAAACATTGGAAACGGTGTCTGACTTTATTTTAGGGGAGTCCAAAATCACTGCTGACGATGATTGCAGCCGTGAAATTAAAAGACACTTACTCCTTGGAAGGAAGGTTATGGCCAACCTAGATAGCATATTTAAAAGCAGAGACATTACTTTGCCAACAAAAGTCCGTCTAGTCAAGGCTATGGTTTTTTCAATGGTCATGTATGGATGTGAGAGGTGGACGGTGAAGAAAGCTGAGCGCCGAAGAATTGATGCTTTTGAACTGTGGTGTTGGAGAAGACTCTTGAGAGTCCATTGGACTGCAAGGAGATGCCATCAGTCCATCCTAAAGGAAATCAATCCTGGGTGTTCATTGGAAGGATTGATGTTGAAGCTGAAACTCCAATACTTTGGTCACTTCATGCAAAGTGTTGACTCATTGGAAAAGACCCTAATGCTGAGTAGGATTGGCGGGAGGAGGACAAGGGGACTACCGAGGATGAGATGGTTGGATGGCATCACTGACTCGATGGACATAGGTTTGGGTAGACTCCTGGAGCTGGTGATGGACAGAGAGGCCTGGAGTGCTGCAATTCATGGGGTCACAAAGAGTCAGACACGACTGTCCGACTGAACTGAACTGAACCGAACTGAGAGAGGAAATGTAAAAGTTCACAGACTCTCTCTCCTGGAAACTGACTTGAAAGGTTAAAGCTGTCTTTAGTGTTGTTCCGGGAGGCTAGGTTGACATATATGTATCTGTTTCTCTGTCCGTTTTGAAAGGAAACCCCCGATTTTGAGAAACTTATGTTGGAGTGTCCCCCTTTACCTAAAATAGAAAACCTAAGAAGGTGCTTCACATGAAGATCAATGGCCAACTAGTCCTCTCTGACATGAAAGTAATGAAGAGTGGTCTGCTGGTGAAACAGATCGAGAGGGAGAAACCAGTAAACATGAAATAATTCTGAAGGATAAATAGAAAGCATCAACCATAGGTGTCTGTGTATTGTTTGGCCAGGTCCTCAGGACAGATACTTCAACTCCATGTAGGATTCTCACTTTAACGCGTGGGAATTACCAGACCATGGAGAGTTATAGAGGGGGTTAAGTCATATGTTGGGGTTGTGTCAGGGGACAAGTTCTTCCTGCGGGGTGGGGTTGGGGAGGAAGGAGAAGGAAGAGGAGGGGCCATTAACTGTGGGTCTGGCAACTTGACAAGGGAAATGTGGATGTTCATGGAAAGGGTCTGGTGAACAAGAGCCAGAGATTGAAATAGTGGGACACAACTTTGTTGGAAGGTGGTGCCCCAGGTATCATCACTGTTGGATATCATCAGGCATTTTAAGAGTACAGGACAAGGAAAAAGCCTTAACATTCAACTCACTATGAACCACATAGCCTCCTTGTGTATATGACTGCACAGTTCACCTTTTCTCAGAGTCAGCTTCCCAGGCCTAGGGTTCCAGGTAACATCTTAGGGGATGGGGGCATAAAGTATATGGAGGGGCTGTGGCCCAGAGCAAAAGCGAGGGGGTGGGAAGGCAGTAAGGATATTAATTTCTGGCAAAAGTGACCAGGGGAAAAGATAAATCACCAGGAAACAGACAAACAAAAACAGATCCCATCGTGTATGTTTGAGCTCATGTGAACTCTGTTCTTTTTTCCAAGAACTCAGTTTAGGTACAAAGTCTGCAGGGGCAGAAGTCAGGGGGATGGGGATGTTAAACAGGCAAAGTCCAGCCTACGCAGCCGTGCACTCTGTGTCGCATGATGGCTCAGTGCTTAATATCCTTTTTTCCAGGAAGGCTTACGCTCTGTGCCCAAGGCCCTCTGTCAGGCCTAGGTGTAGAAATAACATTTTTCCACAAACCCTCTGGTGACAGTGTCTATTCCTTGCTGAATGGCTCAGCACAGGCTGTATAAAACCACAAGTGGCCTTCTTCTGGGCTTTGTTGCTACTCTGTGGGCCAAGGGCCAATGGGAACACCTGGAGAATACAGAGCTTACGGAGGGACTGGTCGAACTTAGGGTGGCCCTTTCCAGGTAGATGGCTGCTTTCCGGAATCACGTCCACCTCTGGATTGGGCAAAGGACAGACTGGCACAAAGGGAGTAGGGAGAGGTCAACGTTTGTCCTCTCACCCCAGATACAATGGCTCCAACGTGGGCATTCCTGTGGGTGATATTTCTGTCTCACATGGAGTTCTCACTCCAAAAATTGTCTCCCGACAGCAGCATCTCTTTGGAGGGCAAAGGGTAAAGGATGAACGTCAAAGTTCATGGGTTTATGGATGCCCCCTTCAAGGTGCACTGAATGAGATCTCCTGCTCAGGGCCAACTTTTGCATTTGAATATCTTCACCCTAGTATGCCCCTTCTACAGAGGAGCATCTACAGTTCCAGAAGGCAAGGCTTGTCCTTCTCTGGGTGCTTTCTGTACAAGCAGCGCAGCAAACAATGGAAACATGTCTTCTTACTTTCTTAATCTGTAATCTTCAAAGGATCCTGGGGGCTCCGGCAGGCTGGTACCTGTCTTTCTCAGCGCCAGTTCAAAACAAAACAACACAAAGCAGAAACTATGCTGTAATAAGTCTGCTGTGGGTGTGGGATGGTGTATTGGTGCATGTTTGGGGGGACCTTAGACTGGGCTCATTCTAGGGGCTGCATGGTAGTTATCCACATTCAGAAGTTTTAGTAAGGCATTTCAAAGAAGTTAAAGACAAGAAACGTTAAGGACAGGGTTCCCCAACACCTACTATCTCCTGTCTTCAGTACCAGTGCTTCAGTACCAGGGGTGGCTTTAGCTCTAACCTGTCGTGGAGTGAAGAGTGCAGAGATAGTCATGGATCGGTTAGTAAACCTGAACTATGCATGGTTGACTTGATGGTCATTCTCTGGAAACTTGCCATGACATGTGTCCCCATGTCTTTCGGGCTTTCACTTGGGCCCTAAGGTCTAGGCGCTATTAGATTTGACTGCACACTTGGACGTGTTGTGTAAGGTTTTCTTCCACTGTATATCAATGCGTGTGAGACTTGGCGGATTACTGATAATTTCTTGAGCATTCTGGCTCAATCACCCTGAGCTGCATTTGTTTCCTGTTCCCTGGATATGTTCATGTTTTCCTCTGTTTAGAATGAAGATTGGGTGTCTCTGTTGTGCCTGCCCATGAATGTGAGTTGATGTTTCTTCCCGTGGGTCTGCCTATGACTCCTGTCTTCTTTGATGTGGCACCGATGCCTGTGCCATTATACACAGCACTGCTGCAATAGCTATGTCAGTTCTTGCATGGCCCTATTCAACATACATGAATTGTGTTGCTTGCATTCACTTTTGTTTTTTAAGTTTGTGTGTCTTTGTCAGATTGTGTGTGAATTGGATGATTTCTTTCATTCCTGGATCAAATGTTTCCAACATCTTGAATTGTGACTTTTTTTTTTTTAAAGAGATACACGATATTTGTGAACAGCAAGAAATGCTTTATCGCAGGAATAGTTAACAGTGACCCACGTTTGGAAACAGCAATACCCACATACTTACAGAAATGCCCGTTGGGCAAGAATATCACTCGTTGAAATGAGAATATGAATCAGGATCACAAAAGGCAAAGATGTTGCAGGAATGCATCTGTCAGAAAATTTTTCGTCTCTCAGGAGAGATTTGGGGTTGATTGTTAAGTGTTCTATAAACACTGCTGCAGAAAAGAAGGACATTGACTATTACCACTTCTTGCAGTGATCGTTAACCTGACATTACCCATGCAGAATTTCTTCATGATTTTAAGTGAAGCATCACTCAGGCAGTAAGAGTTGGGGCTTGCCTTTCTGTGAATAGGAATTTGTTAAAGAATTCTTGTCCTCAGTGACCTTCTATAGCCTGGGGAAAGGGGCTTGCATGATCAAGTACAAGTTCAAAGCCCCTTGCTATTTCTGTGCTTTTTCTGGAAGGAAAGCACAGGGAATGGAATGATGCCAACGTGATTGGCACTGTGAACCAGCCTGTTGTGATGGGAGTAGAGATCAGAGGCACACGTCACACAACCGTCCACAGTGAGGACTTCCAGCCCTGCCAAACTCTTTCAATGTCAGTCCCCCTCATGAGAAAATCCCATTCACCTTCCAGGATTATCATAGAAGTAGAATAGGATGCTGATTTGATCAACTAGTGAGGGAAAAAAATAATAATAACTGGGCCAAAAAAAGAGGGGTGCTTACCAAAGTCCATTAGACTGGACAAGTAAGCAATTAGTTGCACATCTGTGCAAGTTTCTTTTCAGGATTGTTTGTGTGTGTATGTGGGTAGGTGGGTGGGTGAGCATGCAGACACATGTGCGCTGACACAAATGTGTGTGTGAGCTGTCTGAACTGGTCTGGCTGGGGGATGGAAGAATGGACACTGAAAACGCGAAAGAGCTTGTGTAAGATGTAAAGATCATAGGGCAGCAGAAGCACGGACGCCATGGAAAAAAGCCCAGGGATCTCACCGACAGAGCAAGCTAGAAGTGTAAACAGGCTTGTAAGTGTAAACATGGATCCCTGAGCAGAAAGGAGAGGCAAGAACAAAGCACCTGGGTGCAGTCAGGGAGGATGCGAAGGAGCAGAGAAACGCAGTGGGCCAGATTCCCAGGCACAGAAGAGGGGCTATGCACAGCCCCTAGGACACCCAGCTACAAAGGGTTTTCTGTCCTTCTCAAGTGCAGGACCATTCTATCCTCGACATGACCAGGCATCTGAGCACAGCTTGCCCTTTTCTGTAAGGTTTGGGAGACTGGTGGCACTGTAGCATAAGCACCTGCTACATGCAGTTTGTCAGTTTGAAACATCACTCCTTAAAAGGGTGTCTTGGGTTGATCCTCTCACCCCTCCCAGTCCCACAGGCCTGGGCTGATGGTGTAGGCTGGGCTGTGTTCTCACGGGGAGGCTGGATGAGAACAGAACCACTTTGAAAGGGCCTCTGTACAATAAATGGACAGACTTCAATTCCTCTGGCAATGGAGAGCCGTGGCCCTTGGTGGGGCGCTATCCTTAGCATCTCTGTATAAATTTCTCTCAACAGAGAGAATTCCATGTCTGTATCACATTTAGACATGAGGGCAAAAGTGTTCTATGTGAAGCATGGAAGTTGGTATTTCACGTCTGAATACATGCATGTAGATTTCCTGAATGAAATACAGAATTCGCTGCATTTCGCCTGTGAATATCTCACCACAAACTTTCCAAATTGAGAATGGAATTCCCTATATTTTACAGTATGAAAATGTATGCACATATTAAAACATAATGTGACACACATGACAAGCAAACTACTAAACGATGGAAAAGATAAAAGATATACTCGCTCTATATATCCTAGCAAATCAGCTCATGACAAAGTTTCCAAAATAATGAGTAGTCCTCAAGTAAGACCTGATGAAAACCTTTGTCACACTTTGTCCTAAATTCACCTGGTAACTAGGAGAGCTCTCAGTGTCTGTTAACTTGCTTCACACACAAGAAAAAAACTGCTCATCCTTTTATGAGTGTATGTGGTTTTGAAGTGAGACATTATCTCAAGAGATTCTGTTAACCTCCATAGACTTAAGAGATAAGGTGTTACTGTAACTAAATACCCCTGTACCCAACAACCTTGGGCCAAGCAATATCAAAACATTAAAGTTTAAAGCAGAGTATGTTTTACTGCAGAGCCATGCAAGAAGTGTGGCTTATGCCTTTAAAAACCTCAATCTACCTAAAGAGAAAAAAGAGCTACATATAGAAAAGTATAAAGCACTGATGAAAGAAATCAAACAGTACACAAATAGATGGATAAATATACCGTGTTCATGGATCAGAAGAATCAATATAGTGAAAACGAGTATACCACCCAAAGCAATCTATAGATTCAATGCAATCCCTATCAAGCTACCAGCGGTATTTTTCAGAGAACTAGAAAAAATAATTTCACAATTTGTATGGAAATACAAAAAACCTCGAATAGCCAAAGAAATCTTGAGAATGAAGAATGGAATAGGAGGAATCAACCTGCCTGACTTCAGGCTATGCTACAAAGTAACAGTCATCAAGATAGTATGGTACTGGCACGGAGACAGAAACATAGATCAATGGAACGCAATAGCAAGCCCAGAGATAAATTCATGCACCTATGGACACCTTATCTGTGACAAAGGAGGAAAGAATATAAAATGGAGAAAAGACAATTTCCTTAATACGTGGAGCTGGGAAAACTGGTCAACCACTTGTAAAAGAATGAAACTAGAACACTTTCTAACACCGTACACAAAAATAAACTCAAAATGGATTGAAGATCTGAATGTAAGACCACAAACTATAAAACTATAAGAGTCCTAGAGGAAAACATAGGCAAAACACTATCCGACACAATTCACAGCAGGATCCTCTATGACCCACCTCCAAGAATAATGGAAATAAAAGCAAAAATAAACAAATGGGACCTAATGAAACTTAAAAGCTTTTGCACAACAAAGGAGACTAGAAGCAAGGGGAAAAGCCTGCCTTCAGAATGGGAGAGACTAATAGCAAACGAACCAACTGACAAAGAATTAATATCAAAAGTATGCAAGCAACACCTGCAGCTCAAGTCCAGAAAAATAAGCGAACCAATCAAAAATTGGGCCAAAGAACTAAACAGACATTTCTCCAAAGAAGACATACAGATGGCTAACAAACACATGAAAAGATGCTCAACATCACTCATTATCAGAGAAATGCAAATCAAAACCTCAACGAGGTAGCATCTCACACTGGTCAGAATGCCTGCCATCCAATAATCTACAAACAATAAATGCTGGAGAGGGTACGGAGAAAAAGGAACCCTCTTACACTCTCAGTGGGAATGCAAACTAGTACAGCCACTATGGAGAACAGTGTGGAGGTTCTGCCATATAACACAGTGAACCCACTGATGGGCATATACACCGAGGAAGCCAGAACTGAAAGAGACATGCTGCTGCTGCTGCTGCTAAGTCGCTTCAGTCGTGTCCGACTCTGTGCGACCCCATAGACAGCAGCCCACCAGGCTCCGCCGTCCCTGGGATTCTCCAGGCAAGAATACTGGAGTGGGCTGCCATTTCCTTCTCCAATGCATGAAAGGGAAAAGTGAAAGTGAAGTCGCTCAGTCGTGTCCGACTCTTAGCGACACCATGGACTGTAGCCTACCACGCTCCTCCGTCCAGGGGATTTTCCAGGCAAGAGTACTGGGGTAGGGTGCCATTGCCTTCTCCGGAAAGAGACATGTGTACCCCAATATTCATCGAAGCCCTGTTTATAATAGCCAGGACACAGAAGCAACCCAAATGGCCATCAGCAGACGAATGGATAAGAAATCTGTGATACATATACACAATGGAATATTACTCAGCCATTAAAATGAATGCATTTGAATCCCTTCTAACGAGGTGGATTAAACCGGAGCCTATTATACAGAGTGAAGTAAATCAGAAAGCAAAACACCAATACAGTATACTAACACATATATATGGAATTTAGAAAGATGCTAGCGATAACCCTATATGCAGGACAGCAAAACAGACACAGATGTATAGAACAGATTTTTGGACTCTGTGGGAGATTGCAAGGGTGGAATGATTTGGGAGAATGACCTTGAAACATGTATATTATCATATGTCAACCCAGATCATATGCCATATCATATCATATGCCAGGCCAGATTTGATGCATGAGACAAGGTGCTCGGGGCTGGTGCACTGGGAGGACCCAGAAGGATGGGATGGGGAGGGAGGAGTGAAGGGGCCTCAGGATGGGGAACACATGTGCACCCGTGGCGGATTCATGTCAATGTATTCAGAAACCACTTAGATATTGTAAAGTAATTAGCGCCCAATTAAAATAAATAAATTTATATTAAAAAAAATAAAAGTTACCTGAAAATAAACTACTTACATTTTCGTCAAAAAGAAAAAAAAAAAGAATGCTCTAGAACTAACAAGTCTTGGGAACTGAACTTCGTGCCATTCTGCCCCTTCAGTTTGGACTAGGCATCAGGTTTTTTTTGTTTGTTTCTTTGTTTGTTTGTTTTTTGACTACTGAAAAGATGGAGTAGATTTCCTTCCAGTCTTTACATCTACTTAGACATAATCTTTCACATTTTTTTAATGAAACAATGCATCTGTTTCTGTTAAAATGTTTATTGTGAGCAAAAACCAACCAAACAAACAACAAAAAAGAAATTGGTGCCCAGATTTTCACATGAGAAACAGAGATAATGCCATCATTCATGCAGGAAAATCTGCACCCTGATTTTCAGATGTGAAATATAAATAAGTCCCTATTTTATGTAATGAAAACTGTGCTGTGATGTAGATGTTGGAAAATTTGTGAAATTCATATTTAATATAGGAAAATGGATGCCCAGATTTTCTGATGTGAAATACACAGAATTTCAAAACTTCTTGTAGTAATACAGACATGCAGATATTCATAAATAAAATACAGAGAATTTCATATATTACGCTGAAAAAAAAAATGGCTTCCAGAGTCTCATATGTGACATATACAGAGGTGCATTTTTCATATGGGAAAATCAAAACCTAGAAATACAAATGTCACTCCAGTTATTTACGCAATTCATGTAGAAATATTGGCACCCAGATTCTCATGTGTGAAATATAGATTATTCCATATATCATGCAAGGCAGCCTTCACGCAGATTTTCAGAAGTGAAATCCAGAGAATTCCAAACTTCAATAGGGAAATCTGTGGCCAGATTTTCATATATGAAATATAGTTGATTCTATATTTGACTGCCTGGCCCAGATATCAATTTCTGAATCACGGAAAATTGCATATTTTATATGTCAAAATCTGACACAAATATTCACATGTGAATAACTGACATTTTGTATCTCACATGAGAAAATATGTCCCCAGATTTTCCAATGCAAAATATACAGAATTCCATATTTCATACTGAAGAGCTTCATGCAAGTTTTCTTGGGTGAAATACAGAGAGTTTCACACCTCAAGCATGAAAACCACTTCATATATGAAATAGAAATTTCTACATTTCTTTAGGAAAATCGATGCCAAGTGTTTCAATTGTTAAATATACAGTATTTTGTAGCTCATGAAGCAAAGCCAATATCCGCTGGATCATCGAAAAAGCAAGAGAGTTCCAGAAAAACATCTATTTCTGCTTTATTGACTATGCCAAAGCCTTTGACTGTGTGGATCACAATAAACTGTGCAACATTCTGAAAGAGATGGGAATACCAGACCATCTGACCTGTCTCTTGAGAAACCTGTATGCAGGTCAGGAAGCAACGGTTAGAACTGGACATGGAACAACAGACTGGTTCCAAATAGGAAAAGGAGTACGTCAAGGCTGTATATTGTCCCCCTGCTTATTTAACTTCTCTGCAGAGTACATCATGAGAAATGCTGGGCTGGAAGAAACACAAGCTGGAATCAAGATTGCCGGGAGAAATATCAATAACCTCAGATATGCAGATGACACCACCCTTATGGCAGAAAGTGAAGAAGAACTAAAGAGCCTCTTGATGAAGGTGAAGGAGGAGAGTGAAAAAGTTGGTTTAAAGCTCAACGTTCAGAAAACTAAGATCATGGCATCTGGTCCCATCACTTCATGGGAAATAGATGGGGAAACAGTGGAAACAGTGTCAGACTTTACTTTTTTTGGCTCCAGAATCACTGCTGCTGGTGACTGCAGCCATGAAATTAAAAGACGCTTACTCCTTGGAAGGAAGGTTATGGCCAACCTAGATAGCATGTTTAAAAGCAGAGACATTACTTTGCCAACAAAAGTCCGTCTAGTCAAGGCTATGGTTTTTCCAGTGGTCATGTATGGTTGTGAGAGTTGGACGGTGAAGAAAGCTGAGCACCGCAGAATTGATGCTTTTGAACTGTGGTGTTGGAGAAGACTCTTGAGAGTCCCTTGGACTGCAAGGAGATCCAATCAATCCATCCTAAAAGACATCAATCCTGGGTGTTCATTGGAAGGTCTGATGTTGAAGCTGAAACTCCAATACTTTGGCCACCTCATGCAAAGGGTTGACTCGTTGGAAAAGACCCTAATGCTGGGTAGGATTGGGGGCGGGAGGAGAAGGGGACGACAGAGGATGAGATGGTTGGATGGTATCACCGACTCGATGAACATGGGTTTGGGTAGACTCCGGGAGTTGGTGATGGACAGAGAGGCCTGGCGTGCTGCAATTCATGGGGTCGCAGAGAGTCGGACACGACTGAGCGACTGAACTGAACTGAACTGATGATGATAAGGATCTCTTTCATTTGATGTTAGTTCCACAAGGTCTTGTAAGTTTTCTTGAGAACTGATTATTTCAGCTTCTTCAGCATCTGCATTTGTGGGATAGACTTTTATATTTCACGTAAAAAAAAAACATCTTGGCAGAGACCTAATCCATGAGATAATGAACTTTTTATATCTCATTTAGGAAAATCTGGGTCACGATTTTTCTACATGAGATATTCAGTTCTTTATATTTCATGAATGACAATCTAGGCACTGATTTTCCTACAGGAAATCATTTTCCTACAGGAAATATGGATTTCTCTACTTTCGCATTTGAAACTTGAGGCACAGAGCACTTTCCCCTGAAATATGAAATTCTTGTATTTCACATAGAATTGGCAATAAATAAGGTCACGTTTTGTAACATGAAATATGGAATGTTTCATATTTCTCATCTGAAAACCTGTGTGCTGACTTTGCTTTGCTTCAGTTCAGTTCAGTAGAGAAATCCATATTTCCTGTAGGAAAATGATTTCCTGTAGGAAAATCAGTGCCTAGATTGTCATTCATGAAATATAAAGAACTGAATATCTCATGTAGAAAAATCGTGACCCAGATTTTCCTAAATGAGATATAAAAAGTTCATTATCTCATGGATTAGGTCTCTGCCAAGATGTTTTTTTTTTACGTGAAATATAAAAGTCTATCCCACAAATGCAGATGCTGAAGAAGCTGAAATAATCAGTTCTCAAGAAAACTTACAAGACCTTGTGGAACTAACATCAAATGAAAGAGATCCTTATCATCATCAGTTCAGTTCAGTTCAGTCGCTCAGTCGTGTCCGACTCTCTGCGACCCCATGAATTGCAGCACGCCAGGCCTCTCTGTCCATCACCAACTCCCGGAGTCTACCCAAACCCATGTTCATCGAGTCGGTGATACCATCCAACCATCTCATCCTCTGTCGTCCCCTTCTCCTCCCGCCCCCAATCCTACCCAGCATTAGGGTCTTTTCCAACGAGTCAACCCTTTGCATGAGGTGGCCAAAGTATTGGAGTTTCAGCTTCAACATCAGACCTTCCAATGAACACCCAGGATTGATGTCTTTTAGGATGGATTGATTGGATCTCCTTGCAGTCCAAGGGACTCTCAAGAGTCTTCTCCAACACCACAGTTCAAAAGCATCAATTCTGCGGTGCTCAGCTTTCTTCACCGTCCAACTCTCACAACCATACATGACCACTGGAAAAACCATAGCCTTGACTAGACGGACTTTTGTTGGCAAAGTAATGTCTCTGCTTTTAAACATGCTATCTAGGTTGGCCATAACCTTCCTTCCAAGGAGTAAGCGTCTTTTAATTTCATGGCTGCAGTCACCAGCAGCAGTGATTCTGGAGCCAAAAAAAGTAAAGTCTGACACTGTTTCCACTGTTTCCCCATCTATTTCCCATGAAGTGATGGGACCAGATGCCATGATCTTAGTTTTCTGAACGTTGAGCTTTAAACCAACTTTTTCACTCTCCTCCTTCACCTTCATCAAGAGGCTCTTTAGTTCTTCTTCACTTTCTGCCATAAGGGTGGTGTCATCTGCATATCTGAGGTTATTGATATTTCTCCCGGCAATCTTGATTCCAGCTTGTGTTTCTTCCAGCCCAGCATTTCTCATGATGTACTCTGCAGAGAAGTTAAATAAGCAGGGGGACAATATACAGCCTTGACGTACTCCTTTTCCTATTTGGAACCAGTCTGTTGTTCCATGTCCAGTTCTAACCGTTGCTTCCTGACCTGCATACAGGTTTCTCAAGAGACAGGTCAGATGGTCTGGTATTCCCATCTCTTTCAGAATGTTGCACAGTTTATTGTGATCCACACAGTCAAAGGCTTTGGCATAGTCAATAAAGCAGAAATAGATGTTTTTCTGGAACTCTCTTGCTTTTTCGATGATCCAGCGGATATTGGCTTTGCTTCATGAGCTACAAAATACTGTATATTTAACAATTGAAACACTTGGCATCGATTTTCCTAAAGAAATGTAGAAATTTCTATTTCATATATGAAGTGGTTTTCATGCTTGAGGTGTGAAACTCTCTGTATTTCACCCAAGAAAACTTGCATGAAGCTCTTCAGTATGAAATATGGAATTCTGTATATTTTGCATTGGAAAATCTGGGGACATATTTTCTCATGTGAGATACAAAATGTCAGTTATTCACATGTGAATATTTGTGTCAGATTTTGACATATAAAATATGCAATTTTCCGTGATTCAGAAATTGATATCTGGGCCAGGCAGTCAAATATAGAATCAACTATATTTCATATATGAAAATCTGGCCACAGATTTCCCTATTGAAGTTTGGAATTCTCTGGATTTCACTTCTGAAAATCTGCGTGAAGGCTGCCTTGCATGATATATGGAATAATCTATATTTCACACATGAGAATCTGGGTGCCAATATTTCTACATGAATTGCGTAAATAACTGGAGTGACATTTGTATTTCTAGGTTTTGATTTTCCCATATGAAAAATGCACCTCTGTATATGTCACATATGAGACTCTGGAAGCCATTTTTTTTTTCAGCGTAATATATGAAATTCTCTGTATTTTATTTATGAATATCTGCATGTCTGTATTACTACAAGAAGTTTTGAAATTCTGTGTATTTCACATCAGAAAATCTGGGCATCCATTTTCCTATATTAAATATGAATTTCACAAATTTTCCAACATCTACATCACAGCACAGTTTTCATTACATAAAATAGGGACTTATTTATATTTCACATCTGAAAATCAGGGTGCAGATTTTCCTGCATGAATGATGGCATTATCTCTGTTTCTCATGTGAAAATCTGGGCACCAATTTCTTTTTTGTTGTTTGTTTGGTTGGTTTTTGCTCACAATAAACATTTTAACAGAAACAGATGCATTGTTTCATTAAAAAAATGTGAAAGATTATGTCTAAGTAGATGTAAAGACTGGAAGGAAATCTACTCCATCTTTTCAGTAGTCAAAAAACAAACAAACAAAGAAACAAACAAAAAAAACCTGATGCCTAGTCCAAACTGAAGGGGCAGAATGGCACGAAGTTCAGTTCCCAAGACTTGTTAGTTCTAGAGCATTCTTTTTTTTTTTCTTTTTGACGAAAATGTAAGTAGTTTATTTTCAGGTAACTTTTATTTTTTTTAATATAAATTTATTTATTTTAATTGGGCGCTAATTACTTTACAATATCTAAGTGGTTTCTGAATACATTGACATGAATCCGCCACGGGTGCACATGTGTTCCCCATCCTGAGGCCCCTTCACTCCTCCCTCCCCATCCCATCCTTCTGGGTCCTCCCAGTGCACCAGCCCCGAGCACCTTGTCTCATGCATCAAATCTGGCCTGGCATATGATATGATATGGCATATGATCTGGGTTGACATATGATAATATACATGTTTCAAGGTCATTCTCCCAAATCATTCCACCCTTGCAATCTCCCACAGAGTCCAAAAATCTGTTCTATACATCTGTGTCTGTTTTGCTGTCCTGCATATAGGGTTATCGCTAGCATCTTTCTAAATTCCATATATATGTGTTAGTATACTGTATTGGTGTTTTGCTTTCTGATTTACTTCACTCTGTATAATAGGCTCCGGTTTAATCCACCTCGTTAGAAGGGATTCAAATGCATTCATTTTAATGGCTGAGTAATATTCCATTGTGTATATGTATCACAGATTTCTTATCCATTCGTCTGCTGATGGCCATTTGGGTTGCTTCTGTGTCCTGGCTATTATAAACAGGGCTTCGATGAATATTGGGGTACACATGTCTCTTTCCGGAGAAGGCAATGGCACCCTACCCCAGTACTCTTGCCTGGAAAATCCCCTGGACGGAGGAGCGTGGTAGGCTACAGTCCATGGTGTCGCTAAGAGTCGGACACGACTGAGCGACTTCACTTTCACTTTTCCCTTTCATGCATTGGAGAAGGAAATGGCAGCCCACTCCAGTATTCTTGCCTGGAGAATCCCAGGGACGGCGGAGCCTGGTGGGCTGCTGTCTATGGGGTCGCACAGAGTCGGACACGACTGAAGCGACTTAGCAGCAGCAGCAGCAGCATGTCTCTTTCAGTTCTGGCTTCCTCGGTGTATATGCCCATCAGTGGGTTCACTGTGTTATATGGCAGAACCTCCACACTGTTCTCCATAGTGGCTGTACTAGTTTGCATTCCCACTGAGAGTGTAAGAGGGTTCCTTTTTCTCCGTACCCTCTCCAGCATTTATTGTTTGTAGATTATTGGATGGCAGGCATTCTGACCAGTGTGAGATGCTACCTCGTTGAGGTTTTGATTTGCATTTCTCTGATAATGAGTGATGTTGAGCATCTTTTCATGTGTTTGTTAGCCATCTGTATGTCTTCTTTGGAGAAATGTCTGTTTAGTTCTTTGGCCCAATTTTTGATTGGTTCGCTTATTTTTCTGGACTTGAGCTGCAGGTGTTGCTTGCATACTTTTGATATTAATTCTTTGTCAGTTGGTTCGTTTGCTATTAGTCTCTCCCATTCTGAAGGCAGGCTTTTCCCCTTGCTTCTAGTCTCCTTTGTTGTGCAAAAGCTTTTAAGTTTCATTAGGTCCCATTTGTTTATTTTTGCTTTTATTTCCATTATTCTTGGAGGTGGGTCATAGAGGATCCTGCTGTGAATTGTGTCGGATAGTGTTTTGCCTATGTTTTCCTCTAGGACTCTTATAGTTTTATAGTTTGTGGTCTTACATTCAGATCTTCAATCCATTTTGAGTTTATTTTTGTGTACGGTGTTAGAAAGTGTTCTAGTTTCATTCTTTTACAAGTGGTTGACCAGTTTTCCCAGCTCCACGTATTAAGGAAATTGTCTTTTCTCCATTTTATATTCTTTCCTCCTTTGTCACAGATAAGGTGTCCATAGGTGCATGAATTTATCTCTGGGCTTGCTATTGCGTTCCATTGATCTATGTTTCTGTCTCCGTGCCAGTACCATACTATCTTGATGACTGTTACTTTGTAGCATAGCCTGAAGTCAGGCAGGTTGATTCCTCCTATTCCATTCTTCATTCTCAAGATTTCTTTGGCTATTCGAGGTTTTTTGTATTTCCATACAAATTGTGAAATTATTTTTTCTAGTTCTCTGAAAAATACCGCTGGTAGCTTGATAGGGATTGCATTGAATCTATAGATTGCTTTGGGTGGTATACTCGTTTTCACTATATTGATTCTTCTGATCCATGAACACGGTATATTTATCCATCTATTTGTGTACTGTTTGATTTCTTTCATCAGTGCTTTATACTTTTCTATATGTAGCTCTTTTTTCTCTTTAGGTAGATTGAGGTTTTTAAAGGCATAAGCCACACTTCTTGCATGGCTCTGCAGTAAAACATACTCTGCTTTAAACTTTAATGTTTTGATATTGCTTGGCCCAAGGTTGTTGGGTACAGGGGTATTTAGTTACAGTAACACCTTATCTCTTAAGTCTATGGAGGTTAACAGAATCTCTTGAGATAATGTCTCACTTCAAAACCACATACACTCATAAAAGGATGAGCAGTTTTTTTCTTGTGTGTGAAGCAAGTTAACAGACACTGAGAGCTCTCCTAGTTACCAGGTGAATTTAGGACAAAGTGTGACAAAGGTTTTCATCAGGTCTTACTTGAGGACTACTCATTATTTTGGAAACTTTGTCATGAGCTGATTTGCTAGGATATATAGAGCGAGTATATCTTTTATCTTTTCCATCGTTTAGTAGTTTGCTTGTCATGTGTGTCACATTATGTTTTAATATGTGCATACATTTTCATACTGTAAAATATAGGGAATTCCATTCTCAATTTGGAAAGTTTGTGGTGAGATATTCACAGGCGAAATGCAGCGAATTCTGTATTTCATTCAGGAAATCTACATGCATGTATTCAGACGTGAAATACCAACTTCCATGCTTCACATAGAACACTTTTGCCCTCATGTCTAAATGTGATACAGACATGGAATTCTCTCTGTTGAGAGAAATTTATACAGAGATGCTAAGGATAGCGCCCCACCAAGGGCCACGGCTCTCCATTGCCAGAGGAATTGAAGTCTGTCCATTTATTGTACAGAGGCCCTTTCAAAGTGGTTCTGTTCTCATCCAGCCTCCCCGTGAGAACACAGCCCAGCCTACACCATCAGCCCAGGCCTGTGGGACTGGGAGGGGTGAGAGGATCAACCCAAGACACCCTTTTAAGGAGTGATGTTTCAAACTGACAAACTGCATGTAGCAGGTGCTTATGCTACAGTGCCACCAGTCTCCCAAACCTTACAGAAAAGGGCAAGCTGTGCTCAGATGCCTGGTCATGTCGAGGATAGAATGGTCCTGCACTTGAGAAGGACAGAAAACCCTTTGTAGCTGGGTGTCCTAGGGGCTGTGCATAGCCCCTCTTCTGTGCCTGGGAATCTGGCCCACTGCGTTTCTCTGCTCCTTCGCATCCTCCCTGACTGCACCCAGGTGCTTTGTTCTTGCCTCTCCTTTCTGCTCAGGGATCCATGTTTACACTTACAAGCCTGTTTACACTTCTAGCTTGCTCTGTCGGTGAGATCCCTGGGCTTTTTTCCATGGCGTCCGTGCTTCTGCTGCCCTATGATCTTTACATCTTACACAAGCTCTTTCGCGTTTTCAGTGTCCATTCTTCCATCCCCCAGCCAGACCAGTTCAGACAGCTCACACACACATTTGTGTCAGCGCACATGTGTCTGCATGCTCACCCACCCACCTACCCACATACACACACAAACAATCCTGAAAAGAAACTTGCACAGATGTGCAACTAATTGCTTACTTGTCCAGTCTAATGGACTTTGGTAAGCACCCCTCTTTTTTTGGCCCAGTTATTATTATTTTTTTCCCTCACTAGTTGATCAAATCAGCATCCTATTCTACTTCTATGATAATCCTGGAAGGTGAATGGGATTTTCTCATGAGGGGGACTGACATTGAAAGAGTTTGGCAGGGCTGGAAGTCCTCACTGTGGACGGTTGTGTGACGTGTGCCTCTGATCTCTACTCCCATCACAACAGGCTGGTTCACAGTGCCAATCACGTTGGCATCATTCCATTCCCTGTGCTTTCCTTCCAGAAAAAGCACAGAAATAGCAAGGGGCTTTGAACTTGTACTTGATCATGCAAGCCCCTTTCCCCAGGCTATAGAAGGTCACTGAGGACAAGAATTCTTTAACAAATTCCTATTCACAGAAAGGCAAGCCCCAACTCTTACTGCCTGAGTGATGCTTCACTTAAAATCATGAAGAAATTCTGCATGGGTAATGTCAGGTTAACGATCACTGCAAGAAGTGGTAATAGTCAATGTCCTTCTTTTCTGCAGCAGTGTTTATAGAACACTTAACAATCAACCCCAAATCTCTCCTGAGAGACGAAAAATTTTCTGACAGATGCATTCCTGCAACATCTTTGCCTTTTGTGATCCTGATTCATATTCTCATTTCAACGAGTGATATTCTTGCCCAACGGGCATTTCTGTAAGTATGTGGGTATTGCTGTTTCCAAACGTGGGTCACTGTTAACTATTCCTGCGATAAAGCATTTCTTGCTGTTCACAAATATCGTGTATCTCTTTAAAAAAAAAAAAGTCACAATTCAAGATGTTGGAAACATTTGATCCAGGAATGAAAGAAATCATCCAATTCACACACAATCTGACAAAGACACACAAACTTAAAAAACAAAAGTGAATGCAAGCAACACAATTCATGTATGTTGAATAGGGCCATGCAAGAACTGACATAGCTATTGCAGCAGTGCTGTGTATAATGGCACAGGCATCGGTGCCACATCAAAGAAGACAGGAGTCATAGGCAGACCCACGGGAAGAAACATCAACTCACATTCATGGGCAGGCACAACAGAGACACCCAATCTTCATTCTAAACAGAGGAAAACATGAACATATCCAGGGAACAGGAAACAAATGCAGCTCAGGGTGATTGAGCCAGAATGCTCAAGAAATTATCAGTAATCCGCCAAGTCTCACACGCATTGATATACAGTGGAAGAAAACCTTACACAACACGTCCAAGTGTGCAGTCAAATCTAATAGCGCCTAGACCTTAGGGCCCAAGTGAAAGCCCGAAAGACATGGGGACACATGTCATGGCAAGTTTCCAGAGAATGACCATCAAGTCAACCATGCATAGTTCAGGTTTACTAACCGATCCATGACTATCTCTGCACTCTTCACTCCACGACAGGTTAGAGCTAAAGCCACCCCTGGTACTGAAGCACTGGTACTGAAGACAGGAGATAGTAGGTGTTGGGGAACCCTGTCCTTAACGTTTCTTGTCTTTAACTTCTTTGAAATGCCTTACTAAAACTTCTGAATGTGGATAACTACCATGCAGCCCCTAGAATGAGCCCAGTCTAAGGTCCCCCCAAACATGCACCAATACACCATCCCACACCCACAGCAGACTTATTACAGCATAGTTTCTGCTTTGTGTTGTTTTGTTTTGAACTGGCGCTGAGAAAGACAGGTACCAGCCTGCCGGAGCCCCCAGGATCCTTTGAAGATTACAGATTAAGAAAGTAAGAAGACATGTTTCCATTGTTTGCTGCGCTGCTTGTACAGAAAGCACCCAGAGAAGGACAAGCCTTGCCTTCTGGAACTGTAGATGCTCCTCTGTAGAAGGGGCATACTAGGGTGAAGATATTCAAATGCAAAAGTTGGCCCTGAGCAGGAGATCTCATTCAGTGCACCTTGAAGGGGGCATCCATAAACCCATGAACTTTGACGTTCATCCTTTACCCTTTGCCCTCCAAAGAGATGCTGCTGTCGGGAGACAATTTTTGGAGTGAGAACTCCATGTGAGACAGAAATATCACCCACAGGAATGCCCACGTTGGAGCCATTGTATCTGGGGTGAGAGGACAAACGTTGACCTCTCCCTACTCCCTTTGTGCCAGTCTGTCCTTTGCCCAATCCAGAGGTGGACGTGATTCCGGAAAGCAGCCATCTACCTGGAAAGGGCCACCCTAAGTTCGACCAGTCCCTCCGTAAGCTCTGTATTCTCCAGGTGTTCCCATTGGCCCTTGGCCCACAGAGTAGCAACAAAGCCCAGAAGAAGGCCACTTGTGGTTTTATACAGCCTGTGCTGAGCCATTCAGCAAGGAATAGACACTGTCACCAGAGGGTTTGTGGAAAAATGTTATTTCTACACCTAGGCCTGACAGAGGGCCTTGGGCACAGAGCGTAAGCCTTCCTGGAAAAAAGGATATTAAGCACTGAGCCATCATGCGACACAGAGTGCACGGCTGCGTAGGCTGGACTTTGCCTGTTTAACATCCCCATCCCCCTGACTTCTGCCCCTGCAGACTTTGTACCTAAACTGAGTTCTTGGAAAAAAGAACAGAGTTCACATGAGCTCAAACATACACGATGGGATCTGTTTTTGTTTGTCTGTTTCCTGGTGATTTATCTTTTCCCCTGGTCACTTTTGCCAGAAATTAATATCCTTACTGCCTTCCCACCCCCTCGCTTTTGCTCTGGGCCACAGCCCCTCCATATACTTTATGCCCCCATCCCCTAAGATGTTACCTGGAACCCTAGGCCTGGGAAGCTGACTCTGAGAAAAGGTGAACTGTGCAGTCATATACACAAGGAGGCTATGTGGTTCATAGTGAGTTGAATGTTAAGGCTTTTTCCTTGTCCTGTACTCTTAAAATGCCTGATGATATCCAACAGTGATGATACCTGGGGCACCACCTTCCAACAAAGTTGTGTCCCACTATTTCAATCTCTGGCTCTTGTTCACCAGACCCTTTCCATGAACATCCACATTTCCCTTGTCAAGTTGCCAGACCCACAGTTAATGGCCCCTCCTCTTCCTTCTCCTTCCTCCCCAACCCCACCCCGCAGGAAGAACTTGTCCCCTGACACAACCCCAACATATGACTTAACCCCCTCTATAACTCTCCATGGTCTGGTAATTCCCACGCGTTAAAGTGAGAATCCTACATGGAGTTGAAGTATCTGTCCTGAGGACCTGGCCAAACAATACACAGACACCTATGGTTGATGCTTTCTATTTATCCTTCAGAATTATTTCATGTTTACTGGTTTCTCCCTCTCGATCTGTTTCACCAGCAGACCACTCTTCATTACTTTCATGTCAGAGAGGACTAGTTGGCCATTGATCTTCATGTGAAGCACCTTCTTAGGTTTTCTATTTTAGGTAAAGGGGGACACTCCAACATAAGTTTCTCAAAATCGGGGGTTTCCTTTCAAAACGGACAGAGAAACAGATACATATATGTCAACCTAGCCTCCCGGAACAACACTAAAGACAGCTTTAACCTTTCAAGTCAGTTTCCAGGAGAGAGAGTCTGTGAACTTTTACATTTCCTCTCTCAGTTCGGTTCAGTTCAGTTCAGTCGGACAGTCGTGTCTGACTCTTTGTGACCCCATGAATTGCAGCACTCCAGGCCTCTCTGTCCATCACCAGCTCCAGGAGTCTACCCAAACCTATGTCCATCGAGTCAGTGATGCCATCCAACCATCTCATCCTCGGTAGTCCCCTTGTCCTCCTCCCGCCAATCCTACTCAGCATTAGGGTCTTTTCCAATGAGTCAACACTTTGCATGAAGTGACCAAAGTATTGGAGTTTCAGCTTCAACATCAATCCTTCCAATGAACACCCAGGATTGATTTCCTTTAGGATGGACTGATGGCATCTCCTTGCAGTCCAATGGACTCTCAAGAGTCTTCTCCAACACCACAGTTCAAAAGCATCAATTCTTCGGCGCTCAGCTTTCTTCACCGTCCACCTCTCACATCCATACATGACCATTGAAAAAACCATAGCCTTGACTAGACGGACTTTTGTTGGCAAAGTAATGTCTCTGCTTTTAAATATGCTATCTAGGTTGGCCATAACCTTCCTTCCAAGGAGTAAGTGTCTTTTAATTTCACGGCTGCAATCATCGTCAGCAGTGATTTTGGACTCCCCTAAAATAAAGTCAGACACCGTTTCCAATGTTTCCCCATCTATTTCCCATGAAGTGATGGGACCAGATGCCATGATCTTAGTTTTCTGAACGTTGAGCTTTAAGCCAACTTTTTCACTCTCCTCTTTCACTTTCATCAAGAGGCTCTTTAGTTCTTCTTCACTTTCTGCCATAAGGGTGGTGTCATCTGCATATCTGAGGTTATTGATATTTCTCCTGGCAAACTTGATTCTAGCTTGTGTTTCTTCCAGCCTAGCGTTTCTCATGATGCACTTTGCATAGAGAGTTAAACAGGCAGGGTGACAACGTAGAGCCTTGATGTACTCCTTTTCCTATTTGGAACCAGTCTGTTTTTCCATGTCCAGTTCGAACTGTTGCTTCCTGATCTGCATACAGGTTTTTAAACCACGCACCCAAATCTTCACTGTACAACTATTTACAAGAGCTAGGATATGCAAGCAACCTATATGGCCATCGGCAGATGACGGGTTAAGGGAGTTGGGGTACGTATACACAATGGTATGTTTCTCAGCTCTAAAAAGGAATGCCTTGAACTCAGTCCTAATGAGTTGGAATGAATATGGAGCCTATTAAGAGTGTGAAGAAAGTCAGAAAGAGAAAAAGCAAACACTGCATGTTAGTACAACTATATGGAGTTTAGGACCACGTAGGTGGTACCGGACATCGAACATGCAGAACAGCAAATAAGACACAGACATATAAAGAACAGAATTTGGACTCCGTGGTGGAATGTGAGTCTGGGTTAATTTGAGAAAATAGCCCTCAAACATTTACATTACCTTATGCAAAATAGACGACCAGCGCAAATTTGATGCGTGAAGCAAGGCAACCAAAGTCATGTTGTGGGACAACCCAGAAAGACAGGTAGGGGAGGGCGGTGGGGGTTGGGTTCAGCATTTGGGGGGACACGTGTATATCTATGGGTGATTCGTGTTGGCCAATGTATGAAAAAAACCATCATGGTTTTGTAAAGTAATCATCCTCCAGGTAAAATAAATAAGTTAAAAGACTATTCTCCATAATCCTACACAGTGGTCAGTATTCTCAGAATGAGAGTGGCATGTGGAAAAAATGTAAAAGAAAACAAAAATAGAAACAAGTGTGATGATGAAAATGGAATCAAATGATGGTCAGTGGGGAACAGCCTAGCAGAAAGGAGACTCGCAGACCGTTGTAGAAAGGGGATTTCAATAGTAGGTGGGCCCCAATTTAAGAGGAGCCTGAGGGTTGCCTTGTTGGCCATGGAATGCCAGTTCAGAGATGTGCAGCTGAGCCAGATATAAATTGGAGTGACATTGCCCTGACCAGGACACTTCATCTACCTCAAGCTTCTCTACTTAGAACCTGTTTTTCACTACGGTTCTCTACTTCTGCTGTCTCTTGCTGATTCCCTCATTCCATGGTGTTACTCTGCATTCCACAGAGTCTCACTTTCTCCACAAGTGAAATAAATGGCCCAAGTTTCTGGAAAACACTTATGCCAGTGCCCAATCCCTGGGCTCCTCGCCTCTCATCCTCCCAGTACCTCTCGTGTCAGAGCCTTCCTCCTCATATAGTACCACACGGGATTGGGCCAGAGATCCTTTATGATGAACTCTCAGGGCAATGAGCTAGGTCAGCACGGGGCTGGCCAGACCCTGAGCCCTCCTGTACACCGCCAAGAATTCCAACATACATCACCAGTTCTGGCCCAGTGGCCGCGTGGGACCCTACCTCAGCAATCCGGTCAGATCCTGTGAAATTGTGGTCAAAGGACCAGTTGAAGAAGTTAACGCTGCTGTCATGGTGCCTGCGGCTGTATGCCTTGCGTTCAAATCCCTGGTTCCAGTGAATTAGGGTGGAATGAGATGCTCGATATCCTGCAGGAAAAGGAGTATGGGAGAAAGACCTAAATCACTTTCCAATTCAACCTACACTTTTCTGCCCCCACCCACCAAATCCAAGGAGCTGCCTCTTACCAGTGACATTAATGAGATAATCCTTAACAATCACTTCATTCTGGAAATACCTATTCTTCCAGAAGGACAATGTGATCTTGCAGTGATGAGAGGGATGCCTGAGTTCCTCCACCTGCCAGGACAAAGTGTGGGGAGTAGGGTAGGGGTGGATGGGTGTGAAACCCCTTTACAGAAGAGCTGTCCTTTCCTGTTTTCAGGGGTAAATCATGTCCTCTCCCCTCCACAGTCACCTTCCCCCCACAATTATCAGTGTCCCCTGCCTGACCTTTAAGTTGGTCATGAAGTGAAGTATGTCTTCATCTTGGTCAGCCATCATAGCTGACATTTGAGGGTGGTTCATAAACTGCTTTAGGTCAAGGAGCCTCTAGATGCTAGAGGAAAAAAGTGCTGGAAGGACAAATCTAGCCTAAAGTGTAGAATGGCGCTGTCTGACTTCATCTTGCGACGAGTTAACTCGTCACATTTCTGTTAACGCAGACTGTATGAAGGCATGACAAGCCCCAAGGCTGTGCCTATAAATGCACTACCAGAGCAGGTTCTGTTCCTAAGAGGAAAGGCCCTAAGCTCCATCTCAGCCTCCTAAAACTTAGCTTACTTCTGGAAAACAGGCACTCCTACGTACAAGCAGCATGAGCATTTACACATCCCAACCTCACCGCCAAATTCACGCAGCTTTTCAGAGAAGACCTGGATCCCAGACAAGCCTTTTCTCTGAAGAGTCCCTGGTGCTAATGACAATTCTGATTGGGACGTCTGCAAATAAAGCCCAAGTAGCAATTTGTGCTACCCAGAACAGCAAGGACATCACACCTTATATCGGGAACAGATACACAGAACGGTAACCAATACTCAGCATCCAAAAAATACATTTTGTACCAGAACTGCCAGATCTCTAAACTGCTTCTGCAATTACCCAGATTGAAAAAAAAAAAAAAAATTCACAAGCACCACACCAAGGGATACAACTTCGACCCAGAATCCACGGATTCCCTCGATGATGGCACTTCTGTGTTCTAGACGCAGCTTCCGCCTCTGGCAGTTCTTGTGTTTCAGGCGAGCGCGGGCCCTTTGGGCTTTCTTATTCACGAAATCCAGCTCCAGCTGCAGGGCCGGCAGGGCCTCCAGTGCGGGCTGATCCCTGGGGGCTCTGGGGCTTGGATGTTCCTGGCCCTGCTCCTGCGAGGACACCTGCTCCTGCTCCTCGTAGGCCACCACCTCCACCTCCTCCATGATGTCTAACACCAGCAGCTGGAACTCCTGCCCGAATCCCGCCAACTCTCCCTCCTCCAGGGCTGCACCTTTCTCTACCGCCTCCACCCAGAAGAGGGCGGCCTCTTCGCCTGGTGCACTACCTGCGGCCTGCATTGCCTCTGCCGCCCCCACCGCGCTGGTAGGCCCCAGGGTCCCTCCCTCGAGAAGACCCGGGCTCACAACTAAGACCCAGGATCCCGGGGTGCTGCCGCCTTCCTCTGGCCCCGTCTCAGTCTCCATGGTGTTCTGGCCGTAGCCCAGAGCCACAAAGAAGCTGGACGTGAGAGCACAGCTGGCGGCCGGCAAAGCCCGCCAACCAGCCGCAGTCTACGTGGCACAACCAACTGGTTACTTGCCCACAGCCAATGAGCAGGGAAAGGGAGACAGGCATGCGCAGAACCGTGTGCCACCATGCACGGGTAATATGGTGGCGGGAAGGAGCTGAACTCTATACCCTGACCTCCAGACCTCATCACAGAACCAATCAAATGGAGTCAAAAGGCGTTCATTCACGGGACAGACACACCCCTTGGAATTCTGGGCACGCAGGGGCCCAACTTGGCTCAGTGCACAGTGCGCCGGTCCACACAAGCCGTTTGCCTGACCAACAGTATAGATGTGCCAGACCAGCGACTGGGCAAGCCAGGCCAGCCTCAGTCGAAGGCAAGGAATCTGAAGGTGACACTGCAGCCACCGTCAAGCTTGAAATTGCCACTGGGGAAGCGGGCGACTCTGTGTGCTCAGGGGTTCACACAGGTGACACAAGGTTCGTGGGTACGTCAGGGACACAGGTGCTCACCTTGGATCTAAACGGCAAGCCACGGGCAGAGCGTGGGTAGGTTTGGTGGGGGGTGGGGATCGGCGGGGGAGGCGCTGTTACCGCTGACCTCACCAAAGTTCACCGCCTGCAGAGTCCGTCCCTAACCGTGTGCCTTAGGCTTGAGCAGTGTCAGGAATGCAGCCATACTCTGAGGATGAAGCAGCACACTTTCCTTGGCTCGCTCTTTGGGCCCCACAATGCAGCCCCAAGCCAAACCACCCTGGAGCCCCTGGCCTGCTGTCTGTCAGCTCTTGGCCTTTCCCCTGGCCCACGGCTTAAAGCAGGCACCCCAGCGGCTAAGGATGTGCTCCTGCGGATGCAGTTCCAAGAGAAGCAGAGCTCCTCCTGCAAGTGTTTCAAGTGGAGTAAAGTGCTCCTCCTGACCATTGCTTACTCTCTTCCTCTCGGCCACATAGCTAACGTGGGCACACTCACGTTAAGTGCCTGGATAGATGCAATGCTCACACTCTGCCTCCTAGGATGTCTGGTGTTTCACACTGAGCACCTACATTAGGCCACACACACACACACACACACAGGAACAGGTGACACAAGCACATATGTGTACACACACACATGTAACACACAGGGACACAAATGCAAACAGGTGTTTCAGAGACTGAAGAACCAATGGTTTACATGAAATGCAGAGATTTCCTTATTTCTCATAGGGAAATGTTCATTCTGATTATCAGATGTGAAATATAGAGAAGTTCAAGTTTCATGAAGGAAAATTAGTGCCTAGATTTTGATGCAGTTAATACAGAGATCTCCCTATTTCATGGTGGACAGTCATTGTTTTCTATGTAAGAAATACAAAGAATTAAGTATTTCATGAAGAAACAGTGGTGCCCAGAATTTCTTTTATGAAATAGAATTCCAATTTCCTGTTGGTTCCCATATCTTAATTGCATACTTCATGTCAGTAAAATTTCATTGAGATTTTTACATAGGAAATGGATACAACTTCAGAGGTCAGACAGGAAAGCATATGCTCAACTTTTCATATCTGAAATATCTGGAATTCCCCATTCATGTAGGAAAAAGTGTGCACAGATATCCACATGTGAAACAGACAAGATTCCATATATGATGAAAAAATTATACAAGTAGATTTTCAAACATGAAGTACACATTTCCTATTTCACGTAGAAAAATCTGCACCCATGTTCTCACATGTGAGATAAAGAAAATTACATGTTTCATACAGAAAAATCATCTTTCAGATTTTCCTTGGCACGAAGCAGGGAATGCAAAGCAGTGCTCTGGAACAACCCAGAAAAATAGCATAGGAGGGGATGTGGGAGAGGCTCCAGGATGGGTGGGACCCCGATATACTTACGGCTTCTTAATGTTGATGCATGGCAGAAACCATCACGATATTGTATAGTAATTAACCTCCAGTTAACATTTACGAAAATGTTACAGTATGAGAAAAGTGAAAGAACAAGGGGACTCGACTCTGCTCTGCGGTGACCTAAATGGGAAGGAAATCCAAAAACGAGGGGATATGTGTACACCTAAAATGGATTCACTTGGACATACGTACTCAGAAACTAAAGCATCATTGTAATGCAACTATACCCCAATGATAATTGTTTCAAACACCTTACACATCAAGTATAATTCCAGCAGTGAATAAATAAATGGTAGCCTCGTTTGCAATATATATCCATTGAGACATTATTCTAAGTTAAATATTTCAGTTAGAGGAAGAAGAAATCTTTTACATCACATGACATTGTGAAGTTGAAATCCCTTCATTATAGAAACAGAGTAGAATGTGGTCCTTGGGCTACTGGAAATGGTCCGTGATGGTCCAAGTTACCAACTTTTAGTCCCAGGTTGAATAAGCTCATCAAGGAAGATACTGTAATAGAGGCAGGGTGGAAAACGGTGCTGCAGACCTCAGCCCAAGACCTTCAGTGGCGTTAGAAACCCCAATACCACCAACAGAAAGCCTCTGAGCAGAGTGTAGTGAGATATATTACAGCCTTCCCATAGAGCCCTCTAGGCCCTTGGGCCTTGGGATGGGGAATGAACTGTGGAGCTTGGGAACAGGCTGTGTCTTGCAGAGTCCCAGAGCCCTTGCTGAAGCCACTGACTGGTCTGGACCAGGTTTGAAAGCAATGGCCAACGTGTTCCATCCCCACCTCCATGACCGAATGGTTGTGGCAATCTGCATGGGTCACAGTCTACAGGACCCAGCTCTCCAACTGGGTAGACTGAGGAGGCTGAGGGTCAGCTACATGCTGGGTACCTGGCTCCCTCATTGAAGGTGGCTGGGCAGTGTATGGGGGCCTTGGTAAGAGGAGGGCACAGAGAACTGAGAATTACCTCTTCCACCTAGGACTGAGCACTGCTGGAAGTAACAAGAGTGGGTGCTAGATGAATGCTCCATGACTGGAAAAACCAGCCTGCACAGGGACCCCTCCCCCCCAACCAGGACCATGGAGGGTGAACGTCAAGCTTGGGACCTATCTTTTCAGGAAATAGGGAATAGGGAATAATATTTGCTTCCCTCAAGGATTACAGGAACACAGTTAGCTGACCACCACCTTACTTCAAGAACATAAGATCTGACAGCAAGAAATTTGCAAGAGCTAATCACACCTATCCCTCACCTTTCCTATACATAGCCTTTGCTGAACGCTTTGAGGGAGGTTTTTGTTTTTGTTTTTGTTTTTTCTTTTTTCCATTGCCTTAGGCTTTTATTCATTTTTAATAGAAGCATTTAAAATTGTGAACACTTCTAGACATGCATCTCATGAATTCTGATACGCTGTGTTTTTATTATCACTTAGTTAAAATATTTTCTAATCTTTCTTTTTATTTTTTACCTCTTTTTAAAAATTTATAGCAATTGGAGGCTAATTACTTTACAATAGTGTAGTGGCTTTTGCCATACATTCACATGATACAGCCCTGGGTGTACATGCGTTCCCCATCCCGACCCTCCCATCTCCCTCCCCATCCCATCCCTCAGAGTCATTCATCCCAGTGCACCAGCCCTGAGCACCTTGTCTCACGCATCAAACCTGGACTGGTGATCTATTTCACATACTATACATGTTTCAATGCTATTCTCGCAAATCATCCCACCCTCGCCTTTTCCCGCCGAGTCCAGCAGTCTCTTCTTTACATCTGTGTCTCTTTTGCTGTCTCACATATAGGGTCATCATTACCATCTTTCTAAGTTCCATATATATATGCGTTAATTTACTCTATTGGTGTTTTATCTTTCTGGCTTACTTCGCTCTGTATAATAGGCTCCAGTTTCATCCACCTCATTAGAACTGATTCCAATGCATTCTTTTTAATGGCTGAGTAAAATTCCATTGTGTGTATGGGTCAGAGCCTTCGTCTCCATTCATCTGCCGATGGACATCTAGGTTGCTTCCATGTGCTAGTTATTGTAAACACGGCTGCGATGAACATTGGGGTACACGAGTCGCTTTCGGTTCTGGTTTCCTCGGTGTGTAAGTCCAGCAATGGGATTGCTGGGTCGTGTGGCCATTCTATTTACAGTTTTTAAAGGAATCTTCAGATTTCTTTGTCACTGGGTGCTCTGGACCTTTGGGTGAGAAAGGAGCTGTCGTTGGATGTCACCTAGGCTGTCTAACCAAAGCACTCCTTGCTGGATTGCCCATTTGGTTAGGACATTGAGTGACGTGGATGAACTATGCAGTCCATATCTTTCTTGGGTTCTTCCAGGCAGCTAGTCTAGCTCCTCGATTTGTTATTGTCAATAAGGAGTTACGGAGGACTTCCTATCCCCCCGGCACTGTGCAAAGATTGTCCTGGAAGGTTGATAATGTTATCAAACCCATTGTCCAGGGGAAGAAACTGAGGCTCAGAGAGGTAGTTCACCCGTTCAGGGGCACACAACTAATAGAAGCAGAGGAGCAGGATCTGAATTCACCGCCTTTGGGCTCCAGTATCCAAGCAAATGTGGTCATGCTTGTCATTCTTGGGTCCGAACATTAGTTACCAACTGCACCAGCCCTGAGATCCAGAAATCAAACCAGATTGGGTTTTTTGATTCTTTCCCTTTGAGCCCTGGAGGAGGTGGATATAGTTCACTCCTGATCCTGCTGGGCTGTTTGTGGCTCTTGCCCTTTTACGATTTTCTCTTCCGTGATCCCACTCATGGTAACCATTGCTCTAGAATGAAGACAATACAGAGTTGATGGGGACTTCCTCTTTTCAAGCTTGTAGGGTAACGGATTATTTACCTACAGATGGATGACGCTCACTATTGGGAGTAGGAAATACAAAGAGGTTAAATGAAATTATTGTTAGAAATAGACTTTTGCCAATTTTTGCTTGTATATGTAGGAAACTCCTGTTGTTTTATCGTTTTTCCTTTTGCTTGAGACATGGAAATGGGTGCCTTTCCTCTGGACTCAGTTACCAGTAGAAAAACAGTAGAAGCACAATGATGGTTGACTCTGCTTCAGGGCAGGGAGCAAGATGGGGGCTGGGCAGCTGGGTGACCTGGAGACAGTGCTCCCCCAACCGAAATGGGACAGTAGTTCTCAGCCCCAGCCAGGCTTGAAGCCCTGTGACCGAGAATGGCCAGGTCTTCTGCTCTTTCAGGCAAGCCTAAAATCTTAATTTCTGTGTGAAACTTCCGGGTTTCTGAATTGGCCAGCACATTCTAAGTTAAAAGCGACAAATAACGAAAGATTGGAAAGCATTGGGTCAAATCATTGCTTCCTAAATAACACGTCTGCTTGCCCCACGTGGCTCTTGCGCTGTGAGTTTGCAATCCCTGCTTTAAGGCTTGGCTTATTTCTTCGAGTCATGGACAGAAAGAGTAAAAGACTTAACACTTTGGGAATATGTGGGAAGAGCCCAAGTGGTGACTCAAGAATCCATGTCTCTAGCCTCGCCTCTCTGTCTTGGTTTTCTTTGTGTCCCAGGACAAGGGATTTCTCAGGCCCTCTTTTATTTCTAATCTGTAAAATAGAAGCACAAGCTGGAATCAAGGTGGCTGGGAGAAATATCAATAACCTCAGATAGGCAGATGACCCCACCCTTATGCCAGAAAGTGAAGAAGAACTAAAAAGCCTCTTGATGAAAGTGAAAGGGGAGAGTGAAAATGTTGGCTTAAAGTTCAACATTCAGAAAACTAAGATCATGACATCCGGTCACGTCACTTCATGGCAAATAAATGAGGAAACAGTGGCTGACTTTATATTTCTGGGCTCCAAAATCACTGCAGATGCTGATTGCAGCCATGTCATTAAAAGACACTTACTCCTTGGAAGGAAAGTTATGATGAAGCTAGACAGCATATTAAAAACAGAGACATTACTTTGTCAACAAAGGTCTGTCTAGTCAAGGTTATGGCTTTTGCAGTTGTCATGTGTGAATGCTAGAGTTGAACTATAAAGAAAGCTGAGAGCTGAAGAATTGATGCTTTTGAACTGTGGTGTTGGAGAAGACTCTTGAGAGTCCCTTGGGCTGCAAGGAGATCCAAACAGTCCATGCTAAAGGAGATCAGTCCTGAGTGTTCGTTGGAAGGACTGATGTTGTAGCTGAAACTCCAATATTTGGCCACCTGATGCGAAGAGCTGACTCATTAGAAAAGACCCTGATGCTGGGAAGGATTGAGGGCAGGAGGAGAAGGGGACAACAGAGAATGAGATGGTTTGATGGCATCACCGACTCAATGGACATGAGTTTAGGTGCACTCCGGGAGATGTGGTGGACAGGGAGGCCTTGAGTGCTGCTGTTAATGTGGTCGCAAAGAGTCAGACGAGACTGAGCAACTGAACTCAACTGAACTGAAAATTGATCAGTTTTAACAAATCCGGTGTAGTGTTCCCTTCCATCCCTCCCATTCTATGTTTCCCAGTACTTACCTATGCTGCCAAGATTGAGCTCTGTATAAATTAGAAATGCACGTGGTTTGGTCCGATGTCATTTTTGAATGTCAGTAACTGAAACACTCTCCAGGCAAGTTCCATTTGTCACTTGTATTCACCGGCAACTTAAGTCTACTGCTAACGCCACCAGGCCAGTGTGAGGCAATGCGATTTTTTTTTTTTTTTAATTTCAGCATTGAGCATGTTAAATATTTGTGGTTTTCTGGTCCTGCTCCGTTTTCTGTGAGCATGCTACATCCTGTTTTCTTTCTTTCTTTTTTTTAATGTAGGCATAAATGAAATCTCAGAAGGTGTTTATATGACTGTCAAGCCCAGCGATTCCAGGAATACAGAAAAATCAGATAGTAGCGAAAGTGACCCTATCAGTGATGAGGAGCAGAGGTCCAAGAATGAGCCAGAAGTTGCTGAAGACACAGAGTTGTCTCAGATGGGAAAAGAGCCATCTGCTTTCAAAAAAAAAAAAAAGAAAAGAAGAAAGTCCAAATTGGCAAAACCAGTAGAGATAGAAGAGGAGCTGAAAGCATGTCACCAGCCAGTGAGAAAGCCAAGATCAGTCAAGGAGAAGATGAGCCCCCAGCTTGAGAAGGACTTTTCAGACAAAGCAAAATTCTTTCCTCATCCCACAAAGGATAACCTGAAGGGAAAAGGTGAGACTGATCTCCAAGAGTGCATTTGGGCCTGGATTCTGATTCAGAGAGCGGATTTGTCACAGATTTAAGAGCAGACCTTTCTGCACTGGAGAGTCGAAAACCTAGGAAGGAACCCAAAGAAACATCTCCCAAGCAGGAGGGTAAGTGACTGTATCAGTTTCTGCTTTCTTGATTTGGTTTTAGAATGCCACATTGCCACTTATACTATCATATGTCATGTCACCCTCAGACACCATGAAGTGTGCACAACAAAGCTTGGGGTATCTCCAAGTCACCTAGCTAGTTACTGAGCAGGACAAGGACTTGAGCTGGGCCTGCCTACCTTTAACCTTCTTGATACCCAATGTGGTTGATTTTGAGCACAGGAGAAGAAGTCTCTTAGAAAGTAATAGGTGCTTCCAGCAGTCAGGTCATTTTGAACCTAAGCAGTTTCCTTTCCAATATATTCACTTACATGCCTCAAGTGGTTATCAATGCTAAGACGTTGGACAGGGCTGAAATGGAGAAAAGCGTTCAGTTCAAAGACCTTGATGAGTTTATTCTCCCTTACCTCCCCTCACACTGTCCAGGCATCTCAAAATACATTTTCTTAGTAGAGTATAAGGTTTTCCGGGTGAGCGGCACCAGACTGCTGAGTTCTTCTTCAGGTCTGTAGAAATCCAAGGGGCATTGTATGATGCGCACCAGAGCCTGTTTTCTGCCATATTTGCATTTAGCTGACATGGGCCCAAGGCCTCTCAACCTTGGCGCTATTGACATTTTATGCTGGACAGTTCTTTGTCCTGTTTATTGAAGGATGTTTAGCAGTATCCCTGGTCTTTACCAACTGGATGTCAGTAGCATCTACCCAGTGGAGGACTTCAAAAGTGTCTTGACAAAGCTAAATCTCACCTAGTTGTGAACTGCTGCCTGAGTCTTAGCAGTTCTCCCTTTACTGCTGTTAGGGACTGAACCAGCAGTGGCTTCTTTCAAACTTGAGACACCCCAGACATGTTGGTAGACCCTACAGTGGAACATCAGTCCAGTTCAGTTCAGTTGCTCATTCGTGTCTGACTCTTTGTGACCCCATGAATTGCAGCACGCCAGGCCTCTCTGTCCATCACTAACTCCCGGAGTCTACCCAAACCCATGTCCATCGAATCGGCTATGCCATCCACCCATCTCACCCTCTGTCGTCCCCTTCTCCTCCCGCCCCCAATCCTACCCAGCATTAGGGTCTTTTCCAATGAGTCAACACTTCGCATGAGGTGGCCAAAGTATTGGAGTTTCAGCTACAACATCAGACCTTCCAATGAACACCCAGGATTCATCTCTTTTAGGATGGATTGATTGGATCTCCTGTAGTCCAAGGGACTCTCAAGAGTCTTTTCCAACACCATAGTTCAAAAGCATCAATTCTTCGGCGCTCAGCTTTCTTCACCGTCCAACACTCACATCCATACACGACCACTGGAAAAAACATAGCCTTGACTAGACGGACTTTTTTTGGCAAAGTAATGTCTCTGCTTTTAAATATGCTATCTAGGTTGGCCATAACCTTCCTTCCAAGGAGTAAGTGTCTTTTAATTTCATGGCTGCAATCACCAGCAGCAGTGATTTTGGAGCCCAAAAAATAAAGTCTGACACTCTTTCCACTGTTTCCCCATTAATTTCCCATGAAGTGATGGGACCAGATGCCATGATCTTAGTTTTCTGAACGTTGAGCCTTAAGCAAACTTTTTCACTGTCCTCTTTCAAATTCATCAAGAGGCTCTTTAGTTCTTCTTTACTTTCTGCCATAAGGGTGGTGTCATCCACATATCTGAGTTTATTGATATTTCTCCCAGCAATCTTGATTCCAGCTTGTGTTTCTTCCAGCCCAGCGTTTCTCATGATGTACTCTGCAGAGAAGTTAAATAAGCAGGGGGACAATATACAGCCTTGACGTACTCCTTTTCCTATTTGGCACCAGTCTGTTGTTCCATGTCCAGTTCTAACCGTTGCTTCCTGACCTGCATACAGGTTTCTCAAGAGACAGGTCAGATGGTCTGGTATTCCTACCTCTTTCAGAATTTTGCACACTTTATTGAGATCCACCCAGTCAGAGGCTTTGGCATAGTCAATAAAGCAGAAATAGATGTTTTTCTGGAACTCTCTTGCTTTTTCGATGATCCAGCAGATATTGGCAATTTGATCTCTGGTTCCTCTGCCTTTTCTAAAACCAGCTTGAACATCTGGAAGTTCACAGTTCACGTATTGCTGAAGCCTGGCTTGGAGAATTTTGAGCATTATATTACTAGCCTGTGAGATGAGTGCAATTGTGCGGTAGTTTGAGCATTATTTGCCATTGCCTTTCTTTGGGATTGAAACGAAAACTGACCTCCTCCAGTCCTGTGGCCACTGCTGAGTTTTCCAAATTTTCTGGCATATCGAGTGCAGCGCTTTCACAGCATCACCTTTGAGGATTTGAGATAGCTCAACTGAAATTCCATCACCTCCAATAGCTTTGTTCATAGTGATGCTTTCTAAGGCCCACTTGATTTCACATTCCAGGATGTCTGGCTCTAGGTGAGTGATCACACCATCATGATTATCTGGGTCGTGAAGATCTTTTTTGTACAGTTCTTCTGTGTATTCTTGCCACCTCTTCTTAATATCTTCTGCTTCTGTTAGATCCATACCAGTGGAACATAGGAATGATTTAAAAGATATTTGGCCCGTTGGTGAAGCAGTCAGTGAATTTCTCCGCTGGCTTGGCAAGTGGCTGTTGATATGCCCAAGAAAGATAAGAATTAATTAAGAGCCCAGGAGAAACATGGCCTAAGAACAAGTTGGAGATTGTAGCCATAAAACCTCTTGTACTTTGTGAGTTACATACACGGATAGCCAGTTTTAATTATGTAGCTCAGTGGTAAAGAATCTGCTTGCCAATGCAGGAGACGCAAATTTGATCCTTGGATTGGGAAGATCCCCAGAAGGCAGTGACAACCTACTCCAGTAGTCTTCCCTGGAGAATTACATGGACAGAGGAGTCTGGTGGTCTATATAGTCCATGGGATCACAAAAGAGCTGGACACGACTTAGTGACAAAACAGACAACGGGCAGCTTCTGATAGGACCCATCTTCTCAGTTGTGTGTGCCCTGGGGTTTTCTTAGTCTCACTGCTTAAAGCAGGAGGGGGGATGGGTTTTGAGCTTTTATCCTCTGTGTTTGTATCATTGTGAACTGTTGCTGAACCTCAGTTCCTGGAATTCATTGAAAGAGGATGGAATATCTCTCAGTGATGCAGGGTAGGATGATAGAGAGCAGTTGAGTCGGTCAGGAAGGATGGATCACCACCTCATCCCTTAAAATTATGAGTGGCATCTGAAACATCCAATTCTGTGTGGATTGCGGTTTGAGGGACCACTTCTGATGCTGCAGAAAGCAACAGGAGTAGCATTTTTTCCATGAAGTTTGTGGAATTGTTGGGTCCCAGATGGCAGTGTTCCTATGAGTGATAGATTTAAACTATTCCTTTCTTTCTGAAGTCGACTGTTTGTTTAGTTGTGGATTTTTTCACTGCTTCCAGAAAGGATTTCAGATATACTGATAAAATGGAAATCAAGACACCGAGAAAAATGAACATGAAATAGTGAGAGATGTAGGGAAATTTTACATACAGAAATAACTATGTCAGCCTTCAGAATTAGCAAAGTCACTCTTCCCTTTTGGCCCTGAGCTTCCTGCAGTTGAAATGAAAAGGGAAAAAACATATGAGTGCTTTAAAAGAGCTCTTCCCCCCCCCCAAATACAAGGCACTCCAGGTGATAAAATGAAGCTGAGCTGTTCCTCTCACTGGTGTCGGAAGGAAGTTTCTCTAGGATCCTCTGAACGTGGTGGGAATTTTATGTAGAGGATGATTCTGAAACAATAGGTCAGTTAGAGGAACTTCACAGAAGTTGAAATCCAGAGCCACCTGAGGATGATTTCGGTCTTGAAGAATTGGCTTCCTGTCAGACTCTGCAGTTGAGCATCTTTTCAAAGGTGTGATTTCACTTATGTGTTTATTAAGTGACTGGTGCTTTGAAGAGTGCTTGGTGACCTCCAAGTGATCTTCAGTTAGAAGTGCAGCTTATACAGAGAAACTGAATCCTCAGATCGAAAGATGGCTTTTCTAGCTAGAGATGCCAGAGCAGAGGCTAATGGAGCTCGCTTCAGGACCTTGACTCCACTTACATGTGTCATATCAGTCATTTCCAGCCTTCTCTGAAAAAGTCCTTTTTTAATGTACAAGACAGTAAGCTAAGTCTGATATAAGTAGGCTAGTTGGGTGGGGTCGCCTTTGGAGTGTTGACTTTTAAGAAAGTCACTTCTTTTTGAGACTGCAGGTGAGTATATACTCCAAAATTTTTAGGACAAATGGAATTTTCCATGGCCTTTCCTCTTCCTCCCCACCGTCCCAGTAAACCTTCCATATCCTTTAGAAATTAAAGCGTTTTAGTGACTAAATGAAAACTCCCCCAAAGTGTGTCAAGCCTGGAAAGTTTTCAGATTGCATACTCCTGCTTTGTTGTTGTTGTTTGTTTGTTTGTTATTTTAATTTGAAAAAGAGCCCGAATGGGACTCTTCCAGAGAAGTTACCACTCTACAAAGCCAGTTGTTTGCTTTTGCAAGATGAGAGAGAGAAAGGGCCTTTTTGTGGTTGCCCTTTGCCCAAGAAGGTATCAGCCTAGCTTATCCACAAGGACAGTATATTTCTTAACCACATGGCAGAAAAGAGAGGCACTAACGTTGCTTTTGCAAGTTAGAAGCCTTGCCTGTGGGATCTCTGCCTTTTAAAAGGGGCAAGCTCAAAGCCACTTCTGCCCCTGCAAGGGGAAGGGGCTGAGGCTGTGACCGATATCTGAAAGGTTGTCCTGGGAACGGGTGGGGGCAACCTCACTCTAGGTAGAGATCTTCTCTCAGTCCCACCCTGTGTTCTGGCCCAGGACTTGGGCTGAATTCTTCCCCGGAGGAGCAAGAGGGCCAGTCAGTTGTGTAACCACCAAGACCCCCTCCCCCCTCGGGTGGAAAAGTCAGCCTGTCAGCACTCTTCTCCTTTCACACTCCTTGGTTTTCCCAGAACAACAGTTAACTGAAAATTTCCCCTAGAATAATCAAGAACTCACGTCTTTTCTGGGTGACAGAAATCTAAAAATGACAGGCATGGAGTCATGCAGTGGAAGCATGCTGAGCCCCCCAAAAAAGGTGTTGTCATTAAGGGCTTGCTTGGTGACTCAGATAATAAAGAATCTGCATGCAATCCTGGAGGCCCAGGTTTCTTTCGCTGGGTTGGTTAGATACCCTGGGGAAAGAAATAACAACCCACTCCAGTATTCTTGCCTGGGAAATCCCATGGACAGAGGAGCCTGGAGGGCTACAGTCCATGAGGTTGCAAAAGAGTTGGACACGACGGAGCGAACGCACTTTCAGTCCTTATTAAACCTAGTTTTATGTCCAGGCACATCGTCTGAGACCAAGGATGCTGACTTGCATCCGTGTTTTTTTGTGTGAACCCGAGGGAATCCTCTCTGGGGATGGATGTTCATCTGTCCAGTGCCTGGGGCCCCTGCAGTCATAACGGACCCCTTCGCTTACAGATGAACACTCCTGTGGTCACCCCCGGACCAGCCCTTCTCACTGCCTGACCTCACCCTCCAAAATTCTGCCTATTCCTGGGCATGTCTTGGCTAAAACTGTTCTCTTCCAAATTTTCCCTGCTGTCTGTTGAAATCCTGCCCTCCACTCTCATAGCTCATTTTCTCCCAGTAGATGCACTCCAAAAGGCAGCATTTTTCAAACTCAGCCACTCGTAGTCATTATTTTTGTCATTCCCAAAACCTGCTTGTTCACTTATTGCCCTAGTATATATTTTTTATCTGAATCAGCAGCTGTTTAAAAAAAAATGAACTCAATTTGGAACTGAAACTTAACTAGCACACAGTAGGGAAAACAGTATTTTGTGCTGTGCATAAAAGATGCAAAATGGAGAACTACAGTCAAAACGAAAGCAAGGCTTCTAAAGTCTCCATAAATACCATTGTGCTGGGGATGGTTCTGTCCTTGGTGTGGAGTTCCCTTGGGTGGTAGGTGTCAAGACTGCCAGGACCACACTGAGACTCTTCGGGAAGGAATTAGAAGAGATGAAAGGGAACACTCTTCATTCTGGGTGATTCATTGGTATTCAGTGCTTTGGCCACTGGGAGGCTGTCTGGTTCCTTGGGGTACATGCTCTGTAGGTTTCCTGTCCAAGCAAAGGATTCCTGTTAATGACCAGAGGGACTTTGGCTAAGTCTTTCTCAAAGTGCTTACTGAACTCTAACTGTGAAACAAGGTACTTGCAGTGATTCTGTTTAGCCAGTGGGTCATCGACTAACAGGTGGGCAACTCCAGGCCAAGGGGTGGGTCATGTTGGCCTCAGTCCCTCAGAGGCCTTGACAAGTTTCTCAAATGTGAGCAAGCCCACATTTGAGTAACCCAAGGAGTCTGATACTTGAAGTTGCACATGCTGAAGAAGTGGCCTAAGCATATAAAGCAAGAATATGCCCATTCATGGGGAGGCCCTTGGCATGACAGCCTGGGATGGTCACCTAGAACTCACTGACCTGGAGACCCTGCAGGTCAGCCTGAGTCGCGTCTACTTTCTGTTTTGTTTTTTCATGTGTTGGCTTCCGTCGTAGGTGAAGCTCCATCATCCACAACAGTGGGCAGCCAGTCTCCCCCCAAAATGCTGGTCCTCACCCACTCATCCTCCCAAACTTCCACGGCTGGGGTCACGCCCACCAACGGCACCGTCTGCACAGTCATGGCCCAGCAACCACCACCACCAGCAGCAGCAGCAGCAGCATGAGAAACCCAGTGAAAAAGCAGAGACCAGTTTTACCAAAGGAGACGGCCCTGGCCATGCAGCAGGTTGTGTGGAACTCATCAAGTAAGTTTCAAACGTCCTCCCAAAAGAGGCACATGCAGAAGATGCAGCACCAGCAGAAGCAGCAGCAAAGCTAGCAGCAGCAGCCTCAGTCTTCCAAGAGGACGACATATCAGGACAGGCTGTGAAATGTACCGAGCCTCCCTACTCTGCACTCCATGGCAACAGCTCTTTTTTTGCCACATGGACAGGAGAAAAATAGTCCTTGATTTATTTGTTTACTTCCCCTTGGTTGCCTGGCCATTGTATCCTAGAGGTCTGACACGTTCCATTTGGCATTATTTTTAAAAATTAATTTGCAGCTTGCTGTTTTACTTTCCTTTTTTCTTTTCTCATTTTACAAACAGTGCATACATGTCTTCTTAGAACGAAGTGAAATGGATGCCTAGACACACAAAAATCTACAGTCTTGATTGAATGCATATTTCATTCTCCACCCTTTCTCAGAGGTATTGTTAACCATAAGGTCTTTTTCTCATTCACGTATGCATATGTATTTTTCTGTAAGTTGGCTTAAAGCTCAACATTCAGAAAACTAAGATCATGCCATCTGCTCGCATCACTTCTTGGCAAATGGATGGGGAAAGAGTGGAAACAGTGGCTGACTTACATTTTCTGGGCTCCAAAATCACTGCAGATGCTGTTTGCAGACATGAAATTAAAAGATGCTTACTCCTTTTTGAGTTTATTTTTGTGTATGGTGTTAGGAAGTGTTCTAGTTTCATTCTTTTACAAGTGGTTGACCAGCTTTCCCAGCACCTTGAAAGGAAAGTTATGACCAAGCTTGACAGCATATTAAAAAACAGAGACATCACTTTGTCAACAGAGGTCAGTCTAGTTAAGGCTATGGTTTCTTCAGTGGGCGTGTGTGGATGTGAGAATTGGGATAACAAGAGGGCTGAGAACAGAAGAATTTAAGCTTTTGAGCTGTAGTGTTGGAAAAGACGCTTAAGAGGCCCTTGGACTGCAGGAGATCCGACCAGCCCATGCTAAAGAGATCAGTCCTGGGCGTACATTGGAAGGACTGATGCTGAAGCTGAAAGTCCAATACTTTGGCCACTGGATGCAAAGAGCTGACTCATTTGCAAAGACCCTAGTGCTGGGAAGGATTGAAGGCAGGAGAAGAAGGGGACGGCAGAGGATGAGATGGTTGGATGGCATCACCGACTCAAAGAACATGGGTTTGGGTGGACTTCGGGAGTTGGTGATGGACAGGGAGGACTGGCGTGCTGCAGTTCACGGAGTCGCAGAGCGCTGGACATGACTGAGGGGCTGAATGGAACTGAAGTGTCTTATGTGTGAACCTTCAAGTTGGGAATTTTGAAAGACATGAATGTTTGCATGTTTAATCCTGTAAGTTAGTTCACCTCCCTGGCGTACATTGTCACCCGCACACATCCTCTACAAGTCGTTGTGCTTTGTGTGCTTTACTGTACAGAGTGCAGTATTACAGTATCTTTATTTCAAGCCCAGGATGTCCATAAGAAAGCATAAAAGCAGCAGTGATGTACCTGGTATTGTACTATCTAGCTGATTGTGTTAGTTGGTTGCTTAGGCTAACTTTGTTGGACTTCTACAAAGAAATTGGACTTAGGAACATGCTCTAGGAATGGAACCTGTTCATAAGTAGGTCACTCACTGTACTATTTATTTTGAAAATCTGGTCTTTTTGACTTTAAATGGCTTTTACTGGAGCATCTCTTAGAAAAGATGGACCACTGGAATTTGTTTTTTATTTGTTTGTTGTTTTTTTAAGCAGAATTTCTCATGAATTTGAATTAACCAACTGACAACCATCTGGGGGAGGCGAGCAGAGACCAGGCTTCCCGCTCTTTGACTCAACACATGACATTAACCCTATCGTGATAGCTGGAGCTTCCAAGCCCTATTGACAGCAAACGCCCAGATGCACTTTATAAGTCTTTCTGTCTCCATACAGATCCACAGGCTGAGGATTGAGATACAAAGGGGAAACCAGAATTGAAAGAGACACGTATACCTCAGTGTTCATTGCAGCCCTGTTCATAATAGCCAGGATATGGAAGCAATCTAGATGTCAATGAGTAGACAAATGGATAGGAAAGCTGTGGTACATATACACAATGGAATATTACTCAGCCATTAAAAAGAATACATTTACCTCAAGATTGCTTTGGCTATTCGAGGTTTCTTATATTTCCATACAAACTATGAGATGATTTGTTCTAGTTCTGTGAACAATACCATTGGTAGCTTGATAGGGATTGCATTGAATCTATAGATTGCTTTGGGTAGTATACTCATTTTCACTATATTAATTCTTCCAATCCATGACCACGGTATATTTCTCCATCTGTTTGTGTCCTCTTTGATTTCTTTCATCAGTGTTTTATAGTTTTCTATATATAAGTCTTTTGTTTCTTTAGGTAGATATATTCCTAAGTATTTTATTCTTTTTGTTGCAATGGTGAATGGTATTGTTTCCTTAATTTCTCTTTCTGTTTTCTCATTATTGGAGTATAGGAATGCAAAGGATTTCTGTGTGTTAATTTTATATCCTGCAACTTTACTATATTCATTGATTAACTCTAGTAATTTTCTAGTAGAATCTTTAGGGTTTTCTATGTAGAGGATCATGTCATCTGCAAACAGTGAGAGTTTTACTTCTTCTTTTCCTATCTGTATTCCTTTTATTTCTTTTCCTGCTCTGATTGCTGTGGCCAAAACTTCCAAAACTATGTTGAATAGTAGTGGTGAAAGTGGGCATCCTTGCCTTGTTCCTGACTTTAGGGGAAATGCTTTCAGTTTTTCACCATTGAGGATAATGTTTGCTTAATGGAACTGGAGGAATCAACCTGCCTGACTTCAGACTGTACTACAAAGCCACAGTCATCACGACAGTATGGTACTGGCACAAAGATAGAAATATAGATCAATGGAACAAAATAGAAAGCCCAGAGATAAACCCACGCACATATGGACACCTTATCTTCGACAAAGGAGGCAAGAACATACAATGGAGAAAAGACAATCTCTTTAACAAGTGGTGCTGGGAAAACTGGTCAACCACTTGTAAAAGAATGAAACTAGAACACTTCCTAACACCGTACACAAAAATAAACTCAAAAAGGATTAAAGATCTAAACGTAAGACCAGAAACTATAAAACTCCTAGAGGAAAACATAGGCAAAACACTATCCGACATAAATCACAGCAGGATCCTCCATGACCCACCTCCCAGAATATTGGAAATAAAAGCAAAAATAAACAAATGGGACCTAATTAAAATGAAAAGCTTTTGCACAACAAAGGAAACTATAAGCAAGGTGAAAAGACAGCCTTCAGAATGGGAGAAAATAATAGCAAACGAAGCAACAGACAAACAATTAGTCTCAAAAATATACAAGCAACTTCTGCAGCTGAATTCCAGAAAAATAAATGACCCAATCAAAAAATGGGCCAAAGAACTAAACAGACATTTCTCCAAAGAAGACATACAGATGGCTAACAAACACATGAAAAGATGCTCAACATTACTCACTATTAGAGAAATGCAAATCAAAACCACAATGAGGTATCATTTCACACCAGTCAGAATGGCTGCTATCCAAAAGTCTACAAGCAATAAATGCTGGAGAGGGTGTGGAGAAAAGGGAACCCTCTTGCACTGTTGGTGGGAATGCAAACTAGTACAGCCACTATGGAGAACAGTGTGGAGATTCCTTAAAAAACTGGGAATAGAACTGCCATATGACCCAGCAATCCCACTGCTGGGCATATACACCGAGGAAACCAGAATTGAAAGAGACGCGTGTACCCCAATGTTCATCGCAGCACTGTTTACAATAGCCAGGACATGGAAACAACCTCGATGTCCATCAGCAGACGAATGGATAAGGAAGCTGTGGTACATATACACAATGGAATATTACTCGGCCATTAAAAAAAATACATTTGAATCGGTTCTACTGAGATGGATGAAACTGGAGCCCATTATACAGAGTGAAGTAAGCCAGAAAGAAAAACAACAATACAGTATACTAATGCATATATATGGAATTTGAAAGATGGTAACGATAACCCTATATGCAAGACAGAATAAGAGACACAGATGCATAGAACAATTTTATGGACTCTGAGGGAGAAGGTGAGGGTGGGACGTTCTGGGAGAATAGCATTGAAACATGTATATTATCATATGTGAAACAGAACACCATTCCATGTTCGATGCATGTGACAAGGGCTCAGGGCCGGGGCAATGGGATGACCCAGAGGGATGGGATGGGGAGTGAGGTGGGTGGGGGGTCCAGGAAGGGGAACACATGTAAACCCATGGCTGATTCATGTCAATGTATGGCAAAAACTATTACAATATTGTAAAGTAATTAGCCCCCAACTAAAATAAATAAATTTATTAAAAAACAACAACAACAAAAAAACATTTAAATCAGGTCTAATGAGGTGAATGAAACTGGAGCCTATTATACAGAGTAAAGTAAGCCAGAAATAAAAACACAAATACAGCATACTAATGCATATATATATATATATATATATATATATATATATGTATATATATATATATGATTCAGAAAGATGGTAATGATAACCCTAAATGCGAGACAGACAGGGAAAGAGACACAAAGGTATAGAAGAGTATTTTAGACTCTTTGGGAGAGGGAAAGTGTGGGATGATTTGGGAGAATGGAATCGAAACATGTATATCATTGCATGCAAAATGAATCACCAGTCCATTTTTGATGCATGAGACAGGGTGCTCGGGGCTGGTGCACTGGGATGACCCAGAGGGATGGGATGGGAAGTGAGGTGTGGGGTGGGTTCAGGATGAGGAACACATGTACACCCGTGGCAGATTCATCTCTATGTATGTCAAAACCACTACAATATTGGAAAGTTATTAGCCTCCAAATAAAATAAATAAATTTATATTTAAAAAAATTAAAAAATATAATCATGGAGAATTTGAATGAGGAATAAATATATAACTGCATGGGGGGGGGGGATATCCAGTGGCTGCACCAAAAGGAGCTCTTGGACATGAAATGCAACTTGGGTAAGTGCTGCTGACCTGGCCTCCACTGACAAAGGTTTGGATAGGAACTTCTTGGCATGTCTAGAGTTAGGCCCAAATGTGCACTCAGTCAAAAGTAGTCCAGGCCGCCTTACCAATCTTAGGGAGAACACAGCATCTTAGGGAGTCTAACCTGGAGAAACCAGGTATGAAGCAGGAGCTGGCAGAAACCCGTTTTCCTCTCTTCCAAATACCAACATCAGCAACAAATTCATGACAACAACTGTGGTAGCTTCTCCTGCTTGTGAGCTCTGACCTGTTGTAAAACTGAGAGAAATCTCAGTAGCCTGAGCAGTTTGATCATTGTCCTGTCAGCCCAATGATCAGTCCTGATGCCCTGTCTGGAAGATTAGATCTGCTGCCACTAAACACATCAGAAAAGAAATATATCCAAGTTGTAGCCCCAGCTCTGCTCATCTTAGCTGTGTGCCTCAGTTTCCTCATCTGTGAAATGGGTATTGTAGGAGTATACACCTCCTTAAGGTTGGAGTAAGGATTAAAAGAGTTCACATTTATAAAGTGTTTACAACAGTGCCTACAGATCATAGGTACTCTGTATTTGATAGAGAAAAAAGCTTATACAAATGATAAATTTCAAAGTGAATTGAGTGGACATTTTTCAGAGGTTTTATGTGAGTACTTCCTACAGAATCACCGCAGGGCCCGATTTTCAGTATCCTCAGGACCTGACGTTCATGATCATGCTTACATTCGTGGTCAGCATGGTGGATGCCCATTTTACAGATGAAGACATTGGAGCTCAGGGAAGCTGGGTGATTCTCTGCACGGGCTCATATGACCAGGGCATCCCCGACCCAAGGTTTCACACCTGTTAGGATTCACCTTCTGACCTGGTGTGAATGAACCCATGGCTTGGGATGGGCGATGAAGTTAGTATCCTCTCCCCTCCCCTCCTCTGGCAGAGTTGAAAAAGGCAGAGATGCGGCAGAGCCTAGAACAGGAGCAGGACCAGCTCATTGCTGAGGTGAAGAAGCAACTGGAGCTGGAGAAGCAGCAGGCAGTGGCCGAGACCAGGAGGAAGCTGTGTTGTGCCAACTGCAAGAAGGAGGATGTTTTCTACTGCTGTGGAATATCAGCTACTCTGACTACCCCTGCCAGAAGGCCCACTGGCCCGAGCACATGAAGTCTTGCACCCAGTCAGGTGGGACTAAGAGTGTCCCCTGGACCCGACTGTGGTGGACGGGTCCTTGGCTCCTCCTGGATCACAGGGCGCTTGCCACGCTCACTCACCACAAATGACTCCTACATACACGAGAGTAGCAGGCAGACACATAGCCGAGTCTCCAGGCACCATTGTCTCCACCCTCCAGTTTACTTGGATGCATTCACTTGTGTGAATGGAGCTTGTAATGACAGCCCAGATGACTTTAGCTTCATGTGGTTTGCTGTGGTTCCCTGCTTGGGGCAATATTTGTCTCTGCCCCAAGCAATGTGGTCATCCCTGGTAGCTAAGGTGGTAAAGAAACTGCCTGCAATGCAGGAGACCTGGATTTGATCCCTGGGTCGAGAACATCCCTTGAAGAACGAAATGGCAACACACTCCAGTATTCTTGCCTGGAGAAGGCCACAGACAGAGGAGTCTGGCAGGCTTCATTTCTTGGGGTTGCAAAGCATCGGAAATGTGAGTGACTAAGCAGACACACACACACACACACACACAAATCAAACACATCTTCTACCCCATTCTGCAATGCACAATGTACAATATACTAGACAGCCCCCACCATGGAGCCCATCTTGGACTCAAGGCTATAACAATCACTAGTGCTTATGTGAAGGACAAAGTGCTGCTTTGGAACTAATCTGCCTTTTAAATCTCTTTCCAAAACACAGCAAGCAGATCCCAGGCCAAGAAACTCTAGCTGGAGACACCACCTAGTAAGACGTGATTAATAATATGTATTAGTAATATTTTATACTTAGTGCTCATTTATGGCCAATACTAGATTTCTGTGTTTAGAAGAAGTCTCCACTTCAAAGAATATATTTAAACACAAATAACATAAATAATGTGACAAGGAAATGTGTCAGTGGATTGCTAAATTTTTCAAGGGTGGTAGATAAATGACCCAAGTTTGAGACGCTTAGGCAGGGGTTCGTAAGCTTTTTTTAAGAAGGTCTAGAGAATAAACGTTTTAGGATTTGTGGTCCATGTGGTCTGTGAAAACCTTTCAACTATGCTGTAACAGGGTGATAGCAAGTGCATGGGGGTGCACACTCGTCTAAAAAAGGAAATTATGAAATTGGAACAGTCGTACTATTTGCTTCACGAACATGCTTATATCTCCAGAATGATTTCATAAAACTGATGGTGACTGCAGCCATGAAATTAAAAGACACTTACTCTTTGGAAGGAAGGTTATGGTCAAACTAGATAGCATATTTAAAAGCAGAGACATTACTTTGCCAACAAAAGTCCGTCTAATCAAGGCTATGGTTTTTGCAGTGGTCATGTATGGATGTGAGAGTTGGATGGTGAAGAAAGCTGAGTGCCACAGAATTGATGCTTTTGAACTGTGGTGTTGGAGAAGACTCTTGAGAGTCCCTTGGACTGCAAGGAGATCCAATCAATCCATCCTAAAAGAGATGAATCCTGGGTGTTCATTGGAAGGTCTGATGTTGTAGCTGAAACTCCAATATTTTGGCCACCTCATGCGAAGTGTTGACTCATTGGAAAAGACCCTAATGCTGGGTAGGATTGGGGGCGGGAGGAGAAGGGGACGACAGAGGATGAGATGGTTGTATGGCATCACCTACTCGATAAACATGGGTTTGGGTGGACTCCGGGAGTTGGTGATGGACAGGGAGGCCTGGCGTGCTGCAATTCATGGGGTCGCAGAGAGTCAGACACGAATGAGCGACTTTCAGTTCAGTCAATCTGTCATGTCCCACTCTTTGCGACCCCTACAACGGCACCACACCAGGACTCCCTGTCGTTCAGCAACTCCCAGAGTTTACCCAAACTCTGCTGGATGGTGGTGATGCCATCCTCATCTCCTGTTGTCCCCTTCTCCTCCTGCTCCCAGTTATTCCAGCGTTAGGGTCTTTTCTGGTGAGTCAACCGTTAGTATCAGGTGGCCAAAGAATTGGAGTTTCAGCTACAACATCAATAATTTCATTGAACACCCAGGGCTGATTTTTAGGATGGACTGGTTGGATCTCCTTGCAGTCCAAGGGACTCTCAAGAGTCTTCTCCAGCACTACAGTTCTGAAGCATCAATTCTTCGGGGCTCAGGTTTCTTCACAGTCCAACTCTCCCATTCATTCCTGACTACTGGAAAAACCATAGCCTTGACTAGATGGACTTTGGTTGGCAAAGTAATGTCTCTGCTTTTTAATATGCTATCTAGGTTGGTCCTAAATTTCCTTCCAAGGAATAAGTGTCTTTTAATTTCATGGCTGCAATCACCATCTTCAGTAATTTTGGAGCTCCACAAAAAAAAAAAAAAAGTTTGACACTGTTTCCCCATCCATTTCCTATGAAGTGATGGGACCAGTTGCCGTGATCTTAATTTTCTGAACGTTGAGCTTTCAGTCAACCATTTCACTCTTCTCTCTCACTCTTAAAAATGAACATATCTTCAAACACAGTCTGGAATTCCTGTGTCTGGGAAGGCTTCGATCCAGCTATTCAGGGACCACACTGTAACCTGGGTGGAGCTGGTTGGCATGTCTTAACACATGGTGGTTTGCACAGAGCAGGGTTCCCTGCAGTCCTGGGAACTACTATGCTCAGCGTATATGTGACTTCTGTCCCCCTCTGCACTCAACTACCACCCCTCAGCAGGAAGTAGACCCCGATGTGAACACGGAAACACTAAATAAGTTATCCCAGGGCACTTCCTCCGAAACTCAGGCAGCCCCCCTGTAAACCAGCGCCTTGAAAGCGAAGGGGACGCCAGCTGAGAAATGCAAGGACAGTGGCTCGGTGAGTATCCATCGCACACACCTAGGGCCAAACAGAATCTCAGAGCAGCCCCCTCCCAATACCATGGTGATTCCCATGATGTGGGAAGTTGTCTGTCTTTAGGCTGCATGTAGAGGACAAGTGTTGTCTAGTAGAACCTTCTGTGATGATGGGAATGTTCTACATCCCCTTTGCCCATTGTGAAAACCTGCGACCAGCCTCATATGGCACTTGAACAATGAACACTTGAACTGGGGCTAGTGTGACCAAAACCTGGATTTCAGGTTAATTTAATGATAATGAATGTAGATACAATAGCCATGGGTGGCTGGTGATTGCCATATTGGACACAGACATCAAATTTCTGATTTTCCCAGGGGGTGCCATATTGATTGCATGCAGATGTTATTTTACAGGACACATTGGTCATTTTTTACATTTGTAGTCATTATGATTTTAATTCGTGTGTATCAGGGAAAAACATCAATTCATCCCAGAAGTCAAACCTCTTTGACTTTATTGATATCATTGCCTTGGAAGAGGTTATTGTGGAATAAAAGTGAATTGATATAATATGATTTAGTATATAGGTAGCCTTCTCTATCCATAGATTTCTCATGTGTACATGCAAACAACCAAAATTCCACCTCTGTTTGGTTGAATACATGAATGTGGAACCGCTGGATACAAAGGCACAGTTGTATTCATCCTTCTAGGCCATTTTATATAAGGAACTTGCACGTCCTTGGATTTTAGTATCCTTGAGGGGTCCTGGAACCATTCCACCTTGGGTACTGGGGGATGGCTGTACATCCTTTGGGGATAGGATAGAAATCCAGAGAGTAGAATAGGTCAGAGAGGGGGGAGTTGACAAACAGTGTTCTTGAAGCTGAGGCTCTAGCATTGAGCAAGGGGCCTCCCTAGTTCTGTGTCCAGGGAGATGGAGCAGAAAAGGGCACAGGGCTTAGGCCACACTGACTGGCCTGGCCTTCCCTCCCTGAGCATGCCAGGCAGAGGGCGTTAAGGTGTTGTCGGGGCCATGATGAGCACCCCTATGGATCCCCGGGCTTCCCTGGGGCGGGGTACTGGGGAGGCCCTGTTTAAAACAGTGCCTTGGCTCCATCTGTCTTTTTCTGTGTTTCTAGATCCTTGACCTCTCTGGGTCCAAGGAAATACCCTCTCCTTTCTCTTATGCTCCAAGCTAGACTCTGGTACATGGCCCCCTGATGGTTGTATGTACTCTCATGTTCCGCAGGGGCAGGGGAGCCGTCTCCTCCAGGGGAGTCTGAAGGGTTCAGGGAAGTGGTTTGCAAACTGTGGTTCCTTAGGGATCTTTGAGGGAACCCTGGGCTGGTCAGTAGAGGTGAAGGATGGCTTAGCAAGCAGCTTTGAGGCATTTCTCCAAGTTGAGAATTTACCTTATTTGTGTCAGTTTTTTTTTTTTTTTTTTTTTTTTGCTGTGTTTTGTTTTGTTTTTTTCAGTTCTGAATCAAAGACAGAGAGAGTTTCTATTGCTGAACTGAGGTGGGGCAGAAGATACATTTGGTTTGGACAGTTCTTCTGCCCTCAGAAATGACCATAGTAAATTAAACTGTGTGAACTTGTCCCTGAGGTCCCAGCATCCACATTCCGTGGAGTCCTTCAGAGGAGAAAAGCATTTCTACGGAAGTGATCTTTCTGTAGAAATATTTCTTATCGAGGAATAACCTGGCAGGCTGTTTTGGGTAGATTATCTGGCACTAACTTTTCTAGTTCTCTTCTGTGGAGTTTGAGCTGTGTTCTTTAGGCTTTCCCCTGCAACCTCTCAAGTAAGTTTTAGGGCATTCTAAAATGGTTCATCCTCAGTGAGAACAGTTCTGCTTCTTTCAGGGTCCTTCAGCTCCAGGGTCTTTCTCTCTCCCAGATCATTGTCTTCAGCTGAAAACCAAACTTTTGTTTGTTAGTTAGTTTCTGCATATTGAGTACTTAGAGCAAGAAATGATGTATCTTGTTAGAGTGGCTGGAGGTTTCCCAGTGGCACTGGAAGCGGGGTTTAGATCCAGGAGACATGATGAGAGAGTGGCATGAGCTGATTTTCAGGGGAATATGAAGATGAATAGGCATGGAAGTATGACTGAACCGCCTGTCAATTTCCTTCTCACTCTCACTCGGGTCTTGTGACTGCATCTGGAGGACACGTTGAGTTTGGAGCTGAGGTGTCTTCCTCATCCCTTCTTCTAGCTTCTCTTTTTTAACAATGGCAGAGGAGACTTGAGACTTCAACAGCAGCACAGCACCCACCTCGAGTTTTCTGCTACAGTTGGGTTTTCGTTATGTTGATTTGTAGAGTTGCCGTCTGTGTAGGGCAGGTATCCTGATTTCCTGCTTTTGGTGTTGATAGAAGAGTTTTTGTTTGACTTAAGTGGAAAGTGAGTTTAGAAACATTAGCTGAGCCATAAGTAGGGGGACTTTGGATGTGTCAAAGCCGTGGAGGTGGTTGGTCGGTGGAAGGGTTCAAGTTGGGAAAACACTGCTGCAGGCAGGGAGCCCTGTTGGGGATTTGGAGCAGCACAGTGGTGTCATCCACATGGGAAGAGGAGGATTGGTGATGCTGTGGGGTACAGAATCTGGTGTGACAAGGAGGCTTGCATGTACAAACGTGGTTGGGAGATACAGCATCTGGCAGTTGTGAGGTGAATGAGGTGTTTCCTGGCCTAGGGGTTGGTGGACCACCAGTTTTTATCAGAACTGCTGTTGTCAGATGAAAGCAGCCAGAGATGGCACATAAAGAGACGTTCCTGTGCTGCAGTGAACTTGCACTTGGGAAAGCAGGCATTGGGCTGGATTTTGCTGTGGACCATCATTGGTTGACCACCCGACCTGAAGCACCCTAGTGTGTGAGGGGATGAAAAGGGACGGTGGAGAGAAGAGGTAAGGGTCTAGAGATGCTGGTGAGTTGGTGCAGAGGCTGGAGTAGGAGAAGAACATCTCAGGGAGCCTGATGACTAGAGGGGACAGAGGGAAGGAGCCTCAATTGTCAGCATTTATTAGGGAGTGTTTCAGGATTATTCTAGAGTGTGAGCTTAGCTGGAGGTTCCTGGATGCCTGATCAGGACTGTGAGCTCACGCCTGTTCATTTCCCCCTTTTTTTCCACTCCGCAGCCTTCTGGCTGAAGGCTTGTGTCAAAGCAGACAGACCAGCTCATTTTCTCATTCCTCATATGCCTGACGACTTCTGTATGTGCTCACTGCTTGCTGATAGTGTAGGTGGAAGCTGGAGGAAAGCTGAGCGTTACAAACATGGAGGTTCCTGTGCTCTTTATCAACCTCTGGAACCAGGCTGGTTAAGATGAGGGTCTAGTTGAGAGAAAGAAAGGTTAAACAGGAGTTAGGAACTTCCTTTGGGTGTCCATACCACTCTCCTGTTCACTTGTCTCTTCATCTTAAGATTTTAAAGTGATGCATGCATATCGAGTTGACCCTTGAACAACATGGGTTTGGATTATGCAGTCCAAATCTGAGCGGAATTACGTTCCTGTAATGAATGAATTTCTACACAATCTGTAGCTGGTTGAATCTGTGGATGTGGCTATGGAGGGCTGGCCATGAGATTAAGTTTCCATGCAATCTGGTGTCCATGGTGGGTCGTGGGATGAATCCCCTGTACCATCCCTGATACGACGGGATGTGTGTAGTCAGAGAAAGTAAAATCACACAGGGAAAAACAATTCCTTGCCCCAGTCTTCATGGCTATTTTTTGCATCCTGTACTTATTTATAGATAACTTATTTCCTCATATTGCTGTTTCTTGACTTTATCTAGACGTTGTGTGTTGACTTGTGACTTTTGAAGATGAGAATTGGGGTCACTTATCACCTCTCTTCTCCCCTCTCTCCAAGACCACTCTGTCACTGTTTGACGTGCTCTGTAGGCTTCCTTGCTCCAGTACAACACTTATTCCTTAGTCCTTGTTCTCCCAGCTGGAGGAAACTGTCCCTGGACCCCTCTCTTGGTGCACATTTATTCCCTCACCTCTCCTCCACTGTCATTTTCAGACTTTTCCATTTTCCTGCTCTGAGTTCCCATCACCAAGGTGGAGAGATCTTGTGCATTCTATTCTATAACTGCAGATGGTCCACCTCAGTTCCGGCTGTTGGCTGAGTCATAAACGTTGCCAGATGACCATCTGTGTGTCCATCATTATGGTCGTGCTGTTGGTCTCAGAGTCAACTAGTGCACTGTGATTACATTTCCATCTCTGTATAGCCTTACTTTTCCCTGGGGGTTTTTTCTCCCCGCTCACCACTCGCATATCTTCAACCATTTCCCTGCCAAATTCTTTGCCATAAGGGTTGTTTTCTTGAGACACTTCATGGCGCACATTTTGGGCTCTTCCATTTCAAATAAGTATGTGTCTGAGTCCTACCATCATGGCTGAGGTATGGTCCAGTAAAATCTCACCTGTGGCTCCTTCCTCATCCCTTGTCACTCCATGTACCTCCATCACACTCTCTTTCCTGATCTCTCATCAGCCTTGGCAGTAGATTCATGATTATACTTAGCCTAAATAATCTAGGTTCCTTTGATGGAGCCTTGCCACCTAAGTGTGGTGGACCCAGCGCCTACAGTTTCCCTGGATGAACTAAGCTCTTGGCAGAGTGGTTCTGAAGGAAATTTGCTTTCAAACTTCTGGGAATTTATGGCTTTTACATCATGGTATGCCTTATTTCCACCTGTAATCTCGTTCAGCGTCCAGTGATCTTAGTTCATGGTTTAATATACATTTGTAAAAGCCTTAGTCTTCTATGACTGCCTCAATTTGGAAAATGGCAACACTGACTCAGAAGCTCTCCAGTTCTAAGATCAGTAGCCTGTTGGACAGCAGGATAGAGAGCTGGTGGGTTTGTACGGACTTGAGCTCTCTTCCAGACTCTAGCTCTCTGCCAGTCTCTGACGTTGCCTTGCTGTATCTTCAGTTAGCAACAGGTGTGACAAACCACCTGCCTCTGCCCCCAAACATCACAGAGCACCAGCCTCACACAAACTACCCAGTGCAGAAGTGGAAGTATGAACCAACTTCATGACAGCCAACGGGGATCTTTTCCCAGCAGGCAGTGTGCTCGTCTCCTGAGTGAATGTGTGTGTGTGTGTGTGTTTTCTTTGTGAGCATGTATGTTTCTGAGTGATGGGTCTCGGCTTTGCCTGGTTTCTTCCTCACTGTGCTCCTGATGGCCATTGGAAACAGCAGGAGGATATGAGAGAGAGAGGATGGATGGCCTGGCTTCTCTCTCTCTCTCCTGCTTTTATTTTATTTATTTATTTATTTATTTTTTGACCATGCTAACCAGCTCATGAGATCTTAGTTCCCCAAGCAGAGATTGAACCTGTACCCTTGGCAGTGAAAGCACGAGGTCCTAACCACCGAACTGCCAGGGAATTCCCGATCTGGCTTCTTGAAGGGGCTTCATCCTTGCTATTTTCATGGTGAGTGCTGAAGTAACACCCATTTCCTCTGCAGTGATTGGCTGAATCAGCCAGCGTGCCCTGTCCTGTCCATGGGAGAGGTCAGGCTCTGCACTTACTCAGGTGGCCTGGCTCTGGGATGTGGCTCCTGTGCTAAGTAAGCCTAGCCCCGCTGCCTAGCTGTTCTCTGCCTTCAGCAGAGCTGGGGAGATTCGATGTGACTTGAGTACATTGTTGTCAGAGTTTCCGTGTCGTGATGACCAGCTCAATCACCGACTTTCCAGAGGACTAACAATGTAGGTGTCACGAGTAGGGAAGAATGTCTAAGAAGGGGTGGATTTGGACTCAAGAACCCTAAGATAGCTCCACCCTGGAACCCAGCTCTGCCCACCACAATAGCGCTCCCTTTGGGTCATAGATACAAGTGACGAGAATGTGTTCTCTCCTGAGTGAATATGTGACTTGGGAGATCCTTATCACTGTCTTTGCTGCTTCTCTTCTCAAACCAGAGCTCAGAACCACACACATTCTGCCTATCACTAGGCGATGATAAGAGTACTTACCCTTCTAGGTGATGATCTGGTCCCTTGCTCCCCCACTCTGATTCTGTCTCTAAGCTTGATAGTCGACCTCTTGTGTTCATATATTATCATCCCACCTCAAGAAGTTAAAAAAAAAAAAAAGTTTTGTCCCAATCTGTCTGAACTTGGTAAACGATCTAATATATGATGAGATCTCAGTGATGTGCTGGTGGGTCTCTCAGAGTGGGCCATCCCACTGAGCCTGCAGGCTGGGTGTCTCCCCGCTGGACAGACACCTCATTTGGCTCTTCCTTCAGTGTCCTCATGTCTTACTCATCCACGATGTAGCTCCTTATGGTGCACGTGTCCTTGAAACTCCCTTAGCCCTTACTGTGGTTCTTTCATCCTCTGTTGACCCATTAGCTTGTCCATACTCGGAGCCAGTTGGGGTTAACCGTTAAGCCCAGGTGGGCTTAACCATTCTGGTCTTCACTCTTTTTCCTTTGGCTGGTTGAGGTATAAGTCTGCTTTCAAGTTGTGTATACAGTGATGAAAGAAACTCCGTTAACAGGATTAAGTAGACTGAACACCAAATCTCAGTGCCTTTCTTGGTGCCCAAGGTTAAATATAACAAGAGCTTGGGGTTCTTTGTGTCTACACATGCAGTAAGAGTGTCTGGTCCCAATTACTGCATAAGAAACCCCTTTCTCGATACGTTAGTACGTTTCCCCCCTCATCTTTATTTTTTCTGAGCACAAAGCCCTTCTGTTTTTCCAACCAGCTCTTGTTAAATCCTTAAAGACCCAAAAATCCAGATCAGTAAACAGTGGCAGGATTTCCCCCCTGTGTGTTGGAGAGTTGGGAGGGGAAGGTGGCTTCCTGGGGAAGCAGGTGCAGATCAAGTAGAAGGGGGTGGGCAGGAATGGCCAGGGATGGGCAGGAAAGCTAAATCTCCCTTTCCCCTTGGCTTTCCCCCTCCAAGACCATTCCCAGAGCTGTAAATCCCCTTGCTGGAGCGGCAGTGAGGAGAAGCGAGGCTCAGCCCGCTCTGAGCAGAACACTCGTACCAGTTCAAGGAGCCTCATCCTGAAAGAGTCCCACCTGGACACCTTCTGTGCCTAGGGACATGCTAGGACACACACCACCCACTCCATAGAGGGAAAAAATCCAGACACCAGGGAAACCAGAAATGGCAAAGAAACATGAGACAGGAGGACTGCCACCCTCTGACTTGGCCTCTGCACCTGGCATGGAGGGCAGGGCACATTATATCATGTCTGGCATTACCCTTCACTGTGGAATGTTCCACCCACATGAAATCTTTGCTTTAGATGTAAATAATATACAATTTGTGACTGTCATCAAGCCTAGAGTACCTTCTCCTTTTCACACTTGTACTAACTTTAACTTCTTTAAAAGAGAGAGAGAGAGAGAGAGAGAGAGAGAGAGAGAGAAAGAGAAAAGCAAAACAAAACAAAACAAAAGACACACACAACAACAAAAAGACTGTTTGGATGCTGGAGAAAGGATGGTCACCCAGCCAGTCTGTCACAGGGGTACAGAGAGGGGACAGGGGTTGCTTTACGGTGCACAGCTCCTTCTCTGAGACACCCTGTGAGCTGTTTCCATTTTATGTCTGTACACAGCACATTGGGATCAGGAATTTCCAGCATGGAGTTTAGTGCTGCTATGGACACATCACATGCACCCACTGGCCCATTTCAAGTGCTATGTTACCATGTTTTAAAAGGGAAGCTCTCTGGACCAGAAGAGCACATAGATGTGCTCATTAATCTGATGTGATTTCCATGATGACTCTACTCCAATAAAAGGGACAAAAGAAAAAAAGGAAAAACCCATATCTTTGTTTACAGATGATTAACTAGAAACAACCCAGCTCACCGCAGTTTGCAGAAGAGAAGACCGTAGAAAGCATTCAAGTCCGAAGCTCCAAAACAGAGATTTTCTTTGCTTTGTGGTTCCTTTAAAGACACTCACACCTTCTTGGTAAGAGATGGCCATGCTTCATAGAAGTGAAAAGTCAAAGGCGAGACACACTCGGAGGACATTTGAGCCTGAGATGAAGCATGTACGTAATATTTATACGATGGAATTTTAGGTTTATATGTCAATATGAAACAAAAGCAGTTTGAGGGGAAACAGGACACCACTCTGCCGTTATACTCTGTATGCTATAGTACCATTTTGTATGTATGTTCAAGAAGCATTGAACAAAGCAAAAAGGTGATGTATGTATAGGATAAAAATTAATTGTACGGTTTCATTTCAGTACATTTTGTTGTACACTTTAATCTTGCTTCCTTTCTCTTCATTATTGATAAGAGGATGTGAACTGTATAGTTTCCAGCTAGTTACTCATAATAAAAAGAAATAAAAAAGAGGGTACTACAGGAAAACAAGAAAGAACATTTGTCAATTGCAGTTGTCAAAAGAAACAAAAACCTAGCCTTATTTGTGAAGCATAATTGCTTTTCGCATACGGAAGTATTTTTTTCACAATTTCTTTGTATAACATTTGTATGAAACTTAAATATCTTCTCTGATGAGGGTGTTTCTTTGTGACTGAACCAGTAGATTCACGAGGTATGTTCTTATGGGTTCTCCCCACCCCCTAATTTTTTCAGAATCTTCACCTTTTTTAAATGAAGCTGTTTTGGAAAAAATATGCCTTGCTCTTCCTCGAACTGACAGTTTTCCATTTGGTCAGGATGGATGTATCAGGTTTGGGCCAAAGACGGAGACGGGGTCACATGAGGTCAGGAAGGTTTCTCTCCACATTATAAATAAATGTCCCCACTTGCAGCTTTCCTGGGAAGTTCAGTTCTAGAGAATTTACTGACAGAGATGGAGACAGAAGGGAAATCTGGGGTCAGTCTCAGAAGAACACTGGCAGGGAATGAATTTGCCTTTCAGTAGCCAAGATGGCAACCTGAGCTACAAGGAGCTCTGCGGGCAACGTGTGACCTTGACTCTGCCCAGGCACATCCTGGTCATTTCATCTTCATGGGTCACATAAGTATTTTTTTTCCCATCATTTAAACATGGGAACACTCCTCAGCTCCATGGCTAGACAAAAGCAGGGCATGTTTGGCCCCTCAAGCCATCCCTGGCTGGTGTTGTGAAAGGAATGGAATGGAACTGGTTTAGAGAAGACCTTACAAGAGCTTCCTTATTCTTCTCTCGGGGTATGGGAGCCTGCCACGTGGAAGGTGGCAGTGTGTGTCACAACTCCCAGTTGATGGATATTCAGGTTGTCTGCTGATACCAGCCATGGCCAGCAGACCAGCCTTGTGTGCAAGTCATCAGCTAGGTGAGGGACCTATGGAATTCATCTCAGGAGGTTACATCCGGGGCTCGGGGACTGGCCAGGACTTGGAGGTTCCAGACAGGGAAGCAGGACCTTCTGCCTCTTACTTTAGTCTGAGTGGGCTGTTTTCAGGGCTCAGTGGCTCAGAGTCTAGAAATGAGGAGGAGAGGGAGGCCACCAACTGTCTGCCGTGGTCCTTTCTCCTTTCTCTGAGCAATGGCTAAGCACAGGGCAGGATGGGCCCCACCACCTACCCCCTTCTACCACTGCCCCGACCTGCACAGTTGGCCTGGTAGGTCTCCTGCTGCTGCTAAGTCCCTTCAGCTGTGCCTGAGTCTGTGGGACCCCATCGATGGCAGCCCACCAGGCTCCCCTGTCCCTGGAAAACTCCAGACAAGAACATTGACGTGGGTTGCCATTTCCTTCTCCAATGCATGAAAGCGAAAAGTGAACATGAAGTTGCCCAGTCGTGTCTGACTCTTCACGACTCCATGGACTGCAGCCTACCAGGCTCCTCCATCCATGGGATCTTCCAGACAAGAGCACTGGATTGGGTTGCCATTGTCTTCTCCATTGGTGGGTCTAGAGATGACCTTTAATGCAGCCAGGCACTATCGCCACCTAATGGTCGTCATGGAGAACTGCAGCCCTTAGAGCGAAGCTAGACCCAGGAGGGCACCGGTGGAGGGTCATTCATGAAACAGTTGTGTGCTGAGCATCTGTGGGGAACCAAGCACTGAGGACACAGGCTCTGCCTTCATCCATCTGACATTCTCACTGGGAAGCAGATCTGTATATGATAGAATCTTAGGTGGGACAGAATCAAATATGTAGCATATGGAAGGGAAGTAGTTGGTGTGATTGGGGATGGCCTCTTGTAGAACTGGCCTTTGAACTGAAACCTTTATGTGGGAACTGAACACGATGTCTTCAGCAGTGATTTAGTAGTGCCGGCTGAATGTTAGAAGTGCCTGGCAAGTATTAAAACAACAATAAATGTTCAGGTGCCACCCTCTTTCCCCAAGTAACGATATCTGACTCTCTCAGGTGGGGTTGGGGCATTCATAAGTTCTTCAGGTGATTCTGCTGGGCAGCTAGATCTCAGAGCCTGTACCTTTATTGGAAGAACACCCAAGGTAGAAGGGAGAGCAACTAAAAAAACCTGAGGGGGCTTCTGGATCTTCTCAGAATAGGAGAAAGTTGAGGGGGCCAGAATGAGGGATTCAGCATTGGAGATGGAGCTGATGAGATCAGAGAATGAAAAGAAATCAAGGGGTATGGGGGCTGAATTATGATCAGAAGGAACTGGGAAGCCAGGTTGGTTGACATTTTAAAAAGGATTTATTGAGATAGCATTTAAAGTGTATAATTGCTTTGGGTATTTCACATTTTTTTTTAAATATGGTAAATGAGATGTAACAAAATTTGTCCTTTTCATCATTTTTTAAGTGTGTTAGTCAAGGTTGGGGTTTAAACATGTAAATCAGCAGGAAAGGAACATGATAAATGTGCACCAAACCAAGCAAAAGAGGAGGAGATAGAGAGTCTTCCGGAAAAAGAATTCAGAATAAGGAGGTTAAAAAAGATCCAAGATCTGGAAGACAAAATGGAGTTACAGATAAATAGCCTGCAGACAAGGATTGAGATGATGGTGAATCATTGAACAGGGACCTAGATGGGAAAAAAAAAAGAGCCAATCAATAATGGATAATGGAATATATGAGATCAAAAACTCTCTGGAGGGAAAGAAAAGTAGAATAACAGAGGCAGAAGATAGGATAACTGAGGTAGAATTGAATGGTAGAAATAAATGAAGCAGAGAGGAAAATAGAAAAAAAAAGAATTAAAAGAATAGAGAACAACCTCAGATACCTCTGGGACAATGTTAAAGGCCCCAACATTTGAATCAGAGGAGTCCCAGAAGGAGAAGAGAAAAAGAAATGCCATGAGAAAATACTTGAGAAGATAATAGTTGAAAAATTCCCTAAAAAGGGAAAGGAAATAGTCACCCACATGCAAGAAACCCAGAAAGTCCCAGGCTGGATAAACATAAAGTGAAACACCCCAAGACACATATTAATCAAATTAACAAAGATCAAACACAAAGAACAAATATTAAAAGCAGCCAGGGAAAAACAACACATTACACACAAAGGGATTCTCATAAGAATAACAGCTGATCTTTCAACAGAAACTCTTCAGGCCAGAAGGGAATTGCAGGACATGCTTCCAGTGATGAAAGAGAAAAACTTTCAACCCAGATTACTGTACCCTGCAAGGATCACATTCAAATATGAAGGAGAAATCAAAAGCTTTACAGACAAGTAAAAGCGGAGAGAATTCAGCACCACCAAACTAGCTCTTCAACAAATACTAAAGATCTTCTCTAGGCAGGAAAAACAGAATGGCTGCATAAACCTGAACCGAAAATAGTAAAGCAAATGGCAACAGGATCATACCTGTCAATAATTACCTTACATGTAAATGGGTTGAATGCCGCAATCAAAAGACAGAGTCTAGCTGCATGGATACAAAAACAAGACCGCTACTTATGTTGTCTACAAAAGGCCCACCTCAAAACATGGGACACATACAGACTGAAAGTGAAAGGTTGGGGGGAAAAAAAACAGAAGAAAGCAGGGGTAGCAATACTCATATCATATAAAATGCACTTTAAAATAAAGCCTGTGGAAGAGACAAAGAAATACACTATATAATGATCAAAACATCAAACCGAGAAGAAAATGTAATGATTAAAAATACATAAACACCCAACATAAGAGAACAGCAATATGTAAGGAAAATGCTAACAAGCATGAAAGGGAAGATTAACAATCACACAATAATAGTGGAAGATTTTAATACCACACTCACACCTATGGATGGATCAAGTAAACAGAAAATCAACAAGGAAACACAAACTTTAAATGATACATTAGAACAGAGAAACATAATTGATATCTATACTAATTTTACACCGAACAATGAATTTCACATTTTTTCTCAAGTACACATGGAAACTTCTCCAGAAGAGATCACATCCTTGGCCATAAGTCCAGCCTTGATAAATTCAAAAAACCTTGAAATCATTCCAGGCATATTTTCTGATCACAATGCAGTAAGACTAGATGTCAACTGCAGGAGAAAAACTGTTAAAAATTCAAACATATGGAGGCTGAATGTCACGCTGGTAAATAACCAACAAATCACAGAGGAAATCAAAAAGACATCAAAACATGCATGGAAGCAATTGAAAATGAAAACACAACAAGCCAAAACCTATGCGGCATTGTAAAATCACTGCTAAGGCGAAGGTTCAGAGCAAAACAGCCTTACCTCAAGAAACAAGAAAAAAGTTAAACAAATAACCTAACCCTCTGCCTAAAGCAACTAGAAAAGTAAGAAATGAAGAACCCCAGGGTTAATAGAAGCAAAGAAATCATAAAATAGGGCACAAATAAATGTAAAAGAAACAAAAAAGACTAGAGCAAAAATCAACAAAGCTAAAAGCTGATTCTTTGAGAAGATAAATAAAATTGACAAACCATTAGCCGGACTCATCAAGAGGCAAAGGGAGAAGAATCTAATCAACAAATTAAAAATGAAAATGGAGAGACCACAACAGACAACACAGAAATACAAATGATTATAAGAGACTACTATCAGTAATTATATGCCAATAAAATGGACAACTTGGAAGAAGTGGACAAATTCTTAGAAAAGTACAACTTTCGAAAACGGAGTCAGAAAGAAACAGAAAATCTTTACAGACCCACCACAAGCACGGAAATGGAAAGTGTAATCAGTAATCTTCCAGCAAACAGAAGCCCAGGACCAGACGGCTTCACAGCTGGATTATACCAAAAATTGAGAGAAGAGCTAATATCTATAGTACTCAAACTCTTCCAGTTGCAGAGGAATGCAGACTTCCAAACTCATTCTATGAAGCCACCATTACCCTACTACCAACGCCAGACAAAGATGCCACAAAAAAAGAGATAACTACAGGCCAATATCACTGATGAACATAGACGCAAAATCCTTAACAAAATTCTAGCAAGCAGAATCCAACAGCATATTAAAACGATCATATATCATGACCAAGTGGGCTTTATCCCAGGGATACAAGGGTTCTTCAATATCTACAAATCAATCAACATAATACACCACATTAGCAAATTGAAAGATAAAAAAAAATATGGTTATCACAATAGCTGCAGAGAAAGTCTTGAACGAAATGCAACATCCGTTTATCATCAAAACACTCCAGAAAGCAGGCATAGAAAGAACATACCTAAACATAATTAAAGCTATATATGGCAAACCCACAGCAAACATTATCCTCAATGATGAAAAATTGAAAGCATTGCCCCGAAAGTCAGGATCAAGATAAGGATGTGCACTCTCACCACTACTATTCAACATAGTTTTGGAAGTTTTGGCCAAGAGGGATCAGAGCAGAAAAACAAATACAAGGAATCCGGATTGGAAAAGAAAAAGTAAAACTCTCACCGTTTGCAGATGCCATGATCCTCTACATAGAAAACCCGAAACACTCCACCAGAATATTACTAGAGCTAATCAACGAATATAGTAAAGTTGCAGGATACAAAATGAACACGCAGAAATCCCTTGCATTCCTGTACACTAACAAGGAGAAAACTGAAAGTAATATTAAAGAAACAATTCCATTCACCATTGCACCGAAAAGAATAAAATAGTGAGGACTATATTTACCTAGAGAAAGAAAAGTCCTACATATAGAAAACTAGAAAACACTGGTGAAAGAAATCAAACAGGACACAAAGAGATGGAGAAATAGACCATGTACATGCATTGAAAGAATCAATATACTGAAAATAGGTATACTACCCAAAGCAAACTATAGATTCAATGCAATCCCTATCAAGCTACCGACGGTATTTTTCAGGGAACTAGAAGAAATACTTTCACAATTTGTATGGAATTACAAAAAACCTCTAATAGTCAAAGCAATGTTGAGAAAGAAGAATGGACCTGGAGGAAATGCCCTGCCTGATTTCAGGCTATACTACAAAGCTACAGTCATCGAGACAGCGTGGTCCTGGCACACACACAAAAAAGATATATAGATAAATGAATCAAAATAGCAAGCCCAGAGATAAATCCACGCACCTATGGATACTTTATCTTTGACAGAGGAGGCAAGAATGTCCAATGAAGACAAGACAATCCCTTTAACAAGCATGCCGGGAAAACTGGTCAACCACTTGTTAAAGAATGAAACTAGAACACTTTCTAACACCGTACTCAAAAATAAATTCAAAATAGATTAAAGATCTAAACGTAAGACCACAAACTATAAAACTCCTAGAGGAAAACACAGGCAAAATACTTTCTGACAGAAATCACAGCAGGATCCTCTATGACCCATAACCCAGAGTAATGGAAATAGAAGCAAAAATACACAAATGGGACCTCATTAAACTTAAAAGCTTTTGCCCAAAGAAGGAAACTCTAAGCAAGGGAAAAAGATGGCTTTCACAATGGGCGAAAATAATAGCAAACAAAGCAACTGACAATGAATAAATCTCAAAACTATACAAGCAATGCCTGCAGCTCAATTCCAGAAAAATAAGCGAGCCATTCAAAAAATGGGCTAAAGAACTAAACAGACATTTCTCCAAAGAAGACATACAGATGGCTAACAAACACATGAAAAGATGCTCAAATCACTCATTATCAGGCAAATGCAAATCAAAACCATAATGAGGTACCATCTCACACCAGGCAGAAAGGCTGCTATCCAAACGTCTACAAACAATAAATCCTGGAGAGGGTGTGGAGAAAAGGGAACCCTCTTACACTGTTGTTGGGAATACAAACTAGCAGAGCTACTATGGAGAACAGTGTGGAGATTCCTTAAAAAAAAAACTGGAAATGGAACAGCCATATGTAACAGCAGTCCTACTCCTGGACGTAAGCCCCAAGGGAACCAGAACTGAAAGAGACACATGTGCCCCAATGTTCATCGCAGCACTGTTTATAATAGCCAGGACACGGAAGCAACCCAGATGTCCATCAGCAGAAGAATGGATAAGAAAGCTGTGGTATATATAGACAATGGAATATTACTCATATATCCAAAAGAATGCATTTGAATCAGTGTTAACGAGGTGGATGAAACTGGACCCTATTATACAGAGTGAAGTAAGCCAGAAAGAAAAGCACCAATAACACACACACACACACACACACACACACACACACACACACACACACATACCTATGCCATATGTATATATATATATATGGGCTTCAGAAAGATGGTAATGATAACCCTATATGCAAGACAGGAAAAGAGATACAGATGTATAGAACAGTGTTTTGGACTCCGTGAGAGAAGGCAAGTGTGGGGTGGATTCGGAGAATAGTGTTGAAACATGTATATTTCCATATATGAAACAGACCTCCAGTCCAAGTCCGATGCATGAGATAGAGTGTTCAGGGCTGTGGCACTGGGGTGACCCTGAGGGATAGGATTGGATGGGTGAGGGGTTCAGGATGGGAAACACATGCAGAACCGTGGCTGATTCATGTCAATGTGTGGCAAAACCACTACAATATTGTAGACTAATTAGCCTCCAATTAAAATAAATAAATTAAAAAAAGAAAGAAAACTAAAAAATTCAAAACGAAAAACATGTAACTGTTTTCTAAACTGCAGTGTTCACAGACCATCTTCATCTTGGACTACATGAGGACACCACCTCTATTATTACTGATTTTTTTTTTAATCCAGCAAAAGAAAGGTGACTCTCATTCCTTCTAGCATCACTGGTGTGGGTGTATCCCACGTGCTGAGCTGTGTGGTTGAGAGATTGCTCCGTACAGGAATCTTTTGGTCTCCATGACAACCCGAGGAGGCAAGTACTAATCATAGTCCACTGTCAAGATGAGGAAAGTGATATGCTCCATGTCACACAACAGGTCAGTCAGCACAGCCTGGATTCAAATGGGTCTACCCGACTCACAACCCAGGTCAGTGACCCCCTCAGAGGGACACTGGCCCAGAGTCTGTGGCACTATAATAATTTGACAAAATGCCTCTCCCTGACTCCACTGCCCATGGGGTTGGACATTGTTCCTTACTTAGTCTAGTTTTGCAAAGAGGCTTGATGGTTAAATGAAGTTAGAGGGGTGTCAGCTTTCTACTTGAAAAGAATAAAATCCATTACAGGTAACTTTGAGCAGGAAAGAAACTTATTAAGAATATTAAGTGACACAGATTTCTGGGAGGGAAGGCTGGAGAGGCAGCCATGACAATGTAGAAATTAATTGCAGGATCTTCTGTCACTCATTGGAAAAGACCCTGACGTTGGGAAAGATTGAGGGCAGGAGAAGAAGGGCATGGCAGAGGATAAGAAGGTGGGTTGGCATCGTCAACTCAATGGACATGGGTTTGGGTGGACTTTGGGAGTTGGTGTTGGACAGGGAGGCCTGGCATGCTGCAGTTCATGGGGTCGCAGAGAGTCGGACTCGACTGAGTGACTGAACTGAACTGAACTGTCACTACCACTGGCTTCAGACACAGCGGCTGTCACTAGTGAGATGGCTTATGTCTCTTGCACCTCTGCTAGATTGAATTCCATGCATCAGAATCCACTTGCATTGCTTTCACCTGTAGGTGTATCCATTGGTTAAGCCTGCATTCCATGTGGCTGTAGTAATTGAGTCTTAGGTGCCATCTGGATGTATTTGATTGGCTGAGCCTGGGTACCATCTAGGTGCATCTAATTGATTGAGCCTATATCACATGGTTGCATTCTGACTGCAAAGGAGGTGGCAAAAATGAGATTCTGACTGTTTCTAGTGCAGATTTGTAAGATGGACAATTAAAGCATTGACTAAAAAGTCTCCTCCCTGCAGACTTGTCCACAGTCTCTTTATCAGCCACCTCAGCTTTTCAAAGCTCAATTCATCCTACTAAGTAAAGCGGAAGGGTTTAGTAAGTCAAGTGGTCTGTGCTCTGCTGTGTTAATTTGTCTAGGCTAGTTCTACATTTCCTAGAATCCCTTTCTTTGATTTTGAGTTCAGTCAGTCTGTTCAGTGGCGTAGTTGTGTCCATTTCTTTGCGAGCCAATGGACTGCTTCAAGTCAGGCCTCCCTGTCCATCATCAACACGCCGCAGTTTACTCAAACTCGTGTCCATTGATTTGGTGATGCCATCCAACCAACTCGTCTTCTGTTGTCCCCTTCTCCTCCCACCTTCGATCTTTCCCAGCATCAGGGTCTTTCGAATCAGTCAGTCCTTCATGTCAGATGGCCAAACTATTGGAGTTTCAGCTCAGCATCAGTCCTTCCAATGAATATTCAGGACTGATGTCTTTTAGGGTGAACTGGTTGAATCTCCTTGCAGTCCAAGGGATTCTCGAGAGTCTTCTCCAATACCACAGTTTCACAGCATGAATTCTTTTGGTTCTCAACTTTCTTACTACTCCAGCTCTGACATCCATACATGACTACTGGAAAAACCATAGCTTCGACTATGCTATTCCTCTGCCTTTTGTAAAACCAGCTTGAACATCTGGAAGTTCATGGTTCACATATTGCTGGAGCATGGCTTGGATAATTTTGAGCATTAATTTACTCGTGTGGGAGATGAGTGCAATTGTGCGGTAGTTTGAGCATTCTTTGCAACTGCCTTTCTTTGGGATTGGAATGAAAACTGAACTTTTCCAATCCTGTGGCCACTGCGGAGTTCTCCTGATTTGTTGGCATATTGAGTTCAGCACGTTCATAGCATCATCTTTCAGGATTTCAAAATAGCTCTACTGGAATTCCAGCACCTCCACTAGCTTTGTTCCTAGTAATGCTTCGTAAGGCCCACTTGAATTCATATTCCAGAATGTCTGGTTCTAGGAGAGTGATCACACCATTGTGATTATCTGCATCGTGAACATCTTTTTGTACAGTTTTTCTGTGTATTCTTGCGACCTCTTCTTAATATCTTGTGGTCTAGAGGCACACAGATATCGTCTATGCCTGCCCAGCGGCTCCCTACCAGAGACATCAGTGCTCAGACCACTGGATGGGAAATGATCTGAAGCTACTCTTCCACAGTCTCTTAAAAAAAAAAAAAATCCACAGAAAAGAGGTTGAAAGAAATTAAAAAAAAACAAAGTCATGTAGCAAGATGAGGACCTTGACAGTAGAGAAGGAGGAGCATGTGGCAAAAAGCATAGGTTCTTGGGGAATAGGATTGTCCTTAGTAACGACATTTGCATTTCAAAACTTAGGAACGTGGCGTCTTATAATGTATCTTCCTAGGGACATGGTCCTTGTATTGTAATTTATCAAAATCCACTGACTTTCATAAAAAGTATGAATTTTTACAACATATGCAAAAAATTCTAGTCAAATCTCACTCATTAGGTTAGTCATATCCATGGTTTTAAATACTATTTCAAAACGGAAAATATTAAATTTCAGGAAAAAGGGTTTTAATATTTTTATAAAGCATCATGAAATATCCAAAAACTTTCCCTTACTGTATCAACGGATACAAAAACATAAAATTCCCTTTACTTGATAAAATAATGAGTTAAAAGTGAAAAAAAAAAGAGTAAGAGGCCTTGTAGTTGTCTATATACAAGAAGCTAGGTGATGATTTCCATTTTACGTTAGTCATAGTGGTGGTCACTCTAATGAGAAGTAACCTTATATTTTTCAAAACATCCAATAAATCAAAATTCTCAGGTGAAAAGAAAACTCATAGGTTCTGGAAAAGAGAAGCCCTGATGGGATAAAGTCACATAACCCCTTCCTCATAAAGTTAAGAATGTGCTCAAAAAGTGACAAGCACAGTGAGTAATCCTCACTAAATGGCTCTCTGTCTTTCTGATTAGATGTTGTCTGCTCCCTTTCAGTAGTTGGGGGTATTTTCTTTCTCTTTAGCCCCAGATTACTGCCACCCAAGGGAGGGGATGAGAAAAAAGTGACAGCAACACCTCTGTGTAATAAACCCACTGGTATCTTTCGTGGAGAAGAAGAAGGATTTCATAATTTCACTTTCTAGTACTCAAGGAAGATGGTCCCAGCATAGGCAGGGCTTCCTGGCCAGCATCCACTACATCAGATCCACTGTGGAGGCTCCCTTGTGGTGCATGGATGGTGGGGAGGAGAGTCTGCACACAGAACAGCAGTGGGCGTGTTAACCCAAGTGTCTCTGGGAGACACAGGCGGTCAGCTCTGGGAACAGAGTCATACCGGCAAGTTATTAGAACAGCCACAACTTATCTTCATGCAGAAAACATTTTTTGGTGATCTTCTCAAGATCTCAGAAGTTAGGATGTTCAATACCATGATATCAAGCTAGTGGTCTATCAAGTTAATTGCACACGATTTTTGTTTGATCATTCTTTTTTTTTTTTTTTTGTCATGCTACTGAGCTTATGGGCTCCCTGTACCCTGACCAGAGAATGAACCCACACCCTCAGCAGGGAACGCACGGAATCCTAACCACTGGATTACCAGAGAATTCCTCATCTTTTTAAATCTGAGTAATTCGGTAAAGAGCAGAGCAGAGACTGTGATCACCCCTATTCCCACCATCTCCAAAACACCGCTTCCTGACATTATCACTTTCTTGCTTCCAATCTTGTACACACTCACAAATGTCTGTGAAAAACGACTAAAGTGAAAGTGTATGTGCTTGAGTGTATGTTTACTGGGCATATTGGCAAGAATTTGAAGATATCTGAAGAACAGCTTCTGTCAGCCCGTTGGTATCTCTGTGATTGTCTTTCCAGCCTCTCCTGGAGAGAACGCTAGAGTCTGCCACTGAGCCATTTCAGATTAAGTCAGCGTTCTTCTGGTCTGCCTGCCCCAGTGGTGAAATTTGCTTTCGAAGTTGAGGTATCACTCAAGGCATCTCTGTGGATCCTGCAGGGATTTTGTTGTCTCCGGTTTGATATTCAAGCTGAGCCTAAAGCACAGGAGAGAATGATCCTGTGCTTCCCATTTCCAAATTCATTTTCTCTGTGGCAGCACTGGCATTAATCTGGGAATACCTTAGGTACAATTCCCAAGCATTTTTTTTCATTCCTAGTACATCATATCTCTACCCTTAAACTCATCACAGAAAATCCAGAAACAGCAAAATAAGAGAAAAAGAAAAGTGTCAGCCAAATCCACCCATTAAGAGGCCCTGGTGTACCATGCTGACTGCTCCCCACCCAGGCTTTTACTCTCTGAAAAGTTTTTTTGAAGTTTTTGGTCTACACATTGCCTTGGGATATCCAGTGATTTTGCAGACCTATACCAGGCTTCTGGTGGAGGGAAAGAAAATCACCGGTGTTCCATGAGAGCTGGGATTTTCATTTTCATACTCTAGCTGCTATTGGTGACAAATTTCCTACAACTCCCTTTCTGGCTCTCAGCTGCCACTCCTGTCATTAACTTCCCATGACACTCGGATGTGTTCCCAGGGCATGCTTCATGCTGAAGGAGGGTACTGTATGCAAAGTACTCTGTACGTATGCAATTGACTCTGCCTGATTATTATTATTGTTATTATTATTATTACTTTTTTTCTTTTTTGCCTCAACACTGTGAACAGGCTTTCTATAGTTAGAGCAAGCAGGAGCTACTCCTCATTGCAGAGTGCAGTCTTCTCATTGAGGTAGCTTCTCCTGTTGCGGAGCAAAGGCTCTAGAATATGTTGTCAGTAGTTGTGGCCTGGGGGCTTAACTACTCTATAGCATGTGAAATCTCCTGGGGCCAGGGATTGAACCTGTGTCCCCCTGCATTGCCAACTGGATTCCCAACCACTGGGCCAGCAGAGAAGTCTGACTCCGCCTAATTGAAAAGATAAAATTAACATGAGGAATGCCTATAGAAAGATACGGAGGTGCTCACAAAATAGGAAGAAAGGGTTAGCAGCCAGGCCTTTCAAGGCATGTGAAACAAGCAAATTTGGGGATCAAAATATCAAGAGCCCACTGGTATTTTCTTCTGCACCCTACTCTTGGGGTGAACTAAGGCCAACCACATTTTGTAATTGTGTTCGTGCCCCAAAGCCCAAAGTGGGAGATAGAGGGATTTTCTTTGGCTTGGTCACTCAGTGCATGCAGGGGACTGGATGACTGCCCCTCAAAAAACCAAAGATGTTCTTTGATACCGGAAGAAAAGAGAATGGAGGCTGACTGGGCATGAGCACAGGGAGCCACTGTTGTTAGGGAAGTTAATGGAAGCTCTGATCCTGCTTCTCCCAGAAGACAGATACTCACAGTACTCTCACGCACTCGGGGACAGAGTGAAACACAGCCCTAAGCCCACCCATGGGTCTCCTGGTAAAAAGCTCCCAGCTCCCCACAGTGACACTGTCTCTTCTCCATCCCCCTGCCCTCTTCCGTCTCCCCAGCACTTGCAACTTCTCCACTGATGGCTTCCACGGTTCCGCCCCGGGAGCCAGCTTGTGCCTAGGTTCCAGTGTGCACTATGCTGTGGACTGGATCAGAAAGCTGGCCTTCTGCGACCATTGGGTGAAGGAGATATACAATGCCTACAGAAACAGTGTCGGCAGTGAGTGGGCCAGGGAGAGGGCCATCCATGGTGGTTGAAGGGTCTGTCTGCCTGGGCTCCAGGAGCACCCCGGGACCAAGGGAAATTCATTAAGAATGGATGCTATCATTCATATCCCACCTGCTCGGTGCCAGCTTCCAAGAGGCTTACAAATCCTAGCTCACTCAGTGTTGCCCTCATGACACCCTCTGGGAGAGGATCTCATCATCCCCACTTTGGGTCTGGGGAAGCTGACGGAGAGATGACTTGTGTTGCCCGTCCATGATTATGCCTCCAGCCCCACCGTGGTGCTCCACATGTGGTCCTTGGACCAGCAGCATCAGGGTCACATGCAGGGTCTTGGAAATGCAGATTCTTTGGTCCCCATCTCAAACCTGTCAGATTGACAGCTCTGGGGTGGGATTTGGCCCTCTGAATCTTAACTGGACCTCCAGGTGATTCTGATGCTTGTTGGAAGTTGAGGACTTCGGGCTTCGCCCTGACTACTCAGACTGTGGTCCCTGGAGCAGCCACACGAGTTCATCTCCTGGGAGCTTGTTAGAAATGTGGACTCCAAGCCCCTCCCAAGGCATCTGGGTCAGATCTGTGTCTTTAACAAGACTCCCAGGTGATTCGTGAAAACATTGGTTCTCAAGCTTGACTCCTATTGGGATCCCCTGATGAATTTACCGTTCTGCTTTTTTGGCCTAGCTGCTGCTTGGCATTGGGACTTACTGAGTTCCCTGGGGGATTCTAATGTGTGGAAAAGTTATGAAAGCCACCAGCTTCAGTGTCAGGAGAGGATTGGTTTATCATATTGTACAAGAAACCTGGAAGGTGCTGGAGGCAGGGTTGATTCACCAATGACCCTTGATCACTATTTCTGGAGTTCTCTAAGTCTTTGACTCTTTACAGGTGAGGCTGCTTCTCCCCCAGGAGGCACATGGGGATGTTTTTGATTATCATGATGACTCTAAGCAGCTACTGGCTGGTAAAGGGAATACAATTTGAGTAGGCGGATAATAAAATGTGCCATCTACACCTTGACCCCGTTCTCAGAAAGAGTAAAGTCCCAGGAAGAACTTCGGGCCTCTGACTGGATAAAACCCATTTCTAGTCCCAATGCTGCCACTTTCTTACTCCCCAAGCCTTAGTTTCTAAGTCGGTGAAATGGGGATAAAAATACATATACCGTTCCAGCCTCCTGGAAGGCTCCTCCCCTTGCCCAGCTCTTTGGACTCATCCTTTTCCAGCTCCGGCTCACTCTAGAGGAAGCATTCCCTCCCAGCTCGCACTCCCACCCTCCAGCTCAGCCAGGCCTGCCTGCAATTCCCTCCACCAGCTCCCAATATTTCTCCTCCTCTCTTGTCAAGAAACATTTACCTTTGTGACACATGGTTTCATCAACGACCCTCCATGTGGAATGTAAGTTCCATTAGCTGAGCACCTACTGTGTGCTGGCCTCTCATGCACAGTCACTGTGCATGGGCAGTGAGCAGAACACACAGGCCATCTCATTCTTCACTAAGCTCACAGCCTGGCTACAAGCAGTCAGCACCTAAGTGTAACAAGTGTGTCAATTGACCACCAGATCTTTGGAGAAAAATAAAGTGGAGAATGGAGAACAGAGGAGTGTCTAGGGGTGGTCGGGATGGGAGGGTAGGTGATGATCAAGGCCGGCCTGGTTTCGAGGTGACAGCAGGACACAGGTGGGAGGAGAGGAAGTAAGCCCAGTGAGCATAAGAAGGACGGAATTTCCCGAGAGGAAGCAAGGAGTTCAAAGGTCCAAAGGCTGGAGCTTCCTGTGGAGAGCCAGAGTGCCCTCAAGGATGCACCAAGCAAAAGGCAAGGGGTGGGGTGGGGATGGTGGGGTCATGGAGGTGCCTGGGGCCTTCAGAGGCACTTCAACTTTTTGTCCAAGCACTTCTTTTTAAAGAAGATTTCTTTAACTTTAACAGTGAATTGATATAGAGGAATTTTGTTACCTGTCTGTCCTTAACACTGGTGGTTCAGGGACCCCAATGCAGGGGCACAGGTTTGACGCCTGCTTGGGGAACTGAGATTCTGCATGCCACATGATATGGCATGGCATATATTCAGTTTGGAGGAGACAATATTAATAATAGCTATAAGGATGACCATGAGAAAAGCTGAGCACCGAACAATTGATGCTTGTGAACTGTGTTGCTGGAGAAGACTGTTGAGACTCCCTTGGACTGCAATGTGATCCAACCAGTCCATTTTAAACGTAATCCATTTGGAATATTCATTGGAAGGACTGATGCTGAAGCTCCAATACCTAGGCCACGTGATGGGAAGTAGTGACTGATTGGAAAAGACTCTGATGCTGGGAAAGATTGAAGGCAGGAGGAGAAGGGGACGACAGAGGATGAGCTGGTGGGATGGTGTCACTGACTCAATGGACAGGCGTTTCAGCAACCTCTGGGAGTTGGTGATGGACAGGGAAGTGTACAGAAGGGCGTACTGCATTCCATGGGGTCGCAGAGAATCAGACATGACTAAGAGAGTGAACTGACTGATAAGGGTGATATACCAGGGTCTGAACAAATCAGTGGTGCGAACCTAATGAATTACCACATGGTTCCAGAACTGGTGTACCGGGTCGAGAGCTGGTCTCAGGTGAGCCTATGTGAAGCCCTCTGCTGGGGTAGGAGGGGGAGTCTAGAGCCCCTTTTCCAAGTACAGATCTAATTGAGAAGAAACTCTACCCTGAGCATGTGAGAGTGATCAAAAGAAACTTTGCTTCTATCAGTTAGATTGAGGACCTGCTTAGGCTCCTGGTGGTGGACACCCCACTACCTGCCCTCTCATTCTTAGCTGGAGAATGACAGAGAAGTCCATAGAGCTGTCACTGCTATTCACTTGCCTTCTCACATTAAAGGGGGTTTCCTAGGGTGGTGTAGCAGATGTTTTGAAATGATCATTTACTATCCTGAAATGAAATACTGATGGATAATAAAACCATCTTAAAACCAAAATGTTCTGTCCCAGGAAATTAAAAAAGAGAGAAAAAAAAACTGTCCCGGAGATCAACATCCAGTAACACAAAGTGAAATAGGGAGTGAACTGCCTGGTGGTCCAGTGCTTAAGACTTTACCTTCCAATGCAGCGGGTGCAGCTTCTATCCACATGGAGCTAAGATCCCACGTGTCTCAAGACCGAAACATAAAACAAGTGTTTATGTTATCATAAACATAAAGGAAGTGATAACAAATTAAATACAGAGCTTAAAAATGGTCCACATAATTTTTTTTTTTTTTTAAGAACTAAGAGTAGGTCATTTATACTCAAGGATTCAGTTCCTCAGGTGGCGGTAGTGGTAAAGATTCCACCTTATGCAGTAGACATAAGGTCTACTTAGGCAGACCTTATGTAGCAGACATAAGAGACACAGGTTTGATCCCTGGCTCAGGAAGGTCCCCTGAAGGAGGCCATGGCAACCCACTCCAGTATTCTTGCCTGGAGAATCCCAGGACAAAAGAGCCTGGGGTCTATAGTATCACGAAGAGTTGAACACAACTGAGCACACACATGTATTTATACTCACAACAATGCATGCTCCCGTAGGTAAATGTTTGAGCACTCACACTTGCACCCAAATGTGCCCTCACTGAGGATTCAGCCTGGCAAATGCAGGAGGACACAAGTGTGCAGTCTCGGCCATTCACAAAGCCATCGAGGTACTGTGGCCATCATGTGATTGCCACAAACTGCAAAGCAACCCATGGTTAGGCTCTGAATAAAACAAAATATTGACTTCTCCAGTTTGCACCATAATTGCAGCCCTGGAAATCTTTTATTAAACTTATGGGACAAAGTGCAGATAAGGGCCTCCACTCGGGGTATTATGAATGGGTTTGGACTTACCTAAATATCTGGCAGGACATTTGAGAATCATTCACATCTAACGTGTATGCCATGAAGCAGGCACCTGCCCCCATGTGTAGTGGCCACCCCATATCATGACAACAGTCAAAAACCACACCCCTAGAATTTGTCACAGTCACTCCTCCTTCTTCAAGAACTGCTGGTCTAAGGCCGCCCTCCCTTAGTGAGCCACGAAGAGGTAGAGCTGACAGAGATGCCGCTTTATAAACTGAAGTGAAGTGAAGTGGATTCGCTCAGTCATATCGAACTCTTTGTGACCCCTTAGGCTATATTGTTCATGGAATTCTGCATGCCAGAATACTAGAGGGGGTGTCCTTTCTCTTCTCCAGGGGATTTCCTGACCCAGGGACCAAACCCAGGTCTTCTGCATGGCAGGCAGTTTCCTTACGAGCTGAGCCACCAGGGAAGCCCAAGAATCCTGGATTAGGTAGCCTATCCCTTCTCCGGGGGATCTTCCCAACCCAGGAACTGGGGTCTCCTGCATTGCAGGCAGATTCTTTACCAACAGAGTTATGAGGAAAGATGAATAAAATAGTTCACTTTTTTTTTTTTGAGACCTTAGTTCTCCAAGCAGAGCTTGAACCCATGCCCCCTGCAGTGAAAGCACAGAGTCTTAACCCCTGGACACCCAGGAAAGTCCTGAAGGTGCTTCTTTCAATTCTGTGTCCCAGGTCTCTCCCTCGCTTCACCCTACAGCCACCTGCCTCTCACAGAAACAGGTGACAAGGAGAGCGCATTTTGTCCTGAATCCCTGCTCTGCCATTGTTAGCTGTGTGGCCTTCAGCCAGTGGCAACCCTCTCTGAACTGCCTTTTTCTCTGTCACACCTACAGAGAACAGATGCCAAGGGGGCCAGCAGAGGACCTGTGCAGAGTTAGCCCTCAGGAACCCAAAGAGGGTGTCATTAATACTCCCTGGGCCTGTGGGTGTGGGGGAGAAAGCTACATCCATCTGCAGAAACTCAGAGGAGGGTCTCTCTCCAGGGGAGTCAGCAGAGAAAGAAAACAGGAACCTGACTTTGCACATAACCAAGGGGAAAGACTGAATGAGCAAAGAATGTAATTAAAAATAAAGCAAAGAAGAGGGGAATTCCTTGGGGGCTCAGTGGTAAAAAATCCACCTGCCAATGCAGGAATCACTGGTTCCATCCCTGATCCAGGAGAATCCCATATGCCATGGAGCAGCTGAGCTCATGCATTCCAACTACTGAGTCTGTGTTCTAGAGCACGGGAGGCTTAATTACTGAGTCCACTTGACCTGAGCCAATGCTGGACAACAACAGAAGCCACTGCAATGAGAAGCCTCAACGCCACAACTAAAGAGTAGCCCCTGCCACCTTAAGCTAGAGAAAGCCCTCATGGAAATGAAAACCAACACATGCAAAGATAAATACATTTTTAAAATATGGCAAAGAAGTGATACAAGGAAACAAGGGAAGTCTGACAAATAGAAGACACAAAGTAAACTGATATCCAAAAAAGCCAAATTTCATCACAATAAATGGGAATAAGGCAAAGTTTCAACGCAAGAGATTTTCTGACAGTTTCTTTTTTCTTTGTTTGTTTAAAGCTGGCTAAATATGAAAGATTCCCAATATATACAACAGTTGAAAAATACACAATAAGAATATATATATATATATACTGACAATGAAAGCCAATGCAGCTGTACTCAGTATCGTTTAGTTGCTCAATCATCTCTGACTCTTTGTGACCCCATGAATCGCAGCACGCCAGGCCTCCCTGTCCATCACCAACTTTCGGAGTTTACCGAAACACATCTCCATCGAGTCCGTCATGCCATCCAAACATCTCATCATCTGTCTTCGTCTTCTTATCCTGTCCCAAATCCTACGCAGCATTAGGGTCTTTTCCAATGAGTCAACTCTCACATGAGGAGGCCAAAGTATTGGAGTTTCACCTTCAACATCAGACCTTTCAATGAACACTTAGGACTGGTTTCTTTTAGCATGGACTGGTTGGATCTCCTTGCAGTCCAAGGGACTCTCAAGAGTCTTCTCCAGCACCACTGTACAAAGACATCAATTCTTCCGCTCTCAGCTTTCTTCACCGTCCAACTCTCAATCCATACATGACCACTGGGAAAACCATAGCCTTGACTAGATGGAACTTTGTTGGCAAAGAAATGTTTCTGCTTTTAAATATGCTATCTAAATTGGACATAAGCTTCCTTCCAATGAGTAAGCGTCTTTTAATTTCATGGGGGCCATCACCATCAGCAGTAATATTTGAGCCCCCCCCAAATAAAGTCTGACACTGTTTCCACTGTTTCCCCATCTATTTCCCATGAAGTGATGGGACCAGATGCCATGATCTTGATTTTCTGAATGTTGAGTTTTAAGCCAACTTTTTCACTCTCCTCTTTCACGTTCATCAAGAGCCTCTTTAGCTCTTCTTCACTTTCTGCCATAAGGGTGGTGTCATCTGCATATCTGAGGTCATTGATATTTCTCCTGGCAATCTTGATTCCAGCTTGTGTTTCTTCCAGCCCAGCGTTTCTCATGATCTACTCTGCATATAACTTAAATATACAGGGTGACAATAGGCAGCCTTGACGTACACCTTTTGCTATTTGGAACCAGTCTGTTGTTCCATGTCCAGTTCTAACTGTTGCTTCCTGACATGCATACAGGTTTCTCAAGAGACAGGCCAGATGGTCGGGTATTCCCATCTCTTTCAGAATTTTCCCCAGTTTATTACTGTCAAGCAAATGGATTTTAAGGTGAAAAAGCATTACTAAAATTTAGAAGTATAAAAGGATTCATTTGAGCTAAATTTGCAAGTACCTATACAGTCAGCAAAAACAAGACCGGGAGCAGACTGTGGCTCAGATCATGAACTGCTTATTGCCAAATTCAGACTTAAATTAAAGAAAGCAGGGAAAACCACTAGACCATTCAGGTATGACCTAGATCAAATCCCTTATGAGTATACAGTGGAAGTGACAAATATATTTAAGGGACTAGACCTGATAGACAGAGTGCCTGATGAACTACGGACACAGGTTCGTGTCATTGTGCAGGAGACAGGGATCAAGAAAATCCCCATGGAAAAGAAACACAAAAAAGCAAAATGGCTGTTTGAGGAGGCCTTACAGATAGCTGGGAAGAGAAGAGAAGAGAAGCAAAAAGCAAAGGAGAAAAGGAAGGATATTCCCATCTCAATGCAGAGTTCCAAAGAATAGCAAGGAGAGATAAGAAAGCGATCAGTGCAAAGAAATAGAGGAAAACAACAGATTGGGAAAGACTAGAGATATCCTCAAGAAAATTAGAGATACCAAAGGAACATTTCATGCAAAGATAGGTTCGATAAAGGACAGCAATGGTACGGACCTAACAGAGGCATAAGATATTTAGAAGAGGTGGCAAGAATACACAGAAGAACTGTACAAAAAAAGATCTTCACGACCCAGATAATCATGATGGTGTGATCACTCACCTAGAGCCAGACACCCTGGAATGTGAAATCAAGTGGGCCTTAGAAAGCATAACTATAAACAAAGCTAGTGGAGGTGATGGAATTCCAGTTGAGCTATTTCAAATCCTCAAAGGTGATGCTGTGAAAGTGCTGCACTCGATATGCCAGCACATTTGGAAAACTCAGCAGTGGCCATAGGACTGGAAAAGGTCAGTTTTCGTTCCAATCCCAAAGAAAGGCAATGTCAAAGAATGCTCAAACTACAGCACAATTGCACTTATCTCACATGCTAGTAAAGAAATGCTCAAAATTCTCCAAGCCAGGCTTCAGCAATACCTGAACCGTGAAATTCCAGATCTTCAAGCTGGTTTTAGAAAAGGCAGATGAACCAGAGATCAAATTGCCAATATCCGCTGGATCATGGAAAAAGCAAGAAAGTTCCAGAAAAACATATATTGCTGCTTTATTGACTATGCCAAAACCTTTGACTGTGTGGATTACAATAAACTGTGGAAAATTCTGAAAGAGATGGGTGTACCAGACCATCTGACGTGTCTCTTGAGAAACCTGTATGCCGGTCAGGAAGCAACAGTTAGAACTGGACATGGAACAACAGACTGATTCCAAATAGGAAAAGGAGTACATCAAGGCTGTATATTGTCCCCCTGCTTATTTAATTTACATGCAGAGTAGATCATGAGAAATGATGGGCTGCAAGAAACACAAGCTGGAATCAAGATTTCCAGGAGAAATATTAATAACCTCAGATATGCGGATGACACTACCCTATGGCAGAGAGTGAAGAAGAAGTAAAGAGCCTCTTGATGAAGGTGGAGGAGGAGAGTGAAAAAGTTGGCTTAAGGCTCAACGTTCAGAAAACTAAGATCATGGCATCTGGTCCCATCACTTCATGGGAAATAGATGGGGAAACAGTGGAAACAGTGTCAGACTTTATTTTCTGGGCTCCAGAATCACTGCTGATGGTGACTGAAATTAAAAGACGCTTACTCCTTGGAAGGAAGGTTATGGCCAACCTAGAAAGCATATTTAAAAGCAGAGACATTACTTGGCCAACAAAAATCCATCTAGTCAAGGCTACGGTTTTTCCACTGGTCATGTATGAATGTGAGAGTTGCACGGTGAAGAAAGCTGAGCACCACAGAATTGATGCTTTTGAACTGTGGTGTTGGAGAAGACTCTTGAGAGTCCCTTGGACTGCAAGGAGATCCAATCAATCCATCCTAAAAGAGATCAGCCCTGGGCGTTCATTTGAAGGTCTGATGTTGAAGCTGAAACTCCAATACTTTTGGCACCTCATGCGAAGGGTTGACTCATTGGAAAAGACCCTAATGCTGGGTAGGGTTGGGGGCGGGAGGAGAAGGGGACCACAGAGGATGACATGGTTGGGTGGCATCACTGACTCAATGAACATGGGTTTGGGTGGACTCCAGGAGTTGGTGATGAACAGGGAGGCCTGGCGTGCTGCAATTCATGGGGTTGCAAAGAGTTGGACACGACTGAGCGACTGAACTGAACTGAATAATTAAATAAGAAGAAAAAAAAATCTGCCCTCATAACGAAAACTCACCTCAACGTCTTGTTTGTGCAAAGTCCACAGGAGCAGTGTGTCACTGAATGCAGGCTGAGGGGGTGGATGAGGTAGTCCCCAACAGGGCCAGTTTCTGTCAAATTGACTTTGTGTTGCCAGAGATGCCAGCCAGTAGCTTAAAAAATCGAGAGCTGTCTCTTTGTCTCATTAGCTGCCTATAGAGCTGGAACAGCACCAGGGAAACAGGCGCCCTCTGTCTTGATGCTCTGCCAATCCAAGTACTGTTCTTACCACACAGTCCAAGGTGGCTTCTCAGCCCTCAAGTTCTGCACTCCCCCTGCACCAGGAAAGTAAAGGGGGAGGGGAGAGGGACGGACTCTTCTTCCCTTTAAGAGCACAGCTGACACAGTTCAACATCGCTGTTGCTCAAATCCCAATGGCCAGATTTGTGCATCAGAAAATCACACCTTACCACAGAAGGAGCTGGAAGATGTAGCCTTTATTCTCAGCCACTCCTGCCTAGCGAGGAAACAAACAAATACGGGAGCATTTTCTGAGAGAGAAGGGGAGAACGAATGTAGGGAGCCAGCCAGTAGGCTCCATCACAGCCAGCGGGGGGTGGGGGGGTTGTAATTGCCACCCTACCTAATCCCAGGCCTTACCCATTACTCTTTATTTACGAATAAATATTTATTTATTTAATCCTCCAATCCCTCCCCTGACAAAGTGGGCACCATCCCACTTCATTTTATAAAGGACATGTTTGAGATTCAGAAAGATTAATTAATTTCTTTAAAGTCACACAGCTGGTACAGGTAAACTGCTATGTGTTTTGCTGCATACACCTGGTAGGAAGGAGGTGGACTTAGGAATATCAAACACTGTTGTTCTGCACCCCTGAGCTGGTTAGAAGAGAGTGGAGTCCACCAAAGAAAACTAGGATACAGCACCCCCATATGACAAGCTCCCCTGAAAATTCCCACCAGTGTCTCAAGCAGCAGCTTCAGCCCGCTAATGAGAAAGTCTGTGTGCCAGCAGCTCTCCCAGCCTGATGGATGGGCCTCATTAGCCCAGGCCATGGGCACCTGAGCCGTGTGAAACACGGTGACAGGACAGGGGGCTTTGGCTGTTCCGGCTGACGGTATTGTTAATATCTCCATTTTAGCAGGTTATTTGTCTCCACCTCTCCACCAGTTGCAAATCCACCTGGGTTCTGCAGCCACCAGGCCTGGCAGGGAGGCTGCTGAGATAGTCTCTTCCCCTTTGCTCATTTCCTCCAGGAAAAATAAATTACATAGTTTAAACAGGGACTGGATTGGCCATGCAGCCACCAACATCCATCTTTGCAGAGAATGAAAGGCTCAGCCAGGCTGAGGGGAGGAGAGTGGGGGAGCTGAAAGGCATTAAAGAGAGGGCATCTGTTGCCCATGATGGATCACTTTTTGCTTCATTTCCAGCACGATTGTCTTTTCCAATGAGTCAACCCTTCACATTAGGTGGCCAAAGTATTGGAGTTTCAGCTTCAACATCAGTCCTTCCAATGAACACTCAGGACTGATCTCCTTTAGGATGGACTGGTTGGATCTCCTTGCAGTCCAAGGGACTCTCAAGAGTCTTCTCCAGCACCACAGTTTAAAAGCATCAAGTCTTCGGAGCTCACCTTTCTTCCCCATCCAACTCTCACGTCCTTACATGACCACTGGAGAAACCATAGCCTTGACTAGATGCACCTTTGTTGGCAAAGTAATGTCTCTGCTTTTAACTATGCTATTTAGTTTGGTCATCACCTTCCTTCCAAGGAGTAAGCTTCTTTTAATTGCATGGCTGCCATCACCATCAGCAGTGATTTTGAAGCTCCCCCACCCCCAAAGTATGACACAATTTCCGCTGTTTCCCCATTTTTCCCCATGAAGTGATGGGACCAGATGCCATGATCTTAGTTTTCTAAACTTGTAGAGCTTTAAGCCGACTTTTTCACTCTCTTCTTTCACTTTCATCAAGAGGCTCTTTAGTTCTTCTTCACTTCCTGCCATGAGGGTTGTGTCGTATGCATATCTGAGGTTATTGATATTTCTCCCGGCAATCTTGACTCCAGCTTGTGCTTCTTCCAGCTTTGACTACCTACCCTTCTATTTGCATGGCCCCAGCCTTCCCCTTCTCTGGCACTTACTTAAATGTCACCCCTCCAGAGAGGCTGTCCTGACCCAGCTATCAAAAGTGTAGAGCCCCCAGAGGCAGGAAAGTGTGTATGGTGCTCCTGGAACCAAAAGGACACTTGTATAGTTTCTACCCTGTAGGCATATAACCTCACAATGCACGGAACTGGGGGCATTCATGTATATTCATCAAGCACCCTCTATCCACTCAGTAAAAAATTGAAGGCCGGTGACTATCTTGAGCTGGCCTTGAGTATCTTTTAGCTGTAATGAAGACGTAAACACTTGCTCACCTAACAAGATTAGACCTAGGTGTACCTTAGGTTGATTCAGTTGAGTTCAGTTCCGTTGAGTCGCTCAGTCATATCCGATTCTTTGCAACCCAATGAAGCACAGCACACCAGGCCTCCCTGCCCATCACCAACTCCCAGAGTCCACCCAAACCCAGGTACAAAGAGTCAATGATGCCATCCACATCCATGCATGACCACTGGAAAAACCATAGCCTTGACTAGATGGTGGAGAAGGAGGTGGCACCCTACTCCAGTACTCTTGCCTGGAAAATCCCACGGATGGAGGAGCCTGGTAGGCTTCGGTCCATAGGGTTGCAAAGAGTTCGACACGGATGAGCGAACTCTCACCTTTCACTCCCATGCACTGGAGAAAGTAATGGGAATCCACTACAGTGTGCTTGCCTGCAGAATCCCAGGGACGGCAGAGCCTGGTCGGCTGCCGTCTATGGGGTCGCACAGAGTCGGGCATGCCCGATGCGACTGAGCAGCAGCAGCAGCAGACCAGACGGACGTTTGTTGACAAAGTAACATCTCTGTCTTTTAATATGCTGCCTAGGCTGCTCATAACACTCCTTCCCAGGACTAAGTGTTTTTTAATTTCATGGCTGCCATCACCATCTGCAGTGTTGTTTCAGTTGGTCCAAAAATTCATCAAGCATCCCTATCCGCCAGACCTCCTGTCCTGCCTCTTGAGGAATCTGTATACAGGTCAGGAAGCAACAGTTAGAAATGGACATGGAATATCAGACTGGTTCCAAATAGGAAAAGGAGTACGTCAAGGCTTTAATTTGTCCCCCTACTTATTTAACTTGTATGCAGAGTACATCAAGAGAAACGCTGGGCTGAAGGAAGCACAAGATGGAATCAAAATTACCGGGAGAAATATCAATAGCCTCAGATACGCAGATGACACCCCCTATATGGCAGAACCTGAAGAAGAACCTAAGAGCTTCTTGATGAAAGTGAAAGAGGAGAGTGAAACAGTTGGCTTAAAGCTCAACATTCAGAAGCCTTAGATCATGGCATCTGGTCCTATCACTTTATGGCAAACAGATGTGGAAACCGTAGAAACATTGGCTGACTTTCTTTTGCTGGACTCCAAAATCACTGAAGATGGTGACCGCAGCCATGAGATTAAAAAACGCTTACTCCTTGGAAGGAAAGTTATGACCAACCTAGACAGCATATTAAAAAGCAGTGAAGTTATTTTGCCAACAAAGTTCTGTTCAGTCAAGGCTATGGTTTTTCCAGGGGTCGTGTAAACAAGTGAGAGTTGGAGTATAAAGAGGGCCGAGCGCAGAAGAATTGATGCTTTTGAACTGTGGTGTTGGAGAAGCCTCTTGAGAGTCCCGTGGTCTGCAAGGAAATCCAACCAGTCCATCCTAAAGGAGATCAGTCCTGGGTGTTCACTGGAAGGACGGATGTTGAAGCTGAAACTCCAATACTTTGGCCATCTCAGGCGAAGAGCTGATTCACTAGAAAAGACCCTGATGCTGAGAAAGATTGAGGGCGGGAGGAGAAGGGGTCGACAGAGGATGACCTGGTTGGATGGCATTACTGACTCTATGGACATTGGCTTGGGTGGACTCCGGGAGTTGGTGATGGACAGGGAGACCTGGTGTGCTGTGGTTCACAGTGTCTTAATTCATCATATAACACAGAGTGACTGAAGTGTATTGATGACTAAATGGTGATACGGTGAGGTGGACGGATGGATGCTTGTCTGGATGTGTGAGTGGTTGTATGGTGAGATGGAAAGTTGGATAGATGCTTAAGTGGATGAATGAGTGGCTAAATGGATGGATGAGTAATGGAATGGGTAGGTGGATAGAATGACTAATGGTTGATGGGTGATTGATAGTAATACTGCGATGGTTGGATATGTAGTTGCAAGAATGGTATAATGGTTAGACAGACAGATAGTTAAATGAAGGTAAAGAATCCCTCGAGTTAGCTGGCAAAAACACGGATCAACCTCACTGTAATCTGCTGAATTAGTTTCTTCTAATGAGTGTAAATGTTGTACTGAATGAATTGACTTCTGGCTCGAGAAGAAAGAGACTGCAGCAGAACCATCCAGGGAATCAGTCATGTGCTCCTGGATCCTCCCTGTTTTCTCATTGTTTGATAACCTAGGCACCTCGGTACCCACTTTTAACCACGTGCTATCCACTCGTCCCTTCCAGCCACCATCACACCTGCTGTCAGATAGAGAACAGAGTTGTAGTTGCCAAGGATGGAGGGGATAGGGATGGGCTGGGAATCTGGGGTTGGTAGATGCAAACTACTACGTTTACAGTGGATACACAACAAGGTCCTAATGGATAGCACAGGGGACAATATTCAGTATCCTGTGATAAACCGTAATGGAAAAGAATGTAGAAAAAGAATGTGTACATGTGTATAACTGAGACACTTTGCTGATTTGCAGACTGACACGGCAGTGTAAATCAAGAATATTTTAACAAATTGAAAAAAAAAAAAAAACCAAGAATAAAGTTCTCCTACCTTTTTTAAGCCCTACTGATAAAAGAGAAACAAAAAAAAGAAACAAATTCTTTCAAGAAAAATTCTGTTGAAAATTAACAAAGACTAAATCACTTAATAAAAAAAAGAAATTGTATTTTAAAAGGCTTCCATTAGTGTCACGAATAGTAGACTCTTGAAGCTCTCCACACAGAGAGAGGTTTGGGGTGAAACAGACCTGTTCTTTATTTCTGAAATTAACTGCCTAGGTGGTCACCTACTTTTCTATTGTGATGATTGAATGTTAAAGGCTGGTGCTGACAGTCCACAGTCTGTAAATGTTTCATTCTGAATTCTGGGATGACTCAGAGCTCTCAGGGGACAAAGGCACTATCTTTCTCAATGTATAAGAGAGATAGCAATTAATGAATGTTGGATGATAGATGGATGGATGAATGGATGATGGATGGATTGGAGGGTGTTGGGTAGATGGATGGAAGGATGGATGGATGGATGGATGGATGAATGGATGGGTAGCTAAGATTCAGTGGTCCCAGGCTTCTTGCCTTCACTCTTTATCCAACAGTATCTTGCGGGCCTCTGGAATCCTCTTAGAAGTAGAGTAGCTGCACTATGCAAAACTCCCAAACAAAAACCCTTGGCTTTCTAGAAGTGTGAGCATGACACCAGAACATCCTGGCTAGCTCAGCAGAAGGACAGAAAATCAAAGAAGTTTTCAGGTCAAACTCCAGGGATGAAGGTGTTTGTTTCACAAGGGAGTTAGAAGTCAGAGAGCTAACATGGGAATTTTTCAATGGCAAATAGCATAAGTACCATCAAAGTGACTTTAAAAGAAATTGGCCTACTTGGCTGAAAGGTTGAGGAATGTGTGATCTCAGACCCCATGACCACCAACACCCCAAATGCAGAATTCAAGGAGTATCTTTAAATTCTTTTAAATTCAGTCTCTTTGTCTCTATCCCTGGACACTGTTTCCTCTAACTTGGCTTCATTTGTAGACAATAATCTACATGAGGTAAAAGATGTGGCAGAAATGATTAAACAAAGATTTCTATTAATTGAACATTGGTTAATTCTTCGAAGGACAAGTGCTTAGGAAAGATAGGTTAAATTTATGCTGTGAGATTAAAATGTCCTTATGGTTGAAATATTTTGAGTCTCTTCTTCCTTAGTTATTTGCAGCCAAAAGCATCCCAGTATATATAACACATAATAAATAGTAGTATTATATCTCATGGACTCAGATGTCTACTTACAAAACCAATCATTCAAGTGGAGAAGATATTTTTACTCCATCAGATATTAATTGAGCATCTACAATGCACCGGCAGTGTCCCAAGAACAATAGACGCATATTTGAATAAGACATGGTGCTTTAAAACAAAACAAAACAAAGTTGAGACATTTGACACCTTAAAAAAGTTACTAAACTACATAAGTAAAGCTTCCCTGGTGCCTCAGTGGCAAAGAATCCACCTGCCAATGCAGGAAATGCCAGTTCGATATCAGGCTTGGGAAGTTACTACATGTCCAGGGGCAACTAGACCCATGCACTACAACTTACTGATCCTGTGCTCAGAGCCCAGGAGCCCCAGCTACTGAAGCCCACTTGCCCTACAGCCTGTGCTCCACAACAAGAGAAGCCACTGCAATGAGAAGCCTGTGCACCACAACTAGAGAGGAGGCCTGCATTCCCCAACTAGAGGTAAGCCCTGGCAGCAATGAGACCCAGCACAACCATAAATAGATACTATTATACAAATAAAGATATGAGACAAAAGTCAAATTGAAATTCAAATCACAGACAACAGCAAGTGTTAACCCCCCTTGATATATAAAAATCTCTTACAAATAAAGAGTAAACCAGCAACCCAAATAAAAAAAAAAGATCCTAGGGCATGTACATACATTTTAATATATTTGTTAAAAGTGCAACTGTTCCTTAAACTTATACAAAGATGTCCAAGTTCGCTCATCGTAAGAGAAACGCAAATATACTGAGATACAACTTTTCGCATCGGATTGACAAACGTTTGAATGTTTAATGACTCACAGTGCTGGTTGAGCTGTGGGGCTTCGTGCATTGCTTGTGGAAGCTGAAACTGGTACAACTCCTAAGGAGAAAAGTTGGCAATATCTATGCAATTTGTAAGTTCGACTCAGTAATTCCACTTCTGAGTATCTATCGACAGATATATTTAAGTGAGCATGCATATTCTGTATAGAGTTCTTTTCTACAACACCGTCTGTAATAGCAAAGAATGAAAACAAGCGGAATATCCACCAGCAGTGGACTGATATTTATTGGCTGTGGGACTTTTTATTCGGTTGGAGTTTGGATCTTCTTCCAAATCCAGTGAGAAGACGCCAGAGAGTTTAAAGGAGGAGACGGGCATAATCCGACTTCTATCTTGAAGAATCATCCTGATCTGGGGGATGGGTACCCAAGTTTAATCATCTGTAAGAAAATATCATGATGATAACCACTTGAGCTTGGTTCAGTACACTGTGTGTAGGGTATCAAATGAGAAAATGCCTTCACGTTCCTGAGACAGCCCATAACCAGCTGTTTTTGACCAGACACCGTGCTTCCATCCTTCCCGCTGGAAACCATTCTCTCCCGACACAGATGAGGACGGACGACGTCCCCAGGTCCCGTAAAGGGCCCCTCGTGGTCCTTCCTAGCTTCTCCCGTGCCTTCCACCTTGCTTTTGATTTCTGTCACCCCAGATCTCCAAGCCCTTATAAAGGGACCCATAGACAATACAGCCTGCCATTTTTACTCACAGGGATTTGGGGAAACTCCTAGGATGGGGATAGACAGACAATTCTTTCTGGGTAAAGGGAAATCTGAGCTCAGAGCGCTCCGCCATTCTGCTGCAGCGCCCACAGCACCGACGATGGGGCCGGATCAGCACCCGTGAAGCTGTGCTCGCCAGTGACCACCAGAGGGCAGTGCGACCCCGCCATCGGCCCGAACTGCCCGCAGGGGCCACCCAAAGTTAGGCATGGAAATAGGACTGCAAGGATTCCAGAAGTATCTTCTTGGGCTGCGCGCCTGCTTTGCGGGAGTGCTTCCCTGATATTGCAGCACCTTCGAGGATCTGTTCAGGCCCCAAAGTTAAGGATTAAGTGACCTGCTGTGGTGCCTCAAGAGCCATCAGCAGCCACGACCCCGGAAGCACTTCTTGCCACACTCAGCCCGACTATAAAACATAACTGCTCTAATGTTTAATACCACCGTCGCCGTGATAGTTTAAATTGTTTGACAAAATGGTGTGTGTGTGTGGGGGGGGGTAATCCATAAATTCAAGATAGCAAAATATGTAGCAGTTCATTCAAGGATGACGGATAAGCCAGCTGCAACCAAATAGTGATTTTAAAACGTAACCATCAAGTGTTTGGGCAACAATGTGTATTGGGGGAACTCGGACTACAGGGTGGGGGTGTCTCTTTGCCCTTATACCCTCTTCACCGCCCGACGGGTATCAGGACCGCAGAAGCCCAGCCCCCCTCTCTCTCATAGCCCATGGGTTCCTATACACCACATGGTGTGGCTGAATAAGGAGCTGCTCACACAAGTCTGGCTTCTACATTTATTCAACACCTGCTCTGTCCCAGGCACCCAGCTAAGCCCTTGACTTGCGTTAACTCCTTCATCGTGATCACACAGTTGCTGTCTGGAGAGGTCAGATAGCACATGGTTCAGATGTGGCCTGGGGTCAAGTCCCAGCTATTCCTTTTCCTGTTTGTGGGAACTTCACTCCCTGCACTTCAGCGTTCTCACCTGTAAAATGGGGTTGAGGTGAAAACCCACCTCACAGAAATGTTGCCAGCATTGAGCGCATTAAGACATGAACAACACTTTGTTTGAAAGCTTCCCTTTCAGTCCCTCTGCATAAGAAATGAATATTACATCAAGACCCAGTATGATATAGATACATGTGTGTGCATATTATGTGTGTAAGCTAAAATATGTTCCACAAGGCAATGCTAACCTATAATACCATGATATATCCACTTAGTTTCCATCCTGTCCTCTTTTCTATTTAAAAGATGCAAGTAACAATCTACTAAATTGACTCTACGACACACCGTTTAGAAAATATTGGTTTAGTAAAGGGTTCGGCAGACCATGTGGTTCTCAGAAGTCCCATTTTACAGAATGGGAAACTGAGGTCCAGAAAGTGTTGTGGCTTGCCTCTGACCCCAGCTACTGGAAGGCAGCAGAGCCCAGACTGCAACCCAGCATCTCTGATGCCTGAATTAAGGCTCTTTCACACAAGATGCAAACTGACAGCTCACAGGCCAGATCTGACCCACAGAGACGTTGGCCTAATTTTCACAATAGGTTTGCAAGTTTTGTTACAACTATATAAAATGTATCATTGGAAGACATAACTCAAAATATGAATTTTCAACTTATCATTGAAAGTGGGCAATCTGGCAACACGTGGACCTATGTATGCATGTGACCAGCAGGAGCCACACCCAAACTGCCACTTCCAGCTGCTCTCCAGGTTCATTACTTTGCCACAGTCCCCACCGTGCATGGACAGAGGGTCCTGGCAAGTTTCAGTCCATGGCATCTCAAAGAGTCGGACACAACTTAGCAACTAAAAAACAACAATCACGATGCCATTTTGTGTCCCAGACACTGAGACAAACCATCAATTGCCATAGTCTGTGTTTTTTTCAGACGGGAGAAATATTTTTCAAGAAGGAAAGACAGGACTTTCCTGGTGGTCGAGTGGTTAAGAATCTGCCTGCCAGTATAGAGGACACAGGTTCGACCATTGATCTGGAAGATTTCACATGCTGTGGGACAACTAAGCCCATGAAAACTACTGAACTTGCATTCTAGAGCCCATACCCTGGAACAAGAGAAGCCACCACAAGGAGAGGCCCATGCACCGCAACTAGAGAAAGCTCTCTCTTGGCAACGAAGATCTGGCACAGTCCAAAATAAATATATTTTCCAAAAAAGGAAAAACAAAAGCTAAACCAAGGGACCTACATTTCAAAACAAAAAAAGTAGATGCACAAATCTTGTCTCACATATTTAAACACAAAGAAACCACATCAATATCAACTTAACCCCAAATCTGTTTCTAGTCCCTGACTTGTTGAGCATTTACAAACCCCATCTCAACCAATACCCTTTATCTACCGCCACCTGTTTTGCCCACCATCATGTCCCCAGCACCTGAAACTGCTCAGCCAAGAAAAAGTGCCTAATTAGAATGAACGGCTTTTATACAAAAGCTTCTCCCAATATCAGCAGGCATACAGTAATGGTGAGGAGCAGGCATTCTTTGGTCCACAGGATGGCTCAGGTCCAGCTTCTGCCATAACTAGCTGTGTGACCTGAGGTAGTTTCCTCAGTCTCTTTGGGTCTGATGCGTCCTCAGCTGCAAAATGCCTGGGATGAGGCGCTATGTACATAAGTGACCAGGAATGTGAATAACGCTGGGTAAATAAAGTTCACGTCTCCTCCTTCATTTCATCAAGGTGAACCAAGGTGAGTACTGGTTCATATTAACGAGTCTGGTGACCAGTTAGCCTGGCCTTGGATTATCTGCAGGGCTGGGGAGGCAAAGATCTTCCACTACCATCATGGCCTGACAAGGAAACCCTGGGCCAGATGGTAACGTCAAAGATTCGATCCCCAGGCATATCTCTGTGTGAGAAATGGCTTTTCAACATGCATTCCTCTTGCTGCTCACCCTCCTGAATTGAAGAGGCTGGAGCGATGAAAATTCCATTTCCCAGACTCCCTTGCAGCCAGGGATCTGAAGCCTTTAAGGGTCCACTCATCAGCTGTGTCCATGAGACAACTGCACTTATGCAAAGTTAAGAAAGGAAAAATTGCTGGGGAGAGGAGCAGGGCCTCGTGATCCTGTGGCAGTGGTCCCTTGGGGCCCAGTCCTGCGGTGTGTCTTCCTGAGCCTTCCTGTGAGTCTGCAAATACTCATAACGTTATCATTCATGCCCTAGGAAATTTGAACAAAGTCACGGAGAAAGTGGAGGAGAGAGGAGCCTGAGATGCTGCAGTCCACTGGATTGAAAGAATTGGAAAGACTTACTGACTGAACAACAATCAGTCACACCCAAGAAGGGAAGCTAGATCCAGCCCATGTGTTTGGGGTATGGTACTAGTGATGAAGAAGCCACGTGCAGGAGATGCAAACGATGTGAGTTTATCTTCTCTCTGTGTGGAGAAGATTCCCTGGAGGAGGACATGGTAACCCATTGCAGTATTTTTGCCTGGAGAATTCTATGGACAGAGGAAGCCAGAAGTGGGCTACAGTGCATAGGGCCACACAGAGTCGGGCATGACTGAAGCGATTTAGGACACACATGTGCATGCACAAATTATTCTGAGAATTATTAATGAGCCTTCTATGTCAGCTGTGGGAGCAGGTTGAGAAGTGAGGTCTGAAAAGGGACTTCCGGAGCCACCAACCAGGCAAACGGAGAGGCCATAGAGTCTAGTCACCAAAGTGAGGCTGCTGAGGGCCAACAGTAGAGAAATGGAGAGGAAACCATTACCTCTGCAGCCAAGTGTCCAGTGACAGGGAGGGTGCTGATGCCCAGGAGTCAGGAGGGAGTTGTGGATGCATCCCAGACGACAGCAAGGACACGCCAGAGCCTGCAGGCATGTCTGCGCCTACTTGTCACCACATCAAAGCACAGCACCCTTGCAAGAGGAGAGACTGCTGCTCCCTTTCCACTTTCAAACCCTCTCTCAAGTTACTCTTTGGGTCAATTCTACCTCGGAACTTTTCCATACTGTCCATGGGGTTCTCAAGGCAAGAATACTGAAGTAGTTTGCCATTCCCTTCTCCAGTGGACCACGTCTTGTCAGAACCCCATGAACAGAAATAAAAACAGGACACTGAACACAGAGCTCCCCAGGTCAGTAGGTGTCCAAAATGCTACTAGAGATCAGTGGAGAAATATCTTCAGAAAGAATGAAGGGAAGATGCCAAAGCAAAAACAACACCCAGTGGGGGATGAGACTGGTGATGGAAGTAAAGTCCGGTGTTGTAAACAGCAATATTGCAAAGGAACCTGGAATGTTAGGTCCCTGAATCAAGGCAAATAGGAAGTGGTCAAACAGGAGACGGCGAGTGACCATCGACATTTCCGGAATCAGCAAAGTAAAATGGACCTGAATGGGTGAATTTAACTCAAGTGACCATTATATCTATTACTGTGGGTAGGAATCCCTTAGAAGAAATGGAGTAGCCTTGATGGTCAACAACAGAGCCTGAAATGCAGTACTAGGATGCAATCTCCGAAAGGGCAGAACGATCTCTGTTCGTTTCCAAGCCAAACTATTCAATATCATGATAATCCAAGTCTACGCCCCAACACGTAATGCTGAAGAAGCTGAAGTTGAACGGTTCTATGAAGATCTACCTGGCCTTCTAGAGTTAACAACCCCAGAAGATGTCTTTTTCATTATAGGGGCCTGGAATGCAAAAGTAGGAAGCCAGGAAGGACCTGGAGTAACAGGCAACGTTGGCCTTATAGCACAGAATGAAGCAGGACAAAGGCTAAGCGAGTTTTGGCAAAAGATTGCACCAGTCTCAGCAGACACCCTCTTCCAGGAACACAAGAGAAGACTCTACACATGGGCATCACCAGAGGGTCAATACTGAAATCAGATTGATTATGTGCTTTGCAGCCAGAGAGGGAGAAGCTGTATAGGGTCAGCACAAACAAGACGTGGGGCTGACTGTGACTCTGATCATGAACTCCTTATTACCAATTTCAGACTTACCTTGAGGAAAGTAGGGAAAACCACTGGACCATTCAGATATGACCTAAATCAAGTCCCTGTGATTCGATTACACAGTGGAAGGGAGAAATAGATTCAAGTGATTAGATCTCATAGAAAGAGTGCCTGAAGGACTATGGACAGAGGTTCATGACATTGTACACGAGGCAGGGATCACGGCCATCCCCAAGGAATAGAAACGCAAAAAGGCAAAATGGTTCTCTGAGGAGGCCTTACAAACAGCTATGAAAAGATGAGAAACGGAAGGCAAAGTAGGAAAGGACAGATATACTCATTTGAATGCAGAGATCCAAAGAAAAGCGAGGAGAGGTAAGAAAGCTTTCCTCAGCGATCAATGCAAAGAAATAGTGGAAAACAATAGAATGGGAAAGACGAGAGTTCTCGTTGAGAAAGTTCGAGTGACCAACTTTACACGCAGGAACTTTTCATGCAAAGAAGGGCACAATAAAGGGCAGAAATGGCATGGACCTAACAGAAGCAGAGGATATGAAGAAGAGGTGGCAAGTATACACAGCATAATACAGAAAGGATCTTCAGGACCCAGATAAACACGATGATCTGATCACTCCCCTAGACCCAGACATCCTGAAATGTGAAGTCAAGTGGGCCTTCGGAAGCATCACGACAAACAAAGCTAGTGGAGGTGATGGAATTCTAGTCGAATTATTTCCAATCCTAAAAGATGATGCTGTGAAAGTGCTGCACTCAGTAGGCCAGCAAATCTTTCCACGGGACTGAAAAAGATAAGTTTTCAATCCCAAAGGAGGGCTATAGCAAATAATGCTCAACTACTGCACAATTTCACTCATCTCACATGCTAACAACTTAATGTTCAAAATTCTCCAAGCCAGGCTTCAACAGATTGTGAGCCATGAACTTCCAGATGTTAAGCTGGATTTAGAAAAGGCAGAGGAACAAGAGATCAAATTTCAAACCTCCACTGGACCAACGAAAAGCAAGCGAGTTCCAGGAAAACATCTATTTCTGCTTTATTGACTATGCCAAAGCCTTTGTGTGGATCGCAACAAACAGTGGAAAATTCTTCAAGACATGAGAATACCAGACCACCTGATATGCCTCCTGAGACATCTGTAGGCAGGTCAAGAAGCAGCAGTTACAGCTGGACATGGAAAAACAGACTGGCTCCATATCAGGAAGGAGTACATCAAGGCTATATATTGTCACCCTGCTTATTGATCTTATATGCAGAGTACCTCATGAGAAACGCTGTGCTGGAGGAAACACAAAGTGGAATCAAGATTGCCGGGAGAAATATCAATAACCTCAGATATGCCGATGACAGCACCCTTATGGCAGAAAGCATGAACAAAAGAGCCTATTGATGCAAGTGACAGAGGAGATTGAAAAACTTGGCTTAAAACTGAACATTCAGAAAACTAAGATTATGGTATCTGGTCCCATCCCTTCTTGACAAATAGAAGAGGAAACAGTGACAAATAATATGTTGGTCTCCAAAATCAATACAGATGGTGATGGTAGCCACGAAATTAAGAGATGCTTGCTCCCTGGAATAAAAGGTATGAGCAAGCTAGACAGCTCATTAAAAAGCAGAGGCATTACTTTGTCAAAAAAAAAAAAAAAAGGTCCCTCTAGTCAGTTCAGTTCAGGTCAGTTTAGTCGCTCAATCATGTCCGATTGTTTGTGACCCCATGAATCACAGCATGCCAGGCCTCCCTGTCCATTGCCAACTCCTGGAGCTCACCCAAACCCACGTCCATCGAGTCGGTGATTCCATCCAATCATCTCATCCTCTGTCGTCCCCTTCTCCTCCTGCCCGCTATCGTTCTCAACATCAGGGTCTTTTCCAGTGAGTACACTCTTCACACGAGGTGGCCAACGTATTGGAGTTTCAGCTTCAACCTCAGTCCTTCTAATGTACACCCAGAACTGATCTCCTTTAGGATGGACTGGTTGGATCTCCTTGCAGTCCATGGGACTCTCAAGAGTCTTCTCCAACACCACAATTCAAAAGCATCAATTCTTCGGCGCTCAGCTTTCTTCACAGTCCAACTCTCACATCCATACATGACCACTGGAAAACCATAGCCTTGTCTAGACGGACCTTTTTTCGCAAAGTAATGTCTCTGCCTTTTGATATTGTGGCTAGGTTGGTCATAACTTTCCCTCTAAGGAGTAAGCGTCTTTCAATTTCAGGGCGAGAGTCACCATCTTCAGTGATTCTGGAGCCCCCCAAAATAAAGTCTGACACAGTTTCCACTGTTTCCCCATCTATTTTCCACGAGGTGATGGGACCAGATGCCATGACCTTAGTTTTCTGAATGCTGAACTTTAAGCCAACTTTTTCACTCTCCTCTTTCACTTTCATCAAGAGGTGTTTTAATTCCTCTTCAGTTTCTGCCATATGGGTGGTGTTATCTGCATCCCTGAGGTTATTGATATTTCTCCCAGCAATCATGACTGCAACTTGTGCGTCTTCCAGCCCAGGGTTTCTCATGATGTACTCTGTATATAAGTTAAATAAGCAGGGGGACAATATACAGCCTCGACGTACTTCTTTTCGTATTTGGAACCAGTCTGTTGTTCCATGTCCAGTTCTAACTGTTGTTCCTGAGCTGCATACAGATTTCTCAAGAGAAAGGTCAAGTGGTCTGGTAATCCAATCTCTTTCAGAATTTTCCACAGTTTATTGTGATCCACACAGTCAAAGGGTTTGGCATAGTCAATAAAGCAGAAATAGATGTTGTTCTGGAATTTTCTTGCTTTTTTGATGATTCAGCGGATGGTGGCAATTCCATCTCATTCAGGTTTGTCCTCAATCAAATCCTTTATGATTATACAACATAAATGAGAAATAGATTAAAGAGACTAGATCTGATAGACAGAGTGCCTGATGATCTATGGACGGAAGTTCGTGACTGAAGACCATCCCCATGGAAATGTAATGCAAAAAAAGGAAAATGGCTGTCTGAGGAGGCCTTACAAATAACTATGAAAAGAAGAGAAGTGAAAAACAAAGGACAGAATGAAAGTAATTCCCATTTGAATTAGAGCTCGAAAGAATAGCAAGGAGAGATAAGAAAGCCTTCCTCAGCGATCAATGCAAAGAAATAGAGGAAAACAACAGAATGGGAAAGATTAGAGATCTCTTCAAGAAAACTAGAGTTACCAGGGGAACACTTCATGCACAGATGGGCTCGATAACGGACAGAAATGATAGGGACCTAGCAGAAGCAGAAGCTATTAATAAGAGGTCACAAGAATACACAGAACTGTATATATCTATATCTATATATCTATATCTTCAAGACGCAGATAAGCACAGTGGTACGATCACTCACCTAGAGCCAGACATCCTGGAATATGAAGTCAAGTGGGCCTTACAGAGCATCACTAGGAACAAAGCTAGTGGAGGTGCTGGAATTCCAGTTGAGCTATTTTGAAATCCTGAAGGATGATGCTGTGAACGTGCTACACTCAATACGCCAAAAATTTTGGAGAACTCCGCAGAGGCCACAGGACTGGAAAAGGTCAGTTTTCATTCCAATCCCAAAGAAAGGCAGTGCCAAAGAATGCTCAAACTACCACACAATTGCACTCATCTCCCACGCTAGTAAATCAAGGCTCAAAATTCTCCAAGCCATGCTCCAGCAATATGTGAACTGTGAACTTCCGGATGGTGAAGCTGGTTTTAGAATAGGCAGAGGAACCGTCCAGTCGAAGCTATGGTTTTTCCAGTAGTCATGTATGGATGTCAGAGCTGGAGTAGAAAGAAAGTTGAGCACCAAAGAATTGATGCTTTGAAACTGTGATGTTGGTGAAGACCCTCGAGAGTCCTTTGGACTGCAAGGAGATCCAACCAGTCCACCCTAAAGGACATCAGTCCTGCATGTTCATTGGAAGGACTGATGCTGAAGCTGTAACTCCAATAATTTGGCCACCTGATGCGAAGGACTGACTGATTAGAAGGACCACCCTTATGGCAGAAAGTGAAGAACAAAAGAGCTTCTTGATGAAAGTGAAAGAGGAGAGTGAAAAAGTTGGCTTAAAGCTGAACGTTCAGAAAACTAAGATCATGGCATGTGGTCCCATCACTTCATGGGAAATAGATGGGGAAACAGTGCAAAGAGTGTCAGACTTTATTTTGGGGGGCCCCAAAAGCACTGTTGATGGTGACTGCAGCCACGAAATTAAAAGATGCTTACTGCTTGGAAGGAAGGTTATGGCCAACCTAGATAGCATATTTAAAAGCAGGGACATTACTTTGCCAACAAAAGTCCGTCTAGTCAAGGCTATGGTTTTTCCAGTGGTCATGTATGGATGTTAGATTCGGAGGTGAAAACGCTGAGTGCCGCAGAATTGATGCTTTTGAGCTGTGGTGTTGGAGAAGACTCTTGAGTGTTCCTTGGACTGCAAGGAGATCCAGTCAATCCATTCTAAAGGAGATCAATCCTGGGTGTTCATTGGAAGGTCTGATGATCCGGCTGAAACTGCAGTACTTTGGCCATCTCATGCGAAAAGTTGACTCATTGGAAAAGACCCTAATGCTGGGTAGGATTGAGGGCAGGAGGAGAAGGGGATGACAGAGGATGAGACGGTTGGATGGCATCACTGACTCAATGGATATGGGTTTGGGTAAACTCCGAGAGTTGGTGATGGACAGAGAGGCCTGGTGTGCTGCAATTCATGGGGTCGCAAAGACTCGGACACGATTGAAAGACTGAACTGAACTTAACTGATGCTGGGAAAGATCAAATGTGGGAGGAGAAGGGGACAACAAAGGACAGGTCTGTTGGATGGCATCACCAACTCAATGGACATGAGTTTGAGTAAACTCTGGGGTATTGGTGATGGAATAGGAGGCCTGACTTGCAGCAGTCCATGGGCTCACAAAGACTCGGACATGACTGAAAGACTGAACTGAACTTAACTGATGCTGGGAAGGACCAAAGGTGGGAGGAGAAGGGGACAACAAAGGACAGGTTGGTTGGTTGGCATCACCAACACAATGGACATGAGTTTGAGTAAACTCCGGGGTGTTGGTGATGGACAAGGAGGCCTGACTTGCAGCAGTCCATGGGCTCGCAAAGGATCGGACACAACTAAGCCACTGAACAGACTGACTGAACTCAAAATCAAAGAAAGGGATTCTGGGAAATGTAGCTCCAGACTAGGCAAATTAACACAGCGGAGCACAGAGCACTTGACTTACTAAACCCTTCTGCTTCACTTAGTAGGGTGAACTGAGCTTTGAAAAACCGACCTGACTGATAAAGAGACTTTGGACAAGTCTGCAGTGAGGAGACTTTTAGTCACTGCTTTAATTTTCCATCGTACGAATCTGCACTAGAAACAGTCTGGATGTCATTTTCCCCACCTGCCTTGCAGTCAGAACGTAACCATGGGACCTAGGCTCAATCAATTAGACGCACCCAGATGGTACCCAGGCTCAGCCAATCAAATACATCCAGATGGCACTTAAGACCAATTAGGTACAGCCACATGAAATGTAGGCTTAGCCAATGGATACACTTACAGGTGAAAGCAGTGCAACTGGGTTCTGATGCATAGAATTCAATCTAGACGAGGTGGAAGGGACATAAGCCATGTCACTAGTGACAGCCACTGTGTCTGGAGCCAGTGGTAGTGACAGTTCAGTTCAGTCACTCAGTCCAGTCCGACTCTCTGCGACCCCATGAACTGCAGCATGCCAGGCCTCCCTGTCCATCACCAACACCTGAAGTTCACCCAAACCCATGTCCATTGAGTTGGTGATGCCATCACACCATCTCATCCTCTGTCATCCCCTTCTTCTCCTGCCCTCAATCTTTCCCAGCATCAGGGTCTTCTCCAATGAGTGACAGAAGATCCTGCACTCAAACTCTATATTGTTCATGGCTGTCTCTCCAGCCATCCCTCTCAGAAATCTGAGTCACTTAATATCCTTTAATAAGTTTCTTTCCTGCTCAAAGTTACCTCTAATGAATTCTATTCTTTCCAGTAGAAAGCTGACACCCCTCTAACTTCATTTAACCATCTAGCCTCTTTCCAAAACTAGATAAAATAAGGAACAATGTCCACCCCCATGGGCAGTGGAGTCAGGGAGATGCATTTTGTCAAATTACTATGGTGCCACAGACTCTGGGCCAGTGTCACCTGTGAGGGGGTCACTGACCTGGGTTGTGAGTCGGGTAGACCCATCTGAATCCTGGCTGTGGTGCTGACTGGCCTGTTGTGTGACATTGCGCATATCACTTTCCTCATCTCGAGAACTCACTGTGCTTAGTGTTGCCTCCTGGGGATATCATAGAGACCAAAAGATTCCTCTACGGAGCAATCTCTCAACCACACAGCTCAGCATGTTGGACACACCCACACCAGTGATGATAAAAGGAATAAGAGTGACCTTTCTTTTGCTGGATTAAAGAAAATAAATAATAATAGAGGTGGTGTCCTCATGTAGTCCAAGATGAAGATGGTCTGTGAATGCTGCAGTTTAGAAAAGTTACATGTTTTTGGTTTTATATTTTTTAGTTTTCTATTTTTTTATTATATTTATTTTAATTGGAGGCTAATTATGGTACAATATCGTAGTGGTTTTGCCATGCATTGACATGAGTCAGCCACGGGTGTACATGGGTTTCCCATCCTGAACCCCCTCACCCCAATTCCACCCCTCTGGGTCATCCCAGTGCACCAGCTCTGAGCACCCTGTCTCATGCATTGCACCTGCACTGGAGGTCTGTTTCACATATGAAAATATACATGTTTCCATGTTATTCTCTGAATCCATCCCAGACTTGCCTTCTCTCACAGAGTCCAGAAGACTCTTCTATACATCTGTGTCACTTTTCCTGTCTTTCACATAGGGTTATCATCACTATCTTTCTGAATTCCATGTGTGTGTGTGTGTGTGTGTGTGTGTGTGTGTGTGTGTGTGTTATTGGTGTTTTTCCTTCTGGCTTACATCGCTCTGTTTAATAGGGTCCAGTTTCATCCACCTCGTTAAAACTGGTTCAAATGCATTCTTTTGAATGGCTTAGTAATATTCCATTGTGTATATGTACCACGGCTTTCTTAGCCATTCGTCTGCTGTTGTACATCTGGGTTGCTTCCGTGTCCTGGCTATTATAAACAGTGCTAGGGTGAACATTGGGATACACGTGTCTCTTTCAATTCTGGATTCCTCAGGGTGTATGCCCAGCAGTAGGACTGCTGAGTCATATGGCAGTTTCATTTCCAGGTTTTTAAGGAATCTCCACACTGTTCTCTATAGTAGTTCTAATAGTTCGCATTTCCATCAACGGTGTAAGAGGGTTCCCTTTTCTCCACACCCTCTCCAGGATTTATTGTTTGTAGACGTTTGGATAGCAGCCATTCTGACTGGTGTGAGATGGTACCTCATTATGGTTTTGCTTTGCATTTCTCTGATAACGAGTGATGTTAAACATCTTTTGAAGAGTTTATTAGCCATCTGTATGTCTTCTTTGGAGAAATGACTGTTTAGTTCTTTGGCCCCTTTTTTGATTGGCTCGCGTATTTTTCTGGAATTGAGCTGCAGGCGTTGCTTTTATAGTTTTGAGATTAATTCATTGTCAATTGCTTCGTTTGCTATAATTTTGGCCCATTCTGAAGGCAGTCTTCTTCCCTTGCTTATAGTTTCCTTCACTGTGCAAAAGCTTTTCAGTTTATTTAGGTCCCATTGGCGTATGTTTGCTTTAATTTCCATTACTCTGGGAGGTGGGTCATAGAGGATCCTGCTGTGATTTCTGTCAGAAAGTGTTTTGCCTGTGTTTTCCTCTAGGAGTTTTCTACTTTGTGGTCTTACATTTAGATCTTTAATCCATTTTGAATTTATTTTTGTGTACGGTGCTAGAAAGTGTTCTAGTTTCCCTCTTGTACAAGTGGTTGACCCAGTTTTCCCAGCACAACTTGTTAAAGAGATTGTCTTGTCTTCATTGTATATTCTTGCCTCCTCTATCAAAGATAAAGTGTCCATAGGTACGTGGCTTGGACCTCTGGGCTTGCAATTTTGATCCATTTATCTATATTTCTGTCTTTGTGCTAGAACCACGCTGTCTTGATGACTGTAGCTTTGTAGTATAGCCTGAAATCAGGCAGGGTGATTCCTCCAGGTCCATTCTTCTTTCTCAAGATTGCTTTGGCTATTCGAGGTTTTTTGTAATTCCATACAAATTGTGAAATTATTTCTTCTATTTCCCTGAAAAATACCGTTGGTGGCTTGATAGGGATTGCATTGAATCTATAGATTGCTTTGGGTAGTATACTCATTTTCACTATATTGATTCTTTCACTCCATGAACATGGTATATTCCTCCATCTATTTGTGTCCTGTTTGACTTCTTTCACCAGTGTTTTATAGTTTTCTATATGTATATATAGGTCTTTTGTTTCTTTAGGTAGATATATTCCTCAGTATTTTATTGTTTTCATTGGAGTGGTGAATGGAATGGTTTCTTTAAGTTTTCTTTCAGTTTTCTCCTTGTTAGTGTATAGGAATGCAAGGGATTTCTGCATGTTCATTTTGTTTCCTGCAACTTTACTATATTCATTGATTAGCTCTAGTAATTTTCTGGTGGAGTGTTTAGGATTTTCTCTGTAGAAGATCATGGCATCTGCAAACAGTGAGTGTTTTACTTCCACTTTTCCAATCCGGGTTCCTTTTATTTCTTTTTCTGCTCTGATCGCTGTGGCCAAAACTCCCAAAACTATGTTGAATAGGAGTGGTGAGAGTGGGCACCATTGTACTGATCCTTACTTTAGGGGCATTGCTTTCAATTTTTCACCATTGAGGATAATGTTTGCTGTGGGTTTGTCGTATATATCTTTTATTATGGTGAGATTTGTTCCTTCTATGCCTGCTTTCTGGAGGGTTTTGGTGATAAATGGATGTTGAATTTTGTCCAAGGGTTTCTCTGCATCTATTGAGATAATCACATGATTTTTATTTTTCAATTTGTTAATGTGGTGTATTATGTTGATTAGTTTGTGGATATTGAAGAATCCTTGCATCCCTGGGATAAAGCCCACTTGGTCATGATGTATGATCGTTTTAATATGTTGTTGGATTCTGCTTGCTAGAATTTTGTAAAGGATTTTTGCATCTATGTTCATCAGTGATATTGCCCCGTGGTTATATTTATTTATTTATTTATTTATTTATTTATTTATTTATTTATGTATTTATTTATTTATTTTCGTGGCATCTTTGTCTGGTTTTGGTATTAGGGTGATGGTGGCCTCATAGAATGAGTTTGGAAGTTTCCCCTCCTCTGCAATTTCCTGGAAGCATTTGAGTATGATAGGTATTAGCTCTTCTCTCAATTTTTGATAGAATCCAGCTGTGAAGCCGTCTGGTCCTGGGCTTCTGTTTGCTGGAAGATTACTGATTACCCTTTCAATTTCCGTGCTTGTGATGGGTTTGTTAGGATTTTGTTTTGCTTCCTGGTTCAGTTTTCAGAAGTTGTACTTTTCTAAGAATTTGCCCACTTCTTCCAAGTTGTCCATTTTATTGGCATATAGGGGTTGATAGTAGTCTCTTATGATCCTTTGTATTTCTGTGTTGTCTGTTGTGAACTCTCCATTTTCATTTCTACTTTTGTTGATTTGGTTCTTCTCCCTTTGTTTCTTGATGAGTCCGGCTAATGGTTTGTCAATTTTATATATCTTCTCAAAGAACCAGCTTTTAGCTTTGTTGATTTTTGCTCCGGTCTCATTTGTTGCTTTTACATTTATTTCTGCTCTATTATATGATTTCTTTCCTTCTACTAAGCCTGGGGTTCTTGAATTCTTCCTTCTCTAGTTGCTTTAGGTGTAGAGTTAGGTTATTTGTTTGACTTGGTTCTTCTTTCTTGAGGTAAGCCGCTTTTGCTATGAACCTTCGCCTTTGCACTCATTCTACAGCGTCCCATAGGTTTTGGGTTGTTGCGTTTTCATTTTCATTTGTTTCTATGCATATTTTGATATCTTTTTGGATTTCCTCTGCGATTTGTTGCTTATTTAGCAGCGTGGTATTCAGCCTTCATATGTTTGAATTTTAAATAGTGTTTCTCTTGCAGTTGACATCTAGTCTCAGTGTACTGTGGTCAGAAAATATGCTTGGAATGATTTCAAGGTTTGTTGAATCTACCAAGGCCGGACTTATGGCCGAGGATGTGATCTGTCCTGGAGAAGTTTCCATACGTACTTGAGTAAAAGGTGAAACCCATTGTTTTGTGGTGAAATGTTGTATCGATATCAATTATGTCTAACTGGTCCATAGTATCATTTAAAGTTTGTATTTCCTTGTTAATTTTCTGTTTACTTGATCTATCCATAGGTGTGAGTGGGGTAGTAAAGTCTTCCACTATGACTGTGTTATCGTTAATTTCCCTTTCATGCTTGTTAGCCTTTGCGTTACATATTGTGGTTCTCCTATGTTGGGTGCGTATGTGTTTATAATCGTTATATCTTCTTCTTGGATTGATGTTTTGATCATTATGTAGTGAACCTCTTTGTGTCTTTTCACAGGCTTTATTTTAAAGTCTATTTTGTCTGATATGTGTATTGCTACTCCTGCTTTCTTCTGGTCTCGACTTGCTTGGAATACCTTTTTTCCAGCCCTTCACTTTCAGTCTCTATGTGCCCCTTGTTTGGAGGTGGGTCTGTTGTAGACAACATAAACAGTGGTCTTGTTTGTGTATCCTTTCAGCTAGTCTTTGCCTTTTGGTTGGGGCACTCGACCCATTTACATTTAAGGTAACTGTTGATAAGTATGATCCTGTTGCCATTTGATTTGCTGTTTTGAGTTTGATTTTATACAACCTTTCTGTGTTTCCTGCCTAGAGAAGATCCTTTAGCATTTGTTGAAGAGTGAAAAGAAGAGTTGGGAATAGATGTCTCTACAGTATCTTCATTAGTCCGAGGTAATAAGAAGAAGCATGTTAAAGCAAGGGGTAATGTGGATGATCAAAACTCTGACTTTCATCCTGAAACTTGAGGAGAGAGTGTATTTTCAGCCTGCACAAGTTTAAATGTGCCATTCATACGAAAGCCTTCTACTATCCAGATAGCTGCTGAAACAAGTGCCCCAACTTGAAATGATTTCTCTTCTCCATCGTAAATATCAGTTAGACCACAGGAGCATACTGTGATACATCAATCTGCAGCTGCTTTAGGTGTTGTTGTTGTTGTTTTAATTGAAGAGAAATTGCTTTACAGAATTTTGCTGTATTCTGTCAGAATTCAAAATAAATCAATCATCGAGGCACATATATCCCTTCCCTCTGGGAGTACCCTCCCATCTCCCTCCCCATCCCACAATCTAGCTTGAGCATTTGTCATGGGATTTCACATAGCAGCTGCACTAAATCAAATGGCTCTAGTGAAAATTTTGCAGCTATGTCTACTTCTGTTTCTCCGTACCGCAACTTGTGTCCATTACAGAACAGTTAGTTTGGACCGAGGGTGGAGCCTTCTACCTTTCCAGGTTGGTATGGTAACATGTCAGCCCATGACCGTCCTTTTCCTAAACTACAACAGTCAGGCAATTTAGTTTTCCCAGTGCCAAAGATCCCTGATACATCTGCTGCTTCTCTTTCAAGATCCACTCATCAACCATCTTCATTATTTGAAAACTGTCCTAATACAACTGATGTACCAAATAGGTGTTGGATTATGGAGGATACCAAAGTGTAAAATTAATGTTGGGAGATGTCAACAAATTCCTACAATTCTCTTATTTGAAGAAAAAAGTTACATATTCATCTTCATAGGGCCAATTTCTATTTTGGAATAATTAAGAGTAAAATGAGTCTTTCTTTCCGTGCCTGACTATTTTACTCTGCATAATATAAACACTTCTGTGCAAGGTCATAAAATAAACACTACACTTGCTTTCACTGAAACCCACAGTCAGTTGATTGACTTCATTGCATAGAAGTGAGCAGACCCATGTTTGGTTTGGTAACAGTCCTGAATGTTAAGAATATGTGTATAGAAGGGTGATCAATCACTTTTATTTCAGGAACCAAGTAGACTTATTGATGTGATTTTTCTGTGTAAAAATTCTTTAGCAATGACATTTTGCAGGTTTCATGTTTTTGGTTACTGTTTATGCAAGCAGCCTTTATTTTAAGTTGATGTAGAAGTAAACACTGGTTGAACATTGCCCTTCAATTGCTAGAAGACCAGTGACTTTATGATGTCAGCGCTACTCTTCAATTGCTAGGAGACCAGTGACTTTGTGATGTCACAGCTTTTTGACTTTGAGAACCATGCTGATGGTCTTGAGAGTTTATCTCTGTACGCCAGCCAAGCAGCATTTGAAGTTAGAGTGTGTAAAGTCAGACAAATGAGAAAAGTATCTGAAGAAAGATCTCTCTGAGATGGCACACATTCCTTCAGAAATTCAAGATGTGCTTCGTAACGATGTATCAAGTGGTTCCAAAACCTCCATTGGATCGTCTTCGTGTGATTACACACTTACTGGGGACTCAGTTTTGAGATCTATGATTGAAGAATATGCTTTCCAGGCTTTGTCTAAGGAAGCTGGGATAAAAAGGCCACCCTACACATTTTCTGTCTCTGAAAGAAATGAGTGGAATGATTTTCTTTCCCTCACTTTTCCACAAAAACTCTGGACTATAGTTGAAAGTGATCAGTTTGAATCTATTTGGTGGGATGAGAGTGGCACTTCTATAGTGATCAATGAAGAACTCTTCAAGAAAGAAGTCTTGGAAAGAAAGGCCCCTTTCAGAATATTTGAAACTGATAGTATGAAAAGTTTAGTTAGCCAGCTTAAACTTTATGGGTTTAGTAAAAAGCGACAAACTTTTCAAAGATCTGCTTCACTCCCTGACTTTCTGGAAGAAGAAAACAATGTCTCTGTTTTGAGCAAGGTAATCCAAAATTTCCACTTACTGTCAATATGTAAGATTAAATCATGTGACTTAGAAAGCATGTTCACATATGTAGCAAAAACCGAATTTAAAATTGAGATAGCAAACTGTTGAACACGTTTTATTTTTTGAAGTTGAGAACAGCTGGAGGTTAAAATATTTGATACTTAATACACTCTCCTAGCAACTTGAAATCAGATACATGTCCTCAAGCTACTTTAAGTGGTATTTACTGTATATATACAACATATTTTTTAGTTGAGGAGCATACTTGTTTCTAACATGTAAGGTGTTAAAACTACTAATGGAGGTGTTGTCTTTGATTCTATTTAATTGGCATCATTAAAGGAATACACTTTTATAGTTTAACTTTGCTTGTCAGTTTTACCTTAGTTTATAAAAAACTAAATAATTGTATCCTTTGATTTTAGTTACAGATCTACCATAATCCAAATTTCAAAAGAGACTATCCCCAACTTTCAGGAAGAATGAAAAGAAGAGTTGGGATTAGCAATGTGTTTCCGAAATCTTCACTAGTTCCAGATTACGAGAAGAAGCATGTTAAAGCAAGGGTCAACACAGATGATCGTAACTCTGGTTTTCATGCTCAAACTAGTGGAGAGAGTCCATTTTCAGCTTCCACCAGTTTAAGTGTGCCTTTCCCACAAAAGACTTATACCAGCCAGATAGTCCCTAAAACAAGCGCCCTACTTCCGCGTGACTTTCCTTCCCCATCAATATCAGTTAGACAAAGAGAACAGAACGTGGTAGATCAACCTGCTGTTTTAAACCAGTTGAGCATTTTTAATTGGCACTTCCATAGCACCTACACTCAAGCAAATGGCCACGTTGAGGACTTTGCTACTACCGCTACATCTACTCCTCAGAACCACATCGTATCTCCATTATGGAGCAGTTCTTTTGGACTGATGGTGGAGCCTTCTACATTTCCAGACAGGTATAGCGATATGTCAGCCCATGACAGTCCTCTTCCTAACCAGCAACAGAGAGGCAACTCAAGGTCCCCAGTGCCAACGATCGCTTATACACCCACCTCCTCTCTTTCAAGTCAATTCATCAACGATATTCCTTATGTGAAAACCATGCTAATTAAAACTGACCTATCAAATAAGTATCAGCTTATGGAACCTAATGAAGATTAAAATTTACGTTGGGAGATGTCAACAAATACCCACAATTCTTGTATTTGAACAATAAAGTTACACGTTCCTCTGCACAGTTTTGTTTTCTATTTTGAAACAATGAAGAGTAAATTAAGGCTTTATTTCAATGTCTGGCTATTTCTCTGCACTCTTTTATAAACTCTTCAGTTCAAGAAAACATCCGTTAGGCATCCTAGGTAAATGGCACCTAGCCTATTGTTTCTAAGCAAGAAAATGAGAACAAAGGGAAAAGAGGTAATGGATGTAAAGTGATTTGGGAAATCATCCCTGCTGAAATGAATGGGTGTCTAAATGAGGATGGTACGGGTGAAGGAACACATACAAATAAAATCAAAACAAGTGCACCTACACAGTACGAACCTTAGTGCGTTCACAGTTACATGATATTCTATTACGTATCGGTAGAGTCTTAAGATAGAGAAGGAAATGGTGCCCCGCTCCAGTATTCTTGCCTGGAGAATTCCGTGGAAAGGGGCTCCTGGTGGGCTGCTGTCCATAGGGTCACACAGAGTTGCACACAACTGAAGTGACTTAGCAGCAGCAGAGTCTTAAGACATTAGACAGGAGATTGTCTTCATTCTAGAAATTCATTTCATACTTGAAAATATAAATATTGTAGCATGTCCAAAATTAGGAGAACCGTTATACCATCACTGTGATACCAACGATTACAGGACATAATCAGTGACTGGACCATGGCCAGCACAAGATAGGTATTTTACAAGTGGTACTGTATAGGGTCATTTTAGCTCTGCTCTCCTTAAGGCGTACCTTTATTTCCTGCCACCATGATTCCACCCTATATTTCCTAATGCATATTTAGATTTTGCTTATCTGTTCCCTCAGAGACAAAATAAATTCCTCTGGTGATTGCAGCACCTCAGGATGGTTAACAAGTTCTTTGAAGACATGATATTTGTTTTCCGTAGTAGTTTCAGTACCATTCTCTTACACCGTCCTTCTGGAGCTACAATCACACACACTGCTTTCAGATGTGCTAAGCCCCTTCTCACAACTTTGCCTCAACTCTTTCTTGGGGTTGGAAGGAACCTCTGTTCGCCCTCCTACCAAGGTGAGCACGGATATCAGGTCTTCAATGTGTTTTGGGTCTACCCTCTTTTCTTTGTGTATCTTTCACATCAGCTAAAACGTGTACTTACTGAATTATCAACAAGGAAATGTAATCACGAATCGAATGCTATATACATTACTCAACAACATCCTATAACCTGCACTATTATCATAATTGACCTTTCCTACTTACTGAGAATCTTTTCCCGGTTGATAAATATATATCTTATATGTCCATGAATGTCAAATGTGGGAATTCAAATTATAAAATGATTGCTGCTCTCATGAAGTTTACAGTCTATAAGAACCCATACTAGTCATGTTGTTTCAGGCCCCAGTTCCCTAAAATTCAGTAGTAGTTATAGAGATATTTATGAAAAAAACAAACAAACAAAAAAGAATCATTCATTTTAATTCTCTAGAAAAGTCATGGAGTAAGGAGGGATCAAAATCAATGGCTGATCCTTCACATAGTTCACAATGAAAGAAGATGAGCAGAGTGTCTGCCAGTTGGACCCCCCAGACTGTCATGAACACTACCTAGAAATCTTGGCAATCTCCACTTTGTGGCCATTTCTTTAGACAGTGGTGGCAATATCAAGTCATGGCCCTGTTTTGGTATGGTAACCCACATAGGACAACACCAAGTTAAGTTCACCGTTCTCATGTTTGGGGCTAATGCAGAGTGAAAGCTGTGGGCTATTTGTGTAGATAAGGGAGGTGTCCAAACAGCACACGCTTTTTCTTTCACTGAAAACTTTCATTAAATTTGGCTGAGAACACTATACTTTAGAGAGGTAAGCATTTTGCAGCAATTGTAAGAGTTATTGAAATCGGTGTCCTTAGTTATCCTTTCAAGTGCAAAGTCCAATGGTCTGGTTTTCGATTTCAGGCATCTTACTATGGAGCCAAATTTGCATGCTTTGAGAAATAGCACCTTAAAAGCAATCACATCTTCTATTTCATTGCCGTGTACTGATTATTCCTGCTCACTCCCTTTGATCTTCTTTTCCTGTTCTGCTTTGAGGGGCAGGTCCTTCTCAAAAAGAATAGGATTAATTCCCTTAGTGCTCTGTGGTAACTTGGAAAAGGCATGGATAAGGACATGCAATATATTATGTGGGAAAGCTACTGTTTTTGTTCCCTCCTGAAAACATAGTATTAAATTGTACCTCAATTGTCCTACCACGGGAAGCCTGGTTACATGATGCATTACCTTGGTCATCAATTCCCATATGGCTTTAACATATCAGTACCTTTAATTCTCAAAAGCTTATAGAGAAAGTATCTCAATACAGTAGGGAAATATTATACATGAGTTCAGTGTTCTTTCCCGTACTTATTTATTTTATAATTTGTGCCTAAAATAGTAAAAGTGAGAACAAAAATTCAAGTGAGTTAACGCAGTGAGTTAAACACAGAAGATTGAGACAAGAAGTAGAAAAATTGATGGGAGAAGATCAGAGGATGAAATTGGGTGCTTATAATGGAACAAGCAAATGTGTAACTGCAGGGCCTAAATAGCTCAATATGACTTCACTATTGTTACCCTACAAATTATTTTCATTTTAGCAAATCACAGAATAGTCTTACATGCAAAGTACTTTAAGATCCCATGGAATGCACAACAAAGGTATATCTTTTAAAGCATTCTGATTTAAAATGTCGCTAGAGACATATCATTCAAGTAGAAAATGATTTCCAAAATTAAGCCTAGAGACAAGTATCAGAGAAACTTTGGGAAGTTCATAGGTGTCCTCCAGTGAGTCCTTGGGTTTTCTTTTCTTTTTGTAATTGTGTTTAAGCATACAAGATCGTGACTGTGCTTGTGTGTGTGTGCATCAGATTAAGAATGTGTTTGTGAGTGTATGTCTGGGCTCTCTTTTGGACTTTTATGTTAGGAATTTCAGCTGAAGAAATAGTTCATTCAAAAATACAGCCAGGCACAAATTAAACTGCCCATTCAAAACTCTTCTTTCTCCTTTCAAAGTGCAAGACAAACGGATGCGTCAAAGGTTGAAAGCATTTCAATAATAACCAAGCTCCTCCGCCCAAACATAGTTAAAAACTATGGTACTCTCCCAATCAACCCAGCAAAAGATGCGTGGGACCTTAGGTATCTATGATGTCTGGCAATAACAAAACACCCACCCTCTAATACGGCAGTACTCAAGAAGGCCATGTAGAGGCCTGGAGTTTCAACCAGGCCTTCCTGTAATAGGATACGACCTTCCTATAGGAGGCTGCACACTCACCAGTAATGAACACTCTTAGGCATCAAATGAAACTAAGGACGAAACCTGGAATTCTCTTCCCACATGGTGGAAGTCCCCTTCCCCCTTCCCAAGTAGATGTGATAGACAGTTAAAATAAAAGGAAGTTATAACATGGCTGACATTCTTCTTACATAATACCTGAAATGTCCAAGCCCCACCACACTACTAAGCAGCTCACTATACAGGTCTTCTGGTCTCAAATCTGTGTGACAATCATCACATGAGAATTTTATGAATATTTGAGATGCATTGATAGTGCGGATCTGTAAAGCTAAACGTCTTTGAGATCTGACTCAAATAGGAAAACTGTGTACTCCCTGTCTTCAGTTTTATGGGGATTTCACATGCATTCACACACTTCCACAATGCTCAACCTTCATCTGAAGACAAGAGGAATGGTCTATTCACAGAGAAGGCCAGCGGTAAAGTCAAAATGGATCCAGTTTCCTGCCTACATCCCTGCTCAGTAATGTAACCGCTTGTAAGCATTCCTAAGGGCGACTAGGATACACAAGTCAAAGATGCTTCTCCCAGGATTACAGAGTTGGATTGAGAACTGTAAGTTTGTTTACCTCTCATCCCATTCTTAAGATCACAAACCATAACTGTTAACCCATCAGAAGATGGGCAGCTCTAGCACATATTTAGAGACAATGCCTGCTTCTACCTAAGACCAAGGTTGTAGATCCAAGTGGCATATAGGGTACGGTTTCCATCTCAGGATACCACATGACTCCCCAGGGATTCTCCTTCTCTGGAAAGCTCTCAAGAGATGTTGTGAGAAGAATACTTTGAGGGTGGAAAACAAGGAAACCGACAAGAGTTGTGTTCTTTCTAATTGTCCTCAGTCTCACTTTTCATCCCATGTATAATGACAAAGTCTCCCAAGCACTGCCAATACCAATTTGTTGATGTTCTTCAGCCACTCAGTCTTGTCTGACTCTTTGTGACTCCATGTACAGCAAGAACCCTGGGTTCCCCTGCCTTTCAAATCACCAGTTTACTCAAACCCATGACTTTTGAGTCAGTGATGCTTTGCAGCCATCTCACCCTCTGGCATTCCCTTCTCGTCCTTCCCTCAATCTTTCCCAGCATCAGTTTCTTCCCAGTGATTTCACTCTAGGCCCTAGATGGTCAATATATTGGCTCTTCATGGTCAGCGTCAGAACTTCCGTGAATAGTCTGAGTTGAACTCCTTCATGCTTGGCTAGTTTGAACTCCATGCTCGCAACGGAACTCTCACACATCTTCTCCAGACCCACTACTGCAAAGCATCGATATTTTGGCACTCAGTTCCTGGGGTCCTGCTCATTCCGCCATACGTTACTCCTGAAAATCAACTTTGCCCATTCGGATCTTTTTCAGTAATCACTCAGCTTATTAACATGGTGTCTAGACTGGTCGTAGCTTTTCATCCAAGTGGCAAGTGCCTTTTCGTTTCGTGGCTGAAGTCACTCCCCGCAGTGTTATCAGAGGTCAAGAAAGTGAAACCTGTCACTGAGTCAATTGTATCCTATTGCTAGATCTCAAAATGTTTGGACCACATTCCATGGTCTTATTTTTAGTGTTCGTTGGTTTGTGTTTAGATTGAGTTTTAATCCAGCTTTTCCTGTCACCTCATCAGAAGGCTCTTTAGTCCCTAGTGTTTTTCAGCCATTTGTGTGTTGTCATCTTATAACTAAGGTTATTCACACTTCTCACAGTAATTCTGTTTCCAGCTTCAAATTCTTTCAGCAAGTTATTGTCCATGGTATACTCTGCACAGAAGTCAAATAAGCTGGGTGACAATATATAGCCTCGATGTATTTCCTTCCCTATTTTGTACCAGTCCGTTGTTCCTTCTCCAGTTCCAACTGTTGTTACTTGACCTGCGTGCACCTTTCCCAGGAAACAGGTATGGTGGTCTTATATTCTTATCTCTTTAAGAATTTTCCACAGTTTGTTGTGACCCACACAGTCTAAGGGCTTCCCCTGTGATTCAGATGGTAAAGCATCTGCCTGCAATGGGGGAGGCCCAAGTTCGATCGCCGGGTCTGGAAGATCCCCTGGAGAAAGAAATGGTAGGCTACAGTCCATGGGATCGCAAAGAGTCAGACACAAATGAATGACCTCACTTTCACATGCAGTCTAAGCCATTAACAGAGACAATAAAGGAGATGTAAATGACTTTATGAAACACCCTTGTTTTTTCTATGATCCAGACTCCAATTAAGGTTTACCTATTAAGATTAAATGACTAACTACACCTGCCTGCTCGCTCTCTCTCTGTTTCAAGTTGTTGCTGCTACTGCTGCTAAGTCGCTTCAGTCGTGTCCGACCCTGTGCGACGCCAGAGACGGCAGCGTACCGGGCTCCTCCGTCCCTGGGATTCTGCAGGCAAGAACACTGGAGTGGGTTGCCATTTCCTGCTCCAATACATTTAAGTGAAAATCGAAAGTGAAGTCACCCAGTTGTGTCCGACTCTTCACGACCCCATGGACTGAAGCCTACCAGGCTCCTACGCCCATGGGATTTTCCAGGCAAGAGTACTGGAGTGAGATGCCATTGCCTTCTCCATTTTTCAAGCTATCATCTACCAACTGTTACATTCCTGGGCACTTGCCATCTTCTTGTGGGCTCTCCTGGTGGCTCAGTTGGCAAAGCAACTGCCTGCAATCTGGAGACCTGGGTTCACTCCCTGGGTCACGAAGATCTCCTGCAGAAGGAAATGGGAACCCACACCAGTACGCTTGCCTGGAAAGTTAGTATTAAATTATGACCATGCCCATCTCTGACCTTTGACACCCACTTGAAACAGTTAAGTTTCCAGAGCAGAAATAAGGAATCTGTGCTCCGGGAAAATGTCGGGACAATTTGACAAATAGCTAGATATTTTCAGGAACGGACTTTTTGAGCCCAATATCTGTATCATCTTTTATCTGGAAAGGAACTATGTTTCCTCAAACTGATGACAATTCCTCATTAGCAGAAATTTCAGGAAAAATAACTCGGCTTATCGGCATGTTCGAAGTCAATGTTGTACCAGTTATGTGTGTATGCACGAAAGCTCCCATTAAACAGATAAATTCACATCAACTAAAGTTTGTTGCTTTACTGGCATGCATAAATGAATTGCAGAGCCTGCCTTGAAAGAAAATCAGAAGTTCTGATTGGGCAGATAATAAGAAGACGTTGAGAGCAACTCTCTTCATGGGGGCATCACAAATAATACTTCTATAAAGGCAACAGTTCCCCGAGTGCATCCAATGAATATTAGCAGAAGACCTTGCTCAACTATATGGGAACAAGACATAACTGGGAAGAATGGAAGGAAGATGGGAGAAGGAGGATGAGAGGAATAGAACCAAACCTGTGTCTTGTGGTGGGAGATGGAGAAGCAGGGGATAGACTGAGGATTCAGGTAAGTCACCTCAGTAAACTTAAATTACTTTTGACTGAAAGGAAGCAAGGTGAAGAAGCTGATGAAATATAGCTTGTCTAGAGTGAGAATCAAACAGAGAATGTGTGGTGTGGTCCTACATGTCCCAAACGGCTATGCAGGTCAACCAGTGTTCATAGGGCCTGGAAGATGAAACGTGGGGTTAGAAAGCCAACCTGGGAGTGAACTGCGTTTGACTACGTAGAGATGGAGTGATGGATCTGGGATGTCAAAGTGCATAGGAAGGAATGCTTTTTGAAAAATCCCAAACTGACAGAGAAGTGGGACCTTAGGGTTCAGTCACACAGAGGAGGTAACACCATTGAATCCTCCCCCTCCCCACCCCCACCCTTTCCCACAAGCTGAGACCTACTATCAGGCAATAGAAAACAACTAGCTAGAACTAACACTCATGCTTCTGCCACCACAGGCTAGAAAACGATCCCAGTAGGGCCATAAATTTTCTGCCTGTGGTTGCAGACTCTTTGTCTATGGCATACAAAAGGGACAATAGATTTCCAATGAATGAAAATATTCAGGCTCTGGCAGCACTAAAAGCAAATAGGAGTTATCCCAGATTAGAGTCTGACCTGTCCCTACTGAAGATCCAAAGTTATTTCTGCCCTCGTTTGGGCACACTTTCTCAAGAGGTGTAGCTGTGCTGTGGCTCGTGTTCAGGACCAGAACACTGACAGCAGGGACTCTAATAACATTCATTATACTGACCATGTTTTGCTACGCTGTGTGGCTGGTTCACTCGTTTTCTCACTTGTAGGCTTTCTCATTATTCTTGATTATTTACTGTTTTAAGATTGTTTACATCACATATTTTTTTTTATTATTTTAATAAATTTATTTATTTTAGTTGGGGGCTAATTACTTTACAATATTGTAATAGTTTTTGCCATACATTGACATGAATCAGCCATGGGTTTACATGTGTTCCCCTTCCTGGACCGCCCACCCGCCTCCCTCCCCATCCCATGCCTCTGGGTCATCCCATTGCCCTGGCCCTGAGCCCTTGTCTCATGCATCGAACGTGGAATGGTGTTCTGTTTCACATATGATAATATACATGTTTCAATGCTATTCTCCCAGAACATCCCACCCTCGCCTTCTCCCTCAGAGTCCATAAAATTGTTCTATGCATCTGTGTCTCTTATTCTGTCTCGCATATAGGGTTATCGTTACCATCTTTCAAATTCCATATCATTTCACACCAGTCAGAATGGCTGCTATCCAAAAGTCTACAAGCAATAAATGCTGGAGAGGGTGTGGAGAAAAGGGAACCCTCTTACACTGTTGGTGGGAATGCAAACTAGTACAGCCACTATGGAGAACAGTGTGGAGATTCCTTAAAAAACTGGGAATAGAACTGCCATATGACCCAGCAATCCCACTGCTGGGCATATACACCGAGGAAACCAGAATTGAAAGAGACGCGTGTACCCCAATGTTCATCACAGCACTGTTTACAATAGCCAGGACATGGAAGCAACCTAGATGTCCATCAGCAGACGAATGGATAAGGCAGCTGTGGTACATATACACAATGGAATATTACCCAGCCATTAAAAAAAATACATTTGAATCGGTTCTACTGAGATGGATGAAACTGGAGCCCATTATACAGAGTGAAGGAAGCCAGAAAGAAAAACAACAATACAGTATACTAATGCATATATTTATTTTTTGTATGTATATAACATGTACTTTGTTTTCCTGAATACATTTGAATCGGTTCTACTGAGATGGGTGAAACTGGAGCCCATTATACACAGTGAAGTAAGCTAGAAAGAAAAACAACAATACAGTATACTAATGCATATATTTATTTTTTGTATGTACATAACCTGTACTTTGTTTTCCTGCTTTCTGTGCCTTTTGTTGATGTCGTTTCTTGTCATGTTTGTTTTAATAGGTATATATTTCTATGTTAACTGTGATTTTCTGTTGTTCTGTGGGAAAGCTCTTGTCATTTTTGTCAGATTTCTTTCTTTATTTTTTACGTGGCACTCTGCTCTAGTGTTGTTTTATGTCTTGCAAGTTATTCGCTTAGTTGTATTATTGGTTCTGTGTTCTTCCCTATTGTGATTTTTGCTTGTGTTATTTTCTTTTTTTGTTATTATTATTTTTTTCTTTGATTTTGGTTTCTTACAATTTGTCTGACTTCCTTTGTTTCCTCTGTCTAATCTTTTACTATGTGATCTTGGTTCTCTGACCAGAAGTTGGGCCTGTTCTTCTAGAGTTTCAGCACCATATCGAAGACCATAGAGTACCAGAGAATTCCTGGTTCCAGCGAATATTAATTGGTGAGAGTGTCTATGAAGGCTTCTATCGCAAACTAAGAACCAATTCCACTCAAAAGGCTATATTATCCAGAGCTGATGCCTCATGCCACACAAAAAAGCAGAACAGAAACACAAGCCATATCATCCACAGATGGACTGCCTAAAGTCAGACTAAACCCGTACATACCTGCAAAAGATACCACCGTGAGAGAGAGAAGTGTCAGCTGTGGAATATAGATGCCAGAGAATATAGTTGCCAGTCCCTCCCCCTCCAAGGACACAGAAACCACTGCACCAAACTTATCCAGTCAGGGTGCATTTGGAAGCAAGAACTGCAACCCTGCACCCTGGGAAGAAAAGACCATTAACATAGTAAGATAAACAAATGTGAAGAAAGTCAAGTACGTTGCAGGCAAAGAAACAATGTTAAAACACATGAGACATAATTAAAGAGGAAATAGGAATTGTCACTGAAAAAGAATTGAGAGGAACGATAGTAAAGATGATCAAACATCTCAGAAAATAAATGTAAATCATGCAAGAAACATTTAAGAAGGGTGTGTGAATGATAGCACAATAACTGCTGTATGTGTGCTGTAGGCTCATCCATGCCTTTGTACAGCAGAAGCCAGAACAACATTGGAAAATAATTATCTTCCAAATTAAAAACGAAGTATTAAAAGAAAAACAGACTTTAAATAACACAACAGACCTGGCAATTCAACTGAAACTTAAGTAGATTTCTTCGAAAAACCAGCAGAAGGCAGTTCCTTTTCAAGGGCAAATGAAATATGTCCGGATAAATCAGAAACCGGATCACAAATCAGGCCTTGGCAAATTTAAGTTAATCAAAATGTTATCAAGCTTTTCTTTTTTTTTTTTACTGCAATATATGTTACGATTTGAATGTCAGTCATGGTGTGTGGTGGGGACAAAACAAAAAGAAACAAACAAAAATATAAATAACAAAGACAAAACAAACAAACAAACAAACACCTGAATACATTCAGTCTCATGCATATACCTCTTCATGGCCAAGAAATACACGAAAAATCAGACAGAAAAAAAAAAAATATATATATATATATATTCATAGAAACAAATGACAATAAAAATGCGATTGCATAAAACCTATGAAACAGGATAAAACACTAAAAGAGTAAATATTATAATAAAGGAATGTCTCAAGTAATCAACCTAACAGTACAACTGAGACAATTAGAGAAAGAAGAAGAAACAGAAAACCCAAATTAGTTTTGGGAAAAAAAAAAAAGTCACTGAGACTAGAACAGGAAAACAAGAGAAAAAATGTAAACAATAGCAAAGATCAATAATGCTAAAAGGGAGCTCTTGGAGAGCATAAAGAAAATACATAAATCATGAGCCAGACTCATCAACAAAAAAAGGGAGAACACTCTAATCAATAAAGTTAGACATGAGAAAGGAGACATTATAACCGATACCACAGAAACATCAAAGGATCATAAGAGACTACAACAAACAAGTTTAAGCCAATAAAATGTAGAATCTGGAAGCCACAGACTAATTCTTCGGAACTCAAGTAAGATGAAACATAAAATATGAACACAGCATTACAAGCTCTAATATTGAAACTGTTATAAAAAATTTTCCAGTTAACAAACTCAAGGTCCAGATGGTGTCACAGATAAATTTTATGAACCATTAAGAGAAATGTTAACACATACACTTCTAAAACTCTTCCAAAATACTACAGTGGTAGGAAAATGCACAAACTCTTCCTACGAGTACAGCATCACCCTGATAGAAGACCCAGAGGTAACACAGAAAAGGAAAATTATAGGCCACTATCACACAGTTGAACATAGATGCAAACATCCTCAACAAAATACTCCCAAGAAGAATCCAACAGCACATTAAAAGTATCCAACAGCTTAATTAAGTGAGGTTTTCCCCAATATGCAAATATCCTCCAGGATCTGCGTATCAGTCCATCAGATACACCATAACAAATTGAAGGATTAAAACCATATGATCACCTCAATAGATGCTGAAAAATCTTGGATGAAATTCAAAAATCATGTGTGATAAAAAACTCTCCCGAAACTGAGCATAGCAAAAATTACCTCAACATAATAAAGGCACACAGATCAAAACTACAATGAAGTGTCATATCACACCATCGAGCATGGTGATCATTATAAAATCGACAACAGGGTACTTGGTAGTGGTCCAGAAGCTAAGACACCATGATCCTAAATCAAGGGTTCCATGTTTGATCCCTGGTCAGGAAATTAGATTCCACATGCAGCAATTAAACCCTGATGTAAACAAATGAAGAAGTAAATGTGTGTGTGTGTGTATGCATTCATATCCATATTCATAAATTAACAAATATGTGTTTACACTATACTATACATTCATAATATAGATGTTACATAAAAATAATTATATTATAAATTAACAAGTATATACACAAACACACACACACACAAATATAAATCTTAAAACAATAAATGAAGGATATGATGTGGAAGAAAGGGAACCCTTCACAGCGTTGTTAGGAATGTAAATAAATACTGACATGATACCGCAGAGTATGAAAGTTCTTTAGAAAACTAGCAATAAAACTACCATATGACCCCCAAATCACATTATTAGACATATACCCAAATGAAACCACCTTTGAAGAAAAAAGGTGTATCCCAGTATCCATTTCAATACCATTTACAGTAGACAAGTTATGTAAGCAATCTGGGTGTCCATTTACTGAAGAATGGATAAAGAAGTTATGGCACATGCTCAGGATGGAAACTTTCTCGTGCACAAAAAGGAAAAAAAAAACAATGGATTATTTCTAGAGATATGGATGGATCTAGAGCCTATTATACAGAGTGAAGTAATTCAGAAAGAGGAAGTCCAATATTGTAGATTAATGCATATATGTGGAATCTAGAAAACTGGTTCTGAAGAATCTGTTTGAAGGGTGGGAAAAGAAATGCAGAGGTAAAGAACAGACTTGGACACAGAAGTGGAAGGAGATAGTGGAATGGATCGAGCAAGATGCCCAGGCATATGTATAATACCAAGTATGAAGTAGTTAGCCAGTGAGAGGCTCCTCCTCAGGACTCTGGGGTGCCCTAGGGAAGTGGATTGTGGAGTAGGAGAGGAGGCTTAAGAGCAGGTGGGAGGGCTTCTCAAAAGGGAGGCTCATGCATATATACTGATAGATGATTTACATTGTTTTACAGCAGAAAGTACCAGACATTGTAAAGCAATCACACTCCAATTTCAACTTGTTTCTTAAATTGGAAAATGGATGTCAGTCCTTGGCCAACTTGGGCAAGTAGCAAGAAATGCATCACAGTGCATAAGTCAAGTATAATGTGTACCAGTGCATATGTCAAGTAAAATCTGCACCAAAGACTGCTTTCGTATGTATAGACAAAACATAAAGCAAAAACTTAACAATTTAGAGCTAACCTAGCCAGAATAAACTCAGACTCTAGACATAAGTGTTCCTCACTTCATTTGATTGGCAATGTTTCTCAAAGGAAAGAGCGGTTACCAAATGATGTCAACAATTTATAGAAACACAAATTCCTTCATGTTTTAGTACACAATAGTAAACCTTTGACATTCAGAACTATCCTAAGTAGGAAATTATAAATGTAGTTTGAAAGTTTGAAATGCTGTACAAGGATCACTTCTTTTTTAAATCCTGGAATCTGTGTGACTGACTGGGAAAAATGCACAGCCTAAAATTTGAGAATTTTGTTTTATTCATCTAGACTTTAGTCCTGAGGAGGATTTACTCCTGAGGAGCAACTTCTCAAGTATTTCTGAAAGACCATTCTGAAGAGGGAATGGAAGTGCCAGGGTGTATAAAAGTTTCACAATGATCATGGAGGCAGCATGTTCATATATTGTGGTTAATTAAAGAAAACTGGACATCTCAAGTTAATGGGTTTAGCATGATTCTACCTATGGCAAGATGCAGGAATCTGGGCTTCTTGAGATAATTTCTTCAATAGGCACTATAACTAGGGCCAGTGTCCTGTTCTTTTCTGTGTCAGAGTCACTTCTGGCAGCACAATTGGTGGCAGCTGTGGTAATTGAAGGCTTGATGATGGGCGGCCTGACTTCATCCAGAGTCCTCTCAGGGCTCACATTCAGGGATGGCTGCAATGGCTTATGACTTGATGACTGCAACATCCTTTGGTTACTGATAAGGCTGACAGCATACTTAGTTCACAGTGTGCTCTACTCTCTACACCCTCAGAAAATGTTACTGTTTGTAGTAGATTCATATACCCCAAGACAAGCTGACTGTGGGCTTTTACCTCAACAGGACCTAAAGTGGCCTTAATATAATGAGAAAAGAGTTAATACAGGTTAATGCAAGTCCCAACGAGATAGGAAAGAGAAAGGGACATCAAAATTTCAAGAACATGGCTAGAAACTCTTCCCGATCAAGGAAGAGTAAACAGGGGAGGTTTGTGGTGCTTTCCAAACACATATGTTTATATATATAAAGATATGTGTATATATATATATCTTCACTGATGTATACGCATAGACATGTTTACGTATACTATGCATATATGCATCTCTACTCATATGTGCGTGTATATATCTATATCTATATATAGATAAATATATATGTATGTATACACGTAGTTATATATCTATGTATATCTGAATATTCTCTAGAATATTCTCAAGCATAGCTTTAATATTAAGGCATAAAACAATTAAATTTTAAATTGTACCACCTATATTCTCTGACTACCAAGACATGGAGCTAAAGCTCAAAAATGGCATACATTTTTGCAAATGTGTCATTTGTGGAATATTTTAGAAGGCATTTCTAAGGAATGGTTGAGTCAATGCCTGAGTCACAAGGGAAATTAGAAAAATAATCTGAGATAAATGAAAGAGAAACCACAACATACCAGATCATTGGATTCAGCAAAAGTTCATACCTGTAGTAAATACTTACAGTGAAATATACATTGATACCTATAACAGCAAAAGTATATACCTATACCTTAAGAATACATATATATATGTATATAGATATATATGCATATGAATATAGATATATGTATATATATATGTGTGTGTGTTTGTATTTATATATGTGTATATACATAAGTATGTATGTGTATGTATGTATATACATATGTATATATATATATATATATATATAATATATTTATCACTAATTATTTTCCAGTTGTCACTAGTGATAAACAACCTAGCTTCTAATGCAGAAGTCATAAGAGGCACAGCTTCAATCCCTGGCTTGGGAAGATGTTCTGGAGGAAGGCATGGAAACCCACTCTTGTGTACGCACCACGAGAATCCGATGGATTGAGGGATACCCATGTGCGATAGGCTGTGCGCCGAAGAGAGTCAGACAGGAGCGTAGGAACTTAGCGCATGAATATCACTGTCACTGATTGCTAATATATATAGGACACTTCTGCCTTTCATACATTGTTATTGACATGCTCAGAAAATTAATCAGTATAAGACATCAAAAATTATCTGATTCTAAATGTTTATTTATGGTTAATGATTTCGAATTCAACCTCCATTTAATGAATCTATTCAGAATTTTCAGTTTTTAAAAATTGTTTTAATCACTCTGTTCTTTTAGCCATTCGACTGTTTCACATAACTTAAGTCTTCTTCTGGCATAAATATGTGTCCATATTACCTAACAATTGTCTTTATTTAGTATGATTACATTGCAATGGGATCTTTTTCATTCTCATTTCAATAACTGGATCTTCTCTCATTTTGTTTGCTCAGTTTACCTAATATCTTCCAATTTTATTTATTTTGTTTTTGTTGATTTTTCTCTGTTTTTGAAATATGTATATAATTTTATTCCCATACTAGGCTTCATTGTTTTCCTCTTTCTCCTTGCTGTGAGTTTTGATTCCCCCCCCCCCAGTTTCTGTAGGAGGCAGATATTAGCTTCTTCTCAGGTTTGCAGAGCTTCCATTTTAATGTGTATATATATCTGTTGTGTCTGATGATGTGGGTACGTTGCGTTTTCATTTTCATTCACCACAGTGTATTTTCTAATTTGCCCTGTGACTTATTCTTTCAAACTTTGGTCCCTTAGGGATATGTGGTTTAATTTTCCACACAATACAATTTCCAACTTTTTTCCCATTACTGATTTCAATTTACATTTATTGGATGTCAGAAAACATATTTTGTATGATTTAAATTATTAAGGACTATTTTAAGGCTTAAGGTAAAACCTATTCTCGAAAATATTCTGGAGAATATTCTAATTGAACATGGGAGGGTTGTGTATTCTTCTGTTCTTGTTAGAAGGAATGATCTGCTCAGTGTGTTAAGTCCTCTTGGTTTATATGGTCATTTAGATTTTCTCTTCCCTCAGTGGTCTTATGTTCTTCTACTGTTATTTAGATATTTATTTTTGGACTAATCTAAATGCTCAGTTCAGTTCAGTTCAGCCACTCAGTCGTATCCAACTCTTTGCGACCCCATGAATCACAACACGCCAGGCTTCCCTGTCTATCACCAACTCCCAGAGTTTACCCAACTCATGACCATCGAGTCAGTGATGCCATGCAGCCATCTCATCCTCTGTCATCCCCTTCTCCTCCTGCCCCCAATCCTTCCCAGTGTCAGGGACTTTTCCAATGAATCAACTCTTTGCATGAGGTGGTCAAATCATTGGAGTTTCAGCTTCAACATCTGTCCTTCTAATGAACACCTAGGATTGATCTCCTTCAGGATGAACTGATTGGATCTCGTTGTAGTCCAAGTGACTCTCAAGAGTCTTCTTCAACACCACAGTTCAAAAATATTTCAAAAAAATACTTATGGCTAGAGATCTGCAATTTTTACACTTCATGATAGCCAAAAGGCTGAGACAATATTCAAACATTTTTAATGTTTGATTCGGGTACCTGGAACTCTTTGATGAGGTGAGCATATGCTGTATTGGATCATTAATATGAAAGGTAATATGACAAAATATATAATTAATATTGTATAATCATGTTTAATATCATTTGTCTCAAAATATTTTTAATTAAAAGACCTATGTGTCTACAATTAGTATTGCCACTAGGGCCCTTTATTGTTTATTGCTTGGATAAAATTTTCCTTGCAAACTCATTCTTAAAATGTATTCAATTCTAAGATTTGTCTCTTTCAGAGCCTATAGTTGTCATATTAAAAAAAATTACACCATCTTCTATTATACCACATTAATGGTTATTTGTTACTACTTTAATTAAATATATTTTAGAGTGATTTTAAGAAGTAATTCTAGAGACTTTGATTGTCATTGTTCAGTCACTATGTTGTCTCCAACTCTTTTGTGACTCCATGGACTGTAGCACAAAAGGCCTCCCTGTCTTTCACTCTCTCCCAGAGTTTGTTCAAACACATGTGGCCATTGCATTGCTGATACCGTCCAACCATCTCATCTTCTATTCCTCCCTTCTGCTCCTGTCATCAGTCTTTCCAAGCATCATGGTCTTTTCCAGTGAGTTTGCTCTTTGCATCAGTTGGCCACAATGGTGATGTTTCAGCTTCATCATTAGTCCTTCAAGTGAATACTCAGGGGTAATCTCCCTTAACATTGATTGGCTTCATCTGCTTGCAGTTCAAGGGACCCCTAAGGGTCTTCTACAGCAGTACAGTTGGGAGGCATCAATTCTTCATCTCTCAGGCTTCTTTACACTCCAGCGCTCACATCAGCACATGACTACTGGATAAACAATAGGGGTTTATGAAGTGGGGAACTTTGTTAGTTACGTGAATGTCTCTTCTTTTTAATGCAATATCTAGGTTTACATAGCTTTTCTTCCAAGAAGGAAGTGTCTTTTAATTTGATGACTGCAGTCACCATTCACAGTGATTTTAGAGCCCAGGAAAATTAAGTCTGTCACTGATTCCAGGTTTCACCCTTCTCTTTGCCAAGTAGTAATGGGACAATATGCGGTGATCTTAGTTTTTTGAATGTCTAAGTTTCAGCAAGGTATTTCACCCTCCTCATTCAAACTCAAGAGGCTGTTTACTCCCTCTTCAATTTTCTTTTTAGAGTGGTACTGTCTATATCTGAGATTGGTGAGGTTTCTGCCAGCTACCTTGATTCCAGTTTGTGATCCATCCTGCCTGATATTTTGTATAGTATTCTCTGCATATATATTTCATATAAACAGAATCTAAAGCTTAAGCACACTCCTTTCTCAGTTTTGAACTAGCCAATTGTTCCATGTCTGGTTCAAGCTCTTGTGTCTTGACCCAAGTACATATTTCTCATGTTAAGAAGGTCTGATAATAATCACAGTCCATTGTGATCCACAGTCAATGGCTTTAGTGCAGTCAATGAGGCAGATGCAATTTTTTTCCTGAAATTTCCTTGCCTTCTCTAGGATCCAGTGAATGTTGGAATTTTTTTTGTCTGGTTCATCTAGCTTTTCCAAATCTAGGTTGCACATCTGCAAATTATTGGTTCATGTACTGCTGGAGGATGTTGAGTATTATGTTACTAATACATGAAACAAGCACAATTGTATGGTAGTTTGAACATACTTTGGCATTGTCCTTTGTTATTGGAATTAAAACTGACCTATTCCACACTCGTTGCCAATGATGAATTTTCCAAACCTGATGATATATGAAGTAAGTGGCCGATTTAACAGTTTCGTGGTAATGAATTCTCACAGCTTTTGGTTCAAATGTTGATTTATCCTTCATATCTGAATGTCATCCTTATTAGATTTAGGTTTGACTCTTTCATCACTTTAAGTATGTGAAACTATTTTGTCCTGGTGTGAAGAGGAAAGAGCAGCTGGTATCCTTATGTGAATCTACCTGTATGTTATTTATTTATTTTCCCTTGTGGCCTTGATGTTTACTTCTTGTGTTTCTTGTTCTTAGTTTAATAAATATGCCTTGTGGATTGTTTCACGTTGAGTATATCATCTTTTAGATATTCTGGGATATTGGGACATAGAGAAATATCTTTCCCCCATCTAAGGGAGGTTTTCAAATTTTATCTCAAAAATTTCCTCAAAGCAGTTATTTTTCTTTCTTGCTTATTTGTTTTGATGTTCTCCATCCAGACAGCTCTGAATCTAATGGTGGGACATTTAACATTGTTCCAGAAGTCTCAGAGATTTCCCTCACTGCTTTCATTTTTCCCACTCTATTTCATTGATTTCTACCATTCTACCTTCCATCTAGCTAGTCCTTTCTGCTCTCTGTTCTTCTACTGTCATTCCCTGCAGAGTATTTGTTTTAATCTCTGTTTCCTTTGATGATTACTGATTGATACTTTATTTCTTCTGTATCCTTGTTAAATATTCTTAGATCTTCTCAATCCATGTGTTCAGTGTATTTACAGGCAACTCCACTTGTTTTTCTAGATTTTAGGTCATCCTTACAATTATTATTCTGATTTTTTTTTTCAGGAAGAATTCCTTCTCTTTTATTTATTTATGTATTTATTTTATTTGTTTCTTTTGGTTTGGTGGTGCTTTATCATGGACCTTCACCTTCTGCATATTTTTCATTCTTTCATTCTGCTTAGATTGCTGTGGTCAGGGTCCCTTTTCTGCAGGCTGGAGGGTTTTGGCTACTCGTTGTTGTGCAGTCTGCTGCTGTGTTTGGGGTTGGCCCCAGTGACTTGTCAATATTTAATGAATTGGGAAATGCGTGTCTGTGCTCTGGTGAGTGGAGCTGTATCTCCTCTCTCTGGATTGCAATGAGACGTTCAATAATGTGTTTTGGTTCTCTTTGTGTTTGGTATGGCTTTGGACAGCCCAGTTTTTTAGAGTACTGGAATGGGTTGCCATTTCCTTCTCCAGGGGATCTTCCCCACTTGGGGATCAAACCCAGGTCTCCTGCATTGCAGGCAGATGCTTTATTCTCTGAGCCACCAGGGAAGCCCCCCAGTTTTTAATATTCATTGTTCTGTTCCTGCTTTCCTGGAGATTAGGTGTGGGATCTCTTGCATTGAACTTGCTGGCTTGTGTATTTATTTTGGTTTCCATGTAGGCATGGATACTTTTGGGTGTGTGATTGTCTCTTAATGTTCCTTGGTAACAGGGGTCTGATGATGAACACAGTTCTGGAATTGATACCTTCATCTTAGCTTTCAGTTCCCTGTTACACTAACATCAAGAATTCTACATCCACACAGCACAAAAGATCAAACCCCAAGCTTAATTGTTAAACAGCTCTCCACACCCAGAAAGAGCCAAAGGGATTCAGAGTCATGAAGAGAAGAAAAAATAGACGTGGGAGATGTAGGTGCCTAGGAGGAGAAAAGGAAAAGTCAAAATAGGAGAGACAGACGACTCAGGAGTTAAATCCCTAAGTGAAAATAGATTCCAAATATTAGATTCCTAACACATTTCAACAAGCAAAATTAAAAACCTATAATAGAGATTAGACTCCTCTAAATATTGTAAAACTTATGGATCCAAAATCATTTTCAAAGATAGTATATATATATATATACATTTTCATTTTTTAGATAGGAGATAGTAGTTCATAGAAATGAAATAAAGTAATTCCAAAGAATAGCAAGGAGAGATAAGAAAGCCGTCCTCCGTGATCAATGCAAAGAAATAGAGGAAAACAACATATTGGGAAAAACTAGAGATGGCATCAAGAAAATTAGAGATACCAAGGGAACATTTCATGCAAAGATGGGCTCAATAAAGGACAGAAATTGTATGGACCTAACAGAAGCAGAACATATTAAGAAGAGGTGGCAAGAATACACAGAAGAACTGTACAAAAAAGATCTTCACGACCCAGATAACCACGATGATGTGATCACTCACCTAGAGCCAGGCATCCTGGAATGTGAAGTCAAGTGGGCCTTAGAAAAGATCACTATGAACAAAGCTAGTGGAGGTGATGGAATTCCAGTTGAGCTATTTCAAATCCTGAAAGATGATGCTGTGAAAGTGCTACACTCAATATGCCAGCAAACTTGGAAAACACAGCAGTGGCCACAGGACTGGAAAAGTTCAGTTTTCGTTCCAATCCCAAAGAAAGGCAATGCCAAAGATTGCTCACACTACTGTACAATTGCACTCATCTCACATGCTAGTAAAGTAGTGCTCAAATTCTCCAAGCCAGGCTTCAGCAATATGTGAACAGTGAACTTCCAGGTGTTCAGGCTGGTTTTAGAAAAGGCAGAGGAACCAGAGATCAAATTGCCAACATGCGGTGGATAGTCAAAAAAGCAACAGAGTTCCAGACAAACATCTATTTCTGCTTTATTGTCAATGCCAAAGCCTTTGACTGCGTGGAACACAATAAACTGTGGACAATTCTGAAAGAGATGGGCATACCAGACCATCTGACCTGTTTCTTGAGAAACCTGTATGCAGGTCAGGAAGCAACAGTTAGAACTGGACATGGAACAACAGACTGGTTCCAAATAGGAAAAGGAGTACGTCAAGGCTGTATATTGTCTTCCTGCTTATTTAACTTCTCTGCAGAGTACATCATGAGAAACGCTGGGCTGGAAGAAACACAAGCTGGAATCAAGATTACTGGGAAAAATATCAATAATCCCATATATGCAGATGACACCACCCTTATAGCAGAAAGTGAAGAAGAACTAAAAAGCCTCTTCGTGACAGTGAAAGAGGAGAGAGAAAAAGGTGGCTTAAAGCTAAACGTTCAGAAAACGAAGATCATGGCATCTGGTCCAGTCATTTCATGGGAAATAGATGGGGAAACAGTGAAAACAGTGTCAGACTTTATTTTTGGGGGTTTCAAAAACACTGCTGATGGTGATTGCAGCCATGAAATTAAAAGAAGCTTACTCCTTGGAAGGAAGGTTATGACCAACATGTATAGCATATTTAAAAAGGAGAGACATTACTTTGACAACAAAGGTTCATTTAGTCAAGGCTATGGTTTTTCCAGTGGTCATGTAGGGATGTGAAAGTTGGACGGTAAAGAAAGCTGAGCACCGCAGAATTGATGCTTTTGAACTGTGGTGTTGGAGAAGACTCTTGAGAGTCCCTTGGACTACAAGGAGAACCAATCAATCCATCCTAAAGGAGATCAGTCCTGGGTGTTCATTGGAAGGACAGATGTTGAAGCTGAAACTCCAATACTTTGGCCACCTCATGCGAAGGGTTGACTCATTGGACAAGACCCTAATGCTGGGTAGGAGGAGAAGGGGACGACAGAGGATGAGATGGTTGGATGGCATCACTGACTCGATGGACAAGCGTTTGGGTAGAATTCGGGATTTGGAGAAGGACAGAGAGGCCTGGCCTGCTGCAATTCACGGAGTTGTAAAGAGTCGGACACGACTAGGCAGTGAACTGAACTGAACTGAACTGAACTGAACTGATTGAGGTGATCATATGGTTTTAATCCTTCAATTTGTTATGGTGTATCTGATGGATTGATACGCAGATCCTGGAGGATGTTTGCATATTGGGGAAAACCTCACTTAATTAAGCTGTTGGATACTTTTAATGTGCTGTTGGATTCTTCTTGGGAGTATTTTGTTGAGGATGTTTGCATCTATGTTCAACTGTGTGATAGTGGCCTATAATTTTCCTTTTCTGTGTTACCTCTGGGTCTTCTATCAGGGTGATGCTGTACTCGTAGGATGAGTTTGTGCATTTTCCTACCACTGTAGTATTTTGGAAGAGTTTTAGAAGTGTATGTGTTAACATTTCTCTTAATGGTTCATAAAATTTATCTGTGACACCATCTGGACCTTGAGTTTGTTAACTGGAAAATTTTTTGTAACAGTTTCAATATTAGAGCTTGTAATGCTTGTTAATATTTTATGTTTCATCTTACTTGAGTTCCGAAGAATTAGTCTGTGGCTTCCAGATTCTACATTTTATTGGCTTAAACTTGTTTGTTGTAGTCTCTTATGATCCTTTGATGTTTCTGTGGTATCGGTTATAATGTCTCCTTTCTCATGTCTAACTTTATTGATTAGAGTGTTCTCCCTTTTTTTGTTGATGAGTCTGGCTCATGATTTATGTATTTTCTTTATGCTCTCCAAGAGATCCCTTTTAGCATTATTGATCTTTGCTATTGTTTATATTTTTTCTTTTGTTTTCCTCTTCTAGTCTCAGTGACTTTTTTTTTTTCCCAAAACTAATTTGGGTTTTCTGTTTCTTCTTCTTTCTCTAATTGTCTCAGTTGTGCTGTTAGGTTGATTACTTGAGACATTCCTTTATTATAATATTTACTCTTTTAGTGTTTTATCCTGTTTCATAGGTTTTATGCAATCGCATTTTTATTGTCATTTGTTTCTATGAATATATATATATACATATATATATATTTTTTTTTCTGTCTGATTTTTCGTGTATTTCTTGGCCATGAAGAGGTATATGCATGAGACTGAATGTATTCAGGTGTTTGTTTGTTTGTTTGTTTTGTCTTTGTTATTTATATTTTTGTTTGTTTTTTTTTGTTTTGTCCCCACCACACACCATGACTGACATTTAAATCGTAACATATATTGCAGTAAAAAAAAAAAAAAAGCTTGATAACATTTTGATTAACTTAAATTTGCCAAGGCCTGATTTGTGATCCGGTTTCTGATTTATCCGGACATATTTCATTTGCCCTTGAAAAGGAACTGCCTTCTGCTGGTTTTTTGAAGAAATCTACTTAAGTTTCAGTTGAATTGCCAGGTCTGTTGTGTTATTTAAAGTCTGTTTTTCTTTTACTACTTCGTTTTTAATTTGGAAGATAATTATTTTCCAATGTTGTTCTGGCTTCTGCTGTACAAAGGCATGGATGAGCCTACAGCACACATATGGCAGTTATTGTGCTATCATTCACACATTTAACATTCTTAAATGTTTCTTGCATGATTTACATTTATTTTCTGAGATGTTTGATCATCTTTACTATCGTTCCTCTCAATTCTTTTTCGGTGACAATTCCTATTTCCTCTTTAATTATGTCTCATGTGTTTTAACATTGTTTCTTTGCCTGCAACGTACTTGACTTTCTTCACATTTGTTTATCTTACTATGTTAATGGTCTTTTCTTCCCAGGGTGCAGGGTTGCAGTTCTTGCTTCCAAATGCACCCTGACTGGATAAGTTTGGTGCAGTGGTTTCTGTGTCCTTGGAGGGGGAGGGACTGGCAACTATATTCTCTGGCATCTATATTCCACAGCTGACACTTCTCTCTCTCACGGTGGTATCTTTTGCAGGTATGTACGGGTTTAGTCTGACTTTAGGCAGTCCATCTGTGGATGATATGGCTTGTGTTTCTGTTCTGCTTTTTTGTGTGGCATGAGGCATCAGCTCTGGATAATATAGCCTTTTGAGTGGAATTGGTTCTTAGTTTGCGATGGAAGCCTTCATAGACACTCTCACCAATTAATACTCGCTGGAACCAGGAATTCTCTGGTACTCTATGGTCTTCGATATGGTGCTGAAACTCTAGAAGAACAGGCCCAACTTCTGGTCAGAGAACCAAGATCACATAGTAAAAGATTAGACAGAGGAAACAAAGGAAGTCAGACAAATTGTAAGAAACCAAAATCAAAGAAAAAAATAATAATAATAAAAAAAGAAAATAACACAAGCAAAAATCACAATAGGGAAGAACACAGAACCAGTAATACAACTAAGCGAATAACTTGCAAGACATAAAACAACACTAGAGCAGAGTGCCACGTAAAAAATAAAGAAAGAAATCTGACAAAAATGACAAGAACTTTCCCACAGAACATCAGAAAATCACAGTTAACATAGAAATGTATACCTATTAAAACAAACATGACAAGAAACGACATCAACAAAAGGCACAGAAAGCAGGAAACAAAGTACATGTTATATACATACAAAAAATAAATATATGCATTAGTATACTGTATTGTTGTTTTTCTTTCTGGGTAATGGGCTCCAGTTTCATCCATCTCAGTAGAACCGATTCAAATGTATTTTTTTTAATGGCTGGGTAATATTCCATTGTGTATATGTACCACAGCTTCCTTATCCATTCGTCTGCTGATGGACATCTAGGTTGCTTCCATGTCCTGGCTATTGTAAACAGTGCTGAGATGAACATTGGGGTACACGCGTCTCTTTCAATTCTGGTTTCCTCGGTGTATATGCCCAGCAGTGGGATTGCTGGGTCATATGGCAGTTCTATTCCCAGTATTTTAAGGAATCTCCACACTGTTCTCCATAGTGGCTGTACTAGTTTGCATTCCCACCAACAGTGTAAGAGGGTTCCCTTTTCTCCACACCCTCTCCAGCATTTATTGCTTGTAGACTTTTGGATAGCAGCCATTCTGACTGGTGTGAAATGATATGGAATTTGAAAGATGGTAACGATAACCCTATATGCGAGACAGAATAAGAGACACAGATGCATAGAACAATTTTATGGACTCTTAGGGAGAAGGTGAGGGTGGGACGTTCTGGGAGAATAGCATTGAAACATGTATATTATCATATGTGAAACAGAACACCATTCCATGTTCGATGCATGAGACAAGGGCTCAGGGCCAGGGCAATGGGATGACCCAGAGGGATGGGATGGGGAGTGAGGTGGGTGGGCGGTCCAGGAAGGGGAACACATGTAAACCCATGGCTGATTCATGTCAATGTATGGCAAAAACTATTACAATATTGTAAAGTAATTAGCCCCCAACTAAAATAAATAAATTTATTAAAAAAATGAAAAAAAAACAAATATGTGATGTAAACAATCTTAAAACAGTAAATAATCAAGAATAATGAGAAAGCCTACAAGTGAGAAAACGAGTGAACCAGCCACACAGCGTAGCAAAACATGGTCAGTATAATGAATGTTATTAGAGTCCCTGCTGTCAGTGTTCTGGTCCTGAACACGAGCCACAGCACAGCTCCACCTCTTGAGAAAGCGTGCCCAAACGAGGGCAGAAATAACTTTGGATCTTCAGTAGGGACAGGTCAGACTCTAATCTGGGATAACTCCTATTTGCTTTTAGTGCTGCCAGAGCCTGAATATTTTCATTCATTGGAAATCTATTGTCCCTTTTGTATGCCATAGACAAAGAGTCTGCAACCACAGGCAGAAAATTCATGGCCCTACTGGGATCGTTTTCTAGCCTGTGGTGGCAGAAGCATGAGTGTTAGTTCTAGCTAGTTGTTTTCTATTGCCTGATAGTAGGTCTCAGCTTGTGGGAAAGGGTGGGGGTGGGGAGGGGGAGGATTCAATGGTGTTACCTCCTCTGTGTGACTGAACCCTAAGGTCCCACTTCTCTGTCAGTTTGGGATTTTTCAAAAAGCATTCCTTCCTATGCACTTTGACATCCCAGATCCATCACTCCATCTCTACGCAGTCAAACGCACTTCACTCCCAGGTTGGCTTTCTAACCCCATGTTTCATCTTCCAGGCCCTATGAACACTGGTTGACCTGCATGGCCGTTTGGGACATGTAGGACCACACCACACATTCTCTGTTTGATTCTCACTCTAGACAAGCTATATTTCATCAGCTTCTTCACCTTGCTTCCTTTCAGTCAAAAGTAATTTAAGTTTACTGAGGTAACTTACCTGAATCCTCAATCTATCCCCTGCTTCTCCATCTCCCACCACAAGACACAGGTTTGGTTCTATTCCTCTCATCCTCCTTCTCCCATCTTCCTTCCATTCTTCCCAGTTATGTCTTGTTCCCATATAGTTGAGCAAGGTCTTCTGCTAATATTCATTGGATGCGCTCGGGGAACTGTTGCCTTTATAGAAGTATTATTTGTGATGCCCCCATGAAGAGAGTTGCTCTCAACGTCTTCTTATTATCTGCCCAATCAGAACTTCTGATTTTCTTTCTAGGCAGGCTCTGTAATTCATTTATGCATGCCAGTAAAGCAACAAACTTTAGTTGATGTGAATTTATCTGTTTAATGGGAGCTTTCGTGCATACACACATAACTGGTACAACATTGACTACGAACATGCAGATAAGCCGAGTTATTTTTCCTGAAATTTCTGCTAATGAGGAGTTGTCATCAGTTTGAGGAAACATAGTTCCTTTCCAGATAAAAGATGATACAGATATTGGGCTCAAAAAGTCCGTTCCTGAAAATATCTAGCTATTTGTCAAATTGTCCCGACATTTTCCCGGAGCACAGATTCCTTATTTCTGCTCTGGAAACTTAACTGTTTCAAGTGGGTGTCAAAGGTCAGAGATGGGCATGGTCATAATTTAATACTAACTTTCCAGGCAAGCGTACTGGTGTGGGTTCCCATTTCCTTCTGCAGGAGATCTTCGCGACCCAGGGAGTGAACCCACGTATCCAGATTGCAGGCAGTTGCTTTGCCAACTGAGCCACCAGGAGAGCCCACAAGAAGATGGCAAGTGCCCAGGAATGTAACAGTTGGTAGATGATAGCTTGAAAAATGGAGAAGGCAATGGCATCTCACTCCAGTACTCTTGCCTGGAAAATCCCATGGGCGTAGGAGCCTGGTAGGCTTCAGTCCATGGGGTTGTGAAGAGTCGGACACAACTGGGTGACTTCACTTTCGATTTTCACTTAAATGTATTGGAGCAGGAAATGGCAACCCACTCCAGTGTTCTTGCCTGCAGAATCCCAGGGACGGAGGAGCCCGGTACACTGCCGTCTCTGGGGTCGCACAGGGTCGGACACGACTGAAGCGACTTAGCAGCAGTAGCAGCAACAACTTGAAACAGAGAGAGAGCGAGCAGGCAGATGTAGTTAGTCATTTAATCTTAATAGGTAAACCTTAATTGGAGTCTGGATCATAGAAAAAACAAGGGTGTTTCATAAAGTCATTTACATCTCCTTTATTGTCTCTGTTAATGGCTTAGACTGCATGTGAAAGTGAGGTCATTCATTTGTGTCTGACTCTTTGCGACCCCATGGACTGTAGCCTACCATTTCTTTCTCCAGGGGATCTTCCAGACCCAGCGATCGAACTTGGGCCTCCCCCATTGCAGGCAGATGCTTTACCATCTGAATCACAGGGGAAGCCCTTAGACTGTGTGGGTCACAACAAACTGTGGAAAATTCTTAAAGAGATAAGAATATAAGACCACCATACCTGTTTCCTGGGAAAGGTGCACGCAGGTCAAGTAACAACAGTTGGAACTGGAGAAGGAACAACGGACTGGTACAAAATAGGGAAGGAAATACATCGAGGCTATATATTGTCACCCAGCTTATTTGACTTCTGTGCAGAGTATACCATGGACAATAACTTGCTGAAAGAATTTGAAGCTGGAAACAGAATTACTGTGAGAAGTGTGAATAACCTTAGTTATAAGATGACAACACACAAATGGCTGAAAAACACTAGGGACTAAAGAGCCTTCTGATGAGGTGACAGGAAAAGCTGGATTAAAACTCAATCTAAACGCAAACCAATGAACACTAAAAATAAGACCATGGAATGTGGCCCAAACATTTTGAGATCTAGCAATAGGATACAATTGACTCAGTGACAGGTTTCACTTTCTTGACCTCTGATATCACTGCGGGGAGTGACTTCAGCCACGAAATGAAAAGGCACTTGCCACTTGGATGAAAAGCTACGACCAATCTAGACACCATGTTAATAAGCTGAGTGATTACTGGAAAAGATCCGAATGGGCAAAGTTGATTTTCAGGAGTAACGTATGGCGGAATGAGCAGGACCCCAGGAACTGAGTGCCAAAATATCGATGCTTTGCAGTAGTGGGTCTGGAGAAGATGTGTGAGAGTTCCGTTGCGAGCATGGAGTTCAAACTAGCCAAGCATGAAGGAGTTCAACTCAGACTATTCACGGAAGTTCTGACGCTGACCATGAAGAGCCAATATATTGACCATCTAGGGCCTAGAGTGAAATCACTGGGAAGAAACTGATGCTGGGAAAGATTGAGGGAAGGACGAGAAGGGAATGCCAGAGGGTGAGATGGCTGCAAAGCATCACTGACTCAAAAGTCATGGGTTTGAGTAAACTGGTGATTTGAAAGGCAGGGGAACCCAGGGTTCTTGCTGTACATGGAGTCACAAAGAGTCAGACAAGACTGAGTGGCTGAAGAACATCGACAAATTGGTATTGGCAGTGCTTGGGAGACTTTGTCATTATACATGGGATGAAAAGTGAGACTGAGGACAATTAGAAAGAACACAACTCTTGTCGGTTTCCTTGTTTTCCACCCTCAAAATATTCTTCTCACAACATCTCTTGAGAGCTTTCCAGAGAAGGAGAATCCCTGGGGAGTCATGTGGTATCCTGACATGGAAACCTACCCTATATGCCACTTGGATCTACAACCTTGGTCTTAGGCAGAAGCAGGCATTGTCTCTAAATATGTGCTAGAGCTGCCCATCTTCTGATGGGTTAACAGTTATGGTTTGTGATCTTAAGAATGGGATGAGAGGTAAACAAATTTACAGTTCTCAATCCAACTCTGTAATCCTGGGAGAAGCATCTTTGACTTGTGTATCCTAGTCGCCCTTAGGAATGCTTACAAGCGGTTACATTACTGAGCAGGGATGTAGGCAGGAAACTGGATCCATTTTGACTTTACCGCTGGCCTTCTCTGTGAATAGACCATTCCTCTTGTCTTCAGATGAAGGTTGAGCATTGTGGAAGTGTGTGAATGCATGTGAAATCCCCATAAAACTGAAGACAGGGAGTACACAGATTTCCTATTTGAGTCAGATCTCAAAGACGTTTAGCTTTACAGATCCGCACTATCAATGCATCTCAAATATTCATAAAATTCTCATGTGATGATTGTCACACAGATTTGAGACCAGAAGACCTGTATAGTCAGCTGCTTAGTAGTGTGGTGGGGCTTGGACATTTCAGGTATTATGTAAGAAGAATGTGAGCCATGTTATAACTTCCTTTTATTTTAACTGTCTATCACATCCACTTGGGAAGGGGGAAGGGGACTTCCACCATGTGGGAAGAGAATTCCAGGTTTCGTCCTTAGTTTCATTTGATGCCTAAGAGTGTTCATTACTGGTGAGTGTGCAGCCTCCTATAGGAAGGTCGTATCCTATTACAGGAAGGCCTGGTTGAAACTGCAGGCCTCTACATGGCCTTCTTGAGTACTGCCGTATTAGAGGGTGGGTGTTTTGTTATTGCCAGACATCATAGATACCTAAGGTCCCACGCATCTTTTGCTGGGTTGATTGCGAGAGTACCATAGTTTTTAACTATGTTTGGGCGGAGGAACTTGGTTATTATTGAAATGCTTTCAACCTTTGACGCATCCGTTTGTCTTGCACTTTGAAAGGAGAAAGAAGAGTTTTGAATGGGCAGTTTAATTTGTGCCTGGCTGTATTTTTGAATGAACTATTTCTTCAGCTGAAATTCCTAACATAAAAGTCCAAAAGAGAGCCCAGACATACACTCACAAACACATTCTTAATCTGATGCACACACACACAAGCACAGTCACGATCTTGTATGCTTAAACACAATTACAAAAAGAAAAGAAAACCCAAGGACTCACTGGAGGACACCTATGAACTTCCCAAAGTTTCTCTGATACTTGTCTCTAGGCTTAATTTTGGAAATCATTTTCTACTTGAATGATATGTCTCTAGCGACATTTTAAATCAGAATGCTTTAAAAGATATACCTTTGTTGTGCATTCCATGGGATCTTAAAGTACTTTGCATGTAAGACTATTCTGTGATTTGCTAAAATGAAAATAATTTGTAGGGTAACAATAGTGAAGTCATATTGAGCTATTTAGGCCCTGCAGTTACACATTTGCTTGTTCCATTATAAGCACCCAATTTCATCCTCTGATCTTCTCCCATCAATTTTTCTACCTCTTGTCTCAATCTTCTGTGTTTAACTCACTGCGTTAACTCACTTGAATTTTTGTTCTCACTTTTACTATTTTAGGCACAAATTATAAAATAAATAAGTACGGGAAAGAACACTGAACTCATGTATAATATTTCCCTACTGTATTGAGATACTTTCTCTATAAGCTTTTGAGAATTAAAGGTACTGATATGTTAAAGCCATATGGGAATTGATGACCAAGGTAATGCATCATGTAACCAGGCTTCCCGTGGTAGGACAATTGAGGTACAATTTAATACTATGTTTTCAGGAGGGAACAAAAACAGTAGCTTTCCCACATAATATATTGCATGTCCTTATCCATGCCTTTTCCAAGTTACCACAGAGCACTAAGGGAATTAATCCTATTCTTTTTGAGAAGGACCTGCCCCTCAAAGCAGAACAGGAAAAGAAGATCAAAGGGAGTGAGCAGGAATAATCAGTACACGGCAATGAAATAGAAGATGTGATTGCTTTTAAGGTGCTATTTCTCAAAGCATGCAAATTTGGCTCCATAGTAAGATGCCTGAAATCGAAAACCAGACCATTGGACTTTGCGCTTGAAAGGATAACTAAGGACACCGATTTCAATAACTCTTACAATTGCTGCAAAATGCTTACCTCTCTAAAGTATAGTGTTCTCAGCCAAATTTAATGAAAGTTTTCAGTGAAAGAAAAAGCGTGTGCTGTTTGGACACCTCCCTTATCTACACAAATAGCCCACAGCTTTCACTCTGCATTAGCCCCAAACATGAGAACGGTGAACTTAACTTGGTGTTGTCCTATGTGGGTTACCATACCAAAACAGGGCCATGACTTGATATTGCTACTACTGTCTAAAGAAATGGCCACAAAGTGGAGATTGCCAAGATTTCTAGGTAGTGTTCATGACAGTCTGGGGGGTCCAACTGGCAGACACTCTGCTCATCTTCTTTCATTGTGAACTATGTGAAGGATCAGCCATTGATTTTGATCCCTCCTTACTCCATGACTTTTCTAGAGAATTAAAATGAATGATTCTTTTTTGTTTGTTTGTTTTTTTCATAAATATCTCTATAACTACTACTGAATTTTAGGGAACTGGGGCCTGAAACAACATGACTAGTATGGGTTGTTATAGACTGTAAACTTCATGAGAGCAGCAATCATTTTATAATTTGAATTCCCACATTTGACATTCATGGACATATAAGATATATATTTATCAACTGGGAAAAGATTCTCAGTAAGTAGGAAAGGTCAATTATGATAATAGTGCAGGTTATAGGATGTTGTTGAGTAATGTATATAGCATTTGATTCGTGATTACATTTCCTTGTTGATAATTCAGTAAGTACACGTTTTAGCTGATGTGAAAGATACACAAAGAAAAGAGGGTAGACCCCAAACACATTGAAGACCTGATATCCGTGCTCACCTTGGTAGGAGGGCGAACAGAGGTTCCTTCCAACCCCAAGAAAGAGTTGAGGCAAAGTTGTGAGAAGGGGCTTAGCACATCTGAAAGCAGTGTGTGTGATTGTAGCTCCAGAAGCACGGTGTAAGAGAATGGTACTGAAACTACTACGGAAAACAAATATCATGTCTTCAAAGAACTTGTTAACCATCCTGAGGTGCTGCAATCACCAGAGGAATTTATTTTGTCTCTGAGGGAACAGATAAGCAAAATCTAAATATGCATTAGGAAATATAGGGTGGAATCATGGTGGCAGGAAATAAAGGTACGCCTTAAGGAGAGCAGAGCTAAAATGACCCTATACAGTACCACTTGTAAAATACCTATCTTGTGCTGGCCATGGTCCAGTCACTGATTATGTCCTGTAATCGTTGGTATCACAGTGATGGTATAACGGCTCTCCTAATTTTGGACATGCTACAATATTTATATTTTCAAGTATGAAATGAATTTCTAGAATGAAGACAATCTCCTGTCTAATGTCTTAAGACTCTGCTGCTGCTAAGTCACTTCAGTTGTGTGCAACTCTGTGTGACCCTATGGACAGCAGCCCACCAGGAGCCCCTTTCCACGGAATTCTCCAGGCAAGAATACTGGAGCGGGGCACCATTTCCTTCTCTATCTTAAGACTCTACCGATACGTAATAGAATATCATGTAACTGTGAACGCACTAAGGTTCGTACTGTGTAGGTGCACTTGTTTTGATTTTATTTGTATGTGTTCCTTCACCCGTACCATCCTCATTTAGACACCCATTCATTTCAGCAGGGATGATTTCCCAAATCACTTTCCATCCATTACCTCTTTTCCCTTTGTTCTCATTTTCTTGCTTAGAAACAATAGGCTAGGTGCCATTTACCTAGGATGCCTAACGGATGTTTTCTTGAACTGAAGAGTTTATAAAAGAGTGCAGAGAAATAGCCAGACATTGAAATAAAGCCTTAATTTACTCTTCATTGTTTCAAAATAGAAAACAAAACTGTGCAGAGGAACGTGTAACTTTATTGTTCAAATACAAGAATTGTGGGTATTTGTTGACATCTCCCAACGTAAATTTTAATCTTCATTAGGTTCCATAAGCTGATACTTATTTGATAGGTCAGTTTTAATTAGCATGGTTTTCACATAAGGAATATCGTTGATGAATTGACTTGAAAGAGAGGAGGTGGGTGTATAAGCGATCGTTGGCACTGGGGACCTTGAGTTGCCTCTCTGTTGCTGGTTAGGAAGAGGACTGTCATGGGCTGACATATCGCTATACCTGTCTGGAAATGTAGAAGGCTCCACCATCAGTCCAAAAGAACTGCTCCATAATGGAGATACGATGTGGTTCTGAGGAGTAGATGTAGCGGTAGTAGCAAAGTCCTCAACGTGGCCATTTGCTTGAGTGTAGGTGCTATGGAAGTGCCAATTAAAAATGCTCAACTGGTTTAAAACAGCAGGTTGATCTACCACGTTCTGTTCTCTTTGTCTAACTGATATTGATGGGGAAGGAAAGTCACGCGGAAGTAGGGCGCTTGTTTTAGGGACTATCTGGCTGGTATAAGTCTTTTGTGGGAAAGGCACACTTAAACTGGTGGAAGCTGAAAATGGACTCTCTCCACTAGTTTGAGCATGAAAACCAGAGTTACGATCATCTGTGTTGACCCTTGCTTTAACATGCTTCTTCTCGTAATCTGGAACTAGTGAAGATTTCGGAAACACATTGCTAATCCCAACTCTTCTTTTCATTCTTCCTGAAAGTTGGGGATAGTCTCTTTTGAAATTTGGATTATGGTAGATCTGTAACTAAAATCAAAGGATACAATTATTTAGTTTTTTATAAACTAAGGTAAAACTGACAAGCAAAGTTAAACTATAAAAGTGTATTCTTTTAATGATGCCAATTAAATAGAATCAAAGACAACACCTCCATTAGTAGTTTTAACACCTTACATGTTAGAAATAAGTATGCTCCTCAACTAAAAAATATGTTGTATATATACAGTAAATACCACTTAAAGTAGCTTGAGGACATGTATCTGATTTCAAGTTGCTAGGAGAGTGTATTAAGTATCAAATATTTTAACCTCCAGCTGTTCTCAACTTCAAAAAATAAAACGTGTTCAACAGTTTGCTATCTCAATTTTAAATTCGGTTTTTGCTACATATGTGAACATGCTTTCTAAGTCACATGATTTAATCTTACATATTGACAGTAAGTGGAAATTTTGGATTACCTTGCTCAAAACAGAGACATTGTTTTCTTCTTCCAGAAAGTCAGGGAGTGAAGCAGATCTTTGAAAAGTTTGTCGCTTTTTACTAAACCCATAAAGTTTAAGCTGGCTAACTAAACTTTTCATACTATCAGTTTCAAATATTCTGAAAGGGGCCTTTCTTTCCAAGACTTCTTTCTTGAAGAGTTCTTCGTTGATCACTATAGAAGTGCCACTCTCATCCCACCAAATAGATTCAAACTGATCACTTTCAACTATAGCCCAGAGTTTTTGTGGAAAAGTGAGGGAAAGAAAATCATTCCACTCATTTCTTTCAGAGACAGAAAATGTGTAGTGTGGCCTTTTTATCCCAGCTTCCTTAGACAAAGCCTGGAAAGCATATTCTTCAATCATAGATCTCAAAACTGAGTCCCCAGTAAGTGTGTAATCACACGAAGACGATCCAATGGAGGTTTTGGAACCACTTGATACATCTTTACGAGGCACATCTTGAATTTCTGAAGGAATGTGTGCCATCTCAGAGAGATCTTTCTTCAGATACTTTTCTCATTTGTCTGACTTTACACACTCCAACTTCAAATGCTGCTTGGCTGGCGTACAGAGATAAACTCTCAAGACCATCAGCATGGTTCTCAAAGTCAAAAAGCTGTGACATCACAAAGTCACTGGTCTCCTAGCAATTGAAGAGTAGCGCTGACATCATAAAGTCACTGGTCTTCTAGCAATTGAAGGGCAATGTTCAACCAGTGTTTACTTCTACATCAACTTAAAATAAAGGCTGCTTGCATAAACAGTAACCAAAAACATGAAACCTGCAAAATGTCATTGCTAAAGAATTTTTACACAGAAAAATCACATCAATAAGTCTACTTGGTTCCTGAAATAAAAGTGATTGATCACCCTTCTATACACATATTCTTAACATTCAGGACTGTTACCAAACCAAACATGGGTCTGCTCACTTCTATGCAATGAAGTCAATCAACTGACTGTGGGTTTCAGTGAAAGCAAGTGTAGTGTTTATTTTATGACCTTGCACAGAAGTGTTTATATTATGCAGAGTAAAATAGTCAGGCACGGAAAGAAAGACTCATTTTACTCTTAATTATTCCAAAATAGAAATTGGCCCTATGAAGATGAATATGTAACTTTTTTCTTCAAATAAGAGAATTGTAGGAATTTGTTGACATCTCCCAACATTAATTTTACACTTTGGTATCCTCCATAATCCAACACCTATTTGGTACATCAGTTGTATTAGGACAGTTTTCAAATAATGAAGATGGTTGATGAGTGGATCTTGAAAGAGAAGCAGCAGATGTATCAGGGATCTTTGGCACTGGGAAAACTAAATTGCCTGACTGTTGTAGTTTAGGAAAAGGACGGTCATGGGCTGACATGTTACCATACCAACCTGGAAAGGTAGAAGGCTCCACCCTCGGTCCAAACTAACTGTTCTGTAATGGACACAAGTTGCGGTACGGAGAAACAGAAGTAGACATAGCTGCAAAATTTTCACTAGAGCCATTTGATTTAGTGCAGCTGCTATGTGAAATCCCATGACAAATGCTCAAGCTAGATTGTGGGATGGGGAGGGAGATGGGAGGGTACTCCCAGAGGGAAGGGATATATGTGCCTCGATGATTGATTTATTTTGAATTCTGACAGAATACAGCAAAATTCTGTAAAGCAATTTCTCTTCAATTAAAACAACAACAACAACACCTAAAGCAGCTGCAGATTGATGTATCACAGTATGCTCCTGTGGTCTAACTGATATTTACGATGGAGAAGAGAAATCATTTCAAGTTGGGGCACTTGTTTCAGCAGCTATCTGGATGGTAGAAGGCTTTCGTATGAATGGCACATTTAAACTTGTGCAGGCTGAAAATACACTCTGTCCTCAAGTTTCAGGATGAAAGTCAGAGTTTTGATCATCCACATTACCCCTTGCTTTAACATGCTTCTTCTTATTACCTCGGACTAATGAAGATACTGTAGAGACATCTATTCCCAACTCTTCTTTTCACTCTTCAACAAATCCTAAAGGATCTTCTCTAGGCAGGAAACACAGAAAGGTTGTATAAAATCAAACTCAAAACAGCAAATCAAATGGCAACAGGATCATACTTATCAACAGTTACCTTAAATGTAAATGGGTCGAGTGCCCCAACCAAAAGGCAAAGACTAGCTGAAAGGATACACAAACAAGACCACTGTTTATGTTGTCTACAACAGACCCACCTCCAAACAAGGGGCACATAGAGACTGAAAGTGAAGGGCTGGAAAAAAGGTATTCCAAGCAAGTCGAGACCAGAAGAAAGCAGGAGTAGCAATACACATATCAGACAAAATAGACTTTAAAATAAAGCCTGTGAAAAGACACAAAGAGGTTCACTACATAATGATCAAAACATCAATCCGAGAAGAAGATATAACGATTATAAACACATACGCACCCAACATAGGAGAACCACAATATGTAACGCAAAGGCTAACAAGCATGAAAGGGAAATTAACGATAACACAGTCATAGTGGAAGACTTTACTACCCCACTCACACCTATGGATAGATCAAGTAAACAGAAAATTAACAAGGAAATACAAACTTTAAATGATACTATGGACCAGTTAGACATAATTGATATCGATACAACATTTCACCACAAAACAATGGGTTTCACCTTTTACTCAAGTACGTATGGAAACTTCTCCAGGACAGATCACATCCTCGGCCATAAGTCCGGCCTTGGTAGATTCAACAAACCTTGAAATCATTCCAAGCATATTTTCTGACCACAGTACACTGAGACTAGATGTCAACTGCAAGAGAAACACTATTTAAAATTCAAACATATGAAGGCTGAATACCACGCTGCTAAATAAGCAACAAATCGCAGAGGAAATCCAAAAAGATATCAAAATATGCATAGAAACAAATGAAAATGAAAACGCAACAACCCAAAACCTATGGGACGCTGTAGAATGAGTGCAAAGGCGAAGGTTCATAGCAAAAGCGGCTTACCTCAAGAAAGAAGAACCAAGTCAAACAAATAACCTAACTCTACACCTAAAGCAACTAGAGAAGGAAGAATTCAAGAACCCCAGGCTTAGTAGAAGGAAAGAAATCATATAATAGAGCAGAAATAAATGTAAAAGCAACAAATGAGACCGGAGCAAAAATCAACAAAGCTAAAAGCTGGTTCTTTGAGAAGATATATAAAATTGACAAACCATTAGCCGGACTCATCAAGAAACAAAGGGAGAAGAACCAAATCAACAAAAGTAGAAATGAAAATGGAGAGTTCACAACAGACAACACAGAAATACAAAGGATCATAAGAGACTACTATCAACCCCTATATGCCAATAAAATGGACAACTTGGAAGAAGTGGGCAAATTCTTAGAAAAGTACAACTTCTGAAAACTGAACCAGGAAGCAAAACAAAATCCTAACAAACCCATCACAAGCACGGAAATTGAAAGGGTAATCAGTAATCTTCCAGCAAACAGAAGCCCAGGACCAGACGGCTTCACAGCTGGATTCTATCAAAAATTGAGAGAAGAGCTAATACCTATCATACTCAAATGCTTCCAGGAAATTGCAGAGGAGGGGAAACTTCCAAACTCATTCTATGAGGCCACCATCACCCTAATACCAAAACCAGACAAAGATGCCACGAAAATAAATAAATAAATACATAAATACATAAATAAATAAATAAATAAATAAATAAATATAACCACGGGGCAATATCACTGATGAACATAGATGCAAAAATCCTTTACAAAATTCTAGCAAGCAGAATCCAACAACATATTAAAACGATCATACATCATGACCAAGTGGGCTTTATCCCAGGGATGCAAGGATTCTTCAATATCCACAAACTAATCAACATAATACACCACATTAACAAATTGAAAAATAAAAATCATGTGATTATCTCAATAGATGCAGAGAAACCCTTGGACAAAATTCAACATCCATTTATCACCAAAACCCTCCAGAAAGCAGGCATAGAAGGAACAAATCTCACCATAATAAAAGATATATACGACAAACCCACAGCAAACATTATCCTCAATGGTGAAAAATTGAAAGCAATGCCCCTAAAGTAAGGATCAGTACAATGGTGCCCACTCTCACCACTCCTATTCAACATAGTTTTGGGAGTTTTGGCCACAGCGATCAGAGCAGAAAAAGAAATAAAAGGAACCCGGATTGGAAAAGTGGAAGTAAAACACTCACTGTTTGCAGATGCCATGATCTTCTACAGAGAAAATCCTAAACACTCCACCAGAAAATTACTAGAGCTAATCAATGAATATAGTAAAGTTGCAGGAAACAAAATGAACATGCAGAAATCCCTTGCATTCCTATACACTAACAAGGAGAAAACTGAAAGAAAACTTAAAGAAACCATTCCATTCACCACTCCAATGAAAACAATAAAATACTGAGGAATATATCTACCTAAAGAAACAAAAGACCTATATATACATATAGAAAACTATAAAACACTGGTGAAAGAAGTCAAACAGGACACAAATAGATGGAGGAATATACCATGTTCATGGAGTGAAAGAATCAATATAGTGAAAATGAGTATACTACCCAAAGCAATCTATAGATTCAATGCAATCCCTATCAAGCCACCAACGGTATTTTTCAGGGAAATAGAAGAAATAATTTCACAATTTGTATGGAATTACAAAAAACCTCGAATAGCCAAAGCAATCTTGAGAAAGAAGAATGGACCTGGAGGAATCACCCTGCCTGATTTCAGGCTATACTACAAAGCTACAGTCATCAAGACAGCGTGGTTCTAGCACAAAGACAGAAATATAGATAAATGGATCAAAATTGCAAGCCCAGAGGTCCAAGCCACGTACCTATGGACACTTTATCTTTGATAGAGGAGGCAAGAATATACAATGAAGACAAGACAATCTCTTTAACAAGTTGTGCTGGGAAAACTGGTCAACCACTTGTACAAGAGGGAAACTAGAACACTTTCTAGCACCGTACACAAAAATAAATTCAAAATGGATTAAAGATCTAAATGTAAGACCACAAAGTAGAAAACTCCTAGAGGAAAACACAGGCAAAACACTTTCTGACAGAAATCACAGCAGGATCCTCTATGACCCACCTCCCAGAGTAATGGAAATTAAAGCAAACATACGCCAATGGGACCTAAATAAACTGAAAAGCTTTTGCACAGTGAAGGAAACTATAAGCAAGGGAAGAAGACTGCCTTCAGAATGGGCCAAAATTATAGCAAACGAAGCAATTGACAATGAATTAATCTCAAAACTATAAAAGCAACGCCTGCAGCTCAATTCCAGAAAAATACGCGAGCCAATCAAAAAAGGGGCCAAAGAACTAAACAGTCATTTCTCCAAAGAAGACATACAGATGGCTAATAAACTCTTCAAAAGATGTTTAACATCACTCGTTATCAGAGAAATGCAAAGCAAAACCATAATGAGGTACCATCTCACACCAGTCAGAATGGCTGCTATCCAAACGTCTACAAACAATAAATCCTGGAGAGGGTGTGGAGAAAAGGGAACCCTCTTACACCGTTGATGGAAATGCGAACTATTAGAACTACTATAGAGAACAGTGTGGAGATTCCTTAAAAACCTGGAAATGAAACTGCCATATGACTCAGCAGTCCTACTGCTGGGCATACACCCTGAGGAATCCAGAATTGAAAGAGACACGTGTATCCCAATGTTCACCCTAGCACTGTTTATAATAGCCAGGACACGGAAGCAACCCAGATGTACAACAGCAGACGAATGGCTAAGAAAGCCGTGGTACATATACACAATGGAATATTACTAAGCCATTCAAAAGAATGCATTTGAACCAGTTTTAACGAGGTGGATGAAACTGGACCCTATTAAACAGAGCGATGTAAGCCAGAAGGAAAAACACCAATAACACACACACACACACACACACACACACACACACACACACACACACACACATGGAATTCAGAAAGATAGTGATGATAACCCTATGTGAAAGACAGGAAAAGTGACACAGATGTATAGAAGAGTCTTCTGGACTCTGTGAGAGAAGGCAAGTCTGGGATGGATTCAGAGAATAACATGGAAACATGTATATTTTCATATGTGAAACAGACCTCCAGTGCAGGTGCAATGCATGAGACAGGGTGCTCAGAGCTGGTGCACTGGGATGACCCAGAGGGGTGGAATTGGGGTGAGGGGGTTCAGGATGGGAAACCCATGTACACCCGTGGCTGACTCATGTCAATGCATGGCAAAACCACTACGATATTGTACCATAATTAGCCTCCAATTAAAATAAATATAATAAAAAAATAGAAAACTAAAAAATATAAAACCAAAAACATGTAACTTTTCTAAACTGCAGCATTCACAGACCATCTTCATCTTGGACTACATGAGGACACCACCTCTATTATTATTTATTTTCTTTAATCCAGCAAAAGAAAGGTCACTCTTATTCCTTTTATCATCACTGGTGTGGGTGTGTCCAACATGCTGAGCTGTGTGGTTGAGAGATTGCTCCGTAGAGGAATCTTTTGGTCTCTATGATATCCCCAGGAGGCAACACTAAGCACAGTGAGTTCTCGAGATGAGGAAAGTGATATGCGCAATGTCACACAACAGGCCAGTCAGCACCACAGCCAGGATTCAGATGGGTCTACCCGACTCACAACCCAGGTCAGTGACCCCCTCACAGGTGACACTGGCCCAGAGTCTGTGGCACCATAGTAATTTGACAAAATGCATCTCCCTGACTCCACTGCCCATGGGGGTGGACATTGTTCCTTATTTTATCTAGTTTTGGAAAGAGGCTAGATGGTTAAATGAAGTTAGAGGGGTGTCAGCTTTCTACTGGAAAGAATAGAATTCATTAGAGGTAACTTTGAGCAGGAAAGAAACTTATTAAAGGATATTAAGTGACTCAGATTTCTGAGAGGGATGGCTGGAGAGACAGCCATGAACAATATAGAGTTTGAGTGCAGGATCTTCTGTCACTCATTGGAGAAGACCCTGATGCTGGGAAAGATTGAGGGCAGGAGAAGAAGGGGATGACAGAGGATGAGATGGTGTGATGGCATCACCAACTCAATGGACATGGGTTTGGGTGAACTTCAGGTGTTGGTGATGGACAGGGAGGCCTGGCATGCTGCAGTTCATGGGGTCGCAGAGAGTCGGACTGGACTGAGTGACTGAACTGAACTGTCACTACCACTGGCTCCAGACACAGTGGCTGTCACTAGTGACATGGCTTATGTCCCTTCCACCTCGTCTAGATTGAATTCTATGCATCAGAACCCAGTTGCACTGCTTTCACCTGTAAGTGTATCCATTGGCTAAGCCTACATTTCATGTGGCTGTACCTAATTGGTCTTAAGTGCCATCTGGATGTATTTGATTGGCTGAGCCTGGGTACCATCTGGGTGCGTCTAATTGATTGAGCCTAGGTCCCATGGTTACGTTCTGACTGCAAGGCAGGTGGGGAAAATGACATCCAGACTGTTTCTAGTGCAGATTCGTACGATGGAAAATTAAAGCAGTGACTAAAAGTCTCCTCACTGCAGACTTGTCCAAAGTCTCTTTATCAGTCAGGTCGGTTTTTCAAAGCTCAGTTCACCCTACTAAGTGAAGCAGAAGGGTTTAGTAAGTCAAGTGCTCTGTGCTCCGCTGTGTTAATTTGCCTAGTCTGGAGCTACATTTCCCAGAATCCCTTTCTTTGATTTTGAGTTCAGTCAGTCTGTTCAGTGGCTTAGTTGTGTCCGATCCTTTGCGAGCCCATGGACTGCTGCAAGTCAGGCCTCCTTGTCCATCACCAACACCCCGGAGTTTACTCAAACTCATGTCCATTGTGTTGGTGATGCCAACCAACCAACCTGTCCTTTGTTGTCCCCTTCTCCTCCCACCTTTGGTCCTTCCCAGCATCAGTTAAGTTCAGTTCAGTCTTTCAGTCATGTCCGAGTCTTTGTGAGCCCATGGACTGCTGCAAGTCAGGCCTCCTATTCCATCACCAATACCCCAGAGTTTACTCAAACTCATGTCCATTGAGTTGGTGATGCCATCCAACAGACCTGTCCTTTGTTGTCCCCTTCTCCTCCCACATTTGATCTTTCCCAGCATCAGTTAAGTTCAGTTCAGTCTTTCAATCGTGTCCGAGTCTTTGCGACCCCATGAATTGCAGCACACCAGGCCTCTCTGTCCATCACCAACTCTCGGAGTTTACCCAAACCCATATCCATTGAGTCAGTGATGCCATCCAACCGTCTCATCCTCTGTCATCCCCTTCTCCTCCTGCCCTCAATCCTACCCAGCATTAGGGTCTTTTCCAATGAGTCAACTTTTCGCATGAGATGGCCAAAGTACTGCAGTTTCAGCCGGATCATCAGACCTTCCAATGAACACCCAGGATTGATCTCCTTTAGAATGGATTGACTGGATCTCCTTGCAGTCCAAGGAACACTCAAGAGTCTTCTCCAACACCACAGCTCAAAAGCATCAATTCTGCGGCACTCAGCGTTTTCACCTCCGAATCTAACATCCATACATGACCACTGGAAAAACCATAGCCTTGACTAGACGGACTTTTGTTGGCAAAGTAATGTCCCTGCTTTTAAATATGCTATCTAGGTTGGCCATAACCTTCCTTCCAAGCAGTAAGCATCTTTTAATTTCGTGGCTGCAGTCACCATCAACAGTGCTTTTGGGGCCCCCCAAAATAAAGTCTGACACTCTTTGCACTGTTTCCCCATCTATTTCCCATGAAGTGATGGGACCACATGCCATGATCTTAGTTTTCTGAACGTTCAGCTTTAAGCCAACTTTTTCACTCTCCTCTTTCACTTTCATCAAGAAGCTCTTTTGTTCTTCACTTTCTGCCATAAGGGTGGTCCTTCTAATCAGTCAGTCCTTCGCATCAGGTGGCCAAATTATTGGAGTTACAGCTTCAGCATCAGTCCTTCCAATGAACATGCAGGACTGATGTCCTTTAGGGTGGACTGGTTGGATCTCCTTGCAGTCCAAAGGACTCTCGAGGGTCTTCACCAACATCACAGTTTCAAAGCATCAATTCTTTGGTGCTCAACTTTCTTTCTACTCCAGCTCTGACATCCATACATGACTACTGGAAAAACCATAGCTTCGACTGGACGGTTCCTCTGCCTATTCTAAAACCAGCTTCACCATCCGGAAGTTCACAGTTCACATATTGCTGGAGCATGGCTTGGAGAATTTTGAGCCTTGATTTACTAGCGTGGGAGATGAGTGCAATTGTGTGGTAGTTTGAGCATTCTTTGGCACTGCCTTTCTTTGGGATTGGAATGAAAACTGACCTTTTCCAGTCCTGTGGCCTCTGCGGAGTTCTCCAAAATTTTTGGCGTATTGAGTGTAGCACGTTCACAGCATCATCCTTCAGGATTTCAAAATAGCTCAACTGGAATTCCAGCACCTCCACTAGCTTTGTTCCTAGTGATGCTCTGTAAGGCCCACTTGACTTCATATTCCAGGATGTCTGGCTCTAGGTGAGTGATCGTACCACTGTGCTTATCTGCGTCTTGAAGATATAGATATATAGATATAGATATATACAGTTCTGTGTATTCTTGTGACCTCTTATTAATAGCTTCTGCTTCTGCTAGGTCCCTATCATTTCTGTCCGTTATCGAGCCCATCTGTGCATGAAGTGTTCCCCTGGTAACTCTAGTTTTCTTGAAGAGATCTCTAATCTTTCCCATTCTGTTGTTTTCCTCTATTTCTTTGCATTGATCGCTGAGGAAGGCTTTCTTATCTCTCCTTGCTATTCTTTCGAGCTCTAATTCAAATGGGAATTACTTTCATTCTGTCCTTTGTTTTTCACTTCTCTTCTTTTCATAGTTATTTGTAAGGCCTCCTCAGACAGCCATTTTCCTTTTTTTGCATTACATTTCCATGGGGATGGTCTTCAGTCACGAACTTCCGTCCATAGATCATCAGGCACTCTGTCTATCAGATCTAGTCTCTTTAATCTATTTCTCATTTATGTTGTATAATCATAAAGGATTTGATTGAGGACAAACCTGAATGAGATGGAATTGCCAACATCCGCTGAATCATCAAAAAAGCAAGAAAATTCCAGAACAACATCTATTTCTGCTTTATTGACTATGCCAAACCCTTTGACTGTGTGGATCACAATAAACTGTGGAAAATTCTGAAAGAGATTGGATTACCAGACCACTTGACCTTTCTCTTGAGAAATCTGTATGCAGCTCAGGAACAACAGTTAGAACTGGACATGGAACAACAGACTGGTTCCAAATACGAAAAGAAGTACGTCGAGGCTGTATATTGTCCCCCTGCTTATTTAACTTATATACAGAGTACATCATGAGAAACCCTGGGCTGGAAGACGCACAAGTTGCAGTCATGATTGCTGGGAGAAATATCAATAACCTCAGGGATGCAGATAACACCACCCATATGGCAGAAAGTGAAGAGGAATTAAAACACCTCTTGATGAAAGTGAAAGAGGAGAGTGAAAAAGTTGGCTTAAAGTTCAGCATTCAGAAAACTAAGGTCATGGCATCTGGTCCCATCACCTCGTGGAAAATAGATGGGGAAACAGTGGAAACTGTGTCAGACTTTATTTTGGGGGGCTCCAGAATCACTGAAGATGGTGACTCTCGCCCTGAAATTGAAAGACGCTTACTCCTTAGAGGGAAAGTTATGACCAACCTAGCCACAATATCAAAAGGCAGAGACATTACTTTGCGAAAAAAGGTCCGTCTAGACAAGGCTATGGTTTTCCAGTGGTCATGTATGGATGTGAGAGTTGGACTGTGAAGAAAGCTGAGCGCCGAAGAATTGATGCTTTTGAATTGTGGTGTTGGAGAAGACTCTTGAGAGTCCCATGGACTGCAAGGAGATCCAACCAGTCCATCCTAAAGGAGATCAGTTCTGGGTGTACATTAGAAGGACTGAGGTTGAAGCTGAAACTCCAATACGTTGGCCACCTCGTGTGAAGAGTGTACTCACTGGAAAATACCCTGATGTTGAGAACGATAGCGGGCAGGAGGAGAAGGGGACGACAGAGGATGAGATGATTGGATGGAATCACCGACTCGATGGACGTGGGTTTGGGTGAGCTCCAGGAGTTGGCAATGGACAGGGAGGCCTGGCATGCTGTGATTCATGGGGTCACAAACAGTCGGACATGATTGAGCGACTAAACTGACCTGAACTGAACTGACTAGAGGGACCTTTTTTTTTTTTTTTTGACAAAGTAATGCCTCTGCTTTTTAATGAGCTGTCTAGCTTGCTCATACCTTTTATTCCAGGGAGCAAGCATCTCTTAATTTCGTGGCTACCATCACCATCTGTATTGATTTTGGAGACCAACATATTATTTGTCACTGTTTCCTCTTCTATTTGTCAAGAAGGGATGGGACCAGATACCATAATCTTAGTTTTCTGAATGTTCAGTTTTAAGCCAAGTTTTTCAATCTCCTCTGTCACTTGCATCAATAGGCTCTTTTGTTCATGCTTTCTGCCATAAGGGTGCTGTCATCGGCATATCTGAGGTTATTGATATTTCTCCCGGCAATCTTGATTCCACTTTGTGTTTCCTCCAGCACAGCGTTTCTCATGAGGTACTCTGCATATAAGATCAATAAGCAGGGTGACAATATATAGCCTTGATGTACTCCTTCCTGATATGGAGCCAGTCTGTTTTTCCATGTCCAGCTGTAACTGCTGCTTCTTGACCTGCCTACAGATGTCTCAGGAGGCATATCAGGTGGTCTGGTATTCTCATGTCTTGAAGAATTTTCCACTGTTTGTTGCGATCCACACAAAGGCTTTGGCATAGTCAATAAAGCAGAAATAGATGTTTTCCTGGAACTCGCTTGCTTTTCGTTGGTCCAGTGGAGGTTTGAAATTTGATCTCTTGTTCCTCTGCCTTTTCTAAATCCAGCTTAACATCTGGAAGTTCATGGCTCACAATCTGTTGAAGCCTGGCTTGGAGAATTTTGAACATTAAGTTGTTAGCATGTGAGATGAGTGAAATTGTGCAGTAGTTGAGCATTATTTGCTATAGCCCTCCTTTGGGATTGAAAACTTATCTTTTTCAGTCCCGTGGAAAGATTTGCTGGCCTACTGAGTGCAGCACTTTCACAGCATCATCTTTTAGGATTGGAAATAATTCGACTAGAATTCCATCACCTCCACTAGCTTTGTTTGTCGTGATGCTTCCGAAGGCCCACTTGACTTCACATTTCAGGATGTCTGGGTCTAGGGGAGTGATCAGATCATCGTGTTTATCTGGGTCCTGAAGATCCTTTCTGTATTATGCTGTGTATACTTGCCACCTCTTCTTCATATCCTCTGCTTCTGTTAGGTCCATGCCATTTCTGCCCTTTATTGTGCCCTTCTTTGCATGAAAAGTTCCTGCGTGTAAAGTTGGTCACTCGAACTTTCTCAACGAGAACTCTCGTCTTTCCCATTCTATTGTTTTCCACTATTTCTTTGCATTGATCGCTGAGGAAAGCTTTCTTACCTCTCCTCGCTTTTCTTTGGATCTCTGCATTCAAATGAGTATATCTGTCCTTTCCTACTTTGCCTTCCGTTTCTCATCTTTTCATAGCTGTTTGTAAGGCCTCCTCAGAGAACCATTTTGCCTTTTTGCGTTTCTATTCCTTGGGGATGGCCGTGATCCCTGCCTCGTGTACAATGTCATGAACCTCTGTCCATAGTCCTTCAGGCACTCTTTCTATGAGATCTAATCACTTGAATCTATTTCTCCCTTCCACTGTGTAATCGAATCACAGGGACTTGATTTAGGTCATATCTGAATGGTCCAGTGGTTTTCCCTACTTTCCTCAAGGTAAGTCTGAAATTGGTAATAAGGAGTTCATGATCAGAGTCACAGTCAGCCCCACGTCTTGTTTGTGCTGACCCTATACAGCTTCTCCCTCTCTGGCTGCAAAGCACATAATCAATCTGATTTCAGTATTGACCCTCTGGTGATGCCCATGTGTAGAGTCTTCTCTTGTGTTCCTGGAAGAGGGTGTCTGCTGAGACTGGTGCAATCTTTTGCCAAAACTCGCTTAGCCTTTGTCCTGCTTCATTCTGTGCTATAAGGCCAACGTTGCCTGTTACTCCAGGTCCTTCCTGGCTTCCTACTTTTGCATTCCAGGCCCCTATAATGAAAAAGACATCTTCTGGGGTTGTTAACTCTAGAAGGCCAGGTAGATCTTCATAGAACCGTTCAACTTCAGCTTCTTCAGCATTACGTGTTGGGGCGTAGACTTGGATTATCATGATATTGAATAGTTTGGCTTGGAAACGAACAGAGATCGTTCTGCCCTTTCGGAGATTGCATCCTAGTACTGCATTTCAGGCTCTGTTGTTGACCATCAAGGCTACTCCATTTCTTCTAAGGGATTCCTACCCACAGTAATAGATATAATGGTCACTTGAGTTAAATTCACCCATTCAGGTCCATTTTACTTTGCTGATTCCGGAAATGTCGATGGTCACTCGCCGTCTCCTGTTTGACCACTTCCTATTTGCCTTGATTCAGGGACCTAACATTCCAGGTTCCTTTGCAATATTGCTGTTTACAACACCGGACTTTACTTCCATCACCAGTCTCATCCCCCACTGGGTGTTGTTTTTGCTTTGGCATCTTCCCTTCATTCTTTCTGAAGATATTTCTCCACTGATCTCTAGTAGCATTTTGGACACCTACTGACCTGGGGAGCTCTGTGTTCAGTGTCCTGTTTTTATTTCTGTTCATGGGGTTCTGACAAGACGTGGTCCACTGGAGAAGGGAATGGCAAACTACTTCAGTATTCTTGCCTTGAGAACCCCATGGACAGTATGGAAAAGTTCCGAGGTAGAATTGACCCAAAGAGTAACTTGAGAGAGGGTTTGAAAGTGGAAAGGGAGCAGCAGTCTCTCCTCTTGCAAGGGTGCTGTGCTTTGATGTGGTGACAAGTAGGCGCAGACATGCCTGCAGGCTCTGGCGTGTCCTTGCTGTCGTCTGGGATGCATCCACAACTCCCTCCTGACTCCTGGGCATCAGCACCCTCCCTGTCACTGGACACTTGGCTGCAGAGGTAATGGTTTCCTCTCCATTTCTCTACTGTTGGCCCTCAGCAGCCTCACTTTGGTGACTAGACTCTATGGCCTCTCCGTTTGCCTGGTTGGTGGCTCCGGAAGTCCCTTTTCAGACCTCACTTCTCAACCTGCTCCCACAGCTGACATAGAAGGCTCATTAATAATTCTCAGAATAATTTGTGCATGCACATGTGTGTCCTAAATCGCTTCAGTCATGCCCGACTCTGTGTGGCCCTATGCACTGTAGCCCACTTCTGGCTTCCTCTGTCCATAGAATTCTCCAGGCAAAAATACTGCAATGGGTTACCATGTCCTCCTCCAGGGAATCTTCTCCACACAGAGAGAAGATAAACTCACATCGTTTGCATCTCCTGCACGTGGCTTCTTCATCACTAGTACCATACCCCAAACACATGGGCTGGATCTAGCTTCCCTTCTTGGGTGTGACTGATTGTTGTTCAGTCAGTAAGTCTTTCCAATTCTTTCAATCCAGTGGACTGCAGCATCTCAGGCTCCTCTCTCCTCCACTTTCTCCGTGACTTTGTTCAAATTTCCTAGGGCATGAATGATAACGTTATGAGTATTTGCAGACTCACAGGAAGGCTCAGGAAGACACACCGCAGGACTGGGCCCCAAGGGACCACTGCCACAGGATCACGAGGCCCTGCTCCTCTCCCCAGCAATTTTTCCTTTCTTAACTTTGCATAAGTGCAGTTGTCTCATGGACACAGCTGATGAGTGGACCCTTAAAGGCTTCAGATCCCTGGCTGCAAGGGAGTCTGGGAAATGGAATTTTCATCGCTCCAGCCTCTTCAATTCAGGAGGGTGAGCAGCAAGAGGAATGCATGTTGAAAAGCCATTTCTCACACAGAGATATGCCTGGGGATCGAATCTTTGACGTTACCATCTGGCCCAGGGTTTCCTTGTCAGGCCATGATGGTAGTGGAAGATCTTTGCCTCCCCAGCCCTGCAGATAATCCAAGGCCAGGCTAACTGGTCACCAGACTCGTTAATATGAACCAGTACTCACCTTGGTTCACCTTGATGAAATGAAGGAGGAGACGTGAACTTTATTTACCCAGCGTTATTCACATTCCTGGTCACTTATGTACATAGCGCCTCATCCCAGGCATTTTGTAGCTGAGGACGCATCAGACCCAAAGAGACTGAGGAAACTACCTCAGGTCACACAGCTAGTTATGGCAGAAGCTGGACCTGAGCCATCCTGTGGACCAAAGAATGCCTGCTCCTCACCATTACTGTATGCCTGCTGATATTGGGAGAAGCTTTTGTATAAAAGCCGTTCATTCTAATTAGGCACTTTTTCTTGGCTGAGCAGTTTCAGGTGCTGGGGACATGATGGTGGGCAAAACAGGTGGCGGTAGATAAAGGGTATTGGTTGAGATGGGGTTTGTAAATGCTCAACAAGTCAGGGACTAGAAACAGATTTGGGGTTAAGTTGATATTGATGTGGTTTCTTTGTATTTAAATATGTGAGACAAGATTTGTGCATCTACTTTTTTTGTTTTGAAATGTAGGTCCCTTGGTTTAGCTTTTGTTTTTCCTTTTTTGGAAAATATATTTATTTTGGACTGTGCCAGATCTTCGTTGCCAAGAGAGAGCTTTCTCTAGTTGCGGTGCATGGGCCTCTCCTTGTGGTGGCTTCTCTTGTTCCAGGGTATGGGCTCTAGAATGCAAGTTCAGTAGTTTTCATGGGCTTAGTTGTCCCACAGCATGTGAAATCTTCCAGATCAATGGTCGAACCTGTGTCCTCTATACTGGCAGGCAGATTCTTAACCACTCGACCACCAGGAAAGTCCTGTCTTTCCTTCTTGAAAAATATTTCTCCCGTCTGAAAAAAACACAGACTATGGCAATTGATGGTTTGTCTCAGTGTCTGGGACACAAAATGGCATCGTGATTGTTGTTTTTTAGTTGCTAAGTTGTGTCCGACTCTTTGAGATGCCATGGACTGAAACTTGCCAGGACCCTCTGTCCATGCACGGTGGGGACTGTGGCAAAGTAATGAACCTGGAGAGCAGCTGGAAGTGGCAGTTTGGGTGTGGCTCCTGCTGGTCACGTGCATACATAGGTCCACGTGTTGCCAGATTGCCCACTTTCAATGATAAGTTGAAAATTCATATTTTGAGTTATGTCTTCCAATGATGCATTTTATATAGTTGTAACAAAACTTGCAAACCTATTGTGAAAATTAGGCCAACATCTCTGTGGGTCAGATCTGGCCTGTGAGCTGTCAGTTTGCATCTTGTGTGAAAGAGCCTTAATTCAGGCATCAGAGATGCTGGGTTGCAGTCTGGGCTCTGCTGCCTTCCAGTAGCTGGGGTCAGAGGCAAGCCACAACACTTTCTGGACCTCAGTTTCCCATTCTGTAAAATGGGACTTCTGAGAACCACATGGTCTGCCGAACCCTTTACTAAACCAATATTTTCTAAACGGTGTGTCGTAGAGTCAATTTAGTAGATTGTTACTTGCATCTTTTAAATAGAAAAGAGGACAGGATGGAAACTAAGTGGATATATCATGGTATTATAGCTTAGCATTGCCTTGTGGAACATATTTTAGCTTACACACATAATATGCACACACATGTATCTATATCATACTGGGTCTTGATGTAATATTCATTTCTTATGCAGAGGGACTGAAAGGGAAGCTTTCAAACAAAGTGTTGTTCATGTCTTAATGCGCTCAATGCTGGCAACATTTCTGTGAGGTGGGTTTTCACCTCAACCCCATTTTACAGGTGAGAACGCTGAAGTGCAGGGAGTGAAGTTCCCACAAACAGGAAAAGGAATAGCTGGGACTTGACCCCAGGCCACATCTGAACCATGTGCTATCTGACCTCTCCAGACAGCAACTGTGTGATCACGATGAAGGAGTTAACGCAAGTCAAGGGCTTAGCTGGGTGCCTGGGACAGAGCAGGTGTTGAATAAATGTAGAAGCCAGACTTGTGTGAGCAGCTCCTTATTCAGCCACACCATGTGGTGTATAGGAACCCATGGGCTATGAGAGAGAGGGGGACTGGGCTTCTGCGGTCCTGATACCCGTCGGGCGGTGAAGAGGGTATAAGGGCAAAGAGACACCCCCACCCTGTAGTCCGAGTTCCCCCAATACACATTGTTGCCCAAACACTTGATGGTTACGTTTTAAAATCACTATTTGGTTGCAGCTGGCTTATCCGTCATCCTTGAATGAACTGCTACATATTTTGCTATCTTGAATTTATGGATTACCCCCCCCCACACACACACACCATTTTGTCAAACAATTTAAACTATCACGGCGCCGGTGGTATTAAACATTAGAGCAGTTATGTTTTATAGTCGGGCTGAGTGTGGCAAGAAGTGCTTCCGGGGTCGTGGCTGCTGATGGCTCTTGAGGCACCACAGCAGGTCACTTAATCCTTAACTTTGGGGCCTGAACAGATCCTCGAAGGTGCTGCAATATCAGGGAAGCACTCCCGCAAAGCAGGCGCGCAGCCCAAGAAGATACTTCTGGAATCCTTGCAGTCCTATTTCCATGCCTAACTTTGGGTGGCCCCTGCGGGCAGTTCGGGCCGATGGCGGGGTCGCACTGCCCTCTGGTGGTCACTGGCGAGCACAGCTTCACGGGTGCTGATCCGGCCCCATCGTCGGTGCTGTGGGCGCTGCAGCAGAATGGCGGAGCGCTCTGAGCTCAGATTTCCCTTTACCCAGAAAGAATTGTCTGTCTATCCCCATCCTAGGAGTTTCCCCAAATCCCTGTGAGTAAAAATGGCAGGCTGTATTGTCTATGGGTCCCTTTATAAGGGCTTGGAGATCTGGGGTGACAGAAATCAAAAGCAAGGTGGAAGGCACGGGAGAAGCTAGGAAGGACCACGAGGGGCCCTTTACGGGACCTGGGGACGTCGTCCGTCCTCATCTGTGTCGGGAGAGAATGGTTTCCAGCGGGAAGGATGGAAGCACGGTGTCTGGTCAAAAACAGCTGGTTATGGGCTGTCTCAGGAACGTGAAGGCATTTTCTCATTTGATACCCTACACACAGTGTACTGAACCAAGCTCAAGTGGTTATCATCATGATATTTTCTTACAGATGATTAAACTTGGGTACCCATCCCCCAGATCAGGATGATTCTTCAAAATAGAAGTCGGATTATGCCCGTCTCCTCCTTTAAACTCTCTGGCGTCTTCTCACTGGATTTGGAAGAAGATCCAAACTCCAACCCAATAAAAAGTCCCACAGCCAATAAATATCAGTCCACTGCTGGTGGATATTCCGCTTGTTTTCATTCTTTGCTATTACAGACGGTGTTGTAGAAAAGAACTCTATACAGAATATGCATGCTCACTTAAATATATCTGTCGATAGATACTCAGAAGTGGAATTACTGAGTCGAACTTACAAATTGCATAGATATTGCCAACTTTTCTCCTTAGGAGTTGTACCAGTTTCAGCTTCCACAAGCAATGCACGAAGCCCCACAGCTCAACCAGCACTGTGAGTCATTAAACATTCAAACGTTTGTCAATCCGATGCGAAAAGTTGTATCTCAGTATATTTGCGTTTCTCTTACGATGAGCGAACTTGGACATCTTTGTATAAGTTTAAGGAACAGTTGCACTTTTAACAAATATATTAAAATGTATGTACATGCCCTAGGATCTTTTTTTTTTATTTGGGTTGCTGGTTTACTCTTTATTTGTAAGAGATTTTTATATATCAAGGGGGGTTAACACTTGCTGTTGTCTGTGATTTGAATTTCAATTTGACTTTTGTCTCATATCTTTATTTGTATAATAGTATCTATTTATGGTTGTGCTGGGTCTCATTGCTGCCAGGGCTTACCTCTAGTTGGGGAATGCAGGCCTCCTCTCTAGTTGTGGTGCACAGGCTTCTCATTGCAGTGGCTTCTCTTGTTGTGGAGCACAGGCTGTAGGGCAAGTGGGCTTCAGTAGCTGGGGCTCCTGGGCTCTGAGCACAGGATCAGTAAGTTGTAGTGCATGGGTCTAGTTGCCCCTGGACATGTAGTAACTTCCCAAGCCTGATATCGAACTGGCATTTCCTGCATTGGCAGGTGGATTCTTTGCCACTGAGGCACCAGGGAAGCTTTACTTATGTAGTTTAGTAACTTTTTTAAGGTGTCAAATGTCTCAACTTTGTTTTGTTTTGTTTTAAAGCACCATGTCTTATTCAAATATGCGTCTATTGTTCTTGGGACACTGCCGGTGCATTGTAGATGCTCAATTAATATCTGATGGAGTAAAAATATCTTCTCCACTTGAATGATTGGTTTTGTAAGTAGACATCTGAGTCCATGAGATATAATACTACTATTTATTATGTGTTATATATACTGGGATGCTTTTGGCTGCAAATAACTAAGGAAGAAGAGACTCAAAATATTTCAACCATAAGGACATTTTAATCTCACAGCATAAATTTAACCTATCTTTCCTAAGCACTTGTCCTTCGAAGAATTAACCAATGTTCAATTAATAGAAATCTTTGTTTAATCATTTCTGCCACATCTTTTACCTCATGTAGATTATTGTCTACAAATGAAGCCAAGTTAGAGGAAACAGTGTCCAGGGATAGAGACAAAGAGACTGAATTTAAAAGAATTTAAAGATACTCCTTGAATTCTGCATTTGGGGTGTTGGTGGTCATGGGGTCTGAGATCACACATTCCTCAACCTTTCAGCCAAGTAGGCCAATTTCTTTTAAAGTCACTTTGATGGTACTTATGCTATTTGCCATTGAAAAATTCCCATGTTAGCTCTCTGACTTCTAACTCCCTTGTGAAACAAACACCTTCATCCCTGGAGTTTGACCTGAAAACTTCTTTGATTTTCTGTCCTTCTGCTGAGCTAGCCAGGAAGTTCTGGTGTCATGCTCACACTTCTAGAAAGCCAAGGGTTTTTGTTTGGGAGTTTTGCATAGTGCAGCTCCTCTACTTCTAAGAGGATTCCAGAGGCCCGCAAGATACTGTTGGATAAAGAGTGAAGGCAAGAAGCCTGGGACCACTGAATCTTAGCTACCCATCCATTCATCCATCCATCCATCCATCCATCCTTCCATCCATCTACCCAACACCCTCCAATCCATCCATCATCCATTCATCCATCCATCTATCATCCAACATTCATTAATTGCTATCTCTCTTATACATTGAGAAAGATAGTGCCTTTGTCCCCTGAGAGCTCTGAGTCATCCCAGAATTCAGAATGAAACATTTACAGACTGTGGACTGTCAGCACCAGCCTTTAACATTCAATCATCACAATAGAAAAGTAGGTGACCACCTAGGCAGTTAATTTCAGAAATAAAGAACAGGTCTGTTTCACCCCAAACCTCTCTCTGTGTGGAGAGCTTCAAGAGTCTACTATTCGTGACACTAATGGAAGCCTTTTAAAATACAATTTCTTTTTTTATTAAGTGATTTAGTCTTTGTTAATTTTCAACAGAATTTTTCTTGAAAGAATTTGTTTCTTTTTTTTGTTTCTCTTTTATCAGTAGGGCTGAAAAAAGGTAGGAGAACTTTATTCTTGGTTTGTTTTTTTTTTTCAATTTGTTAAAATATTCTTGATTTACACTGCCGTGTCAGTCTGCAAATCAGCAAAGTGTCTCAGTTATACACATGTACACATTCTTTTTCTACATTCTTTTCCATTACGGTTTATCACAGGATACTGAATATTGTCCCCTGTGCTATCCATTAGGACCTTGTTGTGTATCCACTGTAAACGTAGTAGTTTGCATCTACCAACCCCAGATTCCCAGCCCATCCCTATCCCCTCCATCCTTGGCAACTACAACTCTGTTCTCTATCTGACAGCAGGTGTGATGGTGGCTGGAAGGGACGAGTGGATAGCACGTGGTTAAAAGTGGGTACCGAGGTGCCTAGGTTATCAAACAATGAGAAAACAGGGAGGATCCAGGAGCACATGACTGATTCCCTGGATGGTTCTGCTGCAGTCTCTTTCTTCTCGAGCCAGAAGTCAATTCATTCAGTACAACATTTACACTCATTAGAAGAAACTAATTCAGCAGATTACAGTGAGGTTGATCCGTGTTTTTGCCAGCTAACTCGAGGGATTCTTTACCTTCATTTAACTATCTGTCTGTCTAACCATTATACCATTCTTGCAACTACATATCCAACCATTGCAGTATTACTATCAATCACCCATCAACCATTAGTCATTCTATCCACCTACCCATTCCATTACTCATCCATCCATTTAGCCAATCATTCATCCACTTAAGCATCTATCCAACTTTCCATCTCACCATACAACCACTCACACATCCAGACAAGCATCCATCCGTCCACCTCACCGTATCACCATTTAGTCATCAATACACTTCAGTCACTCTGTGTTATATGATGAATTAAGACACTGTGAACCACAGCACACCAGGTCTCCCTGTCCATCACCAACTCCCGGAGTCCACCCAAGCCAATGTCCATAGAGTCAGTAATGCCATCCAACCAGGTCATCCTCTGTCGACCCCTTCTCCTCCCGCCCTCAATCTTTCTCAGCATCAGGGTCTTTTCTAGTGAATCAGCTCTTCGCCTGAGATGGCCAAAGTATTGGAGTTTCAGCTTCAACATCCGTCCTTCCAGTGAACACCCAGGACTGATCTCCTTTAGGATGGACTGGTTGGATTTCCTTGCAGACCACGGGACTCTCAAGAGGCTTCTCCAACACCACAGTTCAAAAGCATCAATTCTTCTGCGCTCGGCCCTCTTTATACTCCAACTCTCACTTGTTTACACGACCCCTGGAAAAACCATAGCCTTGACTGAACAGAACTTTGTTGGCAAAATAACTTCACTGCTTTTTAATATGCTGTCTAGGTTGGTCATAACTTTCCTTCCAAGGAGTAAGCGTTTTTTAATCTCATGGCTGCGGTCACCATCTTCAGTGATTTTGGAGTCCAGCAAAAGAAAGTCAGCCAATGTTTCTACGGTTTCCACATCTGTTTGCCATAAAGTGATAGGACCAGATGCCATGATCTAAGGCTTCTGAATGTTGAGCTTTAAGCCAACTGTTTCACTCTCCTCTTTCACTTTCATCAAGAAGCTCTTAGGTTCTTCTTCAGGTTCTGCCATATAGGGGGTGTCATCTGCGTATCTGAGGCTATTGATATTTCTCCCGGTAATTTTGATTCCATCTTGTGCTTCCTTCAGCCCAGCGTTTCTCTTGATGTACTCTGCATACAAGTTAAATAAGTAGGGGGACAAATTAAAGCCTTGACGTACTCCTTTTCCTATTTGGAACCAGTCTGATATTCCATGTCCATTTCTAACTGTTGCTTCCTGACCTGTATACAGATTCCTCAAGAGGCAGGACAGGAGGTCTGGCGGATAGGGATGCTTGATGAATTTTTGGACCAACTGAAACAACACTGCAGATGGTGATGGCAGCCATGAAATTAAAAAACACTTAGTCCTGGAAAGGAGTGTTATGAGCAGCCTAGGCAGCATATTAAAAGACAGAGATGTTACTTTGTCAACAAACGTCCGTCTGGTCTGCTGCTGCTGCTGCTCAGTCGCACCGGGCATGCCCGACTCTGTGCGACCCCATAGACGGCAGCCGACCAGGCTCTGCCGTCCCTGGGATTCTGCAGGCAAGCACACTGTAGTGGATTGCCATTACTTTCTCCAGTGCATGGGAGTGAAAGGTGAGAGTTCGCTCATCAGTGTCGAACTCTTTGCAACCCTATGGACCGAAGCCTACCAGGCTCCTCCATCCGTGGGATTTTCCAGGCAAGAGTACTGGAGTAGGGTGCCACCTCCTTCTCCACCATCTAGTCAAGGCTATGGTTTTTCCAGTGGTCATGCATGGATGTGGATGGCATCATTGACTCTTTGTACCTGGGTTTGGGTGGACTCTGGGAGTTGGTGATGGGCAGGGAGGCCTGGTGTGCTGTGCTTCATTGGGTTGCAAAGAATCGGATATGACTGAGCGACTCAACGGAACTGAACTCAACTGAATCAACCTAAGGTACACCTAGGTCTAATCTTGTTAGGTGAGCAAGTGTTTACGTCTTCATTACAGCTAAAAGATACTCAAGGCCAGCTCAAGATAGTCACCGGCCTTCAATTTTTTACTGAGTGGATAGAGGGTGCTTGATGAATATACATGAATGCCCCCAGTTCCGTGCATTGTGAGGTTATATGCCTACAGGGTAGAAACTATACAAGTGTCCTTTTGGTTCCAGGAGCACCATACACACTTTCCTGCCTCTGGGGGTTCTACACTTTTGATAGCTGGGTCAGGACAGCCTCTCTGGAGGGGTGACATTTAAGTAAGTGCCAGAGAAGGGGAAGGCTGGGGCCATGCAAATAGAAGGGTAGGTAGTCAAAGCTGGAAGAAGCACAAGCTGGAGTCAAGATTGCCGGGAGAAATATCAATAACCTCAGATATGCATACGACACAACCCTCATGGCAGGAAGTGAAGAAGAACTAAAGAGCCTCTTGATGAAAGTGAAAGAAGAGAGTGAAAAAGTCGGCTTAAAGCTCTACAAGTTTAGAAAACTAAGATCATGGCATCTGGTCCCATCACTTCATGGGGAAAAATGGGGAAACAGCGGAAATTGTGTCATACTTTGGGGGTGGGGGAGCTTCAAAATCACTGCTGATGGTGATGGCAGCCATGCAATTAAAAGAAGCTTACTCCTTGGAAGGAAGGTGATGACCAAACTAAATAGCATAGTTAAAAGCAGAGACATTACTTTGCCAACAAAGGTGCATCTAGTCAAGGCTATGGTTTCTCCAGTGGTCATGTAAGGACGTGAGAGTTGGATGGGGAAGAAAGGTGAGCTCCGAAGACTTGATGCTTTTAAACTGTGGTGCTGGAGAAGACTCTTGAGAGTCCCTTGGACTGCAAGGAGATCCAACCAGTCCATCCTAAAGGAGATCAGTCCTGAGTGTTCATTGGAAGGACTGATGTTGAAGCTGAAACTCCAATACTTTGGCCACCTAATGTGAAGGGTTGACTCATTGGAAAAGACAATCGTGCTGGAAATGAAGCAAAAAGTGATCCATCATGGGCAACAGATGCCCTCTCTTTAATGCCTTTCAGCTCCCCCACTCTCCTCCCCTCAGCCTGGCTGAGCCTTTCATTCTCTGCAAAGATGGATGTTGGTGGCTGCATGGCCAATCCAGTCCCTGTTTAAACTATGTAATTTATTTTTCCTGGAGGAAATGAGCAAAGGGGAAGAGACTATCTCAGCAGCCTCCCTGCCAGGCCTGGTGGCTGCAGAACCCAGGTGGATTTGCAACTGGTGGAGAGGTGGAGACAAATAACCTGCTAAAATGGAGATATTAACAATACCGTCAGCCGGAACAGCCAAAGCCCCCTGTCCTGTCACCGTGTTTCACACGGCTCAGGTGCCCATGGCCTGGGCTAATGAGGCCCATCCATCAGGCTGGGAGAGCTGCTGGCACACAGACTTTCTCATTAGCGGGCTGAAGCTGCTGCTTGAGACACTGGTGGGAATTTTCAGGGGAGCTTGTCATATGGGGGTGCTGTATCCTAGTTTTCTTTGGTGGACTCCACTCTCTTCTAACCAGCTCAGGGGTGCAGAACAACAGTGTTTGATATTCCTAAGTCCACCTCCTTCCTACCAGGTGTATGCAGCAAAACACATAGCAGTTTACCTGTACCAGCTGTGTGACTTTAAAGAAATTAATTAATCTTTCTGAATCTCAAACATGTCCTTTATAAAATGAAGTGGGATGGTGCCCACTTTGTCAGGGGAGGGATTGGAGGATTAAATAAATAAATATTTATTCGTAAATAAAGAGTAATGGGTAAGGCCTGGGATTAGGTAGGGTGGCAATTACAACCCCCCCACCCCCCGCTGGCTGTGATGGAGCCTACTGGCTGGCTCCCTACATTCGTTCTCCCCTTCTCTCTCAGAAAATGCTCCCGTATTTGTTTGTTTCCTCGCTAGGCAGGAGTGGCTGAGAATAAAGGCTACATCTTCCAGCTCCTTCTGTGGTAAGGTGTGATTTTCTGATGCACAAATCTGGCCATTGGGATTTGAGCAACAGCGATGTTGAACTGTGTCAGCTGTGCTCTTAAAGGGAAGAAGAGTCCGTCCCTCTCCCCTCCCCCTTTACTTTCCTGGTGCAGGGGGAGTGCAGAACTTGAGGGCTGAGAAGCCACCTTGGACTGTGTGGTAAGAACAGTACTTGGATTGGCAGAGCATCAAGACAGAGGGCGCCTGTTTCCCTGGTGCTGTTCCAGCTCTATAGGCAGCTAATGAGACAAAGAGACAGCTCTCGATTTTTTAAGCTACTGGCTGGCATCTCTGGCAACACAAAGTCAATTTGACAGAAACTGGCCCTGTTGGGGACTACCTCATCCACCCCCTCAGCCTGCATTCAGTGACACACTGCTCCTGTGGACTTTGCACAAACAAGACGTTGAGGTGAGTTTTCGTTATGAGGGCAGATTTTTTTTTCTTCTTATTTAATTATTCAGTTCAGTTCAGTCGCTCAGTCGTGTCCAACTCTTTGCAACCCCATGAATTGCAGCACGCCAGGCCTCCCTGTTCATCACCAACTCCTGGAGTCCACCCAAACCCATGTTCATTGAGTCAGTGATGCCACCCAACCATGTCATCCTCTGTGGTCCCCTTCTCCTCCCGCCCCCAACCCTACCCAGCATTAGGGTCTTTTCCAATGAGTCAACCCTTCGCATGAGGTGCCAAAAGTATTGGAGTTTCAGCTTCAACATCAGACCTTCAAATGAACGCCCAGGGCTGATCTCTTTTAGGATGGATTGATTGGATCTCCTTGCAGTCCAAGGGACTCTCAAGAGTCTTCTCCAACACCACAGTTCAAAAGCATCAATTCTGTGGTGCTCAGCTTTCTTCACCGTGCAACTCTCACATTCATACATGACCAGTGGAAAAACCGTAGCCTTGACTAGATGGATTTTTGTTGGCCAAGTAATGTCTCTGCTTTTAAATATGCTTTCTAGGTTGGCCATAACCTTCCTTCCAAGGAGTAAGCGTCTTTTAATTTCAGTCACCATCAGCAGTGATTCTGGAGCCCAGAAAATAAAGTCTGACACTGTTTCCACTGTTTCCCCATCTATTTCCCATGAAGTGATGGGACCAGATGCCATGATCTTAGTTTTCTGAACGTTGAGCCTTAAGCCAACTTTTTCACTCTCCTCCTCCACCTTCATCAAGAGGCTCTTTACTTCTTCTTCACTCTCTGCCATAGGGTAGTGTCATCCGCATATCTGAGGTTATTAATATTTCTCCTGGAAATCTTGATTCCAGCTTGTGTTTCTTGCAGCCCATCATTTCTCATGATCTACTCTGCATGTAAGTTAAATAAGCAGGGGGACAATATACAGCCTTGATGTACTCCTTTTCCTATTTGGAATCAGTCTGTTGTTCCATGTCCAGTTCTAACTGTTGCTTCCTGACCGGCATACAGGTTTCTCAAGAGACACGTCAGATGGTCTGGTACACCCATCTCTTTCAGAATTTTCCACAGTTTATTGTAATCCACACAGTCAAAGGCTTTGGCATAGTCAATAAAGCAGCAATATATGTTTTTCTGGAACTTTCTTGCTTTTTCCATGATCCAGCGGATATTGGCAATTTGATCTCTGGTTCATCTGCCTTTTCTAAAACCAGCTTGAAGATCTGGAATTTCACGGTTCAGGTATTGCTGAAGCCTGGCTTGGAGAATTTTGAGCATTTCTTTACTAGCATGTGAGATAAGTGCAATTGTGCTGTACTTTGAGCATTCTTTGACATTGCCTTTCTTTGGGATTGGAACGAAAACTGACCTTTTCCAGTCCTATGGCCACTGCTGAGTTTTCCAAATGTGCTGGCATATCGAGTGCAGCACTTTCACAGCATCACCTTTGAGGATTTGAAATAGCTCAACTGGAATTCCATCACCTCCACTAGCTTTGTTTATAGTTATGCTTTCTAAGGCCCACTTGATTTCACATTCCAGGGTGTCTGGCTCTAGGTGAGTGATCACACCATCATGATTATCTGGGTCGTGAAGATCTTTTTTTGTACAGTTCTTCTGTGTATTCTTGCCACCTCTTCTAAATATCTTATGCCTCTGTTAGGTCCGTACCATTGCTGTCCTTTATCGAACCTATCTTTGCATGAAATGTTCCTTTGGTATCTCTAATTTTCTTGAGGATATCTCTAGTCTTTCCCAATCTGTTGTTTTCCTCTATTTCTTTGCACTGATCGCTTTCTTATCTCTCCTTGCTATTCTTTGGAACTCTGCATTGAGATGGGAATATCCTTCCTTTTCTCCTTTGCTTTTTGCTTCTCTTCTCTTCTCTTCCCAGCTATCTGTAAGGCCTCCTCAAACAGCCATTTTGCTTTTTTGTGTTTCTTTTCCATGGGGATTTTCTTGATCCCTGTCTCCTGCACAATGACACGAACCTGTGTCCGTAGTTCATCAGGCACTCTGTCTATCAGGTCTAGTCCCTTAAATATATTTGTCACTTCCACTGTATACTCATAAGGGATTTGATCTAGGTCATACCTGAATGGTCTAGTGGTTTTCCCTGCTTTCTTTAATTTAAGTCTGAATTTGGCAATAAGCAGTTCATGATCTGAGCCACAGTCTGCTCCCGGTCTTGTTTTTGCTGACTGTATAGATACTTGCAAATTTAGCTCAAATGAATCCTTTTATACTTCTAAATTTTAGTAATGCTTTTTCACCTTAAAATCCATTTGCTTGACAGTAATAAACTGGGGAAAATTCTGAAAGAGATGGGAATACCAGACCATCTGGCCTGTCTCTTGAGAAACCTGTATGCATGTCAGGAAGCAACAGTTAGAACTGGACATGGAACAACAGACTGGTTCCAAATAGCAAAAGGTGTACGTCAAGGCTGCCTATTGTCACCCTGTATATTTAAGTTATATGCAGAGTAGATCATGAGAAACGCTGGGCTGGAAGAAACACAAGCTGGAATCAAGATTGCCAGGAGAAATATCAATGACCTCAGATATGCAGATGACACCACCCTTATGGCAGAAAGTGAAGAAGAGCTAAAGAGGCTCTTGATGAACGTGAAAGAGGAGAGTGAAAAAGTTGGCTTAAAACTCAACATTCAGAAAATCAAGATCATGGCATCTGGTCCCATCACTTCATGGGAAATAGATGGGGAAACAGTGGAAACAGTGTCAGACTTTATTTGGGGGGGGGTCAAATATTACTGCTGATGGTGATGGCCCCCATGAAATTAAAAGACGCTTACTCATTGGAAGGAAGCTTATGTCCAATTTAGATAGCATATTTAAAAGCAGAAACATTTCTTTGCCAACAAAGTTCCATCTAGTCAAGGCTATGGTTTTCCCAGTGGTCATGTATGGATTGAGAGTTGGACAGTGAAGAAAGCTGAGAGCGGAAGAATTGATGTCTTTGTACAGTGGTGCTGGAGAAGACTCTTGAGAGTCCCTTGGACTGCAAGGAGATCCAACCAGTCCATGCTAAAAGAAACCAGTCCTAAGTGTTCATTGAAAGGTCTGATGTTGAAGGTGAAACTCCAATACTTTGGCCTCCTCATGTGAGAGTTGACTCATTGGAAAAGACCCTAATGCTGCGTAGGATTTGGGACAGGATAAGAAGACGAAGACAGATGATGAGATGTTTGGATGGCATGACCGACTCGATGGAGATGTGTTTCGGTAAACTCCGAGAGTTGGTGATGGACAGGGAGGCCTGGCGTGCTGCGATTCATGGGGTCACAAAGAGTCAGAGATGATTGAGCAACTAAACGATACTGAGTACAGCTGCATTGGCTTTCATTGTCAGTATATATATATATATATTCTTATTGTGTATTTTTCAACTGTTGTATATATTAGGAATCTTTCATATTTAGCCAGCTTTAAACAAACAAAGAAAAAAGAAACTGTCAGAAAATCTCTTGCGTTGAAACTTTGCCTTATTCCCATTTATTGTGATGAAATTTGGCTTTTTTGGATATCAGTTTACTTTGTGTCTTCTATTTGTCAGACTTCCCTTGTTTCCTTGTATCACTTCTTTGCCATATTTTAAAAATGTATTTATCTTTGCATGTGTTGGTTTTCATTTCCATGAGGGCTTTCTCTAGCTTAAGGTGGCAGGGGCTACTCTTTAGTTGTGGCGTTGAGGCTTCTCATTGCAGTGGCTTCTGTTGTTGTCCAGCATTGGCTCAGGTCAAGTGGACTCAGTAATTACGCCTCCCGTGCTCTAGAACACAGACTCAGTAGTTGGAATGCATGAGCTCAGCTGCTCCATGGCATATGGGATTCTCCTGGATCAGGGATGGAACCAGTGATTCCTGCATTGGCAGGTGGATTTTTTACCACTGAGCCCCCAAGGAATTCCCCTCTTCTTTGCTTTATTTTTAATTACATTCTTTGCTCATTCAGTCTTTCCCCTTGGTTATGTGCAAAGTCAGGTTCCTGTTTTCTTTCTCTGCTGACTCCCCTGGAGAGAGACCCTCCTCTGAGTTTCTGCAGATGGATGTAGCTTTCTCCCCCACACCCACAGGCCCAGGGAGTATTAATGACACCCTCTTTGGGTTCCTGAGGGCTAACTCTGCACAGGTCCTCTGCTGGCCCCCTTGGCATCTGTTCTCTGTAGGTGTGACAGAGAAAAAGGCAGTTCAGAGAGGGTTGCCACTGGCTGAAGGCCACACAGCTAACAATGGCAGAGCAGGGATTCAGGGCAAAATGCGCTCTCCTTGTCACCTGTTTCTGTGAGAGGCAGGTGGCTGTAGGGTGAAGCGAGGGAGAGACCTGGGACACAGAATTGAAAGAGGCACCTCCAGGACTTCCCTGGGTGTCCAGTGGTTCATACTCTGTGCTTTCACTGCAGGGGGCATGGGTTCAAGCTCTGCTTGGAGAACTAAGGTCTCAAAAAAAAAAAAAGGTACTATTTTATTCAGCTTTCCTCATAACTCTGTTGGTAAAGAATCTGCCTGCAATGCAGGAGACCCCAGTTCCTGGGTTGGGAAGATCCCCCGGAGAAGGGATAGGCTACCTTATCCAGGATTCTTGGGCTTCCCTGGTGGCTCAGCTCGTAAGGAAACTGCCTGCCATGCAGAAGACCTGGGTTTGGTCCCTGGGTCAGGAAATCCCCTGGAGAAGAGAAAGGACACCCCCTCTAGTATTCCGGCCTGGAGAATTCCATGAACAATATAGCCTAAGGGGTCACAAAGAGTTCGATATGACTGAGCGAATCCACTTCACTTCACTTCAGTTTATAAAGCGGCATCTCTGTCAGCTCTACCTCTTCGTGGCTCACTAAGGGAGGGTGGCCTTAGACCAGCAGTTCTTGAAGAAGGAGGAGTGACTGTGACAAATTCTAGGGGTGTGGTTTTTGACTGTTGTCATGATATGGGGGGCCACTACACATGGGGGCAGGTGCCTGCTTCATGGCATACACGTTAGACGTGAATGATTCTCAAATGTCCTGCCAGATATTTAGGTAAGTCCAAACCCATTCATAATACCCCGAGTGGAGGCCCTTGTCTGCACTTTGTCCCATAAGTTTAATAAAAGATTTCCAGGGCTGCAATTATGGTGCAAACTGGAGAAGTCAATATTTTGTTTTATTCAGAGCCTAACCATGGGTTGCTTTGCAGTTTGTGGCAATCACATGATGGCCACAGTACCTCGATGGCTTTGTGAATGGCCAAGACTGCACACTTGTGTCCTCCTGCATTTGCCAGGCTGAATCCTCAGTGAGGGCACATTTGGGTGCAAGTGTGAGTGCTCAAACATTTACCTACGGGAGCATGCATTGTTGTGAGTATAAATACATGTGTGTGCTCAGTTGTGTTCAACTCTTCGTGATGCTATAGACCCCAGGCTCTTTTGTCCTGGGATTCTCCAGGCAAGAATACTGGAGTGGGTTGCCATGGCCTCCTTCAGGGGACCTTCCTGACCCAGGGATCAAACCTGTGTCTCTTATGTCTGCTACATAAGGTCTGCTTAAGTAGACCTTATGTCTACTGCATAAGGTGGAATCTTTACCACTACCGCCACCTGAGGAACTGAATCCTTGAGTATAAATGACGTACTCTTAGTTCTTTAAAAAAAAAAAAATTATGTGGTCCATTTTTAAGCTCTGTATTTAATTTGTTATCATCACTTCCTTTATGTTTATGATAACATAAACACTTCTTTTATGTTTTGGTCTTGAGACACGTGGGATCTTAGCTCCATGTGGATAGAAGCTGCACCCGCTGCATTGGAAGGTCAAGTCTTAAGCACTGGACCACCAGGCAGTTCACTCCCTATTTCACTTTGTGTTACTGGATGTTGATCTCCAGGACAGTTTTTTTTTTTTTTTTTTTTTAATTTCGTGGGACAGAACATTTTGGTTTTAAGATGGTTTTATTATCCATCAGTATTTCATTTCAGGATAGTAAATGATCATTTCAAAACATCTGCTACACCACCCTAGGAAACCCCCTTTAATGTGAGAAGGCAAGTGAATAGCAGTGACAGCTCTATGGACTTCTCTGTCATTCTCCAGCTAAGAATGAGAGGGCAGGTAGTGGGGTGTCCATGACCAGGAGCCTAAGCAGGTCCTCAATCTAACTGATAGAAGCAAAGTTTCTTTTGATCACTCTCACATGCTCAGGGTAGAGTTTCTTCTCAATTAGATCTGTACTTGGAAAACGGGCTCTAGACTGCCCCTCCTACCCCAGCAGAGGGCTTCACATAGGCTCACCTGAGACCAGCTCTCGACCCGGTACACCCGTTCTGGAACCATGTGGTAATTCATTAGGTTCGCACCACTGATTTGTTCAGACCCTGGTATATCACCCTTATCAGTCAGTTCACTCTCTTAGTCATGTCTGATTCTCTGCGACCCCATGGAATGCAGTACGCCCTTCCGTACACTTCCCTGTCCATCACCAACTCCCAGAGGTTGCTGAAACGCCTGTCCATTGAGTCAGTGACACCATCCCACCAGCTCATCCTCTGTCGTCCCCTTCTCCTCCTGCCTTCAATCTTTCCCAGCATCAGAGTCCTTTCCAATCAGTCACTACTTCCCATCACGTGGCCTAGGTATTGGAGCTTCAGCATCAGTCCTTCCAATGAATATTCCAAATGGATTACCTTTAAAATGGACTGGTTGGATCACATTGCAGTCCAAGGGAGTCTCAACAGTCTTCTCCAGCAACACAGTTCACAAGCATCAATTGTTCGGTGCTCAGCTTTTCTCATGGTCATCCTTATAGCTATTATTAATATTGTCTCCTCCAAACTGAATATATGCCATGCCATATCATGTGGCATGCAGAATCTCAGTTCCCTAAGCAGGCGTCAAACCTGTGCCCCTGCATTGGGGTCCCTGAACCACCAGTGTTAAGGACAGACAGGTAACAAAATTCCTCTATATCAATTCACTGTTAAAGTTAAAGAAATCTTCTTTAAAAAGAAGTGCTTGGACAAAAAGTTGAAGTGCCTCTGAAGGCCCCAGGCACCTCCATGACCCCACCATCCCCACCCCACCCCTTGCCTTTTGCTTGGTGCATCCTTGAGGGCACTCTCCTCTCCACAGGAAGCTCCAGCCTTTGGACCTTTGAACTCCTTGCTTCCTCTCGGGAAATTCCGTCCTTCTTATGCTCACTGGGCTTACTTCCTCTCCTCCCACCTGTGTCCTGCTGTCACCTCGAAACCAGGCCGGCCTTGATCACCACCTACCCTCCCATCCCGACCACCCCTAGACACTCCTCTGTTCTCCATTCTCCACTTTATTTTTCTCCAAAGATCTGGTGGTCAATTGACACACTTGTTACACTTAGGTGCTGACTGCTTGTAGCCAGGCTGTGAGCTTAGTGAAGAATGAGACGGCCTGTGTGTTCTGCTCACTGCCCTTGCACAGTGACTGTGCATGAGAGGCCAGCACACAGTAGGTGCTCAGCTAATGGAACTTACATTCCACATGGAGGGTCGTTGATGAAACCATGTGTCACAAAGGTAAATGTTTCTTGACAAGAGAGGAGGAGAAATATTGGGAGTTGGTGGAGGGAATTGCGGGCAGGCCTGGCTGAGCTGGAGGGTGGGAGTGCGAGCTGGGAGGGAATGCTTCCTCTAGAGTGAGCCGGAGCTGGAAAAGGATGAGTCCAAAGAGCTGGGCAAGGGGAGGAGCCTTCCAGGAGGCTGGAACGGTATATGTATTTTTATCCCCATTTCACCGACTTAGAAACTAAGGCTTGGGGAGTAAGAAAGTGGCAGCATTGGGACTAGAAATGGGTTTTATCCAGTCAGAGGCCCGAAGTTCTTCCTGGGACTTTACTCTTTCTGAGAACGGGGTCAAGGTGTAGATGGCACATTTTATTATCCGCCTACTCAAATTGTATTCCCTTTACCAGCCAGTAGCTGCTTAGAGTCATCATGATAATCAAAAACATCCCCATGTGCCTCCTGGGGGAGAAGCAGCCTCACCTGTAAAGAGTCAAAGACTTAGAGAACTCCAGAAATAGTGATCAAGGGTCATTGGTGAATCAACCCTGCCTCCAGCACCTTCCAGGTTTCTTGTACAATATGATAAACCAATCCTCTCCTGACACTGAAGCTGGTGGCTTTCATAACTTGTCCACACATTAGAATCCCCCAGGGAACTCAGTAAGTCCCAATGCCAAGCAGCAGCTATGCCAAAAAAGCAGAACGGTAAATTCATCAGGGGATCCCAATAGGAGTCAAGCTTGAGAACCAATGTTTTCACGAATCACCTGGGAGTCTTGTTAAAGACACAGATCTGACCCAGATGCCTTGGGAGGGGCTTGGAGTCCACATTTCTAACAAGCTCCCAGGATATAAACTCGTGTGGCTGCTCCAGGGACCACAGTCTGAGTAGTCAGGGCGAAGCCCGAAGTCCTCAACTTCCAACAAGCATCAGAATCACCTGGAGGTCCAGTTAAGATTCAGAGGGCCAAATCCCACCCCAGAGCTGTCAATCTGACAGGTTTGAGATGGGGACCAAAGAATCTGCATTTCCAAGACCCTGCATGTGACCCTGATGCTGCTGGTCCAAGGACCACATGTGGAGCACCACGGTGGGGCTGGAGGCATAATCATGGACGGGCAACACAAGTCATCTCTCCGTCAGCTTCCCCAGACCCAAAGTGGGGATGATGAGATCCTCTCCCAAAGGGTGTCATGAGGGCAACACTGAGTGAGCTAGGATTTGTAAGCCTCTTGGAAGCTGGCACCGAGCAGGTGGGATATGAATGATAGCATCCATTCTTAATGAATTTCCCTTGGTCCTGGGGTGCTCCTGGAGCCCAGGCAGACAGACCCTTCAACCACCATGGATGGCCCTCTCCCTGGCCCACTCACTGCCGACACTGTTTCTGTAGGCATTGTATATCTCCTTCACCCAATGGTCGCAGAAGGCCAGCTTTCTGATCCAGTCCACAGCATAGTGCACACTGGAACCTAGGCACAAGCTGGCTCCCGGGGCGGAACCGTGGAAGCCATCAGTGGAGAAGTTGCAAGTGCTGGGGAGACGGAAGAGGGCAGGGGGATGGAGAAGAGACAGTGTCACTGTGGGGAGCTGGGAGCTTTTTACCAGGAGACCCATGGGTGGGCTTAGGGCTGTGTTTCACTCTGTCCCCGAGTGCGTGAGAGTACTGTGAGTATCTGTCTTCTGGGAGAAGCAGGATCAGAGCTTCCATTAACTTCCCAAACAACAGTGGCTCCCTGTGCTCATGCCCAGTCAGCCTCCATTCTCTTTTCTTCCGGTATCAAAGAACATCTTTGGTTTTTTGAGGGGCAGTCATCCAGTCCCCTGCATGCACTGAGTGACCAAGCCAAAGAAAATCCCTCTATCTCCCACTTTGGGCTTTGGGGCACGAACACAATTACAAAATGTGGTTGGCCTTAGTTCATCCCAAGAGTAGGGTGCAGAAGAAAATACCAGTGGGCTCTTGATATTTTGATCCCCAAATTTGCTTGTTTCACATGCCTTGAAAGGCCTGGCTGCTAACCCTTTCTTCCTATTTTGTGAGCATCTCCGTATCTTTCTATAGGCATTCCTCATGTTAATTTTATCTTTTCAATTAGGCGGAGTCAGACTTCTCTGCTGGCCCAGTGGTTGGGAATCCAGTTGGCAATGCAGGGGGACACAGGTTCAATCCCTGGCCCCAGGAGATTTCACATGCTATAGAGTAGTTAAGCCCCCAGGCCACAACTACTGACAACATATTCTAGAGCCTTTGCTCCGCAACAGGAGAAGCTACCTCAATGAGAAGACTGCACTCTGCAATGAGGAGTAGCTCCTGCTTGCCCTAACTATAGAAAGCCTGTTCACAGTGTTGAGGCAAAAAAGAAAAAAAAAGTAATAATAATAATAACAATAATAATAATCAGGCAGAGTCAATTGCATACGTACAGAGTACTTTGCATACAGTACCCTCCTTCAGCATGAAGCATGCCCTGGGAACACATCCGAGTGTCATGATAAGTTAATGACAGGAGTGGCAGCTGAGAGCCAGAAAGGGAGTTGTGGGAAATTTGTCACCGATAGCAGCTAGAGTATGAAAATGAAAATCCCAGCTCTCATGGAACACCGGTGATTTTCTTTCCCTCCACCAGAAGCCTGGTATAGGTCTGCAAAATCACTGGACATCCCAAGGCAATGTGTAGACCAAAAACTTCAAAAAAACTTTTCAGAGAGTAAAAGCCTGAGTGGGGAGCAGTCAGCATGGTACACCAGGGCCTCTTAATGGGTGGATTTGGCTGACACTTTTCTTTTTCTCTTATTTTGCTGTTTCTGGATTTTCTGTGATGAGTTTAAGGGTAGAGATATGATGTACTAGGAATGAAAAAAATGCTTGGGAATTGTACCTAAGGTATTCCCAGATTAATGCCAGTGCTGCCACAGAGAAAACGAATTTGGAAATGGGAAGCACAGGATCATTCTCTCCTGTGCTTTAGGCTCAGCTTGAATATCAAACTGGAGACAACAAAATCCCTGCAGGATCCACAGAGTTGCCTTGAGTGATACCTTAACTTCGAAAGCAAATTTCACCACTGGGGCAGGCAGACCAGAAGAACGCTGACTTAATCTGAAAGGGCTCAGTGGCAGACTCTAGCGTTCTCTCCAGGAGAGGCTGGAAAGACAATCACAGAGATACCAACGGGCTGACAGAAGCTGTTCTTCAGATATCTTCAAATTCTTGCCAATATGCCCAGTAAACATACACTCAAGCACATACACTTTCACTTTAGTCGTTTTTCCCAGACATTTGTGAGTGTGTACAAGATTGGAAGCAAGAAAGTGATAATGTCAGGAAGTGGTGTTTTGGAGATGGTGGGAATAGGGGTGATCACAGTCTCTGCTCTGCTCTTTACCGAATTACTCAGATTTAAAAAGATGAGGAATTCCCTGGTAATCCAGTGGTTAGGATTCCGTGCGTTCCCTGCTGAGGGTGTGGGTTCATTCTCTGGTCAGGGTACAGGGAGCCCATAAGCTCTGTAGCATGACAAAAAAAAAAAAAAAAAAAGAATAATCAAACAAAAATCGTGTGCAATTAACTTGATAGACTACTAGCTTGATATCATGGTATTGAACATCCTAACTTCTGAGATCTTGAGAAGATCACCAAAAAATGTTTTCTGCATGAAGATAAGTTGTGGCTGTTCTAATAACTTGCTGGTATGACTCTGTTCCCAGAGCTGACCGCCTGTGTCTCCCAGAGACACTTGGGTTAACACGCCCACTGCTGTTCTGTGTGCAGACTCTCCTCCCCACCATCCATGCACCACAAGGGAGCCTCCACAGTGGATCTGATGTAGTGGATGCTGGCCAGGAAGCCCTGCTTATGCTGGGACCATCTTCCTTGAGTACTAGAAAGTGAAATTATGAAATCCTTCTTCTTCTCCACGAAAGATACCAGTGGGTTTATTACACAGAGGTGTTGCTGTCACTTTTTTCTCATCCCCTCCCTTGGGTGGCAGTAATCTGGGGCTAAAGAGAAAGAAAATACCCCCAACTACTGAAAGGGAGCAGACAACATCTAATCAGAAAGACAGAGAGCCATTTAGTGAGGATTACTCACTGTGCTTGTCACTTTTTGAGCACATTCTTAACTTTATGAGGAAGGGGTTATGTGACTTTATCCCATCAGGGCTTCTCTTTTCCAGAACCTATGAGTTTTCTTTTCACCTGAGAATTTTGATTTATTGGATGTTTTGAAAAATATAAGGTTACTTCTCATTAGAGTGACCACCACTATGACTAACGTAAAATGGAAATCATCACCTAGCTTCTTGTATATAGACAACTACAAGGCCTCTTACTCTTTTTTTTTCACTTTTAACTCATTATTTTATCAAGTAAAGGGAATTTTATGTTTTTGTATCCGTTGATACAGTAAGGGAAAGTTTTTGGATATTTCATGATGCTTTATAATAATATTAAAACCCCTTTTCCTGAAATTTAATATTTTCCGTTTTGAAATAGTATTTAAAACCGTGGATATGACTAACCTAATGAGTGAGATTTGACTAGAATTTTTTGCATATGTTGTAAAAATTCATACTTTTTATGAAAGTCAGTGGATTTTGATAAATTACAATACAAGGACCATGTCCCTAGGAAGATACATTATAAGACGCCATGTTCCTAAGTTTTGAAATGCAAATGTCGTTACTAAGGACAATCCTATTCCCCAAGAACCTATGCTTTTTGCCACATGCTCCTCCTTCTCTACTGTCAAGGTTCTCACCTTGCTACATGACTTTGTTTTTTTTTTTTTTAATTTCTTTCATCCACTTTTCTGTGAATTTTTTTTTTTTTTAAGGGGCTGTGGAAGAGTAGCTTCAGATCATTTCCCATCCAGTGGTCTGAGCACTGATGTCTCTGGTAGGGAGCCGCTGGGCAGGCATAGACGATATCTGTGTGCCTCTAGACCACAAGATATTAAGAAGAGGTGGCAAGAATACACAGAAAAACTGTACAAAAAGATGTTCACGATGCAGATAATCACAATGGTGTGATCACTCTCCTAGAACCAGACATTCTGGAATATGAATTCAAGTGGGCCTTACAAAGCATTACTAGGAACAAAGCTAGTGGAGGTGCTGGAATTCCAGTAGAGCTATTTTGAAATCCTGAAAGATGATGCTATGAACGTGCTGAAGTCAATATGCCAACAAATCAGGAGAACTCCGCAGTGGCCACAGGATTGGAAAAGTTCAGTTTTCATTCCAATCCCAAAGAAAGGCAGTTGCAAAGAATGCTCAAACTACCGCACAATTGCACTCATCTCCCACACGAGTAAATTAATGCTCAAAATTATCCAAGCCATGCTCCAGCAATATGTGAACCATGAACTTCCAGATGTTCAAGCTGGTTTTACAAAAGGCAGAGGAATAGCATAGTTGAAGCTATGGTTTTTCCAGTAGTCATGTATGGATGTCAGAGCTGGAGTAGTAAGAAAGTTGAGAACCAAAAGAATTCATGCTGTGAAACTGTGGTATTGGAGAAGACTCTCGAGAATCCCTTGGACTGCAAGGAGATTCAACCAGTTCACCCTAAAAGACATCAGTCCTGAATATTCATTGGAAGGACTGATGCTGAGCTGAAACTCCAATAGTTTGGCCATCTGACATGAAGGACTGACTGATTCGAAAGACCCTGATGCTGGGAAAGATCAAAGGTGGGAGGAGAAGGGGACAACAGAAGACGAGTTGGTTGGATGGCATCACCAATTCAATGGACACGAGTTTGAGTAAACTGCGGGGTGTTGATGATGGACAGGGAGGCCTGACTTGAAGCAGTCCATTGGCTCGCAAAGAAATGGACACAACTACGCCACTGAACAGACTGACTGAACTCAAAATCAAAGAAAGGGATTCTAGGAAATGTAGAACTAGCCTAGACAAATTAACACAGCAGAGCACAGACCACTTGACTTACTAAACCCTTCCGCTTTACTTAGTAGGATGAATTGAGCTTTGAAAAGCTGACCTGACTGATAAAGAGACTGTGGACAAGTCTGCAGGGAGGAGACTTTTTAGTCAATGCTTTAATTGTCCATCTTACAAATCTGCACTAGAAACAGTCAGAATCTCATTTTTGCCACCTCCTTTGCAGTCAGAATGTAACCATGTGATATAGGCTCAATCAATTAGATGCACCTAGATGGTACCCAGGCTCAGCCAATCAAATACATCCAGATGGCACCTAAGACTCAATTACTACAGCCACATGGAATGCAGGCTTAACCAATGGATACACCTACAGGTGAAAGCAATGCAAGTGGATTCTGATGCATAGAATTCAATCTAGCAGAGGTGCAAGAGACATAAGCCATCTCACTAGTGACAGCCGCTGTGTCTGAAGCCAGTGGTAGTGACAGTTCAGTTCAGTTCAGTCACTCAGTCGAGTCCGACTCTCTGCGACCCCATGAACTGCAGCATGCCAGGCCTCCCTGTCCATCACCAACTCCCAAAGTCCACCCAAACCCATGTCCATTGAGTTGACGATGCCAACCCACCTTCTTATCCTCTGCCATACCCTTCTTCTCCTGCCCTCAATCTTTCCCAACGTCAGGGTCTTTTCCAATGAGTGACAGAAGATCCTGCAATTAATTTCTATATTGTCATGGCTGCCTCTCCAGCCTTCCCTCCCAGAAATCTGTGTCACTTAATATTCTTAATAAGTTTCTTTCCTGCTCAAAGTTACCTGTAATGGATTTTATTCTTTTCAAGTAGAAAGCTGACACCCCTCTAACTTCATTTAACCATCAAGCCTATTTGCAAAACTAGACTAAGTAAGGAACAATGTCCAACCCCATGGGCAGTGGAGTCAGGGAGAGGCATTTTGTCAAATTATTATAGTGCCACAGACTCTGGGCCAGTGTCCCTCTGAGGGGGTCACTGACCTGGGTTGTGAGTCGGGTAGACCCATTTGAATCCAGGCTGTGGTGCTGACTGACCTGTTGTGTGACATGGAGCATATCACTTTCCTCATCTTGACAGTGGACTATGATTAGTACTTGCCTCCTCGGGTTGTCATGGAGACCAAAAGATTCCTGTACGGAGCAATCTCTCAACCACACAGCTCAGCACGTGGGATACACCCACACCAGTGATGCTAGAAGGAATGAGAGTCACCTTTCTTTTGCTGGATTAAAAAAAAATCAGTAATAATAGAGGTGGTGTCCTCATGTAGTCCAAGATGAAGATGGTCTGTGAACACTGCAGTTTAGAAAACAGTTACATGTTTTTCGTTTTGAATTTTTTAGTTTTCTTTCTTTTTTTAATTTATTTATTTTAATTGGAGGCTAATTAGTCTACAATATTGTAGTGGTTTTGCCACACATTGACATGAATCAGCCACGGTTGTGCATGTGTTTCCCATCCTGAACCCCTCACCCGTCCAATCCTATCCCTCTGGGTCACCCCAGTGCCACAGCCCTGAACACTCTATCTCATGCATCAGACTTGGACTGGAGGTCTGTTTCATATATGGAAATATACATGTTTCAACACTATTCTCCGAATCCACCCCACACTTGCCTTCTCTCACAGAGACCAAAAGACTGTTCTATACATCTGTGTCTCTTTTCCTGTCTTGCATATAGGGTTATCATTACCATCTTTCTGAAGCCCATATATATATATATATATATACATATGGCATAGGTGTGTGTGTGTGTGTGTGTGTGTGTGTGTGTGTGTGTGTGTGTGTGTGTTATTGGTGCTTTTCTTTCTGGCTTACTTCACTCTGTATAATAGGGTCAAGTTTCATCCACCTCGTTAACACTGATTCAAATGCATTCTTTTGGATATATGAGTAATATTCCATTGTGTATATATACCACAGCTTTCTTATCCATTCTTCTGCTGATGGACATCTGGGTTGCTTCCGTGTCCTGGCTATTATAAACAGTGCTGCGATGAACATTGGGGCACATGTGTCTCTTTCAGTTCTGGTTCCCTTGGGGCTTACGTCCAGGAGTAGGACTGCTGTTACATATGGCTGTACCATTTCCAGTTTTTTTTTTAAGGAATCTCCACACTGTTCTCCATAGTAGCTCTACTAGTTTGTATTCCCAACAACAGTGTAAGAGGGTTCCCTTTTCTCCACACCCTCTCCAGGATTTATTGTTTGTAGACGTTTGGATAGCAGCCTTTCTGCCTGGTGTGAGATGGTACCTCATTATGGTTTTGATTTGCATTTCCCTGATAATGAGTGATTTGAGCATCTTTTCATGTGTTTGTTAGCCATCTGTATGTCTTCTTTGGAGAAATGTCTGTTTAGTTCTTTAGCGCATTTTTTGAATGGCTCGCTTACTTTTCTGGAATTGAGCTGCAGGCATTGCTTGTATAGTTTTGAGATTTATTCATTGTCAGTTGCTTCGTTTGCTATTATTTTCGCCCATTGTGAAAGCCATCTTTTTCCCTTGCTTAGAGTTTCCTTCTTTGTGCAAAAGCTTTTAATTTTAATGAGGTCCCGTTTGTGTATTTTTGCTTCTATTTCCATTACTCTGGGATATGGGTCATAGAGGATCCTGCTGTGATTTCTGTCAGAAAGTATTTTGCCTGTGTTTTCCTCTAGGAGTTTTATAGTTTGTGGTCTTACGTTTAGATCTTTAATCTATTTTGAATTTATTTTTGAGTACAGTGTTAGAAAGTGTTCTAGTTTCATTCTTTTACAAGTGGTTGACCAGTTTTCCCGGCATGCTTGTTAAAGAGATTGTCTTGTCTTCATTGTACATTCTTGCCTCCTCTGTCAAAGATAAAGTATCCATAGGTGCGTGGATTTATCTCCGGGCTTGCTATTTTGATTCATTTATCTATATATCTTTTTTGTGTGTGTGCCAGGACCACGCTGTCTCGATGACTGTAGCTTTGTAGTATAGCCTGAAATCAGGCAAGGCATTTCCTCCAGGTCCATTCTTCTTTCTCAAGATTGCTTTGACTATTAGAGGTTTTTTGTAATTCCATACAAATTGTGAAATTATTTCTTCTAGTTCCCTGAAAAATACCGTTGGTAGCTTGATAGGGATTGCATTGAATCTATAGTTTGCTTTGGGTAGTATACCTATTTTCAGTATATTGATCCTTTCAATGCATGTACATGGTCTATTTCTCCATCTCTTTGTGTCCAGTTTGATTTCTTTCACCAGTGTTTTCTAGTTTTCTATATGCAGGACTTTTGTTTCTCTAGGTAAATATAGTCCTCACTATTTTATTCTTTTCGGTGCAATGGTGAATGGAATTGTTTCTTTAATATTTCTTTCAGTTTTCTCCTTGTTAGTGCACAGGAATACAAGGGATTTCTGCGTGTTCATTTTGTATCCTGCAACTTTACTATATTCGTTGATTAGCTCTAGTAATTTTCTGGTGGAGTATTTCGGGTTTTCTATGTAGAGGATCATGGCATCTGCAAACGGTGAGAGTGTTACTTTTTCTTTTCCAATCCGGATTCCTTGTATTTGTTTTTCTGCTCTGATTCCTCTTGGCCAAAACTTCCAAAACTATGTTGAATAGTAGTGGTGAGAGTGCACATCCTTACCTTGATCCTGACTTTAGGGACAATGCTTTCAATTTTTCATCATTGAGGATAATGTTTGCTGTGGATTTGCCATATATAGCTTTAATTATGTTTAGGTATGTTCTTTCTATGCCTGCTTTCTGGAGTGTTTTGATGATAAATGGATGTTGAATTTCGTTCAAGACTTTCTCTGCAGCTATTGTGATAACCATATGTTTTTTTATCTTTCAATTTGCTAATGTGGTGTGTTATGTTGATTGATTTGTAGATATTGAAGAACCCTTGTATCCCTGGGGTAAAGCCCACTTGGTCATGATATATGATCATTTTAATATGCTGTTGGATTCTGCTTGCTAGAATTTTGTTAAGGATTTTGCATCTATGTTCATCAGTGATATTGGCCTGTAGTTATCTCTTTTTTTGTGGCATCTTTGTCTGGTGTTGGTAGTAGGTTAATGGTGGCTTCATAGAATGAGTTTGGAAGTCTGCATTCCACTGCAACTGGAAGAGTTTGAGTACTATAGATATTAGCTCTTCTCTCAATTTTTGGTATAATCCAGCTGTGAAGCCGTCTGGTCCTGGGCTTCTGTTTGCTGGTAGATTACTGATTACACTTTCCATTTCCGTGCTTGTGGTGGGTCTGTAAAGATTTTCTGTTTCTTCCTGACTCCGTTTTCGAAAGTTGTACTTTTCTAAGAATTTGTCCACTTCTTCCAAGTTGTCCATTTTATTGGCATATAGTTACTGATAGTAGTCTCTTATAATCATTTGTATTTCTGTGTTGTCTGTTGTGATCTCTCCATTTTCATTTTTAATTTGTTGATTAGATTCTTCTCCCTTTGCCTCTTGATGAGTCTGGCTAATGGTTTGTCAATTTTATTTATCTTCTCAAAGATTCAGCTTTTAGCTTTGTTGATTTTTGCTCTAGTCTTTTTTGTTTCTTTTACATTTATTTGTGCCCTATTTTATGATTTCTTTGCTTCTATTAACCCTGGGGTTCTTCATTTCTTACTTTTCTAGTTGCTTTAGGCAGAGGGTTAGGGTATTTGTTTAACTTTTTTCTTGTTTCTTGAGGTAAGGCTGTTTTGCTCTGAACCTTCGCCTTACAGTGATTTTACAATGTCCCATAGGTTTTGGCTTGTTGTGTTTTCATTTTCAATTGCTTCTATGCATATTTTGATGTCTTTTTGATTTCCTCTGTGATTTGTTGGTTATTTACCAGCGTGACATTCAGCCTCCATATGTTTGAATTTTTAACAGTTTTTCTCCTGCAGTTGACATCTAGTCTTACTGCATTGTGATCAGAAAATATGCCTGGAATGATTTCAAGGTTTTTTGAATTTATCAAGGCTGGACTTATGGCCAAGGATGTGATCTCTTCTGGAGAAGTTTCCATGTGTACTTGAGAAAAAATGTGAAACTCATTGTTCAGTGTAAAATTAGTATAGATATCAATTAGGTTTCTCTGTTCTAATGTATCATTTAAAGTTTGTGTTTCCTTGTTGATTTTCTGTTTACTTGATCCATCCATAGGTGTGAGTGTGGTATTAAAATCTTCCACTATTATTGTGTGATTGTTAATCTTCCCTTTCATGCTTGTTAGCATTTTCCTTACATATTGCTGTTCTCTTATGTTGGGTGTTTATGTATTTTTAATCATTACATTTTCTTCTCGGTTTGATGTTTTGATCATTATATAGTGTATTTCTTTGCCTCTTCCACAGGCTTTATTTTAAAGTGTATTTTATATGATATGAGTATTGCTACCGCTGCTTTCTTCTGTTTTATTTTCCCCCCAACCCTTCACTTTCAGTCTGTATGTGTCCCTTGTTTTGAGGTGGGCCTTTTGTAGACAACATAAGTAGCAGTCTTGTTTTTGTATCCATTCAGCTAGTCTCTGCCTTTTGATTGCTGCATTCAACCCATTTACATGTAAGGTAATTATTGACAGGTATGATCCTGTTGCCATTTGCTTTAGTATTTTCGGTTCAGGTTTATGCAGCCATTCTGTTTTTCCTGCCTAGAGAAGATCTTTGGTATTTGTTGAAGAGCTAGTTTGGTGGTGCTGAATTCTCTCCGCTTTTACTTGTCTGTAAAGATTTTGATTTCTCCTTCATATTTGAATGTGATCCTTGCAGGGTACAGTAATCTGGGTTGAAAGTTTTTCTCTTTCATCACTTGAAGCATGTCCTGCAATTCCCTTCTGGCCTGAAGAGTTTCTGTTGAAAGATCAGCTGTTATTCTCATGAGAATCCCTTTGTGTGTAATGTGTTGTTTTTCCCTGGCTGCTTTTAATATTTGTTCTTTGTGTTTGATCTTTGTTAATTTGATTAATATGTGTCTTGTGGTGTTTCACTTTATGTTTATCCAGCCTGGGACTTTCTGGGTTTCTTGCATGTGGGTGACTATTTCCTTTCCCTTTTTAGGGAATTTTTCAACTATTATCTTCTCAAGTATTTTCTCATGGCATTTCTTTTTCTCTTCTCCTTCTGGGACTGCTCTGATTCAAATGTTGGGGCCTTTAACATTGTCCCAGAGGTTTCTGAGGTTGTTCTCTATTCTTTTAATTCTTTTTTTTTTTCTATTTTCCTCTCTGCTTCATTTATTTCTACCATTCAATTCTACCTCAGTTATCCTATCTTCTGCCTCTGTTATTCTACTTTTCTTTCCCTCCAGAGAGTTTTTGATCTCATATATTCCATTATCCATTATTGATTGGCTCTTTTTTTTCCCATCTAGGTCCCTGTTCAATGATTCACCATCATCTCAATCCTTGTCTGCAGGCTATTTATCTGTAACTCCATTTTGTCTTCCAGATCTTGGATCTTTTTTAACCTCCTTATTCTGAATTCTTTTTCCGGAAGACTCTCTATCTCCTCCTCTTTTGCTTGGTTTGGTGCACATTTATCATGTTCCTTTCCTGCTGATTTACATGTTTAAACCCTAACCTTGACTAACACACTTAAAAAATGATGAAAAGGACAAATTTTGTTACATCTCATTTACCATATTTAAAAAAAAATGTGAAATACCCAAAGCAATTATACACTTTAAATGCTATGTCAATAAATCCTTTTTAAAATGTTAACCAACCTGGCTTCCCAGTTCCTTCTGATCATAATTCAGCCCCCATACCCCTTGATTTCTTTTCATTCTCTGATCTCATCAGCTCCATCTCCAATGCTGAATCCCTCATTCTGGCCCCCTCAACTTTCTCCTATTCTGAGAAGATCCAGAAGCCCCCTCAGGTTTTTTTAGTTGCTCTCCCTTCTACCTTGGGTGTTCTTCCAATAAAGGTACAGGCTCTGAGATCTAGCTGCCCAGCAGAATCACCTGAAGAACTTATGAATGCCCCAACCCCACCTGAGAGAGTCAGATATCGTTACTTGGGGAAAGAGGGTGGCACCTGAACATTTATTGTTGTTTTAATACTTGCCAGGCACTTCTAACATTCAGCCGGCACTACTAAATCACTGCTGAAGACATCGTGCTCAGTTCCCACATAAAGGTTTCAGTTCAAAGGCCAGTTCTACAAGAGGCCGTCCCCAATCACACCAACTACTTCCCTTCCATATGCTACATATTTGATTCTGTCCCACCTAAGATTCTATCATATACAGATCTGCTTCCCAGTGAGAATGTCAGATGGATGAAGGCAGAGCCTGTGTCCTCAGTGCTTGGTTCCCCACAGATGCTCAGCACACAACTGTTTCATGAATGACCCTCCACCGGTGCCCTCCTGGGTCTAGCTTCCGCTCTAAGGGCTGCAGTTCTCCATGACGACCATTAGGTGGCGATAGTGCCTGGCTGCATTAAAGGTCATCTCTAGACCCACCAATGGAGAAGGCAATGGCAACCCAATCCAGTACTCTTGTCTGGAAGATCCCATGGATGGAGGAGCCTGGTAGGCTGCAGTCCATGTAGTCGTGAAGAGTCAGACACGACTGGGCAACTTCATTTTCACTTTTCGCTTTCATGCATTGGAGAAGGAAATGGCAACCCACTTCAGTGTTCTTGTCTGGAGATTTCCAGGGACAGGGGAGCCTGGTGGGCTGCCATCGATGGGGTCCCACAGACTCGGGCACAACTGAAGGGACTTAGCAGCAGCAGGAGACCTACCAGGCCAACTGTGCAGGTCGGGGCAGTGGTAGAAGGGGGTAGGTGGTGGGGCCCATCCTGCCCTGTGCTTAGCCATTGCTCAGAGAAAGGAGAAAGGACCACGGCAGACAGTTGGTGGCCTCCCTCTCCTCCTCATTTCTAGACTCTGAGCCACTGAGCCCTGAAAACAGCCCACTCAGACTTAAGTCAGAGGCAGAAGGTCCTGCTTCCCTGTCTGGAACCTCCAAGTCCTGGCCAGTCCCTGAGCCCTGGATGTAACCTCCTGAGATGAATTCCATAGGTCCCTCACCTAGCTGATGACTTGCACACAAGGCTGGTCTGCTGGCCATGGCTGGTATCAGCAGACAACCTGAATATCCATCAACTGGGAGTTGTGACACACACTGCCACCTTCCACGTGGCAGGCTCCCATACCCCGAGAGAAGAATAAGGAAGCTCTTGTAAGGTCTTCTCTAAACCAGTTCCATTCCATTCCTTTCACAACACCAGCCAGGGATGGCTTGAGGGGCCAAACATGCCCTGCTTTTGTCTAGCCATGGAGCTGAGGAGTGTTCCCAAGTTTAAATGATGGGAAAAAAAAATACTTATGTGACCCATGAAGATGAAATGACCAGGATGTGCCTGGGCAGAGTCAAGGTCACACGTTGCCCACAGAGCTCCTTGTAGCTCAGGTTGCCATCTTGGCTACTGAAAGACAAATTCATTCCCTGCCAGTGTTCTTCTGAGACTGACCCCAGATTTCCCTTCTGTCTCCATCTCTGTCAGTAAATTCTCTAGAACTGAACTTCCCAGGAAAGCTGCAAGTGGGGACATTTATTTGTAATGTGGAGAGAAACCTTCCTGACCTCATGTGACCCCGTCTCCGTCTTTGGCCCAAACCTGATACATCCATCCTGACCAAATGGAAAACTGTCAGTTCGAGGAAGAGCAAGGCATATTTTTTCCAAAACAGCTTCATTTAAAAAAGGTGAAGATTCTGAAAAAATTAGGGGGTGGGGAGAACCCATAAGAACATACCTCGTGAATCTACTGGTTCAGTCACAAAGAAACACCCTCATCAGAGAAGATATTTAAGTTTCATACAAATGTTATACAAAGAAATTGTGAAAAAAATACTTCCGTATGCGAAAAGCAATTATGCTTCACAAAGAAGGCTAGGTTTTTGTTTCTTTTGACAACTGCAATTGACAAATGTTCTTTCTTGTTTTCCTCTAGTACCCTCTTTTTTATTTCTTTTTATTATGAGTAACTAGCTGGAAACTATACAGTTCACATCCTCTTATCAATAATGAAGAGAAAGGAAACAAGATTAAAGTGTACAACAAAATGTACTGAAATGGTATCGTACAATTAATTTTTATCCTATACATACATCACCTTTTTGCTTTGTTCAATGCTTCTTGAACATACATACAAAATGGTACTATAGCATACAGAGTGTAACGGCAGAGTGGTGTCCTGCTTCCCCTCAAACTGTTTTTGTTTCATATTGACATATAAACCTAAAATTCCATCATATAAATATTACATACATGCTTCATCTCAGGCTCAAATGTCCTCCGAGTGTGTCTCGCCTTTAACTTTTCACTTCTATGAAACATGGCCATCTCTTACCAAGAAGGTGTGAGTGTCTTTAAAGGAACCACAAAGCAAAGAAAATCTCTGTTTTGGAGCTTCGGACTTGAATGCTTTCTACGGTCTTCTCTTCTGCAAACTGCGGTGAGCGGGGTTGTTTCTAGTTAATCATCTGTAAACAAAGATATGGGTTTTTCCTTTTTTTCTTTTGTCCCTTTTATTGGAGTAGAGTCATCATGGAAATCACATCAGATTAATGAGCACATCTATGTGCTCTTCTGGTCCAGAGAGCTTCCCTTTTAAAACATGGTAACATAGCACTTGAAATGGGCCAGTGGGTGCATGTGATGTGTCCATAGCAGCACTAAAATCCGTGCTGGAAATTCCTGATCCCAATGTGCTGTGTACAGACATAAAATGGAAACAGCTCACAGGGTGTCACAGAGAAGGAGCTGTGCACCGTAAAGCAACCCCTGTCCCCTCTCTGTACCCCTGTGTCAGACTCAATGGACAGGCGTTTCAGCAAACTCTGGGAGTTGTTGATGGACAAGGAAGTGTACGGAAGGGCGTACTGCATTCCATGGGGTCGCAGAGAATCAGACATGACTAAGAGAGTGAACTGACTGATAAGGGTGATATACCAGGGTCTGAACAAATCAGTGGTGTGAACCTAATGAATTACCACATGGTTCCAGAACGGGTGTACCGGGTCGAGAGCTGGTCTCAGGTAAGCCTATGTGAAGCCCTCTGCTGGGGTAGGAGGGGGAGTCTAGAGCCCCTTTTCCAAGTACAGATCTAATTGAGAAGAAACTCTACCCTGAGCATGTGAGAGTGATCAAAAGAAACTTTGCTTCTATCAGTTAGATTGAGGACCCGCTTAGGCTCCTGGTCATGGACACCCCACTACCTGCCCTCTCATTCTTAGCTGGAGAATGACAGAGAAGTCCATAGAGCTGTCACTGCTATTCACTTGCCTTCTCACATTAAAGGGGGTTTCCTAGGGTGGTGTAGCAGATATTTTGAAATGATCATTTACTATCCTGAAATGAAATACTGATGGATAATAAAACCATCTTAAAACCAAAATGTTCTGTCCCAGGAAATTAAAAAAAAAAAAAAAAAACTGTCCTGGAGATCAACATCCAGTAACACAAAGTGAAATAGGGAGTGAACTGCCTGGTGGTCCAGTGCTTAAGACTTGACCTTCCAATGCAGCGGGTGCAGCTTCTATCCACATGGAACTAAGTTCCACATGTCTCAAGACCAAAACATAAAACAAGTGTTTATGTTATCATAAACATAAAAGAAGTGATGATAACAAATTAAATACAGAGCTTAAAAATGGTCCACATAATGTTTTTTTTAAAGAACTAAGAGTAGGTCATTTATACTCAAGGATTCAGTTCCTCAGGTGGCGGTAGTGGTAAAGATTCCACCTTATGCAGTAGACATAAGGTCTACTTAGGCAGACCTTATATAGCAGACATAAGAGACACAGGTTAGATCCCTGGGTCAGGAAGGTCCCCTGAAGGAGGCCATGGCAACCCACTCCAGTATTCTTGCCTGGAGAATCCCAGGACAAAAGAGCCTGGGGTCTATAGCATCACGAAGAGTTGAACACAACTGAGCACACACATGTATTTATACTCACAACAATGCATGCTCCCGTAGGTAAATGTTTGAGCACTCACATTTGCACCCAAATGTGCCCTCACTGAGGATTCAGCCTGGCAAATGCAGGAGGACACAAGTGTGCAGTCTCGGCCATTCACAAAGCCATCGAGGTACTGTGGCCATCATGTGATTGCCACAAACTGCAAAGCAACCCATGGTTAGGCTCTGAATAAAACAAAATATTGACTTCTCCAGTTTGCACCATAATTGCAGCCCTGGAAATCTTTTATTAAACTTATGGGACAAGTGCAGATAAGGGCCTCCACTCGGGGTATTATGAATGGGTTTGGACTTACCTAAATATCTGGCAGGACATTTGAGAATCATTCACGTCTAACGTGTATGCCATGAAGCAGGCACCTGCCCCCAAGTGTAGTGGCCCCCCATATCATGACAACAGTCAAAAACCACACCCCTAGAATTTGTCACAGTCACTCCTTCTTCTTCAAGAACTGCTGGTCTAAGGCTCCCTTAGTGAGCCACGAAGAGGTAGAGCTGACAGAGATGCCGCTTTATAAACTGAAGTGAAGTGAAGTGGATTCGCTCAGTCATATCGAACTCTTTGTGACCCCTTAGGCTATATTGTTCATGGAATTCTCCAGGCCAGAATACTAGAGGGGGTGTTCTTTCTCTTCTCCAGGGGATTTCCTGATCCAGGGACCAAACCCAGGTCTTCTGCATGGCAGGCAGTTTCCTTACGAGCTGAGCCACCAGGGAAGCCCAAGAATCCTGGATTAGGTAGCTTATCCCTTCTCCGGGGGATCTTCCGAACCCAGGAACTGGGGTCTCCTGCATTGCAGGCAGATTCTTTACCAACAGAGTTATGAGGAAAGCTGAATAAAATAGTTCCTTTTTTTTTTTTTTGAGACCTTAGTTCTCCAAGCAGAGCTTGAACCCATGCCCCCTGCAGTGAAAGCACAGAGTATGAACCACTGGACACCCAGGGAAGTCCTGGAGGTGCCTCTTTCAATTCTGTGTCCCAGGTCTCTCCCTCGCTTCACCCTACAGCCACCTGCCTCTCACAGAAACAGGTGACAAGCAGAGCGCATTTTGCCCTGAATCCCTGCTCTGCCATTGTTAGCTGTGTGGCCTTCAGCCAGTGGCAACCCTCTCTGAACTGCCTTTTTCTCTGTCACACCTACAGAGAACAGATGCCAAGGGGGCCAGCAGAGGACCTGTGCAGAGTTAGCCCTCAGGAACCCAAAGAGGGTGTCATTAATACTCCCTGGGCCTGTGGGGGTGGGGGAGAAAGCTAAATCCATCTGCAGAAACTCAGAGGAGGGTCTTTCTCCAGGGGAGTCAGCAGAGAAAGAAAACAGGAACCTGACTTTGCACATAACAAAGGGGAAAGACTGAATGAGCAAAGAATGTAATTAAAAATAAAGCAAAGAAGAGGGGAATTCCTTGGAGGCTCAGTGGTAAAAAAATCCACCTGCCAATGCAGGAATCACTGGTTCCATCCCTGATCCAGGAGAATCCCATATGCCATGGAACAGCTGAGCTCATGCATTCCAACTACTGAGTCTGTGTTCTAGAGCACGGGAGGCGTAATTACTGAGTCCACTTGACCTGAGCCAATGCTGGACAACAACAGAAGCCACTGCAATGAGAAGCCTCAACGCCACAACTAAAGAGTAGCCCCTGCCACCTTAAGCTAGAGAAAGCCCTCATGGAAATGAAAACCAACACATGCAAAGATAAATACATTTTTAAAATATGGCAAAGAAGTGATACAAGAAAACAAGGGAAGTCTGACAAATAGAAGACACAAAGTAAACTGATATCCAAAAAAGCCAAATTTCATCACAATAAATGGGAATAAGGCAAAGTTTCAACGCAAGAGATTTTCTGACAGTTTCTTTTTTCTTTGTTTGTTTAAAGCTGGCTAAATATGAAAGATTCCTAATATATACAACAGTTGAAAAATACACAATAAGAATATATATATATATATATACTGACAATGAAAGCCAATGCAGCTGTACTCAGTATCGTTTAGTTGCTCAATCATGTCCGACTCTTTGTGACCCCATGAATCGCAGCACGCCAGGCCTCCCTGTCCATCACCAACTCTCGGAGTTTACCGAAACACATCTCCATCGAGTCGGTCATGCCATCCAAACATCTCATCATCTGTCTTCGTCTTCTTATCCTGTCCCAAATCCTACGCAGCATTAGGGACTTTTCCAATGAGTCAACTCTCACATGAGGAGGCCAAAGTATTGGAGTTTCACCTTCAACATCAGACCTTTCAATGAACACTTAGGACTGATTTCTTTTAGGATGGACTGGTTGGATCTCCTTGCAGTCCAAGGGACTCTCAAGAGTCTTCTCCAGCACCACTGTACAAAGGCATCTATTCTTCCGCTCTCAGCTTTCTTCACGGTCCAACTCTCAATCCATACAGGACCACTGGGAAAACCATAGCCTTGACTAGACGAAACTTTGTTGGCAAAGAAATGTTTCTGCTTTTAAATATGCTATCTAAATTGGACATAAGCTTCCTTCCAAGGAGTAAGCGTCTTTTAATTTCATGGGGGCCATCACCATCAGCAGTAATATTTGAGCCCCCCCCCAAATAAAGTCTGACACTGTTTCCACTGTTTCCCCATCTATTTCCCATGAAGTGATGGGACCAGATGCCATGATCTTGATTTTCTGAATGTTGAGTTTTAAGCCAACTTTTTCACTCTCCTCTTTCTCTTTCATCAAGAGCCTCTTTAGCTCTTCTTCACTTTCTGCCATAAGGGTGGTGTCATCTGTATATCTGAGGTCATTGATATTTCTCCTGGCAATCTTGATTCCAGCTTGTGTTTCTTCCAGCCCAGCGTTTCTCATGATCTACTCTGCATATAACTTAAATATACAGGGTGACAGTAGGCAGCCTTGACGTACACCTTTTGCTATTTGGAACCAGTCTGTTGTTCCATGTCCAGTTCTAACTGTTGCTTCCTGACATGCATACAGGTTTCTCAAGAGACAGGCCAGATGGTCTGGTATTCCCATCTCTTTCAGAATTTTCCCCAGTTTATTACTGTCAAGCAAATGGATTTTAAGGTGAAAAAGCATTACTAAAATTTAGAAGTATAAAAGGATTCATTTGAGCTAAATTTGCAAGTACCTATACAGTCAGCAAAACCAAGACCGGGAGCAGACTGTGGCTCAGATCATGAACTGCTTATTGCCAAATTCAGACTTAAATTAAAGAAAGCAGGGAAAACCACTAGACCATTCAGGTATGACCTAGATCAAATCCCTTATGAGTATACAGTGGAAGTGACAAATAGATTTAAGGGACTAGACCTGATAGACAGAGTGCCTGATGAACTACGGACACAGGTTCGTGACATTGTGCAGGAGACAGGGATCAAGAAAATCCCCATGGAAAAGAAACACAAAAAAGCAAAATGGCTGTTTGAGGAGGCCTTACAGATAGCTGGGAAGAGAAGAGAAGCAAAAAGCAAAGGAGAAAAGGAAGGATATTCCCATCTCAATGCAGAGTTCCAAAGAATAGCAAGGAGAGATAAGAAAGCGATCAGTGCAAAGAAATAGAGGAAAACAACAGATTGGGAAAGACTAGAGATATCTTCAAGAAAATTAGAGATACCAAAGGAACATTTCATGCAAAGATAGGTTCGATAAAGGACAGCAATGGTATGGACCTAACAGAGGCATAAGATATTTAGAAGAGGTGGCAAGAATACACAGAAGAACTGTACAAAAAAAGATCTTCACGACCCAGATAATCATGATGGTGTGATCACTCACCTAGAGCCAGACATCCTGGAATGTGAAATCAAGTGGGCCTTAGAAAGCATAACTATAAACAAAGCTAGTGGAGGTGATGGAATTCCAGTTGAGCTATTTCAAATCCTCAATGGTGACGCTGTGAAAGTGCTGCACTCGATATGCCAGCACATTTGGAAAACTCAGCAGTGGCCATAGGACAGGAAAAGGTCAGTTTTCGTTCCAATCCCAAAGAAAGGCAATGTCAAAGAATGCTCAAACTACAGCACAATTGCACTTATCTCACATGCTAGTAAAGAAATGCTCAAAATTCTCCAAGCCAGGCTTCAGCAATACCTGAACCGTGAAATTCCAGATCTTCAAGCTGGTTTTAGAAAAGGCAGATGAACCAGAGATCAAATTGCCAATATCCGCTGGATCATCGAAAAAGCAAGAGAGTTCCAGAAAAACATATATTGCTGCTTTATTGACTATGCCAAAGCCTTTGACTGTGTGGATTACAATAAACTGTGGAAAATTCTGAAAGAGATGGGTGTACCAGACCATCTGACGTGTCTCTTGAGAAACCTGTATGCCGGTCAGGAAGCAACAGTTAGAACTGGACATGGAACAACAGACTGATTCCAAATAGGAAAAGGAGTACATCAAGGCTGTATATTGTCCCCCTGCTTATTTAACTTATATGCAGAGTAGATCATGAGAAATGATGGGCTGCAAGAAACACAAGCTGGAATCAAGATTTCCAGGAGAAATATTAATAACCTCAGATATGCGGATGACACCACCCTATGGCAGAGAGTGAAGAAGAACTAAAGAGCCTCTTGATGAAGGTGAAGGAGGAGAGTGAAAAAGTTGGCTTAAGGTCAACGTTCAGAAAACTAAGATCATGGCATCTGGTCCCATCACTTCATGGGAAATAGATGGGGAAACAGTGGAAACAGTGCCAGACTTTATTTTTTGGGCTCCAGAATCACTGCTGATGTTGACTGAAATTAAAAGATGCTTACTCCTTGGAAGGAAGGTTATGGCCAACCTAGAAAGCATATTTAAAAGCAGAGACATTACTTGGCCAACAAAAATCCATCTAGTCAAGGCTACGGTTTTTCCACTGGTCATGTATGAATGTGAGAGTTGCACGGTGAAGAAAGCTGAGCACCACAGAATTGATGCTTTTGAACTGTGGTGTTGGAGAAGACTCTTGAGAGTCCCATGGACTGCAAGGAGATCTAATCAATCCATCCTAAAAGAGATCAACCCTCGGTGTTCATTTGAAGGTCTGATGTTGAAGCTGAAACTCCAATACTTTTGGCACCTCATGCGAAGGGTTGACTCATTGAAAAAGACCCTAATGCTGGGTAGGGTTGGGGGCAGGAGGAGAAGGGGACCACAGAGGATGACATGGTTGGGTGGCATCACTGACTCAATGAACATGGGTTTGGGTGGACTCCAGGAGTTGGTGATGAACAGGGAGGCCTGGCCTGCTGCAATTCATGGGGTTGCAAAGAGTTGGACACGACTGAGCGACTGAACTGAACTGAATAATTAAATAAGAAGAAAAAAAAATCTGCCCTCATAACGAAAACTCACCTCAACGTCTTGTTTGTGCAAAGTCCACAGGAGTAGTGTGTCACTGAATGCAGGCTGAGGGAGTGGATGAGGTAGTCCCCAACAGGGCCAGTTTCTGTCAAATTGACTTTGTGTTGCCAGAGATGCCAGCCAGCAGCTGAAAAAATCGAGAGCTGTCTCTTTGTCTCATTAGCTGCCTATAGAGCTGGAACAGCACCAGGGAAACAGGCGCCCTCTGTCTTGATGCTCTGCCAATCCAAGTACTGTTCTTACCACACAGTCCAAGGTGGCTTCTCAGCCCTCAAGTTCTGCACTCCCCCTGCACCAGGAAAGTAAAGGGGGAGGGGAGAGGGACGGACGCTTCTTCCTTTTAAGAGCACAGCTGACACAGTTCAACATCGCTGTTGCTCAAATCCCAATGGCCAGATTTGTGCATCAGAAAATCACACCTTACCACAAAAGGAGCTGGAAGATGTAGCCTTTATTCTCAGCCACTCCTGCCTAGCGAGGAAACAAACAAATACGGGAGCATTTTCTGAGAGAGAAGGGGAGAACGAATGTAGGGAGCCAGCCAGTAGGCTCCATCACAGCCAGCAGGTGGGGGGGGGTGTAATTGCCACCCTACCTAATCCCAGGCCTTACCCATTACTCTTTATTTACGAATAAATATTTATTTATTTAATCCTCCAATCCCTCCCCTGACAAAGTGGGCACCATCCCACTTCATTTTATAAAGGACATGTTTGAGATTCAGAAAGATTAATTAATTTCTTTAAAGTCACACAGCTGGTACAGGTAAACTGCTATGTGTTTTGCTGCATACACCTGGTAGGAAGGAGGTGGACTTAGGAATATCAAACACTGTTGTTCTGCACCCCTGAGCTGGTTAGAAGAGAGTGGAGTCCACCAAAGAAAACTAGGATACAGCACCACCATATGACAAGCTCCCCTGAAAATTCCCACCAGTGTCTCAAGCAGCAGCTTCAGCCCACTAATGAGAAAGTCTGTGTGCCAGCAGCTCTCCCAGCCTGATGGATGGGCCTCATTAGCCCAGGCCATGGGCACCTGAGCAGTGTGAAACACGGTGACAGGACAGGGGGCTTTGGCTGTTCCAGCTGACGGTATTGTTAATATCTCCATTTTAGCAGGTTATTTGTCTCCACCTCTCCACCAGTTGCAAATCCACCTAGGTTCTGCAGCCACCAGGCCTGGCAGGGAGGCTGCTGAGATAATCTCTTCCCCTTTGCTCATTTCCTCCAGGAAAAATAAATTACATAGTTTAAACAGGGACTGGATTGGCCATGCAGCCACCAACATCCATCTTTGCAGAGAATGAAAGGCTCAGCAAGGCTGAGGGGAGGAGAGTGGGGGAGCTGAAAGGCATTAAAGAGAGGGCATCTGTTGCCCATGATGGATCACTTTTTGCTTCATTTCCAGCACGATTGTCTTTTCCAATGAGTCAACCCTTCACATTAGGTGGCCAAAGTATTGGAGTTTCAGCTTCAACATCAGTCCTTCCAATGAACACTCAGGACTGATCTCCTTTAGGATGGACTGGTTGGATCTCCTTGCAGTCCAAGGGACTCTCAAGAGTCTTCTCCAGCACCACAGTTTAAAAGCATCAAGTCTTCGGAGCTCACCTTTCTTCCCCATCCAACTCTCACGTCCTTACATGACCACTGGAGAAACCATAGCCTTGACTAGATGCACCTTTGTTGGCAAAGTAATGTCTCTGCTTTTAACTATGCTATTTAGTTTGGTCATCACCTTCCTTCCAAGGAGTAAGCTTCTTTTAATTGCATGGCTGCCATCACCATCAGCAGTGATTTTGAAGCTCCCCCACCCCCAAAGTATGACACAATTTCCGCTGTTTCCCCATTTTTCCCCATGAAGTGATGGGACCAGATGCCATGATCTTAGTTTTCTAAACTTGTAGAGCTTTAAGCCGACTTTTTCACTCTCTTCTTTCACTTTCATCAAGAGGCTCTTTAGTTCTTCTTCACTTCCTGCCATGAGGGTTGTGTCGTATGCATATCTGAGGTTATTGATATTTCTCCCGGCAATCTTGACTCCAGCTTGTGCTTCTTCCAGCTTTGACTACCTACCCTTCTATTTGCATGGCCCCAGCCTTCCCCTTCTCTGGCACTTAACTTAAATGTCACCCCTCCAGAGAGGCTGTCCTGACCCAGCTATCAAAAGTGTAGAGCCCCCAGAGGCAGGAAAGGATGTATGGTGCTCCTGGAAACAAAAGGACACTTGTATAGTTTCTACCCTGTAGGCATACAACCTCACAGTGCACGGAACTGGGGGCCTTCATGTATATTCATCAAGCACCCTCTATTCACTCAGTAAAAAATTGAAGGCCGGTGACTATCTTGAGCTGGCCTTGAGTATCTTTTAGCTGTAATGAAGACATAAACACTTGCTCACCTAACAAGATTAGACCTAGGTGTACCTTAGGTTGATTCAGTTGAGTTCAGTTCCGTTCAGTCGCTCAGTCATATCCGATTCTTTGCAACCCAATGAAGCACAGCACACCAGGCCTCCCTGCCCATCACCAACTCCCAGAGTCCACCCAAACCCAGGTACAAAGAGTCAGTGATGCCATCCACATCCATGCATGACCACTGGAAAAACCAGAGCCTTGACTAGATGGTGGAGAAGGAGGTGGCACCCTACTCCAGTAGCCTTGTCTGGAAAATCCCACAGGTGGAGGAGCCTGGTAGGCTTCGGTCCATAGGGTTGCAAAGAGTTAGACACGGATGAGCGAACTCTCACTTTTCACTCCCATGCACTGGAGAAAGTAATGGCAATCCACTACAGTGTGCTTGCCTGCAGAATCCCAGGGACGGCAGAGCCTGGTCGGCTGCCGTCTATGGGGTCACACAGAGCCGGGCATGCCTGATTCGACTGAGCAGCAGCAGCAGCAGACCAGACGGACGTTTGTTGACAAAGTAACATCTCTGTCTTTTAATATGCTGCCTAGGCTGCTCATAACACTCCTTCCCAGGACTAAGTGTTTTTTAATTTCATGGCTGCCATCACCATCTGCAGTGTTGTTTCAGTTGGTCCAAAAATTCATCAAGCATCCCTATCCGCCAGACCTCCTGTCCTGCCTCTTGAGAAATCTGTATACAGGTCAGGAAGCAACAGTTAGAAATGGACATGGAATATCAGACTGGTTCCAAATAGGAAAAGGAGTACGTCAAGGCTTTAATTTGTCCCCCTACTTATTTAACTTGTATGCAGAGTACATCAAGAGAAACCCTGGGCTGAAGGAAGCACAAGATGGAATCAAAATTACCGGGAGAAATATCAATAGCCTCAGATACGCAGATGACACCCCCTATAAAGCAGAACCTGAAGAAGAACCTAAGAGCTTCTTGATGAAAGTGAAAGAGGAGAGTGAAACAGTTGGCTTAAAGCTCAACATTCAGAAGCCTTAGATCATGGCATCTGGTCCTATCACTGTATGGCAAACAGATGTGGAAACCGTAGAAACATTGGCTGACTTTCTTTTGCTGGACTCCAAAATCACTGAAGAAGGTGACCGCAGCCATTAGATTAAAAAACGCTTCCTCCTTGGAAGGAAAGTTATGACCAACCTAGACAGCATATTAAAAAGCAGTGAAGTTATTTTGCCAACAAAGTTCTGTTCAGTCAAGGCTATGGTTTTTCCAGGGGTCGTGTAAACAAGTGAGAGTTGGAGTATAAAGAGGGCCGAGCGCAGAAGAATTGATGCTTTTGAACTGTGGTGTTGGAGAAGCCTCTTGAGAGTCCCGTGGTCTGCAAGGAAATCCAACCAGTCCATCCTAAAGGAGATCAGTCCTGGGTGTTCACTGGAAGGACGGATGTTGAAGCTGAAACTCCAATACTTTGGCCACCTCAGGCAAAGAGCTGATTCACTAGAAAAGACCCTGATGCTGAGAAAGATTGAGGGCGGGAGGAGAAGGGGTCGACAGAGGATGACCTGGTTGGATGGCATTACTGACTCTATGGACATTGGCTTGGGTGGACTCCGGGAGTTGGTGATGGACAGGGAGACCTGGTGTGCTGTGGTTCACAGTGTCTTAATTCGTCATATAACGCAGAGTGACTGAAGTGTATGGATGACTAAATGGTGATACGGTGAGGTGGACGGATGGATGCTTGTCTGGATGTGTGAGTGGTTGTATGGTGAGATGGAAAGTTGGATAGATGCTTAAGTGGATGAATAAGTGGCTAAATGGATGGATGAGTAATGGAATGGGTAGGTGGATAGAATGACTAATGGTTGATGGGTGATTGATAGTAATACTGCGATGGTTGGATATGTAGTTGCAAGAATGGTATAATGGTTAGATAGACAGATAGTTAAATGAAGGTAAAGAATCCCTCGAGTTAGCTGGCAAAAACACGGATCAACCTCACTGTAATCTGCTGAATTAGTTTCTTCTAATGAGTGTAAATGTTGTACTGAATGAATTGACTTCTGGCTCGAGAAGAAAGAGACTGCAGCAGAACCATCCAGGGAATCAGTCATGTGGTCCTGGATCCTCCCTGTTTTCTCATTGTTTGATAACCTAGGCACCTCGGTACCCACTTTTAACCACGTGCTATCCACTCGTCCCTTCCAGCCACCATCACACCTCCTGTCAGATACAGAACAGAGTTGTAGTTGCCAAGGATGGAGGGGATAGGGATGGGCTGGGAATCTGGGGTTGGTAGATGCAAACTACTATGTTTACAGTGGATACACAACAAGGTCCTAATGGATAGCACAGGGGACAATATTCAGTATCCTGTGATAAACCGTAATGGAAAAGAATGTAAGAAAAGAATGTGTACATGTGTATAACTGAGACACTTTCTGATTTGCAGACTGACATGGCACTGTAAATCAAGTATATTTTAACAAATTGAAAAAAAAAAACAAACCAAGTATAAAGTTCTCCTACCTTTTTTCAGCCCTACTGATAAAAGAGAAACAAAAAAAAGAAACAAATGCTTTCAAGAAAAATTCTGTTGAGAATTAACAAAGACTAAATCACTTAATAAAAAAAAGAAATTGTATTTTATAAGGCTTCCATTAGTGTCACGAATAGTAGACTCTTGAAGCTGTCCACACAGAGAGAGGTTTGGGGTGAAACAGACCTGTTCTTTATTTCTGAAATTAACTGCCTAGGTGGTCACCTACTTTTCTATTGTGATGATTGAATGTTAAAGGCTGGTGCTGACAGTCTGTAAATGTTTCATTCTGAATTCTGGCATGACGCAGAGCTCTCAGTGGACAAAGGCACTATCTTTCTCAATGTATAAGAGAGATAGCAATTAATGAATGTTGGATGATAGATGGATGGATGAATGGATGATGGATGGATTGGAGGGTGTTGGGTAGATGGATGGATGGATGGATGGATGGATGGATGGATGGGTAGCTAAGATTCAGTGGTCCCAGGCTTCTTGCCTTCACTCTTTATCCAACAGTATCTTGCAGGCCTCTGGAATCCTCTTAGAAGTAGAGTAGCTGCACTATGCAAAACTCCCAAACAAAAACCCTTGGCTTTCTAGAAGTGTGAGTACGACACCAGAACTTTCTGGCTAGCTCAGCAGAAGGACAGAAAATCAAAGAAGTTTTCAGGTCAACCTCCAGGGATGAAGGTGTTTGTTTCACAAGGGAGTTAGAAGTCAGAGAGCTAACATGGGATTTTTTCAATGGCAAATAGCATAAGTACCATCAAAGTGGCTTTAAAAGAAATTGGCCTACTTGGCTGAAAGGTTGAGGAATGTGTGATCTCAGACCCCATGACCACCAACACCCCAAATGCAGAATTCAAGGAGTATCTTTAAATTCTTTTAAATTCAGTCTCTTTGTCTCTATCCCTGGACACTGTTTCCTCTAACTTGGCTTCATTTGTAGACAATCATCTACATGAGGTAAAACATGTGGTAGAAATGATTAAACAAAGATTTCTATTAATTGAACATTGGTTAATTCTTAGAAGGAAAAGTGCTTAGGAAAGATAGGTTAAATTTATGCTGTGAGATTAAAATGTTCTTATGGTTGAAATATTTTGAGTTTCTTCTTCCTTAGTTATTTGCAGCCAAAAGCATCCCAATATATATAACACATAATAAATAGTAGTATTATATCTCATGGACTCAGATGTCTACTTACAAAACCAATCATTCAAGTGGAGAAGATATTTTTACTCCATCAGATATTAATTGAGCATCTACAATGCACCGGCAGTGTCCCAAGAACAATAGACGCATATTTGAATAAGACCTGGTGCTTTAAAACAAAACAAAACAAAGTTGAGACATTTGACACCTTAAAAATTTACTAAAATACATAAGTAAGGCTTCCCTGGTGCCTCAGTGGCAAAGAATCCACCTGCCAATGCAGGAAATGCCAGTTCGATATCAGGTTTGGGAAGTTACTACATGTCCAGGGGCAACTAGACCCATGCACTACAACTTACTGATCCTGTGCTCAGAGCCCAGGAGCCCCAGCTACTGAAGCCCACTTGCCCTACAGCCTGTGCTCCACAACAAGAGAAGCCACTGCAATGAGAAGCCTGTGCACCACAACTAGAGAGGAGGCCCGCATTCCCCAACTAGAGATAAGCCCTGGCAGCAATGAGACCCAGCACAGCCATAAATAGTTACTATTATACAAATAAAGATATGAGACAAAAGTCAAATTGAAATTCAAATCACAGACAACAGCAAGTGTTAATCCCCCTTGATATATAAAAATATCTTACAAATAAAGAGTAAACCAGCAACCCAAATAAAAAAAAAAGATCCTAGGGCATGTACACACATTTTAATATATTTGTTAAAAGTGCAACTGTTCCTTAAACTTATACAAAGATGTTCAAGTTCGCTCATCGTAAGAGAAACGCAAATATACTGAGATACAACTTTTCGCATCGGATTGACAAACGTTTGAATGTTTGATGACTCACAGTGCTGGTTGAGCTGTGGGGCTTCGTGCATTGCTTGTGGAAGCTGAAACTGGTACAACTCCTAAGGAGAAAAGTTGGCAATATCTATGCAATTTGTAAGTTCGACTCAGTAATTCCACTTCTGAGTATCTATCGACAGATATATTTAAGTGAGCATGCATATTCTGTATAGAGTTCTTTTCTACAACACCGTCTGTAATAGCAAAGAATGAAAACAAGCGGAATATCCACCAGCAGTGGACTGATATTTATTGGCTGTGGGACTTTTTATTGGGTTGGAGTTTGGATCTTCTTCCAAATCCAGTGAGAAGACGCCAGAGAGTTTAAAGGAGGAGACGGGCATAATCCGACTTCTATTTTGAAGAATCATCCTGATCTGGGGGATGGGTACCCAAGTTTAATCATCTGTAAGAAAATATCATGATGATAACCACTTGAGCTTGGTTCAGTACACTGTGTGTAGGGTATCAAATGAGAAAATGCCTTCACGTTCCTGAGACAGCCCATAACCAGCTGTTTTTGACCAGACACCGTGCTTCCATCCTTCCCGCTGGAAACCATTCTCTCCCGACGCAGATGAGGACGGATGACGTCCCCAGGTCCCGTAAAGGGCCCCTCGTGGTCCTTCCTAGCTTCTCCCGTGCCTTCCACCTTGCTTTTGATTTCTGTCACCCCAGATCTCCAAGCCCTTATAAACGGACCCATAGACAATACAGCCTGCCATTTTTACTCACAGGGATTTGGGGAAACTCCTAGGATGTGAATAGACAGACAATTCTTTCTTGGTAAAGGGAAATCTGAGTTCAGAGCGCTCCCCCATTCTGCTGCAGCGCCCACAGCAGCGACGATGGGGCCGGATCAGCACCCGTGAAGCTGTGCTCGCCAGTGACCACCAGAGGGCAGTGCGACCCCGCCATCGGCCCGAACTGCCCGCAGGGGCCACCCAAAGTTAGGCATGGAAATAGCACTGCAAGGATTCCAGAAGTATCTTCTTGGGCTGCGCCCCTGCTTTGCGGGAGTGCTTCCCTGATATTGCAGCACCTTCGAGGATCTGTTCAGGCCCCAAAGTTAAGGATTAAGTGACCTGCTGTGGTGCCTCAGGAGCCATCAGCAGCCACGACCCCAGAAGCACTTCTTGCCACACTCAGCCCGACTATAAAAGATAACTGCTCTAATGTTTAATAACACCGTCACCGTGATAGTTTAAATTGTTTGACAAAATGGTGTGTGTGTGTGTGGGGGGGTTAATCCATAAATTCAAGATAGCAAACTATGTACCAGTTCATTCAAGGATGACGGATAAGCCAGCTGCAACCAAATAGTGATTTTAAAACGTAACCATCAAGTGTTTGGGCAACAATGTGTATTGGGGGAACTCGGACTACAGGGTGGGGGTGTCTCTTTGCCCTTATACCCTCTTCACCGCCCGACGGGTATCAGGACCGCAGAAGCCCAGTCCCCCTCTCTCTCATAGCCCATGGGTTCCTATACACCACATGGTGTGGCTGAATAAGGAGCTGCACACACAAGTCTGGCTTCTACATTTATTCAACACCTGCTCTGTCCCAGGCACCCAGCTAAGCCCTTGACTTGCGTTAACTCCTTCATCGTGATCACACAGTTGCTGTCTGGAAAGGTCAGATAGCACATGGTTCAGATGTGGCCTGGGGTCAAGTCCCAGCTATTCCTTTTCCTGTTTGTGGGAACTTCACTCCCTGCACTTCAGCGTTCTCATCTGTAAAATGGGGTTGAGGTGAAAACCCACCTCACAGAAATGTTGCCAGCATTGAGCGCATTAAGGCATGAACAACACTTTGTTTGAAAGCTTCCCTTTCAGTCCCTCTGCATAAGAAATGAATATTACATCAAGACCCAGTATGATATAGATACATGTGTGTGCATATTATGTGTGTAAGCTAAAATATGTTCCACAAGGCAATGCTAAGCTATAATATCATGATATATGCACTTAGTTTCCATCCTGTCCTGTTTTCTATTTAAAAGATGCAAGTAACAATCTACTAAATTGACTCTATGACCCACCGTTTAGAAAATATTGGTTTAGTAAAGGGTTCGGCAGACCATGTGGTTCTCAGAAGTCCCATTGTACAGAATGGGAAACTGAGGTCCAGAAAGTGTTGTGGCTTGCCTCTGACCACAGCTACTGGAAGGCAGCAGAGCCCAGACTGCAACCCAGCATCTCTGATGCCTAAATTAAGGCTCTTCCACACAAGATGCAAACTGACAGCTCACAGGCCAGATCTGACCCACAGAGACGTTGGCCTAATTTTCACAATAGGTTTGCAAGTTTTGTTACAACTATATAAAATGTATCATTGGAAGACATAACTCAAAATATGAATTTTCAACTTATCATTGAAAGTGGGCAATCTGGCAACACGTGGACCTATGTATGCACGTGACCAGCAGGAGCCACACCCAAACTGCCACTTCCAGCTGCTCTCCAGGTTCATTACTTTGCCACAGTCCCCACCGTGCATGGACAGAGGGTCCTGGCAAGTTTCAGTCCATGGCATCTCAAAGAGTCGGACACAACTTAGCAACTAAAAAACAACAATCACGATGCCATTTTGTGTCCCAGACACTGAGACAAACCATCAATTGCCATAGTCTGTGTTTTTTTCAGACGGGAGAAATATTTTTCAAGAAGGAAAGACAGGACTTTCCTGGTGGTCGAGTGGTTAAGAATCTGCCTGCCAGTATAGAGGACACAGGTTCGACCATTGATCTGGAAGATTTCACATGCTGTGGGACAATTAAGCCCATGAAAACTACTGAACTTGCATTCTAGAGCCCATACCCTGGAACAAGAGAAGCCACCACAAGGAGAGGCCCATGCACCACAACTAGAGAAAGCTCTCTCATGGCAAGGAAGATCTGGCACAGTCCAAAATAAATATATTTTCCAAAAAAGGAAAAACAAAAGCTAAACCAAGGGACCTACATTTCAAAACAAAAAAAGTAGATGCACAAATCTTTTCTCACATATTTAAATACAAAGAAACCACATCAATATCAACTTAACCCCAAATCTGTTTCTAGTCCCTGACTTGTTGAGCGTTTACAAACCCCATCTCAACCAATACCCTTTATCTACCGCCACCTGTTTTGCCCACCATCATGTCCCCAGCACCTGAAACTACTCAGCCAAGAAAATGTGCCTAATTAGAATGAACGGCTTTTATACAAAAGCTTCTCCGAATATCAGCAGGCATACAGTAATGGTGAGGAGCAGGCATTCTTTGGTCCACAGGATGGCTCAGGTCCAGCTTCTGCCATAACTAGCTGTGTGACCTGAGGTAGTTTCCTCAGTCTCTTTGGGTCTGATGCGTCCTCAGCTGCAAAATGCATGGGATGAGGCGCTATGTACGTAAGTGACCAGGAATGTGAATAACGCTGGGTAAATAAAGTTTGCTTCCCCTCCTTCATTTCATCAAGGTGAACCAAGGTGAGTACTGGTTCATATTAACGAGTCTGGTGACCAGTTAGCCTGGCCTTGGATTATCTGCAGGGCTGGGGAGGCAAAGATCTCCCACTACGATCATGGCCTGACAAGGAAACCCTGGGCCAGATGGTAACGTCAAAGATTCGATCCCCAGGCATATCTCTGTGTGAGAAATGGCTTTTCAACATGCATTCCTCTTGCTGCTCACCCTCCTGAATTGAAGAGGCTGGAGCGATCAAAATTCCGTTTCCCAGACTCCCTTGCAGCCAGGGATCTGAAGCCTTTAAGGGTCCACTCATCAGCTGTGTCCATGAGACAACTGCACTTATGCAAAGTTAAGAAGGAAAAATTGCTGGGGAGAGGAGTAGGGCCTCATGATCCTGTGGCAGTGGTCCCTTGGGGCCCAGTCCTGCGGTGTGTCTTCCTGAGCCTTCCTGTGAGTCTGTAAATACTCATAACGTTATCATTCATGCCCTAGGAAATTTGAACAAAGTCACGGAGAAAGTGGAGGAGAGAGGAGCCTGAGATGCTGCAGTCCACTGGATTGCAAAGAATTGCAAAGACTTACTGACTGAACAACAATCAGTCACACCCAAGAAGGGAAGCTAGATCCAGCCCATGTGTTTGGGGTATGGTACTAGTGATGAAGAAGCCACGTGCAGGAGATGCAAAAGATGTGAGTTAATCTTCTCTCTGTGTGGAGAAGATTCCCTGGAGGAGGACATGGTAACCCATTGCCGTATTTTTGCCTGGAGAATTCTATGGACAGAGGAAGCCAGAGGTGGGCTACAGTGCACAGGGCCACACAGAGTCGGACATGACTGAAGCGATTTAGGACACACATGTGCATGCACAAATTATTCTGAGAATTATTAATGAGCCTTCTATGTCAGCTGTGGGAGCAGGTTGAGAAGTGAGGTCTGAAAAGGGACTTCCGGAGCCACCAGCCAGGCAAACGGAGAGGCCATAGAGTCTAGTCACCAAAGTGAGGCTGCTGAGGGCCAACAGTAGAGAAATGGAGAGGAAACCATTACCTCTGCAGCCAAGTGTCCAGTGACAGGGAGGGTGCTGATGCCCAGGAGTCAGGAGGGAGTTGTGGATGCATCCCAGACGACAGCAAGGACACGCCAGAGCCTGCAGGCATGTCTGCACCTACTTGTCACCACATCAAAGCACAGCACCCTTGCAAGAGGAGAGACTGCTGCTCCCTTTCCACCTTCAAACCCTCTCTTAAGTTACTCTTTCGGTCAATTCTACCTTGGAAATTTTCCATACTGTCCATGGGGTTCTCAAGGCAAGAATACTGAAGTAGTTTGTCATTCCCTTCTCCAGTGGACCACGTCTTGTCAGAACCCCATGAACAGAAATAAAAACAGGACACTGAACAATGAGCTCCCCAGGTCAGTAGGTGTCCAAAATGCTACTAGAGATCAGTGGAGAAATATCTTCAGAAAGAATGAAGGGAAGATGCCAAAGCAAAAACAACACCCAGTGGGGGATGAGACTGGTGATGGAAGTAAAGTCCGGTGTTGTAAACAGCAATATTGCAAAGGAACCTGGAATGTTAGGTCCCTGAATCAAGGCAAATAGGAAGTGGTCAAACAGGAGACGGCAAGAGTGACCATCGACATTTCCGGAATCAGCAAAGTAAAATGGACCTGAATGGGTGAATTTAACTCAAGTGACCATTATATCTATTACTGTGGGTAGGAATCCCTTAGAAGAAATGGAGTAGCCTTGATGGTCAACAACAGAGCCTGAAATGCAGTACTAGGATGCAATCTCCGAAAGGGCAGAACGATCTCTGTTCGTTTCCAAGCCAAACTATTCAATATCATGATAATCCAAGTCTACGCCCCAACACGTAATGCTGAAGAAGCTGAAGTTGAACGGTTCTATGAAGATCTACCCGGCCTTCTAGAGTTAACACCCCCAGAAGATGTCTTTTTCATTATAGGGGCCTGGAATGCAAAAGTAGGAAGCCAGGAAGGACCTGGAGTAACAGGCAACGTTGGCCTTATAGCACAGAATGAAGCAGGACAAAGGCTAAGCGAGTTTTGGCAAAAGATTGCACCAGTCTCAGCAGACACCCTCTTCCAGGAACACAAGAGAAGACTCTACACATGGGCATCACCAGAGGGTCAATACTGAAATCAGATTGATTATGTGCTTTGCAGCCAGAGAGGGAGAAGCTGTATAGGTCAGCACAAACAAGACGTGGGGCTGACTGTGACTCTGATCATGAACTCCTTATTACCAATTTCAGACTTACCTTGAGGAAAGTAGGGAAAACCACTGGACCATTCAGATATGACCTAAATCAAGTCCCTGTGATTCGATTACACAGTGGAAGGGAGAAATAGATTCAAGTGATTAGATCTCATAGAAAGAGTGCCTGAAGGACTATGGACAGAGGTTCATGACATTGTACACGAGGCAGGGATCACGGCCATCCCCAAGGAATAGAAACGCAAAAAGGCAAAATGGTTCTCTGAGGAGGCCTTACAAACAGCTATGAAAAGATGAGAAACGGAAGGCAAAGTAGGAAAGGACACATATACTCATTTGAATGCAGAGATCCAAAGAAAAGCGAGGAGAGGTAAGAAAGCTTTCCTCAGCGATCAATGCAAAGAAATAGTGGAAAACAATAGAATGGGAAAGGCGAGAGTTCTCGTTGAGAAAGTTCGAGTGACCAACTTTACACGCAGGAACTTTTCATGCAAAGAAGGGCACAATAAAGGGCAGAAATGGCATGGACCTAACAGAAGCAGAGGATATGAAGAAGAGGTGGCAAGAATACACAGCATAATACAGAAAGGATCTTCAGGACCCAGATAAACACGATGATCTGATCACTCCCCTAGACCCAGACATCCTGGAATGTGAAGTCAAGTGGGCCTTCGGAAGCATCACGACAAACAAAGCTAGTGGAGGTGATGGAATTCTAGTCGAATTATTTCCAATCCTAAAAGATGATGCTGTGAAAGTGCTGCACTCAGTAGGCCAGCAAATCTTTCCACAGGACTGAAAAAGATGAGTTTTCAATCCCAAAGGAGGGCCATAGCAAATAATGCTCAACTACTGCACAACTGCGCTCATCTCACATGCTAACAACTTAATGTTCAAAATTCTCCAAGCCAGGCTTCAACAGATTGTGAGCCATGAACTCCCAGATGTTAAGCTGGATTTAGAAAAGGCAGAGGAACAAGAGATCAAATTTCAAACCTCCACTGGACCAACGAAATGCAAGCGAGTTCCAGGAAAACATCTATTTCTGCTTTATTGACTACGCCAAAGCCTTTGTGTGGATCGCAACAAACGGTGGAAAATTCTTCAAGACATGAGAATACCAGACCACCTGATATGCCTCCTGAGACATCTGTAGGCAGGTCAAGAAGCAGCAGTTACAGCTGGACATGGAAAAACAGACTGGCTCCATATCAGGAAGGAGTACATCAAGGCTATATATTGTCACCCTGCTTATTGATCTTATATGCAGAGTACCTCATGAGAAACGCTGTGCTGGAAGAAACACAAAGTGGAATCAAGATTGCCGGGAGAAATATCAATAACCTCAGATATGCCGATGACAGCACCCTTATGGCAGAAAGCATGAACAAAAGAGCCTATTGATGCAAGTGACAGAGGACATTGAAAAACTTGGCTTAAAACTGAACATTCAGAAAACTAAGATTATGGTATCTGGTCCCATCCCTTCTTGACAAATAGAAGAGGAAACAGTGACAAATAATATGTTGGTCTCCAAAATCAATACAGATGGTGATGGTAGCCACGAAATTAAGAGATGCTTGCTCCCTGGAATAAAAGGTATGAGCAGGCTAGACAGCTCATTAAAAAGCAGAGGCATTACTTTGTCAAAAAAAAAAAAAAAAAGGTCCCTCTAGTCAGTTCAGTTCAGGTCAGTTTAGCCGCTCAATCATGTCCGACTGTTTGTGACCCAATGAATCACAGCATGCCAGGCCTCCCTGTCCATTGCCAACTCCTGGAGCTCACCCAAACCCACGTCCATCGAGTCGGTGATGCCATCCAATCATCTCATCCTCTGTCGTCCCCTTCTCCTCCTGCCCGCTATCGTTCTCAACATCAGGGTCTTTTCCAATGAGTACACTCTTCACACGAGGTGGCCAACGTATTGGAGTTTCAGCTTCAACCTCAGTCCTTCTAATGTACACCCAGAACTGATCTCCTTTAGGATGGACTGGTTGGATCTCCTTGCAGTCCAAGGGACTCTCAAGAGTCTTCTCCAACACCACAATTCAAAAGCATCAATTCTTCGGCGCTCAGCTTTCTTCACAGTCCAACTCTCACATCCATACATGACCACTGGAAAACCATAGCCTTGTCTAGACGGACCTTTTTTCGCAAAGTAATGTCTCTGCCTTTTGATATTGTGGCTAGGTTGGTCATAACTTTCCCTCTAAGGAGTAAGCGTCTTTCAATTTCAGGGCGAGAGTCACCATCTTCAGTGATTCTGGAGCCCCCCAAAATAAAGTCTGACACTGTTTCCACTGTTTCCCCGTCTATTTGCCACGAGGTGATGGGACCAGATGCCATGACCTTAGTTTTCTGAATGCTGAACTTTAAGCCAACTTTTTCACTCTCCTCTTTCACTTTCATCAAGAGGTGTTTTAATTCCTCTTCACTTTCTGCCATATGGGTGGTGTTATCTGCATCCCTGAGGTTATTGATATTTCTCCCAGCAATCATGACTGAAGCTTGTGTGTCTTCCGGCCCAGGGTTTCTCATGATGTGCTCTGTATATAAGTTAAATAAGCAGGGGGACAATATACAGCCCCGACGTACTTCTTTTCGTATTTGGAACCAGTCTGTTGTTCCATGTCCACTTCTAACTGTTGTTCCTGAGCTGCATACAGATTTCTCAAGAGAAAGGTCAAGTGGTCTGGTAATCCAATCTCTTTCAGAATTTTCCACAGTTTATTGTGATCCACACAGTCAAAGGGTTTGGCATAGTCAATAAAGCAGAAATAGATGTTGTTCTGGAATTTTCTTGCTTTTTTGATGATTCAGCGGACGTTGGCAATTCCATCTCATTCAGGTTTGTCCTCAGTCAAATCCTTTATGATTATACAATGTAAATGAGAAATAGATTAAAGGGACTAGATCTGATAGACAGAGTGCCTGATGATCTATGGATGGAAGTTCGTGACTGAAGACCATCCCCATGGAAATGAAATGCAAAAAAAGGAAAATGGCTGTCTGAGGAGGCCTTACAAATAACTATGAAAAGAAGAGAAGTGAAAAACAAAGGACAGAATGAAAGTAATTCCCATTTGAATTAGAGCTCGAAAGAATAGCAAGGAGAGATAAGAAAGCCTTCCTCAGCAATCAATGCAAAGAAATAGAGGAAAACCACAGAATGGGAAAGATTAGAGATCTCTTCAAGAAAACTAGAGTTACCAGGGGAACACTTCATGCACAGATGGGCTCGATAACGGACAGAAATGATAGGGACCTAGCAGAAGCAGAAGCTATTAATAAGAGGTCGCAAGAATACACAGAACTGTATATATCTATATCTATATATCTATATCTTCAAGACGCAGATAAGCACAGTGGTACGATCACTCACCTAGAGCCAGACATCCTGGAATATGAAGTCAAGTGGGCCTTACAGAGCATCACTAGGAACAAAGCTAGTGGAGGTGCTGGAATTCCAGTTGAGCTATTTTGAAATCCTGAAGGATGATGCTGTGAACGTGCTACACTCAATACGCCAAAAATTTTGGAGAACTCCGCAGAGGCCACAGGACTGGAAAAGGTCAGTTTTCATTCCAATCCCAAAGAAAGGCAGTGCCAAAGAATGCTCAAACTACCACACAATTGCACTCATCTCCCACGCTAGTAAATCAAGGCTCAAAATTCTCCAAGCCATGCTCCAGCAATATGTGAACTGTGAACTTCCGGATGGTGAAGCTGGTTTTAGAATAGGCAGAGGAACCGTCCAGTCGAAGCTATGGTTTTTCCAGTAGTCATGTATGGATGTCAGAGCTGGAGTAGAAAGAAAGTTGAGCACCAAAGAATTGATGCTTTGAAACTGATGTTGGTGAAGACCCTCGAGAGTCCTTTGGACTGCAAGGAGATCCAACCAGTCCACCCTAAAGGACATCAGTCCTGCATGTTCATTGGAAGGACTGATGCTGAAGCTGTAACTCCAATAATTTGGCCACTTGATGCGAAGGACTGACTGATTAGAAAGACCACCCTTATGGCAGAAAGTGAAGAAGAACAAAAGAGCCTCTTGATGAAAGTGAAAGAGGAGAGTGAAAAAGTTGGCTTAAAGCTGAACGTTCAGAAAACTAAGATCATGGCATGTGGTCCCATCACTTCATGGGAAATAGATGGGGAAACAGTGCAAAGAGTGTCAGACTTTATTTTGGGGGGCCCCAAAAGCACTGTTGATGGTGACTGCAGCCACGAAATTAAAAGATGCTTACTGCTTGGAAGGAAGGTTATGGCCAACCTAGATAGCATATTTAAAAGCAGGGACATTACTTTGCCAACAAAAGTCCGTCTAGTCAAGGCTATGGTTTTTCCAGTGGTCATGTATGGATGTGAGATTCGGACGGTGAAAAAGCTGAGTGCCACAGAATTGATGCTTTTGAGCTGTGGTGTTGGAGAAGACTCTTGAGTGTTCCTTGGACTGCAAGGAGATCCAGTCAATCCATTCTAAAGGAGATCAATCCTGGGTGTTCATTGGAAGGTCTGATGATCCGGCTGAAACTGCAGTACTTTGGCCATCTCATGCGAAAAGTTGACTCATTGGAAAAGACCCTAATGCTGGGTAGGATTGAGGGCAGGAGGAGAAGGGGATGACAGAGGATGAGACGGTTGGATGGCATCACTGACCCAATGGATATGGGTTTGGGTAAACTCCGAGAGTTGGTGATGGACAGAGAGGCCTGGTGTGCTGCAATTCATGGGGTCGCAAAGACTCGGATACGATTGAAAGACTGAACTGAACTTAACTGATGCTGGGCAAGATCAAATGTGGGAGGAGAAGGGGACAACAAAGGACAGGTTGGTTGGATGGCATCACCAACTCAATGGACATGAGTTTGAGTAAACTCTGGGGCGTTGGTGATGGACTAGGAGGCCTGACTTGCAGCAGTCCATGGGCTCGCAAAGACTCGGACATGACTGAAAGACTGAACTGAACTGAACTGATGCTGGGAAGGACCAAAGGTGGGAGGAGAAGGGGACAACAAAGGACAGGTTGGTTGGATGGCATCACCAACACAATGGACATGAGTTTGAGTAAACTCCGGGGTGTTGGTGATGGACAAGGAGGCCTGACTTGCAGCAGTCCATGGGCTCGCAAAGGATCGGACACAACTAAGCCACTGAACAGACTGACTGAACTCAAAATCAAAGAAAGGGATTCTGGGAAATGTAGCTCCAGACTAGGCAAATTAACACAGCGGAGCACAGAGCACTTGACTTACTAAACCCTTCTGCTTCACTTAGTAGGGTGAACTGAGCTTTGAAAAACCGACCTGACTGATAAAGAGACTTTGGACAAGTCTGCAGTGAGGAGACTTTTAGTCACTGCTTTAATTTTCCATCGTACGAATCTGCACTAGAAACAGTCTGGATGTCATTTTCCCCACCTGCCTTGCAGTCAGAACGTAACCATGGGACCTAGGCTCAATCAATTAGACGCACCCAGATGGTACCCAGGCTCAGCCAATCAAATACATCCAGATGGCACTTAAGACCAATTAGGTACAGCCACATGAAATGTAGGCTTAGCCAATGGATACACTTACAGGTGAAAGCAGTGCAACTGGGTTCTGATGCATAGAATTCAATCTAGACGAGGTGGAAGGGACATAAGCCATGTCACTAGTGACAGCCACTGTGTCTGGAGCCAGTGGTAGTGACAGTTCAGTTCAGTCACTCAGTCCAGTCCGACTCTCTGCGACCCCATGAACTGCAGCATGCCAGGCCTCCCTGTCCATCACCAACACCTGAAGTTCACCCAAACCCATGTCCATTGAGTTGGTGATGCCATCACACCATCTCATCCTCTGTCATCCCCTTTTTCTCCTGCCCTCAATCTTTCCCAGCATCAGGGTCTTCTCCAATGAGTGACAGAAGATCCTGCACTCAAACTCTATATTGTTCATGGCTGTCTCTCCAGCCATCCCTCTCAGAAATCTCAGTCACTTAATATCCTTTAATAAGTTTCTTTCCTGCTCAAAGTTACCTCTAATGAATTCTATTCTTTCCAGTAGAAAGCTGACACCCCTCTAACTTCATTTAACCATCTAGCCTCTTTCCAAAACTAGATAAAATAAGGAACAATGTCCACCCCCATGGGCAGTGGAGTCAGGGAGATGCATTTTGTCAAATTACTATGGTGCCACAGACTCTGGGCCAGTGTCACCTGTGAGGGGGTCACTGACCTGGGTTGTGAGTCGGGTAGACCCATCTGAATCCTGGCTGTGGTGCTGACTGGCCTGTTGTGTGACATTGCGCATATCACTTTCCTCATCTCGAGAACTGACTGTGCTTAGTGTTGCCTCCTGGGGATATCATAGAGACCAAAAGATTCATCTACGGAGCAATCTCTCAACCACACAGCTCAGCATGTTGGACACACCCACACCAGTGATGATAAAAGGAATAAGAGTGACCTTTCTTTTGCTGGATTAAAGAAAATAAATAATAATAGAGGTGGTGTCCTCATGTAGTCCAAGATGAAGATGGTCTGTGAATGCTGCAGTTTAGAAAAGTTACATGTTTTTGGTTTTATATTTTTTAGTTTTCTATTTTTTTATTATATTTATTTTAATTGGAGGCTAATTATGGTACAATATCGTAGTGGTTTTGCCATGCATTGACATGAGTCAGCCACGGGTGTACATGGGTTTCCCATCCTGAACCCCCTCACCCCAATTCCATCCCTCTGGGTCATCCCAGTGCACCAACTCTGAGCACCCTGTCTCATGCATTGCACCTGCACTGGAGGTCTGTTTCACATATGAAAATATACATGTTTCCATGTTATTCTCTGAATCCATCCCAGACTTGCCTTCTCTCACAGAGTCCAGAAGACTCTTCTATACATCTGTGTCACTTTTCCTGTCTTTCACATAGGGTTATCATCACTATCTTTCTGAATTCCCTGTGTGTGTGTGTGTGTGTGTGTGTGTGTGTGTGTGTGTTTGTGTTATTGGTGTTTTTCCTTCTGGCTTACATCGCTCTGTTTAATAGGGTCCAGTTTCATCCACCTCGTTAAAACTGGTTCAAATGCATTGTTTTGAATGGCTTAGTAATATTCCATTGTGTATATGTACCACGGCTTTCTTAGCCATTCGTCTGCTGTTGTACATCTAGGTTGCTTCCATGTCCTGGCTATTATAAACAGTGCTAGGGTGAACATTGGGGTACGCGTGTCTCTTTCAATTCTGGATTCCTCGGGGTGTATGCCCAGCAGTAGGACTGCTGAGTCATATGGCAGTTCCATTTCCAGGTTTTTAAGGAATCTCCACACTGTTCTCTATAGTAGCTCTAATAGTTCGCATTTCCATCAACGGTGTAAGAGGGTTCCCTTTTCTCCACACCCTCTCCAGGATTTATTGTTTGTAGACGTTTGGATAGCAGCCATTCTGACTGGTGTGAGATGGTACCTCATTATGGTTTTGCTTTGCATTTCTCTGATAATGAGTGATGTTAAACATCTTTTCAAGAGTTTGTTAGCCATCTGTATGTCTTCTTTGGAGAAATGACTGTTTAGTTCTTTGGCCCCTTTTTTGATTGGCTCGCTTTTTTTTCTGGAATTGAGCTGCAGGCGTTGCTTATATAGTTTTGAGATTAATTCATTGTCAATTGCTTCGTTTGCTATAATTTTGGCCCATTCTGAAGGCAGTCTTCTTCCCTTGCTTATAGTTTCCTTCACTGTGCAAAAGCTTTTCAGTTTATTTAGGTCCCATTGGCGTATGTTTGCTTTAATTTCCATTACTCTGGGAGGTGGGTCATAGAGGATCCTGCTGTGATTTCTGTCAGAAAGCGTTTTGCCTGTGTTTTCCTCTAGGAGTTTTCTACTTTGTGGTCTTACATTTAGATCTTTAATCCATTTTGAATTTATTTTTGTGTACGGTGCTACAAAGTGTTCTAGTTTCCCTCTTGTACAAGTGCTTGACCAGTTTTCCCAGCACAACTTGTTAAAGAGATTGTCTTGTCTTCATTGTATATTCTTGCCTCCTCTATCAAAGATAAAGTGTCCATAGGTACGTGGCTTGGACCTCTGGGCTTGCAATTTTGATCCATTTATCTATATTTCTGTCTTTGTGCTAGAACCACGCTGTCTTGATGACTGTAGCTTTGTAGTATAGCCTGAAATCAGGCAGGGTGATTCCTCCAGGTCCATTCTTCTTTCTCAAGATTGCTTTGGCTATTCGAGGTTTTTTGTAATTCCATACAAATTGTGAAATTAATTCTTCTATTTCCCTGAAAAATACCGTTGGTGGCTTGATAGGGATTGCATTGAATCTATAGATTGCTTTGGGTAGTATACTCATTTTCACTATATTGATTCTTTCACTCCATGAACATGGTATATTCCTCCATCTATTTGTGTCCTGTTTGACTTCTTTCACCAGTGTTTTATAGTTTTCTATATGTATATATAGGTCTTTTGTTTCTTTAGGTAGATATATTCCTCAGTATTTTATTGTTTTCATTGGAGTGGTGAATGGAATGGTTTCTTTAGGTTTTCTTTCAGTTTTCTCCTTGTTAGTGTATAGGAATGCAAGGGATTTCTGCGTGTTCATTTTGTTTCCTGCAACTTTACTATATTCATTGATTAGCTCTAGTAATTTTCTGGTGGAGTGTTTAGGATTTTCTCTGTAGAAGATCATGGCATCTGCAAACAGTGAGTGTTTTACTTCTACTTTTCCAATCCGGGTTCCTTTTATTTCTTTTTCTGCTCTGATCGCTGTGGCCAAAACTCCCAAAACTATGTTGAATAGGAGTGGTGAGAGTGGGTACCATTGTACTGATCCTTACTTTAGGGTCATTGCTTTCAATTTTTCACCTTTGAGGATAATGTTTGCTGTGGGTTTGTCGTATATATCTTTTATTATGTTGAGATTTGTTCCTCCTTTGCCTGCTTTCTGGAGGGTTTTTTGTGATAAATGGATGTTGAATTTTGTCCAAGGGTTTCTCTGCATCTATTGAGATAATCACATGATTTTTATTTTTCAATTTGTTAATGTGGTGTATTATGTTGATTAGTTTGTGGATATTGAAGAATCCTTGCATCCCTGGGATAAATCCCACTTGGTCATGATGTATGATCGTTTTAATATGTTGTTGGATTCTGCTTGCTAGAATTTTGTAAAGGATTTTTGCATCTATGTTCATCAGTGATATTGCCCCATGGTTATATTTATTTATTTATTTATTTATTTATTTATATATTTAATTATTTTCGTGGCATCTTTGTCTGGTTTTGGTATTAGGGTGATGGTGGCCTCATAAAATGAGTTTGGAAGTTTCCCCTCCTCTGCAATTTCCTGGAAGCATTTGAGTATGATAGGTATAAGCTCTTCTCTCAATTTTTGGTAGAATCCAGCTGTGAAGCCGTCTGGTCCTGGGCTTCTGTTTGCTGGAAGATTACTGATTACCCTTTCAATTTCCGTGCTTGTGATGGGTTTGTTAGGATTTTGTTTTTCTCCCTCGTTCAGTTTTCAGAAGTTGTACTTTTCTAAGAATTTGCCCACTTCTTCCAAGTTGTCCATTTTATTGGCATATAGGGGTTGATAGTAGTCTCTTATGATCCTTTGTATTTCTGTGTTGTCTGTTGAGAACTCTCCATTTTCATTTCTAATTTTGTTGATTTGATTCTTCTCCCTTTGTTTCTTGATGAGTCCGGCTAATGGTTTGTCAATTTTATATATCTTCTCAAAGAACCAGCTTTTAGCTTTGTTGATTTTTGCTCCGGTCTCATTTGTTGCTTTTACATTTATTTCTGCTCTATTATATGATTTCTTTCCTTCTACTAAGCCTGGGGTTCTTGAATTCTTCCTTCTCTAGTTGCTTTAGGTGTAGAGTTAGGTTATTTGTTTGACTTGGTTCTTCTTTCTTGAGATAAGCCGCTTTTGCTATGAACCTTCGCCTTTGCACTCATTCTACAGCGTCCCATAGGTTTTGGGTTGTTGCGTTTTCATTTTCATTTGTTTCTATGCATATTTTGATATCTTTTTGGATTTCCTCTGCGATTTGTTGCTTATTTAGCAGCGTGGTGTTCAGCCTTCATATGTTTGAATTTTAAATAGTGTTTCTCTTGCAGTTGACATCTAGTCTCAGTGTACTGTGGTCAGAAAATATGCTTGGAATGATTTCAAGGTTTTTTGAATCTACCAAAGCTGGACTTATGGCCGAGGATGTGATCTGTCCTGGAGAAGTTTCCATACGTACTTGAGTAAAAGGTGAAACCCATTGTTTTGTGGTGAAATGTCGTATCGATATCAATTATGTCTAACTGGTCCATAGTATCATTTAAGGTTTGTATTTCCTTGTTAATTTTCTGTTTACTTGATCTATCCATAGGTGTGAGTGGGGTAGTAAAGTCTTCCACTATGACTGTGTTGTCGTTAATTTCCCTTTCATGCTTGTTAGCCTTTGCCTTACATATTGTGGTTCTCCTATGTTGGGTGCGTATGTATTTACAATCGTTATATCTTCTTCTCGGATTGATGTTTTGATCATTATGTAGTGTCCCTCTTTGTGTCTTTTCACAGGCTTTATTTTAAAGTCTATTTTGTCTGATATGTGTATTGCTACTCCTGCTTTCTTCTGGTCTCGACTTGCTTGGAATACCTTTTTTCCAGCCCTTCACTTTCAGTCTGTATGTGCCCCTTGTTTGGAGGTGGGTCTGTTGTAGACAACATAAACAGTGGTCTTGTTTGTGTATCCTTTCAGCTAGTCTTTGCCTTTTGGTTGGGGCACTCGACCCATTTACATTTAAGGTAACTGTTGATAAGTATGATCCTGTTGCCATTTGATTTGCTGTTTGGGATTCGAGTTTATACAACCTTTCTGTGTTTCCTGCCTAGAGAAGATCCTTTAGGATTTGTTGAAGAGTGAAAAGAAGAGTTGGGAATAGATGTCTCTACAGTATCTTCATTAGTCCGAGGTAATAAGAAGAAGCATGTTAAAGCAAGGGGTAATGTGGATGATCAAAACTCTGACTTTCATCCTGAAACTTGAGGACAGAGTGTATTTTCAGCCTGCACAAGTTTAAATGTGCCATTCATACGAAAGCCTTCTACCATCCAGATAGCTGCTGAAACAAGTGCCCCAACTTGAAATGATTTCTCTTCTCCATCGTAAATATCAGTTAGACCACAGGAGCATACTGTGATACATCAATCTGCAGCTGCTTTAGGTGTTGTTGTTGTTGTTTTAATTGAAGAGAAATTGCTTTACAGAATTTTGCTGTATTCTGTCAGAATTCAAAATAAATCAACCATAGAGGCACATATATCCCCTCCCTCTGGGAGTACCCTCCCATCTCCCTCCCCATCCCACAATCTAGCTTGAGCATTTGTCATGGGATTTCACATAGCAGCTGCACTAAATCAAATGGCTCTAGTGAAAATTTTGCAGCTATGTCTACTTCTGTTTCTCCGTACCGCAACTTATGTCCATTACAGAACAGTTAGTTTGGACCGAGGGTGGAGCCTTCTACCTTTCCAGGTTGGTATGGTAACATGTCAGCCCATGACCGTCCTTTTCCTAAACTACAACAGTCAGGCAATTTAGTTTTCCCAGTGCCAAAGATCCCTGATACATCTGCTGCTTCTCTTTCAAGATCCACTCATCAACCATCTTCATTATTTGAAAACTGTCCTAATACAACTGATGTACCAAATGGGTGTTGGATTATGGAGGATACCAAAGTGTAAAATTAATGTTTGGAGATGTCAACAAATTCCTACAATTCTCTTATTTGAAGAAAAAAGTTACATATTCATCTTCATAGGGCCAATTTCTATTTTGGAATAATTAAGAGTAAAATGAGTCTTTCTTTCCGTGCCTGACTATTTTACTCTGCATAATATAAACACTTCTGTGCAAGGTCATAAAATAAACACTACACTTGCTTTCACTGAAACCCACAGTCAGTTGATTGACTTCATTGCATAGAAGTGAGCAGACCCATGTTTGGTTTGGTAACAGTCCTGAATGTTAAGAATATGTGTATAGAAGGGTGATCAATCACTTTTATTTCAGGAACCAAGTAGACTTATTGATGTGATTTTTCTGTGTAAAAATTCTTTAGCAATGACATTTTGCAGGTTTCATGTTTTTGGTTACTGTTTATGCAAGCAGCCTTTATTTTAAGTTGATGTAGAAGTAAACACTGGTTGAACATTGCCCTTCAATTGCTAGAAGACCAGTGACTTTATGATGTCAGCGCTACTCTTCAATTGCTAGGAGACCAGTGACTTTGTGATGTCACAGCTTTTTGACTTTGAGAACCATGCTGATGGTCTTGAGAGTTTATCTCTGTACGCCAGCCAAGCAGCATTTGAAGTTAGAGTGTGTAAAGTCAGACAAATGAGAAAAGTATCTGAAGAAAGATCTCTCTGAGATGGCACACATTCCTTCAGAAATTCAAGATGTGCTTCGTAACGATGTATCAAGTGGTTCCAAAACCTCCATTGGATCGTCTTCGTGTGATTACACACTTACTGGGGACTCAGTTTTGAGATCTATGATTGAAGAATATGCTTTCCAGGCTTTGTCTAAGGAAGCTGGGATAAAAAGGCCACCCTACACATTTTCTGTCTCTGAAAGAAATGAGTGGAATGATTTTCTTTCCCTCACTTTTCCACAAAAACTCTGGACTATAGTTGAAAGTGATCAGTTTGAATCTATTTGGTGGGATGAGAGTGGCACTTCTATAGTGATCAACGAAGAACTCTTCAAGAAAGAAGTCTTGGAAAGAAAGGCCCCTTTCAGAATATTTGAAACTGATAGTATGAAAAGTTTAGTTAGCCAGCTTAAACTTTATGGGTTTAGTAAAAAGCGACAAACTTTTCAAAGATCTGCTTCACTCCCTGACTTTCTGGAAGAAGAAAACAATGTCTCTGTTTTGAGCAAGGTAATCCAAAATTTCCACTTACTGTCAATATGTAAGATTAAATCATGTGACTTAGAAAGCATGTTCACATATGTAGCAAAAACCGAATTTAAAATTGAGATAGCAAACTGTTGAACACGTTTTATTTTTTGAAGTTGAGAACAGCTGGAGGTTAAAATATTTGATACTTAATACACTCTCCTAGCAACTTGAAATCAGATACATGTCCTCAAGCTACTTTAAGTGGTATTTACTGTATATATACAACATATTTTTTAGTTGAGGAGCATACTTGTTTCTAACATGTAAGGTGTTAAAACTACTAATGGAGGTGTTGTCTTTGATTCTATTTAATTGGCATCATTAAAGGAATACATTTTTATAGTTTAACTTTGCTTGTCAGTTTTACCTTCGTTTATAAAAAACTAAATAATTGTATCCTTTGATTTTAGTTACAGATCTACCATAATCCAAATTTCAAAAGAGGCTATCCCCAACTTTTAGGAAGAATGAAAAGAAGAGTTGGGATTAGCAATGTGTTTCCGAAATCTTCACTAGTTCCAGATTACGAGAAGAAGCATGTTAAAGCAAGGGTCAACATAGATGATCGTAACTCTGGTTTTCATGCTCAAACTAGTGGAGAGAGTCCATTTTCAGCTTCCACCAGTTTAAGTGTGCCTTTCCCACAAAAGACTTATACCAGCCAGATAGTCCCTAAAACAAGCGCCCTACTTCCGCGTGACTTTCCTTCCCCATCAATATCAGTTAGACAAAGAGAACAGAACGTGGTAGATCAACCTGCTGTTTTAAACCAGTTGAGCATTTTTAATTGGCACTTCCATAGCACCTACACTCAAGCAAATGGCCATGTTGAGGACTTTGCTACTACCGCTACATCTACTTCTCAGAACCACATCGTATCTCCATTATGGAGCAGTTCTTTTGGACTGATGGTGGAGCCTTCTACATTTCCAGACAGGTATAGCGATATGTCAGCCCATGACAGTCCTCTTCCTAACCAGCAACAGAGAGGCAACTCAAGGTCCCCAGTGCCAACGATCGCTTATACACCCACCTCCTCTCTTTCAAGTCAATTCATCAACGATATTCCTTATGTGAAAACCATGCTAATTAAAACTGACCTATCAAATAAGTATCAGCTTATGGAACCTAATGAAGATTAAAATTTACGTTGGGAGATGTCAACAAATACCCACAATTCTTGTATTTGAACAATAAAGTTACACGTTCCTCTGCACAGTTTTGTTTTCTATTTTGAAGCAATGAAGAGTAAATTAAGGCTTTATTTCAATGTCTGGCTATTTCTCTGCACTCTTTTATAAACTCTTCAGTTCAAGAAAACATCCGTTAGGCATCCTAGGTAAATGGCACCTAGCCTATTGTTTCTAAGCAAGAAAATGAGAACAAAGGGAAAAGAGGTAATGGATGGAAAGTGATTTGGGAAATCATCCCTGCTGAAATGAATGGGTGTCTAAATGAGGATGGTACGGGTGAAGGAACACATACAAATAAAATCAAAACAAGTGCACCTACACAGTACGAACCTTAGTGCATTCACAGTTACATGATATTCTATTACGTATCGGTAGAGTCTTAAGATAGAGAAGGAAATGGTGCCCCGCTCCAGTATTCTTGCCTGGAGAATTCCGTGGAAAGGGGCTCCTGGTGGGCTGCTGTCCATAGGGTCGCACAGAGTTGCACACAACTGAAGTGACTTAGCAGCAGCAGAGTCTTAAGACATTAGACAGGAGATTGTCTTCATTCTAGAAATTCATTTCATACTTGAAAATATAAATATTGTAGCATGTCCAAAATTAGGAGAACCGTTATACCATCACTGTGATACCAACGATTACAGGACATAATCAGTGACTGGACCATGGCCAGCACAAGATAGGTATTTTACAAGTGGTACTGTATAGGGTCATTTTAGCTCTGCTCTCCTTAAGGCGTACCTTTATTTCCTGCCACCATGATTCCACCCTATATTTCCTAATGCATATTTAGATTTTGCTTATCTGTTCCCTCAGAGACAAAATAAATTCCTCTGGTGATTGCAGCACCTCAGGATGGTTAACAAGTTCTTTGAAGACATGATATTTGTTTTCCGTAGTAGTTTCAGTACCATTCTCTTACACCGTGCTTCTGGAGCTACAATCACACACACTGCTTTCAGATGTGCTAAGCCCCTTCTCACAACTTTGCCTCAACTCTTTCTTGGGGTTGGAAGGAACCTCTGTTCGCCCTCCTACCAAGGTGAGCACGGATATCAGGTCTTCAATGTGTTTGGGGTCTACCCTCTTTTCTTTGTGTATCTTTCACATCAGCTAAAACGTGTACTTACTGAATTATCAACAAGGAAATGTAATCACGAATCAAATGCTATATACATTACTCAACAACATCCTATAACCTGCACTATTATCATAATTGACCTTTCCTACTTACTGAGAATCTTTTCCCGGTTGATAAATATATATCTTATATGTTCATGAATGTCAAATGTGGGAATTCAAATTATAAAATGATTGCTGCTCTCATGAAGTTTACAGTCTATAACAACCCATACTAGTCATGTTGTTTCAGGCCCCAGTTCCCTAAAATTCAGTAGTAGTTATAGAGATATTTATGAAAAAAACAAACAAACAAAAAAGAATCATTCATTTTAATTCTCTAGAAAACTCATGGAGTAAGGAGGGATCAAAATCAATGGCTGATCCTTCACATAGTTCACAATGAAAGAAGATGAGCAGAGTGTCTGCCAGTTGGACCCCCCAGACTGTCATGAACACTACCTAGAAATCTTGGCAATCTCCACTTTGTGGCCATTTCTTTAGACAGTAGTAGCAATATCAAGTCATGGCCCTGTTTTGGTGTGGTAACCCACATAGGACAACACCAAGTTAAGTTCACCGTTCTCATGTTTGGGGCTAATGCAGAGTGAAAGCTGTGGACTATTTGTGTAGATAAGGGAGGTGTCCAAACAGCACACGCTTTTTCTTTCACTGAAAACTTTCATTAAATTTGGCTGAGAACACTATACTTTAGAGAGGTAAGCATTTTGCAGCAATTGTAAGAGTTATTGAAATCGGTGTCCTTAGTTATCCTTTCAAGCGCAAAGTCCAATGGTCTGGTTTTCGATTTCAGGCATCTTACTATGGAGCCAAATTTGCATGCTTTGAGAAATAGCACCTTAAAAGCAATCACATCTTCTATTTCATTGCCGTGTACTGATTATTCCTGCTCACTCCCTTTGATCTTCTTTTCCTGTTCTGCTTTGAGGGGCAGGTCCTTCTCAAAAAGAATAGGATTAATTCCCTTAGTGCTCTGTGGTAACTTGGAAAAGGCATGGATAAGGACATGCAATATATTATGTGGGAAAGCTACTGTTTTTGTTCCCTCCTGAAAACATAGTATTAAATTGTACCTCAATTGTCCTACCACGGGAAGCCTGGTTACATGATGCATTACCTTGGTCATCAATTCCCATATGGCTTTAACATATCAGTACCTTTAATTCTCAAAAGCTTATAGAGAAAGTATCTCAATACAGTAGGGAAATATTATACATGAGTTCAGTGTTCTTTCCCGTACTTATTTATTTTATAATTTGTGCCTAAAATAGTAAAAGTGAGAACAAAAATTCAAGTGAGTTAACGCAGTGAGTTAAACACAGAAGATTGAGACAAGAAGTAGAAAAATTGATGGGAGAAGATCAGAGGATGAAATTGGGTGCTTATAGTGGAACAAGCAAATGTGTAACTGCAGGGCCTAAATAGCTCAATATGACTTCACTATTGTTACCCTACAAATTATTTTCATTTTAGCAAATCACAGAATAGTCTTACATGCAAAGTACTTTAAGATCCCATGGAATGCACAACAAAGGTATATCTTTTAAAGCATTCTGATTTAAAATGTCGCTAGAGACATATCATTCAAGTAGAAAATGATTTCCAAAATTAAGCCTAGAGACAAGTATCAGAGAAACTTTGGGAAGTTCATAGGTGTCCTCCAGTGAGTCCTTGGGTTTTCTTTTCTTTTTGTAATTGTGTTTAAGCATACAAGATCGTGACTGTGCTTGTGTGTGTGTGCATCAGATTAAGAATGTGAGTGTATGTCTGGGCTCTCTTTTGGACTTTTATGTTAGAAATTTCAGCTGAAGAAATAGTTCATTCAAAAATACAGCCAGGCACAAATTAAACTGCCCATTCAAAACTCTTCTTTCTCTTTTCAAAGTGCAAGACAAATGGATGCGTCAAAGGTTGAAAGCATTTCAATAATAACCAAGCTCCTCCGCCCAAACATAGTTAAAAACTATGGTACTCTCCCAATCAACCCAGCAAAAGATGCGTGGGACCTTAGGTATCTATGATGTCTGGCAATAACAAAACACCCACCCTCTAATACGGCAGTACTCAAGAAGGCCATGTAGAGGCCTGGAGTTTCAACCAGGCCTTCCTGTAATAGGATACGACCTTCCTATAGGAGGCTGCACACTCACCAGTAATGAACACTCTTAGGCATCAAATGAAACTAAGGACGAAACCTGGAATTCTCTTCCCACATGGTGGAAGTCCCCTTCCCCCTTCCCAAGTGGGTGTGATAGACAGTTAAAATGAAAGGAAGTTATAACATGGCTCACATTCTTCTTACATAATACCTGAAATGTCCAAGCCCCACCACACTACTAAGCAGCTGACTATACAGGTCTTCTGGTCTCAAATCGGTGTGACAATCATCACATAAGAATTTTATGAATATTTGAGATGCATTGATAGTGCGGATCTGTAAAGCTAAATGTCTTTGAGATCTGACTCAAATAGGAAAACTGTGTACTCCCTGTCTTCAGTTTTATGGGGATTTCACATGCATTCACACACTTCCACAATGCTCAACCTTCATCTGAAGACAAAAACTGTGACATTAAGAGAAGAGGAATGGTCTATTCACAGAGAAGGCCAGCGGTAAAGTCAAAATGGATGCAGTTTCCTGCCTACATCCCTGCTCAGTAATGTAACCGCTTGTAAGCATTCCTAAGGGCGACTAGGATACACAAGTCAAAGATGCTTCTCCCAGGATTACAGAGTTGGATTGAGAACTGTAAGTTTGTTTACCTCTCATCCCATTCTTAAGATCACAAACCATAACTGTTAACCCATCAGAAGATGGGCAGCTCTAGCACATATTTAGAGACAATGCCTGCTTCTGCCTAAGACCAAGGTTGTAGATCCAAGTGGCATATAGGGTATGGTTTCCATCTCAGGATACCACATGACTCCCCAGGGATTCTCCTTCTCTGGAAAGCTCTCAAGAGATGTTGTGAGAAGAATACTTTGAGGGTGGAAAACAAGGAAACCGACAAGAGTTGTGTTCTTTCTAATTGTCCTCAGTCTCACTTTTCATCCCATGTATAATGACAAAGTCTCCCAAGCACTGCCAATACCAATTTGTTGATGTTCTTCAGCCACTCAGTCTTGTCTGACTCTTTGTGACTCCATGTACAGCAAGAACCCTGGGTTCCCCTGCCTTTCAAATCACCAGTTTACTCAAACCCATGACTTTTGAGTCAGTGATGCTTTGCAGCCATCTCACCCTCTGGCATTCCCTTCTCGTCCTTCCCTCAATCTTTCCCAGCATCAGTTTCTTCCCAGTGATTTCACTCTAGGCCCTAGATGGTCAATATATTGGCTCTTCATGGTCAGCGTCAGAACTTCCGTGAATAGTCTGAGTTGAACTCCTTCATGCTTGGCTAGTTTGAACTCCATGCTCGCAACGGAACTCTCACACATCTTCTCCAGACCCACTACTGCAAAGCATCGATATTTTGGCACTCAGTTCCTGGGGTCCTGCTCACTCCTCCATACGTTACTCCTGAAAATCAACTTTGCCCTTTCGGATCTTTTTCAGTAATCACTCAGCTTATTAACATGGTGTCTAGACTGGTCGTAGCTTTTCATCCAAGTGGCAAGTGCCTTTTCATTTCGTGGCTGAAGTCACTCCCCGCAGTGATATCAGAGGTCAAGAAAGTGAAACCTGTCACTGAGTCAATTGTATCCTATTGCTAGATCTCAAAATGTTTGGACCACATTCCATGGTCTTATTTTTAGTGTTCGTTGGTTTGTGTTTAGATTGAGTTTTTTTTTTTTTATAAATTTATTTATTTTAGTTGGGGGCTAATTACTTTACAATATTGTAATAGTTTTTGCCATACATTGACATGAATCAGCCATGGGTTTACATGTGTTCCCCTTCCTGGACCCCCCACCCACCTCCCTCCCCATCCCATCCTTCTGGATCATCCCATTGCCCCGGCCCTGAGCCCTTGTCACATGCATCGAACATGGAATGGTGCTCTGTTTCACATATGACAATACACATGTCTCAATGCCATTCTCCCAGAACGTCCCACCCTCACCTTCTCCCTCAGAGTCCATAAAATTGTTCTATGCATCTGTGTTTCTTATTCTGTCTCGCATATAGGGTTATCGTTGCCATCTTTCAAATTCCATATAAGATTGAGTTTTAATCCAGCTTTTCCTGTCACCTCATCAGAAGGCTCTTTAGTCCCTAGTGTTTTTCAGCCATTTGTGTGTTGTCATCTTATAACTAAGGTTATTCACACTTCTCACAGTAATTCTGTTTCCAGCTTCAAATTCTTTCAGCAAGTTACTGTCCATGGTATACTCTGCACAGAAGTCAAATAAGCTGGGTGACAATATAGAGCCTTGATGTATTTCCTTCCCTATTTTGTACCAGTCCGTTGTTCCTTCTCCAGTTCCAACTGTTGTTTCTTGACCTGCGTGCACCTTTCCCAGGAAACAGGTATGGTGGTCTTATATTCTTATCTCTTTAAGAATTTTCCACAGTTTGTTGTGACCCACACAGTCTAAGGTCTTCCCCTGTGATTCAGATGGTAAAGCGTCTGCCTGCAATGGGGGAGGCCCAAGTTCGATCGCCGGGTCTGGAAGATCCCCTGGAGAAAGAAATGGTAGGTTACAGTCCATGGGGTCGCAAAGAGTCAGACACAAATGAATGACCTCACTTTCACATGCAGTCTAAGCCATTAACAGAGACAATAAAGGAGACGTAAATGACTTTATGAAACACCCTTGCTTTTTCTCTGATCCAGACTCCAATTAAGGTTTACCTATTAAGATTAAATGACTAACTACACCTGCCTGCTCGCTCTCTCTCTGTTTCAAGTTGTTGCTGCTACTGCTGCTAAGTCGCTTCAGTCGTGTCCGACCCTGTGCGACCCCAGAGACGGCAGCGTACCGGGCTCCTCCGTCCCTGGGATTCTGCAGGCAAGAACACTGGAGTGGGTTGCCATTTCCTGCTCCAATACATTTAAGTGAAAATCGAAAGTGAAGTCACCCAGTTGTGTCCGACTCTTCACGACCCCATGGACTGAAGCCTACCAGGCTCCTACGCCCATGGGATTTTCCAGGCAAGAGTACTGGAGTGAGATGCCATTGCCTTCTCCATTTTTCAAGCTATCATCTACCAACTGTTACATTCCTGGGCACTTGCCATCTTCTTGTGGGCTCTCCTGGTGGCTCAGTTGGCAAAGCAACTGCCTGCAATCTGGAGACCTGGGTTCACTCCCTGGGTCGCGAAGATCTCCTGCAGAAGGAAATGGGAACCCACACCAGTACGCTTGCCTGGAAAGTTAGTATTAAATTATGACCATGCCCATCTCTGACCTTTGACACCCACTTGAAACAGTTAAGTTTCCAGAGCAGAAATAAGGAATCTGTGCTCCGGGAAAATGTCGGGACAATTTGACAAATAGCTAGATATTTTCAGGAATGGACTTTTTGAGCCCAATATCTGTATCATCTTTTATCTGCAAAGGAACTATGTTTCCTCAAACTGATGACAATTCCTCATTAGCAGAAATTTCAGGAAAAATAACTCGGCTTATCTGCATGTTCGAAGTCAATGTTGTACCAGTTATGTGTGTATGCACGAAAGCTCCCATTAAACAGATAAATTCACATCAACTAAAGTTTGTTGCCTTACTGGCATGCATAAATGAATTACAGAGCCTGCCTAGAAAGAAAAGCAGAAGTTCTGATTGGGCAGATAATAAGAAGACGTTGAGAGCAACTCTCTTCATGGGGGCATCACAAATAATACTTCTATAAAGGCAACAGTTCCCCGAGCACATCCAATGAATATTAGCAGACGACCTTGCTCAACTATATGGGAACAAGACATAACTGGGAAGAATGGAAGGAAGATGGGAGAAGGAGGATGAGAGGAATAGAACCAAACCTGTGTCTTGTGGTGGGAGATGGAGAAGCAGGGGATAGATTGAGGATTCAGGTAAGTCACCTCAGTAAACTTAAATTACTTTTGACTGAAAGGAAGCAAGGTGAAGAAGCTGATGAAATATAGCTTGTCTAGAGTGAGAATCAAACAGAGAATGTGTGGTGTGGTCCTACATGTCCCAAACTGCCATGCAGGTCAACCAGTGTTCATAGGGCCTGGAAGATGAAACGTGGGGTTAGAAAGCCAACCTGGGAGTGAACTGCGTTTGACTACGTAGAGATGGAGTGATGGTTCTGGGATGTCAAAGTGCATAGGAAGGAATGCTTTTTGAAAAATCCCAAACTGACAGAGAAGCGGGACCTTAGGGTTCAGTCACACAGAGGAGGTAACACCATTGAATCCTCCCCCTCCCCACCCCCACCCTTTCCCACAAGCTGAGACCTACTATCAGGCAATAGAAAACAACTAGCTAGAACTAACACTCATGCTTCTGCCACCACAGGCTAGAAAACGATCCCAGTAGGGCCATAAATTTTCTGCCTGTGGTTGCAGACTCTTTGTCTATGGCATACAAAAGGGACAATAGATTTCCAATGAATGCAAATATTCAGGCTCTGGCAGCACTAAAAGCAAATAGGAGTTATCCGAGATTAGAGTCTGACCTGTCCCTACTGAAGATCCAAAGTTATTTCTGCCCTCGTTTGGGCACGCTTTCTCAAGAGGTGGAGCTGTGCTGTGGCTCGTGTTCAGGACCAGAACACTGACAGCAGGGACCCTAATAACATTCATTATACTGACCATGTTTTGCTACGCTGTGTGGCTGGTTCACTCGTTTTCTCACTTGTAGGCTTTCTCATTGTTCTTGATTATTTACTGTTTTAAGGTTGTTTGCATCACATATTTATTTTTTTTTATTTTTTAAATAAATTTATTTATTTTAGTTGGGGGCTAATTACTTTACAATATTGTAATAGTTTTTGCCATACATTGACATGAATCAGCCATGGGTTTACATGTGTTCCCCTTCCTGGACCCCCCACCCACCACCCTCCACATCCCATCCCTCTGGGTCATCCCATTGCCCTGGCCCTGAGCCATTGTCTCATGCATCGAACATGGAATGGTGTTCTGTTTCACATATGATAATATACATGTTTCAATGCTATTCTCCCAGAACGTCCCACACTCACCTTCTCCCTCAGAGTCCATAAAATTGTTCTATGCATCTGTGTCTCTTATTCTGTCTCGCATATAGGGTTATCGTTACCATCTTTCAAATTCCATATCATTTCACACCAGTCAGAATGGCTGCTATCCAAAAGTCTGCAAGCAATAAATGCTGGAGAGGGTGTGGAGAAAAGGGAACCCTCTTACACTGTTGGTGGGAATGCAAACTAGTACAGCCACTATGGAGAACAGTGTGGAGATTCCTTAAAAAACTGGGAATAGAACTGCCATATGACCCAGCAATCCCACTGCTGGGCATATACACCGAGAAAACCAGAATTGAAAGAGACGCATGTACCCCAATGTTCATCGCAGCACTGTTTACAATAGCCAGGACATGGAAGCAACCTAGATGTCCATCAGCAGACGAATGGATAAGGAAGCTGTGGTACATATACACAATGGAATATTACTCAGCCATTAAAAAAATACATTTGAATCGGTTCTACTGAGATGGATGAAACTGGAGCCCATTATACAGAGTGAAGTAAGCCAGAAAGAAAAACAACAATACAGTATACGAATGCATATATTTATTTTTTGTATGTATATAACACGTACTTTGTTTTCCTGCTTTCTGTGCCTTTTGTTGATGTCGTTTCTTGTCATGTTTGTTTTAATAGGTATATATTTCTATGTTAACTGTGATTTTCTGTTGTTCTGTGGGAAAGCTCTTGTCGTTTTTGTCAGATTTCTTTCTTTATTTTTTTTCTTTTATAAATTTATTTATTTTAGCTGGGGGCTAATGACTTTACAATATTGTAATAGTTTTTGCCATACATTGACATGAATCAGCCATGGGTTTACATGTGTTCCCCTTCCCGGACCCCCCACCCACCTCCCTCCCCATCCCATCCTTCTGGATCATCCCATTGCCCCGGCCCTGAGCCCTTGTCACATGCATCGAACATGGAATGGTGCTCTGTTTCACATATGACAATACACATGTCTCAATGCCATTCTCCCAGAACGTCCCACCCTCACCTTCTCCCTCAGAGTCTATAAAATTGTTCCATGCGTTTTTTCTTTTTTTTTTTTTCTTTTTTTTTTTTAATAAATTTATTTATTTTAGTTGGGGGCCAATCACTTCACAACATTGCAATAGTTTTTGCCATACATTGACATGAATCAGCCATGGGTTTACATGTGTTCCCCCTCCTGGACCCCCCACCCACCTCCCTCCCCATCCCATCCTTCTGGATCATCCCATTGCCCCGGCCCTGAGCCCTTGTCTCATGCATCGAACATGGAATGGTGTTCTGTTTCACATATGATAATATACATGTTTCAATGCTATTCTCCCAGAACGTCCCACCCTCACCTTCTCCCTCAGAGTCCATAAAATTGTTCCATGCCTCTGTGTCTCTTATTCTGTCTCGCATATAGGGTTATCGTTACCATCTTTCAAATTCCATATATATGCATTAGTATACTGTATTGTTGTTTTTCTTTCTGGCTTACTTCACTCTGTATAATGGGCTCCAGTTTCATCCATCTCAGTAGAACCGGTTCAAATGTATTTTTTTTAATGGCTGAGTAATATTCCATTGTGTATATGTACCACAGCTTCCTTATCCATTCGTCTGCTGATGGACATCTAGGTTGCTTCCATGTCCTGGCTATTGTAAACAGTGCTGCGATGAACATTGGGGTACATGCGTCTCTTTCAATTCTGGTTTCCTCGGTGTATATGCCCAGCAGTGGGATTGCTGGGTCATATGGCAGTTCTATTCCCAGTTTTTTAAGGAATCTCCACACTGTTCTCCATAGTGGCTGTACTAGTTTGCATTCCCACCAACAGTGTAAGAGGGTTCCCTTTTCTCCACACCCTCTCCAGCATTTATTGCTTGTAGACTTTTGGATAGCAGCCATTCTGACTGGTGTGAAATGATACCTCATTGTGGTTTTGATTTGCATTTCTCTAATAATGAGTGATGTTGAGCATCTTTTCATGTGTTTGTTAGCCATCTGTATGTCTTCTTTGGAGAAATGTCTGTTTAGTTCTTTGGCCCATTTTTTGATTGGGTCATTTATTTTTCGGGAATTCAGCTGCAGAAGTTGCTTGTATATTTTTGAGATTAATTGTTTGTCTGTTGCTTCATTTGCTATTATTTTCTCCCATTCTGAAGGCTGTCTTTTCACCTTGTTTATAGTTTCCTTTGTTGTGCAAAAGCTTTTAATTTTAATTAGGTCCCATTTGTTTATTTTTGCTTTTATTTCCAATATTCTGGGAGGTGGGTCATGGAGGATCCTGCTGTGATTTATGTCGGAGAGTGTTTTGCCTATGTTTTCCTCTAGGAGTTTTATTGTTTCTGGTCTTACGTTTAGATCTTTAATCCATTTTGAGTTTATTTTTGTGTACGGTGTTAGGAAGTGTTCTAGTTTCATTCTTTTACAAGTGGTTGACCAGTTTTCCCAGCACCACTTGTTAAAGAGATTGTCTTTTCTCCATTGTATATTCTTGCCTCCTTTGTCGAAGATAAGGTGTCCATATGTGCGTGGGTTTATCTCTGGGCTTTCTATTTTGTTCCATTGATCTATATTTCTATCTTTGTGCCAGTACCATACTGTCTTGATGACTGTGGCTTTGTAGTAGAGCCTGAGTCAGGCAGGTTGATTCCTCCAGTTCCATTCTTCTTCCTCAAGATTGCTTTGGCTATTCGAGGTTTCTTATATTTCCATACAAATTGTGAGATGAATTGTTCTAGTTCTGTGAAAAATACCATTGGTAGCTTGATAGGGATTGCATTGAATCTGTAGATTGCTTTGGGTAGAATACTCATTTTCACTATATTAATTCTTCCAATCCATGAACACGGTATATTTCTCCATCTGTTTGTGTCCTCTTTGATTTCTTTCATCAGTGTTTTATAGTTTTCTATATATAAGTCTTTTGTTTCTTTAGGTAGATATATTCCTAAGTATTTTATTCTTTTTGATGCAATGGTGAATGTTATTGTTTCCTTAATTTCTCTTTCTGTTTTCTCATTATTGGAGTATAGGAATGCAAGGGATTTCTGTGTGTTAATTTTATATCCTGCAACTTTACTATATTCATTGATCAACTCTAGTAATTTTCTAGTAGAGTCTTTAGGGTTTTCTATGTAGAGGATCATGTCATCTGCAAACAGTGAGAGTTTTACTTCTTCTTTTCCTATCTGTATTCCTTTTATTTCTTTTTCAGCTCTGATTGCTGTGCCCAAAACTTCCAAAACTATGTTGAATAGTAGTGGTGAAAGTGGACATCCTTGCCTTGTTCCTGACTTTAGGGGAAACGCTTTCAATTTTTCAGCATTGAGGATAATGTTTGCTGTGGGTTTGTCATATATAGCTTTTATTATGTTGAGATATGTTCCTTCTATTCCTGCTTTCTGGAGGGTTTTAATCATAAATGGATGCTGAATTTTTTCAAAGGCTTTTTCTGCATCTATTGAGATAACCATATGTTTTTTTTCTTTCAATTTGTTAATGTGGTGTATTACTCTTTCTTTATTTTTTACGTGGCACTCTGCTCTAGTGTTGTTTTATGTCTTGCAAGTTATTCGCTTAGTTGTATTTTTGGTTCTATGTTCTTCCCTGTTGTGATTTTTGCTTGTGTTATTTTCTTTTTTTGTTATTATTTTTTTTTTCTTTGATTTTGGTTTCTTACAATTTGTCTGACTTCCTTTGTTTCCTCTGTCTAATCTTTTACTATGTGATCTTGGTTCTCTGACCAGAAGTTGGGCCTGTTCTTCTAGAGTTTCAGCACCATATCGAAGACCATAGAGTACCAGAGAATTCCTGGTTCCAGCGAATATTAATTGGTGAGAGTGTCTATGAAGGCTTCCATCGCAAACTAAGAACCAATTCCACTCAAAAGGCTATATTATCCAGAGCTGATGTCTCATGCCACACAAAAAAGCAGAACAGAAACACAAGCCATATCATCCACAGATGGACTGCCTAAAGTCAGACTAAACCCGTACATACCTGCAAAAGATACCACCGTGAGAGAGAGAAGTGTCAGCTGTGGAATATAGATGCCAGAGAATATAGTTGCCAGTCCCTCCCCCTCCAAGGACACAGAAACCACTGCACCAAACTTATCCAGTCAGGGTGCATTTGAAAGCAAGAACTGCAACCCTGCACCCTGGGAAGAAAAGACCATTAACATAGTAAGATAAACAAATGTGAAGAAAGTCAAGTACGTTGCAGGCAAAGAAACAATGTTAAAACACATGAGACATAATTAAAGAGGAAATAGGAATTGTCACTGAAAAAGAATTGAGAGGAATGATAGTAAAGATGATCAAACATCTCAGAAAATAAATGTAAATCATGCAGGAAACATTTAAGAAGGGTGTGTGAATGATAGCACAATAACTGCTGTATGTGTGCTGTAGGCTCATCCATGCCTTTGTACAGCAGAAGCCAGAACAACATTGGAAAATAATTATCTTCCAAATTAAAAACGAAGTAGTAAAAGAAAAACAGACTTTAAATAACACAACAGACCTGGCAATTCAACTGAAACTTAAGTAGATTTCTTCAAAAAACCAGCAGAAGGCAGTTCCTTTTCAAGGGCAAATGAAATATGTCCGGATAAATCAGAAACCGGATCACAAATCAGGCCTTGGCAAATTTAAGTTAATCAAAATGTTATCAAGCTTTTTTTTTTTTTTTTACTGCAATATATGTTACGATTTGAATGTCAGTCATGGTGTGTGGTGGGGACAAAACAAAAATAAACAAACAAAAATATAAATAACAAAGACAAAACAAACAAACACACAAACACCTGAATACATTCAGTCTCATGCATATACCTCTTCATGGCCAAGAAATACACGAAAAATCAGACAGAAAAAAAAATATATATATATATATATATTCATAGAAACAAATGACAATAAAAATGCGATTGCATAAAACCTATGAAACAGGATAAAACACTAAAAGAGTAAATATTATAATAAAGGAATGTCTCAAGTAATCAACCTAACAGTACAACTGAGAGAATTAGAGAAAGAAGAAGAAACAGAAAACCCAAATTAGTTTCGGGGAAAAAAAGAGTCACTGAGACTAGAACAGGAAAACAAGAGAAAAAATGTAAACAATAGCAAAGATCAATAATGCTAAAAGGGAGCTCTTGGAGAGCATAAAGAAAATACATAAATCATGAGCCAGACTCATCAACAAAAAAAGGGAGAACACTCTAATCAATAAAGTTAGACATGAGAAAGGAGACATTATAACCGATACCACAGAACATCAAAGGATCATAAGAGACTACAACAAACAAGTTTAAGCCAATAAAATGTAGAATCTGGAAGCCACAGACTAATTCTTCGGAACTCAAGTAAGATGAAACATAAAATATGAACACAGCATTACAAGCTCTAATATTGAAACTGTTATAAAAAATTTTCCAGTTAACAAACTCAAGGTCCAGATGGTGTCACAGATAAATTGTATGAACCATTAAGAGAATTGTTAACACATACACTTCTAAAACTCTTCCAAAATACTACAGTGGTAGGAAAATGCACAAACTCATCCTACGAGTACAGCATCACCCTGATAGAAGACCCAGAGGTAACACAGAAAAGGAAAATTATAGGCCACTATCACACAGTTGAACATAGATGCAAACATCCTCAACAAAATACTCCCAAGAAGAATCCAACAGCACATTAAAAGTATCCAACAGCTTAATTAAGTGAGGTTTTCCCCAATATGCAAACATCCTCCAGGATCTGCGTATCAGTCCATCAGATACACCATAACAAATTGAAGGATTAAAACCATATGATCACCTCAATAGATGCTGAAAAATCTTGGATGAAATTCAAAAATCATGTGTGATAAAAAACTCTCCCGAAACTGAGCATAGCAAAAATTACCTCAACATAATAAAGGCACACAGATCAAAACTACAATGAAGTATCATATCACACCATCGAGCATGGTGATCATTATAAAATCGACAACAGGGTACTTGGCTAGTGGTCCAGAAGCTAAGACAGCATGATCCTAAATCAAGGGTTCCATGTTTGATCCCTGGTCAGGAAATTAGATTCCACATGCAGCAATTAAACCCTGATGTAAACAAATGAAGAAGTAAATGTGTGTGTGTGTATGCATTCATATTCATAAATTAACAAATATGTGTTTACACTATACTATACATTCATAATATAGATGTTACATAAAAATAATTATATTATAAATTAACAAGTATATACACAAACACACACACACACAAATATAAATCTTAAAACAATAAATGAAGGATATGATGTGGAAGAAAGGGAACCCTTCACAGCGTTGTTAGGAATGTAAATAAATACTGACATGATACCGCAGAGTATGAAAGTTCTTTAGAAAACTAGCAATAAAACTACCATATGACCCCCAAATCACATTATTAGACATATACCCAAATGAAACCACCTTTGAAGAAAAAAGGTGTATCCCAGTATCCATTTCAATACCATTTACAGTAGACAAGTTATGTAAGCAATCTGGGTGTCCATTTACTGAAGAATGGATAAAGAAGTTATGGCACATGCTCAGGATGGAAACTTTCTCGTGCACAAAAAGGAAAAAAAAACAATGGATTATTTCTAGAGATATGGATGAATCTAGAGCCTATTATACAGAGTGAAGTAATTCAGAAAGAAGAAGTCCAATATTGTAGATTAATGCATATATGTGGAATCTAGAAAACTGGTTCTGAAGAATCTATTTGAAGGGTGGGAAAAGAAATGCAGAGGTAAAGAACAGACTTGGACACAGAAGTGGAAGGAGATAGTGGAATGGATCGAGCAAGATGCCCAGGCATATGTATAATACCAAGTATGAAGTAGTTAGCCAGTGAGAGGCTCCTCCTCAGGACTCTGGGGTGCCCTAGGGAAGTGGATTGTGGAGTAGGAGAGGAGGCTTAAGAGCAGGTGGGAGGGCTTCTCAAAAGGGAGGCTCATGCATATATAGTGATAGATGATTTACATTGTTGTACAGCAGAAAGTACCAGACATTGTAAAGCAATCACACTCCAATTTCAACTTGTTTCTTAAATTGGAAAATGGATGTCAGTCCTTGGCCAACTTGGGCAAGTAGCAAGAAATGCATCACAGTGCATAAGTCAAGTATAATGTGTACCAGTGCATATGTCAAGTAAAATCTGCACCAAAGACTGCTTTCGTATGTATAGACAAAACATAAAGCAAAAACTTAACAATTTAGAGCTAACCTAGCCAGAATAAACTCAGACTCTAGACATAAGTGTTCCTCACTTCATTTGATTGGCAATGTTTCTCAAAGGAAAGAGCGGTTACCAAATGATGTCAACAATTTATAGAAACACAAATTCCTTCATGTTTTAGTACACAATAGTAAACCTTTGACATTCAGAACTATCCTAAGTAGGAAATTATAAATGTAGTTTGAAAGTTTGAAATGCTGTACAAGGAACACTTCTTTTTTAAATCCTGGAATCTGTGTGACTGACTGGGAAAAATGCACAGCCTAAAATTTGAGAATTTTGTTTTATTCATCTAGACTTTAGTCCTGAGGAGGATTTACTCCTGACGAGCAACTTCTCAAGTATTTCTGAAAGACCATTCTGAAGAGGGAATGGAAGTGCCAGGGTGTATAAAAGTTTCACAATGATCATGGAGGCAGCATGTTCATATATTGTGGTTAATTAAAGAAAACTGGACATCTCAAGTTAATGGGTTTAGCATGATTCTACCTATGGCAAGATGCAGGAATCTGGGCTTCTTGAGATAATTTCTTCAATAGGCACTATAACTAGGGCCAGTGTCCTGTTCTTTTCTGTGTCAGAGTCACTTCTGGCAGCACAATTGGTGGCAGCTGTGGTAATTGAAGGCTTGATGATGGGCGGCCTGACTTCATCCAGAGTCCTCTCAGGGCTCACATTCAGGGATGGCTGCAATGGCTTATGACTTGATGACTGCAACATCCTTTGGTTACTGATAAGGCTGACAGCATACTTAGTTCACAGTGTGCTCTACTCTCTACACCCTCAGAAAATGTTACTGTTTGTAGTAGATTCATATACCCCAAGACAAGCTGACTGTGGGCTTTTACCTCAACAGGACCTAAAGTGGCCTTAATATAATGAGAAAAGAGTTAATACAGGTTAATGCAAGTCCCAACGAGATAGGAAAGAGAAAGGGACATCAAATTTTCAAGAACATGGCTAGAAACTCTTCCTGATCAAGGAAGAGTAAACAGGGGAGGTTTGTGGTGCTTTCCAAACACATATGTTTATATATATAAAGATATGTATATATATATATATCTTCACTGATGTATACGCATAGACATGTTTACGTATACTATGCATATATGCATCTCTACTCATATGTGCGTGTATATATCTATATCTATATATAGATAAATATATATGTATGTATACACATAGTTATATATCTATGTATATCTGAATATTCTCTAGAATATTCTCAAGCATAGCTTTAATATTAAGGCATAAAACAATTAAATTTTAAATTGTACCACCTATATTCTCTGACTACCAAGACATGGAGCTAAAGCTCAAAAATGGCATACATTTTTGCAAATGTGTCATTTGTGGAATATTTTAGAAGGCATTTCTAAGGAATGGTTGAGTCAATGCCTGAGTCACAAGGGAAATTAGAAAAATAATCTGAGACAAATGAAAGAGAAACCACAACATACCAGATCATTGGATACAGCAAAAGTTCATACCTGTAGTAAATACTTACAGTGAAATATACATTGATACCTATAACAGCAAAAGTATATACCTATACCTTAAGAATACATATATATATGTATATAGATATATACGCATATGACTATAGATATATGTATATATATATATATATGTGTGTGTGTGTTTGTATTTATATATGTGTATATACATAAGTATGTATGTGTATGTATGTATATATATATATATAAAATATATTTATCACTAATTATTTTCCAATTGTCACTAGTGATAAACAACCTAGCTTCGAATGCAGAAGTCATAAGAGGCACAGCTTCAATCCCTGGCTTGGGAAGATGTTCTGGAGGAAGGCATGGAAACCCACTCTTGTGTACGCACCATGAGAATCTGATGGATTGAGGGATACCCATGTGCGATAGGCTGTGTGCCGAAGAGAGTCAGACAGGAGCGTAGGAACTTAGCGCATGAATATCACTGTCACTGATTGCTAATATATATAGGACACATATATAGGACACTTCTGCCTTTCATACATTGTTATTGACATGCTCAGAAAATTAATCAGTATAAGACATCAAAAATTATCTGATTCTAAATGTTTATTTATGGTTAATGATTTCGAATTCAACCTCCATTTAATGAATCTATTCAGAATTTTCAGTTTTTAATCACTCTGTTCTTTTAGCCATTCGACTGTTTCACATAACTTAAGTCTTCTCCTGGCATAAATATGTGTCCATATTACCTAACAATTGTCTTTATTTAGTATGATTACATTGCAATGGGATCTTTTTCATTCTCATTTCAATAACTGGATCTTCTCTCATTTTGTTTGCTCAGTTTACCTAATATCTTCCAATTTTATTTATTTTGTTTTTGTTGATTTTTCTCTATTTTTGAAATATGTACATAATTTTATTCCCATACTAGGCTTCATTCTTTTCCTCTTTCACCTTGCTGTGAGTTTTGATTTGTCCCCCCCCCAGTTTCTGTAGGAGGCAGATATTAGCTTCTTCTCAGGTTTGCAGAGCTTCCATTTTAATGTGTATATATATCTGATGTGTCTGATGATGTGGGTAAGTTGCGTTTTCATTTTCATTCACCACAGTGTATTTTCTAATTTGCCCTGTGACTTATTCTTTCAAACTTTGGTCCCTTAGGGATATGTGGTTTAATTTTCCACACAATACAATTTCCAACTTTTTTCCCATGCTGATTTATACTGATTTCAACTTACATTTACTGGATGTCAGAAAACATATTTTGTATGATTTAAATTATTAAGGACTATTTTAAGGCTTAAGGTAAAACCTATTCTCGAAAATATTCTGGAGAATATTCTAATTGAACATGGGAGGGTTGTGTATTCTTCTGTTCTTGTTAGAAGGAATGATCTGCTCAGTGTGTTAAGTCCTCTTGGTTTATATGGTCATTTAGATTCTCTCTTCCCTCAGTGGTCTTATGTTCTTCTACTGTTATTTAGATGTTTATTTTTGGACTAATCTAAATGCTCAGTTCAGTTCAGTTCAGCCACTCAGTCGTATCCAACTGTTTGCGACCCCGTGAATCACAACACGCCAGGCTTCCCTGTCTATCACCAACTCCCGGAGTTTACCCAACTCATGACCATCGAGCCAGTGATGCCATGCAGCCATCTCATCCTCTGTCATCCCCTTCTCCTCCTGCCCCCAATCCTTCCCAGTGTCAGGGACTTTTCCAATGAATCAACTCTTTGCATGAGGTGGTCAAATCATTGGAGTTTCAGCTTCAACATCTGTCCTTCTAATGAACACCTAGGATTGATCTCCTTCAGGATGAACTGATTGGATTTCCTTGTAGTCCAAGTGACTCTCAAGAGTCTTCTTCAACACCACAGTTCAAAAATATTTCAAAAAAATACTTATGGCTAGAGATCTGCAATTTTTACACTTCATGATAGCCAAAAGGCTGAGACAATATTCAAACATTTTTAATGTTTGATTCGGGTACCTGGAACTCTTTGATGAGGTGAGCATATGCTGTATTGGATCATTAATATGAAAGGTAATATGACAAAATATATAATTAATATTGTATAATCATGTTTAATATCATTTGTCTCAAAACATTTTTAATTAAAAGACCTATGTGTCTACAATTAGTATTGCCACTAGGGCCCTTTATTGTTTATTGCTTGGATAAAATTTTCCTTGCAAACTCATTCTTAAAATGTATTCAATTCTAAGATTTGTCTCTTTCAGAGCCTATAGTTGTCATATTAAAAAAAAATTACACCATCTTCTATTATACCACATTAATGGTTATTTGTTACTACTTTAATTAAATATATTTTAGAGTGATTTTAAGAAGTAATTCTAGAGACTTTGATTGTCATTATTCAGTCACTATGTTGTCTCCAACTCTTTTGTGACTCCATGGACTGTAGCACAATAGGCCTCCCTGTCTTTCACTCTCTCCCAGAGTTTGTTCAAACACATGTGGCCATTGTATTGCTGATACCGTCCAACCATCTCATCTTCTATTCCTCCCTTCTGCTCCTGTCATCAGTCTTTCCAAGCATCATGGTCTTTTCCAGTGAGTTTGCTCTTTGCATCAGTTGGCCACAATGGTGATGTTTCAGCTTCATCATTAGTCCTTCAAGTGAATACTCAGGGGTAATCTCCCTTAACATTGATTGGCTTCATCTGCTTGCAGTTCAAGGGACCCCTAAGGGTCTTCTACAGCAGTACAGTTGGGAGGCATCAATTCTTCATCTCTCAGGCTTCTTTACACTCCAGCGCTCACATCAGCACATGACTACTGGATAAACAATAGGGGTTTATGAAGTGGGGAACTTTGTTAGTTACGTGAATGTCTCTTCTTTTTAATGCAATATCTAGGTTTACATAGCTTTTCTTCCAAGAAGGAAGTGTCTTTTAATTTGATGACTGCAGTCACCATTCACAGTGATTTTAGAGCCCAGGAAAATTAAGTCTGTCACTGATTCCAGGTTTCACCCTTCTCTTTGCCAAGTAGTAATGGGACAATATGCGGTGATCTTAGTTTTTTGAATGTCGAAGTTTCAGCAAGGAATTTCACCCTCCTCATTCAAACTCAAGAGGCTGTTTACTCCCTCTTCAATTTTCTTTTTAGAGTGGTACTGTCTGTATATCAGATTGGTGAGGTTTCTGCCAGCTACCTTGATTCCAGTTTGTGATCCATCCAGCCTGATATTTTGTATAGTATTCTCTGCATATATATTTCATATAAACAGAATCTAAAGCTTAAGCACACTCCTTTCTCAGTTTTGAACTAGCCAATTGTTCCATGTCTGTTCAAGCTCTTGTGTCTTGACCCAAGTACACATTTCTCATGTTAAGAAGGTCTGATAATAATCACAGTCCATTGTGATCCACAGTCAATGGTGTTAGTGCAGTCAATGAGGCAGATGCAATTTTTTTCCTGAAATTTCCTTGCCTTCTCTAGGATCCAGTGAATGTTGGAATTTTTTTTGCCTGGTTCATCTAGCTTTTCCAAATCTAGGTTGCACATCTGCAAATTATTGGTTCATGTACTGCTGGAGGATGTTGAGTATTATGTTACTAATACATGAAACAAGCACAATTGTATGGTAGTTTGAACATACTTTGGCATTGTCCTTTGTTATTGGAATTAAAACTGACCTATTCCACACTCGTTGCCAATGATGAATTTTCCAAACCTGATGATATATGAAGTAAGTGGCCGATTTAACAGTTTCGTGGTAATGAATTCTCACAGCTTTTGGTTCAAATGTTGATTTATCCTTCATATCTGAATGTCATCCTTATTAGATTTAGGTTTGACTCTTTCATCACTTTAAGTATGTGAAACTATTTTGTCCTGGTGTGAAGAGGAAAGAGCAGCTGGTATCCTTATGTGAATCTACCTGTATGTTATTTATTTATTTTCCCTTGTGGCCTTGATGTTTACTTCTTGTTTTTCTTGTTCTTAGTTTAATAAATATGCCTTGTGGATTGTTTCACGTTGAGTATATCATCTTTTAGATATTCTGGGATATTGGGACATAGAGAAATATCTTTCCCCCATCTAAGGGAGATTTTCAAATTTTATCTCAAAAATTTCCTCAAAGCAGTTATTTTTCTTTCTTGCTTATTTGTTTTGATGTTCTCCATCCAGACAGCTCTGAATCTAATGGTGGGACATTTAACATTGTTCCAGAAGTCTCAGAGATTTCCCTCACTGCTTTCATTTTTCCCACTCTATTTCATTGATTTCTACCATTCTACCTTCCATCTAGCTAGTCCTTTCTGCTCTCTGTTCTTCTACTGTCATTCCCTGCAGAGTATTTGTTTTAATCTCTGTTTCCTTCGATGATTACTGATTGATACTTTATTTCTTCTGTATCCTTGTTAAATATTCTTAGATCTTCTCAATCCATGTGTTCAGTGTATTTACAGGCAACTCCACTTGTTTTTCTAGATTTTAGGTCATCCTTACAATTATTATGCTGATTTTTTTTTTCAGGAAGAATTCCTTCTCTTTTATTTATTTATGTATTTATTTTATTTGTTTCTTTTGGTTTGGTGGTGCTTTATCATGGACCTTCACCTTCTGCATATTTTTCATTCTTTCATTCTGCTTAGATTGCTGTGGTCAGGGTCCCTTTTCTGCAGGCTGGAGGGTTTTGGCTACTCGTTGTTGTGCAGTCTGCTGCTGTGTTTGGGGTTGGCCCCAGTGACTTGTCAATATTTAATGAATTGGGAAATGCGTGTCTGTGCTCTGGTGAGTGGAGCTGTATCTCCTCTCTCTGGACTGCAATGAGACGTTCAATAATGTGTTTTGGTTCTCTTTGTGTTTGGTATGGCTTTGGACAGCCCAGTTTTTTAGAGTACTGGAATGGGTTGCCATTTCCTTCTCCAGGGGATCTTCCCCACTTGGGGATCAAACCCAGGTCTCCTGCATTGCAGGCAGATGCTTTATTCTCTGAGCCACCAGGGAAGCCCCCCAGTTTTTAATATTCATTGTTCTGTTCCTGCTTTCCTGGAGATTAGGTGTGGGATCTCTTGCATTGAACTTGCTGGCTTGTGTATTTATTTTGGTTTCCATGTAGGCATGGATACTTTTGGGTGTGTGATTGTCTCTTAATGTTCCTTGGTAACAGGGGTCTGACGATGAACACAGTTCTGGAATTGATACCTTCATCTTAGCTTTCAGTTCCCTGTTACACTAACATCAAGAATTCTACATCCACACAGCACAAAAGATCAAACCCCAAGCTTAATTGTTAAACAGCTCTCCACACCCAGAAAGAGCCAAAGGGATTCAGAGTCATGAAGAGAAGAAAAAATAGACGTGGGAGATGTAGGTGCCTAGGAGGAGAAAAGGAAAAGTCAAAATAGGAGAGACAGACGACTCAGGAGTTAAATCCCTAAGTGAAAATAGATTCCAAATATTAGATTCCTAACACATTTCAACAAGCAAAATTAAAAACCTATAATAGAGATTAGACTCCTCTAAATATTGTAAAACTTATGGATCCAAAATCATTTTCAAAGATAGTATATATATATATATATACATTTTCATTTTTTAGATAGGAGATAGTAGTTCATAGAAATGAAATAAAGTAATTCCAAAGAATAGCAAGGAGAGATAAGAAAGCCGTCCTCCGTGATCAATGCAAAGAAATAGAGGAAAACAACATATTGGGAAAAACTAGAGATGGCATCAAGAAAATTAGAGATACCAAGGGAACATTTCATGCAAAGATGGGCTCAATAAAGGACAGAAATTGTATGGACCTAACAGAAGCAGAACATATTAAGAAGAGGTGGCAAGAATACACAGAAGAACTGTACAAAAAAGATCTTCACGACCCAGATAACCACGATGATGTGATCACTCACCTAGAGCCAGGCATCCTGGAATGTGAAGTCAAGTGGGCCTTAGAAAAGATCACTATGAACAAAGCTAGTGGAGGTGATGGAATTCCAGTTGAGCTATTTCAAATCCTGAAAGATGATGCTGTGAAAGTGCTACACTCAATATGCCAGCAAACTTGGAAAACACAGCAGTGGCCACAGGACTGGAAAAGTTCAGTTTTCGTTCCAATCCCAAAGAAAGGCAATGCCAAAGATTGCTCACACTACTGTACAATTGCACTCATCTCACATGCTAGTAAAGTAGTGCTCAAATTCTCCAAGCCAGGCTTCAGCAATATGTGAACAGTGAACTTCCAGGTGTTCAGGCTGGTTTTAGAAAAGGCAGAGGAACCAGAGATCAAATTGCCAACATGCGGTGGATAGTCAAAAAAGCAACAGAGTTCCAGACAAACATCTATTTCTGCTTTATTGTCAATGCCAAAGCCTTTGACTGCGTGGAACACAATAAACTGTGGACAATTCTGAAAGAGATGGGCATACCAGACCATCTGACCTGTTTCTTGAGAAACCTGTATGCAGGTCAGGAAGCAACAGTTAGAACTGGACATGGAACAACAGACTGGTTCCAAATAGGAAAAGGAGTACGTCAAGGCTGTATATTGTCTTCCTGCTTATTTAACTTCTCTGCAGAGTACATCATGAGAAACGCTGGGCTGGAAGAAACACAAGCTGGAATCAAGATTACTGGGAAAAATATCAATAATCCCATATATGCAGATGACACCACCCTTATAGCAGAAAGTGAAGAAGAACTAAAAAGCCTCTTCGTGACAGTGAAAGAGGAGAGAGAAAAAGGTGGCTTAAAGCTAAACGTTCAGAAAACGAAGATCATGGCATCTGGTCCAATCATTTCATGGGAAATAGATGGGGAAACAGTGAAAACAGTGTCAGACTTTATTTTTGGGGGTTTCAAAAACACTGCTGATGGTGATTGCAGCCATGAAATTAAAAGAAGCTTACTCCTTGGAAGGAAGGTTATGACCAACATGTATAGCATATTTAAAAAGGAGAGACATTACTTTGACAACAAAGGTTCATTTAGTCAAGGCTATGGTTTTTCCAGTGGTCATGTAGGGATGTGAAAGTTGGACGGTAAAGAAAGCTGAGCACCGCAGAATTGATGCTTTTGAACTGTGGTGTTGGAGAAGACTCTTGAGAGTCCCTTGGACTACAAGGAGAACCAATCAATCCATCCTAAAGGAGATCAGTCCTGGGTGTTCATTGGAAGGACAGATGTTGAAGCTGAAACTCCAATACTTTGGCCACCTCATGCGAAGGGTTGACTCATTGGACAAGACCCTAATGCTGGGTAGGAGGAGAAGGGGACGACAGAGGATGAGATGGTTGGATGGCATCACTGACTCGATGGACAAGGGTTTGGGTAGAATTCGGGATTTGGAGAAGGACAGAGAGGCCTGGCCTGCTGCAATTCACGGGGTTGTAAAGAGTCGGACACGACTAGGCAGTGAACTGAACTGAACTGAACTGATTGAGGTGATCATATGGTTTTAATCCTTCAATTTGTTATGGTGTATCTGATGGATTGATACGCAGATCCTGGAGGATGTTTGCATATTGGGGAAAACCTCACTTAATTAAGCTGTTGGATACTTTTAATGTGCTGTTGGATTCTTCTTGGGAGTATTTTGTTGAGGATGTTTGCATCTATGTTCAACTGTGTGATAGTGGCCTATAATTTTCCTTTTCTGTGTTACCTCTGGGTCTTCTATCAGGGTGATGCTGTACTCGTAGGATGAGTTTGTGCATTTTCCTACCACTGTAGTATTTTGGAAGAGTTTTAGAAGTGTATGTGTTAACATTTCTCTTAATGGTTCATACAATTTATCTGTGACACCATCTGGACCTTGAGTTTGTTAACTGGAAAATTTTTTATAACAGTTTCAATATTAGAGCTTGTAATGCTGTGTTCATATTTTATGTTTCATCTTACTTGAGTTCCGAAGAATTAGTCTGTGGCTTCCAGATTCTACATTTTATTGGCTTAAACTTGTTTGTTGTAGTCTCTTATGATCCTTTGATGTTTCTGTGGTATCGGTTATAATGTCTCCTTTCTCATGTCTAACTTTATTGATTAGAGTGTTCTCCCTTTTTTTGTTGATGAGTCTGGCTCATGATTTATGTATTTTCTTTATGCTCTCCAAGAGCTCCCTTTTAGCATTATTGATCTTTGCTATTGTTTACATTTTTTCTCTTGTTTTCCTGTTCTAGTCTCAGTGACTTTTTTTTTTTTCACAAAACTAATTTGGGTTTTCTGTTTCTTCTTCTTTCTCTAATTGTCTCAGTTGTACTGTTAGGTTGATTACTTGAGACATTCCTTTATTATAATATTTACTCTTTTAGTGTTTTATCCTGTTTCATAGGTTTTATGCAATCGCATTTTTATTGTCATTTGTTTCTATGAATATATATATATATATATATATTTTTTTTTTTTTTCTGCCTGATTTTTCGTGTATTTCTTGGCCATGAAGAGGTATATGCATGAGACTGAATTTAATCAGGTGTTTGTTTGTTTGTTTGTTTTGTCTTTGTTATTTATATTTTTGTTTGTTTCTTTTTGTTTTGTCCCCACCACACACCATGACTGACATTCAAATCGTAACATATATTGCAGTAAAAAAAAAAAAAAAAAAAAAAAGCTTGATAACATTTTGATTAACTTAAATTTGCCAAGGCCTGATTTGTGATCCGGTTTCTGATTTATCCGGACATATTTCATTTGCCCTTGAAAAGGAACTGCCTTCTGCTGGTTTTTTGAAGAAATCTACTTAAGTTTCAGTTGAATTGCCAGGTCTGTTGTGTTATTTAAAGTCTGTTTTTCTTTTACTACTTCGTTTTTAATTTGGAAGATAATTATTTTCCAATGTTGTTCTGGCTTCTGCTGTACAAAGGCATGGATGAGCCTACAGCACACATACAGCAGTTATTGTGCTATCATTCACACACCCTTCTTAAATGTTTCCTGCATGATTTACATTTATTTTCTGAGATGTTTGATCATCTTTACTATCATTCCTCTCAATTCTTTTTCAGTGACAATTCCTATTTCCTCTTTAATTATGTCTCATGTGTTTTAACATTGTTTCTTTGCCTGCAACGTACTTGACTTTCTTCACATTTGTTTATCTTACTATGTTAATGGTCTTTTCTTCCCAGGGTGCAGGGTTGCAGTTCTTGCTTTCAAATGCACCCTGACTGGATAAGTTTGGTGCAGTGGTTTCTGTGTCCTTGGAGGGGGAGGGACTGGCAACTATATTCTCTGGCATCTATATTCCACAGCTGACACTTCTCTCTCTCACGGTGGTATCTTTTGCAGGTATGTACGGGTTTAGTCTGACTTTAGGCAGTCCATCTGTGGATGATATGGCTTGTGTTTCTGTTCTGCTTTTTTGTGTGGCATGAGGCATCAGCTCTGGATAATATAGCCTTTTGAGTGGAATTGGTTCTTAGTTTGCAATGGAAGCCTTCATAGACACTCTCACCAATTAATATTCGCTGGAACCAGGAATTCTCTGGTACTCCATGGTCTTCGATATGGTGCTGAAACTCTAGAAGAACAGGCCCAACTTCTGGTCAGAGAACCAAGATCACATAGTAAAAGATTAGACAGAGGAAACAAAGGAAGTCAGACAAATTGTAAGAAACCAAAATCAAAGAAAAAAAAAATAATAACAAAAAAAGAAAATAACACAAGCAAAAATCACAACAGGGAAGAACATAGAACCAAAAATACAACTAAGCGAATAACTTGCAAGACATAAAACAACACTAGAGCAGAGTGCCACGGAAAAAATAAAGAAAGAGTAATACACCACATTAACAAATTGAAAGAAAAAAAACATATGGTTATCTCAATAGATGCAGAAAAAGCCTTTGAAAAAATTCAGCATCCATTTATGATTAAAACCCTCCAGAAAGCAGGAATAGAAGGAACATATCTCAACATAATAAAAGCTATATATGACAAACCCACAGCAAACATTATCCTCAATGCTGAAAAATTGAAAGCGTTTCCCCTAAAGTCAGGAACAAGGCAAGGATGTCCACTTTCACCACTACTATTCAACATAGTTTTGGAAGTTTTGGGCACAGCAATCAGAGCTGAAAAAGAAATAAAAGGAATACAGATAGGAAAAGAAGAAGTAAAACTCTCACTGTTTGCAGATGACATGATCCTCTACATAGAAAACCCTAAAGACTCTACTAGAAAATTACTAGAGTTGATCAATGAATATAGTAAAGTTGCAGGATATAAAATTAACACACAGAAATCCCTTGCATTCCTATACTCCAATAATGAGAAAACAGAAAGAGAAATTAAGGAAACAATAACATTCACCATTGCATCAAAAAGAATAAAATACTTAGGAATATATCTACCTAAAGAAACAAAAGACTTATATATAGAAAACTATAAAACACTGATGAAAGAAATCAAAGAGGACACAAACAGATGGAGAAATATACCGTGTTCATGGATTGGAAGAATTAATATAGTGAAAATGAGTATTCTACCCAAAGCAATCTACAGATTCAATGCAATCCCTATCAAGCTACCAATGGTATTTTTCACAGAACTAGAACAATTCATCTCACAATTTGTATGGAAATATAAGAAACCTCGAATAGCCAAAGCAATCTTGAGGAAGAAGAATGGAACTGGAGGAATCAACCTGCCTGACTTCAGGCTCTACTACAAAGCCACAGTCATCAAGACAGTATGGTACTGGCACAAAGATAGAAATATAGATCAATGGAACAAAATAGAAAGCCCAGAGATAAACCCACGCACATATGGACACCTTATCTTCGACAAAGGAGGCAAGAATATACAATGGAGAAAAGACAATCTCTTTAACAAGTTGTGCTGGGAAAACTGGTCAACCACTTGTAAAAGAATGAAACTAGAACACTTCCTAACACCGTACACAAAAATAAACTCAAAATGGATTAAAGATCTAAACGTAAGACCAGAAACAATAAAACTCCTAGAGGAAAACATAGGCAAAACACTCTCCGACATAAATCACAGCAGGATCCTCCATGACCCACCTCCCAGAATATTGGAAATAAAAGCAAAAATAAACAAATGGGACCTAATTAAAATTAAAAGCTTTTGCACAACAAAGGAAACTATAAACAAGGTGAAAAGACAGCCTTCAGAATGGGAGAAAATAATAGCAAATGAAGCAACAGACAAACAATTAATCTCAAAAATATACAAGCAACTTCTGCAGCTGAATTCCCGAAAAATAAACGACCCAATCAAAAAATGGGCCAAAGAACTAAACAGACATTTCTCCAAAGAAGACATACAGATGGCTAACAAACACATGAAAAGATGCTCAACATCACTCATTATTAGAGAAATGCAAATCAAAACCACAATGAGGTATCATTTCACACCAGTCAGAATGGCTGCTATCCAAAAGTCTACAAGCAATAAATGCTGGAGAGGGTGTGGAGAAAAGGGAACCCTCTTACACTGTTGGTGGGAATGCAAACTAGTACAGCCACTATGGAGAACAGTGTGGAGATTCCTTAAAAAACTGGGAATAGAACTGCCATATGACCCAGCAATCCCACTGCTGGGCATATACACCGAGGAAACCAGAATTGAAAGAGACGCATGTACCCCAATGTTCATCGCAGCACTGTTTACAATAGCCAGGACATGGAAGCAACCTAGATGTCCATCAGCAGACGAATGGATAAGGAAGCTGTGGTACATATACACAATGGAATATTACTCAGCCATTAAAAAAAATACATTTGAACCGGTTCTACTGAGATGGATGAAACTGGAGCCCATTATACAGAGTGAAGTAAGCCAGAAAGAAAAACAACAATACAGTATACTAATGCATATATATGGAATTTGAAAGATGGTAACGATAACCCTATATGCGAGACAGAATAAGAGACACAGAGGCATGGAACAATTTTATGGACTCTGAGGGAGAAGGTGAGGGTGGGACGTTCTGGGAGAATAGCATTGAAACATGTATATTATCATATGTGAAACAGAACACCATTCCATGTTCGATGCATGAGACAAGGGCTCAGGGCCGGGGCAATGGGATGATCCAGAAGGATGGGATGGGGAGGGAGGTGGGTGGGGGGTCCAGGAGGGGGAACACATGTAAACCCATGGCTGATTCATGTCAATGTATGGCAAAAACTATTGCAATGTTGTGAAGTGATTGGCCCCCAACTAAAATAAATAAATTTATTAAAAAAAAAAAAAGAAAAAAAAAAAAAAGAAAAAACGCATGGAACAATTTTATAGACTCTGAGGGAGAAGGTGAGGGTGGGACGTTCTGGGAGAATGGCATTGAGACATGTGTATTGTCATATGTGAAACAGAGCACCATTCCATGTTCGATGCATGTGACAAGGGCTCAGGGCCGGGGCAATGGGATGATCCAGAAGGATGGGATGGGGAGGGAGGTGGGTGGGGGGTCCGGGAAGGGGAACACATGTAAACCCATGGCTGATTCATGTCAATGTATGGCAAAAACTATTACAATATTGTAAAGTCATTAGCCCCCAGCTAAAATAAATAAATTTATAAAAGAAAAAAAATAAAGAAAGAAATCTGACAAAAACGACAAGAGCTTTCCCACAGAACAACAGAAAATCACAGTTAACATAGAAATATATACCTATTAAAACAAACATGACAAGAAACGACATCAACAAAAGGCACAGAAAGCAGGAAAACAAAGTACGTGTTATATACATACAAAAAATAAATATATGCATTCGTATACTGTATTGTTGTTTTTCTTTCTGGCTTACTTCACTCTGTATAATGGGCTCCAGTTTCATCCATCTCAGTAGAACCGATTCAAATGTATTTTTTTAATGGCTGAGTAATATTCCATTGTGTATATGTACCACAGCTTCCTTATCCATTCGTCTGCTGATGGACATCTAGGTTGCTTCCATGTCCTGGCTATTGTAAACAGTGCTGCGATGAACATTGGGGTACATGCGTCTCTTTCAATTCTGGTTTTCTCGGTGTATATGCCCAGCAGTGGGATTGCTGGGTCATATGGCAGTTCTATTCCCAGTTTTTTAAGGAATCTCCACACTGTTCTCCATAGTGGCTGTACTAGTTTGCATTCCCACCAACAGTGTAAGAGGGTTCCCTTTTCTCCACACCCTCTCCAGCATTTATTGCTTGCAGACTTTTGGATAGCAGCCATTCTGACTGGTGTGAAATGATATGGAATTTGAAAGATGGTAACGATAACCCTATATGCGAGACAGAATAAGAGACACAGATGCATAGAACAATTTTATGGACTCTGAGGGAGAAGGTGAGTGTGGGACGTTCTGGGAGAATAGCATTGAAACATGTATATTATCATATGTGAAACAGAACACCATTCCATGTTCGATGCATGAGACAATGGCTCAGGGCCAGGGCAATGGGATGACCCAGAGGGATGGGATGTGGAGGGTGGTGGGTGGGGGGTCCAGGAAGGGGAACACATGTAAACCCATGGCTGATTCATGTCAATGTATGGCAAAAACTATTACAATATTGTAAAGTAATTAGCCCCCAACTAAAATAAATAAATTTATTTAAAAAATAAAAAAAAATAAATATGTGATGCAAACAACCTTAAAACAGTAAATAATCAAGAACAATGAGAAAGCCTACAAGTGAGAAAACGAGTGAACCAGCCACACAGCGTAGCAAAACATGGTCAGTATAATGAATGTTATTAGGGTCCCTGCTGTCAGTGTTCTGGTCCTGAACACGAGCCACAGCACAGCTCCACCTCTTGAGAAAGCGTGCCCAAACGAGGGCAGAAATAACTTTGGATCTTCAGTAGGGACAGGTCAGACTCTAATCTCGGATAACTCCTATTTGCTTTTAGTGCTGCCAGAGCCTGAATATTTGCATTCATTGGAAATCTATTGTCCCTTTTGTATGCCATAGACAAAGAGTCTGCAACCACAGGCAGAAAATTTATGGCCCTACTGGGATCGTTTTCTAGCCTGTGGTGGCAGAAGCATGAGTGTTAGTTCTAGCTAGTTGTTTTCTATTGCCTGATAGTAGGTCTCAGCTTGTGGGAAAGGGTGGGGGTGGGGAGGGGGAGGATTCAATGGTGTTACCTCCTCTGTGTGACTGAACCCTAAGGTCCCGCTTCTCTGTCAGTTTGGGATTTTTCAAAAAGCATTCCTTCCTATGCACTTTGACATCCCAGAACCATCACTCCATCTCTACGTAGTCAAACGCAGTTCACTCCCAGGTTGGCTTTCTAACCCCACGTTTCATCTTCCAGGCCCTATGAACACTGGTTGACCTGCATGGCAGTTTGGGACATGTAGGACCACACCACACATTCTCTGTTTGATTCTCACTCTAGACAAGCTATATTTCATCAGCTTCTTCACCTTGCTTCCTTTCAGTCAAAAGTAATTTAAGTTTACTGAGGTGACTTACCTGAATCCTCAATCTATCCCCTGCTTCTCCATCTCCCACCACAAGACACAGGTTTGGTTCTATTCCTCTCATCCTCCTTCTCCCATCTTCCTTCCATTCTTCCCAGTTATGTCTTGTTCCCATATAGTTGAGCAAGGTCGTCTGCTAATATTCATTGGATGTGCTCGGGGAACTGTTGCCTTTATAGAAGTATTATTTGTGATGCCCCCATGAAGAGAGTTGCTCTCAACGTCTTCTTATTATCTGCCCAATCAGAACTTCTGCTTTTCTTTCTAGGCAGGCTCTGTAATTCATTTATGCATGCCAGTAAGGCAACAAACTTTAGTTGATGTGAATTTATCTGTTTAATGGGAGCTTTCGTGCATACACACATAACTGGTACAACATTGACTTCGAACATGCAGATAAGCCGAGTTATTTTTCCTGAAATTTCTGCTAATGAGGAATTGTCATCAGTTTGAGGAAACATAGTTCCTTTGCAGATAAAAGATGATACAGATATTGGGCTCAAAAAGTCCATTCCTGAAAATATCTAGCTATTTGTCAAATTGTCCCGACATTTTCCCGGAGCACAGATTCCTTATTTCTGCTCTGGAAACTTAACTGTTTCAAGTGGGTGTCAAAGGTCAGAGATGGGCATGGTCATAATTTAATACTAACTTTCCAGGCAAGCGTACTGGTGTGGGTTCCCATTTCCTTCTGCAGGAGATCTTCGCGACCCAGGGAGTGAACCCAGGTCTCCAGATTGCAGGCAGTTGCTTTGCCAACTGAGCCACCAGGAGAGCCCACAAGAAGATGGCAAGTGCCCAGGAATGTAACAGTTGGTAGATGATAGCTTGAAAAATGGAGAAGGCAATGGCATCTCACTCCAGTACTCTTGCCTGGAAAATCCCATGGGCGTAGGAGCCTGGTAGGCTTCAGTCCATGGGGTCGTGAAGAGTCGGACACAACTGGGTGACTTCACTTTCGATTTTCACTTAAATGTATTGGAGCAGGAAATGGCAACCCACTCCAGTGTTCTTGCCTGCAGAATCCCAGGGACGGAGGAGCCCGGTACGCTGCCGTCTCTGGGGTCGCACAGGGTCGGACACGACTGAAGCGACTTAGCAGCAGTAGCAGCAACAACTTGAAACAGAGAGAGAGCGAGCAGGCAGGTGTAGTTAGTCATTTAATCTTAATAGGTAAACCTTAATTGGAGTCTGGATCAGAGAAAAAGCAAGGGTGTTTCATAAAGTCATTTACGTCTCCTTTATTGTCTCTGTTAATGGCTTAGACTGCATGTGAAAGTGAGGTCATTCATTTGTGTCTGACTCTTTGCGACCCCATGGACTGTAACCTACCATTTCTTTCTCCAGGGGATCTTCCAGACCCGGCGATCGAACTTGGGCCTCCCCCATTGCAGGCAGACGCTTTACCATCTGAATCACAGGGGAAGACCTTAGACTGTGTGGGTCACAACAAACTGTGGAAAATTCTTAAAGAGATAAGAATATAAGACCACCATACCTGTTTCCTGGGAAAGGTGCACGCAGGTCAAGAAACAACAGTTGGAACTGGAGAAGGAACAACGGACTGGTACAAAATAGGGAAGGAAATACATCAAGGCTCTATATTGTCACCCAGCTTATTTGACTTCTGTGCAGAGTATACCATGGACAGTAACTTGCTGAAAGAATTTGAAGCTGGAAACAGAATTACTGTGAGAAGTGTGAATAACCTTAGTTATAAGATGACAACACACAAATGGCTGAAAAACACTAGGGACTAAAGAGCCTTCTGATGAGGTGACAGGAAAAGCTGGATTAAAACTCAATCTTATATGGAATTTGAAAGATGGCAACGATAACCCTATATGCGAGACAGAATAAGAAACACAGATGCATAGAACAATTTTATGGACTCTGAGGGAGAAGGTGAGGGTGGGACGTTCTGGGAGAATGGCATTGAGACATGTGTATTGTCATATGTGAAACAGAGCACCATTCCATGTTCGATGCATGTGACAAGGGCTCAGGGCCGGGGCAATGGGATGATCCAGAAGGATGGGATGGGGAGGGAGGTGGGTGGGGGGTCCAGGAAGGGGAACACATGTAAACCCATGGCTGATTCATGTCAATGTATGGCAAAAACTATTACAATATTGTAAAGTAATTAGCCCCCAACTAAAATAAATAAATTTATAAAAAAAAAAAAACTCAATCTAAACACAAACCAACGAACACTAAAAATAAGACCATGGAATGTGGTCCAAACATTTTGAGATCTAGCAATAGGATACAATTGACTCAGTGACAGGTTTCACTTTCTTGACCTCTGATATCACTGCGGGGAGTGACTTCAGCCACGAAATGAAAAGGCACTTGCCACTTGGATGAAAAGCTACGACCAGTCTAGACACCATGTTAATAAGCTGAGTGATTACTGAAAAAGATCCGAAAGGGCAAAGTTGATTTTCAGGAGTAACGTATGGAGGAGTGAGCAGGACCCCAGGAACTGAGTGCCAAAATATCGATGCTTTGCAGTAGTGGGTCTGGAGAAGATGTGTGAGAGTTCCGTTGCGAGCATGGAGTTCAAACTAGCCAAGCATGAAGGAGTTCAACTCAGACTATTCACGGAAGTTCTGACGCTGACCATGAAGAGCCAATATATTGACCATCTAGGGCCTAGAGTGAAATCACTGGGAAGAAACTGATGCTGGGAAAGATTGAGGGAAGGACGAGAAGGGAATGCCAGAGGGAGAGATGGCTGCAAAGCATCACTGACTCAAAAGTCATGGGTTTGAGTAAACTGGTGATTTGAAAGGCAGGGGAACCCAGGGTTCTTGCTGTACATGGAGTCACAAAGAGTCAGACAAGACTGAGTGGCTGAAGAACATCAACAAATTGGTATTGGCAGTGCTTGGGAGACTTTGTCATTATACATGGGATGAAAAGTGAGACTGAGGACAATTAGAAAGAACACAACTCTTGTCGGTTTCCTTGTTTTCCACCCTCAAAGTATTCTTCTCACAACATCTCTTGAGAGCTTTCCAGAGAAGGAGAATCCCTGGGGAGTCATGTGGTATCCTGAGATGGAAACCATACCCTATATGCCACTTGGATCTACAACCTTGGTCTTAGGCAGAAGCAGGCATTGTCTCTAAATATGTGCTAGAGCTGCCCATCTTCTGATGGGTTAACAGTTATGGTTTGTGATCTTAAGAATGGGATGAGAGGTAAACAAACTTACAGTTCTCAATCCAACTCTGTAATCCTGGGAGAAGCATCTTTGACTTGTGTATCCTAGTCGCCCTTAGGAATGCTTACAAGCGGTTACATTACTGAGCAGGGATGTAGGCAGGAAACTGCATCCATTTTGACTTTACCGCTGGCCTTCTCTGTGAATAGACCATTCCTCTTCTCTTAATGTCACAGTTTTTGTCTTCAGATGAAGGTTGAGCATTGTGGAAGTGTGTGAATGCATGTGAAATCCCCATAAAACTGAAGACAGGGAGTACACAGTTTTCCTATTTGAGTCAGATCTCAAAGACATTTAGCTTTACAGATCCGCACTATCAATGCATCTCAAATATTCATAAAATTCTTATGTGATGATTGTCACACAGATTTGAGACCAGAAGACCTGTATAGTCAGCTGCTTAGTAGTGTGGTGGGGCTTGGACATTTCAGGTATTATGTAAGAAGAATGTGAGCCATGTTATAACTTCCTTTCATTTTAACTGTCTATCACACCCACTTGGGAAGGGGGAAGGGGACTTCCACCATGTGGGAAGAGAATTCCAGGTTTCGTCCTTAGTTTCATTTGATGCCTAAGAGTGTTCATTACTGGTGAGTGTGCAGCCTCCTATAGGAAGGTCGTATCCTATTACAGGAAGGCCTGGTTGAAACTCCAGGCCTCTACATGGCCTTCTTGAGTACTGCCGTATTAGAGGGTGGGTGTTTTGTTATTGCCAGACATCATAGATACCTAAGGTCCCACGCATCTTTTGCTGGGTTGATTGGGAGAGTACCATAGTTTTTAACTATGTTTGGGCGGAGGAGCTTGGTTATTATTGAAATGCTTTCAACCTTTGACGCATCCATTTGTCTTGCACTTTGAAAAGAGAAAGAAGAGTTTTGAATGGGCAGTTTAATTTGTGCCTGGCTGTATTTTTGAATGAACTATTTCTTCAGCTGAAATTTCTAACATAAAAGTCCAAAAGAGAGCCCAGACATACACTCACATTCTTAATCTGATGCACACACACACAAGCACAGTCACGATCTTGTATGCTTAAACACAATTACAAAAAGAAAAGAAAACCCAAGGACTCACTGGAGGACACCTATGAACTTCCCAAAGTTTCTCTGATACTTGTCTCTAGGCTTAATTTTGGAAATCATTTTCTACTTGAATGATATGTCTCTAGCGACATTTTAAATCAGAATGCTTTAAAAGATATACCTTTGTTGTGCATTCCATGGGATCTTAAAGTACTTTGCATGTAAGACTATTCTGTGATTTGCTAAAATGAAAATAATTTGTAGGGTAACAATAGTGAAGTCATATTGAGCTATTTAGGCCCTGCAGTTACACATTTGCTTGTTCCACTATAAGCACCCAATTTCATCCTCTGATCTTCTCCCATCAATTTTTCTACTTCTTGTCTCAATCTTCTGTGTTTAACTCACTGCGTTAACTCACTTGAATTTTTGTTCTCACTTTTACTATTTTAGGCACAAATTATAAAATAAATAAGTACGGGAAAGAACACTGAACTCATGTATAATATTTCCCTACTGTATTGAGATACTTTCTCTATAAGCTTTTGAGAATTAAAGGTACTGATATGTTAAAGCCATATGGGAATTGATCACCAAGGTAATGCATCATGTAACCAGGCTTCCCGTGGTAGGACAATTGAGGTACAATTTAATACTATGTTTTCAGGAGGGAACAAAAACAGTAGCTTTCCCACATAATATATTGCATGTCCTTATCCATGCCTTTTCCAAGTTACCACAGAGCACTAAGGGAATTAATCCTATTCTTTTTGAGAAGGACCTGCCCCTCAAAGCAGAACAGGAAAAGAAGATCAAAGGGAGTGAGCAGGAATAATCAGTACACGCCAATGAAATAGAAGATGTGATTGCTTTTAAGGTGCTATTTCTCAAAGCATGCAAATTTGGCTCCATAGTAAGATGCCTGAAATCGAAAACCAGACCATTGGACTTTGCGCTTGAAAGGATAACTAAGGACACCGATTTCAATAACTCTTACAATTGCTGCAAAATGCTTACCTCTCTAAAGTATAGTGTTCTCAGCCAAATTTAATGAAAGTTTTCAGTGAAAGAAAAAGCGTGTGCTGTTTGGACACCTCCCTTATCTACACAAATAGTCCACAGCTTTCACTCTGCATTAGCCCCAAACATGAGAACGGTGAACTTAACTTGGTGTTGTCCTATGTGGGTTACCACACCAAAACAGGGCCATGACTTGATATTGCTACTACTGTCTAAAGAAATGGCCACAAAGTGGAGATTGCCAAGATTTCTAGGTAGTGTTCATGACAGTCTGGGGGGTCCAACTGGCAGACACTCTGCTCATCTTCTTTCATTGTGAACTATGTGAAGGATCAGCCATTGATTTTGATCCCTCCTTACTCCATGACTTTTCTAGAGAATTAAAATGAATGATTCTTTTTTGTTTGTTTGTTTTTTTCATAAATATCTCTATAACTACTACTGAATTTTAGGGAACTGGGGCCTGAAACAACATGACTAGTATGGGTTGTTATAGACTGTAAACTTCATGAGAGCAGCAATCATTTTATAATTTGAATTCCCACATTTGACATTCATGAACATATAAGATATATATTTATCAACCGGGAAAAGATTCTCAGTAAGTAGGAAAGGTCAATTATGATAATAGTGCAGGTTATAGGATGTTGTTGAGTAATGTATATAGCATTTGATTCGTGATTACATTTCCTTGTTGATAATTCAGTAAGTACACGTTTTAGCTGATGTGAAAGATACACAAAGAAAAGAGGGTAGACCCCAAACACATTGAAGACCTGATATCCGTGCTCACCTTGGTAGGAGGGCGAACAGAGGTTCCTTCCAACCCCAAGAAAGAGTTGAGGCAAAGTTGTGAGAAGGGGCTTAGCACATCTGAAAGCAGTGTGTGTGATTGTAGCTCCAGAAGCACGGTGTAAGAGAATGGTACTGAAACTACTACGGAAAACAAATATCATGTCTTCAAAGAACTTGTTAACCATCCTGAGGTGCTGCAATCACCAGAGGAATTTATTTTGTCTCTGAGGGAACAGATAAGCAAAATCTAAATATGCATTAGGAAATATAGGGTGGAATCATGGTGGCAGGAAATAAAGGTACGCCTTAAGGAGAGCAGAGCTAAAATGACCCTATACAGTACCACTTGTAAAATACCTATCTTGTGCTGGCCATGGTCCAGTCACTGATTATGTCCTGTAATCGTTGGTATCACAGTGATGGTATAACGGTTCTCCTAATTTTGGACATGCTACAATATTTATATTTTCAAGTATGAAATGAATTTCTAGAATGAAGACAATCTCCTGTCTAATGTCTTAAGACTCTGCTGCTGCTAAGTCACTTCAGTTGTGTGCAACTCTGTGCGACCCTATGGACAGCAGCCCACCAGGAGCCCCTTTCCACGGAATTCTCCAGGCAAGAATACTGGAGCGGGGCACCATTTCCTTCTCTATCTTAAGACTCTACCGATACGTAATAGAATATCATGTAACTGTGAATGCACTAAGGTTCGTACTGTGTAGGTGCACTTGTTTTGATTTTATTTGTATGTGTTCCTTCACCCGTACCATCCTCATTTAGACACCCATTCATTTCAGCAGGGATGATTTCCCAAATCACTTTCCATCCATTACCTCTTTTCCCTTTGTTCTCATTTTCTTGCTTAGAAACAATAGGCTAGGTGCCATTTACCTAGGATGCCTAACGGATGTTTTCTTGAACTGAAGAGTTTATAAAAGAGTGCAGAGAAATAGCCAGACATTGAAATAAAGCCTTAATTTACTCTTCATTGCTTCAAAATAGAAAACAAAACTGTGCAGAGGAACGTGTAACTTTATTGTTCAAATACAAGAATTGTGGGTATTTGTTGACATCTCCCAACGTAAATTTTAATCTTCATTAGGTTCCATAAGCTGATACTTATTTGATAGGTCAGTTTTAATTAGCATGGTTTTCACATAAGGAATATCGTTGATGAATTGACTTGAAAGAGAGGAGGTGGGTGTATAAGCGATCGTTGGCACTGGGGACCTTGAGTTGCCTCTCTGTTGCTGGTTAGGAAGAGGACTGTCATGGGCTGACATATCGCTATACCTGTCTGGAAATGTAGAAGGCTCCACCATCAGTCCAAAAGAACTGCTCCATAATGGAGATACGATGTGGTTCTGAGAAGTAGATGTAGCGGTAGTAGCAAAGTCCTCAACATGGCCATTTGCTTGAGTGTAGGTGCTATGGAAGTGCCAATTAAAAATGCTCAACTGGTTTAAAACAGCAGGTTGATCTACCACGTTCTGTTCTCTTTGTCTAACTGATATTGATGGGGAAGGAAAGTCACGCGGAAGTAGGGCGCTTGTTTTAGGGACTATCTGGCTGGTATAAGTCTTTTGTGGGAAAGGCACACTTAAACTGGTGGAAGCTGAAAATGGACTCTCTCCACTAGTTTGAGCATGAAAACCAGAGTTACGATCATCTATGTTGACCCTTGCTTTAACATGCTTCTTCTCGTAATCTGGAACTAGTGAAGATTTCGGAAACACATTGCTAATCCCAACTCTTCTTTTCATTCTTCCTAAAAGTTGGGGATAGCCTCTTTTGAAATTTGGATTATGGTAGATCTGTAACTAAAATCAAAGGATACAATTATTTAGTTTTTTATAAACGAAGGTAAAACTGACAAGCAAAGTTAAACTATAAAAATGTATTCCTTTAATGATGCCAATTAAATAGAATCAAAGACAACACCTCCATTAGTAGTTTTAACACCTTACATGTTAGAAACAAGTATGCTCCTCAACTAAAAAATATGTTGTATATATACAGTAAATACCACTTAAAGTAGCTTGAGGACATGTATCTGATTTCAAGTTGCTAGGAGAGTGTATTAAGTATCAAATATTTTAACCTCCAGCTGTTCTCAACTTCAAAAAATAAAACGTGTTCAACAGTTTGCTATCTCAATTTTAAATTCGGTTTTTGCTACATATGTGAACATGCTTTCTAAGTCACATGATTTAATCTTACATATTGACAGTAAGTGGAAATTTTGGATTACCTTGCTCAAAACAGAGACATTGTTTTCTTCTTCCAGAAAGTCAGGGAGTGAAGCAGATCTTTGAAAAGTTTGTCGCTTTTTACTAAACCCATAAAGTTTAAGCTGGCTAACTAAACTTTTCATACTATCAGTTTCAAATATTCTGAAAGGGGCCTTTCTTTCCAAGACTTCTTTCTTGAAGAGTTCTTCGTTGATCACTATAGAAGTGCCACTCTCATCCCACCAAATAGATTCAAACTGATCACTTTCAACTATAGTCCAGAGTTTTTGTGGAAAAGTGAGGGAAAGAAAATCATTCCACTCATTTCTTTCAGAGACAGAAAATGTGTAGGGTGGCCTTTTTATCCCAGCTTCCTTAGACAAAGCCTGGAAAGCATATTCTTCAATCATAGATCTCAAAACTGAGTCCCCAGTAAGTGTGTAATCACACGAAGACGATCCAATGGAGGTTTTGGAACCACTTGATACATCGTTACGAAGCACATCTTGAATTTCTGAAGGAATGTGTGCCATCTCAGAGAGATCTTTCTTCAGATACTTTTCTCATTTGTCTGACTTTACACACTCTAACTTCAAATGCTGCTTGGCTGGCGTACAGAGATAAACTCTCAAGACCATCAGCATGGTTCTCAAAGTCAAAAAGCTGTGACATCACAAAGTCACTGGTCTCCTAGCAATTGAAGAGTAGCGCTGACATCATAAAGTCACTGGTCTTCTAGCAATTGAAGGGCAATGTTCAACCAGTGTTTACTTCTACATCAACTTAAAATAAAGGCTGCTTGCATAAACAGTAACCAAAAACATGAAACCTGCAAAATGTCATTGCTAAAGAATTTTTACACAGAAAAATCACATCAATAAGTCTACTTGGTTCCTGAAATAAAAGTGATTGATCACCCTTCTATACACATATTCTTAACATTCAGGACTGTTACCAAACCAAACATGGGTCTGCTCACTTCTATGCAATGAAGTCAATCAACTGACTGTGGGTTTCAGTGAAAGCAAGTGTAGTGTTTATTTTATGACCTTGCACAGAAGTGTTTATATTATGCAGAGTAAAATAGTCAGGCACGGAAAGAAAGACTCATTTTACTCTTAATTATTCCAAAATAGAAATTGGCCCTATGAAGATGAATATGTAACTTTTTTCTTCAAATAAGAGAATTGTAGGAATTTGTTGACATCTCCAAACATTAATTTTACACTTTGGTATCCTCCATAATCCAACACCCATTTGGTACATCAGTTGTATTAGGACAGTTTTCAAATAATGAAGATGGTTGATGAGTGGATCTTGAAAGAGAAGCAGCAGATGTATCAGGGATCTTTGGCACTGGGAAAACTAAATTGCCTGACTGTTGTAGTTTAGGAAAAGGACGGTCATGGGCTGACATGTTACCATACCAACCTGGAAAGGTAGAAGGCTCCACCCTCGGTCCAAACTAACTGTTCTGTAATGGACATAAGTTGCGGTACGGAGAAACAGAAGTAGACATAGCTGCAAAATTTTCACTAGAGCCATTTGATTTAGTGCAGCTGCTATGTGAAATCCCATGACAAATGCTCAAGCTAGATTGTGGGATGGGGAGGGAGATGGGAGGGTACTCCCAGAGGGAGGGGATATATGTGCCTCTATGGTTGATTTATTTTGAATTCTGACAGAATACAGCAAAATTCTGTAAAGCAATTTCTCTTCAATTAAAACAACAACAACAACACCTAAAGCAGCTGCAGATTGATGTATCACAGTATGCTCCTGTGGTCTAACTGATATTTACGATGGAGAAGAGAAATCATTTCAAGTTGGGGCACTTGTTTCAGCAGCTATCTGGATGGTAGAAGGCTTTCGTATGAATGGCACATTTAAACTTGTGCAGGCTGAAAATACACTCTGTCCTCAAGTTTCAGGATGAAAGTCAGAGTTTTGATCATCCACATTACCCCTTGCTTTAACATGCTTCTTCTTATTACCTCGGACTAATGAAGATACTGTAGAGACATCTATTCCCAACTCTTCTTTTCACTCTTCAACAAATGCTAAAGGATCTTCTCTAGGCAGGAAACACAGAAAGGTTGTATAAACTCGAACCCAAAACAGCAAATCAAATGGCAACAGGATCATACTTATCAACAGTTACCTTAAATGTAAATGGGTCGAGTGCCCCAACCAAAAGGCAAAGACTAGCTGAAAGGATACACAAACAAGACCACTGTTTATGTTGTCTACAACAGACCCACCTCCAAACAAGGGGCACATAGAGACTGAAAGTGAAGGGCTGGAAAAAAGGTATTCCAAGCAAGTCGAGACCAGAAGAAAGCAGGAGTAGCAATACACATATCAGACAAAATAGACTTTAAAATAAAGCCTGTGAAAAGACACAAAGAGGGACACTACATAATGATCAAAACATCAATCCGAGAAGAAGATATAACGATTGTAAATACATACGCACCAAACATAGGAGAACCACAATATGTAAGGCAAAGGCTAACAAGCATGAAAGGGAAATTAACGACAACACAGTCATAGTGGAAGACTTTACTACCCCACTCACACCTATGGATAGATCAAGTAAACAGAAAATTAACAAGGAAATACAAACCTTAAATGATACTATGGACCAGTTAGACATAATTGATATCGATACGACATTTCACCACAAAACAATGGGTTTCACCTTTTACTCAAGTACGTATGGAAACTTCTCCAGGACAGATCACATCCTCGGCCATAAGTCCAGCTTTGGTAGATTCAAAAAACCTTGAAATCATTCCAAGCATATTTTCTGACCACAGTACACTGAGACTAGATGTCAACTGCAAGAGAAACACTATTTAAAATTCAAACATATGAAGGCTGAATACCACGCTGCTAAATAAGCAAAAAATCGCAGAGGAAATCCAAAAAGATATCAAAATATGCATAGAAACAAATGAAAATGAAAACGCAACAACCCAAAACCTATGGGACGCTGTAGAATGAGTGCAAAGGCGAAGGTTCATAGCAAAAGCGGCTTACCTCAAGAAAGAAGAACCAAGTCAAACAAATAACCTAACTCTACACCTAAAGCAACTAGAGAAGGAAGAATTCAAGAACCCCAGGCTTAGTAGAAGGAAAGAAATCATATAATAGAGCAGAAATAAATGTAAAAGCAACAAATGAGACCGGAGCAAAAATCAACAAAGCTAAAAGCTGGTTCTTTGAGAAGATATATAAAATTGACAAACCATTAGCCGGACTCATCAAGAAACAAAGGGAGAAGAATCAAATCAACAAAATTAGAAATGAAAATGGAGAGTTCTCAACAGACAACACAGAAATACAAAGGATCATAAGAGACTACTATCAACCCCTATATGCCAATAAAATGGACAACTTGGAAGAAGTGGGCAAATTCTTAGAAAAGTACAACTTCTGAAAACTGAACGAGGGAGAAAAACAAAATCCTAACAAACCCATCACAAGCACGGAAATTGAAAGGGTAATCAGTAATCTTCCAGCAAACAGAAGCCCAGGACCAGACGGCTTCACAGCTGGATTCTACCAAAAATTGAGAGAAGAGCTAATACCTATCATACTCAAATGCTTCCAGGAAATTGCAGAGGAGGGGAAACTTCCAAACTCATTCTATGAGGCCACCATCACCCTAATACCAAAACCAGACAAAGATGCCACTAAAATAAATAAATAAATAAATAAATAAATAAATAAATAAATAAATAAATAAATAAATATAACCATGGGGCAATATCACTGATGAACATAGATGCAAAAATCCTTTACAAAATTCTAGCAAGCAGAATCCAACAACATATTAAAACGATCATACATCATGACCAAGTGGGATTTATCCCAGGGATGCAAGGATTCTTCAATATCCACAAACTAATCAACATAATACACCACATTAACAAATTGAAAAATAAAAATCATGTGATTATCTCAATAGATGCAGAGAAACCCTTGGACAAAATTCAACATCCATTTATCACCAAAACCCTCCAGAAAGCAGGCATAGGAGGAACAAATCTCAACATAATAAAAGATATATACGACAAACCCACAGCAAACATTATCCTCAATGGTGAAAAATTGAAAGCAATGCCCCTAAAGTAAGGATCAGTACAATGGTGCCCACTCTCACCACTCCTATTCAACATAGTTTTGGGAGTTTTGGCCACAGCGATCAGAGCAGAAAAAGAAATAAAAGGAACCCGGATTGGAAAAGTAGAAGTAAAACACTCACTGTTTGCAGATGCCATGATCTTCTACAGAGAAAATCCTAAACACTCCACCAGAAAATTACTAGAGCTAATCAATGAATATAGTAAAGTTGCAGGAAACAAAATGAACACGCAGAAATCCCTTGCATTCCTATACACTAACAAGGAGAAAACTGAAAGAAAACTTAAAGAAACCATTCCATTCACCACTCCAATGAAAACAATAAAATACTGAGGAATATATCTACCTAAAGAAACAAAAGACCTATATATACATATAGAAAACTATAAAACACTGGTGAAAGAAGTCAAACAGGACACAAATAGATGGAGGAATATACCATGTTCATGGAGTGAAAGAATCAATATAGTGAAAATGAGTATACTACCCAAAGCAATCTATAGATTCAATGCAATCCCTATCAAGCCACCAACGGTATTTTTCAGGGAAATAGAAGAAATAATTTCACAATTTGTATGGAATTACAAAAAACCTCGAATAGCCAAAGCAATCTTGAGAAAGAAGAATGGACCTGGATGAATCACCCTGCCTGATTTCAGGCTGTACTACAAAGCTACAGTCATCAAGACAGCGTGGTTCTAGCACAAAGACAGAAATATAGATAAATGGATCAAAATTGCAAGCCCAGAGGTCCAAGCCACGTACCTATGGACACTTTATCTTTGATAGAGGAGGCAAGAATATACAATGAAGACAAGACAATCTCTTTAACAAGTTGTGCTGGGAAAACTGGTCAAGCACTTGTACAAGAGGGAAACTAGAACACTTTGTAGCACCGTACACAAAAATAAATTCAAAATGGATTAAAGATCTAAATGTAAGACCACAAAGTAGAAAACTCCTAGAGGAAAACACAGGCAAAACGCTTTCTGACAGAAATCACAGCAGGATCCTCTATGACCCACCTCCCAGAGTAATGGAAATTAAAGCAAACATACGCCAATGGGACCTAAATAAACTGAAAAGCTTTTGCACAGTGAAGGAAACTATAAGCAAGGGAAGAAGACTGCCTTCAGAATGGGCCAAAATTATAGCAAACGAAGCAATTGACAATGAATTAATCTCAAAACTATATAAGCAACGCCTGCAGCTCAATTCCAGAAAAATAAGCAAGCCAATCAAAAAAGGGGCCAAAGAACTAAACAGTCATTTCTCCAAAGAAGACATACAGATGGCTAACAAACTCTTGAAAAGATGTTTAACATCACTCATTATCAGAGAAATGCAAAGCAAAACCATAATGAGGTACCATCTCACACCAGTCAGAATGGCTGCTATCCAAACGTCTACAAACAATAAATCCTGGAGAAGGTGTGGAGAAAAGGGAACCCTCTTACACCGTTGATGGAAATGCGAACTATTAGAGCTACTATAGTGAACAGTGTGGAGATTCTTAAAAACCTGGAAATGGAACTGCCATATGACTCAGCAGTCCTACTGCTGGGCATACACCCCGAGAAATCCAGAATTGAAAGAGACACGTGTACCCCAATGTTCACCCTAGCACTGTTTATAATAGCCAGGACATGGAAGCAACCTAGATGTACAACAGCAGACGAATGGCTAAGAAAGCCGTGGTACATATACACAATGGAATATTACTAAGCCATTCAAAAGAATGCATTTGAACCAGTTTTAACGAGGTGGATGAAACTGGACCCTATTAAACAGAGCGATGTAAGCCAGAAGGAAAAACACCAATAACACACACACACACACACACACACACACACACACACACACACACACGGAATTCAGAAAGATAGTGATGATAACCCTATGTGAAAGACAGGAAAAGTGACACAGATGTATAGAAGAGTCTTCTGGACTCTGTGAGAGAAGGCAAGTCTGGGATGGATTCAGAGAATAACATGGAAACATGTGTATTTTCATATGTGAAACAGACCTCCAGTGCAGGTGCAATGCATGAGACAGGGTGCTCAGAGTTGGTGCACTGGGATGACCCAGAGGGATGGAATTGGGGTGAGGGGGTTCAGGATGGGAAACCCATGTACACCCGTGGCTGACTCATGTCAATGCATGGCAAAACCACTACGATATTGTACCATAATTAGCCTCCAATTAAAATAAATATAATAAAAAAAATAGAAAACTAAAAAATATAAAACCAAAAACATGTAACTTTTCTAAACTGCAGCATTCACAGACCATCTTCATCTTGGACTACATGAGGACACCACCTCTATTATTATTTATTTTCTTTAATCCAGCAAAAGAAAGGTCACTCTTATTCCTTTTATCATCACTGGTGTGGGTGTGTCCAACATGCTGAGCTGTGTGGTTGAGAGATTGCTCCGTAGAGGAATTTTTTGGTCTCTATGATATCCCCAGGAGGCAACACTAAGCACAGTCATTTCTCGAGATGAGGAAAGTGATATGCGCAATGTCACACAACAGGCCAGTCAGCACCACAGCCAGGATTCAGATGGGTCTACCCGACTCACAACCCAGGTCAGTGACCCCCTCACAGGTGACACTGGCCCAGAGTCTGTGGCACCATAGTAATTTGACAAAATGCATCTCCCTGACTCCACTGCCCATGGGGGTGGACATTGTTCCTTATTTTATCTAGTTTTGGAAAGAGGCTAGATGGTTAAATGAAGTTAGAGGGGTGTCAGCTTTCTACTGGAAAGAATAGAATTCATTAGAGGTAACTTTGAGCAGGAAAGAAACTTATTAAAGGATATTAAGTGACTGAGATTTCTGAGAGGGATGGCTGGAGAGACAGCCATGAACAATATAGAGTTTGAGTGCAGGATCTTCTGTCACTCATTGGAGAAGACCCTGATGCTGGGAAAGATTGAGGGCAGGAGAAGAAGGGGATGACAGAGGATGAGATGGTGTGATGGCATCACCAACTCAATGGACATGGGTTTGGGTGAACTTCAGGTGTTGGTGATGGACAGGGAGGCCTGGCATGCTGCAGTTCATGGGGTCGCAGAGAGTCGGACTGGACTGAGTGACTGAACTGAACTGTCACTACCACTGGCTCCAGACACAGTGGCTGTCACTAGTGACATGGCTTATGTCCCTTCCACCTCGTCTAGATTGAATTCTATGCATCAGAACCCAGTTGCACTGCTTTCACCTGTAAGTGTATCCATTGGCTAAGCCTACATTTCATGTGGCTGTACCTAATTGGTCTTAAGTGCCATCTGGATGTATTTGATTGGCTGAGCCTGGGTACCATCTGGGTGCGTCTAATTGATTGAGCCTAGGTCCCATGGTTACGTTCTGACTGCAAGGCAGGTGGGGAAAATGACATCCAGACTGTTTCTAGTGCAGATTCGTACGATGGAAAATTAAAGCAGTGACTAAAAGTCTCCTCACTGCAGACTTGTCCAAAGTCTCTTTATCAGTCAGGTCGGTTTTTCAAAGCTCAGTTCACCCTACTAAGTGAAGCAGAAGGGTTTAGTAAGTCAAGTGCTCTGTGCTCCGCTGTGTTAATTTGCCTAGTCTGGAGCTACATTTCCCAGAATCCCTTTCTTTGATTTTGAGTTCAGTCAGTCTGTTCAGTGGCTTAGTTGTGTCCGATCCTTTGCGAGCCCATGGACTGCTGCAAGTCAGGCCTCCTTGTCCATCACCAACACCCCGGAGTTTACTCAAACTCATGTCCATTGTGTTGGTGATGCCATCCAACCAACCTGTCCTTTGTTGTCCCCTTCTCCTCCCACCTTTGGTCCTTCCCAGCATCAGTTCAGTTCAGTTCAGTCTTTCAGTCATGTCCGAGTCTTTGCGAGCCCATGGACTGCTGCAAGTCAGGCCTCCTAGTCCATCACCAACGCCCCAGAGTTTACTCAAACTCATGTCCATTGAGTTGGTGATGCCATCCAACCAACCTGTCCTTTGTTGTCCCCTTCTCCTCCCACATTTGATCTTGCCCAGCATCAGTTAAGTTCAGTTCAGTCTTTCAATCGTGTCCGAGTCTTTGCGACCCCATGAATTGCAGCACACCAGGCCTCTCTGTCCATCACCAACTCTCGGAGTTTACCCAAACCCATATCCATTGAGTCAGTGATGCCATCCAACCGTCTCATCCTCTGTCATCCCCTTCTCCTCCTGCCCTCAATCCTACCCAGCATTAGGGTCTTTTCCAATGAGTCAACTTTTCGCATGAGATGGCCAAAGGACTGCAGTTTCAGCCGGATCATCAGACCTTCCAATGAACACCCAGGATTGATCTCCTTTAGAATGGATTGACTGGATCTCCTTGCAGTCCAAGGAACACTCAAGAGTCTTCTCCAACACCACAGCTCAAAAGCATCAATTCTGCGGCACTCAGCTTTTTCACCGTCCGAATCTCACATCCATACATGACCACTGGAAAAACCATAGCCTTGACTAGACGGACTTTTGTTGGCAAAGTAATGTCCCTGCTTTTAAATATGCTATCTAGGTTGGCCATAACCTTCCTTCCAAGCAGTAAGCATCTTTTAATTTCATGGCTGCAGTCACCATCAACAGTGCTTTTGGGGCCCCCCAAAATAAAGTCTGACACTCTTTGCACTGTTTCCCCTTCTATTTCCCATGAAGTGATGGGACCACATGCCATGATCTTAGTTTTCTGAACGTTCAGCTTTAAGCCAACTTTTTCACTCTCCTCTTTCACTTTCATCAAGAGGCTCTTTTGTTCTTCTTCACTTTCTGCCATAAGGGTGGTCTTTCTAATCAGTCAGTCCTTCGCATCAGGTGGCCAAATTATTGGAGTTACAGCTTCAGCATCAGTCCTTCCAATGAACATGCAGGACTGATGTCCTTTAGGGTGGACTGGTTGGATCTCCTTGCAGTCCAAAGGACTCTCGAGGGTCTTCACCAACATCACAGTTTCAAAGCATCAATTCTTTGGTGCTCAACTTTCTTTCTACTCCAGCTCTGACATCCATACATGACTACTGGAAAAACCATAGCTTCGACTGGACGGTTCCTCTGCCTATTCTAAAACCAGCTTCACCATCCGGAAGTTCACAGTTCACATATTGCTGGAGCATGGCTTGGAGAATTTTGAGCCTTGATTTACTAGCGTGGGAGATGAGTGCAATTGTGCGGTAGTTTGAGCATTCTTTGGCACTGCCTTTCTTTGGGATTGGAATGAAAACTGACCTTTGCCAGTCCTGTGGCCTCTGCAGAGTTCTCCAAAATTTTTGGCGTATTGAGTGTAGCACGTTCACAGCATCATCCTTCAGGATTTCAAAATAGCTCAACTGGAATTCCAGCACCTCCACTAGCTTTGTTCCTAGTGATGCTCTGTAAGGCCCACTTGACTTCATATTCCAGGATGTCTGGCTCTAGGTGAGTGATCGTACCACTGTGCTTATCTGCGTCTTGAAGATACAGATATATAGATATAGATATATACAGTTCTGTGTATTCTTGCGACCTCTTATTAATAGCTTCTGCTTCTGCTAGGTCCCTATCATTTCTGTCCGTTATCGAGCCCATCTGTGCATGAAGTGTTCCCCTGGTAACTCTAGTTTTCTTGAAGAGATCTCTAATCTTTCCCATTCTGTGGTTTTCCTCTATTTCTTTGCATTGATCGCTGAGGAAGGCTTTCTTATCTCTCCTTGCTATTCTTTCGAGCTCTAATTCAAATGGGAATTACTTTCATTCTGTCCTTTGTTTTTCACTTCTCTTCTTTTCATAGTTATTTGTAAGGCCTCCTCAGACAGCCATTTTCCTTTTTTTGCATTTCATTTCCATGGGGATGGTCTTCAGTCACGAACTTCCGTCCATAGATCATCAGGCACTCTGTCTATCAGATCTAGTCCCTTTAATCTATTTCTCATTTACGTTGTATAATCATAAAGGATTTGACTGAGGACAAACCTGAATGAGATGGAATTGCCAACGTCCGCTGAATCATCAAAAAAGCAAGAAAATTCCAGAACAACATCTATTTCTGCTTTATTGACTATGCCAAACCCTTTGACTGTGTGGATCACAATAAACTGTGGAAAATTCTGAAAGAGATTGGATTACCAGACCACTTGACCTTTCTCTTGAGAAATCTGTATGCAGCTCAGGAACAACAGTTAGAACTGGACATGGAACAACAGACTGGTTCCAAATACGAAAAGAAGTACGTCGGGGCTGTATATTGTCCCCCTGCTTATTTAACTTATATACAGAGCACATCATGAGAAACCCTGGGCCGGAAGACACACAAGCTGCAGTCATGATTGCTGGGAGAAATATCAATACCTCAGGGATGCAGATAACACCACCCATATGGCAGAAAGTGAAGAGGAATTAAAACACCTCTTGATGAAAGTGAAAGAGGAGAGTGAAAAAGTTGGCTTAAAGTTCAGCATTCAGAAAACTAAGGTCATGGCATCTGGTCCCATCACCTCGTGGCAAATAGACGGGGAAACAGTGGAAACAGTGTCAGATTTTATTTTGGGGGGCTCCAGAATCACTGAAGATGGTGACTCTCGCCCTGAAATTGAAAGACGCTTACTCTTTAGAGGGAAAGTTATGACCAAACTAGCCAAAATATCAAAAGGCAGAGACATTACTTTGCGCAAAAAGGTCCGTCTAGACAAGGCTATGGTTTTCCAGTGGTCATGTATGGATGTGAGAGTTGGACTGTGAAGAAAGCTGAGCGCCGAAGAATTGATGCTTTTGAATTGTGGTGTTGGAGAAGACTCTTGAGAGTCCCTTGGACTGCAAGGAGATCCAACCAGTCCATCCTAAAGGAGATCAGTTCTGGGTGTACATTAGAAGGACTGAGGTTGAAGCTGAAACTCCAATACGTTGGCCACCTCGTGTGAAGAGTGTACTCATTGGAAAAGACCCTGATGTTGAGAACGATAGCGGGCAGGAGGAGAAGGGGACGACAGAGGATGAGATGATTGGATGGCATCACCGACTCGATGGACGTGGGTTTGGGTGAGCTCCAGGAGTTGGCAATGGACAGGGAGGCCTGGCATGCTGTGATTCATGGGGTCACAAACAGTCGGACATGATTGAGCGACTAAACTGACCTGAACTGAACTGACTAGAGGGACCTTTTTTTTTTTTTTGACAAAGTAATGCCTCTGCTTTTTAAAGAGCTGTCTAGCCTGCTCATACCTTTTATTCCAGGGAGCAAGCATCTCTTAATTTCGTGGCTACCATCACCATCTGTATTGATTTTGGAGACCAACATATTATTTGTCACTGTTTCCTCTTCTATTTGTCAAGAAGGGATGGGACCAGATACCATAATCTTAGTTTTCTGAATGTTCAGTTTTAAGCCAAGTTTTTCAATGTCCTCTGTCACTTGCATCAATAGGCTCTTTTGTTCATGCTTTCTGCCATAAGGGTGCTATCATCGGCATATCTGAGGTTATTGATATTTCTCCCGGCAATCTTGATTCCACTTTGTGTTTCCTCCAGCACAGCGTTTCTCATGAAGTACTCTGCATATAAGATCAATAAGCAGGGTGACAATATATAGCCTTGATGTACTCCTTCCTGATATGGAGCCAGTCTGTTTTTCCATGTCCAGGTGTAACTGCTGCTTCTTGACCTGCCTACAGATGTCTCAGGAGGCATATCAGGTGGTCTGGTATTCTCATGTCTTGAAGAATTTTCCACCGTTTGTTGCGATCCACACAAAGGCTTTGGCGTAGTCAATAAAGCAGAAATAGATGTTTTCCTGGAACTCGCTTGCATTTCGTTGGTCCAGTGGAGGTTTGAAATTTGATCTCTTGTTCCTCTGCCTTTTCTAAATCCAGCTTAACATCTGGAAGTTCATGGCTCACAATCTGTTGAAGCCTGGCTTGGAGAATTTTGAACATTAAGTTGTTAGCATGTGAGATGAGCGCAATTGTGCAGTAGTTGAGCATTATTTGCTATAGCCCTCCTTTGGGATTGAAAACTCATCTTTTTCAGTCCTGTGGAAAGATTTGCTGGCCTACTGAGTGCAGCACTTTCACAGCATCATCTTTTAGGATTGGAAATAATTCGACTAGAATTCCATCACCTCCACTAGCTTTGTTTGTCGTGATGCTTCCGAAGGCCCACTTGACTTCACATTCCAGGATGTCTGGGTCTAGGGGAGTGATCAGATCATCGTGTTTATCTGGGTCCTGAAGATCCTTTCTGTATTATGCTGTGTATTCTTGCCACCTCTTCTTCATATGCTCTGCTTCTGTTAGGTCCATGCCATTTCTGCCCTTGATTGTGCCTTTCTTTGCATGAAAAGTTCCTGCGTGTAAGATTGGTCACTCGAACTTTCTCAACGAGAACTCTCGTCTTTCCCATTCTATTGTTTTCCACTATTTCTTTGCATTGATCGCTGAGGAAAGCTTTCTTACCTCTCCTCGCTTTTCTTTGGATCTCTGCATTCAAATGAGTATATCTGTCCTTTCCTACTTTGCCTTCCGTTTCTCATCTTTTCATAGCTGTTTGTAAGGCCTCCTCAGAGAACCATTTTGCCTTTTTGCGTTTCTATTCCTTGGGGATGGCCGTGATCCCTGCCTCGTGTACAATGTCATGAACCTCTGTCCATAGTCCTTCAGGCACTCTTTCTATGAGATCTAATCACTTGAATCTATTTCTCCCTTCCACTGTGTAATCGAATCACAGGGACTTGATTTAGGTCATATCTGAATGGTCCAGTGGTTTTCCCTACTTTCCTCAAGGTAAGTCTGAAATTGGTAATAAGGAGTTCATGATCAGAGTCACAGTCAGCCCCACATCTTGTTTGTGCTGACCTATACAGCTTCTCCCTCTCTGGCTGCAAAGCACATAATCAATCTGATTTCAGTATTGACCCTCTGGTGATGCCCATGTGTAGAGTCTTCTCTTGTGTTCCTGGAAGAGGGTGTCTGCTGAGACTGGTGCAATCTTTTGCCAAAACTCGCTTAGCCTTTGTCCTGCTTCATTCTGTGCTATAAGGCCAACGTTGCCTGTTACTCCAGGTCCTTCCTGGCTTCCTACTTTTGCATTCCAGGCCCCTATAATGAAAAAGACATCTTCTGGGGGTGTTAACTCTAGAAGGCCGGGTAGATCTTCATAGAACCGTTCAACTTCAGCTTCTTCAGCATTACGTGTTGGGGCGTAGACTTGGATTATCATGATATTGAATAGTTTGGCTTGGAAACGAACAGAGATCGTTCTGCCCTTTCGGAGATTGCATCCTAGTACTGCATTTCAGGCTCTGTTGTTGACCATCAAGGCTACTCCATTTCTTCTAAGGGATTCCTACCCACACTAATAGATATAATGGTCACTTGAGTTAAATTCACCCATTCAGGTCCATTTTACTTTGCTGATTCTGGAAATGTCGATGGTCACTCTTGCCGTCTCCTGTTTGACCACTTCCTATTTGCCTTGATTCAGGGACCTAACATTCCAGGTTCCTTTGCAATATTGCTGTTTACAACACCGGACTTTACTTCCATCACCAGTCTCATCCCCCACTGGGTGTTGTTTTTGCTTTGGCATCTTCCCTTCATTCTTTCTGAAGATATTTCTCCACTGATCTCTAGTAGCATTTTGGACACCTACTGACCTGGGGAGCTCATTGTTCAGTGTCCTGTTTTTATTTCTGTTCATGGGGTTCTGACAAGACGTGGTCCACTGGAGAAGGGAATGACAAACTACTTCAGTATTCTTGTCTTGAGAACCCCATGGACAGTATGTAAAAGTTCCGAGGTAGAATTGACCAAAAGAGTAACTTGAGAGAGGGTTTGAAAGTGGAAAGGGAGCAGCAGTCTCTCCTCTTGCAAGGGTGCTGTGCTTTGATGTGGTGACAAGTAGGTGCAGACATGCCTGCAGGCTCTGGCATGTCCTTGCTGTCGTCTGGGATGCATCCACAACTCCCTCCTGACTCCTGGGCATCAGCACCCTCCCTGTCACTGGACACTTGGCTGCAGAGGTAATGGTTTCCTCTCCATTTCTCTACTGTTGGCCCTCAGCAGCCTCACTTTGGTGACTAGACTCTATGGCCTCTCCGTTTGCCTGGTTGGTGGCTCCGGAAGTCCCTTTTCAGACCTCACTTCTCAACCTGCTCCCACAGCTGACATAGAAGGCTCATTAATAATTCTCAGAATAATTTGTGCATGCACATGTGTGTCCTAAATCGCTTCAGTCATGTCCGACTCTGTGTGGCCCTGTGCACTGTAGCCCACCTCTGGCTTCCTCTGTCCATAGAATTCTCCAGGCAAAAATACGGCAATGGGTTACCATGTCCTCCTCCAGGGAATCTTCTCCACACAGAGAGAAGATTAACTCACATCTTTTGCATCTCCTGCACGTGGCTTCTTCATCACTAGTACCATACCCCAAACACATGGGCCGGATCTGGCTCCCCTTCTTGGGTGTGACTGATTGTTGTTCAGTCAGTAAGTCTTTCCAGTTCTTTGCAATCCAGTGGACTGCAGCATCTCAGGCTCCTCTCTCCTCCACTTTCTCCGTGACTTTGTTCAAATTTCCTAGGGCATGAATGATAACGTTAGGAGTATTTACAGACTCACAGGAAGGCTTAGGAAGACACACTGCAGGACTGGGCCCCAAGGGACCACTGCCACAGGATCACGAGGCCCTACTCCTCTCCCCAGCAATTTTTCCTTCTTAACTTTGCATAAGTGCAGTTGTCTCATGGACACAGCTGATGAGTGGACCCTTAAAGGCTTCAGATCCCTGGCTGCAAGGGAGTCTGGGAAATGGAATTTTCAACGCTCCAGCCTCTTCAATTCAGGAGGGTGAGCAGCAAGAGGAATGCATGTTGAAAAGCCATTTCTCACACAGAGATATGCCTGGGGATCGAATCTTTGACGTTACCATCTGGCCCAGGGTTTCCTTGTCAGGCCATGATCGTAGGGGGAGATCTTTGCCTCCCCAGCCCTGCAGATAATCCAAGGCCAGGCTAACTGGTCACCAGACTCGTTAATATGAACCAGCACTCACCTTGGTTCACCTTGATGAAATGAAGGAGGAGAAGCGAACTTTATTTACCCAGCATTATTCACATTCCTGGTCACTTATGTACATAGCGCCTCATCCCATGCATTTTGCAGCTGAGGACGCATCAGACCCAAAGAGACTGAGGAAACTACCTCAGGTCACACAGCTAGTTATGGCAGAAGCTGGACCTGAGCCATCCTGTGGACCAAAGAATGCCTGCTCCTCACCATTACTGTATGCCTGCTGATATTGGGAGAAGCTTTTGTATAAAAGCCGTTCATTCTAATTAGGCACTTTTTCTTGGCTGAGCAGTTTCAGGTGCTGAGGACATGATGGTGGGCAAAACAGGTGGTGGTAGATAAAGGGTATTGGTTGAGATTGGGTTTGTAAACGCTCAACAAGTCAGGGACTAGAAACAGATTTGGGGTTAAGTTGATATTGATGTGGTTTCTTTGTATTTAAATATGTGAGAAAAGATTTGTGCATCTACTTTTTTTTGTTTTGAAATGGAGGTCCCTTGGTTTAGCTTTTGTTTTTCCTCTTTTGGAAAATATATTTATTTTGGACTGTGCCAGATCTTCGCTGCCAAGAGAGAGCTTTCTCTAGTTGCGGTGCATGGGCCTCTCCTTGTGGTGGCTTCTCTTGTTCCAGGGTATGGGCTCTAGAATGCAAGTTCAGTAGTTTTCATGGGCTTAATTGTCCCACAGCATGTGAAATCTTCCAGATCAATGGTCGAACCTGTGTCCTCTATACTGGCAGGCAGATTCTTAACCACTCGACCACCAGGAAAGTCCTGTCTTTCCTTCTTGAAAAATATTTCTCCCGTCTGAAAAAAACACAGACTATGGCAATTGATGGTTTGTCTCAGTGTCTGGGACACAAAATGGCATCGTGATTGTTGTTTTTTAGTTGCTAAGTTGTGTCCGACTCTTTGAGATGCCATGGACTGAAACTTGCCAGGACCCTCTGTCCATGCACGGTGGGGACTGTGGCAAAGTAATGAACCTGGAGAGCAGCTGGAAGTGGCAGTTTGGGTGTGGCTCCTGCTGGTCACGTGCATACATAGGTCCACGTGTTGCCAGATTGCCCACTTTCAATGATAAGTTGAAAATTCATATTTTGAGTTATGTCTTCCAATGATACATTTTATATAGTTGTAACAAAACTTGCAAACCTATTGTGAAAATTAGGCCAACGTCTCTGTGGGTCAGATCTGGCCTGTGAGCTGTCAGTTTGCATCTTGTGTGGAAGAGCCTTAATTTAGGCATCAGAGATGCTGGGTTGCAGTCTGGGCTCTGCTGCCTTCCAGTAGCTGGGGTCAGAGGCAAGCCAAAACACTTTCTGGACCTCAGTTTCCCATTCTGTAAAATGGGACTTCTGAGAACCACATGGTCTGCCGAACCCTTTGCTAAACCAATATTTTCTAAACGGTGGGTCATAGAGTCAATTTAGTAGATTGTTACTTGCATCTTTTAAATAGAAAACAGGACAGGATGGAAACTAAGTGCATATATCATGGTATTATAGGTTAGCATTGCCTTGTGGAATATATTTTAGCTTACACACATAATATGCACACACATGTATCTATATCATACTGGGTCTTGATGTAATATTCATTTCTTATGCAGAGGGACTGAAAGGGAAGCTTTCAAACAAAGTGTTGTTCATGTCTTAATGCGCTCAATGCTGGCAACATTTCTGTGAGGTGGGTTTTCACCTCAACCCCATTTTACAGGTGAGAACGCTGAAGTGCAGGGAGTGAAGTTCCCACAAACAGGAAAAGGAATAGCTGGGACTTGACCCCAGGCCACATCTGAACCATGTGCTATCTGACCTCTCCAGACAGCAACTGTGTGATCACGATGAAGGAGTTAACGCAAGTCAAGGGCTTAGCTGGGTGCCTGGGACAGAGCAGGTGTTGAATAAATGTAGAAGCCAGACTTGTGTGTGCAGCTCCTTATTCAGCCACACCATGTGGTGTATAGGAACCCATGGGCTATGAGAGAGAGGGGGACTGGGCTTCTGCAGTCCTGATACCCGTCGGGCGGTGAAGAGGGTATAAGGGCAAAGAGACACCCCCACCCTGTAGTCCGAGTTCCCCCAATACACATTGTTGCCCAAACACTTGATGGTTACGTTTTAAAATCACTATTTGGTTGCAGCTGGCTTATCCGTCATCCTTGAATGAACTGCTACATAGTTTGCTATCTTGAATTTATGGATTAACCCCCCCCCCACACACACACACCATTTTGTCAAACAATTTAAACTATCACGGCGACGGTGTTATTAAACATTAGAGTAGTTATCTTTTATAGTCAGGCTGAGTGTGGCAAGAAGTGCTTCTGGGGTCGTGGCTGCTGATGGCTCTTGAGGCACCACAGCAGGTCACTTAATCCTTAACTTTGGGGCCTGAACAGATCCTCGAAGGTGCTGCAATATCAGGGAAGCACTCCCGCAAAGCAGGGGCGCAGCCCAAGTAGATACTTCTGGAATTCTTTTTTTTTTTTTTTTTTAATAAATTTATTTATTTTACTTGGGGGCTAATTACTTTACAATATTGTAATAGTTTTTGCCATACATTGACAAGAATCAGCCATGGGTTTACATGTGTTCCCCTTCCCGAACCCCCCACCCCCCTCCCTCCCCCTCCCATCCCTCTGGATCATCCCACTGCCCCGGCCCCGAGCCCTTGTCACATGCATCGAACATGGAATGGTGCTCTGTTTCACATATGACAATACACATGTCTCAATGCCATTCTCCCAGAACGTCCCACCCTCACCTTCTCCCTCAGAGTCCATAAAATTGTTCCATGCATCTGTGTCTCTCATTCTGTCCCGCATATAGGGTTATCGTTACCATCTTTCAGATTCCATATATATGCATTAGTATACTGTATTGTTGTTTTTCTTTCTGGCTTACTTCACTCTGTATAATGGGCTCCAGTTTCATCCATCTCAGTAGAACCGGTTCAAATGTATTTTTTTTAATGGCTGAGTAATATTCCATTGTGTATATGTACCACAGCTTCCTTATCCATTCGTCTGCTGATGGACATCTAGGTTGCTTCCATGTCCTGGCTATTGTAAACAGTGCTGCGATGAATATTGGGGTACACGCGTCTCTTTCATTTCTGGTTTCCTCGGTGTATATGCCCAGCAGTGGGATTGCTGGGTCATATGGCAGTTCTATTCCCAGTTTTTTAAGGAATCTCCACACTGTTCTCCATAGTGGCTGTACTAGTTTGCATTCCCACCAACAGTGTAAGAGGGTTCCCTTTTCTCCACACCCTCTCCAGCATTTATTGCTTGTAGACTTTTGGATAGCAGCCATTCTGACTGGTGTGAAATGATACCTCATTGTGGTTTTGATTTGCATTTCTCTAATAATGAGTGATGTTGAGCATCTTTTCATGTGTTTGTTAGCCATCTGTATGTCTTCTTTGGAGAAATGTCTGTTTAGTTCTTTGGCCCATTTTTTGATTGGGTCATTTATTTTTCGGGAATTCAGCTGCAGAAGTTGCTTGTATATTTTTGAGATTAATTGTTTGTCTGTTGCTTCATTTGCTATTATTTTCTCCCATTCTGAAGGCTGTCTTTTCACCTTGTTTATAGTTTCCTTTGTTGTGCAAAAGCTTTTAATTTTAATTAGGTCCCATTTGTTTATTTTTGCTTTTATTTCCAATATTCTGGGAGGTGGGTCATGGAGGATCCTGCTGTGATTTATGTCGGAGAGTGTTTTGCCTATGTTTTCCTCTAGGAGTTTTATTGTTTCTGGTCTTACGTTTAGATCTTTAATCCATTTTGAGTTTATTTTTGTGTACATAATCCTCTACATAGAAAACCCTAAAGACTCTACTAGAAAATTACTAGAGTTGATCAATGAATATAGTAAAGTTGCAGGATATAAAATTAACACACAGAAATCCCTTGCATTCCTATACTCCAATAATGAGAAAACAGAAAGAGAAATTAAGGAAACAATAACATTCACCATTGCATCAAAAAGAATAAAATACTTAGGAATATATCTACCTAAAGAAACAAAAGACTTATATATAGAAAACTATAAAACACTGATGAAAGAAATCAAAGAGGACACAAACAGATGGAGAAATATACCGTGTTCATGGATTGGAAGAATTAATATAGTGAAAATGAGTATTCTACCCAAAGCAATCTACAGATTCAATGCAATCCCTATCAAGCTACCAATGGTATTTTTCACAGAACTAGAACAAATCATCTCACAATTTGTATGGAAATATAAGAAACCTTGAATAGCCAAAGCAATCTTGAGGAAGAAGAATGGAACTGGAGGAATCAACCTGCCGTACTTCAGACTCTGCTACAAAGCCACAGTCATCAAGACAGTATGGTACTGGCACAAAGATAGAAATATAGATCAATGGAACAAAATAGAAAGCCCAGAGATAAACCCACGCACATATGGACACCTTATCTTCGACAAAGGAGGCAAGAATATACAATGGAGAAAAGACAACCTCTTTAACAAGTGGTGCTGGGAAAACTGGTCAACCACTTGTAAAACAATGAAACTAGAACACTTCCTAACACCGTACTTCTGGAATTCTTGCAGTGCTATTTCCATGCCTAACTTTGGGTGGCCCCTGCGGGCAGTTCGGGCCGATGGCGGGGTCGCACTGCCCTCTGGTGGTCACTGGCGAACACAGCTTCACGGGTGCTGATCCGGCCCCATCGTCGGTGCTGTGGGCGCTGCAGCAGAGTGGCAGAGCGCTCTGAACCCAGATTTCCCTTTACCCAGAAAGAATTGTCTGTCTATCCACATCCTAGGAGTTTCCCCAAATCCCTGTGAGTAAAAATGGCAGGCTGTATTGTCTATGGGTCCGTTTATAAGGGCTTGGAGATCTGGGGTGACAGAAATCAAAAGCAAGGTGGAAGGCACGGGAGAAGCTAGGAAGGACCACGAGGAGCCCTTTACGGGACCTGGGGACGTCGTCCGTCCTCATCTGCGTCGGGAGAGAATGGTTTCCAGCGGGAAGGATGGAAGCACGGTGTCTGGTCAAAAACAGCTGGTTATGGGCTGTCTCAGGAACGTGAAGGCATTTTCTCATTTGATACCCTACACACAGCGTACTGAACCAAGCTCAAGTGGTTATCATCATGATATTTTCTTACAGATGATTAAACTTGGGTACCCATCCCCCAGATCAGGATGATTCTTCAAAATAGAAGTCGGATTATGCCCGTCTCCTCCTTTAAACTCTCTGGCGTCTTCTCACTGGATTTGGAAGAAGATCCAAACTCCAACCGAATAAAAAGTCCCACAGCCAATAAATATCAGTCCACTGCTGGTGGATATTCGGCTTGTTTTCATTCTTTGCTATTACAGACGGTGTTGTAGACAAGAACTCTATACAGAATATGCATGCTTACTTAAATATATCTGTCGATAGATACTCAGAAGTGGAATTACTGAGTCGAACTTACAAATTGCATAGATATTGCCAACTTTTCTCCTTAGGAGTTGTACCAGTTTCAGCTTCCACAAGCAATGCACGAAGCCCCACAGCTCAACCAGCACTGTGAGTCATTAAACATTCAAACGTTTGTCAATCCGATGCGAAAAGTTGTATCTCAGTATATTTGCATTTCTCTTACGATGAGCGAACTTGAACATCTTTGTATAAGTTTAAGGAACAGTTGCACTTTTAACAAATATATTAAAATGTATGTACATGCCCTAGGATCTTTTTTTTTAATTTGGGTTGCTGGTTTACTCTTTATTTGTAAGAGATTTTTATATATCAAGGGGGATTAACACATGCTGTTGTCTGTGATTTGAATTTCAATTTGACTTTTGTCTCATATCTTTATTTGTATAATAGTATCTATTTATGGCTGTGTTGGGTCTCATTGCTGCCAGGGCTTATCTCTAGTTGGGGAATGCGGGCCTCCTCTCTAGTTGTGGTGCACAGGCTTCTCACTGCAGTGGCTTCTCTTGTTGTGGAGCACAGGCTGTAGGGCAAGTGGGCTTCAGTAGCTGGGGCTCCTGGGCTCTGAGCACAGGATCAGTAAGTTGTAGTGCATGGGTCTAGCTGCCCCTGGACATGTAGTAACTTCCCAAACCTGATATCGAACTGGCATTTCCTGCATTGGCAGGTGGATTCTTTGCCACTGAGGCACCAGGGAAGCCTTACTTATGTATTTTAGTAACTTTTTTAAGGTGTCAAATGTCTCAACTTTGTTTTGTTTTGTTTTAAAGCACCATGTCTTATTCAAATATGCGTCTATTGTTCTTGGGACACTGCCGGTGCATTGTAGATGCTCAATTAACATCTGATGGAGTAAAAATATCTTCTCCACTTGAATGATTGGTTTTGTAAGTAGACATCTGAGTCCATGAGATATAATACTACTATTTATTATGTGTTATATATATTGGGATGCTTTTGGCTGCAAATAACTAAGGAAGAAGAAACTCAAAATATTTCAACCATAAGAACATTTTAATCTCACAGCATAAATTTAACCTATCTTTCCTAAGCACTTGTCCTTCTAAGAATTAACCAATGTTCAATTAATAGAAATCTTTGTTTAATCATTTCTGCCACATCTTTTACCTCATGTAGATTATTGTCTACAAATGAAGCCAAGTTAGAGGAAACAGTGTCCAGGGATAGAGACAAAGAGACTGAATTTAAAAGAATTTAAAGATATTCCTTGAATTCTGCATTTGGGGTGTTGGTGGTCATGGAGTCTGAGATCACACATTCCTCAACCTTTCAGCCAAGTAGGCCATTTTCTTTTAAAGCCACTTTGATGGTACTTATGCTATTTGCCATTGAAAAATTCCCATGTTAGCTCTCTGACTTCTAACTCCCTTGTGAAACAAACACCTTCATCCCTGGAGTTTGACCTGAAAACTTCTTTGATTTTCTGTCCTTCTGCTGAGCTAGCCAGAAAGTTCTGGTGTCGTGCTCACACTTCTAGAAAGCCAAGGGTTTTTGTTTGGGAGTTTTGCATAGTGCAGCTACTCTACTTCTAAGAGGATTCCAGAGGCCTGCAAGATACTGTTGGATAAAGAGTGAAGGCAAGAAGCCTGGGACCACTGAATCTTAGCTACCCATCCATCCATCCATCCATCCATCCATCCATCTACCCAACACCCTCCATTCCATCCATCATCCATTCATCCATCCATCTATCATCCAACATTCATTAATTGCTATCTCTCTTATACATTGAGAAAGATAGTGCCTTTGTCCACTGAGAGCTCTGAGTCATCCCAGAATTCAGAATGAAACATTTACAGACTGTGGACTGTCAGCACCAGCCTTTAACATTCAATCATCACAATAGAAAAGTAGGTGACCACCTAGGCAGTTAATTTCAGAAATAAAGAACAGGTCTGTTTCACCCCAAACCTCTCTCTGTGTGGACAGCTTCAAGAGTCTACTATTCGTGACACTAATGGAAGCCTTTTAAAATACAATTTCTTTTTTTATTAAGTGATTTAGTCTTTGTTAATTCTCAACAGAATTTTTCTTGAAAGCAGTTGTTTCTTTTTTTTTGTTTCTCTTTTATCAGTAGGGCTGAAAAAAGGTAGGAGAACTTTATTCTTGGTTTTTTTTTTTTCAATTTGTTAAAATATACTTGATTTATAGTGCCGTGTCAGTCTGCAAATCAGCAAAGTGTCTCAGTTATACACATGTACACATTCTTTTTTTACATTCTTTTCCATTACGGTTTATCACAGGATACTGAATATTGTCCCCTGTGCTATCCATTAGGACCTTGTTGTGTATCCACTGGAAACGTAGTAGTTTGCGTCTACCAACCCCAGATTCCCAGCCCATCCCTATCCCCTCCATCTTTGGCAACTACAACTCTGTTCTCTATCTGACAGCAGGTGTGATGGTGGCTGGAAGGGACGAGTGGATAGCACGTGGTTAAAAGTGGGTACCGAGGTGCCTAGGTTATCAAACAATGAGAAAACAGGGAGGATCCAGGACCACATGACTGATTCCCTAGGTGGTTCTGCTGCAGTCTCTTTCTTCTCGAGCCAGAAGTCAATTCATTCAGTACAACATTTACACTCATTAGAAGAAACTAATTCAGCAGATTACAGTGAGGTTGATCCGTGTTTTTGCCAGCTAACTCGAGGGATTCTTTACCTTCATTTAACTATCTGTCTATCTAACCATTATACCATTCTTGCAACTACATATCCAACCATCGCAGTATTACTATCAATCACCCATCAACCATTAGTCATTCTATCCACCTACCCATTCCATTACTCATCCATCCATTTAGCCACTCATTCATCCACTTAAGCATCTATCCAACTTTCCATCTCACCATACAACCACTCACACATCCAGACAAGCATCCATCCGTCCACCTCACCGTATCACCATTTAGTCATCAATACACTTCAGTCACTCTGTGTTATATGACGAATTAAGACACTGTGAACCACAGCACACCAGGTCTCCCTGTCCATCACCAACTCCCGGAGTCCACCCAAGCCAATGTCCATAGAGTCAGTAATGCCATCCAACCAGGTCATCCTCTGTCGACCCCTTCTCCTCCCGCCCTCAATCTTTCTCAGCATCAGGGTCTTTTCTAGTGAATCAGCTCTTCGCCTGAGGTGGCCAAAGTATTGGAGTTTCAGCTTCAACATCCGTCCTTGCAGTGAACACCCAGGACTGATCTCCTTTAGGATGGACTGGTTGGATTTCCTTGCAGACCACGGGACTCTCAAGAGGCTACTCCAACACCACAGTTCAAAAGCATCAATTCTTCTGCTCTCGGCCCTCTTTATACTCCAACTCTCACTTGTTTACACGACCTCTGGAAAAACCATAGCCTTGACTGAACAGAACTTTGTTGGCAAAATAACTTCACTGCTTTTTAATATGCTGTCTAGGTTGGTCATAACTTTCCTTCCAAGGAGGAAGCGTTTTTTAATCTCATGGCTGCGGTCACCATCTTCAGTGATTTTGGAGTCCAGCAAAAGAAAGTCAGCCAATGTTTCTACGGTTTCCACATCTGTTTGCCATAAAGTGATAGGACCAGATGCCATGATCTAAGGCTTCTGAATGTTGAGCTTTAAGCCAACTGTTTCACTCTCCTCTTTCACTTTCATCAAGAAGCTCTTAGGTTCTTCTTCAGGTTCTGCCATATAGGGGGTGTCATCTGCGTATCTGAGGCTATTGATATTTCTCCCGGTAATTTTGATTCCATCTTGTGCTTCTTTCAGCGCAGCGTTTCTCTTGATGTACTCTGCATACAAGTTAAATAAGTAGGGGGACAAATTAAAGCCTTGACGTACTCCTTTTCCTATTTGGAACCAGTCTGATATTCCATGTCCATTTCTAACTGTTGCTTCCTGACCTGTATACAGATTCCTCAACAAGCAGGACAGGAGGTCTGGCGGATAGGGATGCTTGATGAATTTTTGGACCAACTGAAACAACACTGCAGATGGTGATGGCAGCCATGAAATTAAAAAACACTTAGTCCTGGGAAGGAGTGTTATGAGCAACCTAGGCAGCATATTAAAAGACAGAGATGTTACTTTGTCAACAAACGTCCGTCTGGTCTGCTGCTGCTGCTGTTCAGTCGCATCGGGCATGCCCGACTCTGTGCGACCCCATAGACGGCAGCCGACCAGGCTCTGCCGTCCCTGGGATTCTGTAGGCAAGCACACTGTAGTGGATTGCCATTACTTTCTCCAGTGCATGGGAGTGAAAAGTGAGAGTTCGCTCATCCGTGTCTAACTCTTTGCAACCCTATGGACCGAAGCCTACCAGGCTCCTCCATCTGTGGGATTTTCCAGACAAGAGTACTGGAGTAGGGTGCCACCTCCTTCTCCACCATCTAGTCAAGGCTCTGGTTTTTCCAGTGGTCATGCATGGATGTGGATGGCATCACTGACTCTTTGTACCTGGATTTGGGTGGACTCTGGGAGTTGGTGATGGGCAGGGAGGCCTGGTGTGCTGTGCTTCATTGGGTTGCAAAGAATCGGATATGACTGAGCGACTCAACGGAACTGAACTCAACTGAATCAACCTAAGGTACACCTAGGTCTAATCTTGTTAGGTGAGCAAGTGTTTACGTCTTCATTACAGCTAAAAGATACTCAAGGCCAGCTCAAGATAGTCACCAGCCTTCAATTTTTTACTGAGTGAATAGAGGGTGCTTGATGAATATACATGAATGCCCCCAGTTCCGTGCACTGTGAGGTTGTATGCCTACAGGGTAGAAACTATACAAGTGTCCTTTTGGTTCCAGGAGCACCATACACCCTTTCCTGCCTCTGGGGGCTCTACACATTTGATAGCTGGGTCAGGACAGGCTCTCTGGAGGGGTGACATTTAAGTAAGTGCCAGAGAAGGGGAAGGCTGGGGCCATGCAAATAGAAGGGTAGGTAGTCAAAGCTGGAAGAAGCACAAGCTGGAGTCAAGATTGCCGAGAGAAATATCAATAACCTCAGATATGCATACGACACAACCCTCATGGCAGGAAGTGAAGAAGAACTAAAGAGCCTCTTGATGAAAGTGAAAGAAGAGAGTGAAAAAGTCGGCTTAAAGCTCTACAAGTTTAGAAAACTAAGATCATGGCATCTGGTCCCATCACTTCATGGGGAAAAATGGGGAAACAGCGGAAATTGTGTCATACTTTGGGGGTGGGGGAGCTTCAAAATCACTGCTGATGGTGATGGCAGCCATGCAATTAAAAGAAGCTTACTCCTTGGAAGGAAGGTGATGACCAAACTAAATAGCATAGTTAAAAGCAGAGACATTACTTTGCCAACAAAGGTGCATCTAGTCAAGGCTATGGTTTCTCCAGTGGTCATGTAAGGACGTGAGAGTTGGATGGGGAAGAAAGGTGAGCTCCGAAGACTTGATGCTTTTAAACTGTGGTGCTGGAGAAGACTCTTGAGAGTCCCTTGGACTGCAAGCAGATCCAACCAGTCCATCCTAAAGGAGATCAGTCCTGAGTGTTCATTGGAAGGACTGATGTTGAAGCTGAAACTCCAATACTTTGGCCACCTAATGTGAAGGGTTGAGTCACTGGAAAAGACAATAGTGCTGGAAATGAAGCAAAAAGTGATCCATCATGGGCAACAGATGCCCTCTCTTTATTGCCTTTCAGCTCCCCCACTCTCCTCCCCTCAGCCTGGCTGAGCCTTTCATTCTCTGCAAAGATGGATGTTGGTGGCTGCATGGCCAATCCAGTCCCTGTTTAAACTACGTAATTTATTTTTCCTGGAGGAAATGAGCAAAGAGGAAGAGACTATCTCAGCAGCCTCCCTGCCAGGCCTGGTGGCTGCAGAACCTAGGTGGATTTGCAACTGGTGGAGAGGTGGAGACAAATAACCTGCTAAAATGGAGATATTAACAATACCGTCAGCCGGAACAGCCAAAGCCCCCTGTCCTGTCACCGTGTTTCACACGGCTCAGGTGCCCATGGCCTGGGCTAATGAGGCCCATCCATCAGGCTGGGAGAGCTGCTGGCACACAGACTTTCTCATCAGCGGGCAGAAGCTGCTGCTTGAGACACTGGTGGGAATTTTCAGGGGAGCTTGTCATATGGGGGTGCTGTATCCTAGTTTTCTTTGGTGGACTCCACTCTCTTCTAACCAGCTCAGGGGTGCAGAACAACAGTGTTTGATATTCCTAAGTCCACCTCCTTCCTACCAGGTGTATGCAGCAAAACACATAGCAGTTTACCTGTACCAGCTGTGTGACTTTAAAGAAATTAATTAATCTTTCTGAATCTCAAACATGTCCTTTATAAAATGAAGTGGGATGGTGCCCACTTTGTCAGGGGAGTTATTGGAGGATTAAATAAATAAATATTTATTCGTAAATAAAGAGTAATGGGTAAGGCCTGGGATTAGGTAGGGTGGCAATTACAGCCCCCCCCCCCCACCTGCTGGCTGTGATGGAGCCTACTGGCTGGCTCCCTACATTCGTTCTCCCCTTCTCTCTCAGAAAATGCTCCCGTATTTGTTTGTTTCCTCGCTAGGCAGGAGTGGCTGAGAATAAAGGCTACATCTTCCAGCTCCTTTTGTGGTAAGGTGTGATTTTCTGATGCACAAATCTGGCCATTGGGATTTGAGCAACAGCGATGTTGAACTGTGTCAGCTGTGCTCTTAAAGGGAAGAAGAGTCCGTCCCTCTCCCCTCCCCCTTTACTTTCCTGGTGCAGGGGGAGTGCAGAACTTGAGGGCTGAGAAGCCACCTTGGACTGTGTGGTAAGAACAGTACTTGGATTGGCAGAGCATCAAGACAGAGGGCGCCTGTTTCCCTGGTGCTGTTCCAGCTCTATAGGCAGCTAATGAGACAAAGAGACAGCTCTCGATTTTTTCAGCTGCTGGCTGGCATCTCTGGCAACACAAAGTCAATTTGACAGAAACTGGCCCTGTTGGGGACTACCTCATCCACTCCCTCAGCCTGCGTTCAGTGACACACTGCTCCTGTGGACTTTGCACAAACAAGATGTTGAGGTGAGTTTTCATTATGAGGGCAGATTTTTTTTTCTTCTTATTTAATTATTCAGTTCAGTTCAGTCGCTCAGTCGTGTCCAACTCTTTGCAACCCCATGAATTGCAGCACGCCAGGCCTCCCTGTTCATCACCAACTCCTGGAGTCCACCCAAACCCATGTTCATTGAGTCAGTGATGCCACCCAACCATGTCATCCTCTGTGGTCCCCTTCTCCTCCTGCCCCCAACCCTACCCAGCATTAGGGTCTTTTCCAACGAGTCAACCCTTCCCATGAGGTGCCAAAAGTATTGGAGTTTCAGCTTCAACATCAGACCTTCAAATGAACACCGAGGGTTGATCTCTTTTAGGATGGATTGATTGGATCTCCTTGCAGTACAAGGGACTCTCAAGAGTCTTCTCCAACACCACAGTTCAAAAGCATCAATTCTGTGGTGCTCAGCTTTCTTCACCGTGCAACTCTCACATTCATACATGACCAGTGGAAAAACCGTAGCGTTGACTAGATGGATTTTTGTTGGCCAAGTAATGTCTCTGCTTTTAAATATGCTTTCTAGGTTGGCCATAACCTTCCTTCCAAGGAATAAGCATCTTTAAATTTCAGTCACCATCAGCAGTGATTCTGGAGCCCAAAAAATAAAGTCTGACAGTGTTTCCACTGTTTCCCCATCTATTTCCCATGAAGTGATGGGACCAGATGCCATGATCTTAGTTTTCTGAACGTTGAGCCTTAAGCCAACTTTTTCACTCTCCTCCTTCACCTTCATCAAGAGGCTCTTTAGTTCTTCTTCACTCTCTGCCATAGGGTGGTGTCATCCGCATATCTGAGGTTATTAATATTTCTCCTGGAAATCTTGATTCCAGCTTGTGTTTCTTGCAGCCCATCATTTCTCATGATCTACTCTGCATATAAGTTAAATAAGCAGGGGGACAATATACAGCCTTGATGTACTCCTTTTCCTATTTGGAATCAGTCTGTTGTTCCATGTCCAGTTCTAACTGTTGCTTCCTGACCGGCATACAGGTTTCTCAAGAGACACGTCAGATGGTCTGGTACACCCATCTCTTTCAGAATTTTCCACACTTAATTGTAATCCACACAGTCAAAGGCTTTGGCATAGTCAATAAAGCAGCAATATATTTTTTTCTGGAACTCTCTTGCTTTTTCGATGATCCAGCGGATATTGGCAATTTGATCTCTGGTTCATCTGCCTTTTCTAAAACCAGCTTGAAGATCTGGAATTTCACGGTTCAGGTATTGCTGAAGCCTGGCTTGGAGAATTTTGAGCATTTCTTTACTAGCATGTGAGATAAGTGCAATTGTGCTATAGTTTGAGCATTCTTTGACATTGCTTTTCTTTGGGATTGGAACGAAAACTGACCTTTTCCAGTCCTATGGCCACTGCTGGGTTTTCCAAATGTGCTGGCATATCAAGTGCAGCACTTTCACAGCGTCACCTTTGAAGATTTGAAATAGCTCAACTGGAATTCCATCACCTCCACTAGCTTTGTTTATAGTTATGCTTTCTAAGGCCCACTTGATTTCACATTCCAGGATGTCTGGCTCTAGGTGAGTGATCACACCATCATGATTATCTGGGTCGTGAAGATCTTTTTTTGTACAGTTCTTCTGTGTATTCTTGCCACCTCTTCTAAATATCTTATGCCTCTGTTAGGTCCATACCATTGCTGTCCTGTATCGAACCTATCTTTGCATGAAATGTTCCTTTGGTATCTCTAATTTTCTTGAAGATATCTCTAGTCTTTCCCAATCTGTTGTTTTCCTCTATTTCTTTGCACTGATCGCTTTCTTATCTCTCCTTGCTATTCTTTGGAACTCTGCATTGAGATGGGAATATCCTTCCTTTTCTCCTTTGCTTTTTGCTTCTCTTCTCTTCCCAGCTATCTGTAAGGCCTCCTCAAACAGCCATTTTGCTTTTTTGTGTTTCTTTTCCATGGGGATTTTCTTGATCCCTGTCTCCTGCACAATGTCATGAACCTATGTCCGTAGTTCATCAGGCACTCTGTCTATCAGGCCTAGTCCCTTAAATCTATTTGTCACTTCCACTGTATACTCATAAGGGATTTGATCTAGGTCATACCTGAATGGTCTAGTGGTTTTCCCTGCTTTCTTTAATTTAAGTCTGAATTTGGCAATAAGCAGTTCATGATCTGAGCCACAGTCTGCTCCCGGTCTTGTTTTTGCTGACTGTATAGGTACTTGCAAATTTAGCTCAAATGAATCCTTTTATACTTCTAAATTTTAGTAATGCTTTTTCACCTTAAAATCCATTTGCTTGACAGTAATAAACTGGGGAAAATTCTGAAAGAGATGGGAATACCAGACCATCTGGCCTGTCTCTTGAGAAACCTGTATGCATGTCAGGAAGCAACAGTTAGAACTGGACATGGAACAACAGACTGGTTCCAAATAGCAAAAGGTGTACGTCAAGGCTGCCTATTGTCACCCTGTATATTTAAGTTATATGCAGAGTAGATCATGAGAAACGCTGGGCTGCAAGAAACACAAGCTGGAATCAAGATTGCCAGGAGAAATATCAATGACCTCAGATATGCAGATGACACCACCCTTATGGCAGAAAGTGAAGAAGAGCTAAAGAGGCTCTTGATGAAAGTGAAAGAGGAGAGTGAAAAAGTTGGCTTAAAACTCAACATTCAGAAAATCAAGATCATGGCATCTGGTCCCATCACTTCATGGGAAATAGATGGGGAAACAGTGGAAACAGTGTCAGACTTTATTTGGGGGGGGGCTCAAATATTACTGCTGATGGTGATGGCCCCATGAAATTAAAAGACGCTTACTCCTTGGAAGGAAGCTTATGTCCAATTTAGATAGCATATTTAAAAGCAGAAACATTTCTTTGCCAACAAAGTTCCGTCTAGTCAAGGCTATGGTTTTCCCAGTGGTCATGTATGGATTGAGAGTTGGACGGTGAAGAAAGCTGAGAGTGGAAGAATTGATGCCTTTGTACAGTGGTGCTGGAGAAGACTCTTGAGAGTCCCTTGGACTGCAAGGAGATCCAACCAGTCCATCCTAAAAGAAATCAGTCCTAAGTGTTCATTGAAAGGTCTGATGTTGAAGGTGAAACTCCAATACTTTGGCCTCCTCATGTGAGAGTTGACTCATTGGAAAAGTCCCTAATGCTGCGTAGGATTTGGGACAGGATAAGAAGACGAAGACAGATGATGAGATGTTTGGATGGCATGACCGACTCGATGGAGATGTGTTTCGGTAAACTCCGAGAGTTGGTGATGGACAGGGAGGCCTGGCGTGCTGCGATTCATGGGGTCACAAAGAGTCGGACATGATTGAGCAACTAAACGATACTGAGTACAGCTGCATTGGCTTTCATTGTCAGTATATATATATATATTCTTATTGTGTATTTTTCAACTGTTGTATATATTAGGAATCTTTCATATTTAGCCAGCTTTAAACAAACAAAGAAAAAAGAAACTGTCAGAAAATCTCTTGCGTTGAAACTTTGCCTTATTCCCATTTATTGTGATGAAATTTGGCTTTTTTGGATATCAGTTTACTTTGTGTCTTCTATTTGTCAGACTTCCCTTGTTTTCTTGTATCACTTCTTTGCCATATTTTAAAAATGTACTTATCTTTGCATGTGTTGGTTTTCATTTCCATGAGGGCTTTCTCTAGCTTAAGGTGGCAGGGGCTACTCTTTAGTTGTGGCGTTGAGGCTTCTCATTGCAGTGGCTTCTGTTGTTGTCCAGCATTGGCTCAGGTCAAGTGGACTCAGTAATTAAGCCTCCCGTGCTCTAGAACACAGACTCAGTAGTTGGAATGCATGAGCTCAGCTGCTCCATGGCATATGGGATTCTCCTGGATCAGGGATGGAACCAGTGATTCCTGCATTGGCAGGTGGATTTTTTACCACTGAGCCCCCAAGGAATTCCCCTCTTCTTTGCTTTATTTTTAATTACATTCTTTGCTCGTTCAGTCTTTCCCCTTTGTTATGTGCAAAGTCAGGTTCCTGTTTTCTTTCTCTGCTGACTCCCCTGGAGAGAGACCCTCCTCTGAGTTTCTGCAGATGGATGTAGCTTTCTCCCCCACCCCCACAGGCCCAGGGAGTATTAATGACACCCTCTTTGGGTTCCTGAGGGCTAACTCTGCACAGGTCCTCTGCTGGCCCCCTTGGCATCTGTTCTCTGTAGGTGTGACAGAGAAAAAGGCAGTTCAGAGAGGGTTGCCACTGGCTGAAGGCCACACAGCTAACAATGGCAGAGCAGGGATTCAGGGCAAAATGCGCTCTCCTTGTCACCTGTTTCTGTGAGAGGCAGGTGGCTGTAGGGTGAAGCGAGGGAGAGACCTGGGACACAGAATTGAAAGAGGCACCTCCAGGACTTCCCTGGGTGTCCAGTGGTTCATACTCTGTGCTTTCACTGCAGGGGGCATGGGTTCAAGCTCTGCTTGGAGAAGTAAGATCTCAAAAAAAAAAAAAGGAACTATTTTATTCAGCTTTCCTCATAACTCTGTTGGTAAAGAATCTGCCTGCAATGCAGGAGACCCCAGTTCCTGGGTTGGGAAGATCTCCCGGAGAAGGGATAGGCTACCTAATCCAGGATTCTTGGCCTTCCCTGGTGGCTCAGCTCGTAAGGAAACTGCCTGCCATGCAGAAGACCTGGGTTTGGTCCCTGGGTCAGGAAATCCCCTGGAGAAGAGAAAGGACACCCCCTCTAGTATTCTGGCCTGGAGAATTCCATGAACAATATAGCCTAAGGGGTCACAAAGAGTTCGATATGACTGAGCGAATCCACTTCACTTCACTTCAGTTTATAAAGCGGCATCTCTGTCAGCTCTACCTCTTCGTGGCTCACTAAGGGAGGGCGGCCTTAGACCAGCAGTTCTTGAAGAAGAAGGAGTGACTGTGACAAATTCTAGGGGTGTGGTTTTTGACTGTTGTCGTGATATGGGGGGCCACTACACATGGGGGCAGGTGCCTGCTTCATGGCATACACGTTAGACGTGAATGATTCTCAAATGTCCTGCCAGATATTTAGGTAAGTCCAAACCCATTCATAATACCCCGAGTGGAGGCCCTTATCTGCACTTTGTCCCATAAGTTTAATAAAAGATTTCCAGGGCTGCAATTATGGTGCAAACTGGAGAAGTCAATATTTTGTTTTATTCAGAGCCTAACCATGGGTTGCTTTGCAGTTTGTGGCAATCACATGATGGTCACAGTACCTCGATGGCTTTGTGAATGGCCGAGACTGCACACTTGTGTCCTCCTGCATTTGCCAGGCTGAATCCTCAGTGAGGGCACATTTGGGTGCAAGTGTGAGTGCTCAAACATTTACCTACGGGAGCATGCATTGTTGTGAGTATAAATACATGTGTGTGCTCAGTTGTGTTCAACTCTTCGTGATGCTATAGACCCCAGGCTCTTTTGTCCTGGGATTCTCCAGGCAAGAATACTGGAGTGGGTTGCCATGGCCTCCTTCAGGGGACCTTCCTGACCCAGGGATCAAACCTGTGTCTCTTATGTCTGCTACATAAGGTCTGCCTAAGTAGACCTTATGTCTACTGCATAAGGTGGAATCTTTACCACTACCGCCACCTGAGGAACTGAATCCTTGAGTATAAATGACCTACTCTTAGTTCTTTAAAAAAAAAAAAAATTATGTGGACCATTTTTAAGCTCTGTATTTAATTTGTTATCATCACTTCCTTTATGTTTATGATAACATAAACACTTGTTTTATATTTTGGTCTTGAGACACGTGGGATCTTAGCTCCATGTGGATAGAAGCTGCACCCGCTGCATTGGAAGGTCAAGTCTTAAGCACTGGACCACCAGGCAGTTCACTCCCTATTTCACTTTGTGTTACTGGATGTTGATCTCCAGGACAGTTTTTTTTTTTTTTTTCATTTCCTGGGACAGAACATTTTGGTTTTAAGATGGTTTTATTATCCATCAGTATTTCATTTCAGGATAGTAAATGATCATTTCAAAACATCTGCTACACCACCCTAGGAAACCCCCTTTAATGTGAGAAGGCAAGTGAATAGCAGTGACAGCTCTATGGACTTCTCTGTCATTCTCCAGCTAAGAATGAGAGGGCAGGTAGTGGGGTTTCCACGACCAGGAGCCTAAGCAGGTCCTCAATCTAACTGATAGAAGCAAAGTTTCTTTTGATCACTCTCACATGCTCAGGGTAGAGTTTCTTCTCACTTAGATCTGTACTTGGAAAAGGGGCTCTAGACTCCCCCTCCTACCCCAGCAGAGGGCTTCACATAGGCTCACCTGAGACCAGCTCTCGACCCGGTACACCCGTTCTGGAACAATGTGGTAATTCATTAGGTTCGCACCACTGATTTTTTCAGACCCTGGTATATCACCCTTATCAGTCAGTTCACTCTCTTAGTCATGTCTGATTCTCTGCGACCACATGGAATGCAGTACGCCCTTCCGTACACTTCCCTGTCCATCACCAAGTCCCAGAGTTTGCTGAAACCCCTGTCCATTGAGTCAGTGACGCCATCCCACCAGCTCATCCTCTGTCATCCCCTTCTCCTCCTGCCTTCAATCGTTCCCAGCATCAGAGTCCTTTCCAATCAGTCACTACTTCCCATCACGTGGCCTAGGTATTGGAGCTTCAGCATCACTCCTTCCAATGAATATTCCAAATGGGTTACCTTTAAAATGGACTGGTTGGATCACATTGCAGTCCAAGGGAGTCTCAACAGTCTTCTCCAGCAACACAGTTCAAAAGCATCAATTGTTCGGTGCTCAGCTTTTCTCATGGTCATCCTTATAGCAATTATTAATATTGTCTCCTCCAAACTGAATATATGCCATGCCATATCATGTGGCATGCAGAATCTCAGTTCCCCAAGCAGGCGTCAAACCTGTGCCCCTGCATTGGGGTCCCTGAACCACCAGTGTTAAGGACAGACAGGTAACAAAATTCCTCTATATCAATTCACTGTTAACGTTAAAGAAATCTTCTTTAAAAAGAAGTGCTTGGACAAAAAGTTGAAGTGCCTCTGAAGGCCCCAGGCACCTCCATGACCCCACCATCCCCACCCCACCCCTTGCCTTTTGCTTGGTGCATCCTTGAGGGCACTCTGGCTCTCCACAGGAAGCTCCAGCCTTTGGACCTTTGAACTCCTTGCTTCCTCTCGGGAAATTCCGTCCTTCTTATGCTCACTGGGCTTACTTCCTCTCCTCCCACCTGTGTCCTGCTGTCACCTCGAAACCAGGCCGGCCTTGATCACCACCTACCCTCCCATCCTGACCACCCCTAGACACTCCTCTGTTCTCCATTCTCCACTTTATTTTTCTCCAAAGATCTGGTGGTCAATTGACACACTTGTTACACTTAGGTGCTGACTGCTTGTAGCCAGGCTGTGAGCTTAGTGAAGAATGAGATGGCCTGTGTGTTCTGCTCACTGCCCATGCACAGTGACTGTGCATGAGAGGCCAGCACACAGTAGGTGCTCAGCTAATGGAACTTACATTCCACATGGAGGGTCGTTGATGAAACCATGTGTCACAAAGGTAAATGTTCCTTGACAAGAGAGGAGGAGAAATATTGGGAGCTGGTGGAGGGAATTGCAGGCAGGCCTGGCTGAGCTGGAGGGTGGGAGTGCGAGCTGGGAGGGAATGCTTCCTCTAGAGTGAGCCGGAGCTGGAAAAGGATGAGTCCAAAGAGCTGGGCAAGGGGAGGAGCCTTCCAGGAGGCTGGAACGGTATATGTATTTTTATCCCCATTTCACCGACTTAGAAACTAAGGCTTGGGGAGTAAGAAAGTGGCAGCATTGGGACTAGAAATGGGTTTTATCCAGTCAGAGGCCCGAAGTTCTTCCTGGGACTTTACTCTTTCTGAGAACGGGGTCAAGGTGTAGATGGCACATTTTATTATCCGCCTACTCAAATTGTATTCCCTTTACCAGCCAGTAGCTGCTTAGAGTCATCATGATAATCAAAAACATCCCCATGTGCCTCCTGGGGGAGAAGCAGCCTCACCTGTAAAGAGTCAAAGACTTAGAGAACTCCAGAAATAGTGATCAAGGGTCATTGGTGAATCAACCCTGCCTCCAGCACCTTCCAGGTTTCTTGTACAATATGATAAACCAATCCTCTCCTGACACTGAAGCTGGTGGCTTTCATAACTTGTCCACACATTAGAATCCCCCAGGGAACTCAGTAAGTCCCAATGCCAAGCAGCAGCTAGGCCAAAAAAGCAGAACGGTAAATTCATCAGGGGATCCCAATAGGAGTCAAGCTTGAGAACCAATGTTTTCCCGAATCACCTGGGAGTCTTGTTAAAGACACAGATCTGACCCAGATGCCTTGGGAGGGGCTTGGAGTCCACATTTCTAACAAGCTCCCAGGAGATGAACTCGTGTGGCTGCTCCAGGGACCACAGTCTGAGTAGTCAGGGCGAAGCCCGAGGTCCTCAACTTCCAACAAGCATCAGAATCACCTGGAGGTCCAGTTAAGATTCAGATGGCCAAATCCCACCCCAGAGCTGTCAATCTGACAGGTTTGAGATGGGGACCAAAGAATCTGCATTTCCAAGACCCTGCATGTGACCCTGATGCTGCTGGTCCAAGGACCACATGTGGAGCACCACGGTGGGGCTGGAGGCATAATCATGGACGGGCAACACAAGTCATCTCTCCGTCAGCTTCCCCAGACCCAAAGTGGGGATGATGAGATCCTCTCCCAGAGGGTGTCATGAGGGCAACACTGAGTGAGCTAGGATGTGTAAGCCTCTTGGAAGCTGGCACCGAGCAGGTGGGATATGAATGATAGCATCCATTCTTAATGAATTTCCCTTGGTCCTGGGGTGCTCCTGGAGCCCAGGCAGACAGACCCTTCAACCACCATGGATGGCCCTCTCCCTGGCCCACTCACTGCCGACACTGTTTCTGTAGGCATTGTATATCTCCTTCACCCAATGGTCGCAGAAGGCCAGCTTTCTTATCCAGTCCACAGCATAGTGCACACTGGAACCTAGGCACAAGCTGGCTCCCAGGGCGGAACCGTGGAAGCCATCAGTGGAGAAGTTGCAAGTGCTGGGGAGATGGAAGAGGGCAGGGGGATGGAGAAGAGACAGTGTCACTGTGGGGAGCTGGGAGCTTTTTACCAGGAGACCCATGGGTGGGCTTAGGGCTGTGTTTCACTCTGTCCCCGAGTGCGTGAGAGTACTGTGAGTATCTGTCTTCTGGGAGAAGCAGGATCAGAGCTTCCATTAACTTCCCTAACAACAGTGGCTCCCTGTGCTCATGCCCAGTCAGCCTCCATTCTCTTTTCTTCCGGTATCAAAGAACATCTTTGGTTTTTTGAGGGGCAGTCATCCAGTCCCCTGCATGCACTGAGTGACCAAGCCAAAGAAAATCCCTCTATCTCCCACTTTGGGCTTTGGGGCACGAACACAATTACAAAATGTGGTTGGCCTTAGTTCATCCCAAGAGTAGGGTGCAGAAGAAAATACCAGTGGGCTCTTGATATTTTGATCCCCAAATTTGCTTGTTTCACATGCCTTGAAAGGCCTGGCTGCTAACCCTTTCTTCCTATTTTGTGAGCATCTCCGTATCTTTCTATAGGCATTCCTCATGTTAATTTTATCTTTTCAATTAGGCGGAGTCAGACTTCTCTGCTGGCCCAGTGGTTGGGAATCCAGTTGGCAATGCAGGGGGACACAGGTTCAATCCCTGGCCCCAGGAGATTTCACATGCTATAGAGTAGTTAAGCCCCCAGGCCACAACTACTGACAACATATTCTAGAGCCTTTGCTCCGCAACAGGAGAAGCTACCTCAATGAGAAGACTGCACTCTGCAATGAGGAGTAGCTCCTGCTTGCTCTAACTATAGAAAGCCTGTTCACAGTGTTGAGGCAAAAAAGAAAAAAAAGTAATAATAATAATAACAATAATAATAATCAGGCAGAGTCAATTGCATACGTACAGAGTACTTTGCATACAGTACCCTCCTTTAGCATGAAGCATGCCCTGGGAACACATCCGAGTGTCATGGGAAGTTAATGACAGGAGTGGCAGCTGAGAGCCAGAAAGGGAGTTGTGGGAAATTTGTCACCGATAGCAGCTAGAGTATGAAAATGAAAATCCCAGCTCTCATGGAACACCGGTGATTTTCTTTCCCTCCACCAGAAGCCTGGTATAGGTCTGCAAAATCACTGGACATCCCAAGGCAATGTGTAGACCAAAAACTTCAAAAAAACTTTTCAGAGAGTAAAAGCCTGAGTGGGGAGCAGTCAGCATGGTACACCAGGGCCTCTTAATGGGTGGATTTGGCTGACACTTTTCTTTTTCTCTTATTTTACTGTTTCTGGATTTTCTGTGATGAGTTTAAGGGTAGAGATATGATGTACTAGGAATGAAAAAAAAATGCTTGGGAATTGTACCTAAGGTATTCCCAGATTAATGCCAGTGCTGCCACAGAGAAAACGAATTTGGAAATGGGAAGCACAGGATCATTCTCTCCTGTGCTTTAGGCTCAGCTTGAATATCAAACCGGAGACAACAAAATCCCTGCAGGATCCACAGAGATGCCTTGAGTGATACCTCAACTTCGAAAGCAAATTTCACCACTGGGGCAGGCAGACCAGAAGAACGCTGACTTAATATGAAAGGGCTCAGTGGCAGACTCTAGCGTTCTCTCCAGGAGAGGCTGGAAAGACAATCACAGAGATACCAACGGGCTGACAGAAGCTGTTCTTCAGATATCTTCAAATTCTTGCCAATATGCCCAGTAAACATACACTCAAGCACATACACTTTCACTTTAGTCGTTTTTCACAGACATTTGTGAGTGTGTACAAGATTGGAAGCAAGAAAGTGATAATGTCAGGAAGTGGTGTTTTGGAGATGGTGGGAATAGGGGTGATCACAGTCTCTGCTCTGCTCTTTACCGAATTACTCAGATTTAAAAAGATGAGGAATTCCCTGGTAATCCAGTGGTTAGGATTCCGTGCGTTCCCTGCTGAGGGTGTGGGTTCATTCTCTGGTCAGGGTACAGGGAGCCCATAAGCTCTGTAGCATGACAAAAAAAAAAGAATAATCAAACAAAAATCATGTGCAATTAACTTGATAGACCAGTAGCTTGATATCATGGTATTGAACATCCTAACTTCTGAGATCTTGAGAAGATCACCAAAAAATGTTTTCTGCATGAAGATAAGTTGTGGCTGTTCTAATAACTTGCCGGTATGACTCTGTTCCCAGAGCTGACCGCCTGTGTCTCCCAGAGACACTTGGGTTAACACGCCCACTGCTGTTCTGTGTGCAGACTCTCCTCCCCACCATCCATGCACCACAAGGGAGCCTCCACAGTGGATCTGATGTAGTGGATGCTGGCCAGGAAGCCCTGCCTATGCTGGGACCATCTTCCTTGAGTACTAGAAAGTGAAATTATGAAATCCTTCTTCTTCTCCTCGAGAGATACCAGTGGGTTTATTACACAGAGGTGTTGCTGTCACTTTTTTCTCATCCCCTCCCTTGGGTGGCAGTAATCTGGGGCTAAAGAGAAAGAAAATACCCCCAACTACTGAAAGGGAGCAGACAACATCTAATCAGAAAGACAGAGAGCCATTTAGTGAGGATTACTCACTGTGCTTGTCACTTTTTGAGCACATTCTTAACTTTATGAGGAAGGGGTTATGTGACTTTATCCCATCAGGGCTTCTCTTTTCCAGAACCTATGAGTTTTCTTTTCACCTGAGAATTTTGATTTATTGGATGTTTTGAAAAATATAAGGTTACTTCTCATTAGAGTGACCACCACTATGACTAACGTAAAATGGAAATCATCACCTAGCTTCTTGTATATAGACAACTACAAGGCCTCTTACTCTTTTCTTTTTCACTTTTAACTCATTATTTTATCAAGTAAAGGGAATTTTATGTTTTTGTATCCGTTGATACAGTAAGGGAAAGTTTTTGGATATTTCATGATGCTTTATAAAAATATTAAAACCCTTTTTCCTGAAATTTAATATTTTCCGTTTTGAAATAGTATTTAAAACTATGGATATGACTAACCTAATGAGTGAGATTTGACTAGAATTTTTTGCATATGTTGTAAAAATTCATACTTTTTATGAAAGTCAGTGGATTTTGATAAATTACAATACAAGGACCATGTCCCTAGGAAGATACATTATATGACGCCATGTTCCTAAGTTTTGAAGTGCAAATGTCGTTACTAAGGACAATCCTCTTCCCCAAGAACCTATGCTTTTTGCCACATGCTCCTCCTTCTCTACTGTCAAGGTTCTCATCTTGCTACATGACCTTGTTTTTTTTTTGTTTTTTTTTTAATTTCTTTCAACCTCTTTTCTGTGGATTTTTTTTTTTTTTAAGAGGCCGTGGAAGAATAGCTTCAGATCATTTCCCAACCAGTGGTCTGAGCACTGAAGTCTCTGGTAGGGAGCCGCTGGGCAGGCATAGACGATATCTGTGTGCCTCTAGACCACAAGATATTAAGAAGAGGTGGCAAGAATACACAGAAAAACTGTACAAAAAGATGTTCATGATGCAGATAATCACAATGGTGTGATCACTCTCCTAGAACCAGACATTCTGGAATATGAATTCAAGTGGGCCTTACAAAGCATTACTAGGAACAAAGCTAGTGGAGGTGCTGGAATTCCAGTAGAGCTATTTTGAAATCCTGAAAGATGATGCTATGAACGTGCTGAACTCAATATGCCAACAAATCAGGAGAACTCCGCAGTGGCCACAGGATTGGAAAAGTTCAGTTTTCATTCCAATCCCAAAGAAAGGCAGTTGCAAAGAATGCTCAAACTACCGCACAATTGCACTCATCTCCCACACGAGTAAATTAATGCTCAAAATTATCCAAGCCATGCTCCAGCAATATGTGAACCATGAACTTCCAGATGTTCAAGCTGGTTTTACAAAAGGCAGAGGAATGGCATAGTCGAAGCTATGGTTTTTCCAGTAGTCATGTATGGATGTCAGAGCTGGAGTAGTAAGAAAGTTGAGAACCAAAAGAATTCATGCTGTGAAACTGTGGTATTGGAGAAGACTCTCGAGAATCCCTTGGACTGCAAGGAGATTCAACCAGTTCACCCTAAAAGACATCAGTCCTGAATATTCATTGGAAGGACTGATGCTGAGCTGAAACTCCAATAGTTTGGCCATCTGACATGAAGGACTGACTGATTCGAAAGACCCTGATGCTGGGAAAGATCGAAGGTGGGAGGAGAAGGGGACAACAGAAGACGAGTTGGTTGGATGGCATCACCAACTCAATGGACACGAGTTTGAGTAAACTGCGGGGTGTTGATGATGGACAGGGAGGCCTGACTTGAAGCAGTCCATTGGCTCGCAAAGAAATGGACACAACTACGCCACTGAACAGACTGACTGAACTCAAAATCAAAGAAAGGGATTCTAGGAAATGTAGAACTAGCCTAGACAAATTAACACAGCAGAGCACAGACCACTTGACTTACTAAACCCTTCTGCTTTACTTAGTAGGATGAATTGAGCTTTGAAAAGCTGACCTGACTGATAAAGAGACTGTGGACAAGTCTGCAGGGAGGAGACTTTTTAGTCAATGCTTTAATTGTCCATCTTACAAATCTGCACTAGAAACAGTCAGAATCTCATTTTTGCCACCTCCTTTGCAGTCAGAATGTAACCATGTGATATAGGCTCAATCAATTAGATGCACCTAGATGGTACCCAGGCTCAGCCAATCAAATACATCCAGATGGCACCTAAGACTCAATTACTACAGCCACATGGAATGCAGGCTTAACCAATGGATACACCTACAGGTGAAAGCAATGCAAGTGGATTCTGATGCATGGAATTCAATCTAGCAGAGGTGCAAGAGACATAAGCCATCTCACTAGTGACAGCCGCTGTGTCTGAAGCCAGTGGTAGTGACAGTTCAGTTCAGTTCAGTCACTCAGTCGAGTCCGACTCTCTGCGACCCCATGAACTGCAGCATGCCAGGCCTCCCTGTCCATCACCAACTCCCAAAGTCCACCCAAACCCATGTCCATTGAGTTGACGATGCCAACCCACTTTCTTATCCTCTGCCATGCCCTTCTTCTCCTGCCCTCAATCTTTCCCAACGTCAGGGTCTTTTCCAATGAGTGACAGAAGATCCTGCAATTAATTTCTATATTGTCATGGCTGCCTCTCCAGCCTTCCCTCCCAGAAATCTGTGTCACTTAATATTCTTAATAAGTTTCTTTCCTGCTCAAAGTTACCTGTAATGGATTTTATTCTTTTCAAGTAGAAAGCTGACACCCCTCTAACTTCATTTAACCATCAAGCCTCTTTGCAAAACTAGACTAAGTAAGGAACAATGTCCAACCCCATGGGCAGTGGAGTCAGGGAGAGGCATTTTGTCAAATTATTATAGTGCCACAGACTCTGGGCCAGTGTCCCTCTGAGGGGGTCACTGACCTGGGTTGTGAGTCGGGTAGACCCATTTGAATCCAGGCTGTGGTGCTGACTGACCTGTTGTGTGACATGGAGCATATCACTTTCCTCATCTTGACAGTGGACTATGATTAGTACTTGCCTCCTCGGGTTGTCATGGAGACCAAAAGATTCCTGTACGGAGCAATCTCTCAACCACACAGCTCAGCACGTGGGATACACCCACACCAGTGATGCTAGAAGGAATGAGAGTCACCTTTCTTTTGCTGGATTAAAAAAAAATCAGTAATGATAGAGGTGGTGTCCTCATGTAGTCCAAGATGAAGATGGTCTGTCAACACTGCAGTTTAGAAAACAGTTACATGTTTTTCGTTTTGAATTTTTTAGTTTTCTTTCTTTTTTTAATTTATTTATTTTAATTGGAGGCTAATTAGTCTACAATATTGTAGTGGTTTTGCCACACATTGACATGAATCAGCCACGGTTGTGCATGTGTTTCCCATCCTGAACCCCTCACCCGTCCAATCCTATCCCTCTGGGTCACCCCAGTGCCACAGCCCTGAACACTCTATCTCATGCATCGGACTTGGACTGGAGGTCTGTTTCATATATGGAAATATACATGTTTCAACACTATTCTCCGAATCCACCCCACACTTGCCTTCTCTCACAGAGTCCAAAAGAGTGTTCTATACATCTGTGTCTCTTTTCCTGTCTTGCATATAGGGTTATCATTACCATCTTTCTGAAGCCCACATATATATATATATATACATATGGCATATGTATGTGTGTGTGTGTGTGTGTGTGTGTGTGTGTGTGTGTGTGTGTGTGTGTGTTACTGGTGCTTTTCTTTCTGGCTTACTTCACTCTGTATAATAGGGTCCAGTTTCATCCACCTCGTTAACACTGATTCAAATGCATTCTTTTGGATATATGAGTAATATTCCATTGTGTACATATACCACAGCTTTCTTATCCATTCTTCTGCTGATGGACATCTGGGTTGCTTCCGTGTCCTGGCTATTATAAACAGTGCTGCGATGAACATTGGGGCACATGTGTCTCTTTCAGTTCTGGTTCCCTTGGGGCTTACGTCCAGGAGTAGGACTGCTGTTACATATGGCTGTTCCATTTCCAGTTTTTTTTTTTTAAGGAATCCCCACACTGTTCTCCATAGTAGCTCTGCTAGTTTGTATTCCCAACAACAGTGTAAGAGTGTTCCCTTTTCTCCACACCCTCTCCAGGATTTATTGTTTGTAGACGTTTGGATAGCAGCCTTTCTGCCTGGTGTGAGATGGTACCTCATTATGGTTTTGATTTGCATTTCCCTGATAATGAGTGATTTGAGCATCTTTTCATGTGTTTGTTAGCCATCTGTATGTCTTCTTTGGAGAAATGTCTGTTTAGTTCTTTAGCCCATTTTTTGAATGGCTTGCTTACTTTTCTGGAATTGAGCTGCAGGCATTGCTTGTATAGTTTTGAGATTTATTCATTGTCAGTTGCTTCGTTTGCTATTTTTTTCGCCCATTGTGAAAGCCATCTTTTTCCCTTGCTTAGAGTTTCCTTCTTTGTGCAAAAGCTTTTAAGTTTAATGAGGTCCCATTTGTGTATTTTTGCTTCTATTTCCATTACTCTGGGATATGGGTCATAGAGGATCCTGCTGTGATTTCTGTCAGAAAGTATTTTGCCTGTGTTTTCCTCTAGGAGTTTTATAGTTTGTGGTCTTACGTTTAGATCTTTAATCTATTTTGAATTTATTTTTGAGTACGGTGTTAGAAAGTGTTCTAGTTTCATTCTTTTACAAGTGGTTGACCAGTTTTCCCGGCATGCTTGTTAAAGAGATTGTCTTGTCTTCATTGTACATTCTTGCCTCCTCTGTCAAAGATAAAGTATCCATAGGTGCGTGGATTTATCTCTGGGCTTGCTATTTTGATTCATTTATCTATATATCTTTTTTGTGTGTGTGCCAGGACCACGCTGTCTCGATGACTGTAGCTTTGTAGTATAGCCTGAAATCAGGCAGGGCATTTCCTCCAGGTCCATTCTTCTTTCTCAAGATTGCTTTGACTATTAGAGGTTTTTTGTAATTCCATACAAATTGTGAAAGTATTTCTTCTAGTTCCCTGAAAAATACCGTCGGTAGCTTGATAGGGATTGCATTGAATCTATAGTTTGCTTTGGGTAGTATAGCTATTTTCAGTATATTGATTCTTTCAATGCATGTACATGGTCTATTTCTCCATCTCTTTGTGTCCTGTTTGATTTCTTTCACCAGTGTTTTCTAGTTTTCTATATGTAGGACTTTTCTTTCTCTAGGTAAATATAGTCCTCACTATTTTATTCTTTTCGGTGCAATGGTGAATGGAATTGTTTCTTTAATATTTCTTTCAGTTTTCTCCTTGTTAGTGTACAGGAATGCAAGGGATTTCTGCGTGTTCATTTTGTATCCTGCAACTTTACTATATTCGTTGATTAGCTCTAGTAATTTTCTGGTGGAGTGTTTCGGGTTTTCTATGTAGAGGATCATGGCATCTGCAAACGGTGAGAGTTTTACTTTTTCTTTTCCAATCCGGATTCCTTGTATTTGTTTTTCTGCTCTGATCCCTCTTGGCCAAAACTTCCAAAACTATGTTGAATAGTAGTGGTGAGATTGCACATCCTTATCTTGATCCTGACTTTAGGGGCAATGCTTTCAATTTTTCATCATTGAGGATAATGTTTGCTGTGGGTTTGCCATATATAGCTTTAATTATGTTTAGGTATGTTCTTTCTATGCCTGCTTTCTGGAGTGTTTTGATGATAAATGGATGTTGAATTTCGTTCAAGACTTTCTCTGCAGCTATTGTGATAACCATATGTTTTTTTATCTTTCAATTTGCTAATGTAGTGTATTATGTTGATTGATTTGTAGATATTGAAGAACCCTTGTATCCCTGGGATAAAGCCCACTTGGTCATGATAGATGATCGTTTTAATATGCTGTTGGATTCTGCTTGCTAGAATTTTGTTAAGGATTTTGCATCTATGTTCATCAGTGATATTGGCCTGTAGTTATCTCTTTTTTTGTGGCATCTTTGTCTGGCGTTGGTAGTAGGGTAATGGTGGCTTCATAGAATGAGTTTGGAAGTCTGCATTCCTCTGCAACTGGAAGAGTTTGAGTACTATAGATATTACCTCTTCTCTCAATTTTTGGTATAATCCAGCTGTGAAGCCGTCTGGTCCTGGGCTTCTGTTTGCTGGAAGATTACTGATTACACTTTCCATTTCCGTGCTTGTGGTGGGTCTGTAAAGATTTTCTGTTTCTTCCTGACTCCGTTTTCGAAAGTTGTACTTTTCTAAGAATTTGTCCACTTCTTCCAAGTTGTCCATTTTATTGGCATATAGTTACTGATAGTAGTCTCTTATGATCACTTGTATTTCTGTGTTGTCTGTTGTGATCTCTCCATTTTCATTTTTAATTTGTTGATTAGATTCTTCTCCCTTTGCCTCTTGATGAGTCCGGCTAATGGTTTGTCAATTTTATTTATCTTCTCAAAGAATCAGCTTTTAGCTTTGTTGATTTTTGCTCTAGTCTTTTTTGTTTCTTTTACATTTATTTGTGCCCTATTTTATGATTTCTTTGCTTCTATTAACCCTGGGGTTCTTCATTTCTTACTTTTCTAGTTGCTTTAGGCAGAGGGTTAGGTTATTTGTTTAACTTTTTTCTTGTTTCTTGAGGTAAGGCTGTTTTGCTCTGAACCTTCGCCTTAGCAGTGATTTTACAATGCCCCATAGGTTTTGGCTTGTTGTGTTTTCATTTTCAATTGCTTCTATGCGTATTTTGATGTCTTTTTGATTTCCTCTGTGATTTGTTGGTTATTTACCAGCGTGACATTCAGCCTCCATATGTTTGAATTTTTAACAGTTTTTCTCCTGCAGTTGACATCTAGTCTTACTGCATTGTGATCAGAAAATATGCCTGGAATGATTTCAAGGTTTTTTGAATTTATCAAGGCTGGACTTATGGCCAAGGATGTGATCTCTTCTGGAGAAGTTTCCATGTGTACTTGAGAAAAAATGTGAAATTCATTGTTCGGTGTAAAATTAGTATAGATATCAATTAGGTTTCTCTGTTCTAATGTATCATTTAAAGTTTGTGTTTCCTTGTTGATTTTCTGTTTACTTGATCCATCCATAGGTGTGAGTGTGGTATTAAAATCTTCCACTATTATTGTGTTATTGTTAATCTTCCCTTTCATGCTTGTTAGCATTTTCCTTACATATTGCTGTTCTCTTATGTTGGGTGTTAATGTATTTTTAATCATTACATTTTCTTCTCGGTTTGATGTTTTGATCATTATATAGTGTATTTCTCTGTCTCTTCCACAGGCTTTATTTTAAAGTGTATTTTATATGATATGAGTATTGCTACCCCTGCTTTCTTCTGTTTTTTTTTTTCCCCCCAACCCTTCACTTTCAGTCTGTATGTGTCCCTTGTTTTGAGGTGTGCCTTTTGTAGACAACATAAGTAGCGGTCTTGTTTTTGTATCCATTCAGCTAGTCTCTGTCTTTTGATTGCGGCATTCGACCAATTTACATGTAAGGTAATTATTGACAGGTATGATCCTGTTGCCATTTGCTTTACTATTTTCGGTTCAGGTTTATGCAACCTTTCTGTTTTTCCTGCCTAGAGAAGATCTTTAGTATTTGTTGAAGAGCTAGTTTGGTGGTGCTGAATTCTCTCCGCTTTTACTTGTCTGTAAAGCTTTTGATTTCTCCTTCATATTTGAATGTGATCCTTGCAGGGTACAGTAATCTGGGTTGAAAGTTTTTCTCTTTCATCACTGGAAGCATGTCCTGCAATTCCCTTCTGGCCTGAAGAGTTTCTGTTGAAAGATCAGCTGTTATTCTTATGAGAATCCTTTTGTGTGTAATGTGTTGTTTTTCCCTGGCTGCTTTTAATATTTGTTCTTTGTGTTTGATCTTTGTTAATTTGATTAATATGTGTCTTCGGGTGTTTCACTTCATGTTTATCCAGCCTGGGACTTTCTGGGTTTCTTGCATGTGGGTGACTATTTCCTTTCCCTTTTTAGGGAATTTTTCAACTATTATCTTCTCAAGTATTTTCTCATGGCATTTCTTTTTCTCTTCTCCTTCTGGGACTCCTCTGATTCAAATGTTGGGGCCTTTAACATTGTCCCAGAGGTATCTGAGGTTGTTCTCTATTCTTTTAATTCTTTTTTTTTCTATTTTCCTCTCTGCTTCATTTATTTCTACCATTCAATTCTACCTCAGTTATCCTATCTTCTGCCTCTGTTATTCTACTTTTCTTTCCCTCCAGAGAGTTTTTGATCTCATATATTCCATTATCCATTATTGATTGGCTCTTTTTTTTCCCATCTAGGTCCCTGTTCAATGATTCACCATCATCTCAATCCTTGTCTGCAGGCTATTTATCTGTAACTCCATTTTGTCTTCCAGATCTTGGATCTTTTTTAACCTCCTTATTCTGAATTCTTTTTCCGGAAGACTCTCTATCTCCTCCTCTTTTGCTAGGTTTGGTGCACATTTATCATGTTCCTTTCCTGCTGATTTACATGTTTAAACCCCAACCTTGACTAACACACTTAAAAAATGATGAAAAGGACAAATTTTGTTACATCTCATTTACCATATTTAAAAAAAAAAATGTGAAATACCCAAAGCAATTATACACTTTAAATGCTATCTCAATAAATCCTTTTTAAAATGTCAACCAACCTGGCTTCCCAGTTCCTTCTGATCATAATTCAGCCCCCATACCCCTTGATTTCTTTTCATTCTCTGATCTCATCAGCTCCATCTCCAATGCTGAATCCCTCATTCTGGCCCCCTCAACTTTCTCCTATTCTGAGAAGATCCAGAAGCCCCCTCAGGTTTTTTTAGTTGCTCTCCCTTCTACCTTGGGTGTTCTTCCAATAAAGGTACAGGCTCTGAGATCTAGCTGCCCAGCAGAATCACCTGAAGAACTTATGAATGCCCCAACCCCACCTGAGAGAGTCAGATATCGTTACTTGGGGAAAGAGGGTGGCACCTGAACATTTATTGTTGTTTTAATACTTGCCAGGCACTTCTAACATTCAGCCGGCACTACTAAATCACTGCTGAAGACATCGTGCTCAGTTCCCACATAAAGGTTTCAGTTCAAAGGCCAGTTCTACAAGAGGCCGTCCCCATTCACACCAACTACTTCCCTTCCATATGCTACATATTTGATTCTGTCCCACCTAAGATTCTATCATATACAGATCTGCTTCCCAGTGAGAATGTCAGATGGATGAAGGCAGAGCCTGTGTCCTCAGTGCTTGGTTCCCCACAGATGCTCAGCACACAACTGTTTCATGAATGACCCTCCACCGGTGCCCTCCTGGGTCTAGCTTCCGCTCTAAGGGCTGCAGTTCTCCATGACGACCATTAGGTGGCGATAGTGCCTGGCTGCATTAAAGGTCATCTCTAGACCCACCAATGGAGAAGGCAATGGCAACCCAATCCAGTGCTCTTGTCTGGAAGATCCCATGGATGGAGGAGCCTGGTAGGCTGCAGTCCATGGAGTCGTGAAGAGTCAGACACGACTGGGCAACTTCATGTTCACTTTTCGCTTTCATGCATTGGAGAAGGAAATGGCAACCCACTTCAGTGTTCTTGTCTGGAGATTTCCAGGGACAGTGGAGCCTGATGGGCTGCCATCGATGGGTCCCACAGACTCGGGCACAACTGAAGGGACTTAGCAGCAGCAGGAGACCTACCAGGCCAACTGTGCAGGTCGGGGCAGTGGTAGAAGGGGGTAGGTGGTGGGGCCCATCCTGCCCTGTGCTTAGCCATTGCTCAGAGAAAGGAGAAACGACCATGGCAGACAGTTGGTGGCCTCCCTCTCCTCCTCATTTCTAGACTCTGAGCCACTGAGCCCTGAAAACAGCCCACTCAGACTAAAGTCAGAGGCAGAAGGTCCTGCTTCCCTGTCTGGAACCTCCAAGTCCTGGCCAGTCCCTGAGCCCTGGATGTAACCTCCTGAGATGAATTCCATAGGTCCCTCACCTAGCTGATGACTTGCACGCAAGGCTGGTCTGCTGGCCATGGCTGGTATCAGCAGACAACCTGAATATCCATCAACTGGGAGTTGTGACACACACTGCCACCTTCCACGTGGCAGGCTCCCATACCCCGAGAGAAGAATAAGGAAGCTCTTGTAAGGTCTTCTCTAAACCAGTTCCATTCCATTCCTTTCACAACACCAGCCAGGGATGGCTTGAGGGGCCAAACATGCCCTGCTTTTGTCTAGCCATGGAGCTGAGGAGTGTTCCCATGTTTAAATGATGGGAAAAAAAATACTTATGTGACCCATGAAGATGAAATGACCAGGATGTGCCTGGGCAGAGTCAAGGTCACACGTTGCCCACAGAGCTCCTTGTAGCTCAGGTTGCCATCTTGGCTACTGAAAGACAAATTCATTCCCTGCCAGTGTTCTTCTGAGACTGACCCCAGATTTCCCTTCTGTCTCCATCTCTGTCAGTAAATTCTCTAGAACTGAACTTCCCAGGAAAGCTGCAAGTGGGGACATTTATTTATAATGTGGAGAGAAACCTTCCTGACCTCATGTGACCCCATCTCCGTCTTTGGCCCAAACCTGATACATCCATCCTGACCAAATGGAAAACTGTCAGTTCGAGGAAGAGCAAGGCATATTTTTTCCAAAACAGCTTCATTTAAAAAAGGTGAAGATTCTGAAAAAATTAGGGTGTGGGGAGAACCCATAAGAACATACCTCGTGAATCTACTGGTTCAGTCACAAAGAAACACCCTCATCAGAGAAGATATTTAAGTTTCATACAAATGTTATACAAAGAAATTGTGAAAAAAAAATACTTCCGTATGCGAAAAGCAATTATGCTTCACAAATAAGGCTAGGTTTTTGTTTCTTTTGACAACTGCAATTGACAAATGTTCTTTCTTGTTTTCCTCTAGTACCCTCTTTTTTATTTCTTTTTATTATGAGTAACTAGCTGGAAACTATACAGTTCACATCCTCTTATCAATAATGAAGAGAAAGGAAACAAGATTAAAGTGTACAACAAAATGTACTGAAATGATACCGTACAATTAATTTTTATCCTATACATACATCACCTTTTTGCTTTGTTCAATGCTTCTTGAACATACATACAAAATGGTACTATAGCATACAGAGTGTAACGGCAGAGTGGTGTCCTGCTTCCCCTCAAACTGCTTTTGTTTCATATTGACATATAAACCTAAAATTCCATCGTATAAATATTACATACATGCTTCATCTCAGGCTCAAATGTCCTCCGAGTGTGTCTCACCTTTGACTTTTCACTTCTATGAAGCATGGCCATCTCTTACCAAGAAGGTGTGAGTGTCTTTAAAGGAACCACAAAGCAAAGAAAATCTCTGTTTTGGAGCTTCGGACTTGAGTGCTTTCTACGGTCTTCTCTTCTGCAAACTGCGGTGAGCGGGGTTGTTTCTAGTTAATCATCTGTAAACAAAGATATGGGTTTTTCCTTTTTTTCTTTTGTCCCTTTTATTGGAGTAGAGTCATCATGGAAATCACATCAGATTAATGAGCACATCTATGTGCTCTTCTGGTCCAGAGAGCTTCCCTTTTAAAACATGGTAACATAGCACTTGAAATGGGCCACTGGGTGCATGTGATGTGTCCATAGCAGCACTAAACTCCGTGCTGGAAATTCCTGATCCCAATGTGCTGTGTGCAGACATAAAATGGAAACAGCTCACAGGGTGTCACAGAGAAGGAGCTGTGCACCGTAAAGCAACACCTGTCCCCTCTCTGTACCCCTGTGACAGACTGGCTGGGTGACCATCCTTTCTCCAGCATCCAAACAGTCTTTTTGTTGTTGTGTGTGTCTTTTGTTTTGTTTTGTTTTGCTTTTCTCTCTCTCTCTCTCTCTGTCTCTCTCTCTTTTAAAGAAGTTAAAGTTAGTACAAGTGTGAAAAGGGGAAGCTACTCTAGGCTTGATGACAGTCACAAATTGTATATTATTTACATCTAAAGCAAAGATTTCATGTGGGTGGAACATTCCACAGTGAAGGGTAATGCCAGACATGATATAATGTGCCCTGCCCTCCATGCCAGTTGCAGAGGCCAAGTCAGAGGGTGGCAGTCCTCCTGTCTCATGTTTCTTTGCCATTTCTGGTTTCCCTGGTGTCTGGATTTTTTCCCTCTATGGAGTGGGTGGTGTGTGTCCTAGCATGTCCCTAGGCACAGAAGGTGTCCAGGTGGGACTCTTTCAGGATGAGGCTCCTTGAACTGGTACCAGTGTTCTGCTCAGAGCGGGCTGAGCCTCGCTTCTCCTCACTGCCGCTCCAGCAAGTGGATTTACTGCTCTGGGAATGGTCTGGGAGGGGGAAAGCCAAGGGGAAAGGGAGATTTAGCTTTCCTGCCCATCCCTGGCCATTCCTGCCCACCCCCTTCTACTTGATCTGCACCTGCTTCCCCAGGAAGCCACCTTCCCCTCCCAACTCTCCAACACACAGGGGGGAAATCCTGCCACTGTTTACTGATCTGGATTTTTGGGTCTTTAAGGATTTAACAAGAGCTGGTTGGAAAAACAGAAGGGCTTTGTGCTCAGAAAAAATAAAGATGAGGGGGGAAACGTATTAACGTATCGAGAAAGGGGTTTCTGATGCAGTAATTGGGACCAGGCACTCTTACTGCATGTGTAGACACAAAGAACCCCAAGCTCTTGTTATATTTAACCTTGGGCACCAAGAAAGGCACTGAGATTTGGTGTTCAGTCTACTTAATCCTGTTAACGGAGTTTCTTTCATCACTGTATAGACAACTTGAAAGCAGACTTATACCTCAACCAGCCAAAGGAAAAAGAGTGAAGACCAGAATGGTTAAGCCCACCTGGGCTTAACGGTTAACCCCAACTGGCTCCGAGTATGGACAAGCTAATGGGTCAACAGAGGATGAAAGAACCACAGTAAGGGCTAAGGGAGTTTCAAGGACACGTGCACCATAAGGAGCTACGTCGTGGATGAGTAAGACGTGAGGACACTGAAGGAAGAGCCAAATGAGGTGTCTGTCCAGCGGGGAGACACCCACCCTGCAGGCTCAGTGGGATGGCCGACTCTGAGAGACCCACCAGCACATCACTGAGATCTCATCATATATTAGATCGTTTACCAAGTTCAGACAGATTGGGACAAAACTTTTTTTTTTTTTTTTAACTTCTTGAGGTGGGATGATAATATATGAACACAAGAGGTCGACTATCAAGCTTAGAGACAGAATCAGAGTGGGGGAGCAAGGGACCAGATCATCACCTAGAAGGGTAAGTACTCTTATCATCGCCTAGTGATAGGCAGAATGTGTGTGGTTCTGAGCTCTGGTTCGAGAAGAGAAGCAGCAAAGACAGTGATAAGGATCTCCCAAGTCACATATTCACTCAGGAGAGAACACATTCTCGTCACTTGTATCTGTGACCCAAAGGGAGCGCTATTGTGGTGGGCAGAGCTGGGTTCCAGGGTGGAGCTATCTTAGGGTTCTTGAGTCCAAATCCACCCCTTCTTAGACATTCTTCCCTACTCGTGACACCTACATTGTTAGTCCTCTGGAAAGTCGGTGATTGAGCTGGTCATCACGACACGGAAACTCTGACAACAATGTACTCAAGTCACATCGAATCTCCCCAGCTCTGACAAAGATGTACTCAAGTCACATCGAATCTCCCCAGCTCTGCTGAAGGCAGAGAACAGCTAGGCAGCGGGGCTTAGCTTACTTAGCACAGGAGCCACATCCCAGAGCCAGGCCACCTGAGTAAGTGCAGAGCCTGACCTCTCCCATGGACAGGACAGGGCACGCTGGCTGATTCAGCCAATCACTGCAGAGGAAATGGGTGTTACTTCAGCACTCACCATGAAAATAGCAAGGATGAAGCCCCTTCAAGAAGCCAGATCGGGAATTCCCTGGCAGTTCGGTGGTTAGGACCTCGTGCTTTCACTGCCAAGGGTACAGGTTCAATCTCTGCTTGGGGAACTAAGATCTCATGAGCTGGTTAGCATGGTCAAAAAATAAATAAATAAATAAAATAAAATAAAAGCAGGAGAGAGAGAGAAGCCAGACCATCCATCCTCTCTCTCTCATATCCTCCTGCTGTTTCCAATGGCCATCAGGAGCACAGTGAGGAAGAAACCAGGCAAAGCCAAGACCCATCACTGAGAAACATACATGCTCACAAAGAAAACACACACACACACACATTCACTCAGGAGATGAGCACACTGCCTGCTGGGAAAAGATCCCCGTTGGCTGTCATGAAGTTGGTTCATACTTCCACTTCTGCACTGGGTAGTTTGTGTGAGGCTGGTGCTCTGTGATGTTTGGGGGCAGAGGCAGGTGGTTTGTCACACCTGTTGCTAACTGAAGATACAGCAAGGCAATGTCAGAGACTTGCAGAGAGCTAGAGTCTGGAAGAGAGCTCAAGTCCGTACAAACCCACCAGCTCTCTATCCTGCTGTCCAACAGGCTACTGACCTTAGAACTGGAGAGCTTCTGAGTCAGTGTTGCCATTTTCCAAATTGAGGCAATCATAGAAGACTAAGGCTTTTACAAATGTATATTAAACCATGAACTAAGATCACTGGAAGCTGAACGAGATTACAGGTGGAAATAAGGCATACCATGATGTAAAGGCCATAAATTCCCAGAAGTTTGAAAGCAAATTTCCTTCAGAACCACTCTGCCAAGAGCTTAGTTCATCCAGGGAAACTGTAGGCGCTGGCTCCACCACACTTAGGTGGCAAGGCTCCATCAAAGGAACCTAGATTATTTAGGCTAAGTATAATCATGAATCTACTGCCAAGGCTGATGAGAGATCAGGAAAGAGAGTGTGATGGAGGTGCATGGAGTGACAAGGGATGAGGAAGGAGCCACAGGTGAGATTGTACTGGACCATACCTCAGCCATGATGGTAGGACTCAGACACATACTTATTTGAAATGGAAGAGCCCAAAATGTGTGCCATGAAGTGTCTCAAGAAAACAAACCTTATGGCAAAGAATTTGGCAGGGAAATGGTTGAAGATATGCGAGTGGTGAGCGGGGAGAAAAAACACCCAGGGAAAAGTAAGGCTATACAGAGATGGAAATGTAATCACAGTGCACTAGTTGACTCTGAGACCAACAGCACGACCATAATGATGGACACACAGATGGTCATCTGGCAACGTTTATGACTCAGCCAACAGCCGGAACTGAGGTGGGCCATCTGCAGTTATAGAATAGAATGCACAAGATCTCTCCACCTTGGTGATGGGAACTCAGAGCAGGAAAATGGAAAAGTCTGAAAATGACAGTGGAGGAGAGGTGAGGGAATAAATGTGCACCAAGAGAGGGGTCCAGAGACAGTTTCCTCCAGCTGGGAGAACAAGGACTAAGGAATAAGTGTTGTACTGGAGCAAGGAAGCCTATAGAGCACGTCAAACAGTGACAGAGTGGTCTTGGATAGAGGGGAGAAGAGAGGTGATAAGTGACCCCAATTCTCATCTTCAAAAGTCACAAGTCAACACACAACGTCTAGATAAAGTCAAGAAACAGCAATATGAGGAAATAAGTTATCTATAAATAAGTACAGGATGCAAAAAATAGCCATGAAGACTGGGGCAAGGAATTGTTTTTCCCTGTGTGATTTTACTTTCTCTGACTACACACATCCCGTCGTATCAGGGATGGTACAGGGGATTCATCCCACGACCCACCATGGACACCAGATTGCATGGAAACTTAATCTCATGGCCAGCCCTCCATAGCCACATCCACAGATTCAACCAGCTACAGATTGTGTAGAAATTCATTCATTACAGGAACATAATTCTGCTCAGATTTGGACTGCATAATCCAAACCCATGTTGTTCAAGGGTCAACTCGATATGCATGCATCACTTTAAAATCTTAAGATGAAGAGACAAGTGAACAGGAGAGTGATATGGACACCCAAAGGAAGTTCCTAACTCCTGTTTAACCTTTCTTTCTCTCAACTAGACCCTCATCTTAACCAGCCTGGTTCCAGAGGTTGATAAAGAGCACAGGAACCTCCATGTTTGTAACGCTCAGCTTTCCTCCAGCTTCCACCCACACTGTCAGCAAGCAGTGAGCACATACAGAAGTCGTCAGGCATATGATGAATGAGAAAATGAGCTGGTCGGCCTGCTTTGACACAAGCCTTCAGCCAGAAGGCTGTGGAGTGCAAACAGGGGGAAATGAACAGGCGTGAGCTCACAGTCTTGATCAGGCATACAGGAACCTCCAGCTCAACTCACACTCTAGAATAATCCTGAAACACTCCCTAATAAATGCTGACAATTGAGGCTCCTTCCCTCTGTCCCCTCTAGTCATCAGGCTCCCTGAGATGTTCTTCTCCTACTCCAGCCTCTGCACCAACTCACCAGCATCTCTAGACCCTTACCTCTTCTCTCCACCCTCCCTTTTCATCCCCTCACACACTAGGGTGCTTCAGGTCGGGTGGTCAACCAATGATGGTCCACAGGCAAAATCCAGCCCAATGCCTGCTTTCCCAAGTGCAAGTTCACTGCAGCACAGGAACGTCTCTTTATGTGCCATCTCTGGCTGCTTTCATCTGACAACAGCAGTTCTGATAAAAACTGGTGGTCCACCAACCCCTAGGCCAGGAAACACCTCATTCACCTCACAACTGCCAGATGCTGTATCTCCCAACCACGTTTGTACATGCAAGCCTCCTTGTCACACCAGATTCTGTACCCCACAGCATCACCAATCCTCCTCTTCCCATGTGGATGACACCACTGTGCTGCTCCAAATCCCCAACAGGGCTCCCTGCCTGCAGCAGTGTTTTCCCAACTTGAACCCTTCCACCGACCAACCACCTCCACGGCTTTGACACATCCAAAGTCCCCCTACTTATGGCTCAGCTAATGTTTCTAAACTCACTTTCCACTTAAGTCAAACAAAAACTCTTCTATCAACACCAAAAGCAGCAAATCAGAATACCTGCCCTACACAGACGGCAACTCTACAAATCAACATAATGAAAACCCAACTGTAGCAGAAAACTCGAGGTGGGTGCTGTGCTGCTGTTGAAGTCTCAAGTCTCCTCTGCCATTGTTAAAAAGAGAAGCTAGAAGAAGGGATGAGGAAGACACCTCAGCTCCAAACTCAACGTGTCCTCCAGATGCAGTCACAAGACCCGAGTGAGAGTGAGAAGGGAATTGACAGGCGGTTCAGTCATACTTCCATGCCTATTCATCTTCATATTCCCCCGAAAATCAGCTCATGCCACTCTCTCATCATGTCTCCTGGATCTAAACCCCGCTTCCAGTGCCACTGGGAAACCTCCAGCCACTCTAACAAGATACATCATTTCTTGCTCTAAGTACTCAATATGCAGAAACTAACTAACAAACAAAAGTTTGGTTTTTAGCTGAAGACAATAATCTGGGAGAGGAAAGACCCTGGAGCTGAAGGACCCTGAAAGAAGCAGAACTGTTCTCACTGAGGATGAACCATTTTAGAATGCCCTAAAACTTACTTGAGAGTTTGCAGGGGGAAGCCTAAAGAACACAGCTCAAACTCCACAGAAGAGAACTAGAAAAGTTAGTGCCAGATAATCTACCCAAAACAGCCTGCCAGGTTATTCCTCGATAAGAAATATTTCTACAGAAAGATCACTTCCGTAGAAATGCTTTTCTCCTCTGAAGGCCTCCACGGAATGTGGATGCTGGGACCTCAGGGACAAGTTCACACAGTTTAATTTACTATGGTCATTTCTGAGGGCAGAAGAACTGTCCAAACCAAAGTATCTTCTGCCCCACCTCAGTTCAGCAATAGAAACTCTCTCTGTCTTTGATTCAGAACTGAAAAAAACAAAACAAAACACAGCAAAAAAAAAAAAAAAAAAAAAAAACTAACACAAATAAGGTAAATTCTCAACTTGGAGAAATGCCTCAAAGCTGCTTGCTAAGCCATCCTTCACCTCTACTGACCAGCCCAGGGTTCCCTCAAAGATCCCTAAGGAACCACAGTTTGCAAAACCACTTCCCTGAACCCTTCAGACTCCCCTGGAGGAGATGGCTCCCCTGCCCCTGCGGAACATGAGAGTACATACAACCATCAGGGGGCCATGTACCAGAGTCTAGCTTGGAGCATAAGAGAAAGGAGAGGGTATTTCCTTGGATCCAGAGATGTCAAGGATCGAGAAACACAGAAAAAGACAGATGGAGCCAAGGCACTGTTTTAAACAGGGCCTCCCCAGTACCCCGCCCCAGGGAAGCCCGGGGATCCATAGGGGTGCTCATCATGGCCCCGACAACACCTTAACACCCTCTGCCTGGCATGCTCAGGGAGGGAAGGCCAGGCCAGTCAGTGTGGCCTAAGCCCTGTGCCCTTTTCTGCTCCATCTCCCTGGACACAGAACTAGGGAGGCCCCTTACTCAATGCTAGAGCCTCAGCTTCAAGAACACTGTTTGTCAACTCCCCCCTCTCTGACCTATTCTACTCTCTGGATTTCTATCCTATCCCCAAAGGATATACAGCCATCCCCCAGTACCCAAGGTGGAATGGTTCCAGGACCCCCCAAGGATACTAAAATCCAAGGACGTGCAAGTTCCTTATATAAAATGGCCTAGAAGGATGAATACAACTGTGCCTTTGTATCCAACAGTTCCACATTCATGTATTCAACCAAACAGAGATGGAATTTGGGTTGTTTGCATGTACACATGAGAAATCCATGGATAGAGAAGGCTACCTATATACTAAATCATATTATATCAATTCACTTTTATTCCACAATAACCTCTTCCTAGGCAATGATATCAATAAAGTCAAAGAGGTTTGACTTCTGGGATGAATTGATGTTTTTCCCTGATACACACGAATTAAAATCATAATGACTACAAATGTAAAAAATGACCAATGTGTCCTGTAAAATAACATCTGCATGCAATCAATATGGCACCCCCTGGGAAAATCAGAAATTTGATGTCTGTGTCCAATATGGCAATCACCAGCCACCCATGGCTATTGTATCTACATTCATTATCATTAAATTAACCTGAAATCCAGGTTTTGGTCACACTAGCCCCAGTTCAAGTGTTCATTGTTCAAGTGCCATATGAGGCTGGTCGCAGGTTTTCACAATGGGCAGAAGGGATGTAGAACATTCCCATCATCACAGAAGGTTCTACTAGACAACACTTGTCCTCTACATGCAGCCTGAAGACAGACAACTTCCCACATCACGGGAATCACCATGGTATTGGGAGGGGGCTGCTCTGAGGTTCTGTTTGGCCCTAGGTGTGTGCGATGGATACTCACCGAGCCACTGTCCTTGCATTTCTCAGCTGGCATCCCCTTAGCTTTCAAGGCGCTGGTTTACAGGGGAGCTGCTGAGTTTCAGAGGAAGCGCCCTGGGATAACTTATTTAGTGTTTCCGTGTTCACATCGGGGTCTACTTCCTGCTGAGGGGTGGTAGTTGAGTGCAGAGGGGGACAGAAGTCATATATACACCGAGCATAGTAGTTCCCAGGACTGCGGGGAACCCTGCTCTGTGCAAACCACCATGTGTTAAGACATGCCAACCAGCTCCACCCAGGTTACAGTGTGGTCCCTGAATAGCTGGATCGAAGCCTTCCCAGACACAGGAATTCCAGACTGTGTTTGAAGATATGTTCATTTTTAAGAGTGAGAGAGAAGAGTGAAATGGTTGACTGAAAGCTCAACGTTCAGAAAATTAAGATCACGGCAACTGGTCCCATCACTTCATAGGAAATGGATGGGGAAACAGTGTCAGACTTTTTTTTGTGTGTGGAGCTCCAAAATTACTGAAGATGGTGATTGCAGCCATGAAATTAAAAGACACTTATTCCTTGGAAGGAAATTTAGGACCAACCTAGATAGCATATTAAAAAGCAGAGACATTACTTTGCCAACCAAAGTCCATCTAGTCAAGGCTATGGTTTTTCCAGTAGTCAGGAATGAATGGGAGAGTTGGACTGTGAAGAAACCTGAGCCCCGAAGAATTGATGCTTTAGAACTGTAGTGCTGGAGAAGGCTCTTGACAGTCCCTTGGACTGCAAGGAGATCCAACCAGTCCATCCTAAAAATCAGCCCTGGGTGTTCAATGAAATTATTGATGTTGTAGCTGAAACTCCAATTCTTTGGCCACCTGATACTAACGGTTGACTCACCAGAAAAGACCCTAACGCTGGAATAACTGGGAGCAGGAGGAGAAGGGGCAACAGGAGATGAGGATGGCATCACCACCATCCAGCAGAGTTTGGGTAAACTCTGGGAGTTGCTGAACGACAGGGAGGCCTGGTGTGGTGCTGTTCTAGGGGTCGCAAAGAGTGGGAGATGACAGATTGACTGAACTGAAAGTCGCTCATTCGTGTCTGACTCTCTGCGACCCCTTGAATTGCAGCACGCCAGGCCTCCCTGTCCATCACCAACTCCCGGAGTCCACCCAAACCCATGTTTATCGAGTAGGTGATGCCATACAACCATCTCATCCTCTGTCGTCCCCTTCTCCTCCCGCCCCCAATCCTACCCAGCATTAGGGTCTTTTCCAATGAGTCAACCCTTCGCATGAGGTTGCCAAAGTATTGGAGTTTCAGCTACAACATCAGACCTTCCAATGAACACCCAGGATTGATCTCTTTTAGGATGGATTGATTGGATCTTCTTGCAGTCCAAGGGACTCTCAAGAGTCTTCTCCAACACCACAGTTCAAAAGCATCAATTCTGTGGCACTCAGCTTTCTTCACCGTCCAACTCTCACATCCATACATGACCACTGCAAAAACCATAGCCTTGATTAGACGGACTTTTGTTGGCAAAGTAATGTCTCTGCTTTTAAATATGCTATCTAGGTTGACCATAACCTTCCTTCCAAAGAGTAAGTATCTTTTAATTTCATGGCTGCAGTCACCATCAGTTTTATTAAATCATTCTGGAGATATAAGCATGTTCGTGAAGCAAATAGTACGACTGTTCCAATTACATAATTTCCTTTTTTAGACGAGTGTGCACCCCCATGTACTTGCTATCACCCTGTTACAGCATAGTTGAAAGGTTTTCACAGACCACATGGACCACAAATCCTAAAACGTTTATTCTCTAGACCTTCTTAAAAAAAGCTTACGAACCCCTGCCTAAGCTTCTCAAACTTGGGTCATTTATCTACCACCCTTGAAAAATTTAGCAATCCACTGACACATTTCCTTGTCACATTATTTATGTTATTTGTGTTTAAATATATTCTTTGAAGTGGAGACTTCTTCTAAACACAGAAATCTAGTATTGGCCATAAATGAGCACTAAGTATAAAATATTACTAACACATATTATTAATCAAGTCTTACTAGGTAGTGTCTCCAGCTAGAGTTTCTTGGCCTGGGATCTGCTTGCTGTGTTTTGGAAAGAGATTTAAAAGGCAGATTAGTTCCAAAGCAGCACTTTGTCCTTCACATAAGCACTAGTGATTGTTATAGCCTTGAGTCCAAGATGGGCTCCATGGTGGGGGCTGTCTAGTATATTGTACATTGTGCATTGCAGAATGGGGTAGAAGATGTGTTTGATTTGTGTGTGTGTGTGTGCTTAGTCACTCACATTTCCGACGCTTTGCAACACCATGAAATGAAGCCTGCCAGACTCCTCTGTCTGTGGCCTTCTCCAGGCAAGAATACTGGAGTGTGTTGCCATTTCGTTCTTCAAGGGATGTTCTCGACCCAGGGATCAAATCCAGGTCTCCTGCATTGCAGGCAGTTTCTTTACCACCTTAGCTACCAGGGATGACCACATTGCTTGGGGCAGAGACAAATATTGCCCCAAGCAGGGAACCACAGCAAACCACATGAAGCTAAAGTCATCTGGGCTGTCATTACAAGCTCCATTCACACAAGTGAATGCATCCAAGTAAACTGGAGGGTGGAGACAATGGTGCCTGGAGACTCGGCTATGTGTCTGCCTGCTACTCTCGTGTATGTAGGAGTCATTTGTGGTGAGTGAACGTGGCAAGCGCCCTGTGATCCAGGAGGAGCCAAGGACCCGTCCACCACAGTCGGGTCCAGGGGACACTCTTAGTCCCACCTGACTGGGTGCAAGACTTCATGTGCTCGGGCCAGTGGGCCTTCTGGCAGGGGTAGTCAGAGTAGCTGGTATTCCACAGCAGTAGAAAACATCCTCCTTCTTGCAGTTGGTACAACACAGCTTCCTCCTGGTCTCGGCCACTGCCTGCTGCTTCTCCAGCTCCAGTTGCTTCTTCACCTCAGCAATGAGCTGGTCCTGCTCCTGTTCTAGGCTCTGCCGCATCTCTGCCTTTTTCAACTCTTCCAGAGGAGGGGAGGGGAGAGGATACTGACTTCATCGCCCATCCCAAGCCATGGGTTCATTCACACCAGGTCAGAAGGTGAATCCTAACAGGTGTGAAACCTTGGGTCGGGGATGCCCTGGTCATATGAGCCCGTGCAGAGAATCACCCAGCTTCCCTGAGCTCCAATGTCTTCATCTGTAAAATGGGCATCCACCACGCTGACCACGAATGTAAGCATGATCATGAACGTCAGGTCCTGAGGATACTGAAAATGGGGCCCTGCGGTGATTCTGTAGGAAGTACTCACATAAAACCTCTGAAAAATGTCCACTCAATTCACTTTGAAATTTATCCTTTGTATAAGCTTTTTTCTCTATCAAATACAGAGTACCTATGATCTGTAGGCACTGTTGTAAACACTTTATAAATGTGAACTCTTTTAATCCTTACTCCAACCTTAAGGAGGTGTATACTCCTACAATACCCATTTCACAGATGAGGAAACTGAGGCACACAGCTAAGATGAGCAGAGCTGGGGCTACAACTTGGATATATTTCTTTTCTGATGTGTTTAGTGGCAGCAGATCTAATCTTCCAGACAGGGCATCAGGACTGATCATTGGGCTGACAGGACAATGATCAAACTGCTCAGGCTACTGAGATTTCTCTCAGTTTTACAACAGGTCAGAGCTCACAAGCAGGAGAAGCTATCACAGTTGTTGTTGTGAATTTGTTGCTGATGTTGGTATTTGGAAGAGAGGAAAACGGGTTTCTGCCAGCTCCTGCTTCATACCTGGTTTCTCCAGGTTAGACTCCCTAAGATGCTGTGTTCTCCCTAAGATTGGTAAGGCGGCCTGGACTACTTTTGACTGAGTGCACATTTGGGCCTAACTCTAGACATGCCAAGAAGTTCCTATCCAAACCTTTGTCAGTGGAGGCCAGGTCAGCAGCACTTACCCAAGTTGTACTTCATGTCCAAGAGCTCCTTTTGGTGCAGCCACTGGACATCCCCCCCCCCCATGCAGTTATATATTTATTCCTCATTCAAATTCTCCATTATTATATTTTTTAATTTTTTAAAATATAAATTTATTTATTTTATTTGGAGGCTAATAACTTTCCAATATTGTAGTGGTTTTGACATACATAGAGATGAATCTGCCACGGGTGTACATGTGTTCCTCATCCTGAACCCACCCCACACCTCACTTCCCATCCCATCCCTCTGGGTCATCCCAGTGCACCAGCCCCGAGCACCCTGTCTCATGCATCAAAAATGGACTGGTGATTCATTTTGCATGCGATGATATACATGTTTCAATTCCATTCTCCCAAATCATCCCACACTTTCCCTCTCCCAAAGAGTCTAAAATACTGTTCTATACCTTTGTGTCTCTTTCCCTGTCTGTCTCGCATTTAGGGTTATCATTACCATCTTTCTGAAGCATATATATATATATATATATATATATATATGTATATATATATATATATATGCATTAGTATGCTGTATTTGTGTTTTTATTTCTGGCTTACTTTACTCTGTATAATAGGCTCCAGTTTCATCCACCTCATTAGACCTGATTTAAATGTTTTTTTTGTTGTTGTTGTTTTTTAATAAATTTATTTATTTTAGTTGGGGGCTAATTACTTTACAATATTGTAATAGTTTTTGCCATACATTGACATGAATCAGCCATGGGTTTACATGTGTTCCCCTTCCTGGACCCCCCACCCACCTCCCTCACCATCCCATCCCTCTGGGTCATCCCATTGCCCTGGCCCTGAGCCCTTGTCTCATGCATCGAACATGGAATGGTGTTCTGTTTCACATATGATAATATACACGTTTCAATGCTATTCTCCCAGAACGTCCCACCCTCACCTTCTCCCTCAGAGTCCATAAAATTGTTCTATGCATCTGTGTCTCTTATTCTGTCTCGCATATAGGGTTATCGTTACCATCTTTCAAATTCCATATATATGCATTAGTATACTGTATTGTTGTTTTTCTTTCTGGCTTACTTCACTCTGTATAATGGGCTCCAATTTCATCCATCTCAGTAGAACCGATTCAAATGTATTTTTTTTAATGGCCGAGCAATATTCCATTGTGTATATGTACCACAGCTTCCTTATCCATTCATCCGCTGATGGACATCGAGGTTGCTTCCATGTCCTGGTTATTGTAAACAGTGCTGCGATGAACATTGGGGTACACGCGTCTCTTTCAATTCTGGTTTCCTCGGTGTATATGCCCAGCAGTGGGATTGCTGGGTCATATGGCAGTTCTATTCCCAGTTTTTTAAGGAATCTCCACACTGTTCTCCATAGTGGCTGTACTAGTTTGCATTCCCACCAACAGTGCAAGAGGGTTCCCTTTTCTCCACACCCTCTCCAGCATTTATTGCTTGTAGACTTTTGGATAGCAGCCATTCTGACTGGTGTGAAATGATACCTCATTGTGGTCTTGATTTGCATTTCTCTAATAGTGAGTAATGTTGAGCATCTTTTCATGTGTTTGTTAGCCATCTGTATGTCTTCTTTGGAGAAATGTCTGTTTAGTTCTTTGGCCCATTTTTTGATTGGGTCGTTTATTTTTCGGGAATTCAGCTGCAGAAGTTGCTTGTATATTTTTGAGATTAATTGTTTGTCTGTTGCTTCATTTGCTATTATTTTCTCCCATTCTGAAGGCTGTCTTTTCACCTTGCTTATAGTTTCCTTTGTTGTGCAAAAGCTTTTCATTTTAATTAGGTCCCATTTGTTTATTTTTGCTTTTATTTCCAATATTCTCGGAGGTGGGTCATGGAGGATCCTGCTGTGATTTATGTCGGAGAGTGTTTTGCCTATGTTTTCCTCTAGGAGTTTTATAGTTTCTGGTCTTACGTTTAGATCTTTAATCCATTTTGAGTTTATTTTTGTGTACGGTGTTAGGAAGTGTTCTAGTTTCATTCTTTTACAAGTGGTTGACCAGTTATCCAAGCACCACTTGTTAAAGAGATTGTCTTTTCTCCATTGTATATTCTTGCCTCCTTTGTCGAAGATAAGGTGTCCATATGTGCGTGGGTTTATCTCTGGGCTTTCTATTTTGTTCCATTGATCTATATTTCTATCTTTGTGCCAGTACCATACTGTCTTGATGACTGTGGCTTTGTAGTACAGCCTGAAGTCAGGCAGGTTGATTCCTCCGGTTCCATTAAGCAAACATTATCCTCAATGGTGAAAAACTGAAAGCATTTCCCCTAAAGTCAGGAACAAGGCAAGGATGCCCACTTTCACCACTACTATTCAACATAGTTTTGGAAGTTTTGGCCACAGCAATCAGAGCAGGAAAAGAAATAAAAGGAATACAGATAGGAAAAGAAGAAGTAAAACTCTCACTGTTTGCAGATGACATGATCCTCTACATAGAAAACCCTAAAGACTCTACTAGAAAATTACTAAAGTTAATCAATGAATATAGTAAAGTTGCAGGATATAAAATTAACACACAGAAATCCTTTGCATTCCTATACTCCAATAATGAGAAAACAGAAAGAGAAATTAAGGAAACAATACCATTCACCATTGCAACAAAAAGAATAAAATACTTAGGAATATATCTACCTAAAGAAACAAAAGACTTATATATAGAAAACTATAAAACACTGATGAAAGAAATCAAAGAGGACACAAACAGATGGAGAAATATACCGTGGTCATGGATTGGAAGAATTAATATAGTGAAAATGAGTATACTACCCAAAGCAATATATAGATTCAATGCAATCCCTATCAAGCTACCAATGGTATTGTTCACAGAACTAGAACAAATCATCTCACAATTTGTATGGAAATATAAGAAACCTCGAATAGCCAAAGCAATCTTGAGGTAAATGTATTCTTTTTAATGGCTGAGTAATATTCCATTGTGTATATGTACCACAGCTTTCCTATCCATTTGTCTACTCATTGACATCTAGATTGCTTCCATATCCTGGCTATTATGAACATGGCTGCAATGAACACTGGGGTATACGTGTCTCTTTCAATTCTGGTTTCCCCTTTGTATCTCAGTCCTCAGCCTGTGGATCTGTATGGAGACAGAAAGACTTATAAAGTGCATCTGGGCGTTTGCTGTCAATAGGGCTTGGAAGCTCCAGCTATCACGATAGGGTTAATGTCATGTGTTGAGTCAAAGAGCGGGAAGCCTGGTCTCTGCTCGCCTCCCCCAGATGGTTGTCAGTTGGTTAATTCAAATTCATGAGAAATTCTGCTTAAAAAAACAACAAACAAATAAAAAACAAATACCAGTGGTCCATCTTTTCTAAGAGATGCTCCAGTAAAAGCCATTTAAAGTCAAAAAGACCAGATTTTCAAAATAAATAGTACAGTGAGTGACCTACTTATGAACAAGTTCCATTCCTAGAGCATGTTCCTAAGTCCAATTTCTTTGTAGAAGTCCAGCAAAGTTAGCCTAAGCAAACAACTAACACAATCAGCTAGATAGTACAATACCAGGTACATCACTGCTGCTTTTATGCTTGCTTATGGACATCCTGGGCTTGAAATAAAGATACTGTAATACTGCACTCTGTACAGTAAAGCACACAAAGCACAACGACTTGTAGAGGATGTGTGCGGGTGACAATGTACGCCAGGGAGGTGAACTAACTTACAGGATTAAACATGCAAACATTCACATCTTTCAAAATTCCCAACTTGAAGGTTCACACATAATACACTTCAGTTCCATTCAGCCCCTCAGTCATGTCCAGCGCTCTGCGACTCCATGAACTGCAGCATGCCAGTCCTCCCTGTCCATCACCAACTCCCGAAGTCCACCCAAACCCATGTTCTTTGAGTCGGTGATGCCATCCAACCATCTCATCCTCTGCCGTCCCCTTCTTCTCCTGCCTTCAATCCTTCCCATCACCAGGGTCTTTGCAAATGAGTCAGCTCTTTGCATCCAGTGGCCAAAGTATTGGACTTTCAGCTTCAGCATCAGTCCTTCCAATGTACGCCCAGGACTGATCTCTTTAGCATGGGCTGGTCGGATCTCCTGCAGTCCAAGGGCCTCTTAAGCGTCTTTTCCAACACTACAGCTCAAAAGCTTAAATTCTTCTGTTCTCAGCCCTCTTGTTATCCCAATTCTCACATCCACACACGCCCACTGAAGAAACCATAGCCTTAACTAGACTGACCTCTGTTGACAAAGTGATGTCTCTGTTTTTTAATATGCTGTCAAGCTTGGTCATAACTTTCCTTTCAAGGTGCTGGGAAAGCTGGTCAACCACTTGTAAAAGAATGAAACTAGAACACTTCCTAACACCATACACAAAAATAAACTCAAAAAGGAGTAAGCATCTTTTAATTTCATGTCTGCAAACAGCATCTGCAGTGATTTTGGAGCCCAGAAAATTTAAGTCAGCCACTGTTTCCACTCTTTCCCCATCCATTTGCCAAGAAGTGATGCGAGCAGATGGCATGATCTTAGTTTTCTGAATGTTGAGCTTTAAGCCAACTTACAGAAAAATACATATGCATACGTGAATGAGAAAAAGACCTTATGGTTAACAATACCTCTGAGAAAGGGTGGAGAATGAAATATGCATTCAATCAAGACTGTAGATTTTTGTGTGTCTAGGCATCCATTTCACTTCGTTCTAAGAAGACATGTATGCACTGTTTGTAAAATGAGAAAAGAAAAAAGGAAAGTAAAACAGCAAGCTGCAAATTAATTTTTAAAAATAATGCCAATGGAACGTGTCAGACCTCTAGGATAGAGTGGCCAGGCAACCAAGGGGAAGTAAACAAATAAAACAAGGACTATTTTTCTCCTGTCCATGTGGCAAAAAAAGAGCTGTTGCCATGGAGTGCAGAGTAGGGAGGCTCGGAACATTTCTCAGCCTTTCTGTTCTTATATGTCATCCTCCTTGAAGACTGAGGCTGCTGCTGCTAGCTTTGCTGCTGCTTCTGCTGGTGCTGCATCTTCTGCATGTGCCTCTTTTGGGAGGACGTTTGAAACTTACTTGATGAGTTCCACACAACCTGCTGCATGGCCAGGGCAGTCTCCTTTGGTAAAACTGGTCTCTGCTTTTTCACTGGGTTTCTCATGCTGCTGCTGCTGGTGGTGGTGGTGGTGGTTGCTGGGCCGTGACTGTGCAGACGGTGCCGTTGGTGGGCGTGACCCCAGCCATGGAAGTATGGGAGGATGAGTGGGTGAGGACCAGCATTTTGGGGGGAGACTGGCTGCCCCCTGTTGTGGATGATGGAGCTTCACCTACGACGGAAGCCAACACATGAAAAAACAAAACAGAAAGTAGACGGGACTCAGGCTGACCTGCAGGGTCTCCAGGTCAGTGAGTTCTAGGTGACCATCCCAGGCTGTCATGCCAAGGGCCTCCCCATGAATGGGCATATTCTTGCTTTATATGCTTAGGCCACTTCTTCAGCATGTGCAACTTCAAGTATCAGACTCCTTGGGTTACTCAAATGTGGGCTTGCTCACATTTGAGAAACTTGTCAAGGCCTCTGAGGGACTGAGGCCAACATGACCCACCCCTTGGCCTGGAGTTGCCCACCTGTTAGTCGATGACCCACTGGCTGAACAGAATCGCTGCAAGTACCTTGTTTCACAGTTAGAGTTCAGTAAGCACTTTGAGAAAGACTTAGCCAAAGTCCCTCTGGTCATTAACAGGAATCCTTTGCTTGGACAGGAAACCTACAGAGCCTGTACCCCAAGGAACCAGACAGCCTCCCAGTGGCCAAAGCACTGAATACCAATGAACCACCCAGAATGAAGAGTGTTCCCTTTCATCTCTTCTAATTCCTTCCCGAAGAGTCTCAGTGTGGTCCTGGCAGTCTTGACACCTACCACTCAAGGGAACTCCACACCAAGGTCAGAACCATCCCCAGCACAATGGTATTTATGGAGACTTTAGAAGCCTTGCTTTCGTTTTGACTGTAGTTCTCCATTTTGCATCTTTTATGCACAGCACAAAATACTGTTTTCCCTACTGTGTGCCAGTTAAGTTTAAGTTCCAAATTGAGTTCATTTTTTTTTAAACAGCTGCTGCTTCAGATAAAAAATATATACTAGGGCAATAAGTGAACAAGCAGGTTTTGGGAATGAGAAAAATAATGACTATGAGTGGCTGAGTTTGAAAAATGCTGCCTTTTGGCGTGCATCTACTGGGAAAAATGAGCTATGAGAGTGGAGGGCAGGATTTCAACAGACAGCAGGGAAAATTTGGAAGAGAACAGTTTTAGCCAAGACATGCCCAGGAATAGGCAGAATTTTGGAGGGTGAGGTCAGGCAGTGGGAAGGGCTGGCCCGGGGGTGACCACAGGAGTGTTCATCTGTAAGCAAAGGGGTCCGTTACGACTGCAGGGGCCCCAGGCACTGGACAGATGAACATCCATCCCCAGAGAGGATTCCCTCGGGTTCACACAAAAAAACACGGATGCAAGTCAGCATCCTTGGTCTCAGACGATGTGCCTGGACATAAAACTAGGTTTAATAAGGACTGAAAGTGCGTTCGCTCCGTCGTGTCCAACTCTTTTGCAACCTCATGGACTGTAGCCCTCCAGGCTCCTCTGTCCATGGGATTTCGCAGGCAAGAATACTGGAGTGGGTTGTTATTTCTTTCCCCAGGGTATCTAACCAACCCAGCGAAAGAAACCTGGGCCTCCAGGATTGCATGCAGATTCTTTATTATCTGAGTCACCAAGCAAGCCCTTAATGACAACACCTTTTTTGGGGGGCTCAGCATGCTTCCACTGCATGACTCCATGCCTGTCATTTTTAGATTTCTGTCACCCAGAAAAGACGTGAGTTCTTGATTATTCTAGGGGAACTTTTCAGTTAACTGTTGTTCTGGGAAAAACAAGGAGTGTGAAAGGAGAAGAGTGCTGACAGGCTGACTTTTCCACCCGAGGGGGGAGGGGGTCTTGGTGGTTACACAACTGACTGGCCCTCTTGCTCCTCCGGGGAAGAATTCAGCCCAAGTCCTGGGCCAGAACACAGGGTGGGACTGAGAGAAGATCTCTACCTAGAGTGAGGTTGCCCCCACCCGTTCCCAGGACAACCTTTCAGATATCGGTCACAGCCTCAGCCCCTTCCCCTTGCAGGGGCAGAAGTGGCTTTGAGCTTGCCCCTTTTAAAAGGCAGAGATCCCACAGGCAAGGCTTCTAACTTGCAAAAGCAACGTTAGTGCCTCTCTTTTCTGCCATGTGGTTAAGAAATATACTGTCCTTGTGGATAAGCTAGGCTGATACCTTCTTGGGCAAAGGGCAACCACAAAAAGGCCCTTTCTCTCTCTCATCTTGCAAAAGCAAACAACTGGCTTTGTAGAGTGGTAACTTCTCTGGAAGAGTCCCATTCGGGCTCTTTTTCAAATTAAAATAACAAACAAACAAACAACAACAACAAAGCAGGAGTATGCAATCTGAAAACTTTCCAGGCTTGACACACTTTGGGGGAGTTTTCATTTAGTCACTAAAACGCTTTAATTTCTAAAGGATATGGAAGGTTTACTGGGACGGTGGGGAGGAAGAGGAAAGGCCATGGAAAATTCCATTTGTCCTAAAAATTTTGGAGTATATACTCACCTGCAGTCTCAAAAAGAAGTGACTTTCTTAAAAGTCAACACTCCAAAGGCGACCCCACCCAACTAGCCTACTTATATCAGACTTAGCTTACTGTCTTGTACATTAAAAAAGGACTTTTTCAGAGAAGGCTGGAAACGACTGATATGACACATGTAAGTGGAGTCAAGGTCCTGAAGCGAGCTCCATTAGCCTCTGCTCTGGCATCTCTAGCTAGAAAAGCCATCTTTCGATCTGAGGATTCAGTTTCTCTGTATAAGCTGCACTTCTAACTGAAGATCACTTGGAGGTCACCAAGCACTCTTCAAAGCACCAGTCACTTAATAAACACATAAGTGAAATCACACCTTTGAAAAGATGCTCAACTGCAGAGTCTGACAGGAAGCCAATTCTTCAAGACCGAAATCATCCTCAGGTGGCTCTGGATTTCAACTTCTGTGAAGTTCCTCTAACTGACCTATTGTTTCAGAATCATCCTCTACATAAAATTCCCACCACGTTCAGAGGATCCTAGAGAAACTTCCTTCCGACACCAGTGAGAGGAACAGCTCAGCTTCATTTTATCACCTGGAGTGCCTTGTATTTGGGGGGGGGGGGAAGAGCTCTTTTAAAGCACTCATATGTTTTTTCCCTTTTCATTTCAACTGCAGGAAGCTCAGGGCCAAAAGGGAAGAGTGACTTTGCTAATTCTGAAGGCTGACATAGTTATTTCTGTATGTAAAATTTCCCTACATCTCTCACTATTTCATGTTCATTTTTCTCGGTGTCTTGATTTCCATTTTATCAGTATATCTGAAATCCTTTCTGGAAGCAGTGAAAAAATCCACAACTAAACAAACAGTCGACTTCAGAAAGAAAGGAATAGTTTAAATCTATCACTCATAGGAACACTGCCATCTGGGACCCAACAATTCCACAAACTTCATGGAAAAAATGCTACTCCTGTTGCTTTCTGCAGCATCAGAAGTGGTCCCTCAAACCGCAATCCACACAGAATTGGATGTTTCAGATGCCACTCATAATTTTAAGGGATGAGGTGGTGATCCATCCTTCCTGACCGACTCAACTGCTCTCTATCATCCTACCCTGCATCACTGAGAGATATTCCATCCTCTTTCAATGAATTCCAGGAACTGAGGTTCAGCAACAGTTCACAATGATACAAACACAGAGGATAAAAGCTCAAAACCCATCCCCCCTCCTGCTTTAAGCAGTGAGACTAAGAAAACCCCAGGGCACACACAACTGAGAAGATGGGTCCTATCAGAAGCTGCCCGTTGTCTGTTTTGTCACTAAGTCGTGTCCAGCTCTTTTGTGATCCCATGGACTATATAGACCACCAGACTCCTCTGTCCATGTAATTCTCCAGGGAAGACTACTGGAGTAGGTTGTCACTGCCTTCTGGGGATCTTCCCAATCCAAGGATCAAATTTGCGTCTCCTGCATTGGCAAGCAGATTCTTTAACACTGAGCTACATAATTAAAACTGGCTATCCGTGTATGTAACTCACAAAGTACAAGAGGTTTTATGGCTACAATCTCCAACTTGTTCTTAGGCCATGTTTCTCCTGGGCTCTTAATTAATTCTTATCTTTCTTGGGCATATCAACAGCCACTTGCCAAGCCAGCGGAGAAATTCACTGACTGCTTCACCAACGGGCCAAATATCTTTTAAATCATTCCTATGTTCCACTGGTATGGATCTAACAGAAGCAGAAGATATTAAGAAGAGGTGGCAAGAATACACAGAAGAACTGTACAAAAAAGATCTTCACGACCCAGATAATCATGATGGTGTGATCACTCACCTAGAGCCAGACATCCTGGAATGTGAAATCAAGTGGGCCTTAGAAAGCATCACTATGAACAAAGCTATTGGAGGTGATGGAATTTCAGTTGAGCTATCTCAAATCCTCAAAGGTGATGCTGTGAAAGCGCTGCACTCGATATGCCAGAAAATTTGGAAAACTCAGCAGTGGCCACAGGACTGGAGGAGGTCAGTTTTCGTTTCAATCCCAAAGAAAGGCAATGGCAAATAATGCTCAAACTACCGCACAATTGCACTCATCTCACAGGCTAGTAATATAATGCTCAAAATTCTCCAAGCCAGGCTTCAGCAATACGTGAACTGTGAACTTCCAGATGTTCAAGCTGGTTTTCGAAAAGGCAGAGGAACCAGAGATCAAATTGCCAATATCTGCTGGATCATCGAAAAAGCAAGAGAGTTCCAGAAAAACATCTATTTCTGCTTTATTGACTATGCCAAAGCCTCTGACTGTGTGGATCTCAATAAAGTGTGCAAAATTCTGAAAGAGGTAGGAATACCAGACCATCTGACCTGTCTCTTGAGAAACCTGTATGCAGGTCAGGAAGCAACGGTTAGAACTGGACATGGAACAACAGACTGGTGCCAAATAGGAAAAGGAGTACGTCAAGGCTGTATATTGTCCCCCTGCTTATTTAACTTCTCTGCAGAGTACATCATGAGAAACGCTGGGCTGGAAGAAACACAAGCTGGAATCAAGATTGCTGGGAGAAATATCAATAAACTCAGATATGTGGATGACACCACCCTTATGGCAGAAAGTAAAGAAGAACTAAAGAGCCTCTTGATGAATTTGAAAGAGGACAGTGAAAAAGTTTGCTTAAGGCTCAACGTTCAGAAAACTAAGATCATGGCATCTGGTCCCATCACTTCATGGGAAATTAATGGGGAAACAGTGGAAAGAGTGTCAGACTTTATTTTTTGGGCTCCAAAATCACTGCTGCTGGTGATTGCAGCCATGAAATTAAAAGACGCTTACTCCTTGGAAGGAAGGTTATGGCCAACCTAGATAGCATATTTAAAAGCAGAGACATTACTTTGCCAACAAAAGTCCGTCTAGTCAAGGCTATGGTTTTTCCAGTGGTCGTGTATGGATGTGAGTGTTGGACGGTGAAGAAAGCTGAGCACCGAAGAATTGATGCTTTTGAACTATGGTGTTGGAAAAGACTCTTGAGAGTCCCTTGGACTACAGGAGATCCAATCAATCCATCCTAAAAGAGATGAATCCTGGGTGTTCATTGGAAGGTCTGATGTTGTAGCTGAAACTCCAATACTTTGGCCACCTCATGCGAAGTGTTGACTCATTGGAAAAGACCCTAATGCTGGGTAGGATTGGGGGCGGGAGGAGAAGGGGACGACAGAGGGTGAGATGGGTGGATGGCATAGCCGATTCGATGGACATGGGTTTGGGTAGACTCCGGGAGTTAGTGATGGACAGAGAGGCCTGGCGTGCTGCAATTCATGGGGTCACAAAGAGTCAGACACGAATGAGCAACTGAACTGAACTGGACTGATGTTCCACTGTAGGGTCTACCAACATGTCTGGGGTGTCTCAAGTTTGAAAGAAGCCACTGCTGGTTCAGTCCCTAACAGCAGTAAAGGGAGAACTGCTAAGACTCAGGCAGCAGTTCACAACTAGGTGAGATTTAGCTTTGTCAAGACACTTTTGAAGTCCTCCACTGGGTAGATGCTACTGACATCCAGTTGGTAAAGACCAGGGATACTGCTAAACATCCTTCAATAAACAGGACAAAGAACTGTCCAGCATAAAATGTCAATAGCGCCAAGGTTGAGAGGCCTTGGGCCCATGTCAGCTAAATGCAAATATGGCAGAAAACAGGCTCTGGTGCGCATCATACAATGCCCCTTGGATTTCTACAGACCTGAAGAAGAACTCAGCAGTCTGGTGCCGCTCACCCGGAAAACCTTATACTCTAGTAAGAAAATGTATTTTGAGATGCCTGGTCAGTGTGAGGGGAGGTAAGGGAGAATAAACTCATCAAGGTCTTTGAACTGAACGCTTTTCTCCATTTCAGCCCTGTCCAACGTCTTAGCATTGATAACCACTTGAGGCATGTAAGTGAATATATTGGAAAGGAAACTGCTTAGGTTCAAAATGACCTGACTGCTGGAAGCACCTATTACTTTCTAAGAGACTTCTTCTCCTGTGCTCAAAATCAACCACATTGGGTATCAAGAAGGTTAAAGGTAGGCAGGCCCAGCTCAAGTCCTTGTCCTGCTCAGTAACTAGCTAGGTGACTTGGAGATACCCCAAGCTTTGTTGTGCACACTTCATGGTGTCTGAGGGTGACATGACATATGATAGTATAAATGGCAATGTGGCATTCTAAAACCAAATCAAGAAAGCAGAAACTGATACAGTCACTTACCCTCCTGCTTGGGAGATGTTTCTTTGGGTTCCTTCCTAGGTTTTCGACTCTCCAGTGCAGAAAGGTCTGCTCTTAAATCTGTGACAAATCCGCTCTCTGAATCAGAATCCAGGCCCAAATGCACTCTTGGAGATCAGTCTCACCTTTTCCCTTCAGCTTATCCTTTGTGGGATGAGGAAAGAATTTTGCTTTGTCTGAAAAGTCCTTCTCAAGCTGGGGGCTCATCTTCTCCTTGACTGATCTTGGCTTTCTCACTGGCTGGTGACATGCTTTCAGCTCCTCTTCTATCTCTACTGGGTTTGCCACTTTGGACTTTCTTCTTTTCTTTTTTTTTTTTTTGAAAGCAGATGGCTCTTTTCCCATCTGAGACAACTCTGTGTCTTCAGCAACTTCTGGCTCATTCTTGGACCTCTGCTCCTCATCACTGATAGGGTCACTTTCGCTACTATCTGATTTTTCTGTATTCCTGGAATCGCTGGGCTTGACAGTCATATAAACACCTTCTGAGATTTCATTTATGCCTACATTAAAAAAAAGAAAGAAAGAAAACAGGATGTAGCATGCTCACAGAAAAAGGAGCAGGACCAGAAAACCACAAATATTTAACATGCTCAATGCTGAAATTAAAAAAAAAAAAAATCGCATTGCCTCACACTGGCCTGGTGGCGTTAGCAGTAGACTTAAGTTGCCGGTGAATACAAGTGACAAATGGAACTTGCCTGGAGAGTGTTTCAGTTACTGACATTCAAAAATGACATCGGACCAAACCACGTGCATTTCTAATTTATACAGAGCTCAATCTTGGCAGCATAGGTAAGTACTGGGAAACATAGAATGGGAGGGATGGAAGGGAACACTACACCGGATTTGTTAAAACTGATCAATTTTCAGTTCAGTTGAGTTCAGTTGCTCAGTCTCGTCTGACTCTTTGCGACCACATTAACAGCAGCACTCAAGGCCTCCCTGTCCACCACATCTCCCGGAGTGCACCTAAACTCATGTCCATTGAGTCGGTGATGCCATCAAACCATCTCATTCTCTGTTGTCCCCTTCTCCTCCTGCCCTCAATCCTTCCCAGCATCAGGGTCTTTTCTAATGAGTCAGCTCTTCGCATCAGGTGGCCAAATATTGGAGTTTCAGCTACAACATCAGTCCTTCCAACGAACACTCAGGACTGATCTCCTTTAGCATGGACTGTTTGGATCTCCTTGCAGCCCAAGGGACTCTCAAGAGTCTTCTCCAACACCACAGTTCAAAAGCATCAATTCTTCAGCTCTCAGCTTTCTTTATAGTTCAACTCTAGCATTCACACATGACAACTGCAAAAGCCATAACCTTGACTAGACAGACCTTTGTTGACAAAGTAATGTCTCTGTTTTTAATATGCTGTCTAGCTTCATCATAACTTTCCTTCCAAGGAGTAAGTGTCTTTTAATGACATGGCTGCAATCAGCATCTGCAGTGATTTTGGAGCCCAGAAATATAAAGTCAGCCACTGTTTCCTCATTTATTTGCCATGAAGTGACGTGACCGGATGTCATGATCTTAGTTTTCTGAATGTTGAACTTTAAGCCAACATTTTCACTCTCCCCTTTCACTTTCATCAAGAGGCTTTTTAGTTCTTCTTCACTTTCTGGCATAAGGGTGGGGTCATCTGCCTATCTGAGGTTATTGATATTTCTCCCAGCCACCTTGATTCCAGCTTGTGCTTCTATTTTACAGATTAGAAATAAAAGAGGGCCTGAGAAATCCCTTGTCCTGGGACACAAAGAAAACCAAGACAGAGAGGCGAGGCTAGAGACATGGATTCTTGAGTCACCACTTGGGCTCTTCCCACATATTCCCAAAGTGTTAAGTCTTTTACTCTTTCTGTCCATGACTCGAAGAAATAAGCCAAGCCTTAAAGCAGGGATTGCAAACTCACAGCGCAAGAGCCACGTGGGGCAAGCAGACGTGTTATTTAGGAAGCAATGATTTGACCCAATGCTTTCCAATCTTTCGTTATTTGTCGCTTTTAACTTAGAATGTGCTGGCCAATTCAGAAACCCGGAAGTTTCACACAGAAATTAAGATTTTAGGCTTGCCTGAAAGAGCAGAAGACCTGGCCATTCTCGGTCACAGGGCTTCAAGCCTGGCTGGGGCTGAGAACTACTGTCCCATTTCGGTTGGGGGAGCACTGTCTCCAGGTCACCCAGCTGCCCAGCCCCCATCTTGCTCCCTGCCCTGAAGCAGAGTCAACCATCATTGTGCTTCTACTGTTTTTCTACTGGTAACTGAGTCCAGAGGAAAGGCACCCATTTCCATGTCTCAAGCAAAAGGAAAAACGATAAAACAACAGGAGTTTCCTACATATACAAGCAAAAATTGGCAAAAGTCTATTTCTAACAATAATTTCATTTAACCTCTTTGTATTTCCTACTCCCAATAGTGAGCGTCATCCATCTGTAGGTAAATAATCCGTTACCCTACAAGCTTGAAAAGAGGAAGTCCCCATCAACTCTGTATTGTCTTCATTCTAGAGCAATGGTTACCATGAGTGGGATCACGGAAGAGAAAATCGTAAAAGGGCAAGAGCCACAAACAGCCCAGCAGGATCAGGAGTGAACTATATCCACCTCCTCCAGGGCTCAAAGGGAAAGAATCAAAAAACCCAATCTGGTTTGATTTCTGGATCTCAGGGCTGGTGCAGTTGGTAACTAATGTTCGGACCCAAGAATGACAAGCATGACCACATTTGCTTGGATACTGGAGCCCAAAGGCGGTGAATTCAGATCCTGCTCCTCTGCTTCTATTAGTTGTGTGCCCCTGAACGGGTGAACTACCTCTCTGAGCCTCAGTTTCTTCCCCTGGACAATGGGTTTGATAACATTATCAACCTTCCAGGACAATCTTTGCACAGTGCCGGGGGGATAGGAAGTCCTCCGTAACTCCTTATTGACAATAACAAATCGAGGAGCTAGACTAGCTGCCTGGAAGAACCCAAGAAAGATATGGACTGCATAGTTCATCCACGTCACTCAATGTCCTAACCAAATGGGCAATCCAGCAAGGAGTGCTTTGGTTAGACAGCCTAGGTGACATCCAACGACAGCTCCTTTCTCACCCAAAGGTCCAGAGCACCCAGTGACAAAGAAATCTGAAGATTCCTTTAAAAACTGTAAATAGAATGGCCACACAACCCAGCAATCCCATTGCTGGACTTACACACCGAGGAAACCAGAACCGAAAGCGACTCGTGTACCCCAATGTTCATCGCAGCCGTGTTTACAATAACTAGCACATGGAAGCAACCTAGATGTCCATCGGCAGATGAATGGAGACGAAGGCTCTGACCCATACACACAATGGAATTTTACTCAGCCATTAAAAAGAATGCATTGGAATCAGTTCTAATGAGGTGGATGAAACTGGAGCCTATTATACAGAGCGAAGTAAGCCAGAAAGATAAAACACCAATAGAGTAAATTAACGCATATATATATGGAACTTAGAAAGATGGTAATGATGACCCTATATGTGAGACAGCAAAAGAGACACAGATGTAAAGAAGAGACTGCTGGACTCGGCGGGAAAAGGCGAGGGTGGGATGATTTGCAAGAATAGCATTGAAACATGTATAGTATGTGAAATAGATCACCAGTCCAGGTTTGATGCGTGAGACAAGGTGCTCAGGGCTGGTGCACTGGGATGAATGACTCTGAGGGATGGGATGGGGAGGGAGATGGGAGGGTCGGGATGGGGAACGCATGTACACCCAGGGCTGTATCATGTGAATGTATGGCAAAAGCCACTACACTATTGTAAAGTAATTAGCCTCCAATTGCTATAAATTTTTAAAAAGAGGTAAAAAATAAAAAGAAAGATTAGAAAATATTTTAACTAAGTGATAATAAAAACACAGCGTATCAGAATTCATGAGATGCATGTCTAGAAGTGTTCACAATTTTAAATGCTTCTATTAAAAATGAATAAAAGCCTAAGGCAATGGAAAAAAGAAAAAACAAAAACAAAAACAAAAACCTCCCTCAAAGCGTTCAGCAAAGGCTATGTATAGGAAAGGTGAGGGATAGGTGTGATTAGCTCTTGCAAATTTCTTGCTGTCAGATCTTATGTTCTTGAAGTAAGGTGGTGGTCAGCTAACTGTGTTCCTGTAATCCTTGAGGGAAGCAAATATTATTCCCTATTCCCTATTTCCTGAAAAGATAGGTCCCAAGCTTGACGTTCACCCTCCATGGTCCTGGTTGGGGGGGAGGGGTCCCTGTGCAGGCTGGTTTTTCCAGTCATGGAGCATTCATCTAGCACCCACTCTTGTTACTTCCAGCAGTGCTCAGTCCTAGGTGGAAGAGGTAATTCTCAGTTCTCTGTGCCCTCCTCTTACCAAGGCCCCCATACACTGCCCAGCCACCTTCAATGAGGGAGCCAGGTACCCAGCATGTAGCTGACCCTCAGCCTCCTCAGTCTACCCAGTTGGAGAGCTGGGTCCTGTAGACTGTGACCCATGCAGATTGCCACAACCATTCGGTCATGGAGGTGGGGATGGAACACGTTGGCCATTGCTTTCAAACCTGGTCCAGACCAGTCAGTGGCTTCAGCAAGGGCTCTGGGACTCTGCAAGACACAGCCTGTTCCCAAGCTCCACAGTTCATTCCCCATCCCAAGGCCCAAGGGCCTAGAGGGCTCTATGGGAAGGCTGTAATATATCTCACTACACTCTGCTCAGAGGCTTTCTGTTGGTGGTATTGGGGTTTCTAACGCCACTGAAGGTCTTGGGCTGAGGTCTGCAGCACCGTTTTCCACCCTGCCTCTATTACAGTATCTTCCTTGATGAGCTTATTCAACCTGGGACTAAAAGTTGGTAACTTGGACCATCACGGACCATTTCCAGTAGCCCAAGGACCACATTCTACTCTGTTTCTATAATGAAGGGATTTCAACTTCACAATGTCATGTGATGTAAAAGATTTCTTCTTCCTCTAACTGAAATATTTAACTTAGAATAATGTCTCAATGGATATATATTGCAAACGAGGCTACCATTTATTTATTCACTGCTGGAATTATACTTGATGTGTAAGGTGTTTGAAACAATTATCATTGGGGTATAGTTGCATTACAATGATGCTTTAGTTTCTGAGTACGTATGTCCAAGTGAATCCATTTTAGGTGTACACATATCCCCTCGTTTTTGGATTTCCTTCCCATTTAGGTCACCGCAGAGCAGAGTCGAGTCCCCTTGTTCTTTCACTTTTCTCATACTGTAACATTTTCGTAAATGTTAACTGGAGGTTAATTACTATACAATATCGTGATGGTTTCTGCCATGCATCAACATTAAGAAGCCGTAAGTATATCGGGGTCCCACCCATCCTGGAGCCTCTCCCACATCCCCTCCTATGCTATTTTTCTGGGTTGTTCCAGAGCACTGCTTTGCATTCCCTGCTTCGTGCCAAGGAAAATCTGAAAGATGATTTTTCTGTATGAAACATGTAATTTTCTTTATCTCACATGTGAGAACATGGGTGCAGATTTTTCTACGTGAAATAGGAAATGTGTACTTCATGTTTGAAAATCTACTTGTATAATTTTTTCATCATATATGGAATCTTGTCTGTTTCACATGTGGATATCTGTGCACACTTTTTCCTACATGAATGGGGAATTCCAGATATTTCAGATATGAAAAGTTGAGCATATGCTTTCCTGTCTGACCTCTGAAGTTGTATCCATTTCCTATGTAAAAATCTCAATGAAATTTTACTGACATGAAGTATGCAATTAAGATATGGGAACCAACAGGAAATTGGAATTCTATTTCATAAAAGAAATTCTGGGCACCACTGTTTCTTCATGAAATACTTAATTCTTTGTATTTCTTACATAGAAAACAATGACTGTCCACCATGAAATAGGGAGATCTCTGTATTAACTGCATCAAAATCTAGGCACTAATTTTCCTTCATGAAACTTGAACTTCTCTATATTTCACATCTGATAATCAGAATGAACATTTCCCTATGAGAAATAAGGAAATCTCTGCATTTCATGTAAACCATTGGTTCTTCAGTCTCTGAAACACCTGTTTGCATTTGTGTCCCTGTGTGTTACATGTGTGTGTGTACACATATGTGCTTGTGTCACCTGTTCCTGTGTGTGTGTGTGTGTGTGTGTGGCCTAATGTAGGTGCTCAGTGTGAAACACCAGACATCCTAGGAGGCAGAGTGTGAGCATTGCATCTATCCAGGCACTTAACGTGAGTGTGCCCACGTTAGCTATGTGGCCGAGAGGAAGAGAGTAAGCAATGGTCAGGAGGAGCACTTTACTCCACTTGAAACACTTGCAGGAGGAGCTCTGCTTCTCTTGGAACTGCATCCGCAGGAGCACATCCTTAGCCGCTGGGGTGCCTGCTTTAAGCCGTGGGCCAGGGGAAAGGCCAAGAGCTGACAGACAGCAGGCCAGGGGCTCCAGGGTGGTTTGGCTTGGGGCTGCATTGTGGGGCCCAAAGAGCGAGCCAAGGAAAGTGTGCTGCTTCATCCTCAGAATATGGCTGCATTCCTGACACTGCTCAAGCCTAAGGCACACGGTTAGGGACGGACTCTGCAGGCGGTGAACTTTGGTGAGGTCAGCGGTAACAGCGCCTCCCCCGCCGATCCCCACCCCCCACCAAACCTACCCACGCTCTGCCCGTGGCTTGCCGTTTAGATCCAAGGTGAGCACCTGTGTCCCTGACGTACCCACGAACCTTGTGTCACCTGTGTGAACCCCTGAGCACACAGAGTCGCCCGCTTCCCCAGTGGCAATTTCAAGCTTGACGGTGGCTGCAGTGTCACCTTCAGATTCCTTGCCTTCGACTCCAGCTGGCCTGGCTTGCCCAGTCGCTGGTCTGGCACATCTATACTGTTGGTCAGGCAAACGGCTTGTGTGGACCGGCGCACTGTGCACTGAGCCAAGTTGGGCCCCTGCGTGCCCAGAATTCCAAGGGGTGTGTCTGTCCCGTGAATGAACGCCTTTTGACTCCATTTGATTGGTTCTGTGATGAGGTCTGGAGGTCAGGGTATAGAGTTCAGCTCCTTCCCGCCACCATATTACCCGTGCATGGTGGCACACGGTTCTGCGCATGCCTGTCTCCCTTTCCCTGCTCATTGGCTGTGGGCAAGTAACCAGTTGGTTGTGCCACGTAGACTGCGGCTGGTTGGCGGGCTTTGCCGGCCGCCAGCTGTGCTCTCACGTCCAGCTTCTTTGTGGCTCTGGGCTACGGCCAGAACACCATGGAGACTGAGACGGGGCCAGAGGAAGGCGGCAGCACCCCGGGATCCTGGGTCTTAGTTGTGAGCCCGGGTCTTCTCGAGGGAGGGACCCTGGGGCCTACCAGCGCGGTGGGGGCGGCAGAGGCAATGCAGGCCGCAGGTAGTGCACCAGGCGAAGAGGCCGCCCTCTTCTGGGTGGAGGCGGTAGAGAAAGGTGCAGCCCTGGAGGAGGGAGAGTTGGCGGGATTCGGGCAGGAGTTCCAGCTGCTGGTGTTAGACATCATGGAGGAGGTGGAGGTGGTGGCCTACGAGGAGCAGGAGCAGGTGTCCTCGCAGGAGCAGGGCCAGGAACATCCAAGCCCCAGAGCCCCCAGGGATCAGCCCGCACTGGAGGCCCTGCCGGCCCTGCAGCTGGAGCTGGATTTCGTGAATAAGAAAGCCCAAAGGGCCCGCGCTCGCCTGAAACACAAGAACTGCCAGAGGCGGAAGCTGCGTCTAGAACACAGAAGTGCCATCATCGAGGGAATCCGTGGATTCTGGGTCGAAGTTGTATCCCTTGGTGTGGTGCTTGTGAATTTTTTTTTTTTTTTTCAATCTGGGTAATTGCAGAAGCAGTTTAGAGATCTGGCAGTTCTGGTACAAAATGTATTTTTTGGATGCTGAGTATTGGTTACCGTTCTGTGTATCTGTTCCCGATATAAGGTGTGATGTCCTTGCTGTTCTGGGTAGCACAAATTGCTACTTGGGCTTTATTTGCAGAGGTCCCAATCAGAATTGTCATTAGCACCAGGGACTCTTCAGAGAAAAGGCTTGTCTGGGATCCAGGTCTTCTCTGAAAAGCTGCGTGAATTTGGCGGTGAGGTTGGGATGTGTAAATGCTCATGCTGCTTGTACGTAGGAGTGCCTGTTTTCCAGAAGTAAGCTAAGTTTTAGGAGGCTGAGATGGAGTTTAGGGCCTTTCCTCTTAGGAACAGAACCTGCTCTGGTAGTGCATTTATAGGCACAGCCTTGGGGCTTGTCATGCCTTCATACAGTCTGCGTTAACAGAAATGTGACGAGTTAACTCGTCGCAAGATGAAGTCAGACAGCGCCATTCTACACTTTAGGCTAGATTTGTCCTTCCAGCACTTTTTTCCTCTAGCATCTAGAGGCTCCTTGACCTAAAGCAGTTTATGAACCACCCTCAAATGTCAGCTATGATGGCTGACCAAGATGAAGACATACTTCACTTCATGACCAACTTAAAGGTCAGGCAGGGGACACTGATAATTGTGGGGGGAAGGTGACTGTGGAGGGGAGAGGACATGATTTACCCCTGAAAACAGGAAAGGACAGCTCTTCTGTAAAGGGGTTTCACACCCATCCACCCCTACCCTACTCCCCACACTTTGTCCTGGCAGGTGGAGGAACTCAGGCATCCCTCTCATCACTGCAAGATCACATTGTCCTTCTGGAAGAATAGGTATTTCCAGAATGAAGTGATTGTTAAGGATTATCTCATTAATGTCACTGGTAAGAGGCAGCTCCTTGGATTTGGTGGGTGGGGGCAGAAAAGTGTAGGTTGAATTGGAAAGTGATTTAGGTCTTTCTCCCATACTCCTTTTCCTGCAGGATATCGAGCATCTCATTCCACCCTAATTCACTGGAACCAGGGATTTGAACGCAAGGCATACAGCCGCAGGCACCATGACAGCAGCGTTAACTTCTTCAACTGGTCCTTTGACCACAATTTCACAGGATCTGACCGGATTGCTGAGGTAGGGTCCCACGCGGCCACTGGGCCAGAACTGGTGATGTATGTTGGAATTCTTGGCGGTGTACAGGAGGGCTCAGGGTCTGGCCAGCCCCGTGCTGACCTAGCTCATTGCCCTGAGAGTTCATCATAAAGGATCTCTGGCCCAATCCCGTGTGGTACTATATGAGGAGGAAGGCTCTGACACGAGAGGTACTGGGAGGACGAGAGGCGAGGAGCCCAGGGATTGGGCACTGGCATAAGTGTTTTCCAGAAACTTGGGCCATTTATTTCACTTGTGGAGAAAGTGAGACTCTGTGGAATGCAGAGTAACACCATGGAATGAGGGAATCAGCAAGAGACAGCAGAAGTAGAGAACCGTAGTGAAAAACAGGTTCTAAGTAGAGAAGCTTGAGGTAGATGAAGTGTCCTGGTCAGGGCAATGTCACTCCAATTTATATCTGGCTCAGCTGCACATCTCTGAACTGGCATTCCATGGCCAACAAGGCAACCCTCAGGCTCCTCTTAAATTGGGGCCCACCTACTATTGAAATCCCCTTTCTACAACGGTCTGCGAGTCTCCTTTCTGCTAGGCTGTTCCCCACTGACCATCATTTGATTCCATTTTCATCATCACACTTGTTTCTATTTTTGTTTTCTTTTACATTTTTTCCACATGCCACTCTCATTCTGAGAATACTGACCACTGTGTAGGATTATGGAGAATAGTCTTTTAACTTATTTATTTTACCTGGAGGATGATTACTTTACAAAACCATGATGGTTTTTTTCATACATTGGCCAACACGAATCACTCATAGATATACACGTGTCCCCCCAAATGCTGAACCCAACCCCCACCGCCCTCCCCTACCTGTCTTTCTGGGTTGTCCCACAACATGACTTTGGTTGCCTTGCTTCACGCATCAAATTTGCGCTGGTCGTCTATTTTGCATAAGGTAATGTAAATGTTTGAGGGCTATTTTCTCAAATTAACCCAGACTCACATTCCACCACGGAGTCCAAATTCTGTTCTTTATATGTCTGTGTCTTATTTGCTGTTCTGCATGTTCGATGTCCGGTACCACCTACGTGGTCCTAAACTCCATATAGTTGTACTAACATGCAGTGTTTGCTTTTTCTCTTTCTGACTTTCTTCACACTCTTAATAGGCTCCATATTCATTCCAACTCATTAGGACTGAGTTCAAGGCATTCCTTTTTAGAGCTGAGAAACATACCATTGTGTATACGTACCCCAACTCCCTTAACCCGTCATCTGCCGATGGCCATATAGGTTGTTTGCATATCCTAGCTCTTGTAAATAGTTGTACAGTGAAGATTTGGGTGCGTGGTTTAAAAACCTGTATGCAGATCAGGAAGCAACAGTTCGAACTGGACATGGAAAAACAGACTGGTTCCAAATAGGAAAAGGAGTACATCAAGGCTCTACGTTGTCACCCTGCCTGTTTAACTCTCTATGCAAAGTGCATCATGAGAAACGCTAGGCTGGAAGAAACACAAGCTAGAATCAAGTTTGCCAGGAGAAATATCAATAACCTCAGATATGCAGATGACACCACCCTTATGGCAGAAAGTGAAGAAGAACTAAAGAGCCTCTTGATGAAAGTGAAAGAGGAGAGTGAAAAAGTTGGCTTAAAGCTCAACGTTCAGAAAACTAAGATCATGGCATCTGGTCCCATCACTTCATGGGAAATAGATGGGGAAACATTGGAAACGGTGTCTGACTTTATTTTAGGGGGGTCCAAAATCACTGCTGACGATGATTGCAGCCGTGAAATTAAAAGACACTTACTCCTTGGAAGGAAGGTTATGGCCAACCTAGATAGCATATTTAAAAGCAGAGACATTACTTTGCCAACAAAAGTCCGTCTAGTCAAGGCTATGGTTTTTTCAATGGTCATGTATGGATGTGAGAGGTGGACGGTGAAGAAAGCTGAGCGCCGAAGAATTGATGCTTTTGAACTGTGGTGTTGGAGAAGACTCTTGAGAGTCCATTGGACTGCAAGGAGATGCCATCAGTCCATCCTAAAGGAAATCAATCCTGGGTGTTCATTGGAAGGATTGATGTTGAAGCTGAAACTCCAATACTTTGGTCACTTCATGCAAAGTGTTGACTCATTGGAAAAGACCCTAATGCTGAGTAGGATTGGCGGGTGGAGGACAAGGGGACTACCGAGGATGAGATGGTTGGATGGCATCACTGACTCGATGGACATAGGTTTGGGTAGACTCCTGGAGCTGGTGATGGACAGAGAGGCCTGGAGTGCTGCAATTCATGGGGTCACAAAGAGTCAGACACGACTGTCCGACTGAACTGAACTGAACCGAACTGAGAGAGGAAATGTAAAAGTTCACAGACTCTCTCTCCTGGAAACTGACTTGAAAGGTTAAAGCTGTCTTTAGTGTTGTTCCGGGAGGCTAGGTTGACATATATGTATCTGTTTCTCTGTCCGTTTTGAAAGGAAGCCCCCGATTTTGAGAAACTTATGTTGGAGTGTCCCCCTTTACCTAAAATAGAAAACCTAAGAAGGTGCTTCACATGAAGATCAATGGCCAACTAGTCCTCTCTGACATGAAAGTAATGAAGAGTGGTCTGCTGGTGAAACAGATCGAGAGGGAGAAACCAGTAAACATGAAATAATTCTGAAGGATAAATAGAAAGCATCAACCATAGGTGTCTGTGTATTGTTTGGCCAGGTCCTCAGGACAGATACTTCAACTCCATGTAGGATTCTCACTTTAACGCGTGGGAATTACCAGACCATGGAGAGTTATAGAGGGGGTTAAGTCATATGTTGGGGTTGTGTCAGGGGACAAGTTCTTCCTGCGGGGTGGGGTTGGGGAGGAAGGAGAAGGAAGAGGAGGGGCCATTAACTGTGGGTCTGGCAACTTGACAAGGGAAATGTGGATGTTCATGGAAAGGGTCTGGTGAACAAGAGCCAGAGATCGAAATAGTGGGACACAACTTTGTTGGAAGGTGGTGCCCCAGGTATCATCACTGTTGGATATCATCAGGCATTTTAAGAGTACAGGACAAGGAAAAAGCCTTAACATTCAACTCACTATGAACCACATAGCCTCCTTGTGTATATGACTGCACAGTTCACCTTTTCTCAGAGTCAGCTTCCCAGGCCTAGGGTTCCAGGTAACATCTTAGGGGATGGGGGCATAAAGTATATGGAGGGGCTGTGGCCCAGAGCAAAAGCGAGGGGGTGGGAAGGCAGTAAGGATATTAATTTCTGGCAAAAGTGACCAGGGGAAAATATAAATCACCAGGAAACAGACAAACAAAAACAGATCCCATCGTGTATGTTTGAGCTCATGTGAACTCTGTTCTTTTTTCCAAGAACTCAGTTTAGGTACAAAGTCTGCAGGGGCAGAAGTCAGGGGGATGGGGATGTTAAACAGGCAAAGTCCAGCCTACGCAGCCGTGCACTCTGTGTCGCATGATGGCTCAGTGCTTAATATCCTTTTTTCCAGGAAGGCTTACGCTCTGTGCCCAAGGCCCTCTGTCAGGCCTAGGTGTAGAAATAACATTTTTCCACAAACCCTCTGGTGACAGTGTCTATTCCTTGCTGAATGGCTCAGCACAGGCTGTATAAAACCACAAGTGGCCTTCTTCTGGGCTTTGTCTCTACTCTGTGGGCCAAGGGCCAATGGGAACACCTGGAGAATACAGAGCTTATGGAGGGACTGGTCGAACTTAGGGTGGCCCTTTCCAGGTAGATGGCTGCTTTCCGGAATCACGTCCACCTCTGGATTGGGCAAAGGACAGACTGGCACAAAGGGAGTAGGGAGAGGTCAACGTTTGTCCTCTCACCCCAGATACAATGGCTCCAACGTGGGCATTCCTGTGGGTGATATTTCTGTCTCACATGGAGTTCTCACTCCAAAAATTGTCTCCCGACAGCAGCATCTCTTTGGAGGGCAAAGGGTAAAGGATGAACGTCAAAGTTCATGGGTTTATGGATGCCCCCTTCAAGGTGCACTGAATGAGATCTCCTGCTCAGGGCCAACTTTTGCATTTGAATATCTTCAGCCTAGTATGCCCCTTCTACAGAGGAGCATCTACAGTTCCAGAAGGCAAGGCTTGTCCTTCTCTGGGTGCTTTCTGTACAAGCAGCGCAGCAAACAATGGAAACATGTCTTCTTACTTTCTTAATCTGTAATCTTCAAAGGATCCTGGGGGCTCCGGCAGGCTGGTACCTGTCTTTCTCAGCGCCAGTTCAAAACAAAACAACACAAAGCAGAAACTATGCTGTAATAAGTCTGCTGTGGGTGTGGGATGGTGTATTGGTGCATGTTTGGGGGGACCTTAGACTGGGCTCATTCTAGGGGCTGCATGGTAGTTATCCACATTCAGAAGTTTTAGTAAGGCATTTCAAAGAAGTTAAAGACAAGAAACGTTAAGGACAGGGTTCCCCAACACCTACTATCTCCTGTCTTCAGTACCAGTGCTTCAGTACCAGGGGTGGCTTTAGCTCTAACCTGTCGTGGAGTGAAGAGTGCAGAGATAGTCATGGATCGGTTAGTAAACCTGAACTATGCATGGTTGACTTGATGGTCATTCTCTGGAAACTTGCCATGACATGTGTCCCCATGTCTTTCGGGCTTTCACTTGGGCCCTAAGGTCTAGGCACTATTAGATTTGACTGCACACTTGGACGTGTTGTGTAAGGTTTTCTTCCACTGTATATCAATGCGTGTGAGACTTGGCGGATTACTGATAATTTCTTGAGCATTCTGGCTCAATCACCCTGAGCTGCATTTGTTTCCTGTTCCCTGGATATGTTCATGTTTTCCTCTGTTTAGAATGAAGATTGGGTGTCTCTGTTGTGCCTGCCCATGAATGTGAGTTGATGTTTCTTCCCGTGGGTCTGCCTATGACTCCTGTCTTCTTTGATGTGGCACCGATGCCTGTGCCATTATACACAGCACTGCTGCAATAGCTATGTCAGTTCTTGCATGGCCCTATTCAACATACATGAATTGTGTTGCTTGCATTCACTTTTGTTTTTTAAGTTTGTGTGTCTTTGTCAGATTGTGTGTGAATTGGATGATTTCTTTCATTCCTGGATCAAATGTTTCCAACATCTTGAATTGTGACTTTTTTTTTTTTAAAGAGATACACGATATTTGTGAACAGCAAGAAATGCTTTATCGCAGGAATAGTTAACAGTGACCCACGTTTGGAAACAGCAATACCCACATACTTACAGAAATGCCCGTTGGGCAAGAATATCACTCGTTGAAATGAGAATATGAATCAGGATCACAAAAGGCAAAGATGTTGCAGGAATGCATCTGTCAGAAAATTTTTCGTCTCTCAGGAGAGATTTGGGGTTGATTGTTAAGTGTTCTATAAACACTGCTGCAGAAAAGAAGGACATTGACTATTACCACTTCTTGCAGTGATCGTTAACCTGACATTACCCATGCAGAATTTCTTCATGATTTTAAGTGAAGCATCACTCAGGCAGTAAGAGTTGGGGCTTGCCTTTCTGTGAATAGGAATTTGTTAAAGAATTCTTGTCCTCAGTGACCTTCTATAGCCTGGGGAAAGGGGCTTGCATGATCAAGTACAAGTTCAAAGCCCCTTGCTATTTCTGTGCTTTTTCTGGAAGGAAAGCACAGGGAATGGAATGATGCCAACGTGATTGGCACTGTGAACCAGCCTGTTGTGATGGGAGTAGAGATCAGAGGCACACGTCACACAACCGTCCACAGTGAGGACTTCCAGCCCTGCCAAACTCTTTCAATGTCAGTCCCCCTCATGAGAAAATCCCATTCACCTTCCAGGATTATCATAGAAGTAGAATAGGATGCTGATTTGATCAACTAGTGAGGGAAAAAAATAATAATAACTGGGCCAAAAAAAGAGGGGTGCTTACCAAAGTCCATTAGACTGGACAAGTAAGCAATTAGTTGCACATCTGTGCAAGTTTCTTTTCAGGATTGTTTGTGTGTGTATGTGGGTAGGTGGGTGGGTGAGCATGCAGACACATGTGCGCTGACACAAATGTGTGTGTGAGCTGTCTGAACTGGTCTGGCTGGGGGATGGAAGAATGGACACTGAAAACGCGAAAGAGCTTGTGTAAGATGTAAAGATCATAGGGCAGCAGAAGCACGGACGCCATGGAAAAAAGCCCAGGGATCTCACCGACAGAGCAAGCTAGAAGTGTAAACAGGCTTGTAAGTGTAAACATGGATCCCTGAGCAGAAAGGAGAGGCAAGAACAAAGCACCTGGGTGCAGTCAGGGAGGATACGAAGGAGCAGAGAAACGCAGTGGGCCAGATTCCCAGGCACAGAAGAGGGGCTATGCACAGCCCCTAGGACACCCAGCTACAAAGGGTTTTCTGTCCTTCTCAAGTGCAGGACCATTCTATCCTCGACATGACCAGGCATCTGAGCACAGCTTGCCCTTTTCTGTAAGGTTTGGGAGACTGGTGGCACTGTAGCATAAGCACCTGCTACATGCAGTTTGTCAGTTTGAAACATCACTCCTTAAAAGGGTGTCTTGGGTTGATCCTCTCACCCCTCCCAGTCCCACAGGCCTGGGCTGATGGTGTAGGCTGGGCTGTGTTCTCACGGGGAGGCTGGATGAGAACAGAACCACTTTGAAAGGGCCTCTGTACAATAAATGGACAGACTTCAATTCCTCTGGCAATGGAGAGCCGTGGCCCTTGGTGGGGCGCTATCCTTAGCATCTCTGTATAAATTTCTCTCAACAGAGAGAATTCCATGTCTGTATCACATTTAGACATGAGGGCAAAAGTGTTCTATGTGAAGCATGGAAGTTGGTATTTCACGTCTGAATACATGCATGTAGATTTCCTGAATGAAATACAGAATTCGCTGCATTTCGCCTGTGAATATCTCACCACAAACTTTCCAAATTGAGAATGGAATTCCCTATATTTTACAGTATGAAAATGTATGCACATATTAAAACATAATGTGACACACATGACAAGCAAACTACTAAACGATGGAAAAGATAAAAGATATACTCGCTCTATATATCCTAGCAAATCAGCTCATGACAAAGTTTCCAAAATAATGAGTAGTCCTCAAGTAAGACCTGATGAAAACCTTTGTCACACTTTGTCCTAAATTCACCTGGTAACTAGGAGAGCTCTCAGTGTCTGTTAACTTGCTTCACACACAAGAAAAAAACTGCTCATCCTTTTATGAGTGTATGTGGTTTTGAAGTGAGACATTATCTCAAGAGATTCTGTTAACCTCCATAGACTTAAGAGATAAGGTGTTACTGTAACTAAATACCCCTGTACCCAACAACCTTGGGCCAAGCAATATCAAAACATTAAAGTTTAAAGCAGAGTATGTTTTACTGCAGAGCCATGCAAGAAGTGTGGCTTATGCCTTTAAAAACCTCAATCTACCTAAAGAGAAAAAAGAGCTACATATAGAAAAGTATAAAGCACTGATGAAAGAAATCAAACAGTACACAAATAGATGGATAAATATACCGTGTTCATGGATCAGAAGAATCAATATAGTGAAAACGAGTATACCACCCAAAGCAATCTATAGATTCAATGCAATCCCTATCAAGCTACCAGCGGTATTTTTCAGAGAACTAGAAAAAATAATTTCACAATTTGTATGGAAATACAAAAAACCTCGAATAGCCAAAGAAATCTTGAGAATGAAGAATGGAATAGGAGGAATCAACCTGCCTGACTTCAGGCTATGCTACAAAGTAACAGTCATCAAGATAGTATGGTACTGGCACGGAGACAGAAACATAGATCAATGGAACGCAATAGCAAGCCCAGAGATAAATTCATGCACCTATGGACACCTTATCTGTGACAAAGGAGGAAAGAATATAAAATGGAGAAAAGACAATTTCCTTAATACGTGGAGCTGGGAAAACTGGTCAACCACTTGTAAAAGAATGAAACTAGAACACTTTCTAACACCGTACACAAAAATAAACTCAAAATGGATTGAAGATCTGAATGTAAGACCACAAACTATAAAACTATAAGAGTCCTAGAGGAAAACATAGGCAAAACACTATCCGACACAATTCACAGCAGGATCCTCTATGACCCACCTCCAAGAATAATGGAAATAAAAGCAAAAATAAACAAATGGGACCTAATGAAACTTAAAAGCTTTTGCACAACAAAGGAGACTAGAAGCAAGGGGAAAAGCCTGCCTTCAGAATGGGAGAGACTAATAGCAAACGAACCAACTGACAAAGAATTAATATCAAAAGTATGCAAGCAACACCTGCAGCTCAAGTCCAGAAAAATAAGCGAACCAATCAAAAATTGGGCCAAAGAACTAAACAGACATTTCTCCAAAGAAGACATACAGATGGCTAACAAACACATGAAAAGATGCTCAACATCACTCATTATCAGAGAAATGCAAATCAAAACCTCAACGAGGTAGCATCTCACACTGGTCAGAATGCCTGCCATCCAATAATCTACAAACAATAAATGCTGGAGAGGGTACGGAGAAAAAGGAACCCTCTTACACTCTCAGTGGGAATGCAAACTAGTACAGCCACTATGGAGAACAGTGTGGAGGTTCTGCCATATAACACAGTGAACCCACTGATGGGCATATACACCGAGGAAGCCAGAACTGAAAGAGACATGCTGCTGCTGCTGCTGCTAAGTCGCTTCAGTCGTGTCCGACTCTGTGCGACCCCATAGACAGCAGCCCACCTGGCTCCGCCGTCCCTGGGATTCTCCAGGCAAGAATACTGGAGTGGGCTGCCATTTCCTTCTCCAATGCATGAAAGGGAAAAGTGAAAGTGAAGTCGCTCAGTCGTGTCCGACTCTTAGCGACACCATGGACTGTAGCCTACCACGCTCCTCCGTCCAGGGGATTTTCCAGGCAAGAGTACTGGGGTAGGGTGCCATTGCCTTCTCCGGAAAGAGACATGTGTACCCCAATATTCATCGAAGCCCTGTTTATAATAGCCAGGACACAGAAGCAACCCAAATGGCCATCAGCAGACGAATGGATAAGAAATCTGTGATACATATACACAATGGAATATTACTCAGCCATTAAAATGAATGCATTTGAATCCCTTCTAACGAGGTGGATTAAACCGGAGCCTATTATACAGAGTGAAGTAAATCAGAAAGCAAAACACCAATACAGTATACTAACACATATATATGGAATTTAGAAAGATGCTAGCGATAACCCTATATGCAGGACAGCAAAACAGACACAGATGTATAGAACAGATTTTTGGACTCTGTGGGAGATTGCAAGGGTGGAATGATTTGGGAGAATGACCTTGAAACATGTATATTATCATATGTCAACCCAGATCATATGCCATATCATATCATATGCCAGGCCAGATTTGATGCATGAGACAAGGTGCTCGGGGCTGGTGCACTGGGAGGACCCAGAAGGATGGGATGGGGAGGGAGGAGTGAAGGGGCCTCAGGATGGGGAACACATGTGCACCCGTGGCGGATTCATGTCAATGTATTCAGAAACCACTTAGATATTGTAAAGTAATTAGCGCCCAATTAAAATAAATAAATTTATATTAAAAAAATAAAAGTTACCTGAAAATAAACTACTTACATTTTCGTCAAAAAGAAAAAAAAAAAGAATGCTCTAGAACTAACAAGTCTTGGGAACTGAACTTCGTGCCATTCTGCCCCTTCAGTTTGGACTAGGCATCAGGTTTTTTTTGTTTGTTTCTTTGTTTGTTTGTTTTTTGACTACTGAAAAGATGGAGTAGATTTCCTTCCAGTCTTTACATCTACTTAGACATAATCTTTCACATTTTTTTAATGAAACAATGCATCTGTTTCTGTTAAAATGTTTATTGTGAGCAAAAACCAACCAAACAAACAACAAAAAAGAAATTGGTGCCCAGATTTTCACATGAGAAACAGAGATAATGCCATCATTCATGCAGGAAAATCTGCACCCTGATTTTCAGATGTGAAATATAAATAAGTCCCTATTTTATGTAATGAAAACTGTGCTGTGATGTAGATGTTGGAAAATTTGTGAAATTCATATTTAATATAGGAAAATGGATGCCCAGATTTTCTGATGTGAAATACACAGAATTTCAAAACTTCTTGTAGTAATACAGACATGCAGATATTCATAAATAAAATACAGAGAATTTCATATATTACGCTGAAAAAAAAAATGGCTTCCAGAGTCTCATATGTGACATATACAGAGGTGCATTTTTCATATGGGAAAATCAAAACCTAGAAATACAAATGTCACTCCAGTTATTTACGCAATTCATGTAGAAATATTGGCACCCAGATTCTCATGTGTGAAATATAGATTATTCCATATATCATGCAAGGCAGCCTTCACGCAGATTTTCAGAAGTGAAATCCAGAGAATTCCAAACTTCAATAGGGAAATCTGTGGCCAGATTTTCATATATGAAATATAGTTGATTCTATATTTGACTGCCTGGCCCAGATATCAATTTCTGAATCACGGAAAATTGCATATTTTATATGTCAAAATCTGACACAAATATTCACATGTGAATAACTGACATTTTGTATCTCACATGAGAAAATATGTCCCCAGATTTTCCAATGCAAAATATACAGAATTCCATATTTCATACTGAAGAGCTTCATGCAAGTTTTCTTGGGTGAAATACAGAGAGTTTCACACCTCAAGCATGAAAACCACTTCATATATGAAATAGAAATTTCTACATTTCTTTAGGAAAATCGATGCCAAGTGTTTCAATTGTTAAATATACAGTATTTTGTAGCTCATGAAGCAAAGCCAATATCCGCTGGATCATCGAAAAAGCAAGAGAGTTCCAGAAAAACATCTATTTCTGCTTTATTGACTATGCCAAAGCCTTTGACTGTGTGGATCACAATAAACTGTGCAACATTCTGAAAGAGATGGGAATACCAGACCATCTGACCTGTCTCTTGAGAAACCTGTATGCAGGTCAGGAAGCAACGGTTAGAACTGGACATGGAACAACAGACTGGTTCCAAATAGGAAAAGGAGTACGTCAAGGCTGTATATTGTCCCCCTGCTTATTTAACTTCTCTGCAGAGTACATCATGAGAAATGCTGGGCTGGAAGAAACACAAGCTGGAATCAAGATTGCCGGGAGAAATATCAATAACCTCAGATATGCAGATGACACCACCCTTATGGCAGAAAGTGAAGAAGAACTAAAGAGCCTCTTGATGAAGGTGAAGGAGGAGAGTGAAAAAGTTGGTTTAAAGCTCAACGTTCAGAAAACTAAGATCATGGCATCTGGTCCCATCACTTCATGGGAAATAGATGGGGAAACAGTGGAAACAGTGTCAGACTTTACTTTTTTTGGCTCCAGAATCACTGCTGCTGGTGACTGCAGCCATGAAATTAAAAGACGCTTACTCCTTGGAAGGAAGGTTATGGCCAACCTAGATAGCATGTTTAAAAGCAGAGACATTACTTTGCCAACAAAAGTCCGTCTAGTCAAGGCTATGGTTTTTCCAGTGGTCATGTATGGTTGTGAGAGTTGGACGGTGAAGAAAGCTGAGCACCGCAGAATTGATGCTTTTGAACTGTGGTGTTGGAGAAGACTCTTGAGAGTCCCTTGGACTGCAAGGAGATCCAATCAATCCATCCTAAAAGACATCAATCCTGGGTGTTCATTGGAAGGTCTGATGTTGAAGCTGAAACTCCAATACTTTGGCCACCTCATGCAAAGGGTTGACTCGTTGGAAAAGACCCTAATGCTGGGTAGGATTGGGGGCGGGAGGAGAAGGGGACGACAGAGGATGAGATGGTTGGATGGTATCACCGACTCGATGAACATGGGTTTGGGTAGACTCCGGGAGTTGGTGATGGACAGAGAGGCCTGGCATGCTGCAATTCATGGGGTCGCAGAGAGTCGGACACGACTGAGCGACTGAACTGAACTGAACTGATGATGATAAGGATCTCTTTCATTTGATGTTAGTTCCACAAGGTCTTGTAAGTTTTCTTGAGAACTGATTATTTCAGCTTCTTCAGCATCTGCATTTGTGGGATAGACTTTTATATTTCACGTAAAAAAAAAACATCTTGGCAGAGACCTAATCCATGAGATAATGAACTTTTTATATCTCATTTAGGAAAATCTGGGTCACGATTTTTCTACATGAGATATTCAGTTCTTTATATTTCATGAATGACAATCTAGGCACTGATTTTCCTACAGGAAATCATTTTCCTACAGGAAATATGGATTTCTCTACTTTCGCATTTGAAACTTGAGGCACAGAGCACTTTCCCCTGAAATATGAAATTCTTGTATTTCACATAGAATTGGCAATAAATAAGGTCACGTTTTGTAACATGAAATATGGAATGTTTCATATTTCTCATCTGAAAACCTGTGTGCTGACTTTGCTTCGCTTCAGTTCAGTTCAGTAGAGAAATCCATATTTCCTGTAGGAAAATGATTTCCTGTAGGAAAATCAGTGCCTAGATTGTCATTCATGAAATATAAAGAACTGAATATCTCATGTAGAAAAATCGTGACCCAGATTTTCCTAAATGAGATATAAAAAGTTCATTATCTCATGGATTAGGTCTCTGCCAAGATGTTTTTTTTTTACGTGAAATATAAAAGTCTATCCCACAAATGCAGATGCTGAAGAAGCTGAAATAATCAGTTCTCAAGAAAACTTACAAGACCTTGTGGAACTAACATCAAATGAAAGAGATCCTTATCATCATCAGTTCAGTTCAGTTCAGTCGCTCAGTCGTGTCCGACTCTCTGCGACCCCATGAATTGCAGCACGCCAGGCCTCTCTGTCCATCACCAACTCCCGGAGTCTACCCAAACCCATGTTCATCGAGTCGGTGATACCATCCAACCATCTCATCCTCTGTCGTCCCCTTCTCCTCCCGCCCCCAATCCTACCCAGCATTAGGGTCTTTTCCAACGAGTCAACCCTTTGCATGAGGTGGCCAAAGTATTGGAGTTTCAGCTTCAACATCAGACCTTCCAATGAACACCCAGGATTGATGTCTTTTAGGATGGATTGATTGGATCTCCTTGCAGTCCAAGGGACTCTCAAGAGTCTTCTCCAACACCACAGTTCAAAAGCATCAATTCTGCGGTGCTCAGCTTTCTTCACCGTCCAACTCTCACAACCATACATGACCACTGGAAAAACCATAGCCTTGACTAGACGGACTTTTGTTGGCAAAGTAATGTCTCTGCTTTTAAACATGCTATCTAGGTTGGCCATAACCTTCCTTCCAAGGAGTAAGCGTCTTTTAATTTCATGGCTGCAGTCACCAGCAGCAGTGATTCTGGAGCCAAAAAAAGTAAAGTCTGACACTGTTTCCACTGTTTCCCCATCTATTTCCCATGAAGTGATGGGACCAGATGCCATGATCTTAGTTTTCTGAACGTTGAGCTTTAAACCAACTTTTTCACTCTCCTCCTTCACCTTCATCAAGAGGCTCTTTAGTTCTTCTTCACTTTCTGCCATAAGGGTGGTGTCATCTGCATATCTGAGGTTATTGATATTTCTCCCGGCAATCTTGATTCCAGCTTGTGTTTCTTCCAGCCCAGCATTTCTCATGATGTACTCTGCAGAGAAGTTAAATAAGCAGGGGGACAATATACAGCCTTGACGTACTCCTTTTCCTATTTGGAACCAGTCTGTTGTTCCATGTCCAGTTCTAACCGTTGCTTCCTGACCTGCATACAGGTTTCTCAAGAGACAGGTCAGATGGTCTGGTATTCCCATCTCTTTCAGAATGTTGCACAGTTTATTGTGATCCACACAGTCAAAGGCTTTGGCATAGTCAATAAAGCAGAAATAGATGTTTTTCTGGAACTCTCTTGCTTTTTCGATGATCCAGCGGATATTGGCTTTGCTTCATGAGCTACAAAATACTGTATATTTAACAATTGAAACACTTGGCATCGATTTTCCTAAAGAAATGTAGAAATTTCTATTTCATATATGAAGTGGTTTTCATGCTTGAGGTGTGAAACTCTCTGTATTTCACCCAAGAAAACTTGCATGAAGCTCTTCAGTATGAAATATGGAATTCTGTATATTTTGCATTGGAAAATCTGGGGACATATTTTCTCATGTGAGATACAAAATGTCAGTTATTCACATGTGAATATTTGTGTCAGATTTTGACATATAAAATATGCAATTTTCCGTGATTCAGAAATTGATATCTGGGCCAGGCAGTCAAATATAGAATCAACTATATTTCATATATGAAAATCTGGCCACAGATTTCCCTATTGAAGTTTGGAATTCTCTGGATTTCACTTCTGAAAATCTGCGTGAAGGCTGCCTTGCATGATATATGGAATAATCTATATTTCACACATGAGAATCTGGGTGCCAATATTTCTACATGAATTGCGTAAATAACTGGAGTGACATTTGTATTTCTAGGTTTTGATTTTCCCATATGAAAAATGCACCTCTGTATATGTCACATATGAGACTCTGGAAGCCATTTTTTTTTTCAGCGTAATATATGAAATTCTCTGTATTTTATTTATGAATATCTGCATGTCTGTATTACTACAAGAAGTTTTGAAATTCTGTGTATTTCACATCAGAAAATCTGGGCATCCATTTTCCTATATTAAATATGAATTTCACAAATTTTCCAACATCTACATCACAGCACAGTTTTCATTACATAAAATAGGGACTTATTTATATTTCACATCTGAAAATCAGGGTGCAGATTTTCCTGCATGAATGATGGCATTATCTCTGTTTCTCATGTGAAAATCTGGGCACCAATTTCTTTTTTGTTGTTTGTTTGGTTGGTTTTTGCTCACAATAAACATTTTAACAGAAACAGATGCATTGTTTCATTAAAAAAATGTGAAAGATTATGTCTAAGTAGATGTAAAGACTGGAAGGAAATCTACTCCATCTTTTCAGTAGTCAAAAAACAAACAAACAAAGAAACAAACAAAAAAAACCTGATGCCTAGTCCAAACTGAAGGGGCAGAATGGCACGAAGTTCAGTTCCCAAGACTTGTTAGTTCTAGAGCATTCTTTTTTTTTTTCTTTTTGACGAAAATGTAAGTAGTTTATTTTCAGGTAACTTTTATTTTTTTTAATATAAATTTATTTATTTTAATTGGGCGCTAATTACTTTACAATATCTAAGTGGTTTCTGAATACATTGACATGAATCCGCCACGGGTGCACATGTGTTCCCCATCCTGAGGCCCCTTCACTCCTCCCTCCCCATCCCATCCTTCTGGGTCCTCCCAGTGCACCAGCCCCGAGCACCTTGTCTCATGCATCAAATCTGGCCTGGCATATGATATGATATGGCATATGATCTGGGTTGACATATGATAATATACATGTTTCAAGGTCATTCTCCCAAATCATTCCACCCTTGCAATCTCCCACAGAGTCCAAAAATCTGTTCTATACATCTGTGTCTGTTTTGCTGTCCTGCATATAGGGTTATCGCTAGCATCTTTCTAAATTCCATATATATGTGTTAGTATACTGTATTGGTGTTTTGCTTTCTGATTTACTTCACTCTGTATAATAGGCTCCGGTTTAATCCACCTCGTTAGAAGGGATTCAAATGCATTCATTTTAATGGCTGAGTAATATTCCATTGTGTATATGTATCACAGATTTCTTATCCATTCGTCTGCTGATGGCCATTTGGGTTGCTTCTGTGTCCTGGCTATTATAAACAGGGCTTCGATGAATATTGGGGTACACATGTCTCTTTCCGGAGAAGGCAATGGCACCCTACCCCAGTACTCTTGCCTGGAAAATCCCCTGGACGGAGGAGCGTGGTAGGCTACAGTCCATGGTGTCGCTAAGAGTCGGACACGACTGAGCGACTTCACTTTCACTTTTCCCTTTCATGCATTGGAGAAGGAAATGGCAGCCCACTCCAGTATTCTTGCCTGGAGAATCCCAGGGACGGCGGAGCCTGGTGGGCTGCTGTCTATGGGGTCGCACAGAGTCGGACACGACTGAAGCGACTTAGCAGCAGCAGCAGCAGCATGTCTCTTTCAGTTCTGGCTTCCTCGGTGTATATGCCCATCAGTGGGTTCACTGTGTTATATGGCAGAACCTCCACACTGTTCTCCATAGTGGCTGTACTAGTTTGCATTCCCACTGAGAGTGTAAGAGGGTTCCTTTTTCTCCGTACCCTCTCCAGCATTTATTGTTTGTAGATTATTGGATGGCAGGCATTCTGACCAGTGTGAGATGCTACCTCGTTGAGGTTTTGATTTGCATTTCTCTGATAATGAGTGATGTTGAGCATCTTTTCATGTGTTTGTTAGCCATCTGTATGTCTTCTTTGGAGAAATGTCTGTTTAGTTCTTTGGCCCAATTTTTGATTGGTTCGCTTATTTTTCTGGACTTGAGCTGCAGGTGTTGCTTGCATACTTTTGATATTAATTCTTTGTCAGTTGGTTCGTTTGCTATTAGTCTCTCCCATTCTGAAGGCAGGCTTTTCCCCTTGCTTCTAGTCTCCTTTGTTGTGCAAAAGCTTTTAAGTTTCATTAGGTCCCATTTGTTTATTTTTGCTTTTATTTCCATTATTCTTGGAGGTGGGTCATAGAGGATCCTGCTGTGAATTGTGTCGGATAGTGTTTTGCCTATGTTTTCCTCTAGGACTCTTATAGTTTTATAGTTTGTGGTCTTACATTCAGATCTTCAATCCATTTTGAGTTTATTTTTGTGTACGGTGTTAGAAAGTGTTCTAGTTTCATTCTTTTACAAGTGGTTGACCAGTTTTCCCAGCTCCACGTATTAAGGAAATTGTCTTTTCTCCATTTTATATTCTTTCCTCCTTTGTCACAGATAAGGTGTCCATAGGTGCATGAATTTATCTCTGGGCTTGCTATTGCGTTCCATTGATCTATGTTTCTGTCTCCGTGCCAGTACCATACTATCTTGATGACTGTTACTTTGTAGCATAGCCTGAAGTCAGGCAGGTTGATTCCTCCTATTCCATTCTTCATTCTCAAGATTTCTTTGGCTATTCGAGGTTTTTTGTATTTCCATACAAATTGTGAAATTATTTTTTCTAGTTCTCTGAAAAATACCGCTGGTAGCTTGATAGGGATTGCATTGAATCTATAGATTGCTTTGGGTGGTATACTCGTTTTCACTATATTGATTCTTCTGATCCATGAACACGGTATATTTATCCATCTATTTGTGTACTGTTTGATTTCTTTCATCAGTGCTTTATACTTTTCTATATGTAGCTCTTTTTTCTCTTTAGGTAGATTGAGGTTTTTAAAGGCATAAGCCACACTTCTTGCATGGCTCTGCAGTAAAACATACTCTGCTTTAAACTTTAATGTTTTGATATTGCTTGGCCCAAGGTTGTTGGGTACAGGGGTATTTAGTTACAGTAACACCTTATCTCTTAAGTCTATGGAGGTTAACAGAATCTCTTGAGATAATGTCTCACTTCAAAACCACATACACTCATAAAAGGATGAGCAGTTTTTTTCTTGTGTGTGAAGCAAGTTAACAGACACTGAGAGCTCTCCTAGTTACCAGGTGAATTTAGGACAAAGTGTGACAAAGGTTTTCATCAGGTCTTACTTGAGGACTACTCATTATTTTGGAAACTTTGTCATGAGCTGATTTGCTAGGATATATAGAGCGAGTATATCTTTTATCTTTTCCATCGTTTAGTAGTTTGCTTGTCATGTGTGTCACATTATGTTTTAATATGTGCATACATTTTCATACTGTAAAATATAGGGAATTCCATTCTCAATTTGGAAAGTTTGTGGTGAGATATTCACAGGCGAAATGCAGCGAATTCTGTATTTCATTCAGGAAATCTACATGCATGTATTCAGACGTGAAATACCAACTTCCATGCTTCACATAGAACACTTTTGCCCTCATGTCTAAATGTGATACAGACATGGAATTCTCTCTGTTGAGAGAAATTTATACAGAGATGCTAAGGATAGCGCCCCACCAAGGGCCACGGCTCTCCATTGCCAGAGGAATTGAAGTCTGTCCATTTATTGTACAGAGGCCCTTTCAAAGTGGTTCTGTTCTCATCCAGCCTCCCCGTGAGAACACAGCCCAGCCTACACCATCAGCCCAGGCCTGTGGGACTGGGAGGGGTGAGAGGATCAACCCAAGACACCCTTTTAAGGAGTGATGTTTCAAACTGACAAACTGCATGTAGCAGGTGCTTATGCTACAGTGCCACCAGTCTCCCAAACCTTACAGAAAAGGGCAAGCTGTGCTCAGATGCCTGGTCATGTCGAGGATAGAATGGTCCTGCACTTGAGAAGGACAGAAAACCCTTTGTAGCTGGGTGTCCTAGGGGCTGTGCAGAGCCCCTCTTCTGTGCCTGGGAATCTGGCCCACTGCGTTTCTCTGCTCCTTCGCATCCTCCCTGACTGCACCCAGGTGCTTTGTTCTTGCCTCTCCTTTCTGCTCAGGGATCCATGTTTACACTTACAAGCCTGTTTACACTTCTAGCTTGCTCTGTCGGTGAGATCCCTGGGCTTTTTTCCATGGCGTCCGTGCTTCTGCTGCCCTATGATCTTTACATCTTACACAAGCTCTTTCGCGTTTTCAGTGTCCATTCTTCCATCCCCCAGCCAGACCAGTTCAGACAGCTCACACACACATTTGTGTCAGCGCACATGTGTCTGCATGCTCACCCACCCACCTACCCACATACACACACAAACAATCCTGAAAAGAAACTTGCACAGATGTGCAACTAATTGCTTACTTGTCCAGTCTAATGGACTTTGGTAAGCACCCCTCTTTTTTTGGCCCAGTTATTATTATTTTTTTCCCTCACTAGTTGATCAAATCAGCATCCTATTCTACTTCTATGATAATCCTGGAAGGTGAATGGGATTTTCTCATGAGGGGGACTGACATTGAAAGAGTTTGGCAGGGCTGGAAGTCCTCACTGTGGACGGTTGTGTGACGTGTGCCTCTGATCTCTACTCCCATCACAACAGGCTGGTTCACAGTGCCAATCACGTTGGCATCATTCCATTCCCTGTGCTTTCCTTCCAGGAAAAGCACAGAAATAGCAAGGGCTTTGAACTTGTACTTGATCATGCAAGCCCCTTTCCCCAGGCTATAGAAGGTCACTGAGGACAAGAATTCTTTAACAAATTCCTATTCACAGAAAGGCAAGCCCCAACTCTTACTGCCTGAGTGATGCTTCACTTAAAATCATGAAGAAATTCTGCATGGGTAATGTCAGGTTAACGATCACTGCAAGAAGTGGTAATAGTCAATGTCCTTCTTTTCTGCAGCAGTGTTTATAGAACACTTAACAATCAACCCCAAATCTCTCCTGAGAGACGAAAAATTTTCTGACAGATGCATTCCTGCAACATCTTTGCCTTTTGTGATCCTGATTCATATTCTCATTTCAACGAGTGATATTCTTGCCCAACGGGCATTTCTGTAAGTATGTGGGTATTGCTGTTTCCAAACGTGGGTCACTGTTAACTATTCCTGCGATAAAGCATTTCTTGCTGTTCACAAATATCGTGTATCTCTTTAAAAAAAAAAAGTCACAATTCAAGATGTTGGAAACATTTGATCCAGGAATGAAAGAAATCATCCAATTCACACACAATCTGACAAAGACACACAAACTTAAAAAACAAAAGTGAATGCAAGCAACACAATTCATGTATGTTGAATAGGGCCATGCAAGAACTGACATAGCTATTGCAGCAGTGCTGTGTATAATGGCACAGGCATCGGTGCCACATCAAAGAAGACAGGAGTCATAGGCAGACCCACGGGAAGAAACATCAACTCACATTCATGGGCAGGCACAACAGAGACACCCAATCTTCATTCTAAACAGAGGAAAACATGAACATATCCAGGGAACAGGAAACAAATGCAGCTCAGGGTGATTGAGCCAGAATGCTCAAGAAATTATCAGTAATCCGCCAAGTCTCACACGCATTGATATACAGTGGAAGAAAACCTTACACAACACGTCCAAGTGTGCAGTCAAATCTAATAGCGCCTAGACCTTAGGGCCCAAGTGAAAGCCCGAAAGACATGGGGACACATGTCATGGCAAGTTTCCAGAGAATGACCATCAAGTCAACCATGCATAGTTCAGGTTTACTAACCGATCCATGACTATCTCTGCACTCTTCACTCCACGACAGGTTAGAGCTAAAGCCACCCCTGGTACTGAAGCACTGGTACTGAAGACAGGAGATAGTAGGTGTTGGGGAACCCTGTCCTTAACGTTTCTTGTCTTTAACTTCTTTGAAATGCCTTACTAAAACTTCTGAATGTGGATAACTACCATGCAGCCCCTAGAATGAGCCCAGTCTAAGGTCCCCCCAAACATGCACCAATACACCATCCCACACCCACAGCAGACTTATTACAGCATAGTTTCTGCTTTGTGTTGTTTTGTTTTGAACTGGCGCTGAGAAAGACAGGTACCAGCCTGCCGGAGCCCCCAGGATCCTTTGAAGATTACAGATTAAGAAAGTAAGAAGACATGTTTCCATTGTTTGCTGCGCTGCTTGTACAGAAAGCACCCAGAGAAGGACAAGCCTTGCCTTCTGGAACTGTAGATGCTCCTCTGTAGAAGGGGCATACTAGGCTGAAGATATTCAAATGCAAAAGTTGGCCCTGAGCAGGAGATCTCATTCAGTGCACCTTGAAGGGGGCATCCATAAACCCATGAACTTTGACGTTCATCCTTTACCCTTTGCCCTCCAAAGAGATGCTGCTGTCGGGAGACAATTTTTGGAGTGAGAACTCCATGTGAGACAGAAATATCACCCACAGGAATGCCCACGTTGGAGCCATTGTATCTGGGGTGAGAGGACAAACGTTGACCTCTCCCTACTCCCTTTGTGCCAGTCTGTCCTTTGCCCAATCCAGAGGTGGATGTGATTCCGGAAAGCAGCCATCTACCTGGAAAGGGCCACCCTAAGTTCGACCAGTCCCTCCGTAAGCTCTGTATTCTCCAGGTGTTCCCATTGGCCCTTGGCCCACAGAGTAGCGACAAAGCCCAGAAGAAGGCCACTTGTGGTTTTATACAGCCTGTGCTGAGCCATTCAGCAAGGAATAGACACTGTCACCAGAGGGTTTGTGGAAAAATGTTATTTCTACACCTAGGCCTGACAGAGGGCCTTGGGCACAGAGCGTAAGCCTTCCTGGAAAAAAGGATATTAAGCACTGAGCCATCATGCGACACAGAGTGCACGGCTGCGTAGGCTGGACTTTGCCTGTTTAACATCCCCATCCCCCTGACTTCTGCCCCTGCAGACTTTGTACCTAAACTGAGTTCTTGGAAAAAAGAACAGAGTTCACATGAGCTCAAACATACACGATGGGATCTGTTTTTGTTTGTCTGTTTCCTGGTGATTTATCTTTTCCCCTGGTCACTTTTGCCAGAAATTAATATCCTTACTGCCTTCCCACCCCCTCGCTTTTGCTCTGGGCCACAGCCCCTCCATATACTTTATGCCCCCATCCCCTAAGATGTTACCTGGAACCCTAGGCCTGGGAAGCTGACTCTGAGAAAAGGTGAACTGTGCAGTCATATACACAAGGAGGCTATGTGGTTCATAGTGAGTTGAATGTTAAGGCTTTTTCCTTGTCCTGTACTCTTAAAATGCCTGATGATATCCAACAGTGATGATACCTGGGGCACCACCTTCCAACAAAGTTGTGTCCCACTATTTCAATCTCTGGCTCTTGTTCACCAGACCCTTTCCATGAACATCCACATTTCCCTTGTCAAGTTGCCAGACCCACAGTTAATGGCCCCTCCTCTTCCTTCTCCTTCCTCCCCAACCCCACCCCGCAGGAAGAACTTGTCCCCTGACACAACCCCAACATATGACTTAACCCCCTCTATAACTCTCCATGGTCTGGTAATTCCCACGCGTTAAAGTGAGAATCCTACATGGAGTTGAAGTATCTGTCCTGAGGACCTGGCCAAACAATACACAGACACCTATGGTTGATGCTTTCTATTTATCCTTCAGAATTATTTCATGTTTACTGGTTTCTCCCTCTCGATCTGTTTCACCAGCAGACCACTCTTCATTACTTTCATGTCAGAGAGGACTAGTTGGCCATTGATCTTCATGTGAAGCACCTTCTTAGGTTTTCTATTTTAGGTAAAGGGGGACACTCCAACATAAGTTTCTCAAAATCGGGGGTTTCCTTTCAAAACGGACAGAGAAACAGATACATATATGTCAACCTAGCCTCCCGGAACAACACTAAAGACAGCTTTAACCTTTCAAGTCAGTTTCCAGGAGAGAGAGTCTGTGAACTTTTACATTTCCTCTCTCAGTTCGGTTCAGTTCAGTTCAGTCGGACAGTCGTGTCTGACTCTTTGTGACCCCATGAATTGCAGCACTCCAGGCCTCTCTGTCCATCACCAGCTCCAGGAGTCTACCCAAACCTATGTCCATCGAGTCAGTGATGCCATCCAACCATCTCATCCTCGGTAGTCCCCTTGTCCTCCTCCCGCCAATCCTACTCAGCATTAGGGTCTTTTCCAATGAGTCAACACTTTGCATGAAGTGACCAAAGTATTGGAGTTTCAGCTTCAACATCAATCCTTCCAATGAACACCCAGGATTGATTTCCTTTAGGATGGACTGATGGCATCTCCTTGCAGTCCAATGGACTCTCAAGAGTCTTCTCCAACACCACAGTTCAAAAGCATCAATTCTTCGGCGCTCAGCTTTCTTCACCGTCCACCTCTCACATCCATACATGACCATTGAAAAAACCATAGCCTTGACTAGACGGACTTTTGTTGGCAAAGTAATGTCTCTGCTTTTAAATATGCTATCTAGGTTGGCCATAACCTTCCTTCCAAGGAGTAAGTGTCTTTTAATTTCACGGCTGCAATCATCGTCAGCAGTGATTTTGGACCCCCCTAAAATAAAGTCAGACACCGTTTCCAATGTTTCCCCATCTATTTCCCATGAAGTGATGGGACCAGATGCCATGATCTTAGTTTTCTGAACGTTGAGCTTTAAGCCAACTTTTTCACTCTCCTCTTTCACTTTCATCAAGAGGCTCTTTAGTTCTTCTTCACTTTCTGCCATAAGGGTGGTGTCATCTGCATATCTGAGGTTATTGATATTTCTCCTGGCAAACTTGATTCTAGCTTGTGTTTCTTCCAGCCTAGCGTTTCTCATGATGCACTTTGCATAGAGAGTTAAACAGGCAGGGTGACAACGTAGAGCCTTGATGTACTCCTTTTCCTATTTGGAACCAGTCTGTTTTTCCATGTCCAGTTCGAACTGTTGCTTCCTGATCTGCATACAGGTTTTTAAACCACGCACCCAAATCTTCACTGTACAACTATTTACAAGAGCTAGGATATGCAAGCAACCTATATGGCCATCGGCAGATGACGGGTTAAGGGAGTTGGGGTACGTATACACAATGGTATGTTTCTCAGCTCTAAAAAGGAATGCCTTGAACTCAGTCCTAATGAGTTGGAATGAATATGGAGCCTATTAAGAGTGTGAAGAAAGTCAGAAAGAGAAAAAGCAAACACTGCATGTTAGTACAAATATATGGAGTTTAGGACCACGTAGGTGGTACCGGACATCGAACATGCAGAACAGCAAATAAGACACAGACATATAAAGAACAGAATTTGGACTCCGTGGTGGAATGTGAGTCTGGGTTAATTTGAGAAAATAGCCCTCAAACATTTACATTACCTTATGCAAAATAGACGACCAGCGCAAATTTGATGCGTGAAGCAAGGCAACCAAAGTCATGTTGTGGGACAACCCAGAAAGACAGGTAGGGGAGGGCGGTGGGGGTTGGGTTCAGCATTTGGGGGGACACGTGTATATCTATGAGTGATTCGTGTTGGCCAATGTATGAAAAAAACCATCATGGTTTTGTAAAGTAATCATCCTCCAGGTAAAATAAATAAGTTAAAAGACTATTCTCCATAATCCTACACAGTGGTCAGTATTCTCAGAATGAGAGTGGCATGTGGAAAAAATGTAAAAGAAAACAAAAATAGAAACAAGTGTGATGATGAAAATGGAATCAAATGATGGTCAGTGGGGAACAGCCTAGCAGAAAGGAGACTCGCAGACCGTTGTAGAAAGGGGATTTCAATAGTAGGTGGGCCCCAATTTAAGAGGAGCCTGAGGGTTGCCTTGTTGGCCATGGAATGCCAGTTCAGAGATGTGCAGCTGAGCCAGATATAAATTGGAGTGACATTGCCCTGACCAGGACACTTCATCTACCTCAAGCTTCTCTACTTAGAACCTGTTTTTCACTACGGTTCTCTACTTCTGCTGTCTCTTGCTGATTCCCTCATTCCATGGTGTTACTCTGCATTCCACAGAGTCTCACTTTCTCCACAAGTGAAATAAATGGCCCAAGTTTCTGGAAAACACTTATGCCAGTGCCCAATCCCTGGGCTCCTCGCCTCTCGTCCTCCCAGTACCTCTCGTGTCAGAGCCTTCCTCCTCATATAGTACCACACGGGATTGGGCCAGAGATCCTTTATGATGAACTCTCAGGGCAATGAGCTAGGTCAGCACGGGGCTGGCCAGACCCTGAGCCCTCCTGTACACCGCCAAGAATTCCAACATACATCACCAGTTCTGGCCCAGTGGCCGCGTGGGACCCTACCTCAGCAATCCGGTCAGATCCTGTGAAATTGTGGTCAAAGGACCAGTTGAAGAAGTTAGCGCTGCTGTCATGGTGCCTGCGGCTGTATGCCTTGCGTTCAAATCCCTGGTTCCAGTGAATTAGGGTGGAATGAGATGCTCGATATCCTGCAGGAAAAGGAGTATGGGAGAAAGACCTAAATCACTTTCCAATTCAACCTACACTTTTCTGCCCCCACCCACCAAATCCAAGGAGCTGCCTCTTACCAGTGACATTAATGAGATAATCCTTAACAATCACTTCATTCTGGAAATACCTATTCTTCCAGAAGGACAATGTGATCTTGCAGTGATGAGAGGGATGCCTGAGTTCCTCCACCTGCCAGGACAAAGTGTGGGGAGTAGGGTAGGGGTGGATGGGTGTGAAACCCCTTTACAGAAGAGCTGTCCTTTCCTGTTTTCAGGGGTAAATCATGTCCTCTCCCCTCCACAGTCACCTTCCCCCCACAATTATCAGTGTCCCCTGCCTGACCTTTAAGTTGGTCATGAAGTGAAGTATGTCTTCATCTTGGTCAGCCATCATAGCTGACATTTGAGGGTGGTTCATAAACTGCTTTAGGTCAAGGAGCCTCTAGATGCTAGAGGAAAAAAGTGCTGGAAGGACAAATCTAGCCTAAAGTGTAGAATGGCGCTGTCTGACTTCATCTTGCGACGAGTTAACTCGTCACATTTCTGTTAACGCAGACTGTATGAAGGCATGACAAGCCCCAAGGCTGTGCCTATAAATGCACTACCAGAGCAGGTTCTGTTCCTAAGAGGAAAGGCCCTAAACTCCATCTCAGCCTCCTAAAACTTAGCTTACTTCTGGAAAACAGGCACTCCTACGTACAAGCAGCATGAGCATTTACACATCCCAACCTCACCGCCAAATTCACGCAGCTTTTCAGAGAAGACCTGGATCCCAGACAAGCCTTTTCTCTGAAGAGTCCCTGGTGCTAATGACAATTCTGATTGGGACCTCTGCAAATAAAGCCCAAGTAGCAATTTGTGCTACCCAGAACAGCAAGGACATCACACCTTATATCGGGAACAGATACACAGAACGGTAACCAATACTCAGCATCCAAAAAATACATTTTGTACCAGAACTGCCAGATCTCTAAACTGCTTCTGCAATTACCCAGATTGAAAAAAAAAAAAAAATTCACAAGCACCACACCAAGGGATACAACTTCGACCCAGAATCCACGGATTCCCTCGATGATGGCACTTCTGTGTTCTAGACGCAGCTTCCGCCTCTGGCAGTTCTTGTGTTTCAGGCGAGCGCGGGCCCTTTGGGCTTTCTTATTCACGAAATCCAGCTCCAGCTGCAGGGCCGGCAGGGCCTCCAGTGCGGGCTGATCCCTGGGGGCTCTGGGGCTTGGATGTTCCTGGCCCTGCTCCTGCGAGGACACCTGCTCCTGCTCCTCGTAGGCCACCACCTCCACCTCCTCCATGATGTCTAACACCAGCAGCTGGAACTCCTGCCCGAATCCCGCCAACTCTCCCTCCTCCAGGGCTGCACCTTTCTCTACCGCCTCCACCCAGAAGAGGACGGCCTCTTCGCCTGGTGCACTACCTGCGGCCTGCATTGCCTCTGCCGCCCCCACCGCGCTGGTAGGCCCCAGGGTCCCTCCCTCGAGAAGACCCGGGCTCACAACTAAGACCCAGGATCCCAGGGTGCTGCCGCCTTCCTCTGGCCCCGTCTCAGTCTCCATGGTGTTCTGGCCGTAGCCCAGAGCCACAAAGAAGCTGGACGTGAGAGCACAGCTGGCGGCCGGCAAAGCCCGCCAACCAGCCGCAGTCTACGTGGCACAACCAACTGGTTACTTGCCCACAGCCAATGAGCAGGGAAAGGGAGACAGGCATGCGCAGAACCGTGTGCCACCATGCACGGGTAATATGGTGGCGGGAAGGAGCTGAACTCTATACCCTGACCTCCAGACCTCATCACAGAACCAATCAAATGGAGTCAAAAGGCGTTCATTCACGGGACAGACACACCCCTTGGAATTCTGGGCACGCAGGGGCCCAACTTGGCTCAGTGCACAGTGCGCCGGTCCACACAAGCCGTTTGCCTGACCAACAGTATAGATGTGCCAGACCAGCGACTGGGCAAGCCAGGCCAGCTGGAGTCGAAGGCAAGGAATCTGAAGGTGACACTGCAGCCACCGTCAAGCTTGAAATTGCCACTGGGGAAGCGGGCGACTCTGTGTGCTCAGGGGTTCACACAGGTGACACAAGGTTCGTGGGTACGTCAGGGACACAGGTGCTCACCTTGGATCTAAACGGCAAGCCACGGGCAGAGCGTGGGTAGGTTTGGTGGGGGGTGGGGATCGGCGGGGGAGGCGCTGTTACCGCTGACCTCACCAAAGTTCACCGCCTGCAGAGTCCGTCCCTAACCGTGTGCCTTAGGCTTGAGCAGTGTCAGGAATGCAGCCATATTCTGAGGATGAAGCAGCACACTTTCCTTGGCTCGCTCTTTGGGCCCCACAATGCAGCCCCAAGCCAAACCACCCTGGAGCCCCTGGCCTGCTGTCTGTCAGCTCTTGGCCTTTCCCCTGGCCCACGGCTTAAAGCAGGCACCCCAGCGGCTAAGGATGTGCTCCTGCGGATGCAGTTCCAAGAGAAGCAGAGCTCCTCCTGCAAGTGTTTCAAGTGGAGTAAAGTGCTCCTCCTGACCATTGCTTACTCTCTTCCTCTCGGCCACATAGCTAACGTGGGCACACTCACGTTAAGTGCCTGGATAGATGCAATGCTCACACTCTGCCTCCTAGGATGTCTGGTGTTTCACACTGAGCACCTACATTAGGCCACACACACACACACACACACACAGGAACAGGTGACACAAGCACATATGTGTACACACACACATGTAACACACAGGGACACAAATGCAAACAGGTGTTTCAGAGACTGAAGAACCAATGGTTTACATGAAATGCAGAGATTTCCTTATTTCTCATAGGGAAATGTTCATTCTGATTATCAGATGTGAAATATAGAGAAGTTCAAGTTTCATGAAGGAAAATTAGTGCCTAGATTTTGATGCAGTTAATACAGAGATCTCCCTATTTCATGGTGGACAGTCATTGTTTTCTATGTAAGAAATACAAAGAATTAAGTATTTCATGAAGAAACAGTGGTGCCCAGAATTTCTTTTATGAAATAGAATTCCAATTTCCTGTTGGTTCCCATATCTTAATTGCATACTTCATGTCAGTAAAATTTCATTGAGATTTTTACATAGGAAATGGATACAACTTCAGAGGTCAGACAGGAAAGCATATGCTCAACTTTTCATATCTGAAATATCTGGAATTCCCCATTCATGTAGGAAAAAGTGTGCACAGATATCCACATGTGAAACAGACAAGATTCCATATATGATGAAAAAATTATACAAGTAGATTTTCAAACATGAAGTACACATTTCCTATTTCACGTAGAAAAATCTGCACCCATGTTCTCACATGTGAGATAAAGAAAATTACATGTTTCATACAGAAAAATCATCTTTCAGATTTTCCTTGGCACGAAGCAGGGAATGCAAAGCAGTGCTCTGGAACAACCCAGAAAAATAGCATAGGAGGGGATGTGGGAGAGGCTCCAGGATGGGTGGGACCCCGATATACTTACGGCTTCTTAATGTTGATGCATGGCAGAAACCATCACGATATTGTATAGTAATTAACCTCCAGTTAACATTTACGAAAATGTTACAGTATGAGAAAAGTGAAAGAACAAGGGGACTCGACTCTGCTCTGCGGTGACCTAAATGGGAAGGAAATCCAAAAACGAGGGGATATGTGTACACCTAAAATGGATTCACTTGGACATACGTACTCAGAAACTAAAGCATCATTGTAATGCAACTATACCCCAATGATAATTGTTTCAAACACCTTACACATCAAGTATAATTCCAGCAGTGAATAAATAAATGGTAGCCTCGTTTGCAATATATATCCATTGAGACATTATTCTAAGTTAAATATTTCAGTTAGAGGAAGAAGAAATCTTTTACATCACATGACATTGTGAAGTTGAAATCCCTTCATTATAGAAACAGAGTAGAATGTGGTCCTTGGGCTACTGGAAATGGTCCGTGATGGTCCAAGTTACCAACTTTTAGTCCCAGGTTGAATAAGCTCATCAAGGAAGATACTGTAATAGAGGCAGGGTGGAAAACGGTGCTGCAGACCTCAGCCCAAGACCTTCAGTGGCGTTAGAAACCCCAATACCACCAACAGAAAGCCTCTGAGCAGAGTGTAGTGAGATATATTACAGCCTTCCCATAGAGCCCTCTAGGCCCTTGGGCCTTGGGATGGGGAATGAACTGTGGAGCTTGGGAACAGGCTGTGTCTTGCAGAGTCCCAGAGCCCTTGCTGAAGCCACTGACTGGTCTGGACCAGGTTTGAAAGCAATGGCCAACGTGTTCCATCCCCACCTCCATGACCGAATGGTTGTGGCAATCTGCATGGGTCACAGTCTACAGGACCCAGCTCTCCAACTGGGTAGACTGAGGAGGCTGAGGGTCAGCTACATGCTGGGTACCTGGCTCCCTCATTGAAGGTGGCTGGGCAGTGTATGGGGGCCTTGGTAAGAGGAGGGCACAGAGAACTGAGAATTACCTCTTCCACCTAGGACTGAGCACTGCTGGAAGTAACAAGAGTGGGTGCTAGATGAATGCTCCATGACTGGAAAAACCAGCCTGCACAGGGACCCCTCCCCCCCAACCAGGACCATGGAGGGTGAACGTCAAGCTTGGGACCTATCTTTTCAGGAAATAGGGAATAGGGAATAATATTTGCTTCCCTCAAGGATTACAGGAACACAGTTAGCTGACCACCACCTTACTTCAAGAACATAAGATCTGACAGCAAGAAATTTGCAAGAGCTAATCACACCTATCCCTCACCTTTCCTATACATAGCCTTTGCTGAACGCTTTGAGGGAGGTTTTTGTTTTTGTTTTTGTTTTTTCTTTTTTCCATTGCCTTAGGCTTTTATTCATTTTTAATAGAAGCATTTAAAATTGTGAACACTTCTAGACATGCATCTCATGAATTCTGATACGCTGTGTTTTTATTATCACTTAGTTAAAATATTTTCTAATCTTTCTTTTTATTTTTTACCTCTTTTTAAAAATTTATAGCAATTGGAGGCTAATTACTTTACAATAGTGTAGTGGCTTTTGCCATACATTCACATGATACAGCCCTGGGTGTACATGCGTTCCCCATCCCGACCCTCCCATCTCCCTCCCCATCCCATCCCTCAGAGTCATTCATCCCAGTGCACCAGCCCTGAGCACCTTGTCTCACGCATCAAACCTGGACTGGTGATCTATTTCACATACTATACATGTTTCAATGCTATTCTCGCAAATCATCCCACCCTCGCCTTTTCCCGCCGAGTCCAGCAGTCTCTTCTTTACATCTGTGTCTCTTTTGCTGTCTCACATATAGGGTCATCATTACCATCTTTCTAAGTTCCATATATATATGCGTTAATTTACTCTATTGGTGTTTTATCTTTCTGGCTTACTTCGCTCTGTATAATAGGCTCCAGTTTCATCCACCTCATTAGAACTGATTCCAATGCATTCTTTTTAATGGCTGAGTAAAATTCCATTGTGTGTATGGGTCAGAGCCTTCGTCTCCATTCATCTGCCGATGGACATCTAGGTTGCTTCCATGTGCTAGTTATTGTAAACACGGCTGCGATGAACATTGGGGTACACGAGTCGCTTTCGGTTCTGGTTTCCTCGGTGTGTAAGTCCAGCAATGGGATTGCTGGGTTGTGTGGCCATTCTATTTACAGTTTTTAAAGGAATCTTCAGATTTCTTTGTCACTGGGTGCTCTGGACCTTTGGGTGAGAAAGGAGCTGTCGTTGGATGTCACCTAGGCTGTCTAACCAAAGCACTCCTTGCTGGATTGCCCATTTGGTTAGGACATTGAGTGACGTGGATGAACTATGCAGTCCATATCTTTCTTGGGTTCTTCCAGGCAGCTAGTCTAGCTCCTCGATTTGTTATTGTCAATAAGGAGTTACGGAGGACTTCCTATCCCCCCGGCACTGTGCAAAGATTGTCCTGGAAGGTTGATAATGTTATCAAACCCATTGTCCAGGGGAAGAAACTGAGGCTCAGAGAGGTAGTTCACCCGTTCAGGGGCACACAACTAATAGAAGCAGAGGAGCAGGATCTGAATTCACCGCCTTTGGGCTCCAGTATCCAAGCAAATGTGGTCATGCTTGTCATTCTTGGGTCCGAACATTAGTTACCAACTGCACCAGCCCTGAGATCCAGAAATCAAACCAGATTGGGTTTTTTGATTCTTTCCCTTTGAGCCCTGGAGGAGGTGGATATAGTTCACTCCTGATCCTGCTGGGCTGTTTGTGGCTCTTGCCCTTTTACGATTTTCTCTTCCGTGATCCCACTCATGGTAACCATTGCTCTAGAATGAAGACAATACAGAGTTGATGGGGACTTCCTCTTTTCAAGCTTGTAGGGTAACGGATTATTTACCTACAGATGGATGACGCTCACTATTGGGAGTAGGAAATACAAAGAGGTTAAATGAAATTATTGTTAGAAATAGACTTTTGCCAATTTTTGCTTGTATATGTAGGAAACTCCTGTTGTTTTATCGTTTTTCCTTTTGCTTGAGACATGGAAATGGGTGCCTTTCCTCTGGACTCAGTTACCAGTAGAAAAACAGTAGAAGCACAATGATGGTTGACTCTGCTTCAGGGCAGGGAGCAAGATGGGGGCTGGGCAGCTGGGTGACCTGGAGACAGTGCTCCCCCAACCGAAATGGGACAGTAGTTCTCAGCCCCAGCCAGGCTTGAAGCCCTGTGACCGAGAATGGCCAGGTCTTCTGCTCTTTCAGGCAAGCCTAAAATCTTAATTTCTGTGTGAAACTTCCGGGTTTCTGAATTGGCCAGCACATTCTAAGTTAAAAGCGACAAATAACGAAAGATTGGAAAGCATTGGGTCAAATCATTGCTTCCTAAATAACACGTCTGCTTGCCCCACGTGGCTCTTGCGCTGTGAGTTTGCAATCCCTGCTTTAAGGCTTGGCTTATTTCTTCGAGTCATGGACAGAAAGAGTAAAAGACTTAACACTTTGGGAATATGTGGGAAGAGCCCAAGTGGTGACTCAAGAATCCATGTCTCTAGCCTCGCCTCTCTGTCTTGGTTTTCTTTGTGTCCCAGGACAAGGGATTTCTCAGGCCCTCTTTTATTTCTAATCTGTAAAATAGAAGCACAAGCTGGAATCAAGGTGGCTGGGAGAAATATCAATAACCTCAGATAGGCAGATGACCCCACCCTTATGCCAGAAAGTGAAGAAGAACTAAAAAGCCTCTTGATGAAAGTGAAAGGGGAGAGTGAAAATGTTGGCTTAAAGTTCAACATTCAGAAAACTAAGATCATGACATCCGGTCACGTCACTTCATGGCAAATAAATGAGGAAACAGTGGCTGACTTTATATTTCTGGGCTCCAAAATCACTGCAGATGCTGATTGCAGCCATGTCATTAAAAGACACTTACTCCTTGGAAGGAAAGTTATGATGAAGCTAGACAGCATATTAAAAACAGAGACATTACTTTGTCAACAAAGGTCTGTCTAGTCAAGGTTATGGCTTTTGCAGTTGTCATGTGTGAATGCTAGAGTTGAACTATAAAGAAAGCTGAGAGCTGAAGAATTGATGCTTTTGAACTGTGGTGTTGGAGAAGACTCTTGAGAGTCCCTTGGGCTGCAAGGAGATCCAAACAGTCCATGCTAAAGGAGATCAGTCCTGAGTGTTCGTTGGAAGGACTGATGTTGTAGCTGAAACTCCAATATTTGGCCACCTGATGCGAAGAGCTGACTCATTAGAAAAGACCCTGATGCTGGGAAGGATTGAGGGCAGGAGGAGAAGGGGACAACAGAGAATGAGATGGTTTGATGGCATCACCGACTCAATGGACATGAGTTTAGGTGCACTCCGGGAGATGTGGTGGACAGGGAGGCCTTGAGTGCTGCTGTTAATGTGGTCGCAAAGAGTCAGACGAGACTGAGCAACTGAACTCAACTGAACTGAAAATTGATCAGTTTTAACAAATCCGGTGTAGTGTTCCCTTCCATCCCTCCCATTCTATGTTTCCCAGTACTTACCTATGCTGCCAAGATTGAGCTCTGTATAAATTAGAAATGCACGTGGTTTGGTCCGATGTCATTTTTGAATGTCAGTAACTGAAACACTCTCCAGGCAAGTTCCATTTGTCACTTGTATTCACCGGCAACTTAAGTCTACTGCTAACGCCACCAGGCCAGTGTGAGGCAATGCGATTTTTTTTTTTTTTTAATTTCAGCATTGAGCATGTTAAATATTTGTGGTTTTCTGGTCCTGCTCCTTTTTCTGTGAGCATGCTACATCCTGTTTTCTTTCTTTCTTTTTTTTAATGTAGGCATAAATGAAATCTCAGAAGGTGTTTATATGACTGTCAAGCCCAGCGATTCCAGGAATACAGAAAAATCAGATAGTAGCGAAAGTGACCCTATCAGTGATGAGGAGCAGAGGTCCAAGAATGAGCCAGAAGTTGCTGAAGACACAGAGTTGTCTCAGATGGGAAAAGAGCCATCTGCTTTCAAAAAAAAAAAAAGAAAAGAAGAAAGTCCAAAGTGGCAAACCCAGTAGAGATAGAAGAGGAGCTGAAAGCATGTCACCAGCCAGTGAGAAAGCCAAGATCAGTCAAGGAGAAGATGAGCCCCCAGCTTGAGAAGGACTTTTCAGACAAAGCAAAATTCTTTCCTCATCCCACAAAGGATAAGCTGAAGGGAAAAGGTGAGACTGATCTCCAAGAGTGCATTTGGGCCTGGATTCTGATTCAGAGAGCGGATTTGTCACAGATTTAAGAGCAGACCTTTCTGCACTGGAGAGTCGAAAACCTAGGAAGGAACCCAAAGAAACATCTCCCAAGCAGGAGGGTAAGTGACTGTATCAGTTTCTGCTTTCTTGATTTGGTTTTAGAATGCCACATTGCCATTTATACTATCATATGTCATGTCACCCTCAGACACCATGAAGTGTGCACAACAAAGCTTGGGGTATCTCCAAGTCACCTAGCTAGTTACTGAGCAGGACAAGGACTTGAGCTGGGCCTGCCTACCTTTAACCTTCTTGATACCGAATGTGGTTGATTTTGAGCACAGGAGAAGAAGTCTCTTAGAAAGTAATAGGTGCTTCCAGCAGTCAGGTCATTTTGAACCTAAGCAGTTTCCTTTCCAATATATTCACTTACATGCCTCAAGTGGTTATCAATGCTAAGACGTTGGATGGGGCTGAAATGGAGAAAAGCGTTCAGTTCAAAGACCTTGATGAGTTTATTCTCCCTTACCTCCCCTCACACTGTCCAGGCATCTCAAAATACATTTTCTTACTAGAGTATAAGGTTTTCCGGGTGAGCGGCACCAGACTGCTGAGTTCTTCTTCAGGTCTGTAGAAATCCAAGGGGCATTGTATGATGCGCACCAGAGCCTGTTTTCTGCCATATTTGCATTTAGCTGACATGGGCCCAAGGCCTCTCAACCTTGGCGCTATTGACATTTTATGCTGGACAGTTCTTTGTCCTGTTTATTGAAGGATGTTTAGCAGTATCCCTGGTCTTTACCAACTGGATGTCAGTAGCATCTACCCAGTGGAGGACTTCAAAAGTGTCTTGACAAAGCTAAATCTCACCTAGTTGTGAACTGCTGCCTGAGTCTTAGCAGTTCTCCCTTTACTGCTGTTAGGGACTGAACCAGCAGTGGCTTCTTTCAAACTTGAGACACCCCAGACATGTTGGTAGACCCTACAGTGGAACATCAGTCCAGTTCAGTTCAGTTGCTCATTCGTGTCTGACTCTTTGTGACCCCATGAATTGCAGCACGCCAGGCCTCTCTGTCCATCACTAACTCCCGGAGTCTACCCAAACCCATGTCCATCGAATCGGCTATGCCATCCACCCATCTCACCCTCTGTCGTCCCCTTCTCCTCCCGCCCCCAATCCTACCCAGCATTAGGGTCTTTTCCAATGAGTCAACACTTCGCATGAGGTGGCCAAAGTATTGGAGTTTCAGCTACAACATCAGACCTTCCAATGAACACCCAGGATTCATCTCTTTTAGGATGGATTGATTGGATCTCCTGTAGTCCAAGGGACTCTCAAGAGTCTTTTCCAACACCATAGTTCAAAAGCATCAATTCTTCGGCGCTCAGCTTTCTTCACCGTCCAACACTCACATCCATACACGACCACTGGAAAAACCATAGCCTTGACTAGACGGACTTTTGTTGGCAAAGTAATGTCTCTGCTTTTAAATATGCTATCTAGGTTGGCCATAACCTTCCTTCCAAGGAGTAAGCGTCTTTTAATTTCATGGCTGCAATCACCAGCAGCAGTGATTTTGGAGCCCAAAAAATAAAGTCTGACACTCTTTCCACTGTTTCCCCATTAATTTCCCATGAAGTGATGGGACCAGATGCCATGATCTTAGTTTTCTGAACGTTGAGCCTTAAGCAAACTTTTTCACTGTCCTCTTTCAAATTCATCAAGAGGCTCTTTAGTTCTTCTTTACTTTCTGCCATAAGGGTGGTGTCATCCACATATCTGAGTTTATTGATATTTCTCCCAGCAATCTTGATTCCAGCTTGTGTTTCTTCCAGCCCAGCGTTTCTCATGATGTACTCTGCAGAGAAGTTAAATAAGCAGGGGGACAATATACAGCCTTGACGTACTCCTTTTCCTATTTGGCACCAGTCTGTTGTTCCATGTCCAGTTCTAACCGTTGCTTCCTGACCTGCATACAGGTTTCTCAAGAGACAGGTCAGATGGTCTGGTATTCCTACCTCTTTCAGAATTTTGCACACTTTATTGAGATCCACACAGTCAGAGGCTTTGGCATAGTCAATAAAGCAGAAATAGATGTTTTTCTGGAACTCTCTTGCTTTTTCGATGATCCAGCAGATATTGGCAATTTGATCTCTGGTTCCTCTGCCTTTTCGAAAACCAGCTTGAACATCTGGAAGTTCACAGTTCACGTATTGCTGAAGCCTGGCTTGGAGAATTTTGAGCATTATATTACTAGCCTGTGAGATGAGTGCAATTGTGCGGTAGTTTGAGCATTATTTGCCATTGCCTTTCTTTGGGATTGAAACGAAAACTGACCTCCTCCAGTCCTGTGGCCACTGCTGAGTTTTCCAAATTTTCTGGCATATCAAGTGCAGCGCTTTCACAGCATCACCTTTGAGGATTTGAGATAGCTCAACTGAAATTCCATCACCTCCAATAGCTTTGTTCATAGTGATGCTTTCTAAGGCCCACTTGATTTCACATTCCAGGATGTCTGGCTCTAGGTGAGTGATCTCACCATCATGATTATCTGGGTCGTGAAGATCTTTTTTGTACAGTTCTTCTGTGTATTCTTGCCACCTCTTCTTAATATCTTCTGCTTCTGTTAGATCCATACCAGTGGAACATAGGAATGATTTAAAAGATATTTGGCCCGTTGGTGAAGCAGTCAGTGAATTTCTCCGCTGGCTTGGCAAGTGGCTGTTGATATGCCCAAGAAAGATAAGAATTAATTAAGAGCCCAGGAGAAACATGGCCTAAGAACAAGTTGGAGATTGTAGCCATAAAACCTCTTGTACTTTGTGAGTTACATACACGGATAGCCAGTTTTAATTATGTAGCTCAGTGGTAAAGAATCTGCTTGCCAATGCAGGAGACGCAAATTTGATCCTTGGATTGGGAAGATCCCCAGAAGGCAGTGACAACCTACTCCAGTAGTCTTCCCTGGAGAATTACATGGACAGAGGAGTCTGGTGGTCTATATAGTCCATGGGATCACAAAAGAGCTGGACACGACTTAGTGACAAAACAGACAACGGGCAGCTTCTGATAGGACCCATCTTCTCAGTTGTGTGTGCCCTGGGGTTTTCTTAGTCTCACTGCTTAAAGCAGGAGGGGGGATGGGTTTTGAGCTTTTATCCTCTGTGTTTGTATCATTGTGAACTGTTGCTGAACCTCAGTTCCTGGAATTCATTGAAAGAGGATGGAATATCTCTCAGTGATGCAGGGTAGGATGATAGAGAGCAGTTGAGTCGGTCAGGAAGGATGGATCACCACCTCATCCCTTAAAATTATGAGTGGCATCTGAAACATCCAATTCTGTGTGGATTGCGGTTTGAGGGACCACTTCTGATGCTGCAGAAAGCAACAGGAGTAGCATTTTTTCCATGAAGTTTGTGGAATTGTTGGGTCCCAGATGGCAGTGTTCCTATGAGTGATAGATTTAAACTATTCCTTTCTTTCTGAAGTCGACTGTTTGTTTAGTTGTGGATTTTTTCACTGCTTCCAGAAAGGATTTCAGATATACTGATAAAATGGAAATCAAGACACCGAGAAAAATGAACATGAAATAGTGAGAGATGTAGGGAAATTTTACATACAGAAATAACTATGTCAGCCTTCAGAATTAGCAAAGTCACTCTTCCCTTTTGGCCCTGAGCTTCCTGCAGTTGAAATGAAAAGGGAAAAAACATATGAGTGCTTTAAAAGAGCTCTTCCCCCCCCCCCCAAATACAAGGCACTCCAGGTGATAAAATGAAGCTGAGCTGTTCCTCTCACTGGTGTCGGAAGGAAGTTTCTCTAGGATCCTCTGAACGTGGTGGGAATTTTATGTAGAGGATGATTCTGAAACAATAGGTCAGTTAGAGGAACTTCACAGAAGTTGAAATCCAGAGCCACCTGAGGATGATTTCGGTCTTGAAGAATTGGCTTCCTGTCAGACTCTGCAGTTGAGCATCTTTTCAAAGGTGTGATTTCACTTATGTGTTTATTAAGTGACTGGTGCTTTGAAGAGTGCTTGGTGACCTCCAAGTGATCTTCAGTTAGAAGTGCAGCTTATACAGAGAAACTGAATCCTCAGATCGAAAGATGGCTTTTCTAGCTAGAGATGCCAGAGCAGAGGCTAATGGAGCTCGCTTCAGGACCTTGACTCCACTTACATGTGTCATATCAGTCGTTTCCAGCCTTCTCTGAAAAAGTCCTTTTTTAATGTACAAGACAGTAAGCTAAGTCTGATATAAGTAGGCTAGTTGGGTGGGGTCGCCTTTGGAGTGTTGACTTTTAAGAAAGTCACTTCTTTTTGAGAGTGCAGGTGAGTATATACTCCAAAATTTTTAGGACAAATGGAATTTTCCATGGCCTTTCCTCTTCCTCCCCACCGTCCCAGTAAACCTTCCATATCCTTTAGAAATTAAAGCGTTTTAGTGACTAAATGAAAACTCCCCCAAAGTGTGTCAAGCCTGGAAAGTTTTCAGATTGCATACTCCTGCTTTGTTGTTGTTGTTTGTTTGTTTGTTATTTTAATTTGAAAAAGAGCCCGAATGGGACTCTTCCAGAGAAGTTACCACTCTACAAAGCCAGTTGTTTGCTTTTGCAAGATGAGAGAGAGAAAGGGCCTTTTTGTGGTTGCCCTTTGCCCAAGAAGGTATCAGACTAGCTTATCCACAAGGACAGTATATTTCTTAACCACATGGCAGAAAAGAGAGGCACTAACGTTGCTTTTGCAAGTTAGAAGCCTTGCCTGTGGGATCTCTGCCTTTTAAAAGGGGCAAGCTCAAAGCCACTTCTGCCCCTGCAAGGGGAAGGGGCTGAGGCTGTGACCGATATCTGAAAGGTTGTCCTGGGAACGGGTGGGGGCAACCTCACTCTAGGTAGAGATCTTCTCTCAGTCCCACCCTGTGTTCTGGCCCAGGACTTGGGCTGAATTCTTCCCCGGAGGAGCAAGAGGGCCAGTCAGTTGTGTAACCACCAAGACCCCCTCCCCCCTCGGGTGGAAAAGTCAGCCTGTCAGCACTCTTCTCCTTTCACACTCCTTGTTTTTCCCAGAACAACAGTTAACTGAAAATTTCCCCTAGAATAATCAAGAACTCACGTCTTTTCTGGGTGACAGAAATCTAAAAATGACAGGCATGGAGTCATGCAGTGGAAGCATGCTGAGCCTCCCAAAAAAGGTGTTGTCATTAAGGGCTTGCTTGGTGACTCAGATAATAAAGAATCTGCATGCAATCCTGGAGGCCCAGGTTTCTTTCGCTGGGTTGGTTAGATACCCTGGGGAAAGAAATAACAACCCACTCCAGTATTCTTGCCTGTGAAATCCCATGGACAGAGGAGCCTGGAGGGCTACAGTCCATGAGGTTGCAAAAGAGTTGGACACGACGGAGCGAACGCACTTTCAGTCCTTATTAAACCTAGTTTTATGTCCAGGCACATCGTCTGAGACCAAGGATGCTGACTTGCATCCGTGTTTTTTTGTGTGAACCCGAGGGAATCCTCTCTGGGGATGGATGTTCATCTGTCCAGTGCCTGGGGCCCCTGCAGTCGTAACGGACCCCTTTGCTTACAGATGAACACTCCTGTGGTCACCCCCGGGCCAGCCCTTCCCACTGCCTGACCTCACCCTCCAAAATTCTGCCTATTCCTGGGCATGTCTTGGCTAAAACTGTTCTCTTCCAAATTTTCCCTGCTGTCTGTTGAAATCCTGCCCTCCACTCTCATAGCTCATTTTTCCCAGTAGATGCACGCCAAAAGGCAGCATTTTTCAAACTCAGCCACTCATAGTCATTATTTTTCTCATTCCCAAAACCTGCTTGTTCACTTATTGCCCTAGTATATATTTTTTATCTGAAGCAGCAGCTGTTTAAAAAAAAATGAACTCAATTTGGAACTTAAACTTAACTAGCACACAGTAGGGAAAACAGTATTTTGTGCTGTGCATAAAAGATGCAAAATGGAGAACTACAGTCAAAACGAAAGCAAGGCTTCTAAAGTCTCCATAAATACCATTGTGCTGGGGATGGTTCTGACCTTGGTGTGGAGTTCCCTTGAGTGGTAGGTGTCAAGACTGCCAGGACCACACTGAGACTCTTCGGGAAGGAATTAGAAGAGATGAAAGGGAACACTCTTCATTCTGGGTGGTTCATTGGTATTCAGTGCTTTGGCCACTGGGAGGCTGTCTGGTTCCTTGGGGTACAGGCTCTGTAGGTTTCCTGTCCAAGCAAAGGATTCCTGTTAATGACCAGAGGGACTTTGGCTAAGTCTTTCTCAAAGTGCTTACTGAACTCTAACTGTGAAACAAGGTACTTGCAGCGATTCTGTTCAGCCAGTGGGTCATCGACTAACAGGTGGGCAACTCCAGGCCAAGGGGTGGGTCATGTTGGCCTCAGTCCCTCAGAGGCCTTGACAAGTTTCTCAAATGTGAGCAAGCCCACATTTGAGTAACCCAAGGAGTCTGATACTTGAAGTTGCACATGCTGAAGAAGTGGCCTAAGCATATAAAGCAAGAATATGCCCATTCATGGGGAGGCCCTTGGCATGACAGCCTGGGATGGTCACCTAGAACTCACTGACCTGGAGACCCTGCAGGTCAGCCTGAGTCCCGTCTACTTTCTGTTTTGTTTTTTCATGTGTTGGCTTCCGTCGTAGGTGAAGCTCCATCATCCACAACAGGGGGCAGCCAGTCTCCCCCCAAAATGCTGGTCCTCACCCACTCATCCTCCCATACTTCCATGGCTGGGGTCACGCCCACCAACGGCACCGTCTGCACAGTCACGGCCCAGCAACCACCACCACCACCACCAGCAGCAGCAGCATGAGAAACCCAGTGAAAAAGCAGAGACCAGTTTTACCAAAGGAGACTGCCCTGGCCATGCAGCAGGTTGTGTGGAACTCATCAAGTAAGTTTCAAACGTCCTCCCAAAAGAGGCACATGCAGAAGATGCAGCACCAGCAGAAGCAGCAGCAAAGCTAGCAGCAGCAGCCTCAGTCTTCAAGGAGGATGACATATAAGAACAGAAAGGCTGAGAAATGTTCCGAGCCTCCCTACTCTGCACTCCATGGCAACAGCTCTTTTTTTGCCACATGGACAGGAGAAAAATAGTCCTTGTTTTATTTGTTTACTTCCCCTTGGTTGCCTGGCCACTCTATCCTAGAGGTCTGACACGTTCCATTGGCATTATTTTTAAAAATTAATTTGCAGCTTGCTGTTTTACTTTCCTTTTTTCTTTTCTCATTTTACAAACAGTGCATACATGTCTTCTTAGAACGAAGTGAAATGGATGCCTAGACACACAAAAATCTACAGTCTTGATTGAATGCATATTTCATTCTCCACCCTTTCTCAGAGGTATTGTTAACCATAAGGTCTTTTTCTAATTCACGTATGCATATGTATTTTTCTGTAAGTTGGCTTAAAGCTCAACATTCAGAAAACTAAGATCATGCCATCTGCTCGCATCACTTCTTGGCAAATGGATGGGGAAAGAGTGGAAACAGTGGCTGACTTAAATTTTCTGGGCTCCAAAATCACTGCAGATGCTGTTTGCAGACATGAAATTAAAAGATGCTTACTCCTTTTTGAGTTTATTTTTGTGTATGGTGTTAGGAAGTGTTCTAGTTTCATTCTTTTACAAGTGGTTGACCAGCTTTCCCAGCACCTTGAAAGGAAAGTTATGACCAAGCTTGACAGCATATTAAAAAACAGAGACATCACTTTGTCAACAGAGGTCAGTCTAGTTAAGGCTATGGTTTCTTCAGTGGGCGTGTGTGGATGTGAGAATTGGGATAACAAGAGGGCTGAGAACAGAAGAATTTAAGCTTTTGAGCTGTAGTGTTGGAAAAGACGCTTAAGAGGCCCTTGGACTGCAGGAGATCCGACCAGCCCATGCTAAAGAGATCAGTCCTGGGCGTACATTGGAAGGACTGATGCTGAAGCTGAAAGTCCAATACTTTGGCCACTGGATGCAAAGAGCTGACTCATTTGCAAAGACCCTGGTGATGGGAAGGATTGAAGGCAGGAGAAGAAGGGGACGGCAGAGGATGAGATGGTTGGATGGCATCACCGACTCAAAGAACATGGGTTTGGGTGGACTTCGGGAGTTGGTGATGGACAGGGAGGACTGGCATGCTGCAGTTCATGGAGTCGCAGAGCGCTGGACATGACTGAGGGGCTGAATGGAACTGAAGTGTATTATGTGTGAACCTTCAAGTTGGGAATTTTGAAAGATGTGAATGTTTGCATGTTTAATCCTGTAAGTTAGTTCACCTCCCTGGCGTACATTGTCACCCGCACACATCCTCTACAAGTCGTTGTGCTTTGTGTGCTTTACTGTACAGAGTGCAGTATTACAGTATCTTTATTTCAAGCCCAGGATGTCCATAAGCAAGCATAAAAGCAGCAGTGATGTACCTGGTATTGTACTATCTAGCTGATTGTGTTAGTTGTTTGCTTAGGCTAACTTTGCTGGACTTCTACAAAGAAATTGGACTTAGGAACATGCTCTAGGAATGGAACCTGTTCATAAGTAGGTCACTCACTGTACTATTTATTTTGAAAATCTGGTCTTTTTGACTTTAAATGGCTTTTACTGGAGCATCTCTTAGAAAAGATGGACCACTGGTATTTGTTTTTTATTTGTTTGTTGTTTTTTTAAGCAGAATTTCTCATGAATTTGAATTAACCAACTGACAACCATCTGGGGGAGGCGAGCAGAGACCAGGCTTCCCGCTCTTTGACTCAACACATGACATTAACCCTATCGTGATAGCTGGAGCTTCCAAGCCCTATTGACAGCAAACGCCCAGATGCACTTTATAAGTCTTTCTGTCTCCATACAGATCCACAGGCTGAGGACTGAGATACAAAGGGGAAACCAGAATTGAAAGAGACACGTATACCCCAGTGTTCATTGCAGCCATGTTCATAATAGCCAGGATATGGAAGCAATCTAGATGTCAATGAGTAGACAAATGGATAGGAAAGCTGTGGTACATATACACAATGGAATATTACTCAGCCATTAAAAAGAATACATTTACCTCAAGATTGCTTTGGCTATTCGAGGTTTCTTATATTTCCATACAAATTGTGAGATGATTTGTTCTAGTTCTGTGAACAATACCATTGGTAGCTTGATAGGGATTGCATTGAATCTATATATTGCTTTGGGTAGTATACTCATTTTCACTATATTAATTCTTCCAATCCATGACCACGGTATATTTCTCCATCTGTTTGTGTCCTCTTTGATTTCTTTCATCAGTGTTTTATAGTTTTCTATATATAAGTCTTTTGTTTCTTTAGGTAGATATATTCCTAAGTATTTTATTCTTTTTGTTGCAATGGTGAATGGTATTGTTTCCTTAATTTCTCTTTCTGTTTTCTCATTATTGGAGTATAGGAATGCAAAGGATTTCTGTGTGTTAATTTTATATCCTGCAACTTTACTATATTCATTGATTAACTTTAGTAATTTTCTAGTAGAGTCTTTAGGGTTTTCTATGTAGAGGATCATGTCATCTGCAAACAGTGAGAGTTTTACTTCTTCTTTTCCTATCTGTATTCCTTTTATTTCTTTTCCTGCTCTGATTGCTGTGGCCAAAACTTCCAAAACTATGTTGAATAGTAGTGGTGAAAGTGGGCATCCTTGCCTTGTTCCTGACTTTAGGGGAAATGCTTTCAGTTTTTCACCATTGAGGATAATGTTTGCTTAATGGAACCGGAGGAATCAACCTGCCTGACTTCAGGCTGTACTACAAAGCCACAGTCATCAAGACAGTATGGTACTGGCACAAAGATAGAAATATAGATCAATGGAACAAAATAGAAAGCCCAGAGATAAACCCACGCACATATGGACACCTTATCTTCGACAAAGGAGGCAAGAATATACAATGGAGAAAAGACAATCTCTTTAACAAGTGGTGCTTGGATAACTGGTCAACCACTTGTAAAAGAATGAAACTAGAACACTTCCTAACACCGTACACAAAAATAAACTCAAAATGGATTAAAGATCTAAACGTAAGACCAGAAACTATAAAACTCCTAGAGGAAAACATAGGCAAAACACTCTCCGACATAAATCACAGCAGGATCCTCCATGACCCACCTCCGAGAATATTGGAAATAAAAGCAAAAATAAACAAATGGGACCTAATTAAAATGAAAAGCTTTTGCACAACAAAGGAAACTATAAGCAAGGTGAAAAGACAGCCTTCAGAATGGGAGAAAATAATAGCAAATGAAGCAACAGACAAACAATTAATCTCAAAAATATACAAGCAACTTCTGCAGCTGAATTCCCGAAAAATAAACGACCCAATCAAAAAATGGGCCAAAGAACTAAACAGACATTTCTCCAAAGAAGACATACAGATGGCTAACAAACACATGAAAAGATGCTCAACATTACTCACTATTAGAGAAATGCAAATCAAGACCACAATGAGGTATCATTTCACACCAGTCAGAATGGCTGCTATCCAAAAGTCTACAAGCAATAAATGCTGGAGAGGGTGTGGAGAAAAGGGAACCCTCTTGCACTGTTGGTGGGAATGCAAACTAGTACAGCCACTATGGAGAACAGTGTGGAGATTCCTTAAAAAACTGGGAATAGAACTGCCATATGACCCAGCAATCCCACTGCTGGGCATATACACCGAGGAAACCAGAATTGAAAGAGACGCGTGTACCCCAATGTTCATCGCAGCACTGTTTACAATAACCAGGACATGGAAGCAACCTCGATGTCCATCAGCGGATGAATGGATAAGGAAGCTGTGGTACATATACACAATGGAATATTGCTCGGCCATTAAAAAAAATACATTTGAATCGGTTCTACTGAGATGGATGAAATTGGAGCCCATTATACAGAGTGAAGTAAGCCAGAAAGAAAAACAACAATACAGTATACTAATGCATATATATGGAATTTGAAAGATGGTAACGATAACCCTATATGCGAGACAGAATAAGAGACACAGATGCATAGAACAATTTTATGGACTCTGAGGGAGAAGGTGAGGGTGGGACGTTCTGGGAGAATAGCATTGAAACGTGTATATTATCATATGTGAAACAGAACACCATTCCATGTTCGATGCATGAGACAAGGGCTCAGGGCCAGGGCAATGGGATGACCCAGAGGGATGGGATGGTGAGGGAGGTGGGTGGGGGGTCCAGGAAGGGGAACACATGTAAACCCATGGCTGATTCATGTCAATGTATGGCAAAAACTATTACAATATTGTAAAGTAATTAGCCCCCAACTAAAATAAATAAATTTATTAAAAAACAACAACAACAAAAAAAACATTTAAATCAGGTCTAATGAGGTGGATGAAACTGGAGCCTATTATACAGAGTAAAGTAAGCCAGAAATAAAAACACAAATACAGCATACTAATGCATATATATATATATATATACATATATATATATATATATGCTTCAGAAAGATGGTAATGATAACCCTAAATGCGAGACAGACAGGGAAAGAGACACAAAGGTATAGAACAGTATTTTAGACTCTTTGGGAGAGGGAAAGTGTGGGATGATTTGGGAGAATGGAATTGAAACATGTATATCATCGCATGCAAAATGAATCACCAGTCCATTTTTGATGCATGAGACAGGGTGCTCGGGGCTGGTGCACTGGGATGACCCAGAGGGATGGGATGGGAAGTGAGGTGTGGGGTGGGTTCAGGATGAGGAACACATGTACACCCGTGGCAGATTCATCTCTATGTATGTCAAAACCACTACAATATTGGAAAGTTATTAGCCTCCAAATAAAATAAATAAATTTATATTTTAAAAAATTAAAAAATATAATAATGGAGAATTTGAATGAGGAATAAATATATAACTGCATGGGGGGGGGGGATGTCCAGTGGCTGCACCAAAAGGAGCTCTTGGACATGAAGTACAACTTGGGTAAGTGCTGCTGACCTGGCCTCCACTGACAAAGGTTTGGATAGGAACTTCTTGGCATGTCTAGAGTTAGGCCCAAATGTGCACTCAGTCAAAAGTAGTCCAGGCCGCCTTACCAATCTTAGGGAGAACACAGCATCTTAGGGAGTCTAACCTGGAGAAACCAGGTATGAAGCAGGAGCTGGCAGAAACCCGTTTTCCTCTCTTCCAAATACCAACATCAGCAACAAATTCACAACAACAACTGTGATAGCTTCTCCTGCTTGTGAGCTCTGACCTGTTGTAAAACTGAGAGAAATCTCAGTAGCCTGAGCAGTTTGATCATTGTCCTGTCAGCCCAATGATCAGTCCTGATGCCCTGTCTGGAAGATTAGATCTGCTGCCACTAAACACATCAGAAAAGAAATATATCCAAGTTGTAGCCCCAGCTCTGCTCATCTTAGCTGTGTGCCTCAGTTTCCTCATCTGTGAAATGGGTATTCTAGGAGTATACACCTCCTTAAGGTTGGAGTAAGGATTAAAAGAGTTCACATTTATAAAGTGTTTACAACAGTGCCTACAGATCATAGGTACTCTGTATTTGATAGAGAAAAAAGCTTATACAAAGGATAAATTTCAAAGTGAATTGAGTGGACATTTTTCAGAGGTTTTATGTGAGTACTTCCTACAGAATCACCGCAGGGCCCCATTTTCAGTATCCTCAGGACCTGACGTTCATGATCATGCTTACATTCGTGGTCAGCGTGGTGGATGCCCATTTTACAGATGAAGACATTGGAGCTCAGGGAAGCTGGGTGATTCTCTGCACGGGCTCATATGACCAGGGCATCCCCGACCCAAGGTTTCACACCTGTTAGGATTCACCTTCTGACCTGGTGTGAATGAACCCATGGCTTGGGATGGGCGATGAAGTCAGTATCCTCTCCCCTCCCCTCCTCTGGAAGAGTTGAAAAAGGCAGAGATGCGGCAGAGCCTAGAACAGGAGCAGGACCAGCTCATTGCTGAGGTGAAGAAGCAACTGGAGCTGGAGAAGCAGCAGGCAGTGGCCGAGACCAGGAGGAAGCTGTGTTGTACCAACTGCAAGAAGGAGGATGTTTTCTACTGCTGTGGAATACCAGCTACTCTGACTACCCCTGCCAGAAGGCCCACTGGCCCGAGCACATGAAGTCTTGCACCCAGTCAGGTGGGACTAAGAGTGTCCCCTGGACCCGACTGTGGTGGACGGGTCCTTGGCTCCTCCTGGATCACAGGGCGCTTGCCACGTTCACTCACCACAAATGACTCCTACATACACGAGAGTAGCAGGCAGACACATAGCCGAGTCTCCAGGCACCATTGTCTCCACCCTCCAGTTTACTTGGATGCATTCACTTGTGTGAATGGAGCTTGTAATGACAGCCCAGATGACTTTAGCTTCATGTGGTTTGCTGTGGTTCCCTGCTTGGGGCAATATTTGTCTCTGCCCCAAGCAATGTGGTCATCCCTGGTAGCTAAGGTGGTAAAGAAACTGCCTGCAATGCAGGAGACCTGGATTTGATCCCTGGGTCGAGAACATCCCTTGAAGAACGAAATGGCAACACACTCCAGTATTCTTGCCTGGAGAAGGCCACAGACAGAGGAGTCTGGCAGGCTTCATTTCATGGTGTTGCAAAGCGTCGGAAATGTGAGTGACTAAGCACACACACACACACAAATCAAACACATCTTCTACCCCATTCTGCAATGCACAATGTACAATATACTAGACAGCCCCCACCATGGAGCCCATCTTGGACTCAAGGCTATAACAATCACTAGTGCTTATGTGAAGGACAAAGTGCTGCTTTGGAACTAATCTGCCTTTTAAATCTCTTTCCAAAACACAGCAAGCAGATCCCAGGCCAAGAAACTCTAGCTGGAGACACTACCTAGTAAGACTTGATTAATAATATGTGTTAGTAATATTTTATACTTAGTGCTCATTTATGGCCAATACTAGATTTCTGTGTTTAGAAGAAGTCTCCACTTCAAAGAATATATTTAAACACAAATAACATAAATAATGTGACAAGGAAATGTGTCAGTGGATTGCTAACTTTTTCAAGGGTGGTAGATAAATGACCCAAGTTTGAGACGCATAGGCAGGGGTTCGTAAGCTTTTTTTAAGAAGGTCTAGAGAATAAACGTTTTAGGATTTGTGGTCCATGTGGTCTGTGAAAACCTTTCAACTATGCTGTAACAGGGTGATAGCAAGTACATGGGGGTGCACACTCGTCTAAAAAAGGAAATTATGTAATTGGAACAGTCGTACTATTTGCTTCACGAACATGCTTATATCTCCAGAATGATTTAATAAAACTGATGGTGACTGCAGCCATGAAATTAAAAGATACTTACTCTTTGGAAGGAAGGTTATGGTCAACCTAGATAGCATATTTAAAAGCAGAGACATTACTTTGCCAACAAAAGTCCGTCTAATCAAGGCTATGGTTTTTGCAGTGGTCATGTATGGATGTGAGAGTTGGACGGTGAAGAAAGCTGAGTGCCACAGAATTGATGCTTTTGAACTGTGGTGTTGGAGAAGACTCTTGAGAGTCCCTTGGACTGCAAGAAGATCCAATCAATCCATCCTAAAAGAGATCAATCCTGGGTGTTCATTGGAAGGTCTGATGTTGTAGCTGAAACTCCAATACTTTGGCAACCTCATGCGAAGGGTTGACTCATTGGAAAAGACCCTAATGCTGGGTAGGATTGGGGGCGGGAGGAGAAGGGGACGACAGAGGATGAGATGGTTGTATGGCATCACCTACTCGATAAACATGGGTTTGGGTGGACTCCGGGAGTTGGTGATGGACAGGGAGGCCTGGCGTGCTGCAATTCAAGGGGTCGCAGAGAGTCAGACACGAATGAGCGACTTTCAGTTCAGTCAATCTGTCATCTCCCACTCTTTGCGACCCCTAGAACAGCACCACACCAGGCCTCCCTGTCGTTCAGCAACTCCCAGAGTTTACCCAAACTCTGCTGGATGGTGGTGATGCCATCCTCATCTCCTGTTGCCCCTTCTCCTCCTGCTCCCAGTTATTCCAGCGTTAGGGTCTTTTCTGGTGAGTCAACCGTTAGTATCAGGTGGCCAAAGAATTGGAGTTTCAGCTACAACATCAATAATTTCATTGAACACCCAGGGCTGATTTTTAGGATGGACTGGTTGGATCTCCTTGCAGTCCAAGGGACTGTCAAGAGCCTTCTCCAGCACTACAGTTCTAAAGCATCAATTCTTCGGGGCTCAGGTTTCTTCACAGTCCAACTCTCCCATTCATTCCTGACTACTGGAAAAACCATAGCCTTGACTAGATGGACTTTGGTTGGCAAAGTAATGTCTCTGCTTTTTAATATGCTATCTAGGTTGGTCCTAAATTTCCTTCCAAGGAATAAGTGTCTTTTAATTTCATGGCTGCAATCACCATCTTCAGTAATTTTGGAGCTCCACACACAAAAAAAAGTCTGACACTGTTTCCCCATCCATTTCCTATGAAGTGATGGGACCAGTTGCCGTGATCTTAATTTTCTGAACGTTGAGCTTTCAGTCAACCATTTCACTCTTCTCTCTCACTCTTAAAAATGAACATATCTTCAAACACAGTCTGGAATTCCTGTGTCTGGGAAGGCTTCGATCCAGCTATTCAGGGACCACACTGTAACCTGGGTGGAGCTGGTTGGCATGTCTTAACACATGGTGGTTTGCACAGAGCAGGGTTCCCCGCAGTCCTGGGAACTACTATGCTCGGTGTATATATGACTTCTGTCCCCCTCTGCACTCAACTACCACCCCTCAGCAGGAAGTAGACCCCGATGTGAACACGGAAACACTAAATAAGTTATCCCAGGGCGCTTCCTCTGAAACTCAGCAGCTCCCCTGTAAACCAGCGCCTTGAAAGCTAAGGGGATGCCAGCTGAGAAATGCAAGGACAGTGGCTCGGTGAGTATCCATCGCACACACCTAGGGCCAAACAGAACCTCAGAGCAGCCCCCTCCCAATACCATGGTGATTCCCGTGATGTGGGAAGTTGTCTGTCTTCAGGCTGCATGTAGAGGACAAGTGTTGTCTAGTAGAACCTTCTGTGATGATGGGAATGTTCTACATCCCTTCTGCCCATTGTGAAAACCTGCGACCAGCCTCATATGGCACTTGAACAATGAACACTTGAACTGGGGCTAGTGTGACCAAAACCTGGATTTCAGGTTAATTTAATGATAATGAATGTAGATACAATAGCCATGGGTGGCTGGTGATTGCCATATTGGACACAGACATCAAATTTCTGATTTTCCCAGGGGGTGCCATATTGATTGCATGCAGATGTTATTTTACAGGACACATTGGTCATTTTTTACATTTGTAGTCATTATGATTTTAATTCGTGTGTATCAGGGAAAAACATCAATTCATCCCAGAAGTCAAACCTCTTTGACTTTATTGATATCATTGCCTAGGAAGAGGTTATTGTGGAATAAAAGTGAATTGATATAATATGATTTAGTATATAGGTAGCCTTCTCTATCCATGGATTTCTCATGTGTACATGCAAACAACCCAAATTCCATCTCTGTTTGGTTGAATACATGAATGTGGAACTGTTGGATACAAAGGCACAGTTGTATTCATCCTTCTAGGCCATTTTATATAAGGAACTTGCACGTCCTTGGATTTTAGTATCCTTGGGGGGTCCTGGAACCATTCCACCTTGGGTACTGGGGGATGGCTGTATATCCTTTGGGGATAGGATAGAAATCCAGAGAGTAGAATAGGTCAGAGAGGGGGGAGTTGACAAACAGTGTTCTTGAAGCTGAGGCTCTAGCATTGAGTAAGGGGCCTCCCTAGTTCTGTGTCCAGGGAGATGGAGCAGAAAAGGGCACAGGGCTTAGGCCACACTGACTGGCCTGGCCTTCCCTCCCTGAGCATGCCAGGCAGAGGGTGTTAAGGTGTTGTCGGGGCCATGATGAGCACCCCTATGGATCCCCGGGCTTCCCTGGGGCGGGGTACTGGGGAGGCCCTGTTTAAAACAGTGCCTTGGCTCCATCTGTCTTTTTCTGTGTTTCTCGATCCTTGACATCTCTGGATCCAAGGAAATACCCTCTCCTTTCTCTTATGCTCCAAGCTAGACTCTGGTACATGGCCCCCTGATGGTTGTATGTACTCTCATGTTCCGCAGGGGCAGGGGAGCCATCTCCTCCAGGGGAGTCTGAAGGGTTCAGGGAAGTGGTTTTGCAAACTGTGGTTCCTTAGGGATCTTTGAGGGAACCCTGGGCTGGTCAGTAGAGGTGAAGGATGGCTTAGCAAGCAGCTTTGAGGCATTTCTCCAAGTTGAGAATTTACCTTATTTGTGTTAGTTTTTTTTTTTTTTTTTTTTTTTTTTTTTGCTGTGTTTTGTTTTGTTTTTTTCAGTTCTGAATCAAAGACAGAGAGAGTTTCTATTGCTGAACTGAGGTGGGGCAGAAGATACTTTGGTTTGGACAGTTCTTCTGCCCTCAGAAATGACCATAGTAAATTAAACTGTGTGAACTTGTCCCTGAGGTCCCAGCATCCACATTCCGTGGAGGCCTTCAGAGGAGAAAAGCATTTCTACGGAAGTGATCTTTCTGTAGAAATATTTCTTATCGAGGAATAACCTGGCAGGCTGTTTTGGGTAGATTATCTGGCACTAACTTTTCTAGTTCTCTTCTGTGGAGTTTGAGCTGTGTTCTTTAGGCTTCCCCCTGCAAACTCTCAAGTAAGTTTTAGGGCATTCTAAAATGGTTCATCCTCAGTGAGAACAGTTCTGCTTCTTTCAGGGTCCTTCAGCTCCAGGGTCTTTCCTCTCCCAGATTATTGTCTTCAGCTAAAAACCAAACTTTTGTTTGTTAGTTAGTTTCTGCATATTGAGTACTTAGAGCAAGAAATGATGTATCTTGTTAGAGTGGCTGGAGGTTTCCCAGTGGCACTGGAAGCGGGGTTTAGATCCAGGAGACATGATGAGAGAGTGGCATGAGCTGATTTTCGGGGGAATATGAAGATGAATAGGCATGGAAGTATGACTGAACCGCCTGTCAATTCCCTTCTCACTCTCACTCGGGTCTTGTGACTGCATCTGGAGGACACGTTGAGTTTGGAGCTGAGGTGTCTTCCTCATCCCTTCTTCTAGCTTCTCTTTTTAACAATGGCAGAGGAGACTTGAGACTTCAACAGCAGCACAGCACCCACCTCGAGTTTTCTGCTACAGTTGGGTTTTCATTATGTTGATTTGTAGAGTTGCCGTCTGTGTAGGGCAGGTATTCTGATTTCCTGCTTTTGGTGTTGATAGAAGAGTTTTTGTTTGACTTAAGTGGAAAGTGAGTTTAGAAACATTAGCTGAGCCATAAGTAGGGGGACTTTGGATGTGTCAAAGCCGTGGAGGTGGTTGGTCGGTGGAAGGGTTCAAGTTGGGAAAACACTGCTGCAGGCAGGGAGCCCTGTTGGGGATTTGGAGCAGCACAGTGGTGTCATCCACATGGGAAGAGGAGGATTGGTGATGCTGTGGGGTACAGAATCTGGTGTGACAAGGAGGCTTGCATGTACAAACGTGGTTGGGAGATACAGCATCTGGCAGTTGTGAGGTGAATGAGGTGTTTCCTGGCCTAGGGGTTGGTGGACCACCAGTTTTTATCAGAACTGCTGTTGTCAGATGAAAGCAGCCAGAGATGGCACATAAAGAGACGTTCCTGTGCTGCAGTGAACTTGCACTTGGGAAAGCAGGCATTGGGCTGGATTTTGCCTGTGGACCATCATTGGTTGACCACCCGACCTGAAGCACCCTAGTGTGTGAGGGGATGAAAAGGGAGGGTGGAGAGAAGAGGTAAGGGTCTAGAGATGCTGGTGAGTTGGTGCAGAGGCTGGAGTAGGAGAAGAACATCTCAGGGAGCCTGATGACTAGAGGGGACAGAGGGAAGGAGCCTCAATTGTCAGCATTTATTAGGGAGTGTTTCAGGATTATTCTAGAGTGTGAGTTGAGCTGGAGGTTCCTGTATGCCTGATCAAGACTGTGAGCTCACGCCTGTTCATTTCCCCCTGTTTGCACTCCACAGCCTTCTGGCTGAAGGCTTGTGTCAAAGCAGGCCGACCAGCTCATTTTCTCATTCATCATATGCCTGACGACTTCTGTATGTGCTCACTGCTTGCTGACAGTGTGGGTGGAAGCTGGAGGAAAGCTGAGCGTTACAAACATGGAGGTTCCTGTGCTCTTTATCAACCTCTGGAACCAGGCTGGTTAAGATGAGGGTCTAGTTGAGAGAAAGAAAGGTTAAACAGGAGTTAGGAACTTCCTTTGGGTGTCCATATCACTCTCCTGTTCACTTGTCTCTTCATCTTAAGATTTTAAAGTGATGCATGCATATCGAGTTGACCCTTGAACAACATGGGTTTGGATTATGCAGTCCAAATCTGAGCAGAATTATGTTCCTGTAATGAATGAATTTCTACACAATCTGTAGCTGGTTGAATCTGTGGATGTGGCTATGGAGGGCTGGCCATGAGATTAAGTTTCCATGCAATCTGGTGTCCATGGTGGGTCGTGGGATGAATCCCCTGTACCATCCCTGATACGACGGGATGTGTGTAGTCAGAGAAAGTAAAATCACACAGGGAAAAACAATTCCTTGCCCCAGTCTTCATGGCTATTTTTTGCATCCTGTACTTATTTATAGATAACTTATTTCCTCATATTGCTGTTTCTTGACTTTATCTAGACGTTGTGTGTTGACTTGTGACTTTTGAAGATGAGAATTGGGGTCACTTATCACCTCTCTTCTCCCCTCTATCCAAGACCACTCTGTCACTGTTTGACGTGCTCTATAGGCTTCCTTGCTCCAGTACAACACTTATTCCTTAGTCCTTGTTCTCCCAGCTGGAGGAAACTGTCTCTGGACCCCTCTCTTGGTGCACATTTATTCCCTCACCTCTCCTCCACTGTCATTTTCAGACTTTTCCATTTTCCTGCTCTGAGTTCCCATCACCAAGGTGGAGAGATCTTGTGCATTCTATTCTATAACTGCAGATGGCCCACCTCAGTTCCGGCTGTTGGCTGAGTCATAAACGTTGCCAGATGACCATCTGTGTGTCCATCATTATGGTCGTGCTGTTGGTCTCAGAGTCAACTAGTGCACTGTGATTACATTTCCATCTCTGTATAGCCTTACTTTTCCCTGGGTGTTTTTTCTCCCCGCTCACCACTCGCATATCTTCAACCATTTCCCTGCCAAATTCTTTGCCATAAGGTTTGTTTTCTTGAGACACTTCATGGCACACATTTTGGGCTCTTCCATTTCAAATAAGTATGTGTCTGAGTCCTACCATCATGGCTGAGGTATGGTCCAGTACAATCTCACCTGTGGCTCCTTCCTCATCCCTTGTCACTCCATGCACCTCCATCACACTCTCTTTCCTGATCTCTCATCAGCCTTGGCAGTAGATTCATGATTATACTTAGCCTAAATAATCTAGGTTCCTTTGATGGAGCCTTGCCACCTAAGTGTGGTGGAGCCAGCGCCTACAGTTTCCCTGGATGAACTAAGCTCTTGGCAGAGTGGTTCTGAAGGAAATTTGCTTTCAAACTTCTGGGAATTTATGGCCTTTACATCATGGTATGCCTTATTTCCACCTGTAATCTCGTTCAGCTTCCAGTGATCTTAGTTCATGGTTTAATATACATTTGTAAAAGCCTTAGTCTTCTATGATTGCCTCAATTTGGAAAATGGCAACACTGACTCAGAAGCTCTCCAGTTCTAAGGTCAGTAGCCTGTTGGACAGCAGGATAGAGAGCTGGTGGGTTTGTACGGACTTGAGCTCTCTTCCAGACTCTAGCTCTCTGCAAGTCTCTGACATTGCCTTGCTGTATCTTCAGTTAGCAACAGGTGTGACAAACCACCTGCCTCTGCCCCCAAACATCACAGAGCACCAGCCTCACACAAACTACCCAGTGCAGAAGTGGAAGTATGAACCAACTTCATGACAGCCAACGGGGATCTTTTCCCAGCAGGCAGTGTGCTCATCTCCTGAGTGAATGTGTGTGTGTGTGTGTTTTCTTTGTGAGCATGTATGTTTCTCAGTGATGGGTCTTGGCTTTGCCTGGTTTCTTCCTCACTGTTCTCCTGATGGCCATTGGAAACAGCAGGAGGATATGAGAGAGAGAGGATGGATGGTCTGGCTTCTCTCTCTCTCCTGCTTTTATTTTATTTTATTTATTTATTTATTTTTTGACCATGCTAACCAGCTCATGAGATCTTAGTTCCCCAAGCAGAGATTGAACCTGTACCCTTGGCAGTGAAAGCACGAGGTCCTAACCACCGAACTGCCAGGGAATTCCCGATCTGGCTTCTTGAAGGGGCTTCATCCTTGCTATTTTCATGGTGAGTGCTGAAGTAACACCCATTTCCTCTGCAGTGATTGGCTGAATCAGCCAGCGTGCCCTGTCCTGTCCATGGGAGAGGTCAGGCTCTGCACTTACTCAGGTGGCCTGGCTCTGGGATGTGGCTCCTGTGCTAAGTAAGCTAAGCCCCGCTGCCTAGCTGTTCTCTGCCTTCAGCAGAGCTGGGGAGATTCGATGTGACTTGAGTACATCTTTGTCAGAGCTGGGGAGATTCGATGTGACTTGAGTACATTGTTGTCAGAGTTTCCGTGTCGTGATGACCAGCTCAATCACCGACTTTCCAGAGGACTAACAATGTAGGTGTCACGAGTAGGGAAGAATGTCTAAGAAGGGGTGGATTTGGACTCAAGAACCCTAAGATAGCTCCACCCTGGAACCCAGCTCTGCCCACCACAATAGCGCTCCCTTTGGGTCACAGATACAAGTGACGAGAATGTGTTCTCTCCTGAGTGAATATGTGACTTGGGAGATCCTTATCACTGTCTTTGCTGCTTCTCTTCTCGAACCAGAGCTCAGAACCACACACATTCTGCCTATCACTAGGCGATGATAAGAGTACTTACCCTTCTAGGTGATGATCTGGTCCCTTGCTCCCCCACTCTGATTCTGTCTCTAAGCTTGATAGTCGACCTCTTGTGTTCATATATTATCATCCCACCTCAAGAAGTTAAAAAAAAAAAAAAAAGTTTTGTCCCAATCTGTCTGAACTTGGTAAACGATCTAATATATGATGAGATCTCAGTGATGTGCTGGTGGGTCTCTCAGAGTCGGCCATCCCACTGAGCCTGCAGGGTGGGTGTCTCCCCGCTGGACAGACACCTCATTTGGCTCTTCCTTCAGTGTCCTCACGTCTTACTCATCCACGACGTAGCTCCTTATGGTGCACGTGTCCTTGAAACTCCCTTAGCCCTTACTGTGGTTCTTTCATCCTCTGTTGACCCATTAGCTTGTCCATACTCGGAGCCAGTTGGGGTTAACCGTTAAGCCCAGGTGGGCTTAACCATTCTGGTCTTCACTCTTTTTCCTTTGGCTGGTTGAGGTATAAGTCTGCTTTCAAGTTGTCTATACAGTGATGAAAGAAACTCCGTTAACAGGATTAAGTAGACTGAACACCAAATCTCAGTGCCTTTCTTGGTGCCCAAGGTTAAATATAACAAGAGCTTGGGGTTCTTTGTGTCTACACATGCAGTAAGAGTGCCTGGTCCCAATTACTGCATCAGAAACCCCTTTCTCGATACGTTAATATGTTTCCCCCCTCATCTTTATTTTTTCTGAGCACAAAGCCCTTCTGTTTTTCCAACCAGCTCTTGTTAAATCCTTAAAGACCCAAAAATCCAGATCAGTAAACAGTGGCAGGATTTCCCCCCTGTGTGTTGGAGAGTTGGGAGGGGAAGGTGGCTTCCTGGGGAAGCAGGTGCAGATCAAGTAGAAGGGGGTGGGCAGGAATGGCCAGGGATGGGCAGGAAAGCTAAATCTCCCTTTCCCCTTGGCTTTCCCCCTCCCAGACCATTCCCAGAGCAGTAAATCCACTTGCTGGAGCGGCAGTGAGGAGAAGCGAGGCTCAGCCCGCTCTGAGCAGAACACTGGTACCAGTTCAAGGAGCCTCATCCTGAAAGAGTCCCACCTGGACACCTTCTGTGCCTAGGGACATGCTAGGACACACACCACCCACTCCATAGAGGGAAAAAATCCAGACACCAGGGAAACCAGAAATGGCAAAGAAACATGAGACAGGAGGACTGCCACCCTCTGACTTGGCCTCTGCAACTGGCATGGAGGGCAGGGCACATTATATCATGTCTGGCATTACCCTTCACTGTGGAATGTTCCACCCACATGAAATCTTTGCTTTAGATGTAAATAATATACAATTTGTGACTGTCATCAAGCCTAGAGTAGCTTCCCCTTTTCACACTTGTACTAACTTTAACTTCTTTAAAAGAGAGAGAGACAGAGAGAGAGAGAGAGAGAAAAGCAAAACAAAACAAAACAAAAGACACACACAACAACAAAAAGACTGTTTGGATGCTGGAGAAAGGATGGTCACCCAGCCAGTCTGTCACAGGGGTACAGAGAGGGGACAGGTGTTGCTTTACGGTGCACAGCTCCTTCTCTGTGACACCCTGTGAGCTGTTTCCATTTTATGTCTGCACACAGCACATTGGGATCAGGAATTTCCAGCACGGAGTTTAGTGCTGCTATGGACACATCACATGCACCCACTGGCCCATTTCAAGTGCTATGTTACCATGTTTTAAAAGGGAAGCTCTCTGGACCAGAAGAGCACATAGATGTGCTCATTAATCTGATGTGATTTCCATGATGACTCTACTCCAATAAAAGGGACAAAAGAAAAAAAGGAAAAACCCATATCTTTGTTTACAGATGATTAACTAGAAACAACCCCGCTCACCGCAGTTTGCAGAAGAGAAGACCGTAGAAAGCACTCAAGTCCGAAGCTCCAAAACAGAGATTTTCTTTGCTTTGTGGTTCCTTTAAAGACACTCACACCTTCTTGGTAAGAGATGGCCATGCTTCATAGAAGTGAAAAGTCAAAGGTGAGACACACTCGGAGGACATTTGAGCCTGAGATGAAGCATGTATGTAATATTTATACGATGGAATTTTAGGTTTATATGTCAATATGAAACAAAAGCAGTTTGAGGGGAAGCAGGACACCACTCTGCCGTTACACTCTGTATGCTATAGTACCATTTTGTATGTATGTTCAAGAAGCATTGAACAAAGCAAAAAGGTGATGTATGTATAGGATAAAAATTAATTGTACGGTATCATTTCAGTACATTTTGTTGTACACTTTAATCTTGTTTCCTTTCTCTTCATTATTGATAAGAGGATGTGAACTGTATAGTTTCCAGCTAGTTACTCATAATAAAAAGAAATAAAAAAGAGGGTACTAGAGGAAAACAAGAAAGAACATTTGTCAATTGCAGTTGTCAAAAGAAACAAAAACCTAGCCTTATTTGTGAAGCATAATTGCTTTTCGCATACGGAAGTATTTTTTTTTCACAATTTCTTTGTATAACATTTGTATGAAACTTAAATATCTTCTCTGATGAGGGTGTTTCTTTGTGACTGAACCAGTAGATTCACGAGGTATGTTCTTATGGGTTCTCCCCACACCCTAATTTTTTCAGAATCTTCACCTTTTTTAAATGAAGCTGTTTTGGAAAAAATATGCCTTGCTCTTCCTCGAACTGACAGTTTTCCATTTGGTCAGGATGGATGTATCAGGTTTGGGCCAAAGACGGAGATGGGGTCACATGAGGTCAGGAAGGTTTCTCTCCACATTATAAATAAATGTCCCCACTTGCAGCTTTCCTGGGAAGTTCAGTTCTAGAGAATTTACTGACAGAGATGGAGACAGAAGGGAAATCTGGGGTCAGTCTCAGAAGAACACTGGCAGGGAATGAATTTGTCTTTCAGTAGCCAAGATGGCAACCTGAGCTACAAGGAGCTCTGTGGGCAACGTGTGACCTTGACTCTGCCCAGGCACATCCTGGTCATTTCATCTTCATGGGTCACATAAGTATTTTTTTTCCCATCATTTAAACATGGGAACACTCCTCAGCTCCATGGCTAGACAAAAGCAGGGCATGTTTGGCCCCTCAAGCCATCCCTGGCTGGTGTTGTGAAAGGAATGGAATGGAACTGGTTTAGAGAAGACCTTACAAGAGCTTCCTTATTCTTCTCTCGGGGTATGGGAGCCTGCCACGTGGAAGGTGGCAGTGTGTGTCACAACTCCCAGTTGATGGATATTCAGGTTGTCTGCTGATACCAGCCATGGCCAGCAGACCAGCCTTGCGTGCAAGTCATCAGCTAGGTGAGGGACCTATGGAATTCATCTCAGGAGGTTACATCCAGGGCTCAGGGACTGGCCAGGACTTGGAGGTTCCAGACAGGGAAGCAGGACCTTCTGCCTCTGACTTTAGTCTGAGTGGGCTGTTTTCAGGGCTCAGTGGCTCAGAGTCTAGAAATGAGGAGGAGAGGGAGGCCACCAACTGTCTGCCATGGTCGTTTCTCCTTTCTCTGAGCAATGGCTAAGCACAGGGCAGGATGGGCCCCACCACCTACCCCCTTCTACCACTGCCCCGACCTGCACAGTTGGCCTGGTAGGTCTCCTGCTGCTGCTAAGTCCCTTCAGTTGTGCCCGAGTCTGTGGGACCCATCGATGGCAGCCCATCAGGCTCCACTGTCCCTGGAAATCTCCAGACAAGAACACTGAAGTGGGTTGCCATTTCCTTCTCCAATGCATGAAAGCGAAAAGTGAACATGAAGTTGCCCAGTCGTGTCTGACTCTTCACGACTCCATGGACTGCAGCCTACCAGGCTCCTCCATCCATGGGATCTTCCAGACAAGAGCACTGGATTGGGTTGCCATTGCCTTCTCCATTGGTGGGTCTAGAGATGACCTTTAATGCAGCCAGGCACTATCGCCACCTAATGGTCGTCATGGAGAACTGCAGCCCTTAGAGCGGAAGCTAGACCCAGGAGGGCACCGGTGGAGGGTCATTCATGAAACAGTTGTGTGCTGAGCATCTGTGGGGAACCAAGCACTGAGGACACAGGCTCTGCCTTCATCCATCTGACATTCTCACTGGGAAGCAGATCTGTATATGATAGAATCTTAGGTGGGACAGAATCAAATATGTAGCATATGGAAGGGAAGTAGTTGGTGTGAATGGGGACGGCCTCTTGTAGAACTGGCCTTTGAACTGAAACCTTTATGTGGGAACTGAGCACGATGTCTTCAGCAGTGATTTAGTAGTGCCGGCTGAATGTTAGAAGTGCCTGGCAAGTATTAAAACAACAATAAATGTTCAGGTGCCACCCTCTTTCCCCAAGTAACGATATCTGACTCTCTCAGGTGGGGTTGGGGCATTCATAAGTTCTTCAGGTGATTCTGCTGGGCAGCTAGATCTCAGAGCCTGTACCTTTATTGGAAGAACACCCAAGGTAGAAGGGAGAGCAACTAAAAAAACCTGAGGGGGCTTCTGGATCTTCTCAGAATAGGAGAAAGTTGAGGGGGCCAGAATGAGGGATTCAGCATTGGAGATGGAGCTGATGAGATCAGAGAATGAAAAGAAATCAAGGGGTATGGGGGCTGAATTATGATCAGAAGGAACTGGGAAGCCAGGTTGGTTGACATTTTAAAAAGGATTTATTGAGATAGCATTTAAAGTGTATAATTGCTTTGGGTATTTCACATTTTTTTTTTTAAATATGGTAAATGAGATGTAACAAAATTTGTCCTTTTCATCATTTTTTAAGTGTGTTAGTCAAGGTTGGGGTTTAAACATGTAAATCAGCAGGAAAGGAACATGATAAATGTGCACCAAACCTAGCAAAAGAGGAGGAGATAGAGAGTCTTCCGGAAAAAGAATTCAGAATAAGGAGGTTAAAAAAGATCCAAGATCTGGAAGACAAAATGGAGTTACAGATAAATAGCCTGCAGACAAGGATTGAGATGATGGTGAATCATTGAACAGGGACCTAGATGGGAAAAAAAAGAGCCAATCAATAATGGATAATGGAATATATGAGATCAAAAACTCTCTGGAGGGAAAGAAAAGTAGAATAACAGAGGCAGAAGATAGGATAACTGAGGTAGAATTGAATGGTAGAAATAAATGAAGCAGAGAGGAAAATAGAAAAAAAAAGAATTAAAAGAATAGAGAACAACCTCAGATACCTCTGGGACAATGTTAAAGGCCCCAACATTTGAATCAGAGGAGTCCCAGAAGGAGAAGAGAAAAAGAAATGCCATGAGAAAATACTTGAGAAGATAATAGTTGAAAAATTCCCTAAAAAGGGAAAGGAAATAGTCACCCACATGCAAGAAACCCAGAAAGTCCCAGGCTGGATAAACATGAAGTGAAACACCCGAAGACACATATTAATCAAATTAACAAAGATCAAACACAAAGAACAAATATTAAAAGCAGCCAGGGAAAAACAACACATTACACACAAAAGGATTCTCATAAGAATAACAGCTGATCTTTCAACAGAAACTCTTCAGGCCAGAAGGGAATTGCAGGACATGCTTCCAGTGATGAAAGAGAAAAACTTTCAACCCAGATTACTGTACCCTGCAAGGATCACATTCAAATATGAAGGAGAAATCAAAAGCTTTACAGACAAGTAAAAGCGGAGAGAATTCAGCACCACCAAACTAGCTCTTCAACAAATACTAAAGATCTTCTCTAGGCAGGAAAAACAGAAAGGTTGCATAAACCTGAACCGAAAATAGTAAAGCAAATGGCAACAGGATCATACCTGTCAATAATTACCTTACATGTAAATTGGTCGAATGCCGCAATCAAAAGACAGAGACTAGCTGAATGGATACAAAAACAAGACTGCTACTTATGTTGTCTACAAAAGGCACACCTCAAAACAAGGGACACATACAGACTGAAAGTGAAGGGTTGGGGGAAAAAAAAAAAACAGAAGAAAGCAGGGGTAGCAATACTCATATCATATAAAATACACTTTAAAATAAAGCCTGTGGAAGAGACAGAGAAATACACTATATAATGATCAAAACATCAAACCGAGAAGAAAATGTAATGATTAAAAATACATTAACACCCAACATAAGAGAACAGCAATATGTAAGGAAAATGCTAACAAGCATGAAAGGGAAGATTAACAATCACACAATAATAGTGGAAGATTTTAATACCACACTCACACCTATGGATGGATCAAGTAAACAGAAAATCAACAAGGAAACACAAACTTTAAATGATACATTAGAACAGAGAAACATAATTGATATCTATACTAATTTTACACCGAACAATGAATTTCACATTTTTTCTCAAGTACACATGGAAACTTCTCCAGAAGAGATCACATCCTTGGCCATAAGTCCAGCCTTGATAAATTCAAAAAACCTTGAAATCATTCCAGGCATATTTTCTGATCACAATGCAGTAAGACTAGATGTCAACTGCAGGAGAAAAACTGTTAAAAATTCAAACATATGGAGGCTGAATGTCACGCTGGTAAATAACCAACAAATCACAGAGGAAATCAAAAAGACATCAAAATACGCATAGAAGCAATTGAAAATGAAAACACAACAAGCCAAAACCTATGGGGCATTGTAAAATCACTGCTAAGGCGAAGGTTCAGAGCAAAACAGCCTTACCTCAAGAAACAAGAAAAAAGTTAAACAAATAACCTAACCCTCTGCCTAAAGCAACTAGAAAAGTAAGAAATGAAGAACCCCAGGGTTAATAGAAGCAAAGAAATCATAAAATAGGGCACAAATAAATGTAAAAGAAACAAAAAAGACTAGAGCAAAAATCAACAAAGCTAAAAGCTGATTCTTTGAGAAGATAAATAAAATTGACAAACCATTAGCCGGACTCATCAAGAGGCAAAGGGAGAAGAATCTAATCAACAAATTAAAAATGAAAATGGAGAGATCACAACAGACAACACAGAAATACAAGTGATCATAAGAGACTACTATCAGTAACTATATGCCAATAAAATGGACAACTTGGAAGAAGTGGACAAATTCTTAGAAAAGTACAACTTTCGAAAACGGAGTCAGGAAGAAACAGAAAATCTTTACAGACCCACCACAAGCACGGAAATGGAAAGTGTAATCAGTAATCTTCCAGCAAACAGAAGCCCAGGACCAGACGGCTTCACAGCTGGATTATACCAAAAATTGAGAGAAGAGCTAATATCTATAGTACTCAAACTCTTCCAGTTGCAGAGGAATGCAGACTTCCAAACTCATTCTATGAAGCCACCATTACCCTACTACCAACGCCAGACAAAGATGCCACAAAAAAAGAGATAACTACAGGCCAATATCACTGATGAACATAGATGCAAAATCCTTAACAAAATTCTAGCAAGCAGAATCCAACAGCATATTAAAACGATCATCTATCATGACCAAGTGGGCTTTATCCCAGGGATACAAGGGTTCTTCAATATCTACAAATCAATCAACATAATACACTACATTAGCAAATTGAAAGATAAAAAAACATATGGTTATCACAATAGCTGCAGAGAAAGTCTTGAACGAAATTCAACATCCATTTATCATCAAAACACTCCAGAAAGCAGGCATAGAAAGAACATACCTAAACATAATTAAAGCTATATATGGCAAACCCACAGCAAACATTATCCTCAATGATGAAAAATTGAAAGCATTGCCCCGAAAGTCAGGATCAAGATAAGGATGTGCACTCTCACCACTACTATTCAACATAGTTTTGGAAGTTTTGGCCAAGAGGGATCAGAGCAGAAAAACAAATACAAGGAATCCGGATTGGAAAAGAAAAAGTAAAACTCTCACCGTTTGCAGATGCCATGATCCTCTACATAGAAAACCCGAAACACTCCACCAGAAAATTACTAGAGCTAATCAACGAATATAGTAAAGTTGCAGGATACAAAATGAACACGCAGAAATCCCTTGCATTCCTGTACACTAACAAGGAGAAAACTGAAAGAAATATTAAAGAAACAATTCCATTCACCATTGCACCGAAAAGAATAAAATAGTGAGGACTATATTTACCTAGAGAAAGAAAAGTCCTACATATAGAAAACTAGAAAACACTGGTGAAAGAAATCAAACAGGACACAAAGAGATGGAGAAATAGACCATGTACATGCATTGAAAGAATCAATATACTGAAAATAGCTATACTACCCAAAGCAAACTATAGATTCAATGCAATCCCTATCAAGCTACCGACGGTATTTTTCAGGGAACTAGAAGAAATACTTTCACAATTTGTATGGAATTACAAAAAACCTCTAATAGTCAAAGCAATCTTGAGAAAGAAGAATGGACCTGGAGGAAATGCCCTGCCTGATTTCAGGCTATACTACAAAGCTACAGTCATCGAGACAGCGTGGTCCTGGCACACACACAAAAAAGATATATAGATAAATGAATCAAAATAGCAAGCCCAGAGATAAATCCACGCACCTATGGATACTTTATCTTTGACAGAGGAGGCAAGAATGTACAATGAAGACAAGACAATCTCTTTAACAAGCATGCCGGGAAAACTGGTCAACCACTTGTAAAAGAATGAAACTAGAACACTTTCTAACACCGTACTCAAAAATAAATTCAAAATAGATTAAAGATCTAAACGTAAGACCACAAACTATAAAACTCCTAGAGGAAAACACAGGCAAAATACTTTCTGACAGAAATCACAGCAGGATCCTCTATGACCCATATCCCAGAGTAATGGAAATAGAAGCAAAAATACACAAATGGGACCTCATTAAACTTAAAAGCTTTTGCACAAAGAAGGAAACTCTAAGCAAGGGAAAAAGATGGCTTTCACAATGGGCGAAAAAAATAGCAAACGAAGCAACTGACAATGAATAAATCTCAAAACTATACAAGCAATGCCTGCAGCTCAATTCCAGAAAAGTAAGCAAGCCATTCAAAAAATGGGCTAAAGAACTAAACAGACATTTCTCCAAAGAAGACATACAGATGGCTAACAAACACATGAAAAGATGCTCAAATCACTCATTATCAGGGAAATGCAAATCAAAACCATAATGAGGTACCATCTCACACCAGGCAGAAAGGCTGCTATCCAAACGTCTACAAACAATAAATCCTGGAGAGGGTGTGGAGAAAAGGGAACACTCTTACACTGTTGTTGGGAATACAAACTAGCAGAGCTACTATGGAGAACAGTGTGGGGATTCCTTAAAAAAAAAAAAACTGGAAATGGAACAGCCATATGTAACAGCAGTCCTACTCCTGGACGTAAGCCCCAAGGGAACCAGAACTGAAAGAGACACATGTGCCCCAATGTTCATCGCAGCACTGTTTATAATAGCCAGGACACGGAAGCAACCCAGATGTCCATCAGCAGAAGAATGGATAAGAAAGCTGTGGTATATGTACACAATGGAATATTACTCATATATCCAAAAGAATGCATTTGAATCAGTGTTAACGAGGTGGATGAAACTGGACCCTATTATACAGAGTGAAGTAAGCCAGAAAGAAAAGCACCAGTAACACACACACACACACACACACACACACACACACACACACACACACACACATACATATGCCATATGTATATATATATATATATGTGGGCTTCAGAAAGATGGTAATGATAACCCTATATGCAAGACAGGAAAAGAGACACAGATGTATAGAACACTCTTTTGGACTCTGTGAGAGAAGGCAAGTGTGGGGTGGATTCGGAGAATAGTGTTGAAACATGTATATTTCCATATATGAAACAGACCTCCAGTCCAAGTCCGATGCATGAGATAGAGTGTTCAGGGCTGTGGCACTGGGGTGACCCAGAGGGATAGGATTGGACGGGTGAGGGGTTCAGGATGGGAAACACATGCACAACCGTGGCTGATTCATGTCAATGTGTGGCAAAACCACTACAATATTGTAGACTAATTAGCCTCCAATTAAAATAAATAAATTAAAAAAAGAAAGAAAACTAAAAAATTCAAAACGAAAAACATGTAACTGTTTTCTAAACTGCAGTGTTGACAGACCATCTTCATCTTGGACTACATGAGGACACCACCTCTATCATTACTGATTTTTTTTTTAATCCAGCAAAAGAAAGGTGACTCTCATTCCTTCTAGCATCACTGGTGTGGGTGTATCCCACGTGCTGAGCTGTGTGGTTGAGAGATTGCTCCGTACAGGAATCTTTTGGTCTCCATGACAACCCGAGGAGGCAAGTACTAATCATAGTCCACTGTCAAGATGAGGAAAGTGATATGCTCCATGTCACACAACAGGTCAGTCAGCACCACAGCCTGGATTCAAATGGGTCTACCCGACTCACAACCCAGGTCAGTGACCCCCTCAGAGGGACACTGGCCCAGAGTCTGTGGCACTATAATAATTTGACAAAATGCCTCTCCCTGACTCCACTGCCCATGGGGTTGGACATTGTTCCTTACTTAGTCTAGTTTTGCAAAGAGGCTTGATGGTTAAATGAAGTTAGAGGGGTGTCAGCTTTCTACTTGAAAAGAATAAAATCCATTACAGGTAACTTTGAGCAGGAAAGAAACTTATTAAGAATATTAAGTGACACAGATTTCTGGGAGGGAAGGCTGGAGAGGCAGCCATGACAATATAGAAATTAATTGCAGGATCTTCTGTCACTCATTGGAAAAGACCCTGACGTTGGGAAAGATTGAGGGCAGGAGAAGAAGGGCATGGCAGAGGATAAGAAGGTGGGTTGGCATCGTCAACTCAATGGACATGGGTTTGGGTGGACTTTGGGAGTTGGTGATGGACAGGGAGGCCTGGCATGCTGCAGTTCATGGGGTCGCAGAGAGTCGGACTCGACTGAGTGACTGAACTGAACTGAACTGTCACTACCACTGGCTTCAGACACAGCGGCTGTCACTAGTGAGATGGCTTATGTCTCTTGCACCTCTGCTAGATTGAATTCCATGCATCAGAATCCACTTGCATTGCTTTCACCTGTAGGTGTATCCATTGGTTAAGCCTGCATTCCATGTGGCTGTAGTAATTGAGTCTTAGGTGCCATCTGGATGTATTTGATTGGCTGAGCCTGGGTACCATCTAGGTGCATCTAATTGATTGAGCCTATATCACATGGTTACATTCTGACTGCAAAGGAGGTGGCAAAAATGAGATTCTGACTGTTTCTAGTGCAGATTTGTAAGATGGACAATTAAAGCATTGACTAAAAAGTCTCCTCCCTGCAGACTTGTCCACAGTCTCTTTATCAGTCAGGTCAGCTTTTCAAAGCTCAATTCATCCTACTAAGTAAAGCAGAAGGGTTTAGTAAGTCAAGTGGTCTGTGCTCTGCTGTGTTAATTTGTCTAGGCTAGTTCTACATTTCCTAGAATCCCTTTCTTTGATTTTGAGTTCAGTCAGTCTGTTCAGTGGCGTAGTTGTGTCCATTTCTTTGCGAGCCAATGGACTGCTTCAAGTCAGGCCTCCCTGTCCATCATCAACACCCCGCAGTTTACTCAAACTCGTGTCCATTGAGTTGGTGATGCCATCCAACCAACTCGTCTTCTGTTGTCCCCTTCTCCTCCCACCTTCGATCTTTCCCAGCATCAGGGTCTTTCGAATCAGTCAGTCCTTCATGTCAGATGGCCAAACTATTGGAGTTTCAGCTCAGCATCAGTCCTTCCAATGAATATTCAGGACTGATGTCTTTTAGGGTGAACTGGTTGAATCTCCTTGCAGTCCAAGGGATTCTCGAGAGTCTTCTCCAATACCACAGTTTCACAGCATGAATTCTTTTGGTTCTCAACTTTCTTACTACTCCAGCTCTGACATCCATACATGACTACTGGAAAAACCATAGCTTCGACTATGCCATTCCTCTGCCTTTTGTAAAACCAGCTTGAACATCTGGAAGTTCATGGTTCACATATTGCTGGAGCATGGCTTGGATAATTTTGAGCATTAATTTACTCGTGTGGGAGATGAGTGCAATTGTGCGGTAGTTTGAGCATTCTTTGCAACTGCCTTTCTTTGGGATTGGAATGAAAACTGAACTTTTCCAATCCTGTGGCCACTGCGGAGTTCTCCTGATTTGTTGGCATATTGAGTTCAGCACGTTCATAGCATCATCTTTCAGGATTTCAAAATAGCTCTACTGGAATTCCAGCACCTCCACTAGCTTTGTTCCTAGTAATGCTTTGTAAGGCCCACTTGAATTCATATTCCAGAATGTCTGGTTCTAGGAGAGTGATCACACCATTGTGATTATCTGCATCATGAACATCTTTTTGTACAGTTTTTCTGTGTATTCTTGCCACCTCTTCTTAATATCTTGTGGTCTAGAGGCACACAGATATCGTCTATGCCTGCCCAGCGGCTCCCTACCAGAGACTTCAGTGCTCAGACCACTGGTTGGGAAATGATCTGAAGCTATTCTTCCACGGCCTCTTAAAAAAAAAAAAAAATCCACAGAAAAGAGGTTGAAAGAAATTAAAAAAAAAACAAAAAAAAAACAAGGTCATGTAGCAAGATGAGAACCTTGACAGTAGAGAAGGAGGAGCATGTGGCAAAAAGCATAGGTTCTTGGGGAAGAGGATTGTCCTTAGTAACGACATTTGCACTTCAAAACTTAGGAACATGGCGTCATATAATGTATCTTCCTAGGGACATGGTCCTTGTATTGTAATTTATCAAAATCCACTGACTTTCATAAAAAGTATGAATTTTTACAACATATGCAAAAAATTCTAGTCAAATCTCACTCATTAGGTTAGTCATATCCATAGTTTTAAATACTATTTCAAAACGGAAAATATTAAATTTCAGGAAAAAGGGTTTTAATATTTTTATAAAGCATCATGAAATATCCAAAAACTTTCCCTTACTGTATCAACGGATACAAAAACATAAAATTCCCTTTACTTGATAAAATAATGAGTTAAAAGTGAAAAAGAAAAGAGTAAGAGGCCTTGTAGTTGTCTATATACAAGAAGCTAGGTGATGATTTCCATTTTACGTTAGTCATAGTGGTGGTCACTCTAATGAGAAGTAACCTTATATTTTTCAAAACATCCAATAAATCAAAATTCTCAGGTGAAAAGAAAACTCATAGGTTCTGGAAAAGAGAAGCCCTGATGGGATAAAGTCACATAACCCCTTCCTCATAAAGTTAAGAATGTGCTCAAAAAGTGACAAGCACAGTGAGTAATCCTCACTAAATGGCTCTCTGTCTTTCTGATTAGATGTTGTCTGCTCCCTTTCAGTAGTTGGGGGTATTTTCTTTCTCTTTAGCCCCAGATTACTGCCACCCAAGGGAGGGGATGAGAAAAAAGTGACAGCAACACCTCTGTGTAATAAACCCACTGGTATCTCTCGAGGAGAAGAAGAAGGATTTCATAATTTCACTTTCTAGTACTCAAGGAAGATGGTCCCAGCATAGGCAGGGCTTCCTGGCCAGCATCCACTACATCAGATCCACTGTGGAGGCTCCCTTGTGGTGCATGGATGGTGGGGAGGAGAGTCTGCACACAGAACAGCAGTGGGCGTGTTAACCCAAGTGTCTCTGGGAGACACAGGCGGTCAGCTCTGGGAACAGAGTCATACCGGCAAGTTATTAGAACAGCCACAACTTATCTTCATGCAGAAAACATTTTTTGGTGATCTTCTCAAGATCTCAGAAGTTAGGATGTTCAATACCATGATATCAAGCTACTGGTCTATCAAGTTAATTGCACATGATTTTTGTTTGATTATTCTTTTTTTTTTGTCATGCTACAGAGCTTATGGGCTCCCTGTACCCTGACCAGAGAAAGAACCCACACCCTCAGCAGGGAACGCACGGAATCCTAACCACTGGATTACCAGGGAATTCCTCATCTTTTTAAATCTGAGTAATTCGGTAAAGAGCAGAGCAGAGACTGTGATCACCCCTATTCCCACCATCTCCAAAACACCACTTCCTGACATTATCACTTTCTTGCTTCCAATCTTGTACACACTCACAAATGTCTGTGAAAAACGACTAAAGTGAAAGTGTATGTGCTTGAGTGTATGTTTACTGGGCATATTGGCAAGAATTTGAAGATATCTGAAGAACAGCTTCTGTCAGCCCGTTGGTATCTCTGTGATTGTCTTTCCAGCCTCTCCTGGAGAGAACGCTAGAGTCTGCCACTGAGCCCTTTCATATTAAGTCAGCGTTCTTCTGGTCTGCCTGCCCCAGTGGTGAAATTTGCTTTCGAAGTTGAGGTATCACTCAAGGCATCTCTGTGGATCCTGCAGGGATTTTGTTGTCTCCGGTTTGATATTCAAGCTGAGCCTAAAGCACAGGAGAGAATGATCCTGTGCTTCCCATTTCCAAATTCGTTTTCTCTGTGGCAGCACTGGCATTAATCTGGGAATACCTTAGGTACAATTCCCAAGCATTTTTTTTTCATTCCTAGTACATCATATCTCTACCCTTAAACTCATCACAGAAAATCCAGAAACAGTAAAATAAGAGAAAAAGAAAAGTGTCAGCCAAATCCACCCATTAAGAGGCCCTGGTGTACCATGCTGACTGCTCCCCACTCAGGCTTTTACTCTCTGAAAAGTTTTTTTGAAGTTTTTGGTCTACACATTGCCTTGGGATGTCCAGTGATTTTGCAGACCTATACCAGGCTTCTGGTGGAGGGAAAGAAAATCACCGGTGTTCCATGAGAGCTGGGATTTTCATTTTCATACTCTAGCTGCTATCGGTGACAAATTTCCCACAACTCCCTTTCTGGCTCTCAGCTGCCACTCCTGTCATTAACTTCCCATGACACTCGGATGTGTTCCCAGGGCATGCTTCATGCTAAAGGAGGGTACTGTATGCAAAGTACTCTGTACGTATGCAATTGACTCTGCCTGATTATTATTATTGTTATTATTATTATTACTTTTTTTTCTTTTTTGCCTCAACACTGTGAACAGGCTTTCTATAGTTAGAGCAAGCAGGAGCTACTCCTCATTGCAGAGTGCAGTCTTCTCATTGAGGTAGCTTCTCCTGTTGCGGAGCAAAGGCTCTAGAATATGTTGTCAGTAGTTGTGGCCTGGGGGCTTAACTACTCTATAGCATGTGAAATCTCCTGGGGCCAGGGATTGAACCTGTGTCCCCCTGCATTGCCAACTGGATTCCCAACCACTGGGCCAGCAGAGAAGTCTGACTCCGCCTAATTGAAAAGATAAAATTAACATGAGGAATGCCTATAGAAAGATACGGAGATGCTCACAAAATAGGAAGAAAGGGTTAGCAGCCAGGCCTTTCAAGGCATGTGAAACAAGCAACTTTGGGGATCAAAATATCAAGAGCCCACTGGTATTTTCTTCTGCACCCTACTCTTGGGATGAACTAAGGCCAACCACATTTTGTAATTGTGTTCGTGCCCCAAAGCCCAAAGTGGGAGATAGAGGGATTTTCTTTGGCTTGGTCACTCAGTGCATGCAGGGGACTGGATGACTGCCCCTCAAAAAACCAAAGATGTTCTTTGATACCGGAAGAAAAGAGAATGGAGGCTGACTGGGCATGAGCACAGGGAGCCACTGTTGTTAGGGAAGTTAACGGAAGCTCTGATCCTGCTTCTCCCAGAAGACAGATACTCACAGTACTCTCACGCACTCGGGGACAGAGTGAAACACAGCCCTAAGCCCACCCATGGGTCTCCTGGTAAAAAGCTCCCAGCTCCCCACAGTGACACTGTCTCTTCTCCATCCCCCTGCCCTCTTCCGTCTCCCCAGCACTTGCAACTTCTCCACTGATGGCTTCCACGGTTCCGCCCTGGGAGCCAGCTTGTGCCTAGGTTCCAGTGTGCACTATGCTGTGGACTGGATCAGAAAGCTGGCCTTCTGCGACCATTGGGTGAAGGAGATATACAATGCCTACAGAAACAGTGTCGGCAGTGAGTGGGCCAGGGAGAGGGCCATCCATGGTGGTTGAAGGGTCTGTCTGCCTGGGCTCCAGGAGCACCCCAGGACCAAGGGAAATTCATTAAGAATGGATGCTATCATTCATATCCCACCTGCTCGGTGCCAGCTTCCAAGAGGCTTACACATCCTAGCTCACTCAGTGTTGCCCTCATGACACCCTCTGGGAGAGGATCTCATCATCCCCACTTTGGGTCTGGGGAAGCTGACGGAGAGATGACTTGAGTTGCCCGTCCATGATTATGCCTCCAGCCCCACCGTGGTGCTCCACATGTGGTCCTTGGACCAGCAGCATCAGGGTCACATGCAGGGTCTTGGAAATGCAGATTCTTTGGTCCCCATCTCAAACCTGTCAGATTGACAGCTCTGGGGTGGGATTTGGCCATCTGAATCTTAACTGGACCTCCAGGTGATTCTGATGCTTGTTGGAAGTTGAGGACCTCGGGCTTCGCCCTGACTACTCAGACTGTGGTCCCTGGAGCAGCCACACGAGTTCATCTCCTGGGAGCTTGTTAGAAATGTGGACTCCAAGCCCCTCCCAAGGCATCTGGGTCAGATCTGTGTCTTTAACAAGACTCCCAGGTGATTCGGGAAAACATTGGTTCTCAAGCTTGACTCCTATTGGGATCCCCTGACGAATTTACCGTTCTGCTTTTTTGGCCTAGCTGCTGCTTGGCATTGGGACTTACTGAGTTCCCTGGGGGATTCTAATGTGTGGACAAGTTATGAAAGCCACCAGCTTCAGTGTCAGGAGAGGATTGGTTTATCATATTGTACAAGAAACCTGGAAGGTGCTGGAGGCAGGGTTGATTCACCAATGACCCTTGATCACTATTTCTGGAGTTCTCTAAGTCTTTGACTCTTTACAGGTGAGGCTGCTTCTCCCCCAGGAGGCACATGGGGATGTTTTTGATTATCATGATGACTCTAAGCAGCTACTGGCTGGTAAAGGGAATACAATTTGAGTAGGCGGATAATAAAATGTGCCATCTACACCTTGACCCCGTTCTCAGAAAGAGTAAAGTCCCAGGAAGAACTTCGGGCCTCTGACTGGATAAAACCCATTTCTAGTCCCAATGCTGCCACTTTCTTACTCCCCAAGCCTTAGTTTCTAAGTCGGTGAAATGGGGATAAAAATACATATACCGTTCCAGCCTCCTGGAAGGCTCCTCCCCTTGCCCAGCTCTTTGGACTCATCCTTTTCCAGCTCCGGCTCACTCTAGAGGAAGCATTCCCTCCCAGCTCGCACTCCCACCCTCCAGCTCAGCCAGGCCTGCCTGCAATTCCCTCCACCAGCTCCCAATATTTCTCCTCCTCTCTTGTCAAGGAACATTTACCTTTGTGACACATGGTTTCATCAACGACCCTCCATGTGGAATGTAAGTTCCATTAGCTGAGCACCTACTGTGTGCTGGCCTCTCATGCACAGTCACTGTGCATGGGCAGTGAGCAGAACACACAGGCCATCTCATTCTTCACTAAGCTCACAGCCTGGCTACAAGCAGTCAGCACCTAAGTGTAACAAGTGTGTCAATTGACCACCAGATCTTTGGAGAAAAATAAAGTGGAGAATGGAGAACAGAGGAGTGTCTAGGGGTGGTCAGGATGGGAGGGTAGGTGGTGATCAAGGCCGGCCTGGTTTCGAGGTGACAGCAGGACACAGGTGGGAGGAGAGGAAGTAAGCCCAGTGAGCATAAGAAGGACGGAATTTCCCGAGAGGAAGCAAGGAGTTCAAAGGTCCAAAGGCTGGAGCTTCCTGTGGAGAGCCAGAGTGCCCTCAAGGATGCACCAAGCAAAAGGCAAGGGGTGGGGTGGGGATGGTGGGGTCATGGAGGTGCCTGGGGCCTTCAGAGGCACTTCAACTTTTTGTCCAAGCACTTCTTTTTAAAGAAGATTTCTTTAACGTTAACAGTGAATTGATATAGAGGAATTTTGTTACCTGTCTGTCCTTAACACTGGTGGTTCAGGGACCCCAATGCAGGGGCACAGGTTTGACGCCTGCTTGGGGAACTGAGATTCTGCATGCCACATGATATGGCATGGCATATATTCAGTTTGGAGGAGACAATATTAATAATTGCTATAAGGATGACCATGAGAAAAGCTGAGCACCGAACAATTGATGCTTTTGAACTGTGTTGCTGGAGAAGACTGTTGAGACTCCCTTGGACTGCAATGTGATCCAACCAGTCCATTTTAAAGGTAACCCATTTGGAATATTCATTGGAAGGAGTGATGCTGAAGCTCCAATACCTAGGCCACGTGATGGGAAGTAGTGACTGATTGGAAAGGACTCTGATGCTGGGAACGATTGAAGGCAGGAGGAGAAGGGGATGACAGAGGATGAGCTGGTGGGATGGCGTCACTGACTCAATGGACAGGGGTTTCAGCAAACTCTGGGACTTGGTGATGGACAGGGAAGTGTACGGAAGGGTGTACTGCATTCCATGTGGTCGCAGAGAATCAGACATGACTAAGAGAGTGAACTGACTGATAAGGGTGATATACCAGGGTCTGAAAAAATCAGTGGTGCGAACCTAATGAATTACCACATTGTTCCAGAACGGGTGTACCGGGTCGAGAGCTGGTCTCAGGTGAGCCTATGTGAAGCCCTCTGCTGGGGTAGGAGGGGGAGTCTAGAGCCCGTTTTCCAAGTACAGATCTAAGTGAGAAGAAACTCTACCCTGAGCATGTGAGAGTGATCAAAAGAAACTTTGCTTCTATCAGTTAGATTGAGGACCTGCTTAGGCTCCTGGTCGTGGAAACCCCACTACCTGCCCTCTCATTCTTAGCTGGAGAATGACAGAGAAGTCCATAGAGCTGTCACTGCTATTCACTTGCCTTCTCACATTAAAGGGGGTTTCCTAGGGTGGTGTAGCAGATGTTTTGAAATGATCATTTACTATCCTGAAATGAAATACTGATGGATAATAAAACCATCTTAAAACCAAAATGTTCTGTCCCAGGAAATGAAAAAAAAAAAAAAAAACTGTCCTGGAGATCAACATCCAGTAACACAAAGTGAAATAGGGAGTGAACTGCCTGGTGGTCCAGTGCTTAAGACTTGACCTTCCAATGCAGCGGGTGCAGCTTCTATCCACATGGAGCTAAGATCCCACGTGTCTCAAGACCAAAATATAAAACAAGTGTTTATGTTATCATAAACATAAAGGAAGTGATGATAACAAATTAAATACAGAGCTTAAAAATGGTCCACATAATTTTTTTTTTTTTTAAAGAACTAAGAGTAGGTCATTTATACTCAAGGATTCAGTTCCTCAGGTGGCGGTAGTGGTAAAGATTCCACCTTATGCAGTAGACATAAGGTCTACTTAGGCAGACCTTATGTAGCAGACATAAGAGACACAGGTTTGATCCCTGGGTCAGGAAGGTCCCCTGAAGGAGGCCATGGCAACCCACTCCAGTATTCTTGCCTGGAGAATCCCAGGACAAAAGAGCCTGGGGTCTATAGCATCACGAAGAGTTGAACACAACTGAGCACACACATGTATTTATACTCACAACAATGCATGCTCCCGTAGGTAAATGTTTGAGCACTCACACTTGCACCCAAATGTGCCCTCACTGAGGATTCAGCCTGGCAAATGCAGGAGGACACAAGTGTGCAGTCTCGGCCATTCACAAAGCCATCGAGGTACTGTGACCATCATGTGATTGCCACAAACTGCAAAGCAACCCATGGTTAGGCTCTGAATAAAACAAAATATTGACTTCTCCAGTTTGCACCATAATTGCAGCCCTGGAAATCTTTTATTAAACTTATGGGACAAAGTGCAGATAAGGGCCTCCACTCGGGGTATTATGAATGGGTTTGGACTTACCTAAATATCTGGCAGGACATTTGAGAATCATTCACGTCTAACGTGTATGCCATGAAGCAGGCACCTGCCCCCATGTGTAGTGGCCCCCCATATCACGACAACAGTCAAAAACCACACCCCTAGAATTTGTCACAGTCACTCCTTCTTCTTCAAGAACTGCTGGTCTAAGGCCGCCCTCCCTTAGTGAGCCACGAAGAGGTAGAGCTGACAGAGATGCCGCTTTATAAACTGAAGTGAAGTGAAGTGGATTCGCTCAGTCATATCGAACTCTTTGTGACCCCTTAGGCTATATTGTTCATGGAATTCTCCAGGCCAGAATACTAGAGGGGGTGTCCTTTCTCTTCTCCAGGGGATTTCCTGATCCAGGGACCAAACCCAGGTCTTCTGCATGGCAGGCAGTTTCCTTACGAGCTGAGCCACCAGGGAAGGCCAAGAATCCTGGATTAGGTAGCCTATCCCTTCTCCGGGAGATCTTCCCAACCCAGGAACTGGGGTCTCCTGCATTGCAGGCAGATTCTTTACCAACAGAGTTATGAGGAAAGCTGAATAAAATAGTTCCTTTTTTTTTTTTTGAGATCTTACTTCTCCAAGCAGAGCTTGAACCCATGCCCCCTGCAGTGAAAGCACAGAGTATGAACCACTGGACACCCAGGGAAGTCCTGGAGGTGCCTCTTTCAATTCTGTGTCCCAGGTCTCTCCCTCGCTTCACCCTACAGCCACCTGCCTCTCACAGAAACAGGTGACAAGGAGAGCGCATTTTGCCCTGAATCCCTGCTCTGCCATTGTTAGCTGTGTGGCCTTCAGCCAGTGGCAACCCTCTCTGAACTGCCTTTTTCTCTGTCACACCTACAGAGAACAGATGCCAAGGGGGCCAGCAGAGGACCTGTGCAGAGTTAGCCCTCAGGAACCCAAAGAGGGTGTCATTAATACTCCCTGGGCCTGTGGGGGTGGGGGAGAAAGCTACATCCATCTGCAGAAACTCAGAGGAGGGTCTCTCTCCAGGGGAGTCAGCAGAGAAAGAAAACAGGAACCTGACTTTGCACATAACAAAGGGGAAAGACTGAACGAGCAAAGAATGTAATTAAAAATAAAGCAAAGAAGAGGGGAATTCCTTGGGGGCTCAGTGGTAAAAAATCCACCTGCCAATGCAGGAATCACTGGTTCCATCCCTGATCCAGGAGAATCCCATATGCCATGGAGCAGCTGAGCTCATGCATTCCAACTACTGAGTCTGTGTTCTAGAGCACGGGAGGCTTAATTACTGAGTCCACTTGACCTGAGCCAATGCTGGACAACAACAGAAGCCACTGCAATGAGAAGCCTCAACGCCACAACTAAAGAGTAGCCCCTGCCACCTTAAGCTAGAGAAAGCCCTCATGGAAATGAAAACCAACACATGCAAAGATAAGTACATTTTTAAAGTATGGCAAAGAAGTGATACAAGAAAACAAGGGAAGTCTGACAAATAGAAGACACAAAGTAAACTGATATCCAAAAAAGCCAAATTTCATCACAATAAATGGGAATAAGGCAAAGTTTCAACGCAAGAGATTTTCTGACAGTTTCTTTTTTCTTTGTTTGTTTAAAGCTGGCTAAATATGAAAGATTCCTAATATATACAACAGTTGAAAAATACACAATAAGAATATATATATATATACTGACAATGAAAGCCAATGCAGCTGTACTCAGTATCGTTTAGTTGCTCAATCATGTCCGACTCTTTGTGACCCCATGAATCGCAGCACGCCAGGCCTCCCTGTCCATCACCAACTCTCGGAGTTTACCGAAACACATCTCCATCGAGTCGGTCATGCCATCCAAACATCTCATCATCTGTCTTCGTCTTCTTATCCTGTCCCAAATCCTACGCAGCATTAGGGACTTTTCCAATGAGTCAACTCTCACATGAGGAGGCCAAAGTATTGGAGTTTCACCTTCAACATCAGACCTTTCAATGAACACTTAGGACTGATTTCTTTTAGGATGGACTGGTTGGATCTCCTTGCAGTCCAAGGGACTCTCAAGAGTCTTCTCCAGCACCACTGTACAAAGGCATCAATTCTTCCACTCTCAGCTTTCTTCACCGTCCAACTCTCAATCCATACATGACCACTGGGAAAACCATAGCCTTGACTAGACGGAACTTTGTTGGCAAAGAAATGTTTCCGCTTTTAAATATGCTATCTAAATTGGACATAAGCTTCCTTCCAAGGAGTAAGCGTCTTTTAATTTCATGGGGCCATCACCATCAGCAGTAATATTTGAGCCCCCCCCCAAATAAAGTCTGACACTGTTTCCACTGTTTCCCCATCTATTTCCCATGAAGTGATGGGACCAGATGCCATGATCTTGATTTTCTGAATGTTGAGTTTTAAGCAAACTTTTTCACTCTCCTCTTTCACTTTCATCAAGAGCCTCTTTAGCTCTTCTTCACTTTCTGCCATAAGGGTGGTGTCATCTGCATATCTGAGGTCATTGATATTTCTCCTGGCAATCTTGATTCCAGCTTGTGTTTCTTCCAGCCCAGCGTTTCTCATGATCTACTCTGCATATAACTTAAATATACAGGGTGACAATAGGCAGCCTTGACGTACACCTTTTGCTATTTGGAACCAGTCTGTTGTTCCATGTCCAGTTCTAACTGTTGCTTCCTGACATGCATACAGGTTTCTCAAGAGACAGGCCAGATGGTCTGGTATTCCCATCTCTTTCAGAATTTTCCCCAGTTTATTACTGTCAAGCAAATGGATTTTAAGGTGAAAAAGCATTACTAAAATTTAGAAGTATAAAAGGATTCATTTGAGCTAAATTTGCAAGTACCTATACAGTCAGCAAAAACAAGACCGGGAGCAGACTGTGGCTCAGATCATGAACTGCTTATTGCCAAATTCAGACTTAAATTAAAGAAAGCAGGGAAAACCACTAGACCATTCAGGTATGACCTAGATCAAATCCCTTATGAGTATACAGTGGAAGTGACAAATAGATTTAAGGGACTAGGCCTGATAGACAGAGTGCCTGATGAACTACGGACACAGGTTCGTGACATTGTGCAGGAGACAGGGATCAAGAAAATCCCCATGGAAAAGAAACACAAAAAAGCAAAATGGCTGTTTGAGGAGGCCTTACAGATAGCTGGGAAGAGAAGAGAAGCAAAAAGCAAAGGAGAAAAGGAAGGATATTCCCATCTCAATGCAGAGTTCCAAAGAATAGCAAGGAGAGATAAGAAAGCGATCAGTGCAAAGAAATAGAGGAAAACAACAGATTGGGAAAGACTAGAGATATCTTCAAGAAAATTAGAGATACCAAAGGAACATTTCATGCAAAGATAGGTTCGATAAAGGACAGCAATGGTATGGACCTAACAGAGGCATAAGATATTTAGAAGAGGTGGCAAGAATACACAGAAGAACTGTACAAAAAAAGATCTTCACGACCCAGATAATCATGATGGTGTGATCACTCACCTAGAGCCAGACATCCTGGAATGTGAAATCAAGTGGGCCTTAGAAAGCATAACTATAAACAAAGCTAGTGGAGGTGATGGAATTCCAGTTGAGCTATTTCAAATCTTCAAAGGTGACGCTGTGAAAGTGCTGCACTTGATATGCCAGCACATTTGGAAAACCCAGCAGTGGCCATAGGACTGGAAAAGGTCAGTTTTCGTTCCAATCCCAAAGAAAAGCAATGTCAAAGAATGCTCAAACTATAGCACAATTGCACTTATCTCACATGCTAGTAAAGAAATGCTCAAAATTCTCCAAGCCAGGCTTCAGCAATACCTGAACCGTGAAATTCCAGATCTTCAAGCTGGTTTTAGAAAAGGCAGATGAACCAGAGATCAAATTGCCAATATCCGCTGGATCATCGAAAAAGCAAGAGAGTTCCAGAAAAAAATATATTGCTGCTTTATTGACTATGCCAAAGCCTTTGACTGTGTGGATTACAATTAAGTGTGGAAAATTCTGAAAGAGATGGGTGTACCAGACCATCTGACGTGTCTCTTGAGAAACCTGTATGCCGGTCAGGAAGCAACAGTTAGAACTGAACATGGAACAACAGACTGATTCCAAATAGGAAAAGGAGTACATCAAGGCTGTATATTGTCCCCCTGCTTATTTAACTTATATGCAGAGTAGATCATGAGAAATGATGGGCTGCAAGAAACACAAGCTGGAATCAAGATTTCCAGGAGAAATATTAATAACCTCAGATATGCGGATGACACCACCCTATGGCAGAGAGTGAAGAAGAACTAAAGAGCCTCTTGATGAAGGTGAAGGAGGAGAGTGAAAAAGTTGGCTTAAGGCTCAACGTTCAGAAAACTAAGATCATGGCATCTGGTCCCATCACTTCATGGGAAATAGATGGGGAAACAGTGGAAACACTGTCAGACTTTATTTTTTGGGCTCCAGAATCACTGCTGATGGTGACTGAAATTTAAAGATGCTTATTCCTTGGAAGGAAGGTTATGGCCAACCTAGAAAGCATATTTAAAAGCAGAGACATTACTTGGCCAACAAAAATCCATCTAGTCAACGCTACGGTTTTTCCACTGGTCATGTATGAATGTGAGAGTTGCACGGTGAAGAAAGCTGAGCACCACAGAATTGATGCTTTTGAACTGTGGTGTTGGAGAAGACTCTTGAGAGTCCCTTGTACTGCAAGGAGATCCAATCAATCCATCCTAAAAGAGATCAACCCTCGGTGTTCATTTGAAGGTCTGATGTTGAAGCTGAAACTCCAATACTTTTGGCACCTCATGGGAAGGGTTGACTCGTTGGAAAAGACCCTAATGCTGGGTAGGGTTGGGGGCAGGAGGAGAAGGGGACCACAGAGGATGACATGGTTGGGTGGCATCACTGACTCAATGAACATGGGTTTGGGTGGACTCCAGGAGTTGGTGATGAACAGGGAGGCCTGGCGTGCTGCAATTCATGGGGTTGCAAAGAGTTGGACACGACTGAGCGACTGAACTGAACTGAATAATTAAATAAGAAGAAAAAAAAATCTGCCCTCATAATGAAAACTCACCTCAACGTCTTGTTTGTGCAAAGTCCACAGGAGCAGTGTGTCACTGAACGCAGGCTGAGGGAGTGGATGAGGTAGTCCCCAACAGGGCCAGTTTCTGTCAAATTGACTTTGTGTTGCCAGAGATGCCAGCCAGCAGCTGAAAAAATCGAGAGCTGTCTCTTTGTCTCATTAGCTGCCTATAGAGCTGGAACAGCACCAGGGAAACAGGCGCCCTCTGTCTTGATGCTCTGCCAATCCAAGTACTGTTCTTACCACACAGTCCAAGGTGGCTTCTCAGCCCTCAAGTTCTGCACTCCCCCTGCACCAGGAAAGTAAAGGGGGAGGGGAGAGGGACGGACTCTTCTTCCCTTTAAGAGCACAGCTGACACAGTTCAACATCGCTGTTGCTCAAATCCCAATGGCCAGATTTGTGCATCAGAAAATCACACCTTACCACAAAAGGAGCTGGAAGATGTAGCCTTTATTCTCAGCCACTCCTGCCTAGCGAGGAAACAAACAAATACGGGAGCATTTTCTGAGAGAGAAGGGGAGAACGAATGTAGGGAGCCAGCCAGTAGGCTCCATCACAGCCAGCAGGTGGGGGGGGGGGCTGTAATTGCCACCCTACCTAATCCCAGGCCTTACCCATTACTCTTTATTTACGAATAAATATTTATTTATTTAATCCTCCAATAACTCCCCTGACAAAGTGGGCACCATCCCACTTCATTTTATAAAGGACATGTTTGAGATTCAGAAAGATTAATTAATTTCTTTAAAGTCACACAGCTGGTACAGGTAAACTGCTATGTGTTTTGCTGCATACACCTGGTAGGAAGGAGGTGGACTTAGGAATATCAAACACTGTTGTTCTGCACCCCTGAGCTGGTTAGAAGAGAGTGGAGTCCACCAAAGAAAACTAGGATACAGCACCCCCATATGACAAGCTCCCCTGAAAATTCCCACCAGTGTCTCAAGCAGCAGCTTCTGCCCGCTGATGAGAAAGTCTGTGTGCCAGCAGCTCTCCCAGCCTGATGGATGGGCCTCATTAGCCCAGGCCATGGGCACCTGAGCCGTGTGAAACACGGTGACAGGACAGGGGGCTTTGGCTGTTCCGGCTGACGGTATTGTTAATATCTCCATTTTAGCAGGTTATTTGTCTCCACCTCTCCACCAGTTGCAAATCCACCTAGGTTCTGCAGCCACCAGGCCTGGCAGGGAGGCTGCTGAGATAGTCTCTTCCTCTTTGCTCATTTCCTCCAGGAAAAATAAATTACATAGTTTAAACAGGGACTGGATTGGCCATGCAGCCACCAACATCCATCTTTGCAGAGAATGAAAGGCTCAGCCAGGCTGAGGGGAGGAGAGTGGGGGAGCTGAAAGGCAATAAAGAGAGGGCATCTGTTGCCCATGATGGATCACTTTTTGCTTCATTTCCAGCACTATTGTCTTTTCCAGTGACTCAACCCTTCACATTAGGTGGCCAAAGTATTGGAGTTTCAGCTTCAACATCAGTCCTTCCAATGAACACTCAGGACTGATCTCCTTTAGGATGGACTGGTTGGATCTGCTTGCTGTCCAAGGGACTCTCAAGAGTCTTCTCCAGCACCACAGTTTAAAAGCATCAAGTCTTCGGAGCTCACCTTTCTTCCCCATCCAACTCTCACGTCCTTACATGACCACTGGAGAAACCATAGCCTTGACTAGATGCACCTTTGTTGGCAAAGTAATGTCTCTGCTTTTAACTATGCTATTTAGTTTGGTCATCACCTTCCTTCCAAGGAGTAAGCTTCTTTTAATTGCATGGCTGCCATCACCATCAGCAGTGATTTTGAAGCTCCCCCACCCCCAAAGTATGACACAATTTCCGCTGTTTCCCCATTTTTCCCCATGAAGTGATGGGACCAGATGCCATGATCTTAGTTTTCTAAACTTGTAGAGCTTTAAGCCGACTTTTTCACTCTCTTCTTTCACTTTCATCAAGAGGCTCTTTAGTTCTTCTTCACTTCCTGCCATGAGGGTTGTGTCGTATGCATATCTGAGGTTATTGATATTTCTCCCGGCAATCTTGACTCCAGCTTGTGCTTCTTCCAGCTTTGACTACCTACCCTTCTATTTGCATGGCCCCAGCCTTCCCCTTCTCTGGCACTTACTTAAATGTCACCCCTCCAGAGAGCCTGTCCTGACCCAGCTATCAAATGTGTAGAGCCCCCAGAGGCAGGAAAGGGTGTATGGTGCTCCTGGAACCAAAAGGACACTTGTATAGTTTCTACCCTGTAGGCATACAACCTCACAGTGCACGGAACTGGGGGCATTCATGTATATTCATCAAGCACCCTCTATTCACTCAGTAAAAAATTGAAGGCTGGTGACTATCTTGAGCTGGCCTTGAGTATCTTTTAGCTGTAATGAAGACGTAAACACTTGCTCACCTAACAAGATTAGACCTAGGTGTACCTTAGGTTGATTCAGTTGAGTTCAGTTCCGTTGAGTCGCTCAGTCATATCCGATTCTTTGCAACCCAATGAAGCACAGCACACCAGGCCTCCCTGCCCATCACCAACTCCCAGAGTCCACCCAAACCCAGGTACAAAGAGTCAGTGATGCCATCCACATCCATGCATGACCACTGGAAAAACCAGAGCCTTGACTAGATGGTGGAGAAGGAGGTGGCACCCTACTCCAGTACTCTTGTCTGGAAAATCCCACAGATGGAGGAGCCTGGTAGGCTTCGGTCCATAGGGTTGCAAAGAGTTAGACACGGATGAGCGAACTCTCACTTTTCACTCCCATGCACTGGAGAAAGTAATGGCAATCCACTACAGTGTGCTTGCCTACAGAATCCCAGGGACGGCAGAGCCTGGTCGGCTGCCGTCTATGGGGTCGCACAGAGTCGGGCATGCCCGATGCGACTGAACAGCAGCAGCAGCAGACCAGACGGACGTTTGTTGACAAAGTAACATCTCTGTCTTTTAATATGCTGCCTAGGTTGCTCATAACACTCCTTCCCAGGACTAAGTGTTTTTTAATTTCATGGCTGCCATCACCATCTGCAGTGTTGTTTCAGTTGGTCCAAAAATTCATCAAGCATCCCTATCCGCCAGACCTCCTGTCCTGCTTGTTGAGGAATCTGTATACAGGTCAGGAAGCAACAGTTAGAAATGGACATGGAATATCAGACTGGTTCCAAATAGGAAAAGGAGTACGTCAAGGCTTTAATTTGTCCCCCTACTTATTTAACTTGTATGCAGAGTACATCAAGAGAAACGCTGGGCTGAAAGAAGCACAAGATGGAATCAAAATTACCGGGAGAAATATCAATAGCCTCAGATACGCAGATGACACCCCCTATATGGCAGAACCTGAAGAAGAACCTAAGAGCTTCTTGATGAAAGTGAAAGAGGAGAGTGAAACAGTTGGCTTAAAGCTCAACATTCAGAAGCCTTAGATCATGGCATCTGGTCCTATCACTTTATGGCAAACAGATGTGGAAACCGTAGAAACATTGGCTGACTTTCTTTTGCTGGACTCCAAAATCACTGAAGATGGTGACCGCAGCCATGAGATTAAAAAACGCTTCCTCCTTGGAAGGAAAGTTATGACCAACCTAGACAGCATATTAAAAAGCAGTGAAGTTATTTTGCCAACAAAGTTCTGTTCAGTCAAGGCTATGGTTTTTCCAGAGGTCGTGTAAACAAGTGAGAGTTGGAGTCTAAAGAGGGCCGAGCGCAGAAGAATTGATGCTTTTGAACTGTGGTGTTGGAGTAGCCTCTTGAGAGTCCCGTGGTCTGCAAGGAAATCCAACCAGTCCATCCTAAAGGAGATCAGTCCTGGGTGTTCACTGCAAGGACGGATGTTGAAGCTGAAACTCCAATACTTTGGCCACCTCAGGCAAAGAGCTGATTCACTAGAAAAGACCCTGATGCTGAGAAAGATTGAGGGCGGGAGGAGAAGGGGTCGACAGAGGATGACCTGGTTGGATGGCATTACTGACTCTATGGACATTGGCTTGGGTGGACTCCGGGAGTTGGTGATGGACAGGGAGACCTGGTGTGCTGTGGTTCACAGTGTCTTAATTCGTCATATAACACAGAGTGACTGAAGTGTATTGATGACTAAATGGTGATACGGTGAGGTGGATGGATGGATGCTTGTCTGGATGTGTGAGTGGTTGTATGGTGAGATGGAAAGTTGGATAGATGCTTAAGTGGATGAATGAGTGGCTAAATGGATGGATGAGTAATGGAATGGGTAGGTGGATAGAATGACTAATGGTTGATGGGTGATTGATAGTAATACTGCGATGGTTGGATATGTAGTTGCAAGAATGGTATAATGGTTAGATAGACAGATAGTTAAATGAAGGTAAAGAATCCCTCGAGTTAGCTGGCAAAAACACGGATCAACCTCACTGTAATCTGCTGAATTAGTTTCTTCTAATGAGTGTAAATGTTGTACTGAATGAATTGACTTCTGGCTCGAGAAGAAAGAGACTGCAGCAGAACCACCTAGGGAATCAGTCATGTGCTCCTGGATCCTCCCTGTTTTCTCATTGTTTGATAACCTAGGCACCTCGGTACCCACTTTTAACCACGTGCTATCCACTCGTCCCTTCCAGCCACCATCACACCTGCTGTCAGATAGAGAACAGAGTTGTAGTTGCCAAAGATGGAGGGGATAGGGATGGGCTGGGAATCTGGGGTTGGTAGACGCAAACTACTACGTTTCCAGTGGATACACAACAAGGTCCTAATGGATAGCACAGGGGACAATATTCAGTATCCTGTGATAAACCGTAATGGAAAAGAATGTAAAAAAAGAATGTGTACATGTGTATAACTGAGACACTTTGCTGATTTGCAGACTGACACGGCACTATAAATCAAGTATATTTTAACAAATTGAAAAAAAAAAAAACCAAGAATAAAGTTCTCCTACCTTTTTTCAGCCCTACTGATAAAAGAGAAACAAAAAAAAAGAAACAACTGCTTTCAAGAAAAATTCTGTTGAGAATTAACAAAGACTAAATCACTTAATAAAAAAAGAAATTGTATTTTAAAAGGCTTCCATTAGTGTCACGAATAGTAGACTCTTGAAGCTGTCCACACAGAGAGAGGTTTGGGGTGAAACAGACCTGTTCTTTATTTCTGAAATTAACTGCCTAGGTGGTCACCTACTTTTCTATTGTGATGATTGAATGTTAAAGGCTGGTGCTGACAGTCCACAGTCTGTAAATGTTTCATTCTGAATTCTGGGATGACTCAGAGCTCTCAGTGGACAAAGGCACTATCTTTCTCAATGTATAAGAGAGATAGCAATTAATGAATGTTGGATGATAGATGGATGGATGAATGGATGATGGATGGATTGGAGGGTGTTGGGTAGATGGATGGATGGATGGATGGATGGATGGATGGGTAGCTAAGATTCAGTGGTCCCAGGCTTCTTGCCTTCACTCTTTATCCAACAGTATCTTGCAGGCCTCTGGAATCCTCTTAGAAGTAGAGTAGCTGCACTATGCAAAACTCCCAAACAAAAACCCTTGGCTTTCTAGAAGTGTGAGCACGACACCAGAACTTTCTGGCTAGCTCAGCAGAAGGACAGAAAATCAAAGAAGTTTTCAGGTCAAACTCCAGGGATGAAGGTGTTTGTTTCACAAGGGAGTTAGAAGTCAGAGAGCTAACATGGGAATTTTTCAATGGCAAATAGCATAAGTACCATCAAAGTGGCTTTAAAAGAAAATGGCCTACTTGGGTGAAAGGTTGAGGAATGTGTGATCTCAGACTCCATGACCACCAACACCCCAAATGCAGAATTCAAGGAGTATCTTTAAATTCTTTTAAATTCAGTCTCTTTGTCTCTATCCCTGGACACTGTTTCCTCTAACTTGGCTTCATTTGTAGACAATAATCTACATGAGGTAAAAGATGTGGCAGAAATGATTAAACAAAGATTTCTATTAATTGAACATTGGTTAATTCTTAGAAGGACAAGTGCTTAGGAAAGATAGGTTAAATTTATGCTGTGAGATTAAAATGTCCTTATGGTTGAAATATTTTGAGTTTCTTCTTCCTTAGTTATTTGCAGCCAAAAGCATCCCAATATATATAACACATAATAAATAGTAGTATTATATCTCATGGACTCAGATGTCTACTTACAAAACCAATCATTCAAGTGGAGAAGATATTTTTACTCCATCAGATGTTAATTGAGCATCTACAATGCACCGGCAGTGTCCCAAGAACAATAGACGCATATTTGAATAAGACATGGTGCTTTAAAACAAAACAAAACAAAGTTGAGACATTTGACACCTTAAAAAAGTTACTAAAATACATAAGTAAGGCTTCCCTGGTGCCTCAGTGGCAAAGAATCCACCTGCCAATGCAGGAAATGCCAGTTCGATATCAGGTTTGGGAAGTTACTACATGTCCAGGGGCAGCTAGACCCATGCACTACAACTTACTGATCCTGTGCTCAGAGCCCAGGAGCCCCAGCTACTGAAGCCCACTTGCCCTACAGCCTGTGCTCCACAACAAGAGAAGCCACTGCAGTGAGAAGCCTGTGCACCACAACTAGAGAGGAGGCCCGCATTCCCCAACTAGAGATAAGCCCTGGCAGCAATGAGACCCAGCACAGCCATAAATAGATACTATTATACAAATAAAGATATGAGACAAAAGTCAAATTGAAATTCAAATCACAGACAACAGCATGTGTTAATCCCCCTTGATATATAAAAATCTCTTACAAATAAAGAGTAAACCAGCAACCCAAATTAAAAAAAAAGATCCTAGGGCATGTACATACATTTTAATATATTTGTTAATAGTGCAACTGTTCCTTAAACTTATACAAAGATGTTCAAGTTCGCTCATCGTAAGAGAAATGCAAATATACTGAGATACAACTTTTCGCATCGGATTGACAAACGTTTGAATGTTTAATGACTCACAGTGCTGGTTGAGCTGTGGGGCTTCGTGCATTGCTTGTGGAAGCTGAAACTGGTACAACTCCTAAGGAGAAAAGTTGGCAATATCTATGCAATTTGTAAGTTCGACTCAGTAATTCCACTTCTGAGTATCTATCGACAGATATATTTAAGTAAGCATGCATATTCTGTATAGAGTTCTTGTCTACAACACCGTCTGTAATAGCAAAGAATGAAAACAAGCCGAATATCCACCAGCAGTGGACTGATATTTATTGGCTGTGGGACTTTTTATTCGGTTGGAGTTTGGATCTTCTTCCAAATCCAGTGAGAAGACGCCAGAGAGTTTAAAGGAGGAGACGGGCATAATCCGACTTCTATTTTGAAGAATCATCCTGATCTGGGGGATGGGTACCCAAGTTTAATCATCTGTAAGAAAATATCATGATGATAACCACTTGAGCTTGGTTCAGTACGCTGTGTGTAGGGTATCAAATGAGAAAATGCCTTCACGTTCCTGAGACAGCCCATAACCAGCTGTTTTTGACCAGACACCGTGCTTCCATCCTTCCCGCTGGAAACCATTCTCTCCCGACGCAGATGAGGACGGACGACGTCCCCAGGTCCCGTAAAGGGCTCCTCGTGGTCCTTCCTAGCTTCTCCCGTGCCTTCCACCTTGCTTTTGATTTCTGTCACCCCAGATCTCCAAGCCCTTATAAACGGACCCATAGACAATACAGCCTGCCATTTTTACTCACAGGGATTTGGGGAAACTCCTAGGATGTGGATAGACAGACAATTCTTTCTGGGTAAAGGGAAATCTGGGTTCAGAGCGCTCTGCCACTCTGCTGCAGCGCCCACAGCACCGACGATGGGGCCGGATCAGCACCCGTGAAGCTGTGTTCGCCAGTGACCACCAGAGGGCAGTGCGACCCCGCCATCGGCCCGAACTGCCCGCAGGGGCCACCCAAAGTTAGGCATGGAAATAGCACTGCAAGAATTCCAGAAGTACGGTGTTAGGAAGTGTTCTAGTTTCATTCTTTTACAAGTGGTTGACCAGTTTTCCCAGCACCACTTGTTAAAGAGGTTGTCTTTTCTCCATTGTATATTCTTGCCTCCTTTGTCGAAGATAAGGTGTCCATATGTGCGTGGGTTTATCTCTGGGCTTTCTATTTTGTTCCATTGATCTATATTTCTATCTTTGTGCCAGTACCATACTGTCTTGATGACTGTGGCTTTGTAGCAGAGTCTGAAGTCAGGCAGGTTGATTCCTCCAGTTCCATTCTTCTTCCTCAAGATTGCTTTGGCTATTCAAGGTTTCTTATATTTCCATACAAATTGTGAGATGATTTGTTCTAGTTCTGTGAAAAATACCATTGGTAGCTTGATAGGGATTGCATTGAATCTGTAGATTGCTTTGGGTAGAATACTCATTTTCACTATATTAATTCTTCCAATCCATGAACACGGTATATTTCTCCATCTGTTTGTGTCCTCTTTGATTTCTTTCATCAGTGTTTTATAGTTTTCTATATATAAGTCTTTTGTTTCTTTAGGTAGATATATTCCTAAGTATTTTATTCTTTTTGATGCAATGGTGAATGTTATTGTTTCCTTAATTTCTCTTTCTGTTTTCTCATTATTGGAGTATAGGAATGCAAGGGATTTCTGTGTGTTAATTTTATATCCTGCAACTTTACTATATTCATTGATCAACTCTAGTAATTTTCTAGTAGAGTCTTTAGGGTTTTCTATGTAGAGGATTATGTACACAAAAATAAACTCAAAATGGATTAAAGATCTAAACGTAAGACCAGAAACAATAAAACTCCTAGAGGAAAACATAGGCAAAACACTCTCCGACATAAATCACAGCAGGATCCTCCATGACCCACCTCCCAGAATATTGGAAATAAAAGCAAAAATAAACAAATGGGACCTAATTAAAATTAAAAGCTTTTGCACAACAAAGGAAACTATAAACAAGGTGAAAAGACAGCCTTCAGAATGGGAGAAAATAATAGCAAATGAAGCAACAGACAAACAATTAATCTCAAAAATATACAAGCAACTTCTGCAGCTGAATTCCCGAAAAATAAATGACCCAATCAAAAAATGGGCCAAAGAACTAAACAGACATTTCTCCAAAGAAGACATACAGATGGCTAACAAACACATGAAAAGATGCTCAACATCACTCATTATTAGAGAAATGCAAATCAAAACCACAATGAGGTATCATTTCACACCAGTCAGAATGGCTGCTATCCAAAAGTCTACAAGCAATAAATGCTGGAGAGGGTGTGGAGAAAAGGGAACCCTCTTACACTGTTGGTGGGAATGCAAACTAGTACAGCCACTATGGAGAACAGTGTGGAGATTCCTTAAAAAACTGGGAATAGAACTGCCATATGACCCAGCAATCCCACTGCTGGGCATATACACCGAGGAAACCAGAATTGAAAGAGACGCGTGTACCCCAATATTCATCGCAGCACTGTTTACAATAGCCAGGACATGGAAGCAACCTAGATGTCCATCAGCAGATGAATGGATAAGGAAGCTGTGGTACATATACACAATGGAATATTACTCAGCCATTAAAAAAAATACATTTGAACCGGTTCTACTGAGATGGATGAAACTGGAGCCCATTATACAGAGTGAAGTAAGCCAGAAAGAAAAACAACAATACAGTATACTAATGCATATATATGGAATCTGAAAGATGGTAACGATAACCCTATATGCGGGACAGAATGAGAGACACAGATGCATGGAACAATTTTATGGACTCTGAGGGAGAAGGTGAGGGTGGGACGTTCTGGGAGAATGGCATTGAGACATGTGTATTGTCATATGTGAAACAGAGCACCATTCCATGTTCGATGCATGTGACAAGGGCTCGGGGCCGGGGCAGTGGGATGATCCAGAGGGATGGGAGGGGGAGGGAGGGGGGTGGGGGGTTCGGGAAGGGGAACACATGTAAACCCATGGCTGATTCTTGTCAATGTATGGCAAAAACTATTACAATATTGTAAAGTAATTAGCCCCCAAGTAAAATAAATAAATTTATAAAAAAAAAAAAAAAAAGAAAAAGAATTCCAGAAGTATCTTCTTGGGCTGCGCCCCTGCTTTGCGGGAGTGCTTCCCTGATATTGCAGCACCTTCGAGGATCTGTTCAGGCCCCAAAGTTAAGGATTAAGTGACCTGCTGTGGTGCCTCAAGAGCCATCAGCAGCCACGACCCCAGAAGCACTTCTTGCCACACTCAGCCTGACTATAAAAGATAACTACTCTAATGTTTAATAACACCGTCGCCGTGATAGTTTAAATTGTTTGACAAAATGGTGTGTGTGTGGGGGGGGGGGGGTTAATCCATAAATTCAAGATAGCAAACTATGTAGCAGTTCATTCAAGGATGACGGATAAGCCAGCTGCAACCAAATAGTGATTTTAAAACGTAACCATCAAGTGTTTGGGCAACAATGTGTATTGGGGGAACTCGGACTACAGGGTGGGGGTGTCTCTTTGCCCTTATACCCTCTTCACCGCCCGACGGGTATCAGGACTGCAGAAGCCCAGTCCCCCTCTCTCTCATAGCCCATGGGTTCCTATACACCACATGGTGTGGCTGAATAAGGAGCTGCACACACAAGTCTGGCTTCTACATTTATTCAACACCTGCTCTGTCCCAGGCACCCAGCTAAGCCCTTGACTTGCGTTAACTCCTTCATCGTGATCACACAGTTGCTGTCTGGAGAGGTCAGATAGCACATGGTTCAGATGTGGCCTGGGGTCAAGTCCCAGCTATTCCTTTTCCTGTTTGTGGGAACTTCACTCCCTGCACTTCAGCGTTCTCACCTGTAAAATGGGGTTGAGGTGAAAACCCACCTCACAGAAATGTTGCCAGCATTGAGCGCATTAAGACATGAACAACACTTTGTTTGAAAGCTTCCCTTTCAGTCCCTCTGCATAAGAAATGAATATTACATCAAGACCCAGTATGATATAGATACATGTGTGTGCATATTATGTGTGTAAGCTAAAATATATTCCACAAGGCAATGCTAACCTATAATACCATGATATATGCACTTAGTTTCCATCCTGTCCTGTTTTCTATTTAAAAGATGCAAGTAACAATCTACTAAATTGACTCTATGACCCACCGTTTAGAAAATATTGGTTTAGCAAAGGGTTCGGCAGACCATGTGGTTCTCAGAAGTCCCATTTTACAGAATGGGAAACTGAGGTCCAGAAAGTGTTTTGGCTTGCCTCTGACCCCAGCTACTGGAAGGCAGCAGAGCCCAGACTGCAACCCAGCATCTCTGATGCCTAAATTAAGGCTCTTCCACACAAGATGCAAACTGACAGCTCACAGGCCAGATCTGACCCACAGAGACGTTGGCCTAATTTTCACAATAGGTTTGCAAGTTTTGTTACAACTATATAAAATGTATCATTGGAAGACATAACTCAAAATATGAATTTTCAACTTATCATTGAAAGTGGGCAATCTGGCAACACGTGGACCTATGTATGCACGTGACCAGCAGGAGCCACACCCAAACTGCCACTTCCAGCTGCTCTCCAGGTTCATTACTTTGCCACAGTCCCCACCGTGCATGGACAGAGGGTCCTGGCAAGTTTCAGTCCATGGCATCTCAAAGAGTCGGACACAACTTAGCAACTAAAAAACAACAATCACGATGCCATTTTGTGTCCCAGACACTGAGACAAACCATCAATTGCCATAGTCTGTGTTTTTTTCAGACGGGAGAAATATTTTTCAAGAAGGAAAGACAGGACTTTCCTGGTGGTCGAGTGGTTAAGAATCTGCCTGCCAGTATAGAGGACACAGGTTCGACCATTGATCTGGAAGATTTCACATGCTGTGGGACAATTAAGCCCATGAAAACTACTGAACTTGCATTCTAGAGCCCATACCCTGGAACAAGAGAAGCCACCACAAGGAGAGGCCCATGCACCACAACTAGAGAAAGCTCTCTCATGGCAAGGAAGATCTGGCACAGTCCAAAATAAATATATTTTCCAAAAAAGGAAAAACAAAAGCTAAACCAAGGGACCTACATTTCAAAACAAAAAAAGTAGATGCACAAATCTTTTCTCACATATTTAAATACAAAGAAACCACATCAATATCAACTTAACCCCAAATCTGTTTCTAGTCCCTGACTTGTTGAGCGTTTACAAACCCCATCTCAACCAATACCCTTTATCTACCGCCACATGTTTTGCCCACCATCATGTCCCCAGCACCTGAAACTACTCAGCCAAGAAAATGTGCCTAATTAGAATGAACGGCTTTTATACAAAAGCTTCTCCGAATATCAGCAGGCATACAGTAATGGTGAGGAGCAGGCATTCTTTGGTCCACAGGATGGCTCAGGTCCAGCTTCTGCCATAACTAGCTGTGTGACCTGAGGTAGTTTCCTCAGTCTCTTTGGGTCTGATGCGTCCTCAGCTGCAAAATGCATGGGATGAGGCGCTATGTACGTAAGTGACCAGGAATGTGAATAACGCTGGGTAAATAAAGTTTGCTTCCCCTCCTTCATTTCATCAAGGTGAACCAAGGTGAGTACTGGTTCATATTAACGAGTCTGGTGACCAGTTAGCCTGGCCTTGGATTATCTGCAGGGCTGGGGAGGCAAAGATCTCCCACTACGATCATGGCCTGACAAGGAAACCCTGGGCCAGATGGTAACGTCAAAGATTCGATCCCCAGGCATATCTCTGTGTGAGAAATGGCTTTTCAACATGCATTCCTCTTGCTGCTCACCCTCCTGAATTGAAGAGGCTGGAGCGATGAAAATTCCGTTTCCCAGACTCCCTTGCAGCCAGGGATCTGAAGCCTTTAAGGGTCCACTCATCAGCTGTGTCCATGAGACAACTGCACTTATGCAAAGTTAAGAAGGAAAAATTGCTGGGGAGAGGAGTAGGGCCTCATGATCCTGTGGCAGTGGTCCCTTGGGGCCCAGTCCTGCGGTGTGTCTTCCTGAGCCTTCCTGTGAGTCTGTAAATACTCATAACGTTATCATTCATGCCCTAGGAAATTTGAACAAAGTCACGGAGAAAGTGGAGGAGAGAGGAGCCTGAGATGCTGCAGTCCACTGGATTGCAAAGAATTGCAAAGACTTACTGACTGAACAACAATCAGTCACACCCAAGAAGGGAAGCTAGATCCAGCCCATGTGTTTGGGGTATGGTACTAGTGATGAAGAAGCCACGTGCAGGAGATGCAAAAGATGTGAGTTAATCTTCTCTCTGTGTGGAGAAGATTCCCTGGAGGAGGACATGGTAACCCATTGCAGTATTTTTGCCTGGAGAATTCTATGGACAGAGGAAGCCAGAGGTGGGCTACAGTGCACAGGGCCACACAGAGTCGGACATGACTGAAGCGATTTAGGACACACATGTGCATGCACAAATTATTCTGAGAATTATTAATGAGCCTTCTATGTCAGCTGTGGGAGCAGGTTGAGAAGTGGGGTCTGAAAAGGGACTTCCGGAGCCACCAGCCAGGCAAACGGAGAGGCCATAGAGTCTAGTCACCAAAGTGAGGCTGCTGAGGGCCAACAGTAGAGAAATGGAGAGGAAACCATTACCTCTGCAGCCAAGTGTCCAGTGACAGGGAGGGTGCTGATGCCCAGGAGTCAGGAGGGAGTTGTGGATGCATCCCAGACGACAGCAAGGACACGCCAGAGCCTGCAGGCATGTCTGCACCTACTTGTCACCACATCAAAGCACAGCACCCTTGCAAGAGGAGAGACTGCTGCTCCCTTTCCACCTTCAAACCCTCTCTTAAGTTACTCTTTCGGTCAATTCTACCTTGGAACTTTTCCATACTGTCCATGGGGTTCTCAAGGCAAGAATACTGAAGTAGTTTGTCATTCCCTTCTCCAGTGGACCACGTCTTGTCAGAACCCCATGAACAGAAATAAAAACAGGACACTGAACAATGAGCTCCCCAGGTCAGTAGGTGTCCAAAATGCTACTAGAGATCAGTGGAGAAATATCTTCAGAAAGAATGAAGGGAAGATGCCAAAGCAAAAACAACACCCAGTGGGGGATGAGACTGGTGATGGAAGTAAAGTCCGGTGTTGTAAACAGCAATATTGCAAAGGAACCTGGAATGTTAGGTCCCTGAATCAAGGCAAATAGGAAGTGGTCAAACAGGAGACGGCAAGAGTGACCATCGACATTTCCGGAATCAGCAAAGTAAAATGGACCTGAATGGGTGAATTTAACTCAAGTGACCATTATATCTATTACTGTGGGTAGGAATCCCTTAGAAGAAATGGAGTAGCCTTGATGGTCAACAACAGAGCCTGAAATGCAGTACTAGGATGCAATCTCCGAAAGGGCAGAACGATCTCTGTTCGTTTCCAAGCCAAACTATTCAATATCATGATAATCCAAGTCTACGCCCCAACACGTAATGCTGAAGAAGCTGAAGTTGAACGGTTCTATGAAGATCTACCCGGCCTTCTAGAGTTAACACCCCCAGAAGATGTCTTTTTCATTATAGGGGCCTGGAATGCAAAAGTAGGAAGCCAGGAAGGACCTGGAGTAACAGGCAACGTTGGCCTTATAGCACAGAATGAAGCAGGACAAAGGCTAAGCGAGTTTTGGCAAAAGATTGCACCAGTCTCAGCAGACACCCTCTTCCAGGAACACAAGAGAAGACTCTACACATGGGCATCACCAGAGGGTCAATACTGAAATCAGATTGATTATGTGCTTTGCAGCCAGAGAGGGAGAAGCTGTATAGGTCAGCACAAACAAGACGTGGGGCTGACTGTGACTCTGATCATGAACTCCTTATTACCAATTTCAGACTTACCTTGAGGAAAGTAGGGAAAACCACAGGACCATTCAGATATGACCTAAATCAAGTCCCTGTGATTCGATTACACAGTGGAAGGGAGAAATAGATTCAAGTGATTAGATCTCATAGAAAGAGTGCCTGAAGGACTATGGACAGAGGTTCATGACATTGTACACGAGGCAGGGATCACGGCCATCCCCAAGGAATAGAAATGCAAAAAGGCAAAATGGTTCTCTGAGGAGGCCTTACAAACAGCTATGAAAAGATGAGAAACGGAAGGCAAAGTAGGAAAGGACAGATATACTCATTTGAATGCAGAGATCCAAAGAAAAGCGAGGAGAGGTAAGAAAGCTTTCCTCAGCGATCAATGCAAAGAAATAGTGGAAAACAATAGAATGGGAAAGGCGAGAGTTCTCGTTGAGAAAGTTCGAGTGACCAACTTTACACGCAGGAACTTTTCATGCAAAGAAGGGCACAATAAAGGGCAGAAATGGCATGGACCTAACAGAAGCAGAGGATATGAAGAAGAGGTGGCAAGAATACACAGCATAATACAGAAAGGATCTTCAGGACCCAGATAAACACGATGATCTGATCACTCCCCTAGACCCAGACATCCTGGAATGTGAAGTCAAGTGGGCCTTCGGAAGCATCACGACAAACAAAGCTAGTGGAGGTGATGGAATTCTAGTCGAATTATTTCCAATCCTAAAAGATGATGCTGTGAAAGTGCTGCACTCAGTAGGCCAGCAAATCTTTCCACAGGACTGAAAAAGATGAGTTTTCAATCCCAAAGGAGGGCCATAGCAAATAATGCTCAACTACTGCACAACTGCGCTCATCTCACATGCTAACAACTTAATGTTCAAAATTCTCCAAGCCAGGCTTCAACAGATTGTGAGCCATGAACTCCCAGATGTTAAGCTGGATTTAGAAAAGGCAGAGGAACAAGAGATCAAATTTCAAACCTCCACTGGACCAACGAAATGCAAGCGAGTTCCAGGAAAACATCTATTTCTGCTTTATTGACTACGCCAAAGCCTTTGTGTGGATCGCAACAAACGGTGGAAAATTCTTCAAGACATGAGAATACCAGACCACCTGATATGCCTCCTGAGACATCTGTAGGCAGGTCAAGAAGCAGCAGTTACAGCTGGACATGGAAAAACAGACTGGCTCCATATCAGGAAGTAGTACATCAAGGCTATATATTGTCACCCTGCTTATTGATCTTATATGCAGAGTACCTCATGAGAAACGCTGTGCTGGAAGAAACACAAAGTGGAATCAAGATTGCCGGGAGACATATCAATAACCTCAGATATGCCGATGACAGCACCCTTATGGCAGAAAGCATGAACAAAAGAGCCTATTGATGCAAGTGACAGAGGACATTGAAAAACTTGGCTTAAAACTGAACATTCAGAAAACTAAGATTATGGTATCTGGTCCCATCCCTTCTTGACAAATAGAAGAGGAAACAGTGACAAATAATATGTTGGTCTCCAAAATCAATACAGATGGTGATGGTAGCCACGAAATTAAGAGATGCTTGCTCCCTGGAATAAAAGGTATGAGCAGGCTAGACAGCTCATTAAAAAGCAGAGGCATTACTTTGTCAAAAAAAAAAAAAAAAAGGTCCCTCTAGTCAGTTCAGTTCAGGTCAGTTTAGCCGCTCAATCATGTCCGACTGTTTGTGACCCAATGAATCACAGCATGCCAGGCCTCCCTGTCCATTGCCAACTCCTGGAGCTCACCCAAACCCACGTCCATCGAGTCGGTGATGCCATCCAATCATCTCATCCTCTGTCGTCCCCTTCTCCTCCTGCCCGCTATCGTTCTCAACATCAGGGTCTTTTCCAATGAGTACACTCTTCACACGAGGTGGCCAACGTATTGGAGTTTCAGCTTCAACCTCAGTCCTTCTAATGTACACCCAGAACTGATCTCCTTTAGGATGGACTGGTTGGATCTCCTTGCAGTCCAAGGGACTCTCAAGAGTCTTCTCCAACACCACAATTCAAAAGCATCAATTCTTCGGCGCTCAGCTTTCTTCACAGTCCAACTCTCACATCCATACATGACCACTGGAAAACCATAGCCTTGTCTAGACGGACCTTTTTTCGCAAAGTAATGTCTCTGCCTTTTGATATTGTGGCTAGGTTGGTCATAACTTTCCCTCTAAGGAGTAAGCGTCTTTCAATTTCAGGGCGAGAGTCACCATCTTCAGTGATTCTGGAGCCCCCCAAAATAAAGTCTGACACTGTTTCCACTGTTTCCCCGTCTATTTGCCACGAGGTGATGGGACCAGATGCCATGACCTTAGTTTTCTGAATGCTGAACTTTAAGCCAACTTTTTCACTCTCCTCTTTCACTTTCATCAAGAGGTGTTTTAATTCCTCTTCACTTTCTGCCATATGGGTGGTGTTATCTGCATCCCTGAGGTTATTGATATTTCTCCCAGCAATCATGACTGAAGCTTGTGTGTCTTCCGGCCCAGGGTTTCTCATGATGTGCTCTGTATATAAGTTAAATAAGCAGGGGGACAATATACAGCCCCGACGTACTTCTTTTCGTATTTGGAACCAGTCTGTTGTTCCATGTCCAGTTCTAACTGTTGTTCCTGAGCTGCATACAGATTTCTCAAGAGAAAGGTCAAGTGGTCTGGTAATCCAATCTCTTTCAGAATTTTCCACAGTTTATTGTGATCCACACAGTCAAAGGGTTTGGCATAGTCAATAAAGCAGAAATAGATGTTGTTCTGGAATTTTCTTGCTTTTTTGATGATTCAGCGGACGTTGGCAATTCCATCTCATTCAGGTTTGTCCTCAGTCAAATCCTTTATGATTATACAACGTAAATGAGAAATAGATTAAAGGGACTAGATCTGATAGACAGAGTGCCTGATGATCTATGGACGGAAGTTCGTGACTGAAGACCATCCCCATGGAAATGAAATGCAAAAAAAGGAAAATGGCTGTCTGAGGAGGCCTTACAAATAACTATGAAAAGAAGAGAAGTGAAAAACAAAGGACAGAATGAAAGTAATTCCCATTTGAATTAGAGCTCGAAAGAATAGCAAGGAGAGATAAGAAAGCCTTCCTCAGCGATCAATGCAAAGAAATAGAGGAAAACCACAGAATGGGAAAGATTAGAGATCTCTTCAAGAAAACTAGAGTTACCAGGGGAACACTTCATGCACAGATGGGCTCGATAACGGACAGAAATGATAGGGACCTAGCAGAAGCAGAAGCTATTAATAAGAGGTCGCAAGAATACACAGAACTGTATATATCTATATCTATATATCTATATCTTCAAGACGCAGATAAGCACAGTGGTACGATCACTCACCTAGAGCCAGACATCCTGGAATATGAAGTCAAGTGGGCCTTACAGAGCATCACTAGGAACAAAGCTAGTGGAGGTGCTGGAATTCCAGTTGAGCTATTTTGAAATCCTGAAGGATGATGCTGTGAACGTGCTACACTCAATACGCCAAAAATTTTGGAGAACTCCGCAGAGGCCACAGGACTGGAAAAGGTCAGTTTTCATTCCAATCCCAAAGAAAGGCAGTGCCAAAGAATGCTCAAACTACCACACAATTGCACTCATCTCCCACGCTAGTAAATCAAGGCTCAAAATTCTCCAAGCCATGCTCCAGCAATATGTGAACTGTGAACTTCCGGATGGTGAAGCTGGTTTTAGAATAGGCAGAGGAACCGTCCAGTCGAAGCTATGGTTTTTCCAGTAGTCATGTATGGATGTCAGAGCTGGAGTAGAAAGAAAGTTGAGCACCAAAGAATTGATGCTTTGAAACTGTGATGTTGGTGAAGACCCTCGAGAGTCCTTTGGACTGCAAGGAGATCCAACCAGTCCACCCTAAAGGACATCAGTCCTGCATGTTCATTGGAAGGACTGATGCTGAAGCTGTAACTCCAATAATTTGGCCACCTGATGCGAAGGACTGACTGATTAGAAAGACCACCCTTATGGCAGAAAGTGAAGAAGAACAAAAGAGCCTCTTGATGAAAGTGAAAGAGGAGAGTGAAAAAGTTGGCTTAAAGCTGAACGTTCAGAAAACTAAGATCATGGCATGTGGTCCCATCACTTCATGGGAAATAGATGGGGAAACAGTGCAAAGAGTGTCAGACTTTATTTTGGGGGGCCCCAAAAGCACTGTTGATGGTGACTGCAGCCACGAAATTAAAAGATGCTTACTGCTTGGAAGGAAGGTTATGGCCAACCTAGATAGCATATTTAAAAGCAGGGACATTACTTTGCCAACAAAAGTCCGTCTAGTCAAGGCTATGGTTTTTCCAGTGGTCATGTATGGATGTGAGATTCGGACGGTGAAAAAGCTGAGTGCCGCAGAATTGATGCTTTTGAGCTGTGGTGTTGGAGAAGACTCTTGAGTGTTCCTTGGACTGCAAGGAGATCCAGTCAATCCATTCTAAAGGAGATCAATCCTGGGTGTTCATTGGAAGGTCTGATGATCCGGCTGAAACTGCAGTCCTTTGGCCATCTCATGCGAAAAGTTGACTCATTGGAAAAGACCCTAATGCTGGGTAGGATTGAGGGCAGGAGGAGAAGGGGATGACAGAGGATGAGACGGTTGGATGGCATCACTGACTCAATGGATATGGGTTTGGGTAAACTCCGAGAGTTGGTGATGGACAGAGAGGCCTGGTGTGCTGCAATTCATGGGGTCGCAAAGACTCGGACACGATTGAAAGACTGAACTGAACTTAACTGATGCTGGGCAAGATCAAATGTGGGAGGAGAAGGGGACAACAAAGGACAGGTTGGTTGGATGGCATCACCAACTCAATGGACATGAGTTTGAGTAAACTCTGGGGCGTTGGTGATGGACTAGGAGGCCTGACTTGCAGCAGTCCATGGGCTCGCAAAGACTCGGACATGACTGAAAGACTGAACTGAACTGAACTGATGCTGGGAAGGACCAAAGGTGGGAGGAGAAGGGGACAACAAAGGACAGGTTGGTTGGATGGCATCACCAACTCAATGGACATGAGTTTGAGTAAACTCCGGGGTGTTGGTGATGGACAAGGAGGCCTGACTTGCAGCAGTCCATGGGCTCGCAAAGGATCGGACACAACTAAGCCACTGAACAGACTGACTGAACTCAAAATCAAAGAAAGAGATTCTGGGAAATGTAGCTCCAGACTAGGCAAATTAACACAGCGGAGCACAGAGCACTTGACTTACTAAACCCTTCTGCTTCACTTAGTAGGGTGAACTGAGCTTTGAAAAACCGACCTGACTGATAAAGAGACTTTGGACAAGTCTGCAGTGAGGAGACTTTTAGTCACTGCTTTAATTTTCCATCGTACGAATCTGCACTAGAAACAGTCTGGATGTCATTTTCCCCACCTGCCTTGCAGTCAGAACGTAACCATGGGACCTAGGCTCAATCAATTAGACGCACCCAGATGGTACCCAGGCTCAGCCAATCAAATACATCCAGATGGCACTTAAGACCAATTAGGTACAGCCACATGAAATGTAGGCTTAGCCAATGGATACACTTACAGGTGAAAGCAGTGCAACTGGGTTCTGATGCATAGAATTCAATCTAGACGAGGTGGAAGGGACATAAGCCATGTCACTAGTGACAGCCACTGTGTCTGGAGCCAGTGGTAGTGACAGTTCAGTTCAGTCACTCAGTCCAGTCCGACTCTCTGCGACCCCATGAACTGCAGCATGCCAGGCCTCCCTGTCCATCACCAACACCTGAAGTTCACCCAAACCCATGTCCATTGAGTTGGTGATGCCATCACACCATCTCATCCTCTGTCATCCCCTTCTTCTCCTGCCCTCAATCTTTCCCAGCATCAGGGTCTTCTCCAATGAGTGACAGAAGATCCTGCACTCAAACTCTATATTGTTCATGGCTGTCTCTCCAGCCATCCCTCTCAGAAATCTCAGTCACTTAATATACTTTAATAAGTTTCTTTCCTGCTCAAAGTTACCTCTCATGAATTCTATTCTTTCCAGTAGAAAGCTGACACCCCTCTAACTTCATTTAACCATCTAGCCTCTTTCCAAAACTAGATAAAATAAGGAACAATGTCCACCCCCATGGGCAGTGGAGTCAGGGAGATGCATTTTGTCAAATTACTATGGTGCCACAGACTCTGGGCCAGTGTCACCTGTGAGGGGGTCACTGACCTGGGTTGTGAGTCGGGTAGACCCATCTGAATCCTGGCTGTGGTGCTGACTGGCCTGTTGTGTGACATTGCGCATATCACTTTCCTCATCTCGAGAAATGACTGTGCTTAGTGTTGCCTCCTGGGGATATCATAGAGACCAAAAAATTCCTCTACGGAGCAATCTCTCAACCACACAGCTCAGCATGTTGGACACACCCACACCAGTGATGATAAAAGGAATAAGAGTGACCTTTCTTTTGATGGATTAAAGAAAATAAATAATAATAGAGGTGGTGTCCTCATGTAGTCCAAGATGAAGATGGTCTGTGAATGCTGCAGTTTAGAAAAGTTACATGTTTTTGGTTTTATATTTTTTAGTTTTCTATTTTTTTTATTATATTTATTTTAATTGGAGGCTAATTATGGTACAATATCGTAGTGGTTTTGCCATGCATTGACATGAGTCAGCCACGGGTGTACATGGGTTTCCCATCCTGAACCCCCTCACCCCAATTCCATCCCTCTGGGTCATCCCAGTGCACCAACTCTGAGCACCCTGTCTCATGCATTGCACCTGCACTGGAGGTCTGTTTCACATATGAAAATATACATGTTTCCATGTTATTCTCTGAATCCATCCCAGACTTGCCTTCTCTCACAGAGTCCAGAAGACTCTTCTATACATCTGTGTCACTTTTCCTGTCTTTCACATAGGGTTATCATCACTATCTTTCTGAATTCCGTGTGTGTGTGTGTGTGTGTGTGTGTGTGTGTGTGTGTGTGTGTTTGTGTTATTGGTGTTTTTCCTTCTGGCTTACATCGCTCTGTTTAATAGGGTCCAGTTTCATCCACCTCGTTAAAACTGGTTCAAATGCATTGTTTTGAATGGCTTAGTAATATTCCATTGTGTATATGTACCACGGCTTTCTTAGCCATTCGTCTGCTGTTGTACATCTAGGTTGCTTCCATGTCCTGGCTATTATAAACAGTGCTAGGGTGAACATTGGGGTACACGTGTCTCTTTCAATTCTGGATTCCTCGGGGTGTATGCCCAGCAGTAGGACTGCTGAGTCATATGGCAGTTCCATTTCCAGGTTTTTAAGGAATCTCCACACTGTTCTCTATAGTAGCTCTAATAGTTCGCATTTCCATCAACGGTGTAAGAGGGTTCCCTTTTCTCCACACCCTCTCCAGGATTTATTGTTTGTAGACGTTTGGATAGCAGCCATTCTGACTGGTGTGAGATGGTACCTCATTATGGTTTTGCTTTGCATTTCTCTGATAATGAGTGATGTTAAACATCTTTTCAAGAGTTTGTTAGCCATCTGTATGTCTTCTTTGGAGAAATGACTGTTTAGTTCTTTGGCCCCTTTTTTGATTGGCTCGCTTTTTTTTCTGGAATTGAGCTGCAGGCGTTGCTTATATAGTTTTGAGATTAATTCATTGTCAATTGCTTCGTTTGCTATAATTTTGGCCCATTCTGAAGGCAGTCTTCTTCCCTTGCTTATAGTTTCCTTCACTGTGCAAAAGCTTTTCAGTTTATTTAGGTCCCATTGGCGTATGTTTGCTTTAATTTCCATTACTCTGGGAGGTGGCTCATAGAGGATCCTGCTGTGATTTCTGTCAGAAAGCGTTTTGCCTGTGTTTTCCTCTAGGAGTTTTCTACTTTGTGGTCTTACATTTAGATCTTTAATCCATTTTGAATTTATTTTTGTGTACGGTGCTAGAAAGTGTTCTAGTTTCCCTCTTGTACAAGTGCTTGACCAGTTTTCCCAGCACAACTTGTTAAAGAGATTGTCTTGTCTTCATTGTATATTCTTGCCTCCTCTATCAAAGATAAAGTGTCCATAGGTACGTGGCTTGGACCTCTGGGCTTGCAATTTTGATCCATTTATCTATATTTCTGTCTTTGTGCTAGAACCACGCTGTCTTGATGACTGTAGCTTTGTAGTACAGCCTGAAATCAGGCAGGGTGATTCCTCCAGGTCCATTCTTCTTTCTCAAGATTGCTTTGGCTATTCGAGGTTTTTTGTAATTCCATACAAATTGTGAAATTATTTCTTCTATTTCCCTGAAAAATACCGTTGGTGGCTTGATAGGGATTGCATTGAATCTATAGATTGCTTTGGGTAGTATACTCATTTTCACTATATTGATTCTTTCACTCCATGAACATGGTATATTCCTCCATCTATTTGTGTCCTGTTTGACTTCTTTCACCAGTGTTTTATAGTTTTCTATATGTATATATAGGTCTTTTGTTTCTTTAGGTAGATATATTCCTCAGTATTTTATTGTTTTCATTGGAGTGGTGAATGGAATGGTTTCTTTAAGTTTTCTTTCAGTTTTCTCCTTGTTAGTGTATAGGAATGCAAGGGATTTCTGCGTGTTCATTTTGTTTCCTGCAACTTTACTATATTCATTGATTAGCTCTAGTAATTTTCTGGTGGAGTGTTTAGGATTTTCTCTGTAGAAGATCATGGCATCTGCAAACAGCGAGTGTTTTACTTCTACTTTTCCAATCCGGGTTCCTTTTATTTCTTTTTCTGCTCTGATCGCTGTGGCCAAAACTCCCAAAACTATGTTGAATAGGAGTGGTGAGAGTGGGCACCATTGTACTGATCCTTACTTTAGGGGCATTGCTTTCAATTTTTCACCATTGAGGATAATGTTTGCTGTGGGTTTGTCGTATATATCTTTTATTATGTTGAGATTTGTTCCTCCTATGCCTGCTTTCTGGAGGGTTTTGGTGATAAATGGATGTTGAATTTTGTCCAAGGGTTTCTCTGCATCTATTGAGATAATCACATGATTTTTATTTTTCAATTTGTTAATGTGGTGTATTATGTTGATTAGTTTGTGGATATTGAAGAATCCTTGCATCCCTGGGATAAATCCCACTTGGTCATGATGTATGATCGTTTTAATATGTTGTTGGATTCTGCTTGCTAGAATTTTGTAAAGGATTTTTGCATCTATGTTCATCAGTGATATTGCCCCATGGTTATATTTATTTATTTATTTATTTATTTATTTATTTATTTATTTTCGTGGCATCTTTGTCTGGTTTTGGTATTAGGGTGATGGTGGCCTCATAGAATGAGTTTGGAAGTTTCCCCTCCTCTGCAATTTCCTGGAAGCATTTGAGTATGATAGGTATTAGCTCTTCTCTCAATTTTTGGTAGAATCCAGCTGTGAAGCCGTCTGGTCCTGGGCTTCTGTTTGCTGGAAGATTACTGATTACCCTTTCAATTTCCGTGCTTGTCATGGGTTTGTTAGGATTTTGTTTTTCTCCCTCGTTCAGTTTTCAGAAGTTGTACTTTTCTAAGAATTTGCCCACTTCTTCCAAGTTGTCCATTTTATTGGCATATAGGGGTTGATAGTAGTCTCTTATAATCCTTTGTATTTCTGTGTTGTCTGTTGAGAACTCTCCATTTTCATTTTTAATTTTGTTGATTTGATTCTTCTCCCTTTGTTTCTTGATGAGTCCGGCTAATGGTTTGTCAATTTTATATATCTTCTCAAAGAACCAGCTTTTAGCTTTGTTGATTTTTGCTCCGGTCTCATTTGTTGCTTTTACATTTATTTCTGCTCTATTATATGATTTCTTTCCTTCTACTAAGCCTGGGGTTCTTGAATTCTTCCTTCTCTAGTTGCTTTAGGTGTAGAGTTAGGTTATTTGTTTGACTTGGTTCTTCTTTCTTGAGGTAAGCCGCTTTTGCTATGAACCTTCGCCTTTGCACTCATTCTACAGCGTCCCATAGGTTTTGGGTTGTTGCGTTTTCATTTTCATTTGTTTCTATGCATATTTTGATATCTTTTTGGATTTCCTCTGCGATTTGTTGCTTATTTAGCAGCGTGGTGTTCAGCCTTCATATGTTTGAATTTTAAATAGTGTTTCTCTTGCAGTTGACATCTAGTCTCAGTGTACTGTGGTCAGAAAATATGCTTGGAATGATTTCAAGGTTTTTTGAATCTACCAAAGCTGGACTTATGGCCGAGGATGTGATCTGTCCTGGAGAAGTTTCCATACGTACTTGAGTAAAAGGTGAAACCCATTGTTTTGTGGTGAAATGTCGTATCGATATCAATTATGTCTAACTGGTCCATAGTATCATTTAAGGTTTGTATTTCCTTGTTAATTTTCTGTTTACTTGATCTATCCATAGGTGTGAGTGGGGTAGTAAAGTCTTCCACTATGACTGTGTTATCATTAATTTCCCTTTCATGCTTGTTAGCCTTTGCCTTACATATTGTGGTTCTCCTATGTTGGGTGCGTATGTATTTACAATCGTTATATCTTCTTCTCGGATTGATGTTTTGATCATTATGTAGTGTCCCTCTTTGTGTCTTTTCACAGGCTTTATTTTAAAGTCTATTTTGTCTGATATGTGTATTGCTACTCCTGCTTTCTTCTGGTCTCGACTTGCTTGGAATACCTTTTTTCCAGCCCTTCACTTTCAGTCTGTATGTGCCCCTTGTTTGGAGGTGGGTCTGTTGTAGACAACATAAACAGTGGTCTTGTTTGTGTATCCTTTCAGCTAGTCTTTGCCTTTTGGTTGGGGCACTCGACCCATTTACATTTAAGGTAACTGTTGATAAGTATGATCCTGTTGCCATTTGATTTGCTGTTTTGGGTTCGAGTTTATACAACCTTTCTGTGTTTCCTGCCTAGAGAAGATCCTTTAGCATTTGTTGAAGAGTGAAAAGAAGAGTTGGGAATAGATGTCTCTACAGTATCTTCATTAGTCCGAGGTAATAAGAAGAAGCATGTTAAAGCAAGGGGTAATGTGGATGATCAAAACTCTGACATTCATCCTGAAACTTGAGGACAGAGTGTATTTTCAGCCTGCACAAGTTTAAATGTGCCATTCATACGAAAGCCTTCTACCATCCAGATAGCTGCTGAAACAAGTGCCCCAACTTGAAATGATTTCTCTTCTCCATCGTAAATATCAGTTAGACCACAGGAGCATACTGTGATACATCAATCTGCAGCTGCTTTAGGTGTTGTTGTTGTTGTTTTAATTGAAGAGAAATTGCTTTACAGAATTTTGCTGTATTCTGTCAGAATTCAAAATAAATCAACCATAGAGGCACATATATCCCCTCCCTCTGGGAGTACCCTCCCATCTCCCTCCCCATCCCACAATCTAGCTTGAGCATTTGTCATGGGATTTCACATAGCAGCTGCACTAAATCAAATGGCTCTAGTGAAAATTTTGCAGCTATGTCTACTTCTGTTTCTCCGTACCGCAACTTATGTCCATTACAGAACAGTTAGTTTGGACCGAGGGTGGAGCCTTCTACCTTTCCAGGTTGGTATGGTAACATGTCAGCCCATGACCGTCCTTTTCCTAAACTACAACAGTCAGGCAATTTAGTTTTCCCAGTGCCAAAGATCCCTGATACATCTGCTGCTTCTCTTTCAAGATCCACTCATCAACCATCTTCATTATTTGAAAACTGTCCTAATACAACTGATGTACCAAATGGGTGTTGGATTATGGAGGATACCAAAGTGTAAAATTAATGTTGGGAGATGTCAACAAATTCCTACAATTCTCTTATTTGAAGAAAAAAGTTACATATTCATCTTCATAGGGCCAATTTCTATTTTGGAATAATTAAGAGTAAAATGAGTCTTTCTTTCCGTGCCTGACTATTTTACTCTGCATAATATAAACACTTCTGTGCAAGGTCATAAAATAAACACTACACTTGCTTTCACTGAAACCCACAGTCAGTTGATTGACTTCATTGCATAGAAGTGAGCAGACCCATGTTTGGTTTGGTAACAGTCCTGAATGTTAAGAATATGTGTATAGAAGGGTGATCAATCACTTTTATTTCAGGAACCAAGTAGACTTATTGATGTGATTTTTCTGTGTAAAAATTCTTTAGCAATGACATTTTGCAGGTTTCATGTTTTTGGTTACTGTTTATGCAAGCAGCCTTTATTTTAAGTTGATGTAGAAGTAAACACTGGTTGAACATTGCCCTTCAATTGCTAGAAGACCAGTGACTTTATGATGTCAGCGCTACTCTTCAATTGCTAGGAGACCAGTGACTTTGTGATGTCACAGCTTTTTGACTTTGAGAACCATGCTGATGGTCTTGAGAGTTTATCTCTGTACGCCAGCCAAGCAGCATTTGAAGTTGGAGTGTGTAAAGTCAGACAAATGAGAAAAGTATCTGAAGAAAGATCTCTCTGAGATGGCACACATTCCTTCAGAAATTCAAGATGTGCTTCGTAACGATGTATCAAGTGGTTCCAAAACCTCCATTGGATCGTCTTCGTGTGATTACACACTTACTGGGGACTCAGTTTTGAGATCTATGATTGAAGAATATGCTTTCCAGGCTTTGTCTAAGGAAGCTGGGATAAAAAGGCCACCCTACACATTTTCTGTCTCTGAAAGAAATGAGTGGAATGATTTTCTTTCCCTCACTTTTCCACAAAAACTCTGGACTATAGTTGAAAGTGATCAGTTTGAATCTATTTGGTGGGATGAGAGTGGCACTTCTATAGTGATCAACGAAGAACTCTTCAAGAAAGAAGTCTTGGAAAGAAAGGCCCCTTTCAGAATATTTGAAACTGATAGTATGAAAAGTTTAGTTAGCCAGCTTAAACTTTATGGGTTTAGTAAAAAGCGACAAACTTTTCAAAGATCTGCTTCACTCCCTGACTTTCTGGAAGAAGAAAACAATGTCTCTGTTTTGAGCAAGGTAATCCAAAATTTCCACTTACTGTCAATATGTAAGATTAAATCATGTGACTTAGAAAGCATGTTCACATATGTAGCAAAAACCGAATTTAAAATTGAGATAGCAAACTGTTGAACACGTTTTATTTTTTGAAGTTGAGAACAGCTGGAGGTTAAAATATTTGATACTTAATACACTCTCCTAGCAACTTGAAATCAGATACATGTCCTCAAGCTACTTTAAGTGGTATTTACTGTATATATACAACATATTTTTTAGTTGAGGAGCATACTTGTTTCTAACATGTAAGGTGTTAAAACTACTAATGGAGGTGTTGTCTTTGATTCTATTTAATTGGCATCATTAAAGGAATACATTTTTATAGTTTAACTTTGCTTGTCAGTTTTACCTTCGTTTATAAAAAACTAAATAATTGTATCCTTTGATTTTAGTTACAGATCTACCATAATCCAAATTTCAAAAGAGGCTATCCCCAACTTTTAGGAAGAATGAAAAGAAGAGTTGGGATTAGCAATGTGTTTCCGAAATCTTCACTAGTTCCAGATTACGAGAAGAAGCATGTTAAAGCAAGGGTCAACATAGATGATCGTAACTCTGGTTTTCATGCTCAAACTAGTGGAGAGAGTCCATTTTCAGCTTCCACCAGTTTAAGTGTGCCTTTCCCACAAAAGACTTATACCAGCCAGATAGTCCCTAAAACAAGCGCCCTACTTCCGCGTGACTTTCCTTCCCCATCAATATCAGTTAGACAAAGAGAACAGAACGTGGTAGATCAACCTGCTGTTTTAAACCAGTTGAGCATTTTTAATTGGCACTTCCATAGCACCTACACTCAAGCAAATGGCCATGTTGAGGACTTTGCTACTACCGCTACATCTACTTCTCAGAACCACATCGTATCTCCATTATGGAGCAGTTCTTTTGGACTGATGGTGGAGCCTTCTACATTTCCAGACAGGTATAGCGATATGTCAGCCCATGACAGTCCTCTTCCTAACCAGCAACAGAGAGGCAACTCAAGGTCCCCAGTGCCAACGATCGCTTATACACCCACCTCCTCTCTTTCAAGTCAATTCATCAACGATATTCCTTATGTGAAAACCATGCTAATTAAAACTGACCTATCAAATAAGTATCAGCTTATGGAACCTAATGAAGATTAAAATTTACGTTGGGAGATGTCAACAAATACCCACAATTCTTGTATTTGAACAATAAAGTTACACGTTCCTCTGCACAGTTTTGTTTTCTATTTTGAAGCAATGAAGAGTAAATTAAGGCTTTATTTCAATGTCTGGCTATTTCTCTGCACTCTTTTATAAACTCTTCAGTTCAAGAAAACATCCGTTAGGCATCCTAGGTAAATGGCACCTAGCCTATTGTTTCTAAGCAAGAAAATGAGAACAAAGGGAAAAGAGGTAATGGATGGAAAGTGATTTGGGAAATCATCCCTGCTGAAATGAATGGGTGTCTAAATGAGGATGGTACGGGTGAAGGAACACATACAAATAAAATCAAAACAAGTGCACCTACACAGTACGAACCTTAGTGCATTCACAGTTACATGATATTCTATTACGTATCGGTAGAGTCTTAAGATAGAGAAGGAAATGGTGCCCCGCTCCAGTATTCTTGCCTGGAGAATCCCGTGGAAAGGGGCTCCTGGTGGGCTGCTGTCCATAGGGTCGCACAGAGTTGCACACAACTGAAGTGACTTAGCAGCAGCAGAGTCTTAAGACATTAGACAGGAGATTGTCTTCATTCTAGAAATTCATTTCATACTTGAAAATATAAATATTGTAGCATGTCCAAAATTAGGAGAACCGTTATACCATCACTGTGATACCAACGATTACAGGACATAATCAGTGACTGGACCATGGCCAGCACAAGATAGGTATTTTACAAGTGGTACTGTATAGGGTCATTTTAGCTCTGCTCTCCTTAAGGCGTACCTTTATTTCCTGCCACCATGATTCCACCCTATATTTCCTAATGCATATTTAGATTTTGCTTATCTGTTCCCTCAGAGACAAAATAAATTCCTCTGGTGATTGCAGCACCTCAGGATGGTTAACAAGTTCTTTGAAGACATGATATTTGTTTTCCGTAGTAGTTTCAGTACCATTCTCTTACACCGTGCTTCTGGAGCTACAATCACACACACTGCTTTCAGATGTGCTAAGCCCCTTCTCACAACTTTGCCTCAACTCTTTCTTGGGGTTGGAAGGAACCTCTGTTCGCCCTCCTACCAAGGTGAGCACGGATATCAGGTCTTCAATGTGTTTGGGGTCTACCCTCTTTTCTTTGTGTATCTTTCACATCAGCTAAAACGTGTACTTACTGAATTATCAACAAGGAAATGTAATCACGAATCAAATGCTATATACATTACTCAACAACATCCTATAACCTGCACTATTATCATAATTGACCTTTCCTACTTACTGAGAATCTTTTCCCGGTTGATAAATATATATCTTATATGTTCATGAATGTCAAATGTGGGAATTCAAATTATAAAATGATTGCTGCTCTCATGAAGTTTACAGTCTATAACAACCCATACTAGTCATGTTGTTTCAGGCCCCAGTTCCCTAAAATTCAGTAGTAGTTATAGAGATATTTATGAAAAAAACAAACAAACAAAAAAGAATCATTCATTTTAATTCTCTAGAAAAGTCATGGAGTAAGGAGGGATCAAAATCAATGGCTGATCCTTCACATAGTTCACAATGAAAGAAGATGAGCAGAGTGTCTGCCAGTTGGACCCCCCAGACTGTCATGAACACTACCTAGAAATCTTGGCAATCTCCACTTTGTGGCCATTTCTTTAGACAGTAGTAGCAATATCAAGTCATGGCCCTGTTTTGGTGTGGTAACCCACATAGGACAACACCAAGTTAAGTTCACCGTTCTCATGTTTGGGGCTAATGCAGAGTGAAAGCTGTGGACTATTTGTGTAGATAAGGGAGGTGTCCAAACAGCACACGCTTTTTCTTTCACTGAAAACTTTCATTAAATTTGGCTGAGAACACTATACTTTAGAGAGGTAAGCATTTTGCAGCAATTGTAAGAGTTATTGAAATCGGTGTCCTTAGTTATCCTTTCAAGCGCAAAGTCCAATGGTCTGGTTTTCGATTTCAGGCATCTTACTATGGAGCCAAATTTGCATGCTTTGAGAAATAGCACCTTAAAAGCAATCACATCTTCTATTTCATTGCCGTGTACTGATTATTCCTGCTCACTCCCTTTGATCTTCTTTTCCTGTTCTGCTTTGAGGGGCAGGTCCTTCTCAAAAAGAATAGGATTAATTCCCTTAGTGCTCTGTGGTAACTTGGAAAAGGCATGGATAAGGACATGCAATATATTATGTGGGAAAGCTACTGTTTTTGTTCCCTCCTGAAAACATAGTATTAAATTGTACCTCAATTGTCCTACCACGGGAAGCCTGGTTACATGATGCATTACCTTGGTGATCAATTCCCATATGGCTTTAACATATCAGTACCTTTAATTCTCAAAAGCTTATAGAGAAAGTATCTCAATACAGTAGGGAAATATTATACATGAGTTCAGTGTTCTTTCCCGTACTTATTTATTTTATAATTTGTGCCTAAAATAGTAAAAGTGAGAACAAAAATTCAAGTGAGTTAACGCAGTGAGTTAAACACAGAAGATTGAGACAAGAAGTAGAAAAATTGATGGGAGAAGATCAGAGGATGAAATTGGGTGCTTATAGTGGAACAAGCAAATGTGTAACTGCAGGGCCTAAATAGCTCAATATGACTTCACTATTGTTACCCTACAAATTATTTTCATTTTAGCAAATCACAGAATAGTCTTACATGCAAAGTACTTTAAGATCCCATGGAATGCACAACAAAGGTATATCTTTTAAAGCATTCTGATTTAAAATGTCGCTAGAGACATATCATTCAAGTAGAAAATGATTTCCAAAATTAAGCCTAGAGACAAGTATCAGAGAAACTTTGGGAAGTTCATAGGTGTCCTCCAGTGAGTCCTTGGGTTTTCTTTTCTTTTTGTAATTGTGTTTAAGCATACAAGATCGTGACTGTGCTTGTGTGTGTGTGCATCAGATTAAGAATGTGAGTGTATGTCTGGGCTCTCTTTTGGACTTTTATGTTAGAAATTTCAGCTGAAGAAATAGTTCATTCAAAAATACAGCCAGGCACAAATTAAACTGCCCATTCAAAACTCTTCTTTCTCTTTTCAAAGTGCAAGACAAATGGATGCGTCAAAGGTTGAAAGCATTTCAATAATAACCAAGCTCCTCCGCCCAAACATAGTTAAAAACTATGGTACTCTCCCAATCAACCCAGCAAAAGATGCGTGGGACCTTAGGTATCTATGATGTCTGGCAATAACAAAACACCCACCCTCTAATACGGCAGTACTCAAGAAGGCCATGTAGAGGCCTGGAGTTTCAACCAGGCCTTCCTGTAATAGGATACGACCTTCCTATAGGAGGCTGCACACTCACCAGTAATGAACACTCTTAGGCATCAAATGAAACTAAGGACGAAACCTGGAATTCTCTTCCCACATGGTGGAAGTCCCCTTCCCCCTTCCCAAGTGGGTGTGATAGACAGTTAAAATGAAAGGAAGTTATAACATGGCTCACATTCTTCTTACATAATACCTGAAATGTCCAAGCCCCACCACACTACTAAGCAGCTGACTATACAGGTCTTCTGGTCTCAAATCTGTGTGACAATCATCACATAAGAATTTTATGAATATTTGAGATGCATTGATAGTGCGGATCTGTAAAGCTAAATGTCTTTGAGATCTGACTCAAATAGGAAAACTGTGTACTCCCTGTCTTCAGTTTTATGGGGATTTCACATGCATTCACACACTTCCACAATGCTCAACCTTCATCTGAAGACAAAAACTGTGACATTAAGAGAAGAGGAATGGTCTATTCACAGAGAAGGCCAGCGGTAAAGTCAAAATGGATGCAGTTTCCTGCCTACATCCCTGCTCAGTAATGTAACCGCTTGTAAGCATTCCTAAGGGCGACTAGGATACACAAGTCAAAGATGCTTCTCCCAGGATTACAGAGTTGGATTGAGAACTGTAAGTTTGTTTACCTCTCATCCCATTCTTAAGATCACAAACCATAACTGTTAACCCATCAGAAGATGGGCAGCTCTAGCACATATTTAGAGACAATGCCTGCTTCTGCCTAAGACCAAGGTTGTAGATCCAAGTGGCATATAGGGTATGGTTTCCATCTCAGGATACCACATGACTCCCCAGGGATTCTCCTTCTCTGGAAAGCTCTCAAGAGATGTTGTGAGAAGAATACTTTGAGGGTGGAAAACAAGGAAACCGACAAGAGTTGTGTTCTTTCTAATTGTCCTCAGTCTCACTTTTCATCCCATGTATAATGACAAAGTCTCCCAAGCACTGCCAATACCAATTTGTTGATGTTCTTCAGCCACTCAGTCTTGTCTGACTCTTTGTGACTCCATGTACAGCAAGAACCCTGGGTTCCCCTGCCTTTCAAATCACCAGTTTACTCAAACCCATGACTTTTGAGTCAGTGATGCTTTGCAGCCATCTCACCCTCTGGCATTCCCTTCTCGTCCTTCCCTCAATCTTTCCCAGCATCAGTTTCTTCCCAGTGATTTCACTCTAGGCCCTAGATGGTCAATATATTGGCTCTTCATGGTCAGCGTCAGAACTTCCGTGAATAGTCTGAGTTGAACTCCTTCATGCTTGGCTAGTTTGAACTCCATGCTCGCAACGGAACTCTCACACATCTTCTCCAGACCCACTACTGCAAAGCATCGATATTTTGGCACTCAGTTCCTGGGGTCCTGCTCATTCCGCCATACGTTACTCCTGAAAATCAACTTTGCCCTTTCGGATCTTTTTCAGTAATCACTCAGCTTATTAACATGGTGTCTAGACTGGTCGTAGCTTTTCATCCAAGTGGCAAGTGCCTTTTCGTTTCGTGGCTGAAGTCACTCCCCGCAGTGATATCAGAGGTCAAGAAAGTGAAACCTGTCACTGAGTCAATTGTATCCTATTGCTAGATCTCAAAATGTTTGGACCACATTCCATGGTCTTATTTTTAGTGTTCGTTGGTTTGTGTTTAGATTGAGTTTTTTTTTTTTTTATAAATTTATTTATTTTAGTTGGGGGCTAATTACTTTACAATATTGTAATAGTTTTTGCCATACATTGACATGAATCAGCCATGGGTTTACATGTGTTCCCCTTCCTGGACCCCCCACCCACCTCCCTCCCCATCCCATCCTTCTGGATCATCCCATTGCCCCGGCCCTGAGCCCTTGTCACATGCATCGAACATGGAATGGTGCTCTGTTTCACATATGACAATACACATGTCTCAATGCCATTCTCCCAGAACGTCCCACCCTCACCTTCTCCCTCAGAGTCCATAAAATTGTTCTATGCATCTGTGTTTCTTATTCTGTCTCGCATATAGGGTTATCGTTGCCATCTTTCAAATTCCATATAAGATTGAGTTTTAATCCAGCTTTTCCTGTCACCTCATCAGAAGGCTCTTTAGTCCCTAGTGTTTTTCAGCCATTTGTGTGTTGTCATCTTATAACTAAGGTTATTCACACTTCTCACAGTAATTCTGTTTCCAGCTTCAAATTCTTTCAGCAAGTTACTGTCCATGGTATACTCTGCACAGAAGTCAAATAAGCTGGGTGACAATATAGAGCCTTGATGTATTTCCTTCCCTATTTTGTACCAGTCCGTTGTTCCTTCTCCAGTTCCAACTGTTGTTTCTTGACCTGCGTGCACCTTTCCCAGGAAACAGGTATGGTGGTCTTATATTCTTATCTCTTTAAGAATTTTCCACAGTTTGTTGTGACCCACACAGTCTAAGGGCTTCCCCTGTGATTCAGATGGTAAAGCGTCTGCCTGCAATGGGGGAGGCCCAAGTTCGATCGCCGGGTCTGGAAGATCCCCTGGAGAAAGAAATGGTAGGTTACAGTCCATGGGGTCGCAAAGAGTCAGACACAAATGAATGACCTCACTTTCACATGCAGTCTAAGCCATTAACAGAGACAATAAAGGAGACGTAAATGACTTTATGAAACACCCTTGCTTTTTCTCTGATCCAGACTCCAATTAAGGTTTACCTATTAAGATTAAATGACTAACTACACCTGCCTGCTCGCTCTCTCTCTGTTTCAAGTTGTTGCTGCTACTGCTGCTAAGTCGCTTCAGTCGTGTCCGACCCTGTGCGACCCCAGAGACGGCAGCGTACCGGGCTCCTCCGTCCCTGGGATTCTGCAGGCAAGAACACTGGAGTGGGTTGCCATTTCCTGCTCCAATACATTTAAGTGAAAATCGAAAGTGAAGTCACCCAGTTGTGTCCGACTCTTCACGACCCCATGGACTGAAGCCTACCAGGCTCCTACGCCCATGGGATTTTCCAGGCAAGAGTACTGGAGTGAGATGCCATTGCCTTCTCCATTTTTCAAGCTATCATCTACCAACTGTTACATTCCTGGGCACTTGCCATCTTCTTGTGGGCTCTCCTGGTGGCTCAGTTGGCAAAGCAACTGCCTGCAATCTGGAGACCTGGGTTCACTCCCTGGGTCGCGAAGATCTCCTGCAGAAGGAAATGGGAACCCACACCAGTACGCTTGCCTGGAAAGTTAGTATTAAATTATGACCATGCCCATCTCTGACCTTTGACACCCACTTGAAACAGTTAAGTTTCCAGAGCAGAAATAAGGAATCTGTGCTCCGGGAAAATGTCGGGACAATTTGACAAATAGCTAGATATTTTCAGGAATGGACTTTTTGAGCCCAATATCTGTATCATCTTTTATCTGCAAAGGAACTATGTTTCCTCAAACTGATGACAATTCCTCATTAGCAGAAATTTCAGGAAAAATAACTTGGCTTATCTGCATGTTCGAAGTCAATGTTGTACCAGTTATGTGTGTATGCACGAAAGCTCCCATTAAACAGATAAATTCACATCAACTAAAGTTTGTTGCCTTACTGGCATGCATAAATGAATTACAGAGCCTGCCTAGAAAGAAAAGCAGAAGTTCTGATTGGGCAGATAATAAGAAGACGTTGAGAGCAACTCTCTTCATGGGGGCATCACAAATAATACTTCTATAAAGGCAACAGTTCCCCGAGCACATCCAATGAATATTAGCAGACGACCTTGCTCAACTATATGGGAACAAGACATAACTGGGAAGAATGGAAGGAAGATGGGAGAAGGAGGATGAGAGGAATAGAACCAAACCTGTGTCTTGTGGTGGGAGATGGAGAAGCAGGGGATAGATTGAGGATTCAGGTAAGTCACCTCAGTAAACTTAAATTACTTTTGACTGAAAGGAAGCAAGGTGAAGAAGCTGATGAAATATAGCTTGTCTAGAGTGAGAATCAAACAGAGAATGTGTGGTGTGGTCCTACATGTCCCAAACTGCCATGCAGGTCAACCAGTGTTCATAGGGCCTGGAAGATGAAACGTGGGGTTAGAAAGCCAACCTGGGAGTGAACTGCGTTTGACTACGTAGAGATGGAGTGATGGTTCTGGGATGTCAAAGTGCATAGGAAGGAATGCTTTTTGAAAAATCCCAAACTGACAGAGAAGCGGGACCTTAGGGTTCAGTCACACAGAGGAGGTAACACCATTGAATCCTCCCCCTCCCCACCCCCACCCTTTCCCACAAGCTGAGACCTACTATCAGGCAATAGAAAACAACTAGCTAGAACTAACACTCATGCTTCTGCCACCACAGGCTAGAAAACGATCCCAGTAGGGCCATAAATTTTCTGCCTGTGGTTGCAGACTCTTTGTCTATGGCATACAAAAGGGACAATAGATTTCCAATGAATGCAAATATTCAGGCTCTGGCAGCACTAAAAGCAAATAGGAGTTATCCGAGATTAGAGTCTGACCTGTCCCTACTGAAGATCCAAAGTTATTTCTGCCCTCGTTTGGGCACGCTTTCTCAAGAGGTGGAGCTGTGCTGTGGCTCGTGTTCAGGACCAGAACACTGACAGCAGGGACCCTAATAACATTCATTATACTGACCATGTTTTGCTACGCTGTGTGGCTGGTTCACTCGTTTTCTCACTTGTAGCGTTTCTCATTGTTCTTGATTATTTACTGTTTTAAGGTTGTTTGCATCACATATTTATTTTTTTTTATTTTTTAAATAAATTTATTTATTTTAGTTGGGGGCTAATTACTTTACAATATTGTAATAGTTTTTGCCATACATTGACATGAATCAGCCATGGGTTTACATGTGTTCCCCTTCCTGGACCCCCCACCCACCACCCTCCACATCCCATCCCTCTGGGTCATCCCATTGCCCTGGCCCTGAGCCATTGTCACATGCATCGAACATGGAATGGTGTTCTGTTTCACATATGATAATATACATGTTTCAATGCTATTCTCCCAGAACGTCCCACACTCACCTTCTCCCTCAGAGTCCATAAAATTGTTCTATGCATCTGTGTCTCTTATTCTGTCTCGCATATAGGGTTATCGTTACCATCTTTCAAATTCCATATCATTTCACACCAGTCAGAATGGCTGCTATCCAAAAGTCTGCAAGCAATAAATGCTGGAGAGGGTGTGGAGAAAAGGGAACCCTCTTACACTGTTGGTGGGAATGCAAACTAGTACAGCCACTATGGAGAACAGTGTGGAGATTCCTTAAAAAACTGGGAATAGAACTGCCATATGACCCAGCAATCCCACTGCTGGGCATATACACCGAGAAAACCAGAATTGAAAGAGACGCATGTACCCCAATGTTCATCGCAGCACTGTTTACAATAGCCAGGACATGGAAGCAACCTAGATGTCCATCAGCAGACGAATGGATAAGGAAGCTGTGGTACATATACACAATGGAATATTACTCAGCCATTAAAAAAATACATTTGAATCGGTTCTACTGAGATGGATGAAACTGGAGCCCATTATACAGAGTGAAGTAAGCCAGAAAGAAAAACAACAATACAGTATACGAATGCATATATTTATTTTTTGTATGTATATAACACGTACTTTGTTTTCCTGCTTTCTGTGCCTTTTGTTGATGTCGTTTCTTGTCATGTTTGTTTTAATAGGTATATATTTCTATGTTAACTGTGATTTTCTGTTGTTCTGTGGGAAAGCTCTTGTCGTTTTTGTCAGATTTCTTTCTTTATTTTTTTTCTTTTATAAATTTATTTATTTTAGCTGGGGGCTAATGACTTTACAATATTGTAATAGTTTTTGCCATACATTGACATGAATCAGCCATGGGTTTACATGTGTTCCCCTTCCCGGACCCCCCACCCACCTCCCTCCCCATCCCATCCTTCTGGATCATCCCATTGCCCCGGCCCTGAGCCCTTGTCACATGCATCGAACATGGAATGGTGCTCTGTTTCACATATGACAATACACATGTCTCAATGCCATTCTCCCAGAACGTCCCACCCTCACCTTCTCCCTCAGAGTCTATAAAATTGTTCCATGCGTTTTTTTTGTTTTTTTTTTTTATTTTTTTTTATAAATTTATTTATTTTAGTTGGGGGCCAATCACTTCACAACATTGCAATAGTTTTTGCCATACATTGACATGAATCAGCCATGGGTTTACATGTGTTCCCCCTCCTGGACCCCCCACCCACCTCCCTCCCCATCCCATCCTTCTGGATCATCCCATTGCCCCGGCCCTGAGCCCTTGTCTCATGCATCGAACATGGAATGGTGTTCTGTTTCACATATGATAATATACATGTTTCAATGCTATTCTCCCAGAACGTCCCACCCTCACCTTCTCCCTCAGAGTCCATAAAATTGTTCCATGCCTCTGTGTCTCTTATTCTGTCTCGCATATAGGGTTATCGTTACCATCTTTCAAATTCCATATATATGCATTAGTATACTGTATTGTTGTTTTTCTTTCTGGCTTACTTCACTCTGTATAATGGGCTCCAGTTTCATCCATCTCAGTAGAACCGATTCAAATGTATTTTTTTTAATGGCTGAGTAATATTCCATTGTGTATATGTACCACAGCTTCCTTATCCATTCGTCTGCTGATGGACATCTAGGTTGCTTCCATGTCCTGGCTATTGTAAACAGTGCTGCGATGAACATTGGGGTACATGCGTCTCTTTCAATTCTGGTTTCCTCGGTGTATATGCCCAGCAGTGGGATTGCTGGGTCATATGGCAGTTCTATTCCCAGTTTTTTAAGGAATCTCCACACTGTTCTCCATAGTGGCTGTACTAGTTTGCATTCCCACCAACAGTGTAAGAGGGTTCCCTTTTCTCCACACCCTCTCCAGCATTTATTGCTTGTAGACTTTTGGATAGCAGCCATTCTGACTGGTGTGAAATGATACCTCATTGTGGTTTTGATTTGCATTTCTCTAATAATGAGTGATGTTGAGCATCTTTTCATGTGTTTGTTAGCCATCTGTATGTCTTCTTTGGAGAAATGTCTGTTTAGTTCTTTGGCCCATTTTTTGATTGGGTCGTTTATTTTTCGGGAATTCAGCTGCAGAAGTTGCTTGTATATTTTTGAGATTAATTGTTTGTCTGTTGCTTCATTTGCTATTATTTTCTCCCATTCTGAAGGCTGTCTTTTCACCTTGTTTATAGTTTCCTTTGTTGTGCAAAAGCTTTTAATTTTAATTAGGTCCCATTTGTTTATTTTTGCTTTTATTTCCAATATTCTGGGAGGTGGGTCATGGAGGATCCTGCTGTGATTTATGTCGGAGAGTGTTTTGCCTATGTTTTCCTCTAGGAGTTTTATTGTTTCTGGTCTTACGTTTAGATCTTTAATCCATTTTGAGTTTATTTTTGTGTACGGTGTTAGGAAGTGTTCTAGTTTCATTCTTTTACAAGTGGTTGACCAGTTTTCCCAGCACCACTTGTTAAAGAGATTGTCTTTTCTCCATTGTATATTCTTGCCTCCTTTGTCGAAGATAAGGTGTCCATATGTGCGTGGGTTTATCTCTGGGCTTTCTATTTTGTTCCATTGATCTATATTTCTATCTTTGTGCCAGTACCATACTGTCTTGATGACTGTGGCTTTGTAGTAGAGCCTGAAGTCAGGCAGGTTGATTCCTCCAGTTCCATTCTTCTTCCTCAAGATTGCTTTGGCTATTCGAGGTTTCTTATATTTCCATACAAATTGTGAGATGAATTGTTCTAGTTCTGTGAAAAATACCATTGGTAGCTTGATAGGGATTGCATTGAATCTGTAGATTGCTTTGGGTAGAATACTCATTTTCACTATATTAATTCTTCCAATCCATGAACACGGTATATTTCTCCATCTGTTTGTGTCCTCTTTGATTTCTTTCATCAGTGTTTTATAGTTTTCTATATATAAGTCTTTTGTTTCTTTAGGTAGATATATTCCTAAGTATTTTATTCTTTTTGATGCAATGGTGAATGTTATTGTTTCCTTAATTTCTCTTTCTGTTTTCTCATTATTGGAGTATAGGAATGCAAGGGATTTCTATGTGTTAATTGTATATCCTGCAACTTTACTATATTCATTGATCAACTCTAGTAATTTTCTAGTAGAGTCTTTAGGGTTTTCTATGTAGAGGATCATGTCATCTGCAAACAGTGAGAATTTTACTTCTTCTTTTCCTATCTGTATTCCTTTTATTTCTTTTTCAGCTCTGATTGCTGTGCCCAAAACTTCCAAAACTATGTTGAATAGTAGTGGTGAAAGTGGGCATCCTTGCCTTGTTCCTGACTTTGGGGAAACGCTTTCAATTTTTCAGCATTGAGGATAATGTTTGCTGTGGGTTTGTCATATATAGCTTTTATTATGTTGAGATATGTTCCTTCTATTCCTGCTTTCTGGAGGGTTTTAATCATAAATAGATGCTGAATTTTGTCAAAGGCTTTTTCTGCATCTATTGAGATAACCATATGGTTTTTTTCTTTCAATTTGTTAATGTGGTGTATTACTCTTTCTTTATTTTTTACGTGGCACTCTGCTCTAGTGTTGTTTTATGTCTTGCAAGTTATTCGCTTAGTTGTATTTTTGGTTCTATGTTCTTCCCTGTTGTGATTTTTGCTTGTGTTATTTTCTTTTTTTGTTATTATTATTTTTTTCTTTGATTTTGGTTTCTTACAATTTGTCTGACTTCCTTTGTTTCCTCTGTCTAATCTTTTACTATGTGATCTTGGTTCTCTGACCAGAAGTTGGGCCTGTTCTTCTAGAGTTTCAGCACCATATCGAAGACCATAGAGTACCAGAGAATTCCTGGTTCCAGCGAATATTAATTGGTGAGAGTGTCTATGAAGGCTTCCATCGCAAACTAAGAACCAATTCCACTCAAAAGGCTATATTATCCAGAGCTGATGCCTCATGCCACACAAAAAAGCAGAACAGAAACACAAGCCATATCATCCACAGATGGACTGCCTAAAGTCAGACTAAACCCGTACATACCTGCAAAAGATACCACCGTGAGAGAGAGAAGTGTCAGCTGTGGAATATAGATGCCAGAGAATATAGTTGCCAGTCCCTCCCCCTCCAAGGACACAGAAGCCACTGCACCAAACTTATCCAGTCAGGGTGCATTTGAAGCAAGAACTGCAACCCTGCACCCTGGGAAGAAAAGACCATTAACATAGTAAGATAAACAAATGTGAAGAAAGTCAAGTACGTTGCAGGCAAAGAAACAATGTTAAAACACATGAGACATAATTAAAGAGGAAATAGGAATTGTCACTGAAAAAGAATTGAGAGGAACGATAGTAAAGATGATCAAACATCTCAGAAAATAAATGTAAATCATGCAGGAAACATTTAAGAAGGGTGTGTGAATGATAGCACAATAACTGCTGTATGTGTGCTGTAGGCTCATCCATGCCTTTGTACAGCAGAAGCCAGAACAACATTGGAAAATAATTATCTTCCAAATTAAAAACGAAGTAGTAAAAGAAAAACAGACTTTAAATAACACAACAGACCTGGCAATTCAACTGAAACTTAAGTAGATTTCTTCAAAAAACCAGCAGAAGGCAGTTCCTTTTCAAGGGCAAATGAAATATGTCCGGATAAATCAGAAACCGGATCACAAATCAGGCCTTGGCAAATTTAAGTTAATCAAAATGTTATCAAGCTTTTTTTTTTTTTTTTACTGCAATATATGTTACGATTTGAATGTCAGTCATGGTGTGTGGTGGGGACAAAACAAAAAGAAACAAACAAAAATATAAATAACAAAGACAAAACAAACAAACACACAAACACCTGAATACATTCAGTCTCATGCATATACCTCTTCATGGCCAAGAAATACACGAAAAATCAGACAGAAAAAAAAAAATATATATATATATATATATTCATAGAAACAAATGACAATAAAAATGCGATTGCATAAAACCTATGAAACAGGATAAAACACTAAAAGAGTAAATATTATAATAAAGGAATGTCTCAAGTAATCAACCTAACAGTACAACTGAGAGAATTAGAGAAAGAAGAAGAAACAGAAAACCCAAATTAGTTTCGGGGAAAAAAAGAGTCACTGAGACTAGAACAGGAAAACAAAAGAAAAAATATAAACAATAGCAAAGATCAATAATGCTAAAAGGGAGCTCTTGGAGAGCATAAAGAAAATACATAAATCATGAGCCAGACTCATCAACAAAAAAAGGGAGAACACTCTAATCAATAAAGTTAGACATGAGAAAGGAGACATTATAACCGATACCACAGAAACATCAAAGGATCATAAGAGACTACAACAAACAAGTTTAAGCCAATAAAATGTAGAATCTGGAAGCCACAGACTAATTCTTTGGAACTCAAGTAAGATGAAACATAAAATATGAACACAGCATTACAAGCTCTAATATTGAAACTGTTATAAAAAAATTTCCAGTTAACAAACTCAAGGTCCAGATGGTGTCACAGATAAATTGTATGAACCATTAAGAGAATTGTTAACACATACACTTCTAAAACTCTTCCAAAATACTACAGTGGTAGGAAAATGCACAAACTCATCCTACGAGTACAGCATCACCCTGATAGAAGACCCAGAGGTAACACAGAAAAGGAAAATTATAGGCCACTATCACACAGTTGAACATAGATGCAAACATCCTCAACAAAATACTCCCAAGAAGAATCCAACAGCACATTAAAAGTATCCAACAGCTTAATTAAGTGAGGTTTTCCCCAATATGCAAACATCCTCCAGGATCTGCGTATCAGTCCATCAGATACACCATAACAAATTGAAGGATTAAAACCATATGATCACCTCAATAGATGCTGAAAAATCTTGGATGAAATTCAAAAATCATGTGTGATAAAAAACTCTCCCGAAACTGAGCATAGCAAAAATTACCTCAACATAATAAAGGCACACAGATCAAAACTACAATGAAGTATCATATCACACCATCGAGCATGGTGATCATTATAAAATCGACAACAGGGTACTTGGCTAGTGGTCCAGAAGCTAAGACAGCATGATCCTAAATCAAGGGTTCCATGTTTGATCCCTGGTCAGGAAATTAGATTCCACATGCAGCAATTAAACCCTGATGTAAACAAATGAAGAAGTAAATGTGTGTGTGTGTATGCATTCATATTCATAAATTAACAAATATGTGTTTACACTATACTATACATTCATAATATAGATGTTACATAAAAATAATTATATTATAAATTAACAAGTATATACACAAACACACACACACACAAATATAAATCTTAAAACAATAAATGAAGGATATGATGTGGAAGAAAGCGAACCCTTCACAGCGTTGTTAGGAATGTAAATAAATACTGACATGATACCGCAGAGTATGAAAGTTCTTTAGAAAACTAGCAATAAAACTACCATATGACCCCCAAATCACATTATTAGACATATACCCAAATGAAACCACCTTTGAAGAAAAAAGGTGTATCCCAGTATCCATTTCAATACCATTTACAGTAGACAAGTTATGTAAGCAATCTGGGTGTCCATTTACTGAAGAATGGATAAAGAAGTTATGGCACATGCTCAGGATGGAAACTTTCTCGTGCACAAAAAGGAAAAAAAACCAATGGATTATTTCTAGAGATATGGATGAATCTAGAGCCTATTATACAGAGTGAAGTAATTCAGAAAGAAGTCCAATATTGTAGATTAATGCATATATGTGGAATCTAGAAAACTGGTTCTGAAGAATCTATTTGAAGGGTGGGAAAAGAAATGCAGAGGTAAAGAACAGACTTGGACACAGAAGTGGAAGGAGATAGTGGAATGGATCGAGCAAGATGCCCAGGCATATGTATAATACCAAGTATGAAGTAGTTAGCCAGTGAGAGGCTCCTCCTCAGGACCCTGGGGTGCCCTAGGGAAGTGGATTGTGGAGTAGGAGAGGAGGCTTAAGAGCAGGTGGGAGGGCTTCTCAAAAGGGAGGCTCATGCATATATACTGATAGATGATTTACATTGTTGTACAGCAGAAAGTACCAGACATTGTAAAGCAATCACACTCCAATTTCAACTTGTTTCTTAAATTGGAAAATGGATGTCAGTCCTTGGCCAACTTGGGCAAGTAGCAAGAAATGCATCACAGTGCATAAGTCAAGTATAATGTGTACCAGTGCATATGTCAAGTAAAATCTGCACCAAAGACTGCTTTCGTATGTATAGACAAAACATAAAGCAAAAACTTAACAATTTAGAGCTAACCTAGCCAGAATAAACTCAGACTCTAGACATAAGTGTTCCTCACTTCATTTGATTGGCAATGTTTCTCAAAGGAAAGAGCGGTTACCAAATGATGTCAACAATTTATAGAAACACAAATTCCTTCATGTTTTAGTACACAATAGTAAACCTTTGACATTCAGAACTATCCTAAGTAGGAAATTATAAATGTAGTTTGAAAGTTTGAAATGCTGTACAAGGAACACTTCTTTTTTAAATCCTGGAATCTGTGTGACTGACTGGGAAAAATGCACAGCCTAAAATTTGAGAATTTTGTTTTATTCATCTAGACTTTAGTCCTGAGGAGGATTTACTCCTGACGAGCAACTTCTCAAGTATTTCTGAAAGACCATTCTGAAGAGGGAATGGAAGTGCCAGGGTGTATAAAAGTTTCACAATGATCATGGAGGCAGCATGTTCATATATTGTGGTTAATTAAAGAAAACTGGACATCTCAAGTTAATGGGTTTAGCATGATTCTACCTATGGCAAGATGCAGGAATCTGGGCTTCTTGAGATAATTTCTTCAATAGGCACTATAACTAGGGCCAGTGTCCTGTTCTTTTCTGTGTCAGAGTCACTTCTGGCAGCACAATTGGTGGCAGCTGTGGTAATTGAAGGCTTGATGATGGGCGGCCTGACTTCATCCAGAGTCCTCTCAGGGCTCACATTCAGGGATGGCTGCAATGGCTTATGACTTGATGACTGCAACATCCTTTGGTTACTGATAAGGCTGACAGCATACTTAGTTCACAGTGTGCTCTACTCTCTACACCCTCAGAAAATGTTACTGTTTGTAGTAGATTCATATACCCCAAGACAAGCTGACTGTGGGCTTTTACCTCAACAGGACCTAAAGTGGCCTTAATATAATGAGAAAAGAGTTAATACAGGTTAATGCAAGTCCCAACGAGATAGGAAAGAGAAAGGGACATCAAATTTTCAAGAACATGGCTAGAAACTCTTCCTGATCAAGGAAGAGTAAACAGGGGAGGTTTGTGGTGCTTTCCAAACACATATGTTTATATATATAAAGATATGTATATATATATATATCTTCACTGATGTATACGCATAGACATGTTTACGTATACTATGCATATATGCATCTCTACTCATATGTGCATGTATATATCTATATCTATATATAGATAAATATATATGTATGTATACACATAGTTATATATCTATGTATATCTGAATATTCTCTAGAATATTCTCAAGCATAGCTTTAATATTAAGGCATAAAACAATTAAATTTTAAATTGTACCACCTATATTCTCTGACTACCAAGACATGGAGCTAAAGCTCAAAAATGGCATACATTTTTGCAAATGTGTCATTTGTGGAATATTTTAGAAGGCATTTCTAAGGAATGGTTGAGTCAATGCCTGAGTCACAAGGGAAATTAGAAAAATAATCTGAGACAAATGAAAGAGAAACCACAACATACCAGATCATTGGATACAGCAAAAGTTCATACCTGTAGTAAATACTTACAGTGAAATATACATTGATACCTATAACAGCAAAAGTATATACCTATACCTTAAGAATACATATATATATGTATATAGATATATACGCATATGACTATAGATATATGTATATATATATATATGTGTGTGTGTGTTTGTATTTATATATGTGTATATACATAAGTATGTATGTGTATGTATGTATATATATATATATAAAATATATTTATCACTAATTATTTTCCAGTTGTCACTAGTGATAAACAACCTAGCTTCGAATGCAGAAGTCATAAGAGGCACAGCTTCAATCCCTGGCTTGGGAAGATGTTCTGGAGGAAGGCATGGAAACCCACTCTTGTGTACGCACCATGAGAATCTGATGGATTGAGGGATACCCATGTGCGATAGGCTGTGTGCCGAAGAGAGTCAGACAGGAGCGTAGGAACTTAGCGCATGAATATCACTGTCACTGATTGCTAATATATATAGGACACATATATAGGACACTTCTGCCTTTCATACATTGTTATTGACATGCTCAGAAAATTAATCAGTATAAGACATCAAAAATTATCTGATTCTAAATGTTTATTTATGGTTAATGATTTCGAATTCAACCTCCATTTAATGAATCTATTCAGAATTTTCAGTTTTTAATCACTCTGTTCTTTTAGCCATTCGACTGTTTCACATAACTTAAGTCTTCTCCTGGCATAAATATGTGTCCATATTACCTAACAATTGTCTTTATTTAGTATGATTACATTGCAATGGGATCTTTTTCATTCTCATTTCAATAACTGGATCTTCTCTCATTTTGTTTGCTCAGTTTACCTAATATCTTCCAATTTTATTTATTTTGTTTTTGTTGATTTTTCTCTATTTTTGAAATATGTACATAATTTTATTCCCATACTAGGCTTCATTCTTTTCCTCTTTCACCTTGCTGTGAGTTTTGATTTGTCCCCCCCCAGTTTCTGTAGGAGGCAGATATTAGCTTCTTCTCAGGTTTGCAGAGCTTCCATTTTAATGTGTATATATATCTGATGTGTCTGATGATGTGGGTAAGTTGCGTTTTCATTTTCATTCACCACAGTGTATTTTCTAATTTGCCCTGTGACTTATTCTTTCAAACTTTGGTCCCTTAGGGATATGTGGTTTAATTTTCCACACAATACAATTTCCAACTTTTTTCCCATGCTGATTTATACTGATTTCAACTTACATTTACTGGATGTCAGAAAACATATTTTGTATGATTTAAATTATTAAGGACTATTTTAAGGCTTAAGGTAAAACCTATTCTCGAAAATATTCTGGAGAATATTCTAATTGAACATGGGAGGGTTGTGTATTCTTCTGTTCTTGTTAGAAGGAATGATCTGCTCAGTGTGTTAAGTCCTCTTGGTTTATATGGTCATTTAGATTCTCTCTTCCCTCAGTGGTCTTATGTTCTTCTACTGTTATTTAGATGTTTATTTTTGGACTAATCTAAATGCTCAGTTCAGTTCAGTTCAGCCACTCAGTCGTATCCAACTCTTTGCGACCCCGTGAATCACAACACGCCAGGCTTCCCTGTCTATCACCAACTCCCGGAGTTTACCCAACTCATGACCATCGAGCCAGTGATGCCATGCAGCCATCTCATCCTCTGTCATCCCCTTCTCCTCCTGCCCCCAATCCTTCCCAGTGTCAGGGACTTTTCCAATGAATCAACTCTTTGCATGAGGTGGTCAAATCATTGGAGTTTCAGCTTCAACATCTGTCCTTCTAATGAACACCTAGGATTGATCTCCTTCAGGATGAACTGATTGGATTTCCTTGTAGTCCAAGTGACTCTCAAGAGTCTTCTTCAACACCACAGTTCAAAAATATTTCAAAAAAATACTTATGGCTAGAGATCTGCAATTTTTACACTTCATGATAGCCAAAAGGCTGAGACAATATTCAAACATTTTTAATGTTTGATTCGGGTACCTGGAACTCTTTGATGAGGTGAGCATATGCTGTATTGGATCATTAATATGAAAGGTAATATGACAAAATATATAATTAATATTGTATAATCATGTTTAATATCATTTGTCTCAAAACATTTTTAATTAAAAGACCTATGTGTCTACAATTAGTATTGCCACTAGGGCCCTTTATTGTTTATTGCTTGGATAAAATTTTCCTTGCAAACTCATTCTTAAAATGTATTCAATTCTAAGATTTGTCTCTTTCAGAGCCTATAGTTGTCATATTAAAAAAAAATTACACCATCTTCTATTATACCACATTAATGGTTATTTGTTACTACTTTAATTAAATATATTTTAGAGTGATTTTAAGAAGTAATTCTAGAGACTTTGATTGTCATTATTCAGTCACTATGTTGTCTCCAACTCTTTTGTGACTCCATGGACTGTAGCACAATAGGCCTCCCTGTCTTTCACTCTCTCCCAGAGTTTGTTCAAACACATGTGGCCATTGTATTGCTGATACCGTCCAACCATCTCATCTTCTATTCCTCCCTTCTGCTCCTGTCATCAGTCTTTCCAAGCATCATGGTCTTTTCCAGTGAGTTTGCTCTTTGCATCAGTTGGCCACAATGGTGATGTTTCAGCTTCATCATTAGTCCTTCAAGTGAATACTCAGGGGTAATCTCCCTTAACATTGATTGGCTTCATCTGCTTGCAGTTCAAGGGACCCCTAAGGGTCTTCTACAGCAGTACAGTTGGGAGGCATCAATTCTTCATCTCTCAGGCTTCTTTACACTCCAGCGCTCACATCAGCACATGACTACTGGATAAACAATAGGGGTTTATGAAGTGGGGAACTTTGTTAGTTACGTGAATGTCTCTTCTTTTTAATGCAATATCTAGGTTTACATAGCTTTTCTTCCAAGAAGGAAGTGTCTTTTAATTTGATGACTGCAGTCACCATTCACAGTGATTTTAGAGCCCAGGAAAATTAAGTCTGTCACTGATTCCAGGTTTCACCCTTCTCTTTGCCAAGTAGTAATGGGACAATATGCGGTGATCTTAGTTTTTTGAATGTCGAAGTTTCAGCAAGGTATTTCACCCTCCTCATTCAAACTCAAGAGGCTGTTTACTCCCTCTTCAATTTTCTTTTTAGAGTGGTACTGTCTGTATATCAGATTGGTGAGGTTTCTGCCAGCTACCTTGATTCCAGTTTGTGATCCATCCAGCCTGATATTTTGTATAGTATTCTCTGCATATATATTTCATATAAACAGAATCTAAAGCTTAAGCACACTCCTTTCTCAGTTTTGAACTAGCCAATTGTTCCATGTCTGTTCAAGCTCTTGTGTCTTGACCCAAGTACACATTTCTCATGTTAAGAAGGTCTGATAATAATCACAGTCCATTGTGATCCACAGTCAATGGTGTTAGTGCAGTCAATGAGGCAGATGCAATTTTTTTCCTGAAATTTCCTTGCCTTCTCTAGGATCCAGTGAATGTTGGAATTTTTTTTGCCTGGTTCATCTAGCTTTTCCAAATCTAGGTTGCACATCTGCAAATTATTGGTTCATGTACTGCTGGAGGATGTTGAGTATTATGTTACTAATACATGAAACAAGCACAATTGTATGGTAGTTTGAACATACTTTGGCATTGTCCTTTGTTATTGGAATTAAAACTGACCTATTCCACACTCGTTGCCAATGATGAATTTTCCAAACCTGATGATATATGAAGTAAGTGGCCGATTTAACAGTTTCGTGGTAATGAATTCTCACAGCTTTTGGTTCAAATGTTGATTTATCCTTCATATCTGAATGTCATCCTTATTAGATTTAGGTTTGACTCTTTCATCACTTTAAGTATGTGAAACTATTTTGTCCTGGTGTGAAGAGGAAAGAGCAGCTGGTATCCTTATGTGAATCTACCTGTATGTTATTTATTTATTTTCCCTTGTGGCCTTGATGTTTACTTCTTGTGTTTCTTGTTCTTAGTTTAATAAATATGCCTTGTGGATTGTTTCACGTTGAGTATATCATCTTTTAGATATTCTGGGATATTGGGACATAGAGAAATATCTTTCCCCCATCTAAGGGAGGTTTTCAAATTTTATCTCAAAAATTTCCTCAAAGCAGTTATTTTTCTTTCTTGCTTATTTGTTTTGATGTTCTCCATCCAGACAGCTCTGAATCTAATGGTGGGACATTTAACATTGTTCCAGAAGTCTCAGAGATTTCCCTCACTGCTTTCATTTTTCCCACTCTATTTCATTGATTTCTACCATTCTACCTTCCATCTAGCTAGTCCTTTCTGCTCTCTGTTCTTCTACTGTCATTCCCTGCAGAGTATTTGTTTTAATCTCTGTTTCCTTTGATGATTACTGATTGATACTTTATTTCTTCTGTATCCTTGTTAAATATTCTTAGATCTTCTCAATCCATGTGTTCAGTGTATTTACAGGCAACTCCACTTGTTTTTCTAGATTTTAGGTCATCCTTACAATTATTATTCTGATTTTTTTTTTCAGGAAGAATTCCTTCTCTTTTATTTATTTATGTATTTATTTTATTTGTTTCTTTTGGTTTGGTGGTGCTTTATCATGGACCTTCACCTTCTGCATATTTTTCATTCTTTCATTCTGCTTAGATTGCTGTGGTCAGGGTCCCTTTTCTGCAGGCTGGAGGGTTTTGGCTACTCGTTGTTGTGCAGTCTGCTGCTGTGTTTGGGGTTGGCCCCAGTGACTTGTCAATATTTAATGAATTGGGAAATGCGTGTCTGTGCTCTGGTGAGTGGAGCTGTATCTCCTCTCTCTGGATTGCAATGAGACGTTCAATAATGTGTTTTGGTTCTCTTTGTGTTTGGTATGGCTTTGGACAGCCCAGTTTTTTAGAGTACTGGAATGGATTGCCATTTCCTTCTCCAGGGGATCTTCCCCACTTGGGGATCAAACCCAGGTCTCCTGCATTGCAGGCAGATGCTTTATTCTCTGAGCCACCAGGGAAGCCCCCCAGTTTTTAATATTCATTGTTCTGTTCCTGCTTTCCTGGAGATTAGGTGTGGGATCTCTTGCATTGAACTTGCTGGCTTGTGTATTTATTTTGGTTTCCATGTAGGCATGGATACTTTTGGGTGTGTGATTGTCTCTTAATGTTCCTTGGTAACAGGGGTCTGACGATGAACACAGTTCTGGAATTGATACCTTCATCTTAGCTTTCAGTTCCCTGTTACACTAACATCAAGAATTCTACATCCACACAGCACAAAAGATCAAACCCCAAGCTTAATTGTTAAACAGCTCTCCACACCCAGAAAGAGCCAAAGGGATTCAGAGTCATGAAGAGAAGAAAAAATAGACGTGGGAGATGTAGGTGCCTAGGAGGAGAAAAGGAAAAGTCAAAATAGGAGAGACAGACGACTCAGGAGTTAAATCCCTAAGTGAAAATAGATTCCAAATATTAGATTCCTAACACATTTCAACAAGCAAAATTAAAAACCTATAATAGAGATTAGACTCCTCTAAATATTGTAAAACTTATGGATCCAAAATCATTTTCAAAGATAGTATATATATATATATATACATTTTCATTTTTTAGATAGGAGATAGTAGTTCATAGAAATGAAATAAAGTAATTCCAAAGAATAGCAAGGAGAGATAAGAAAGCCGTCCTCCGTGATCAATGCAAAGAAATAGAGGAAAACAACATATTGGGAAAAACTAGAGATGGCATCAAGAAAATTAGAGATACCAAGGGAACATTTCATGCAAAGATGGGCTCAATAAAGGACAGAAATTGTATGGACCTAACAGAAGCAGAACATATTAAGAAGAGGTGGCAAGAATACACAGAAGAACTGTACAAAAAAGATCTTCACGACCCAGATAACCACGATGATGTGATCACTCACCTAGAGCCAGGCATCCTGGAATGTGAAGTCAAGTGGGCCTTAGAAAAGATCACTATGAACAAAGCTAGTGGAGGTGATGGAATTCCAGTTGAGCTATTTCAAATCCTGAAAGATGATGCTGTGAAAGTGCTACACTCAATATGCCAGCAAACTTGGAAAACACAGCAGTGGCCACAGGACTGGAAAAGTTCAGTTTTCGTTCCAATCCCAAAGAAAGGCAATGCCAAAGATTGCTCACACTACTGTACAATTGCACTCATCTCACATGCTAGTAAAGTAGTGCTCAAATTCTCCAAGCCAGGCTTCAGCAATATGTGAACAGTGAACTTCCAGGTGTTCAGGCTGGTTTTAGAAAAGGCAGAGGAACCAGAGATCAAATTGCCAACATGCGCTGGATCGTCAAAAAAGCAACAGAGTTCCAGACAAACATCTATTTCTGCTTTATTGTCAATGCCAAAGCCTTTGACTGCGTGGAACACAATAAACTGTGGACAATTCTGAAAGAGATGGGCATACCAGACCATCTGACCTGTTTCTTGAGAAACCTGTATGCAGGTCAGGAAGCAACAGTTAGAACTGGACATGGAACAACAGACTGGTTCCAAATAGGAAAAGGAGTACGTCAAGGCTGTATATTGTCTTCCTGCTTATTTAACTTCTCTGCAGAGTACATCATGAGAAACGCTGGGCTGGAAGAAACACAAGCTGGAATCAAGATTACTGGGGAAAATATCAATAATCCCATATATGCAGATGACACCACCCTTATAGCAGAAAGTGAAGAAGAACTAAAAAGCCTCTTCGTGACAGTGAAAGAGGAGAGAGAAAAAGGTGGCTTAAAGCTAAACGTTCAGAAAACGAAGATCATGGCATCTGGTCCAATCATTTCATGGGAAATAGATGGGGAAACAGTGAAAACAGTGTCAGACTTTATTTTTGGGGGTTTCAAAAACACTGCTGATGGTGATTGCAGCCATGAAATTAAAAGAAGCTTACTCCTTGGAAGGAAGGTTATGACCAACATGTATAGCATATTTAAAAAGGAGAGACATTACTTTGACAACAAAGGTTCATTTAGTCAAGGCTATGGTTTTTCCAGTGGTCATGTAGGGATGTGAAAGTTGGACGGTAAAGAAAGCTGAGCACCGCAGAATTGATGCTTTTGAACTGTGGTGTTGGAGAAGACTCTTGAGAGTCCCTTGGACTACAAGGAGAACCAATCAATCCATCCTAAAGGAGATCAGTCCTGGGTGTTCATTGGAAGGACAGATGTTGAAGCTGAAACTCCAATACTTTGGCCACCTCATGCGAAGGGTTGACTCATTGGACAAGACCCTAATGCTGGGTAGGAGGAGAAGGGGACGACAGAGGATGAGATGGTTGGATGGCATCACTGACTCGATGGACAAGGGTTTGGGTAGAATTCGGGATTTGGAGAAGGACAGAGAGGCCTGGCCTGCTGCAATTCACGGGGTTGTAAAGAGTCGGACACGACTAGGCAGTGAACTGAACTGAACTGAACTGATTGAGGTGATCATATGGTTTTAATCCTTCAATTTGTTATGGTGTATCTGATGGATTGATACGCAGATCCTGGAGGATGTTTGCATATTGGGGAAAACCTCACTTAATTAAGCTGTTGGATACTTTTAATGTGCTGTTGGATTCTTCTTGGGAGTATTTTGTTGAGGATGTTTGCATCTATGTTCAACTGTGTGATAGTGGCCTATAATTTTCCTTTTCTGTGTTACCTCTGGGTCTTCTATCAGGGTGATGCTGTACTCGTAGGATGAGTTTGTGCATTTTCCTACCACTGTAGTATTTTGGAAGAGTTTTAGAAGTGTATGTGTTAACATTTCTCTTAATGGTTCATAAAATTTATCTGTGACACCATCTGGACCTTGAGTTTGTTAACTGGAAAATTTTTTATAACAGTTTCAATATTAGAGCTTGTAATGCTGTGTTCATATTTTATGTTTCATCTTACTTGAGTTCCGAAGAATTAGTCTGTGGCTTCCAGATTCTACATTTTATTGGCTTAAACTTGTTTGTTGTAGTCTCTTATGATCCTTTGATGTTTCTGTGGTATCGGTTATAATGTCTCCTTTCTCATGTCTAACTTTATTGATTAGAGTGTTCTCCCTTTTTTTGTTGATGAGTCTGGCTCATGATTTATGTATTTTCTTTATGCTCTCCAAGAGCTCCCTTTTAGCATTATTGATCTTTGCTATTGTTTACATTTTTTCTCTTGTTTTCCTGTTCTAGTCTCAGTGACTTTTTTTTTTTTTCCCAAAACTAATTTGGGTTTTCTGTTTCTTCTTCTTTCTCTAATTGTCTCAGTTGTACTGTTAGGTTGATTACTTGAGACATTCCTTTATTATAATATTTACTCTTTTAGTGTTTTATCCTGTTTCATAGGTTTTATGCAATCGCATTTTTATTGTCATTTGTTTCTATGAATATATATATATATATATATATTTTTTTTCTGCCTGATTTTTCGTGTATTTCTTGGCCATGAAGAGGTATATGCATGAGACTGAATTTAATCAGGTGTTTGTTTGTTTGTTTGTTTTGTCTTTGTTATTTATATTTTTGTTTGTTTCTTTTTGTTTTGTCCCCACCACACACCATGACTGACATTCAAATCGTAACATATATTGCAGTAAAAAAAAAAAGCTTGATAACATTTTGATTAACTTAAATTTGCCAAGGCCTGATTTGTGATCCGGTTTCTGATTTATCCGGACATATTTCATTTGCCCTTGAAAAGGAACTGCCTTCTGCTGGTTTTTTGAAGAAATCTACTTAAGTTTCAGTTGAATTGCCAGGTCTGTTGTGTTATTTAAAGTCTGTTTTTCTTTTACTACTTCGTTTTTAATTTGGAAGATAATTATTTTCCAATGTTGTTCTGGCTTCTGCTGTACAAAGGCATGGATGAGCCTACAGCACACATACAGCAGTTATTGTGCTATCATTCACACACCCTTCTTAAATGTTTCCTGCATGATTTACATTTATTTTCTGAGATGTTTGATCATCTTTACTATCGTTCCTCTCAATTCTTTTTCAGTGACAATTCCTATTTCCTCTTTAATTATGTCTCATGTGTTTTAACATTGTTTCTTTGCCTGCAACGTACTTGACTTTCTTCACATTTGTTTATCTTACTATGTTAATGGTCTTTTCTTCCCAGGGTGCAGGGTTGCAGTTCTTGCTTCAAATGCACCCTGACTGGATAAGTTTGGTGCAGTGGCTTCTGTGTCCTTGGAGGGGGAGGGACTGGCAACTATATTCTCTGGCATCTATATTCCACAGCTGACACTTCTCTCTCTCACGGTGGTATCTTTTGCAGGTATGTACGGGTTTAGTCTGACTTTAGGCAGTCCATCTGTGGATGATATGGCTTGTGTTTCTGTTCTGCTTTTTTGTGTGGCATGAGGCATCAGCTCTGGATAATATAGCCTTTTGAGTGGAATTGGTTCTTAGTTTGCGATGGAAGCCTTCATAGACACTCTCACCAATTAATATTCGCTGGAACCAGGAATTCTCTGGTACTCTATGGTCTTCGATATGGTGCTGAAACTCTAGAAGAACAGGCCCAACTTCTGGTCAGAGAACCAAGATCACATAGTAAAAGATTAGACAGAGGAAACAAAGGAAGTCAGACAAATTGTAAGAAACCAAAATCAAAGAAAAAAATAATAATAACAAAAAAAGAAAATAACACAAGCAAAAATCACAACAGGGAAGAACATAGAACCAATAATACAACTAAGCGAATAACTTGCAAGACATAAAACAACACTAGAGCAGAGTGCCACGTAAAAAATAAAGAAAGAGTAATACACCACATTAACAAATTGAAAGAAAAAAAACATATGGTTATCTCAATAGATGCAGAAAAAGCCTTTGACAAAATTCAGCATCCATTTATGATTAAAACCCTCCAGAAAGCAGGAATAGAAGGAACATATCTCAACATAATAAAAGCTATATATGACAAACCCACAGCAAACATTATCCTCAATGCTGAAAAATTGAAAGCGTTTCCCCTAAAGTCAGGAACAAGGCAAGGATGTCCACTTTCACCACTACTATTCAACATAGTTTTGGAAGTTTTGGGCACAGCAATGAGAGCTGAAAAAGAAATAAAAGGAATACAGATAGGAAAAGAAGAAGTAAAACTCTCACTGTTTGCAGATGACATGATCCTCTACATAGAAAACCCTAAAGACTCTACTAGAAAATTACTAGAGTTGATCAATGAATATAGTAAAGTTGCAGGATATAAAATTAACACACAGAAATCCCTTGCATTCCTATACTCCAATAATGAGAAAACAGAAAGAGAAATTAAGGAAACAATAACATTCACCATTGCATCAAAAAGAATAAAATACTTAGGAATATATCTACCTAAAGAAACAAAAGACTTATATATAGAAAACTATAAAACACTGATGAAAGAAATCAAAGAGGACACAAACAGATGGAGAAATATACCGTGTTCATGGATTGGAAGAATTAATATAGTGAAAATGAGTATTCTACCCAAAGCAATCTACAGATTCAATGCAATCCCTATCAAGCTACCAATGGTATTTTTCACAGAACTAGAGCAATTCATCTCACAATTTGTATGGAAATATAAGAAACCTCGAATAGCCAAAGCAATCTTGAGGAAGAAGAATGGAACTGGAGGAATCAACCTGCCTGACTTCAGGCTCTACTACAAAGCCACAGTCATCAAGACAGTATGGTACTGGCACAAAGATAGAAATATAGATCAATGGAACAAAATAGAAAGCCCAGAGATAAACCCACGCACATATGGACACCTTATCTTCGACAAAGGAGGCAAGAATATACAATGGAGAAAAGACAATCTCTTTAACAAGTGGTGCTGGGAAAACTGGTCAACCACTTGTAAAAGAATGAAACTAGAACACTTCCTAACACCGTACACAAAAATAAACTCAAAATGGATTAAAGATCTAAACGTAAGACCAGAAACAATAAAACTCCTAGAGGAAAACATAGGCAAAACACTCTCCGACATAAATCACAGCAGGATCCTCCATGACCCACCTCCCAGAATATTGGAAATAAAAGCAAAAATAAACAAATGGGACCTAATTAAAATTAAAAGCTTTTGCACAACAAAGGAAACTATAAACAAGGTGAAAAGACAGCCTTCAGAATGGGAGAAAATAATAGCAAATGAAGCAACAGACAAACAATTAATCTCAAAAATATACAAGCAACTTCTGCAGCTGAATTCCCGAAAAATAAACGACCCAATCAAAAAATGGGCCAAAGAACTAAACAGACATTTCTCCAAAGAAGACATACAGATGGCTAACAAACACATGAAAAGATGCTCAACATCACTCATTATTAGAGAAATGCAAATCAAAACCACAATGAGGTATCATTTCACACCAGTCAGAATGGCTGCTATCCAAAAGTCTACAAGCAATAAATGCTGGAGAGGGTGTGGAGAAAAGGGAACCCTCTTACACTGTTGGTGGGAATGCAAACTAGTACAGCCACTATGGAGAACAGTGTGGAGATTCCTTAAAAAACTGGGAATAGAACTGCCATATGACCCAGCAATCCCACTGCTGGGCATATACACCGAGGAAACCAGAATTGAAAGAGACGCATGTACCCCAATGTTCATCGCAGCACTGTTTACAATAGCCAGGACATGGAAGCAACCTAGATGTCCATCAGCAGACGAATGGATAAGGAAGCTGTGGTACATATACACAATGGAATATTACTCAGCCATTAAAAAAAATACATTTGAATCGGTTCTACTGAGATGGATGAAACTGGAGCCCATTATACAGAGTGAAGTAAGCCAGAAAGAAAAACAACAATACAGTATACTAATGCATATATATGGAATTTGAAAGATGGTAACGATAACCCTATATGCGAGACAGAATAAGAGACACAGAGGCATGGAACAATTTTATGGACTCTGAGGGAGAAGGTGAGGGTGGGACGTTCTGGGAGAATGGCATTGAGACATGTGTATTGTCATATGTGAAACAGAGCACCATTCCATGTTCGATGCATGTGACAAGGGCTCAGGGCCGGGGCAATGGGATGATCCAGAAGGATGGGATGGGGAGGGAGGTGGGTGGGGGGTCCCAGAAGGGGAACACATGTAAACCCATGGCTGATTCATGTCAATGTATGGCAAAAACTATTACAATATTGTAAAGTCATTAGCCCCCAGCTAAAATAAATAAATTTATAAAAGAAAAAAAATAAAGAAAGAAATCTGACAAAAACGACAAGAGCTTTCCCACAGAACAACAGAAAATCACAGTTAACATAGAAATATATACCTATTAAAACAAACATGACAAGAAACGACATCAACAAAAGGCACAGAAAGCAGGAAAACAAAGTACGTGTTATATACATACAAAAAATAAATATATGCATTCGTATACTGTATTGTTGTTTTTCTTTCTGGCTTACTTCACTCTGTATAATGGGCTCCAGTTTCATCCATCTCAGTAGAACCGATTCAAATGTATTTTTTTAATGGCTGAGTAATATTCCATTGTGTATATGTACCACAGCTTCCTTATCCATTCGTCTGCTGATGGACATCTAGGTTGCTTCCATGTCCTGGCTATTGTAAACAGTGCTGCGATGAACATTGGGGTACATGCGTCTCTTTCAATTCTGGTTTTCTCGGTGTATATGCCCAGCAGTGGGATTGCTGGGTCATATGGCAGTTCTATTCCCAGTTTTTTAAGGAATCTCCACACTGTTCTCCATAGTGGCTGTACTAGTTTGCATTCCCACCAACAGTGTAAGAGGGTTCCCTTTTCTCCACACCCTCTCCAGCATTTATTGCTTGCAGACTTTTGGATAGCAGCCATTCTGACTGGTGTGAAATGATATGGAATTTGAAAGATGGTAACGATAACCCTATATGCGAGACAGAATAAGAGACACAGATGCATAGAACAATTTTATGGACTCTGAGGGAGAAGGTGAGTGTGGGACGTTCTGGGAGAATAGCATTGAAACATGTATATTATCATATGTGAAACAGAACACCATTCCATGTTCGATGCATGAGACAATGGCTCAGGGCCAGGGCAATGGGATGACCCAGAGGGATGGGATGTGGAGGGTGGTGGGTGGGGGGTCCAGGAAGGGGAACACATGTAAACCCATGGCTGATTCATGTCAATGTATGGCAAAAACTATTACAATATTGTAAAGTAATTAGCCCCCAACTAAAATAAATAAATTTATTTAAAAAATAAAAAAAAATAAATATGTGATGCAAACAACCTTAAAACAGTAAATAATCAAGAACAATGAGAAACGCTACAAGTGAGAAAACGAGTGAACCAGCCACACAGCGTAGCAAAACATGGTCAGTATAATGAATGTTATTAGGGTCCCTGCTGTCAGTGTTCTGGTCCTGAACACGAGCCACAGCACAGCTCCACCTCTTGAGAAAGCGTGCCCAAACGAGGGCAGAAATAACTTTGGATCTTCAGTAGGGACAGGTCAGACTCTAATCTCGGATAACTCCTATTTGCTTTTAGTGCTGCCAGAGCCTGAATATTTGCATTCATTGGAAATCTATTGTCCCTTTTGTATGCCATAGACAAAGAGTCTGCAACCACAGGCAGAAAATTTATGGCCCTACTGGGATCGTTTTCTAGCCTGTGGTGGCAGAAGCATGAGTGTTAGTTCTAGCTAGTTGTTTTCTATTGCCTGATAGTAGGTCTCAGCTTGTGGGAAAGGGTGGGGGTGGGGAGGGGGAGGATTCAATGGTGTTACCTCCTCTGTGTGACTGAACCCTAAGGTCCCGCTTCTCTGTCAGTTTGGGATTTTTCAAAAAGCATTCCTTCCTATGCACTTTGACATCCCAGAACCATCACTCCATCTCTACGTAGTCAAACGCAGTTCACTCCCAGGTTGGCTTTCTAACCCCACGTTTCATCTTCCAGGCCCTATGAACACTGGTTGACCTGCATGGCAGTTTGGGACATGTAGGACCACACCACACATTCTCTGTTTGATTCTCACTCTAGACAAGCTATATTTCATCAGCTTCTTCACCTTGCTTCCTTTCAGTCAAAAGTAATTTAAGTTTACTGAGGTGACTTACCTGAATCCTCAATCTATCCCCTGCTTCTCCATCTCCCACCACAAGACACAGGTTTGGTTCTATTCCTCTCATCCTCCTTCTCCCATCTTCCTTCCATTCTTCCCAGTTATGTCTTGTTCCCATATAGTTGAGCAAGGTTGTCTGCTAATATTCATTGGATGTGCTCGGGGAACTGTTGCCTTTATAGAAGTATTATTTGTGATGCCCCCATGAAGAGAGTTGCTCTCAACGTCTTCTTATTATCTGCCCAATCAGAACTTCTGCTTTTCTTTCTAGGCAGGCTCTGTAATTCATTTATGCATGCCAGTAAGGCAACAAACTTTAGTTGATGTGAATTTATCTGTTTAATGGGAGCTTTCATGCATACACACATAACTGGTACAACATTGACTTCGAACATGCAGATAAGCCGAGTTATTTTTCCTGAAATTTCTGCTAATGAGGAATTGTCATCAGTTTGAGGAAACATAGTTCCTTTGCAGATAAAAGATGATACAGATATTGGGCTCAAAAAGTCCGTTCCTGAAAATATCTAGCTATTTGTCAAATTGTCCCGACATTTTCCCGGAGCACAGATTCCTTTTTCTGCTCTGGAAACTTAACTGTTTCAAGTGGGTGTCAAAGGTCAGAGATGGGCATGGTCATAATTTAATACTAACTTTCCAGGCAAGCGTACTGGTGTGGGTTCCCATTTCCTTCTGCAGGAGATCTTCGCGACCCAGGGAGTGAACCCAGGTCTCCAGATTGCAGGCAGTTGCTTTGCCAACTGAGCCACCAGGAGAGCCCACAAGAAGATGGCAAGTGCCCAGGAATGTAACAGTTGGTAGATGATAGCTTGAAAAATGGAGAAGGCAATGGCATCTCACTCCAGTACTCTTGCCTGGAAAATCCCATGGGCGTAGGAGCCTGGTAGGCTTCAGTCCATGGGGTCGTGAAGAGTCGGACACAACTGGGTGACTTCACTTTTGATTTTCACTTAAATGTATTGGAGCAGGAAATGGCAACCCACTCCAGTGTTCTTGCCTGCAGAATCCCAGGGACGGAGGAGCCCGGTACGCTGCCGTCTCTGGGGTCGCACAGGGTCGGACACGACTGAAGCGACTTAGCAGCAGTAGCAGCAACAACTTGAAACAGAGAGAGAGCGAGCAGGCAGGTGTAGTTAGTCATTTAATCTTAATAGGTAAACCTTAATTGGAGTCTGGATCAGAGAAAAAGCAAGGGTGTTTCATAAAGTCATTTACGTCTCCTTTATTGTCTCTGTTAATGGCTTAGACTGCATGTGAAAGTGAGGTCATTCATTTGTGTCTGACTCTTTGCGACCCCATGGACTGTAACCTACCATTTCTTTCTCCAGGGGATCTTCCAGACCCGGCGATCGAACTTGGGCCTCCCCCATTGCAGGCAGACGCTTTACCATCTGAATCACAGGGGAAGCCCTTAGACTGTGTGGGTCACAACAAACTGTGGAAAATTCTTAAAGAGATAAGAATATAAGGCCACCATACCTGTTTCCTGGGAAAGGTGCACGCAGGTCAAGAAACAACAGTTGGAACTGGAGAAGGAACAACGGACTGGTACAAAATAGGGAAGGAAATACATCAAGGCTCTATATTGTCACCCAGCTTATTTGACTTCTGTGCAGAGTATACCATGGACAGTAACTTGCTGAAAGAATTTGAAGCTGGAAACAGAATTACTGTGAGAAGTGTGAATAACCTTAGTTATAAGATGACAACACACAAATGGCTGAAAAACACTAGGGACTAAAGAGCCTTCTGATGAGGTGACAGGAAAAGCTGGATTAAAACTCAATCTTATATGGAATTTGAAAGATGGTAACGATAACCCTATATGCGAGACAGAATAAGAAACACAGATGCATAGAACAATTTTATGGACTCTGAGGGAGAAGGTGAGGGTGGGACGTTCTGGGAGAATGGCATTGAGACATGTGTATTGTCATATGTGAAACAGAGCACCATTCCATGTTCGATGCATGTGACAAGGGCTCAGGGCCGGGGCAATGGGATGATCCAGAAGGATGGGATGGGGAGGGAGGTGGGTGGGGGGTCCAGGAAGGGGAACACATATAAACCCATGGCTGATTCATGTCAATGTATGGCAAAAACTATTACAATATTGTAAAGTAATTAGCCCCCAAGTAAAATAAATAAATTTATAAAAAAAAAAAAAACAAAACTCAATCTAAACACAAACCAACGAACACTAAAAATAAGACCATGGAATGTGGTCCAAACATTTTGAGATCTAGCAATAGGATACAATTGACTCAGTGACAGGTTTCACTTTCTTGACCTCTGATATCACTGCGGGGAGTGACTTCAGCCACGAAACGAAAAGGCACTTGCCACTTGGATGAAAAGCTACGACCAGTCTAGACACCATGTTAATAAGCTGAGTGATTACTGAAAAAGATCCGAATGGGTAAAGTTGATTTTCAGGAGTAACGTATGGCGGAATGAGCAGGACCCCAGGAACTGAGTGCCAAAATATCGATGCTTTGCAGTAGTGGGTCTGGAGAAGATGTGTGAGAGTTCCGTTGCGAGCATGGAGTTCAAACTAGCCAAGCATGAAGGAGTTCAACTCAGACTATTCACGGAAGTTCTGACGCTGACCATGAAGAGCCAATATATTGACCATCTAGGGCCTAGAGTGAAATCACTGGGAAGAAACTGATGCTGGGAAAGATTGAGGGAAGGACGAGAAGGGAATGCCAGAGGGTGAGATGGCTGCAAAGCATCACTGACTCAAAAGTCATGGGTTTGAGTAAACTGGTGATTTGAAAGGCAGGGGAACCCAGGGTTCTTGCTGTACATGGAGTCACAAAGAGTCAGACAAGACTGAGTGGCTGAAGAACATCAACAAATTGGTATTGGCAGTGCTTGGGAGACTTTGTCATTATACATGGGATGAAAAGTGAGACTGAGGACAATTAGAAAGAACACAACTCTTGTCGGTTTCCTTGTTTTCCACCCTCAAAGTATTCTTCTCACAACATCTCTTGAGAGCTTTCCAGAGAAGGAGAATCCCTGGGGAGTCATGTGGTATCCTGAGATGGAAACCATACCCTATATGCCACTTGGATCTACAACCTTGGTCTTAGGCAGAAGCAGGCATTGTCTCTAAATATGTGCTAGAGCTGCCCATCTTCTGATGGGTTAACAGTTATGGTTTGTGATCTTAAGAATGGGATGAGAGGTAAACAAACTTACAGTTCTCAATCCAACTCTGTAATCCTGGGAGAAGCATCTTTGACTTGTGTATCCTAGTCGCTCTTAGGAATGCTTACAAGCGGTTACATTACTGAGCAGGGATGTAGGCAGGAAACTGCATCCATTTTGACTTTACCGCTGGCCTTCTCTGTGAATAGACCATTCCTCTTCTCTTAATGTCACAGTTTTTGTCTTCAGATGAAGGTTGAGCATTGTGGAAGTGTGTGAATGCATGTGAAATCCCCATAAAACTGAAGACAGGGAGTACACAGTTTTCCTATTTGAGTCAGATCTCAAAGACATTTAGCTTTACAGATCCGCACTATCAATGCATCTCAAATATTCATAAAATTCTTATGTGATGATTGTCACACAGATTTGAGACCAGAAGACCTGTATAGTCAGCTGCTTAGTAGTGTGGTGGGGCTTGGACATTTCAGGTATTATGTAAGAAGAATGTGAGCCATGTTATAACTTCCTTTCATTTTAACTGTCTATCACACCCACTTGGGAAGGGGGAAGGGGACTTCCACCATGTGGGAAGAGAATTCCAGGTTTCGTCCTTAGTTTCATTTGATGCCTAAGAGTGTTCATTACTGGTGAGTGTGCAGCCTCCTATAGGAAGGTCGTATCCTATTACAGGAAGGCCTGGTTGAAACTCCAGGCCTCTACATGGCCTTCTTGAGTACTGCCGTATTAGAGGGTGGGTGTTTTGTTATTGCCAGACATCATAGATACCTAAGGTCCCACGCATCTTTTGCTGGGTTGATTGGGAGAGTACCATAGTTTTTAACTATGTTTGGGCGGAGGAGCTTGGTTATTATTGAAATGCTTTCAACCTTTGACGCATCCATTTGTCTTGCACTTTGAAAAGAGAAAGAAGAGTTTTGAATGGGCAGTTTAATTTGTGCCTGGCTGTATTTTTGAATGAACTATTTCTTCAGCTGAAATTTCTAACATAAAAGTCCAAAAGAGAGCCCAGACATACACTCACAAACACATTCTTAATCTGATGCACACACACACAAGCACAGTCACGATCTTGTATGCTTAAACACAATTACAAAAAGAAAAGAAAACCCAAGGACTCACTGGAGGACACCTATGAACTTCCCAAAGTTTCTCTGATACTTGTCTCTAGGCTTAATTTTGGAAATCATTTTCTACTTGAATGATATGTCTCTAGCGACATTTTAAATCAGAATGCTTTAAAAGATATACCTTTGTTGTGCATTCCATGGGATCTTAAAGTACTTTGCATGTAAGACTATTCTGTGATTTGCTAAAATGAAAATAATTTGTAGGGTAACAATAGTGAAGTCATATTGAGCTATTTAGGCCCTGCAGTTACACATTTGCTTGTTCCACTATAAGCACCCAATTTCATCCTCTGATCTTCTCCCATCAATTTTTCTACTTCTTGTCTCAATCTTCTGTGTTTAACTCACTGCGTTAACTCACTTGAATTTTTGTTCTCACTTTTACTATTTTAGGCACAAATTATAAAATAAATAAGTACGGGAAAGAACACTGAACTCATGTATAATATTTCCCTACTGTATTGAGATACTTTCTCTATAAGCTTTTGAGAATTAAAGGTACTGATATGTTAAAGCCATATGGGAATTGATCACCAAGGTAATGCATCATGTAACCAGGCTTCCCGTGGTAGGACAATTGAGGTACAATTTAATACTATGTTTTCAGGAGGGAACAAAAACAGTAGCTTTCCCACATAATATATTGCATGTCCTTATCCATGCCTTTTCCAAGTTACCACAGAGCACTAAGGGAATTAATCCTATTCTTTTTGAGAAGGACCTGCCCCTCAAAGCAGAACAGGAAAAGAAGATCAAAGGGAGTGAGCAGGAATAATCAGTACACGGCAATGAAATAGAAGATGTGATTGCTTTTAAGGTGCTATTTCTCAAAGCATGCAAATTTGGCTCCATAGTAAGATGCCTGAAATCGAAAACCAGACCATTGGACTTTGCGCTTGAAAGGATAACTAAGGACACCGATTTCAATAACTCTTACAATTGCTGCAAAATGCTTACCTCTCTAAAGTATAGTGTTCTCAGCCAAATTTAATGAAAGTTTTCAGTGAAAGAAAAAGCGTGTGCTGTTTGGACACCTCCCTTATCTACACAAATAGTCCACAGCTTTCACTCTGCATTAGCCCCAAACATGAGAACGGTGAACTTAACTTGGTGTTGTCCTATGTGGGTTACCACACCAAAACAGGGCCATGACTTGATATTGCTACTACTGTCTAAAGAAATGGCCACAAAGTGGAGATTGCCAAGATTTCTAGGTAGTGTTCATGACAGTCTGGGGGGTCCAACTGGCAGACACTCTGCTCATCTTCTTTCATTGTGAACTATGTGAAGGATCAGCCATTGATTTTGATCCCTCCTTACTCCATGACTTTTCTAGAGAATTAAAATGAATGATTCTTTTTTGTTTGTTTGTTTTTTTCATAAATATCTCTATAACTACTACTGAATTTTAGGGAACTGGGGCCTGAAACAACATGACTAGTATGGGTTGTTATAGACTGTAAACTTCATGAGAGCAGCAATCATTTTATAATTTGAATTCCCACATTTGACATTCATGAACATATAAGATATATATTTATCAACCGGGAAAAGATTCTCAGTAAGTAGGAAAGGTCAATTATGATAATAGTGCAGGTTATAGGATGTTGTTGAGTAATGTATATAGCATTTGATTCGTGATTACATTTCCTTGTTGATAATTCAGTAAGTACACGTTTTAGCTGATGTGAAAGATACACAAAGAAAAGAGGGTAGACCCCAAACACATTGAAGACCTGATATCCGTGCTCACCTTGGTAGGAGGGCGAACAGAGGTTCCTTCCAACCCCAAGAAAGAGTTGAGGCAAAGTTGTGAGAAGGGGCTTAGCACATCTGAAAGCAGTGTGTGTGATTGTAGCTCCAGAAGCACGGTGTAAGAGAATGGTACTGAAACTACTACGGAAAACAAATATCATGTCTTCAAAGAACTTGTTAACCATCCTGAGGTGCTGCAATCACCAGAGGAATTTATTTTGTCTCTGAGGGAACAGATAAGCAAAATCTAAATATGCATTAGGAAATATAGGGTGGAATCATGGTGGCAGGAAATAAAGGTACGCCTTAAGGAGAGCAGAGCTAAAATGACCCTATACAGTACCACTTGTAAAATACCTATCTTGTGCTGGCCATGGTCCAGTCACTGATTATGTCCTGTAATCGTTGGTATCACAGTGATGGTATAACGGTTCTCCTAATTTTGGACATGCTACAATATTTATATTTTCAAGTATGAAATGAATTTCTAGAATGAAGACAATCTCCTGTCTAATGTCTTAAGACTCTGCTGCTGCTAAGTCACTTCAGTTGTGTGCAACTCTGTGCGACCCTATGGACAGCAGCCCACCAGGAGCCCCTTTCCACGGGATTCTCCAGGCAAGAATACTGGAGCGGGGCACCATTTCCTTCTCTATCTTAAGACTCTACCGATACATAATAGAATATCATGTAACTGTGAATGCACTAAGGTTCGTACTGTGTAGGTGCACTTGTTTTGATTTTATTTGTATGTGTTCCTTCACCCGTACCATCCTCATTTAGACACCCATTCATTTCAGCAGGGATGATTTCCCAAATCACTTTCCATCCATTACCTCTTTTCCCTTTGTTCTCATTTTCTTGCTTAGAAACAATAGGCTAGGTGCCATTTACCTAGGATGCCTAACGGATGTTTTCTTGAACTGAAGAGTTTATAAAAGAGTGCAGAGAAATAGCCAGACATTGAAATAAAGCCTTAATTTACTCTTCATTGCTTCAAAATAGAAAACAAAACTGTGCAGAGGAACGTGTAACTTTATTGTTCAAATACAAGAATTGTGGGTATTTGTTGACATCTCCCAACGTAAATTTTAATCTTCATTAGGTTCCATAAGCTGATACTTATTTGATAGGTCAGTTTTAATTAGCATGGTTTTCACATAAGGAATATCGTTGATGAATTGACTTGAAAGAGAGGAGGTGAGTGTATAAGCGATCGTTGGCACTGGGGACCTTGAGTTGCCTCTCTGTTGCTGGTTAGGAAGAGGACTGTCATGGGCTGACATATCGCTATACCTGTCTGGAAATGTAGAAGGCTCCACCATCAGTCCAAAAGAACTGCTCCATAATGGAGATACGATGTGGTTCTGAGAAGTAGATGTAGCAGTAGTAGCAAAGTCCTCAACATGGCCATTTGCTTGAGTGTAGGTGCTATGGAAGTGCCAATTAAAAATGCTCAACTGGTTTAAAACAGCAGGTTGATCTACCACGTTCTGTTCTCTTTGTCTAACTGATATTGATGGGGAAGGAAAGTCACGCGGAAGTAGGGCGCTTGTTTTAGGGACTATCTGGCTGGTATAAGTCTTTTGTGGGAAAGGCACACTTAAACTGGTGGAAGCTGAAAATGGACTCTCTCCACTAGTTTGAGCATGAAAACCAGAGTTACGATCATCTATGTTGACCCTTGCTTTAACATGCTTCTTCTCGTAATCTGGAACTAGTGAAGATTTCGGAAACACATTGCTAATCCCAACTCTTCTTTTCATTCTTCCTAAAAGTTGGGGATAGCCTCTTTTGAAATTTGGATTATGGTAGATCTGTAACTAAAATCAAAGGATACAATTATTTAGTTTTTTATAAACGAAGGTAAAACTGACAAGCAAAGTTAAACTATAAAAATGTATTCCTTTAATGATGCCAATTAAATAGAATCAAAGACAACACCTCCATTAGTAGTTTTAACACCTTACATGTTAGAAACAAGTATGCTCCTCAACTAAAAAATATGTTGTATATATACAGTAAATACCACTTAAAGTAGCTTGAGGACATGTATCTGATTTCAAGTTGCTAGGAGAGTGTATTAAGTATCAAATATTTTAACCTCCAGCTGTTCTCAACTTCAAAAAATAAAACGTGTTCAACAGTTTGCTATCTCAATTTTAAATTCGGTTTTTGCTACATATGTGAACATGCTTTCTAAGTCACATGATTTAATCTTACATATTGACAGTAAGTGGAAATTTTGGATTACCTTGCTCAAAACAGAGACATTGTTTTCTTCTTCCAGAAAGTCAGGGAGTGAAGCAGATCTTTGAAAAGTTTGTCACTTTTTACTAAACCCATAAAGTTTAAGCTGGCTAACTAAACTTTTCATACTATCAGTTTCAAATATTCTGAAAGGGGCCTTTCTTTCCAAGACTTCTTTCTTGAAGAGTTCTTCGTTGATCACTATAGAAGTGCCACTCTCATCCCACCAAATAGATTCAAACTGATCACTTTCAACTATAGTCCAGAGTTTTTGTGGAAAAGTGAGGGAAAGAAAATCATTCCACTCATTTCTTTCAGAGACAGAAAATGTGTAGGGTGGCCTTTTTATCCCAGCTTCCTTAGACAAAGCCTGGAAAGCATATTCTTCAATCATAGATCTCAAAACTGAGTCCCCAGTAAGTGTGTAATCACACGAAGACGATCCAATGGAGGTTTTGGAACCACTTGATACATCGTTACGAAGCACATCTTGAATTTCTGAAGGAATGTGTGCCATCTCAGAGAGATCTTTCTTCAGATACTTTTCTCATTTGTCTGACTTTACACACTCCAACTTCAAATGCTGCTTGGCTGGCGTACAGAGATAAACTCTCAAGACCATCAGCATGGTTCTCAAAGTCAAAAAGCTGTGACATCACAAAGTCACTGGTCTCCTAGCAATTGAAGAGTAGCGCTGACATCATAAAGTCACTGGTCTTCTAGCAATTGAAGGGCAATGTTCAACCAGTGTTTACTTCTACATCAACTTAAAATAAAGGCTGCTTGCATAAACAGTAACCAAAAACATGAAACCTGCAAAATGTCATTGCTAAAGAATTTTTACACAGAAAAATCACATCAATAAGTCTACTTGGTTCCTGAAATAAAAGTGATTGATCACCCTTCTATACACATATTCTTAACATTCAGGACTGTTACCAAACCAAACATGGGTCTGCTCACTTCTATGCAATGAAGTCAATCAACTGACTGTGGGTTTCAGTGAAAGCAAGTGTAGTGTTTATTTTATGACCTTGCACAGAAGTGTTTATATTATGCAGAGTAAAATAGTCAGGCACGGAAAGAAAGACTCATTTTACTCTTAATTATTCCAAAATAGAAATTGGCCCTATGAAGATGAATATGTAACTTTTTTCTTCAAATAAGAGAATTGTAGGAATTTGTTGACATCTCCCAACATTAATTTTACACTTTGGTATCCTCCATAATCCAACACCCATTTGGTACATCAGTTGTATTAGGACAGTTTTCAAATAATGAAGATGGTTGATGAGTGCATCTTGAAAGAGAAGCAGCAGATGTATCAGGGATCTTTGGCACTGGGAAAACTAAATTGCCTGACTGTTGTAGTTTAGGAAAAGGACGGTCATGGGCTGACATGTTACCATACCAACCTGGAAAGGTAGAAGGCTCCACCCTCGGTCCAAACTAACTGTTCTGTAATGGACATAAGTTGCGGTACGGAGAAACAGAAGTAGACATAGCTGCAAAATTTTCACTAGAGCCATTTGATTTAGTGCAGCTGCTATGTGAAATCCCATGACAAATGCTCAAGCTAGATTGTGGGATGGGGAGGGAGATGGGAGGGTACTCCCAGAGGGAGGGGATATATGTGCCTCTATGGTTGATTTATTTTGAATTCTGACAGAATACAGCAAAATTCTGTAAAGCAATTTCTCTTCAATTAAAACAACAACAACAACACCTAAAGCAGCTGCAGATTGATGTATCACAGTATGCTCCTGTGGTCTAACTGATATTTACGATGGAGAAGAGAAATCATTTCAAGTTGGGGCACTTGTTTCAGCAGCTATCTGGATGGTAGAAGGCTTTCGTATGAATGGCACATTTAAACTTGTGCAGGCTGAAAATACACTCTGTCCTCAAGTTTCAGGATGAAAGTCAGAGTTTTGATCATCCACATTACCCCTTGCTTTAACATGCTTCTTCTTATTACCTCGGACTAATGAAGATACTGTAGAGACATCTATTCCCAACTCTTCTTTTCACTCTTCAACAAATGCTAAAGGATCTTCTCTAGGCAGGAAACACAGAAAGGTTGTATAAACTCGAACCCAAAACAGCAAATCAAATGGCAACAGGATCATACTTATCAACAGTTACCTTAAATGTAAATGGGTCGAGTGCCCCAACCAAAAGGCAAAGACTAGCTGAAAGGATACACAAACAAGACCACTGTTTATGTTGTCTACAACAGACCCACCTCCAAACAAGGGGCACATAGAGACTGAAAGTGAAGGGCTGGAAAAAAGGTATTCCAAGCAAGTCGAGACCAGAAGAAAGCAGGAGTAGCAATACACATATCAGACAAAATAGACTTTAAAATAAAGCCTGTGAAAAGACACAAAGAGGGACACTACATAATGATCAAAACATCAATCCGAGAAGAAGATATAACGATTGTAAATACATACGCACCCAACATAGGAGAACCACAATATGTAAGGCAAAGGCTAACAAGCATGAAAGGGAAATTAATGATAACACAGTCATAGTGGAAGACTTTACTACCCCACTCACACCTATGGATAGATCAAGTAAACAGAAAATTAACAAGGAAATACAAACCTTAAATGATACTATGGACCAGTTAGACATAATTGATATCGATACGACATTTCACCACAAAACAATGGGTTTCACCTTTTACTCAAGTACGTATGGAAACTTCTCCAGGACAGATCACATCCTCGGCCATAAGTCCAGCTTTGGTAGATTCAAAAAACCTTGAAATCATTCCAAGCATATTTTCTGACCACAGTACACTGAGACTAGATGTCAACTGCAAGAGAAACACTATTTAAAATTCAAACATATGAAGGCTGAACACCACGCTGCTAAATAAGCAACAAATCGCAGAGGAAATCCAAAAAGATATCAAAATATGCATAGAAACAAATGAAAATGAAAACGCAACAACCCAAAACCTATGGGACGCTGTAGAATGAGTGCAAAGGCGAAGGTTCATAGCAAAAGCGGCTTATCTCAAGAAAGAAGAACCAAGTCAAACAAATAACCTAACTCTACACCTAAAGCAACTAGAGAAGGAAGAATTCAAGAACCCCAGGCTTAGTAGAAGGAAAGAAATCATATAATAGAGCAGAAATAAATGTAAAAGCAACAAATGAGACCGGAGCAAAAATCAACAAAGCTAAAAGCTGGTTCTTTGAGAAGATATATAAAATTGACAAACCATTAGCCGGACTCATCAAGAAACAAAGGGAGAAGAATCAAATCAACAAAATTAGAAATGAAAATGGAGAGTTCTCAACAGACAACACAGAAATACAAAGGATCATAAGAGACTACTATCAACCCCTATATGCCAATAAAATGGACAACTTGGAAGAAGTGGGCAAATTCTTAGAAAAGTACAACTTCTGAAAACTGAACGAGGGAGAAAAACAAAATCCTAACAAACCCATCACAAGCACGGAAATTGAAAGGGTAATCAGTAATCTTCCAGCAAACAGAAGCCCAGGACCAGACGGCTTCACAGCTGGATTCTACCAAAAATTGAGAGAAGAGCTTATACCTATCATACTCAAATGCTTCCAGGAAATTGCAGAGGAGGGGAAACTTCCAAACTCATTTTATGAGGCCACCATCACCCTAATACCAAAACCAGACAAAGATGCCACGAAAATAATTAAATAAATAAATAAATAAATAAATAAATAAATAAATACAACCATGGGGCAATATCACTGATGAACATAGATGCAAAAATCCTTTACAAAATTCTAGCAAGCAGAATCCAACAACATATTAAAACGATCATACATCATGACCAAGTGGGATTTATCCCAGGGATGCAAGGATTCTTCAATATCCACAAACTAATCAACATAATACACCACATTAACAAATTGAAAAATAAAAATCATGTGATTATCTCAATAGATGCAGAGAAACCCTTGGACAAAATTCAACATCCATTTATCGCCAAAACCCTCCAGAAAGCAGGCAAAGGAGGAACAAATCTCAACATAATAAAAGATATATACGACAAACCCACAGCAAACATTATCCTCAAAGGTGAAAAATTGAAAGCAATGCGCCTAAAGTAAGGATCAGTACAATGGTACCCACTCTCACCACTCCTATTCAACATAGTTTTGGGAGTTTTGGCCACAGCGATCAGAGCAGAAAAAGAAATAAAAGGAACCCGGATTGGAAAAGTAGAAGTAAAACACTCACTGTTTGCAGATGCCATGATCTTCTACAGAGAAAATCCTAAACACTCCACCAGAAAATTACTAGAGCTAATCAATGAATATAGTAAAGTTGCAGGAAACAAAATGAACACGCAGAAATCCCTTGCATTCCTATACACTAACAAGGAGAAAACTGAAAGAAAACTTAAAGAAACCATTCCATTCACCACTCCAATGAAAACAATAAAATACTGAGGAATATATCTACCTAAAGAAACAAAAGACCTATATATACATATAGAAAACTATAAAACACTGGTGAAAGAAGTCAAACAGGACACAAATAGATGGAGGAATATACCATGTTCATGGAGTGAAAGAATCAATATAGTGAAAATGAGTATACTACCCAAAGCAATCTATAGATTCAATGCAATCCCTATCAAGCCACCAACGGTATTTTTCAGGGAAATAGAAGAAATAATTTCACAATTTGTATGGAATTACAAAAAACCTCGAATAGCCAAAGCAATCTTGAGAAAGAGGAATGGACCTGGAGGAATCACCCTGCCTGATTTCAGGCTATACTACAAAGCTACAGTCATCAAGACAGCGTGGTTCTAGCACAAAGACAGAAATATAGATAAATGGATCAAAATTGCAAGCCCAGAGGTCCAAGCCACGTACCTATGGACACTTTATCTTTGATAGAGGAGGCAAGAATATACAATGAAGACAAGACAATCTCTTTAACAAGTTGTGCTGGGAAAACTGGTCAAGCACTTGTACAAGAGGGAAACTAGAACACTTTCTAGCACCGTACACAAAAATAAATTCAAAATGGATTAAAGATCTAAATGTAAGACCACAAAGTAGAAAACTCCTAGAGGAAAACACAGGCAAAACGCTTTCTGACAGAAATCACAGCAGGATCCTCTATGAGCCACCTCCCAGAGTAATGGAAATTAAAGCAAACATACGCCAATGGGACCTAAATAAACTGAAAAGCTTTTGCACAGTGAAGGAAACTATAAGCAAGGGAAGAAGACTGCCTTCAGAATGGGCCAAAATTATAGCAAACGAAGCAATTGACAATGAATTAATCTCAAAACTATATAAGCAACGCCTGCAGCTCAATTCCAGAAAAAAAAGCGAGCCAATCAAAAAAGGGGCCAAAGAACTAAACAGTCATTTCTCCAAAGAAGACATACAGATGGCTAACAAACTCTTGAAAAGATGTTTAACATCACTCATTATCAGAGAAATGCAAAGCAAAACCATAATGAGGTACCATCTCACACCAGTCAGAATGGCTGCTATCCAAACGTCTACAAACAATAAATCCTGGAGAGGGTGTGGAGAAAAGGGAACCCTCTTACACCGTTGATGGAAATGCGAACTATTAGAGCTACTATAGAGAACAGTGTGGAGATTCCTTAAAAACCTGGAAATGGAACTGCCATATGACTCAGCAGTCCTACTGCTGGGCATACACCCCGAGGAATCCAGAATTGAAAGAGACACGTGTACCCCAATGTTCACCCTAGCACTGTTTATAATAGCCAGGACATGGAAGCAACCTAGATGTACAACAGCAGACGAATGGCTAAGAAAGCCGTGGTACATATACACAATGGAATATTACTAAGCCATTCAAAACAATGCATTTGAACCAGTTTTAACGAGGTGGATGAAACTGGACCCTATTAAACAGAGCGATGTAAGCCAGAAGGAAAAACACCAATAACACAAACACACACACACACACACACACACACACACACACACACACACACACAGGGAATTCAGAAAGATAGTGATGATAACCCTATGTGAAAGACAGGAAAAGTGACACAGATGTATAGAAGAGTCTTCTGGACTCTGTGAGAGAAGGCAAGTCTGGGATGGATTCAGAGAATAACATGGAAACATGTATATTTTCATATGTGAAACAGACCTCCAGTGCAGGTGCAATGCATGAGACAGGGTGCTCAGAGTTGGTGCACTGGGATGACCCAGAGGGATGGAATTGGGGTGAGGGGGTTCAGGATGGGAAACCCATGTACACCCGTGGCTGACTCATGTCAATGCATGGCAAAACCACTACGATATTGTACCATAATTAGCCTCCAATTAAAATAAATATAATAAAAAAAATAGAAAACTAAAAAATATAAAACCAAAAACATGTAACTTTTCTAAACTGCAGCATTCACAGACCATCTTCATCTTGGACTACATGAGGACACCACCTCTATTATTATTTATTTTCTTTAATCCAGCAAAAGAAAGGTCACTCTTATTCCTTTTATCATCACTGGTGTGGGTGTGTCCAACATGCTGAGCTGTGTGGTTGAGAGATTGCTCCGTAGAGGAATCTTTTGGTCTCTATGATATCCCCAGGAGGCAACACTAAGCACAGTGAGTTCTCGAGATGAGGAAAGTGATATGCGCAATGTCACACAACAGGCCAGTCAGCACCACAGCCAGGATTCAGATGGGTCTACCCGACTCACAACCCAGGTCAGTGACCCCCTCACAGGTGACACTGGCCCAGAGTCTGTGGCACCATAGTAATTTGACAAAATGCATCTCCCTGACTCCACTGCCCATGGGGGTGGACATTGTTCCTTATTTTATCTAGTTTTGGAAAGAGGCTAGATGGTTAAATGAAGTTAGAGGGGTGTCAGCTTTCTACTGGAAAGAATAGAATACATGAGAGGTAACTTTGAGCAGGAAAGAAACTTATTAAAGGATATTAAGTGACTGAGATTTCTGAGAGGGATGGCTGGAGAGACAGCCATGAACAATATAGAGTTTGAGTGCAGGATCTTCTGTCACTCATTGGAGAAGACCCTGATGCTGGGAAAGATTGAGGGCAGGAGAAGAAGGGGATGACAGAGGATGAGATGGTGTGATGGCATCACCAACTCAATGGACATGGGTTTGGGTGAACTTCAGGTGTTGGTGATGGACAGGGAGGCCTGGCATGCTGCAGTTCATGGGGTCGCAGAGAGTCGGACTGGACTGAGTGACTGAACTGAACTGTCACTACCACTGGCTCCAGACACAGTGGCTGTCACTAGTGACATGGCTTATGTCCCTTCCACCTCGTCTAGATTGAATTCTATGCATCAGAACCCAGTTGCACTGCTTTCACCTGTAAGTGTATCCATTGGCTAAGCCTACATTTCATGTGGCTGTACCTAATTGGTCTTAAGTGCCATCTGGATGTATTTGATTGGCTGAGCCTGGGTACCATCTGGGTGCGTCTAATTGATTGAGCCTAGGTCCCATGGTTACGTTCTGACTGCAAGGCAGGTGGGGAAAATGACATCCAGACAGTTTCTAGTGCAGATTCGTACGATGGAAAATTAAAGCAGTGACTAAAAGTCTCCTCACTGCAGACTTGTCCAAAGTCTCTTTATCAGTCAGGTCGGTTTTTCAAAGCTCAGTTCACCCTACTAAGTGAAGCAGAAGGGTTTAGTAAGTCAAGTGCTCTGTGCTCCGCTGTGTTAATTTGCCTAGTCTGGAGCTACATTTCCCAGAATCTCTTTCTTTGATTTTGAGTTCAGTCAGTCTGTTCAGTGGCTTAGTTGTGTCCGATCCTTTGCGAGCCCATGGACTGCTGCAAGTCAGGCCTCCTTGTCCATCACCAACACCCCGGAGTTTACTCAAACTCATGTCCATTGAGTTGGTGATGCCATCCAACCAACCTGTCCTTTGTTGTCCCCTTCTCCTCCCACCTTTGGTCCTTCCCAGCATCAGTTCAGTTCAGTTCAGTCTTTCAGTCATGTCCGAGTCTTTGCGAGCCCATGGACTGCTGCAAGTCAGGCCTCCTAGTCCATCACCAACGCCCCAGAGTTTACTCAAACTCATGTCCATTGAGTTGGTGATGCCATCCAACCAACCTGTCCTTTGTTGTCCCCTTCTCCTCCCACATTTGATCTTGCCCAGCATCAGTTAAGTTCAGTTCAGTCTTTCAATCGTGTCCGAGTCTTTGCGACCCCATGAATTGCAGCACACCAGGCCTCTCTGTCCATCACCAACTCTCGGAGTTTACCCAAACCCATATCCATTGAGTCAGTGATGCCATCCAACCGTCTCATCCTCTGTCATCCCCTTCTCCTCCTGCCCTCAATCCTACCCAGCATTAGGGTCTTTTCCAATGAGTCAAATTTTCGCATGAGATGGCCAAAGTACTGCAGTTTCAGCCGGATCATCAGACCTTACAATGAACACCCAGGATTGATCTCCTTTAGAATGGATTGACTGGATCTCCTTGCAGTCCAAGGAACACTCAAGAGTCTTCTCCAACACCACAGCTCAAAAGCATCAATTCTGTGGCACTCAGCTTTTTCACCGTCCGAATCTCACATCCATACCTGACCACTGGAAAAACCATAGCCTTGACTAGACGGACTTTTGTTGGCAAAGTAATGTCCCTGCTTTTAAATATGCTATCTAGGTTGGCCATAACCTTCCTTCCAAGCAGTAAGCATCTTTTAATTTCGTGGCTGCAGTCACCATCAACAGTGCTTTTGGGGCCCCCCAAAATAAAGTCTGACACTCTTTGCACTGTTTCCCCATCTATTTCCCATGAAGTGATGGGACCACATGCCATGATCTTAGTTTTCTGAACGTTCAGCTTTAAGCCAACTTTTTCACTCTCCTCTTTCACTTTCATCAAGAGGCTCTTTTGTTCTTCTTCACTTTCTGCCATAAGGGTGGTCTTTCTAATCAGTCAGTCCTTCGCATCAGGTGGCCAAATTATTGGAGTTACAGCTTCAGCATCAGTCCTTCCAATGAACATGCAGGACTGATGTCCTTTAGGGTGGACTGGTTGGATCTCCTTGCAGTCCAAAGGACTCTCGAGGGTCTTCACCAACATCACAGTTTCAAAGCATCAATTCTTTGGTGCTCAACTTTCTTTCTACTCCAGCTCTGACATCCATACATGACTACTGGAAAAACCATAGCTTCGACTGGACGGTTCCTCTGCCTATTCTAAAACCAGCTTCACCATCCGGAAGTTCACAGTTCACATATTGCTGGAGCAAGGCTTGGAGAATTTTGAGCCTTGATTTACTAGCGTGGGAGATGAGTGCAATTGTGTGGTAGTTTGAGCATTCTTTGGCACTGCCTTTCTTTGGGATTGGAATGAAAACTGACCTTTTCCAGTCCTGTGGCCTCTGCGGAGTTCTCCAAAATTTTTGGCGTATTGAGTGTAGCACGTTCACAGCATCATCCTTCAGGATTTCAAAATAGCTCAACTGGAATTCCAGCACCTCCACTAGCTTTGTTCCTAGTGATGCTCTGTAAGGCCCACTTGACTTCATATTCCAGGATGTCTGGCTCTAGGTGAGTGATCGTACCACTGTGCTTATCTGCGTCTTGAAGATATAGATATATAGATATAGATATATACAGTTCTGTGTATTCTTGCGACCTCTTATTAATAGCTTCTGCTTCTGCTAGGTCCCTATCATTTCTGTCCGTTATCGAGCCCATCTGTGCATGAAGTGTTCCCCTGGTAACTCTAGTTTTCTTGAAGAGATCTCTAATCTTTCCCATTCTGTGGTTTTCCTCTATTTCTTTGCATTGATCGCTGAGGAAGGCTTTCTTATCTCTCCTTGCTATTCTTTCGAGCTCTAATTCAAATGGGAATTACTTTCATTCTGTCCTTTGTTTTTCACTTCTCTTCTTTTCATAGTTATTTGTAAGGCCTCCTCAGACAGCCATTTTCCTTTTTTTGCATTTCATTTCCATGGGGATGGTCTTCAGTCACGAACTTCCATCCATAGATCATCAGGCACTCTGTCTATCAGATCTAGTCCCTTTAATCTATTTCTCATTTACATTGTATAATCATAAAGGATTTGACTGAGGACAAACCTGAATGAGATGGAATTGCCAACGTCCGCTGAATCATCAAAAAAGCAAGAAAATTCCAGAACAACATCTATTTCTGCTTTATTGACTATGCCAAACCCTTTGACTGTGTGGATCACAATAAACTGTGGAAAATTCTGAAAGAGATTGGATTACCAGACCACTTGACCTTTCTCTTGAGAAATCTGTATGCAGCTCAGGAACAACAGTTAGAAGTGGACATGGAACAACAGACTGGTTCCAAATACAAAAAGAAGTACGTCGGGGCTGTATATTGTCCCCCTGCTTATTTAACTTATATACAGAGCACATCATGAGAAACCCTGGGCCGGAAGACACACAAGCTTCAGTCATGATTGCTGGGAGAAATATCAATAACCTCAGGGATGCAGATAACACCACCCATATGGCAGAAAGTGAAGAGGAATTAAAACACCTCTTGATGAAAGTGAAAGAGGAGAGTGAAAAAGTTGGCTTAAAGTTCAGCATTCAGAAAACTAAGGTCATGGCATCTGGTCCCATCACCTCGTGGCAAATAGACGGGGAAACAGTGGAAACAGTGTCAGACTTTATTTTGGGGGGCTCCAGAATCACTGAAGATGGTGACTCTCGCCCTGAAATTGAAAGACGCTTACTCCTTAGAGGGAAAGTTATGACCAACCTAGCCACAATATCAAAAGGCAGAGACATTACTTTGCGAAAAAAGGTCCGTCTAGACAAGGCTATGGTTTTCCAGTGGTCATGTATGGATGTGAGAGTTGGACTGTGAAGAAAGCTGAGCGCCGAAGAATTGATGCTTTTGAATTGTGGTGTTGGAGAAGACTCTTGAGAGTCCCTTGGACTGCAAGGAGATCCAACCAGTCCATCCTAAAGGAGATCAGTTCTGGGTGTACATTAGAAGGACTGAGGTTGAAGCTGAAACTCCAATACGTTGGCCACCTCGTGTGAAGAGTGTACTCATTGGAAAAGACCCTGATGTTGAGAACGATAGCGGGCAGGAGGAGAAGGGGACGACAGAGGATGAGATGATTGGATGGCATCACCGACTCGATGGACGTGGGTTTGGGTGAGCTCCAGGAGTTGGCAATGGACAGGGAGGCCTGGCATGCTGTGATTCATTGGGTCACAAACAGTCGGACATGATTGAGCGGCTAAACTGACCTGAACTGAACTGACTAGAGGGACCTTTTTTTTTTTTTTTTTTGACAAAGTAATGCCTCTGCTTTTTAATGAGCTGTCTAGCCTGCTCATACCTTTTATTCCAGGAAGCAAGCATCTCTTAATTTCGTGGCTACCATCACCATCTGTATTGATTTTGGAGACCAACATATTATTTGTCACTGTTTCCTCTTCTATTTGTCAAGAAGGGATGGGACCAGATACCATAATCTTAGTTTTCTGAATGTTCAGTTTTAAGCCAAGTTTTTCAATGTCCTCTGTCACTTGCATCAATAGGCTCTTTTGTTCATGCTTTCTGCCATAAGGGTGCTGTCATCGGCATATCTGAGGTTATTGATATGTCTCCCGGCAATCTTGATTCCACTTTGTGTTTCTTCCAGCACAGCGTTTCTCATGAGGTACTCTGCATATAAGATCAATAAGCAGGGTGACAATATATAGCCTTGATGTACTCCTTCCTGATATGGAGCCAGTCTGTTTTTCCATGTCCAGCTGTAACTGCTGCTTCTTGACCTGCCTACAGATGTCTCAGGAGGCATATCAGGTGGTCTGGTATTCTCATGTCTTGAAGAATTTTCCACCGTTTGTTGCGATCCACACAAAGGCTTTGGCGTAGTCAATAAAGCAGAAATAGATGTTTTCCTGGAACTCGCTTGCATTTCGTTGGTCCAGTGGAGGTTTGAAATTTGATCTCTTGTTCCTCTGCCTTTTCTAAATCCAGCTTAACATCTGGGAGTTCATGGCTCACAATCTGTTGAAGCCTGGCTTGGAGAATTTTGAACATTAAGTTGTTAGCATGTGAGATGAGCGCAGTTGTGCAGTAGTTGAGCATTATTTGCTATGGCCCTCCTTTGGGATTGAAAACTCATCTTTTTCAGTCCTGTGGAAAGATTTGCTGGCCTACTGAGTGCAGCACTTTCACAGCATCATCTTTTAGGATTGGAAATAATTCGACTAGAATTCCATCACCTCCACTAGCTTTGTTTGTCGTGATGCTTCCGAAGGCCCACTTGACTTCACATTCCAGGATGTCTGGGTCTAGGGGAGTGATCAGATCATCGTGTTTATCTGGGTCCTGAAGATCCTTTCTGTATTATGCTGTGTATTCTTGCCACCTCTTCTTCATATCCTCTGCTTCTGTTAGGTCCATGCCATTTCTGCCCTTTATTGTGCCCTTCTTTGCATGAAAAGTTCCTGCGTGTAAAGTTGGTCACTCGAACTTTCTCAACGAGAACTCTCGCCTTTCCCATTCTATTGTTTTCCACTATTTCTTTGCATTGATCGCTGAGGAAAGCTTTCTTACCTCTCCTCGCTTTTCTTTGGATCTCTGCATTCAAATGAGTATATCTGTCCTTTCCTACTTTGCCTTCCGTTTCTCATCTTTTCATAGCTGTTTGTAAGGCCTCCTCAGAGAACCATTTTGCCTTTTTGCATTTCTATTCCTTGGGGATGGCCGTGATCCCTGCCTCGTGTACAATGTCATGAACCTCTGTCCATAGTCCTTCAGGCACTCTTTCTATGAGATCTAATCACTTGAATCTATTTCTCCCTTCCACTGTGTAATCGAATCACAGGGACTTGATTTAGGTCATATCTGAATGGTCCAGTGGTTTTCCCTACTTTCCTCAAGGTAAGTCTGAAATTGGTAATAAGGAGTTCATGATCAGAGTCACAGTCAGCCCCACGTCTTGTTTGTGCTGACCTATACAGCTTCTCCCTCTCTGGCTGCAAAGCACATAATCAATCTGATTTCAGTATTGACCCTCTGGTGATGCCCATGTGTAGAGTCTTCTCTTGTGTTCCTGGAAGAGGGTGTCTGCTGAGACTGGTGCAATCTTTTGCCAAAACTCGCTTAGCCTTTGTCCTGCTTCATTCTGTGCTATAAGGCCAACGTTGCCTGTTACTCCAGGTCCTTCCTGGCTTCCTACTTTTGCATTCCAGGCCCCTATAATGAAAAAGACATCTTCTGGGGGTGTTAACTCTAGAAGGCCGGGTAGATCTTCATAGAACCGTTCAACTTCAGCTTCTTCAGCATTACGTGTTGGGGCGTAGACTTGGATTATCATGATATTGAATAGTTTGGCTTGGAAACGAACAGAGATCGTTCTGCCCTTTCGGAGATTGCATCCTAGTACTGCATTTCAGGCTCTGTTGTTGACCATCAAGGCTACTCCATTTCTTCTAAGGGATTCCTACCCACAGTAATAGATATAATGGTCACTTGAGTTAAATTCACCCATTCAGGTCCATTTTACTTTGCTGATTCCGGAAATGTCGATGGTCACTCTTGCCGTCTCCTGTTTGACCACTTCCTATTTGCCTTGATTCAGGGACCTAACATTCCAGGTTCCTTTGCAATATTGCTGTTTACAACACCGGACTTTACTTCCATCACCAGTCTCATCCCCCACTGGGTGTTGTTTTTGCTTTGGCATCTTCCCTTCATTCTTTCTGAAGATATTTCTCCACTGATCTCTAGTAGCATTTTGGACACCTACTGACCTGGGGAGCTCATTGTTCAGTGTCCTGTTTTTATTTCTGTTCATGGGGTTCTGACAAGACGTGGTCCACTGGAGAAGGGAATGACAAACTACTTCAGTATTCTTGCCTTGAGAACCCCATGGACAGTATGGAAAAGTTCCAAGGTAGAATTGACCGAAAGAGTAACTTAAGAGAGGGTTTGAAGGTGGAAAGGGAGCAGCAGTCTCTCCTCTTGCAAGGGTGCTGTGCTTTGATGTGGTGACAAGTAGGTGCAGACATGCCTGCAGGCTCTGGCGTGTCCTTGCTGTCGTCTGGGATGCATCCACAACTCCCTCCTGACTCCTGGGCATCAGCACCCTCCCTGTCACTGGACACTTGGCTGCAGAGGTAATGGTTTCCTCTCCATTTCTCTACTGTTGGCCCTCAGCAGCCTCACTTTGGTGACTAGACTCTATGGCCTCTCCGTTTGCCTGGCTGGTGGCTCCGGAAGTCCCTTTTCAGACCCCACTTCTCAACCTGCTCCCACAGCTGACATAGAAGGCTCATTAATAATTCTCAGAATAATTTGTGCATGCACATGTGTGTCCTAAATCGCTTCAGTCATGTCCGACTCTGTGTGGCCCTGTGCACTGTAGCCCACCTCTGGCTTCCTCTGTCCATAGAATTCTCCAGGCAAAAATACTGCAATGGGTTACCATGTCCTCCTCCAGGGAATCTTCTCCACACAGAGAGAAGATTAACTCACATCTTTTGCATCTCCTGCACGTGGCTTCTTCATCACTAGTACCATACCCCAAACACATGGGCTGGATCTAGCTTCCCTTCTTGGGTGTGACTGATTGTTGTTCAGTCAGTAAGTCTTTGCAATTCTTTGCAATCCAGTGGACTGCAGCATCTCAGGCTCCTCTCTCCTCCACTTTCTCCGTGACTTTGTTCAAATTTCCTAGGGCATGAATGATAACGTTATGAGTATTTACAGACTCACAGGAAGGCTCAGGAAGACACACCGCAGGACTGGGCCCCAAGGGACCACTGCCACAGGATCATGAGGCCCTACTCCTCTCCCCAGCAATTTTTCCTTCTTAACTTTGCATAAGTGCAGTTGTCTCATGGACACAGCTGATGAGTGGACCCTTAAAGGCTTCAGATCCCTGGCTGCAAGGGAGTCTGGGAAACGGAATTTTCATCGCTCCAGCCTCTTCAATTCAGGAGGGTGAGCAGCAAGAGGAATGCATGTTGAAAAGCCATTTCTCACACAGAGATATGCCTGGGGATCGAATCTTTGACGTTACCATCTGGCCCAGGGTTTCCTTGTCAGGCCATGATCGTAGTGGGAGATCTTTGCCTCCCCAGCCCTGCAGATAATCCAAGGCCAGGCTAACTGGTTACCAGACTCGTTAATATGAACCAGTACTCACCTTGGTTCACCTTGATGAAATGAAGGAGGGGAAGCAAACTTTATTTACCCAGCGTTATTCACATTCCTGGTCACTTACGTACATAGCGCCTCATCCCATGCATTTTGCAGCTGAGGACGCATCAGACCCAAAGAGACTGAGGAAACTACCTCAGGTCACACAGCTAGTTATGGCAGAAGCTGGACCTGAGCCATCCTGTGGACCAAAGAATGCCTGCTCCTCACCATTACTGTATGCCTGCTGATATTCGGAGAAGCTTTTGTATAAAAGCCGTTCATTCTAATTAGGCACATTTTCTTGGCTGAGTAGTTTCAGGTGCTGGGGACATGATGGTGGGCAAAACATGTGGCGGTAGATAAAGGGTATTGGTTGAGATGGGGTTTGTAAACGCTCAACAAGTCAGGGACTAGAAACAGATTTGGGGTTAAGTTGATATTGATGTGGTTTCTTTGTATTTAAATATGTGAGAAAAGATTTGTGCATCTACTTTTTTTGTTTTGAAATGTAGGTCCCTTGGTTTAGCTTTTGTTTTTCCTTTTTTGGAAAATATATTTATTTTGGACTGTGCCAGATCTTCCTTGCCATGAGAGAGCTTTCTCTAGTTGTGGTGCATGGGCCTCTCCTTGTGGTGGCTTCTCTTGTTCCAGGGTATGGGCTCTAGAATGCAAGTTCAGTAGTTTTCATGGGCTTAATTGTCCCACAGCATGTGAAATCTTCCAGATCAATGGTCGAACCTGTGTCCTCTATACTGGCAGGCAGATTCTTAACCACTCGACCACCAGGAAAGTCCTGTCTTTCCTTCTTGAAAAATATTTCTCCCGTCTGAAAAAAACACAGACTATGGCAATTGATGGTTTGTCTCAGTGTCTGGGACACAAAATGGCATCGTGATTGTTGTTTTTTAGTTGCTAAGTTGTGTCCGACTCTTTGAGATGCCATGGACTGAAACTTGCCAGGACCCTCTGTCCATGCACGGTGGGGACTGTGGCAAAGTAATGAACCTGGAGAGCAGCTGGAAGTGGCAGTTTGGGTGTGGCTCCTGCTGGTCACGTGCATACATAGGTCCACGTGTTGCCAGATTGCCCACTTTCAATGATAAGTTGAAAATTCATATTTTGAGTTATGTCTTCCAATGATACATTTTATATAGTTGTAACAAAACTTGCAAACCTATTGTGAAAATTAGGCCAACGTCTCTGTGGGTCAGATCTGGCCTGTGAGCTGTCAGTTTGCATCTTGTGTGGAAGAGCCTTAATTTAGGCATCAGAGATGCTGGGTTGCAGTCTGGGCTCTGCTGCCTTCCAGTAGCTGGGGTCAGAGGCAAGCCACAACACTCTCTGGACCTCAGTTTCCCATTCTGTAAAATGGGACTTCTGAGAACCACATGGTCTGCCGAACCCTTTACTAAACCAATATTTTCTAAACGGTGGGTCATAGAGTCAATTTAGTAGATTGTTACTTGCATCTTTTAAATAGAAAACAGGACAGGATGGAAACTAAGTGCATATATCATGATATTATAGCTTAGCATTGCCTTGTGGAACATATTTTAGCTTACACACATAATATGCACACACATGTATCTATATCATACTGGGTCTTGATGTAATATTCATTTCTTATGCAGAGGGACTGAAAGGGAAGCTTTCAAACAAAGTGTTGTTCATGTCTTAATGCGCTCAATGCTGGCAACATTTCTGTGAGGTGGGTTTTCACCTCAACCCCATTTTACAGATGAGAACGCTGAAGTGCAGGGAGTGAAGTTCCCACAAACAGGAAAAGGAATAGCTGGGACTTGACCCCAGGCCACATCTGAACCATGTGCTATCTGACCTCTCCAGACAGCAACTGTGTGATCACGATGAAGGAGTTAACGCAAGTCAAGGGCTTAGCTGGGTGCCTGGGACAGAGCAGGTGTTGAATAAATGTAGAAGCCAGACTTGTGTGTGCAGCTCCTTATTCAGCCACACCATGTGGTGTATAGGAACCCATGGGCTATGAGAGAGAGGGGGACTGGGCTTCTGCGGTCCTGATACCCGTCGGGCGGTGAAGAGGGTATAAGGGCAAAGAGACACCCCCACCCTGTAGTCCGAGTTCCCCCAATACACATTGTTGCCCAAACACTTGATGGTTACGTTTTAAAATCACTATTTGGTTGCAGCTGGCTTATTCGTCATCCTTGAATGAACTGGTACATAGTTTGCTATCTTGAATTTATGGATTAACCCCCCCCACACACACACACACCATTTTGTCAAACAATTTAAACTATCACGGTGACGGTGTTATTAAACATTAGAGCAGTTATCTTTTATAGTCGGGCTGAGTGTGGCAAGAAGTGCTTTGGGGGTCGTGGCTGCTGATGGCTCTTGAGGCACCACAGCAGGTCACTTAATCCTTAACTTTGGGGCCTGAACAGATCCTCGAAGGTGCTGCAATATCAGGGAAGCACTCCCGCAAAGCAGGGGCGCAGCCCAAGAAGATACTTCTGGAATCCTTGCAGTGCTATTTCCATGCCTAACTTTGGGTGGCCCCTGCGGGCAGTTCGGGCCGATGGCGGGGTCGCACTGCCCTCTGGTGGTCACTGGCGAGCACAGCTTCACGGGTGCTGATCCGGCCCCATCGTCGCTGCTGTGGGCGCTGCAGCAGAATGGGGGAGCGCTCTGAACTCAGATTTCCCTTTACCAAGAAAGAATTGTCTGTCTATTCACATCCTAGGAGTTTCCCCAAATCCCTGTGAGTAAAAATGGCAGGCTGTATTGTCTATGGGTCCGTTTATAAGGGCTTGGAGATCTGGGGTGACAGAAATCAAAAGCAAGGTGGAAGGCACGGGAGAAGCTAGGAAGGACCACGAGGGGCCCTTTACGGGACCTGGGGACGTCGTCTGTCCTCAACTGCGTCGGGAGAGAATGGTTTCCAGCGGGAAGGATGGAAGCACGGTGTCTGGTCAAAAACAGCTGGTTATGGGCTGTCTCAGGAACGTGAAGGCATTTTCTCATTTGATACCCTACACACAGTGTACTGAACCAAGCTCAAGTGGTTATCATCATGATATTTTCTTACAGATGATTAAACTTGGGTACCCATCCCCCAGATCAGGATGATTCTTCAAAATAGAAGTCGGATTCTGCCCGTCTCCTCCTTTAAACTCTCTGGCGTCTTCTCACTGGATTTGGAAGAAGATCCAAACTCCAACCGAATAAAAAGTCCCACAGCCAATAAATATCAGTCCACTGCTGGTGGATATTCCGCTTGTTTTCATTCTTTGCTATTACAGACGGTGTTGTAGAAAAGAACTCTATACAGAATATGCATGCTCACTTAAATATATCTGTCGATAGATACTCAGAAGTGGAATTACTGAGTCGAACTTACAAATTGCATAGATATTGCCAACTTTTCTCCTTAGGAGTTGTACCAGTTTCAGCTTCCACAAGCAATGCACGAAGCCCCACAGCTCAACCAGCACTGTGAGTCATCAAACATTCAAACGTTTGTCAATCCGATGCGAAAAGTTGTATCTCAGTATATTTGCGTTTCTCTTACGATGAGCGAACTTGAACATCTTTGTATAAGTTTAAGGAACAGTTGCACTTTTAACAAATATATTAAAATGTGTGTACATGCCCTAGGATCTTTTTTTTTTATTTGGGTTGCTGGTTTACTCTTTATTTGTAAGATATTTTTATATATCAAGGGGGATTAACACTTGCTGTTGTCTGTGATTTGAATTTCAATTTGACTTTTGTCTCATATCTTTATTTGTATAATAGTAACTATTTATGGCTGTGCTGGGTCTCATTGCTGCCAGGGCTTATCTCTAGTTGGGGAATGCGGGCCTCCTCTCTAGTTGTGGTGCACAGGCTTCTCATTGCAGTGGCTTCTCTTGTTGTGGAGCACAGGCTGTAGGACAAGTGGGCTTCAGTAGCTGGGGCTCCTGGGCTCTGAGCACAGGATCAGTAAGTTGTAGTGCATGGGTCTAGTTGCCCCTGGACATGTAGTAACTTCCCAAACCTGATATCGAACTGGCATTTCCTGCATTGGCAGGTGGATTCTTTGCCACTGAGGCACCAGGGAAGCCTTACTTATGTATTTTAGTAAATTTTTAAGGTGTCAAATGTCTCAACTTTGTTTTGTTTTGTTTTAAAGCACCAGGTCTTATTCAAATATGTGTCTATTGTTCTTGGGACACTGCCGGTGCATTGTAGATGCTCAATTAATATCTGATGGAGTAAAAATATCTTCTCCACTTGAATGATTGGTTTTGTAAGTAGACATCTGAGTCCATGAGATATAATACTACTATTTATTATGTGTTATATATATTGGGATGCTTTTGGCTGCAAATAACTAAGGAAGAAGAAACTCAAAATATTTCAACCATAAGAACATTTTAATCTCACAGCATAAATTTAACCTATCTTTCCTAAGCACTTTTCCTTCTAAGAATTAACCAATGTTCAATTAATAGAAATCTTTGTTTAATCATTTCTACCACATGTTTTACCTCATGTAGATGATTGTCTACAAATGAAGCCAAGTTAGAGGAAACAGTGTCCAGGGATAGAGACAAAGAGACTGAATTTAAAAGAATTTAAAGATACTCCTTGAATTCTGCATTTGGGGTGTTGGTGGTCATGGGGTCTGAGATCACACATTCCTCAACCTTTCAGCCAAGTAGGCCAATTTCTTTTAAAGCCACTTTGATGGTACTTATGCTATTTGCCATTGAAAAAATCCCATGTTAGCTCTCTGACTTCTAACTCCCTTGTGAAACAAACACCTTCATCCCTGGAGTTTGACCTGAAAACTTCTTTGATTTTCTGTCCTTCTGCTGAGCTAGCCAGGAAGTTCTGGTGTCGTACTCACACTTCTAGAAAGCCAAGGGTTTTTGTTTGGGAGTTTTGCATAGTGCAGCTACTCTACTTCTAAGAGGATTCCAGAGGCCTGCAAGATACTGTTGGATAAAGAGTGAAGGCAAGAAGCCTGGGGCCACTGAATCTTAGCTACCCATCCATCCATCCATCCATCCATCCATCCATCCATCCATCTACCCAACACCCTCCAATCCATCCATCATCCATTCATCCATCCATCTATCATCCAACATTCATTAATTGCTATCTCTCTTATACATTGAGAAAGATAGTGCCTTTGTCCACTGAGAGCTCTGAGTCATGCCAGAATTCAGAATGAAACATTTACAGACTGTCAGCACCAGCCTTTAACATTCAATCATCACAATAGAAAAGTAGGTGACCACCTAGGCAGTTAATTTCAGAAATAAAGAACAGGTCTGTTTCACCCCAAACCTCTCTCTGTGTGGACAGCTTCAAGAGTCTACTATTCGTGACACTAATGGAAGCCTTATAAAATACAATTTCTTTTTTTTATTAAGTGATTTAGTCTTTGTTTATTCTCAACAGAATTTTTCTTGAAAGCATTTGTTTCTTTTTTTTGTTTCTCTTTTATCAGTAGGGCTGAAAAAAGGTAGGAGAACTTTATACTTGGTTTGTTTTTTTTTTTCAATTTGTTAAAATATACTTGATTTACAGTGCCATGTCAGTCTGCAAATCAGAAAGTGTCTCAGTTATACACATGTACACATTCTTTTTTTACATTCTTTTCCATTACGGTTTATCACAGGATACTGAATATTGTCCCCTGTGCTATCCATTAGGACCTTGTTGTGTATCCACTGTAAACATAGTAGTTTGCATCTACCAACCCCAGATTCCCAGCCCATCCCTATCCCCTCCATCCTTGGCAACTACAACTCTGTTCTGTATCTGACAGGAGGTGTGATGGTGGCTGGAAGGGACGAGTGGATAGCACGTGGTTAAAAGTGGGTACCGAGGTGCCTAGGTTATCAAACAATGAGAAAACAGGGAGGATCCAGGAGCACATGACTGATTCCCTGGATGGTTCTGCTGCAGTCTCTTTCTTCTCGAGCCAGAAGTCAATTCATTCAGTACAACATTTACACTCATTAGAAGAAACTAATTCAGCAGATTACAGTGAGGTTGATCCGTGTTTTTGCCAGCTAACTCGAGGGATTCTTTACCTTCATTTAACTATCTGTCTATCTAACCATTATACCATTCTTGCAACTACATATCCAACCATCGCAGTATTACTATCAATCACCCATCAACCATTAGTCATTCTATCCACCTACCCACTCCATTACTCATCCATCCATTTAGCCACTTATTCATCCACTTAAGCATCTATCCAACTTTCCATCTCACCATACAACCACTCACACATCCAGACAAGCATCCATCCGTCCACCTCACCGTATCACCATTTAGTCATCAATACACTTCAGTCACTCTGTGTTATATGACGAATTAAGACACTGTGAACCACAGCACACCAGGTCTCCCTGTCCATCACCAACTCCCGGAGTCCACCCAAGCCAATGTCCATAGAGTCAGTAATGCCATCCAACCAGGTCATCCTCTGTCGACCCCTTCTCCTCCCGCCCTCAATCTTTCTCAGCATCAGGGTCTTTTCTAGTGAATCAGCTCTTTGCCTGAGGTGGCCAAAGTATTGGAGTTTCAGCTTCAACATCCGTCCTTCCAGTGAACACCCAGGACTGATCTCCTTTAGGATGGACTGGTTGGATTTCCTTGCAGACCACGGGACTCTCAAGAGGCTTCTCCAACACCACAGTTCAAAAGCATCAATTCTTCTGCGCTCGGCCCTCTTTATACTCCAACTCTCACTTGTTTACACGACCCCTGGAAAAACCATAGCCTTGACTGAACAGAACTTTGTTGGCAAAATAACTTCACTGCTTTTTAATATGCTGTCTAGGTTGGTCATAACTTTCCTTCCAAGGAGGAAGCGTTTTTTAATCTCATGGCTGCGGTCACCTTCTTCAGTGATTTTGGAGTCCAGCAAAAGAAAGTCAGCCAATGTTTCTACGGTTTCCACATCTGTTTGCCATACAGTGATAGGACCAGATGCCATGATCTAAGGCTTCTGAATGTTGAGCTTTAAGCCAACTGTTTCACTCTCCTCTTTCACTTTCATCAAGAAGCTCTTAGGTTCTTCTTCAGGTTCTGCTTTATAGGGGGTGTCATCTGCGTATCTGAGGCTATTGATATTTCTCCCAGTAATTTTGATTCCATCTTGTGCTTCCTTCAGCCCAGGGTTTCTCTTGATGTACTCTGCATACAAGTTAAATAAGTAGGGGGACAAATTAAAGCCTTGACGTACTCCTTTTCCTATTTGGAACCAGTCTGATATTCCATGTCCATTTCTAACTGTTGCTTCCTGACCTGTATACAGATTTCTCAAGAGGCAGGACAGGAGGTCTGGCGGATAGGGATGCTTGATGAATTTTTGGACCAACTGAAACAACACTGCAGATGGTGATGGCAGCCATGAAATTAAAAAACACTTAGTCCTGGGAAGGAGTGTTATGAGCAGCCTAGGCAGCATATTAAAAGACAGAGATGTTACTTTGTCAACAAACGTCCGTCTGGTCTGCTGCTGCTGCTGCTCAGTCGAATCAGGCATGCCCGGCTCTGTGTGACCCCATAGACGGCAGCCGACCAGGCTCTGCCGTCCCTGGGATTCTGCAGGCAAGCACACTGTAGTGGATTGCCATTACTTTCTCCAGTGCATGGGAGTGAAAAGTGAGAGTTCGCTCATCCGTGTCTAACTCTTTGCAACCCTATGGACCGAAGCCTACCAGGCTCCTCCACCTGTGGGATTTTCCAGACAAGGCTACTGGAGTAGGGTGCCACCTCCTTCTCCACCATCTAGTCAAGGCTCTGGTTTTTCCAGTGGTCATGCATGGATGTGGATGGCATCACTGACTCTTTGTACCTGGGTTTGGGTGGACTCTGGGAGTTGGTGATGGGCAGGGAGGCCTGGTGTGCTGTGCTTCATTGGGTTGCAAAGAATCGGATATGACTGAGCGACTGAACGGAACTGAACTCAACTGAATCAACCTAAGGTACACCTAGGTCTAATCTTGTTAGGTGAGCAAGTGTTTATGTCTTCATTACAGCTAAAAGATACTCAAGGCCAGCTCAAGATAGTCACCGGCCTTCAATTTTTTACTGAGTGAATAGAGGGTGCTTGATGAATATACATGAAGGCCCCCAGTTCCGTGCACTGTGAGGTTGTATGCCTACAGGGTAGAAACTATACAAGTGTCCTTTTGTTTCCAGGAGCACCATACATCCTTTCCTGCCTCTGGGGGCTCTACACTTTTGATAGCTGGGTCAGGACAGCCTCTCTGGAGGGGTGACATTTAAGTTAAGTGCCAGAGAAGGGGAAGGCTGGGGCCATGCAAATAGAAGGGTAGGTAGTCAAAGCTGGAAGAAGCACAAGCTGGAGTCAAGATTGCCGGGAGAAATATCAATAACCTCAGATATGCATACGACACAACCCTCATGGCAGGAAGTGAAGAAGAACTAAAGAGCCTCTTGATGAAAGTGAAAGAAGAGAGTGAAAAAGTCGGCTTAAAGCTCTACAAGTTTAGAAAACTAAGATCATGGCATCTGGTCCCATCACTTCATGGGGAAAAATGGGGAAACAGCGGAAATTGTGTCATACTTTGGGGGTGGGGGAGCTTCAAAATCACTGCTGATGGTGATGGCAGCCATGCAATTAAAAGAAGCTTACTCCTTGGAAGGAAGGTGATGACCAAACTAAATAGCATAGTTAAAAGCAGAGACATTACTTTGCCAACAAAGGTGCATCTAGTCAAGGCTATGGTTTCTCCAGTTGTCATGTTAGGACGTGAGAGTTGGATGGGGAAGAAAGGTGAGCTCCGAAGACTTGATGCTTTTAAACTGTGGTGCTGGAGAAGACTCTTGAGAGTCCCTTGGACAGCAAGCAGATCCAACCAGTCCATCCTAAAGGAGATCAGTCCTGAGTGTTCATTGGAAGGACTGATGTTGAAGCTGAAACTCCAATACTTTGGCCACCTAATGTGAAGGGTTGAGTCACTGGAAAAGACAATAGTGCTGGAAATGAAGCAAAAAGTGATCCATCATGGGCAACAGATGCCCTCTCTTTATTGCCTTTCAGCTCCCCCACTCTCCTCCCCTCAGCCTGGCTGAGCCTTTCATTCTCTGCAAAGATGGATGTTGGTGGCTGCATGGCCAATCCAGTCCCTGTTTAAACTATGTAATTTATTTTTCCTGGAGGAAATGAGCAAAGAGGAAGAGACTATCTCAGCAGCCTCCCTGCCAGGCCTGGTGGCTGCAGAACCTAGGTGGATTTGCAACTGGTGGAGAGGTGGAGACAAATAACCTGCTAAAATGGAGATATTAACAATACCGTCAGCCGGAACAGCCAAAGCCCCCTGTCCTGTCACCGTGTTTCACACGGCTCAGGTGCCCATGGCCTGGGCTAATGAGGCCCATCCATCAGGCTGGGAGAGCTGCTGGCACACAGACTTTCTCATCAGCGGGCAGAAGCTGCTGCTTGAGACACTGGTGGGAATTTTCAGGGGAGCTTGTCATATGGGGGTGCTGTATCCTAGTTTTCTTTGGTGGACTCCACTCTCTTCTAACCAGCTCAGGGGTGCAGAACAACAGTGTTTGATATTCCTAAGTCCACCTCCTTCCTACCAGGTGTATGCAGCAAAACACATAGCAGTTTACCTGTACCAGCTGTGTGACTTTAAAGAAATTAATTAATCTTTCTGAATCTCAAACATGTCCTTTATAAAATGAAGTGGGATGGTGCCCACTTTGTCAGGGGAGGGATTGGAGGATTAAATAAATAAATATTTATTCGTAAATAAAGAGTAATGGGTAAGGCCTGGGATTAGGTAGGGTGGCAATTACACCCCCCCCCACCTGCTGGCTGTGATGGAGCCTACTGGCTGGCTCCCTACATTCGTTCTCCCCTTCTCTCTCAGAAAATGCTCCCGTATTTGTTTGTTTCCTCGCTAGGCAGGAGTGGCTGAGAATAAAGGCTACATCTTCCAGCTCCTTTTGTGGTAAGGTGTGATTTTCTGATGCACAAATCTGGCCATTGGGATTTGAGCAACAGCGATGTTGAACTGTGTCAGCTGTGCTCTTAAAAGGAAGAAGCGTCCGTCCCTCTCCCCTCCCCCTTTACTTTCCTGGTGCAGGGGGAGTGCAGAACTTGAGGGCTGAGAAGCCACCTTGGACTGTGTGGTAAGAACAGTACTTGGATTGGCAGAGCATCAAGACAGAGGGCGCCTGTTTCCCTGGTGCTGTTCCAGCTCTATAGGCAGCTAATGAGACAAAGAGACAGCTCTCGATTTTTTCAGCTGCTGGCTGGCATCTCTGGCAACACAAAGTCAATTTGACAGAAACTGGCCCTGTTGGGGACTACCTCATCCACTCCCTCAGCCTGCATTCAGTGACACACTACTCCTGTGGACTTTGCACAAACAAGACGTTGAGGTGAGTTTTCGTTATGAGGGCAGATTTTTTTTTCTTCTTATTTAATTATTCAGTTCAGTTCAGTCGCTCAGTCGTGTCCAACTCTTTGCAACCCCATGAATTGCAGCAGGCCAGGCCTCCCTGTTCATCACCAACTCCTGGAGTCCACCCAAACCCATGTTCATTGAGTCAGTGATGCCACCCAACCATGTCATCCTCTGTGGTCCCCTTCTCCTCCTGCCCCCAACCCTACCCAGCATTAGGGTCTTTTTCAATGAGTCAACCCTTCGCACGAGGTGCCAAAAGTATTGGAGTTTCAGCTTCAACATCAGACCTTCAAATGAACACCGAGGGTTGATCTCTTTTAGGATGGATTGATTAGATCTCCTTGCAGTCCATGGGACTCTCAAGAGTCTTCTCCAACACCACAGTTCAAAAGCATCAATTCTGTGGTGCTCAGCTTTCTTCACCGTGCAACTCTCACATTCATACATGACCAGTGGAAAAACCGTAGCCTTGACTAGATGGATTTTTGTTGGCCAAGTAATGTCTCTGCTTTTAAATATGCTTTCTAGGTTGGCCATAACCTTCCTTCCAAGGAGTAAGCATCTTTTAATTTCAGTCAACATCAGCAGTGATTCTGGAGCCCAAAAAATAAAGTCTGGCACTGTTTCCACTGTTTCCCCATCTATTTCCCATGAAGTGATGGGACCAGATGCCATGATCTTAGTTTTCTGAACCTTGAGCCTTAAGCCAACTTTTTCACTCTCCTCCTTCACCTTCATCAAGAGGCTCTTTAGTTCTTCTTCACTCTCTGCCATAGGGTGGTGTCATCCGCATATCTGAGGTTATTAATATTTCTCCTGGAAATCTTGATTCCAGCTTGTGTTTCTTGCAGCCCATCATTTCTCATGATCTACTCTGCATATAAGTTAAATAAGCAGGGGGACAATATACAGCCTTGATGTACTCCTTTTCCTATTTGGAATCAGTCTGTTGTTCCATGTCCAGTTGTAACTGTTGCTTCCTGACCGGCATACAGGTTTCTCAAGAGACACGTCAGATGGTCTGGTACACCCATCTCTTTCAGAATTTTCCACAGTTTATTGTAATCCACACAGTCAAAGGCTTTGGCATAGTCAATAAAGCAGCAATATATGTTTTTCTGAAACTCTCTTGCTTTTTCGATGATCCAGCGGATATTGGCAATTTGATCTCTGGTTCATCTGCCTTTTCTAAAACCAGCTTGAAGATCTGGAATTTCACGGTTCAGGTATTGCTGAAGCCTGGCTTGGAGAATTTTGAGCATTTCTTTACTAGCATGTGAGATAAGTGCAATTGTGCTGTAGTTTGAGCATTCTTTGACATTGCCTTTCTTTGGGGTTGGAACGAAAACTGACCTTTTCCTGTCCTATGGCCACTGCTGAGTTTTCCAAATGTGCTGGCATATCGAGTGCAGCACTTTCACAGCGTCACCTTTGAGGATTTGAAATAGCTCAACTGGAATTCCATCACCTCCACTAGCTTTGTTTATAGTTATGCTTTCTAAGGCCCACTTGATTTCACATTCCAGGATGTCTGGCTCTAGGTGAGTGATCACACCATCATGATTATCTGGGTCGTGAAGATCTTTTTTTGTACAGTTCTTCTGTGTATTCTTGCCACCTCTTCTAAATATCTTATGCCTCTGTTAGGTCCATACCATTGCTGTCCTTTATCGAACCTATCTTTGCATGAAATGTTCCTTTGGTATCTCTAATTTTCTTGAAGATATCTCTAGTCTTTCCCAATCTGTTGTTTTCCTCTATTTCTTTGCACTGATCGCTTTCTTATCTCTCCTTGCTATTCTTTGGAACTCTGCATTGAGATGGGAATATCCTTCCTTTAATCCTTTGCTTTTTGCTTCTCTTCTCTTCCCAGCTATCTGTAAGGCCTCCTCAAACAGCCATTTTGCTTTTTTGTGTTTCTTTTCCATGGGGATTTTCTTGATCCCTGTCTCCTGCACAATGTCACGAACCTGTGTCCGTAGTTCATCAGGCACTCTGTCTATCAGGCCTAGTCCCTTAAATCTATTTGTCACTTCCACTGTATACTCATAAGGGATTTGATCTAGGTCATACCTGAATGGTCTAGTGGTTTTCCCTGCTTTCTTTAATTTAAGTCTGAATTTGGCAATAAGCAGTTCATGATCTGAGCCACAGTCTGCTCCCGGTCTTGTTTTTGCTGACTGTATAGGTACTTGCAAATTTAGCTCAAATGAATCCTTTTATACTTCTAAATTTTAGTAATGCTTTTTCACCTTAAAATCCATTTGCTTGACAGTAATAAACTGGGGAAAATTCTGAAAGAGATGGGAATACCAGACCATCTGGCCTGTCTCTTGAGAAACCTGTATGCATGTCAGGAAGCAACAGTTAGAACTGGACATGGAACAACAGACTGGTTCCAAATAGCAAAAGGTGTACGTCAAGGCTGCCTACTGTCACCCTGTATATTTAAGTTATATGCAGAGTAGATCATGAGAAACGCTGGGCTGGAAGAAACACAAGCTGGAATCAAGATTGCCAGGAGAAATATCAATGACCTCAGATATACAGATGACACCACCCTTATGGCAGAAAGTGAAGAAGAGCTAAAGAGGCTCTTGATGAAAGTGAAAGAGGAGAGTGAAAAAGTTGGCTTAAAACTCAACATTCAGAAAATCAAGATCATGGCATCTGGTCCCATCACTTCATGGGAAATAGATGGGGAAACAGTGGAAACAGTGTCAGACTTTATTTGGGGGGGGGCTCAAATATTACTGCTGATGGTGATGGCCCCCATGAAATTAAAAGACGCTTACTCCTTGGAAGGAAGCTTATGTCCAATTTAGATAGCATATTTAAAAGCAGAAACATTTCTTTGCCAACAAAGTTTCGTCTAGTCAAGGCTATGGTTTTCCCAGTGGTCCTGTATGGATTGAGAGTTGGACGGTGAAGAAAGCTGAGAGCGGAAGAATTGATGCCTTTGTACAGTGGTGCTGGAGAAGACTCTTGAGAGTCCCTTGGACTGCAAGGAGATCCAACCAGTCCATCCTAAAAGAAATCAGTCCTAAGTGTTCATTGAAAGGTCTGATGTTGAAGGTGAAACTCCAATACTTTGGCCTCCTCATGTGAGAGTTGACTCATTGGAAAAGTCCCTAATGCTGCGTAGGATTTGGGACAGGATAAGAAGACGAAGACAGATGATGAGATGTTTGGATGGCATGACCGACTCGATGGAGATGTGTTTCGGTAAACTCCGAGAGTTGGTGATGGACAGGGAGGCCTGGCGTGCTGCGATTCATGGGGTCACAAAGAGTCGGACATGATTGAGCAACTAAACGATACTGAGTACAGCTGCATTGGCTTTCATTGTCAGTATATATATATATATATATATTCTTATTGTGTATTTTTCAACTGTTGTATATATTAGGAATCTTTCATATTTAGCCAGCTTTAAACAAACAAAGAAAAAAGAAACTGTCAGAAAATCTCTTGCGTTGAAACTTTGCCTTATTCCCATTTATTGTGATGAAATTTGGCTTTTTTGGATATCAGTTTACTTTGTGTCTTCTATTTGTCAGACTTCCCTTGTTTTCTTGTATCACTTCTTTGCCATATTTTAAAAATGTATTTATCTTTGCATGTGTTGGTTTTCATTTCCATGAGGGCTTTCTCTAGCTTAAGGTGGCAGGGGCTACTCTTTAGTTGTGGCGTTGAGGCTTCTCATTGCAGTGGCTTCTGTTGTTGTCCAGCATTGGCTCAGGTCAAGTGGACTCAGTAATTACGCCTCCCGTGCTCTAGAACACAGACTCAGTAGTTGGAATGCATGAGCTCAGCTGCTCCATGGCATATGGGATTCTCCTGGATCAGGGATGGAACCAGTGATTCCTGCATTGGCAGGTGGATTTTTTTACCACTGAGCCTCCAAGGAATTCCCCTCTTCTTTGCTTTATTTTTAATTACATTCTTTGCTCATTCAGTCTTTCCCCTTTGTTATGTGCAAAGTCAGGTTCCTGTTTTCTTTCTCTGCTGACTCCCCTGGAGAAAGACCCTCCTCTGAGTTTCTGCAGATGGATTTAGCTTTCTCCCCCACCCCCACAGGCCCAGGGAGTATTAATGACACCCTCTTTGGGTTCCTGAGGGCTAACTCTGCACAGGTCCTCTGCTGGCCCCCTTGGCATCTGTTCTCTGTAGGTGTGACAGAGAAAAAGGCAGTTCAGAGAGGGTTGCCACTGGCTGAAGGCCACACAGCTAACAATGGCAGAGCAGGGATTCAGGGCAAAATGCGCTCTGCTTCTCACCTGTTTCTGTGAGAGGCAGGTGGCTGTAGGGTGAAGCGAGGGAGAGACCTGGGACACAGAATTGAAAGAGGCACCTCCAGGACTTCCCTGGGTGTCCAGTGGTTCATACTCTGTGCTTTCACTGCAGGGGGCATGGGTTCAAGCTCTGCTTGGAGAACTAAGGTCTCAAAAAAAGAAAAAAAAGGAACTATTTTATTCAGCTTTCCTCATAACTCTGTTGGTAAAGAATCTGCCTGCAATGCAGGAGACCCCAGTTCCTGGGTTGGGAAGATTCCCCGGAGAAGGGATAAGCTACCTAATCCAGGATTCTTGGGCTTCCCTGGTGGCTCAGCTCGTAAGGAAACTGCCTGCCATGCAGAAGACCTGGGTTTGGTCCCTGGATCAGGAAATCCCCTGGAGAAGAGAAAGAACACCCCCTCTAGTATTCCGGCCTGGAGAATTCCATGAACAATATAGCCTAAGGGGTCACAAAGAGTTCGATATGACTGAGCGAATCCACTTCACTTCACTTCAGTTTATAAAGCGGCATCTCTGTCAGCTCTACCTCTTCGTGGCTCACTAAGGGAGCCTTAGACCAGCAGTTCTTGAAGAAGAAGGAGTGACTGTGACAAATTCTAGGGGTGTGGTTTTTGACTGTTGTCATGATATGGGGGGCCAATACACATGGGGGCAGGTGCCTGCTTCATGGCATACACGTTAGACGTGAATGATTCTCAAATGTCCTGCCAGATATTTAGGTAAGTCCAAACCCATTCATAATACCCCGAGTGGAGGCCCTTATCTGCACTTGTCCCATAAGTTTAATAAAAGATTTCCAGGGCTGCAATTATGGTGCAAACTGGAGAAGTCAATATTTTGTTTTATTCAGAGCCTAACCATGGGTTGCTTTGCAGTTTGTGGCAATCACATGATGGCCACAGTACCTCGATGGCTTTGTGAATGGCCGAGACTGCACACTTGTGTCCTCCTGCATTTGCCAGGCTGAATCCTCAGTGAGGGCACATTTGGGTGCAAATGTGAGTGCTCAAACATTTACCTACGGGAGCATGCATTGTTGTGAGTATAAATACATGTGTGTGCTCAGTTGTGTTCAACTCTTCGTGATGCTATAGACCCCAGGCTCTTTTGTCCTGGGATTCTCCAGGCAAGAATACTGGAGTGGGTTGCCATGGCCTCCTTCAGGGGACCTTCCTGACCCAGGGATCTAACCTGTGTCTCTTATGTCTGCTATATAAGGTCTGCCTAAGTAGACCTTATGTCTACTGCATAAGGTGGAATCTTTACCACTACCGCCACCTGAGGAACTGAATCCTTGAGTATAAATGACCTACTCTTAGTTCTTTAAAAAAAACATTATGTGGACCATTTTTAAGCTCTGTATTTAATTTGTTATCATCACTTCTTTTATGTTTATGATAACATAAACACTTCTTTTATGTTTTGGTCTTGAGACATGTGGAACTTAGTTCCATGTGGATAGAAGCTGCACCCGCTGCATTGGAAGGTCAAGTCTTAAGCACTGGACCACCAGGCAGTTCACTCCCTATTTCACTTTGTGTTACTGGATGTTGATCTCCAGGACAGTTTTTTTTTTTTTTTTTAATTTCCTGGGACAGAACATTTTGGTTTTAAGATGGTTTTATTATCCATCAGTATTTCATTTCAGGATAGTAAATGATCATTTCAAAATATCTGCTACACCACCCTAGGAAACCCCCTTTAATGTGAGAAGGCAAGTGAATAGCAGTGACAGCTCTATGGACTTCTCTGTCATTCTCCAGCTAAGAATGAGAGGGCAGGTAGTGGGGTGTCCATGACCAGGAGCCTAAGCGGGTCCTCAATCTAACTGATAGAAGCAAAGTTTCTTTTGATCACTCTCACATGCTCAGGGTAGAGTTTCTTCTCAATTAGATCTGTACTTGGAAAAGGGGCTCTAGACTCCCCCTCCTACCCCAGCAGAGGGCTTCACATAGGCTTACCTGAGACCAGCTCTCGACCCGGTACACCCGTTCTGGAACCATGTGGTAATTCATTAGGTTCACACCACTGATTTGTTCAGACCCTGGTATATCACCCTTATCAGTCAGTTCACTCTCTTAGTCATGTCTGATTCTCTGCGACCCCATGGAATGCAGTACGCCCTTCCGTACACTTCCTTGTCCATCAACAACTCCCAGAGTTTGCTGAAACGCCTGTCCATTGAGTCTGACACAGGGGTACAGAGAGGGGACAGGGGTTGCTTTACGGTGCACAGCTCCTTCTCTGTGACACCCTGTGAGCTGTTTCCATTTTATGTCTGTACACAGCACATTGGGATCAGGAATTTCCAGCACGGAGTTTAGTGCTGCTATGGACACATCACATGCACCCACTGGCCCATTTCAAGTGCTATGTTACCATGTTTTAAAAGGGAAGCTCTCTGGACCAGAAGAGCACATAGATGTGCTCATTAATCTGATGTGATTTCCATGATGACTCTACTCCAATAAAAGGGACAAAAGAAAAAAAGGAAAAACCCATATCTTTGTTTACAGATGATTAACTAGAAACAACCCCGCTCACCGCAGTTTGCAGAAGAGAAGACCGTAGAAAGCATTCAAGTCCGAAGCTCCAAAACAGAGATTTTCTTTGCTTTGTGGTTCCTTTAAAGACACTCACACCTTCTTCGTAAGAGATGGCCATGTTTCATAGAAGTGAAAAGTCAAAGGCGAGACACACTCGGAGGACATTTGAGCCTGAGATGAAGCATGTATGTAATATTTATATGATGGAATTTTAGGTTTATATGTCAATATGAAACAAAAACAGTTTGAGGGGAAGCAGGACACCACTCTGCCGTTACACTCTGTATGCTATAGTACCATTTTGTATGTATGTTCAAGAAGCATTGAACAAAGCAAAAAGGTGATGTATGTATAGGATAAAAATTAATTGTACGATACCATTTCAGTACATTTTGTTGTACACTTTAATCTTGTTTCCTTTCTCTTCATTATTGATAAGAGGATGTGAACTGTATAGTTTCCAGCTAGTTACTCATAATAAAAAGAAATAAAAAAGAGGGTACTAGAGGAAAACAAGAAAGAACATTTGTCAATTGCAGTTGTCAAAAGAAACAAAAACCTAGCCTTCTTTGTGAAGCATAATTGCTTTTCGCATACGGAAGTATTTTTTTCACAATTTCTTTGTATAACATTTGTATGAAACTTAAATATCTTCTCTGATGAGGGTGTTTCTTTGTGACTGAACCAGTAGATTCACGAGGTATGTTCTTATGGGTTCTCCCCACCCCCTAATTTTTTCAGAATCTTCACCTTTTTTAAATGAAGCTGTTTTGGAAAAAATATGCCTTGCTCTTCCTCGAACTGACAGTTTTCCATTTGGTCAGGATGGATGTATCAGGTTTGGGCCAAAGACAGAGACGGGGTCACATGAGGTCAGGAAGGTTTCTCTCCACATTACAAATAAATGTCCCCACTTGCAGCTTTCCTGGGAAGTTCAGTTCTAGAGAATTTACTGACAGAGATGGAGACAGAAGGGAAATCTGGGGTCAGTCTCAGAAGAACACTGGCAGGGAATGAATTTGTCTTTCAGTAGCCAAGATGGCAACCTGAGCTACAAGGAGCTCTGTGGGCAACGTGTGACCTTGACTCTGCCCAGGCACATCCTGGTCATTTCATCTTCATGGGTCACATAAGTATTTTTTTTTCCCATCATTTAAACTTGGGAACACTCCTCAGCTCCATGGCTAGACAAAAGCAGGGCATGTTTGGCCCCTCAAGCCATCCCTGGCTGGTGTTGTGAAAGGAATGGAATGGAACTGGTTTAGAGAAGACCTTACAAGAGCTTCCTTATTCTTCTCTCGGGGTATGGGAGCCTGCCACGTGGAAGGTGGCAGTGTGTGTCACAACTCCCAGTTGATGGATATTCAGGTTGTCTGCTGATACCAGCCATGGCCAGCAGACCAGCCTTGTGTGCAAGTCATCAGCTAGGTGAGGGACCTATGGAATTCATCTCAGGAGGTTACATCCAGGGCTCAGGGACTGGCCAGGACTTGGAGGTTCCAGACAGGGAAGCAGGACCTTCTGCCTCTGACTTAAGTCTGAGTGGGCTGTTTTCAGGGCTCAGTGGCTCAGAGTCTAGAAATGAGGAGGAGAGGGAGGCCACCAACTGTCTGCCGTGGTCCTTTCTCCTTTCTCTGAGCAATGGCTAAGCACAGGGCAGGATGGGCCCCACCACCTACCCCCTTCTACCACTGCCCCGACCTGCACAGTTGGCCTGGTAGGTCTCCTGCTGCTGCTAAGTCCCTTCAGTTGTGCCCGAGTCTGTGGGACCCCATCGATGGCAGCCCACCAGGCTCCCCTGTCCCTGGAAATCTCCAGACAAGAACACTGAAGTGGGTTGCCATTTCCTTCTCCAATGCATGAAAGCGAAAAGTGAACATGAAGTTGCCCAGTCGTGTCTGACTCTTCACGACTACATGGACTGCAGCCTACCAGGCTCCTCCATCCATGGGATCTTCCAGACAAGAGTACTGGATTGGGTTGCCATTGCCTTCTCCATTGGTGGGTCTAGAGATGACCTTTAATGCAGCCAGGCACTATCGCCACCTAATGGTCGTCATGGAGAACTGCAGCCCTTAGAGCGGAAGCTAGACCCAGGAGGGCACCGGTGGAGGGTCATTCATGAAACAGTTGTGTGCTGAGCATCTGTGGGGAACCAAGCACTGAGGACACAGGCTCTGCCTTCATCCATCTGACATTCTCACTGGGAAGCAGATCTGTATATGATAGAATCTTAGGTGGGACAGAATCAAATATGTAGCATATGGAAGGGAAGTAGTTGGTGTGATTGGGGACGGCCTCTTGTAGAACTGGCCTTTGAACTGAAACCTTTATGTGGGAACTGAGCACGATGTCTTCAGCAGTGATTTAGTAGTGCCGGCTGAATGTTAGAAGTGCCTGGCAAGTATTAAAACAACAATAAATGTTCAGGTGCCACCCTCTTTCCCCAAGTAACGATATCTGACTCTCTCAGGTGGGGTTGGGGCATTCATAAGTTCTTCAGGTGATTCTGCTGGGCAGCTAGATCTCAGAGCCTGTACCTTTATTGGAAGAACACCCAAGGTAGAAGGGAGAGCAACTAAAAAAACCTGAGGGGGCTTCTGGATCTTCTCAGAATAGGAGAAAGTTGAGGGGGCCAGAATGAGGGATTCAGCATTGGAGATGGAGCTGATGAGATCAGAGAATGAAAAGAAATCAAGGGGTATGGGGGCTGAATTATGATCAGAAGGAACTGGGAAGCCAGGTTGGTTAACATTTTAAAAAGGATTTATTGACATAGCATTTAAAGTGTATAATTGCTTTGGGTATTTCACATTTTTTTTTAAATATGGTAAATGAGATGTAACAAAATTTGTCCTTTTCATCATTTTTTAAGTGTGTTAGTCAAGGTTAGGGTTTAAACATGTAAATCAGCAGGAAAGGAACATGATAAATGTGCACCAAACCAAGCAAAAGAGGAGGAGATAGAGAGTCTTCCGGAAAAAGAATTCAGAATAAGGAGGTTAAAAAAGATCCAAGATCTGGAAGACAAAATGGAGTTACAGATAAATAGCCTGCAGACAAGGATTGAGATGATGGTGAATCATTGAACAGGGACCTAGATGGGAAAAAAAAGAGCCAATCAATAATGGATAATGGAATATATGAGATCAAAAACTCTCTGGAGGGAAAGAAAAGTAGAATAACAGAGGCAGAAGATAGGATAACTGAGGTAGAATTGAATGGTAGAAATAAATGAAGCAGAGAGGAAAATAGAAAAAAAAAGAATTAAAAGAATAGAGAACAACCTCAGAAACCTCTGGGACAATGTTAAAGGCCCCAACATTTGAATCAGAGCAGTCCCAGAAGGAGAAGAGAAAAAGAAATGCCATGAGAAAATACTTGAGAAGATAATAGTTGAAAAATTCCCTAAAAAGGGAAAGGAAATAGTCACCCACATGCAAGAAACCCAGAAAGTCCCAGGCTGGATAAACATAAAGTGAAACACCCCAAGACACATATTAATCAAATTAACAAAGATCAAACACAAAGAACAAATATTAAAAGCAGCCAGGGAAAAACAACACATTACACACAAAGGGATTCTCATGAGAATAACAGCTGATCTTTCAACAGAAACTCTTCAGGCCAGAAGAGAATTGCAGGACATGCTTCAAGTGATGAAAGAGAAAAATTTTCAACCCAGATTACTGTACCCTGCAAGGATCACATGCAAATATGAAGGAGAAATCAAAATCTTTACAGACAAGTAAAAGCGGAGAGAATTCAGCACCACCAAACTAGCTCTTCAACAAATACCAAAGATCTTCTCTAGGCAGGAAAAACAGAATGGCTGCATAAACCTGAACCGAAAATACTAAAGCAAATGGCAACAGGATCATACCTGTCAATAATTACCTTACATGTAAATGGGTTGAATGCAGCAATCAAAAGGCAGAGACTAGCTGAATGGATACAAAAACAAGACTGCTACTTATGTTGTCTACAAAAGGCCCACCTCAAAACAAGGGACACATACAGACTGAAAGTGAAGGGTTGGGGGGAAAATAAAACAGAAGAAAGCAGCGGTAGCAATACTCATATCATATAAAATACACTTTAAAATAAAGCCTGTGGAAGAGGCAAAGAAATACACTATATAATGCTCAAAACATCAAACCGAGAAGAAAATGTAATGATTAAAAATACATAAACACCCAACATAAGAGAACAGCAATATGTAAGGAAAATGCTAACAAGCATGAAAGGGAAGATTAACAATCACACAATAATAGTGGAAGATTTTAATACCACACTCACACCTATGGATGGATCAAGTAAACAGAAAATCAACAAGGAAACACAAACTTTAAATGATACATTAGAACAGAGAAACCTAATTGATATCTATACTAATTTTACACTGAACAATGAATTTCACATTTTTTCTCAAGTACACATGGAAACTTCTCCAGAAGAGATCACATCCTTGGCCATAAGTCCAGGCTTGATAAATTCAAAAAACCTTGAAATCATTCCAGGCATATTTTCTGATCACAATGCAGTAAGACTAGATGTCAACTGCAGGAGAAAAACTGTTAAAAATTCAAACATATGGAGGCTGAATGTCACGCTGGTAAATAACCAACAAATCACAGAGGAAATCAAAAAGACATCAAAATATGCATAGAAGCAATTGAAAATGAAAACACAACAAGCCAAAACCTATGGGACATTGTAAAATCACTGTAAGGCGAAGGTTCAGAGCAAAACAGCCTTACCTCAAGAAACAAGAAAAAAGTTAAACAAATACCCTAACCCTCTGCCTAAAGCAACTAGAAAAGTAAGAAATGAAGAACCCCAGGGTTAATAGAAGCAAAGAAATCATAAAATAGGGCACAAATAAATGTAAAAGAAACAAAAAAGACTAGAGCAAAAATCAACAAAGCTAAAAGCTGAATCTTTGAGAAGATAAATAAAATTGACAAACCATTAGCCAGACTCATCAAGAGGCAAAGGGAGAAGAATCTAATCAACAAATTAAAAATGAAAATGGAGAGATCACAACAGACAACACAGAAATACAAATGATTATAAGAGACTACTATCAGTAACTATATGCCAATAAAATGGACAACTTGGAAGAAGTGGACAAATTCTTAGAAAAGTACAACTTTCGAAAACGGAGTCAGGAAGAAACAGAAAATCTTTACAGACCCACCACAAGCACGGAAATGGAAAGTGTAATCAGTAATCTACCAGCAAACAGAAGCCCAGGACCAGACGGCTTCACAGCTGGATTATACCAAAAATTGAGAGAAGAGCTAATATCTATAGTACTCAAACTCTTCCAGTTGCAGTGGAATGCAGACTTCCAAACTCATTCTATGAAGCCACCATTAACCTACTACCAACACCAGACAAAGATGCCACAAAAAAAGAGATAACTACAGGCCAATATCACTGATGAACATAGATGCAAAATCCTTAACAAAATTCTAGCAAGCAGAATCCAACAGCATATTAAAATGATCATATATCATGACCAAGTGGGCTTTACCCCAGGGATACAAGGGTTCTTCAATATCTACAAATCAATCAACATAACACACCACATTAGCAAATTGAAAGATAAAAAAACATATGGTTATCACAATAGCTGCAGAGAAAGTCTTGAACGAAATTCAACATCCATTTATCATCAAAACACTCCAGAAAGCAGGCATAGAAAGAACATACCTAAACATAATTAAAGCTATATATGGCAAATCCACAGCAAACATTATCCTCAATGATGAAAAATTGAAAGCATTGCCCCTAAAGTCAGGATCAAGGTAAGGATGTGCACTCTCACCACTACTATTCAACATAGTTTTGGAAGTTTTGGCCAAGAGGAATCAGAGCAGAAAAACAAATACAAGGAATCCGGATTGGAAAAGAAAAAGTAACACTCTCACCGTTTGCAGATGCCATGATCCTCTACATAGAAAACCCGAAATACTCCACCAGAAAATTACTAGAGCTAATCAACGAATATAGTAAAGTTGCAGGATACAAAATGAACACGCAGAAATCCCTTGTATTCCTGTGCACTAACAAGGAGAAAACTGAAAGAAATATTAAAGAAACAATTCCATTCACCATTGCACCGAAAAGAATAAAATAGTGAGGACTATATTTACCTAGAGAAACAAAAGTCCTGCATATAGAAAACTAGAAAACACTGGTGAAAGAAATCAAACTGGACACAAAGAGATGGAGAAATAGACCATGTACATGCATTGAAAGGATCAATATACTGAAAATAGGTATACTACCCAAAGCAAACTATAGATTCAATGCAATCCCTATCAAGCTACCAACGGTATTTTTCAGGGAACTAGAAGAAATAATTTCACAATTTGTATGGAATTACAAAAAACCTCTAATAGTCAAAGCAATCTTGAGAAAGAAGAATGGACCTGGAGGAAATGCCTTGCCTGATTTCAGGCTATACTACAAAGCTACAGTCATCGAGACAGCGTGGTCCTGGCACACACACAAAAAAGATATATAGATAAATGAATCAAAATAGCAAGCCCGGAGATAAATCCACGCACCTATGGATACTTTATCTTTGACAGAGGAGGCAAGAATGTACAATGAAGACAAGACAATCTCTTTAACAAGCATGCCGGGAAAACTGGTCAACCACTTGTAAAAGAATGAAACTAGAACACTTTCTAACACTGTACTCAAAAATAAATTCAAAATAGATTAAAGATCTAAACGTAAGACCACAAACTATAAGACTCCTAGAGGAAAACACAGGCAAAATACTTTCTGACAGAAATCACAGCAGGATCCTCTATGACCCATATCCCAGAGTAATGGAAATAGAAGCAAAAATACACAAACGGGACCTCATTAAAATTAAAAGCTTTTGCACAAAGAAGGAAACTCACTAGTAGAGCTACTATGGAGAACAGTGTGGAGATTCCTTAAAAAAAAAACTGGAAATGGAACAGCCATATGTAACAGCAGTCCTACTCCTGGACGTAAGCCCCAAGGGAACCAGAACTGAAAGAGACACATGTGCCCCAATGTTCATCGCAGCACTGTTTATAATAGCCAGGACACGGAAGCAACCCAGATGTCCATCAGCAGAAGAATGGATAAGAAAGCTGTGGTATATATAGACAATGGAATATTACTCATATATCCAAAAGAATGCATTTGAATCAGTGTTAACGAGGTGGATGAAACTTGACCCTATTATACAGAGTGAAGTAAGCCAGAAAGAAAAGCACCAATAACACACACACACACACACACACACACACACACACCTATGCCATATGTATATATATATATATATATGGGCTTCAGAAAGATGGTAATGATAACCCTATATGCAAGACAGGAAAAGAGACACAGATGTATAGAACAGTCTTTTGGTCTCTGTGAGAGAAGGCAAGTGTGGGGTGGATTCGGAGAATAGTGTTGAAACATGTATATTTCCATATATGAAACAGACCTCCAGTCCAAGTCTGATGCATGAGATAGAGTGTTCAGGGCTGTGGCACTGGGGTGACCCAGAGGGATAGGATTGGACGGGTGAGGGGTTCAGGATGGGAAACACATGCACAACCGTGGCTGATTCATGTCAATGTGTGGCAAAACCACTACAATATTGTAGACTAATTAGCCTCCAATTAAAATAAATAAATTAAAAAAAGAAAGAAAACTAAAAAATTCAAAACGAAAAACATGTAACTGTTTTCTAAACTGCAGTGTTCACAGACCATCTTCATCTTGGACTACATGAGGACACCACCTCTATTATTACTGATTTTTTTTTAATCCAGCAAAAGAAAGGTGACTCTCGTTCCTTCTAGCATCACTGGTGTGGGTGTATCCCACGTGCTGAGCTGTGTGGTTGAGAGATTGCTCCGTACAGGAATCTTTTGGTCTCCATGACAACCCGAGGAGGCAAGTACTAATCATAGTCCACTGTCAAGATGAGGAAAGTGATATGCTCCATGTCACACAACAGGTCAGTCAGCACCACAGCCTGGATTCAAATGGGTCTACCCGACTCACAACCCAGGTCAGTGACCCCCTCAGAGGGACACTGGCCCAGAGTCTGTGGCACTATAATAATTTGACAAAATGCCTCTCCCTGACTCCACTGCCCATGGGGTTGGACATTGTTCCTTACTTAGTCTAGTTTTGCAAAGAGGCTTGATGGTTAAATGAAGTTAGAGGGGTGTCAGCTTTCTACTTGAAAAGAATAAAATCCATTACAGGTAACTTTGAGCAGGAAAGAAACTTATTAAGAATATTAAGTGACACAGATTTCTGGGAGGGAAGGCTGGAGAGGCAGCCATGACAATATAGAAATTAATTGCAGGATCTTCTGTCACTCATTGGAAAAGACCCTGACGTTGGGAAAGATTGAGGGCAGGAGAAGAAGGGCATGGCAGAGGATAAGAAGGTGGGTTGGCATCGTCAACTCAATGGACATGGGTTTGGGTGGACTTTGGGAGTTGGTGATGGACAGGGAGGCCTGGCATGCTGCAGTTCATGGGGTCGCAGAGAGTCGGACTCGACTGAGTGACTGAACTGAACTGAACTGTCACTACCACTGGCTTCAGACACAGCGGCTGTCACTAGTGAGATGGCTTATGTCTCTTGCACCTCTGCTAGATTGAATTCTATGCATCAGAATCCACTTGCATTGCTTTCACCTGTAGGTGTATCCATTGGTTAAGCCTGCATTCCATGTGGCTGTAGTAATTGAGTCTTAGGTGCCATCTGGATGTATTTGATTGGCTGAGCCTGGGTACCATCTAGGTGCATCTAATTGATTGAGCCTATATCACATGGTTACATTCTGACTGCAAAGGAGGTGGCAAAAATGAGATTCTGACTGTTTCTAGTGCAGATTTGTAAGATGGACAATTAAAGCATTGACTAAAAAGTCTCCTCCCTGCAGACTTGTCCACAGTCTCTTTATCAGCCACCTCAGCTTTTCAAAGCTCAATTCATCCTACTAAGTAAAGCGGAAGGGTTTAGTAAGTCAAGTGGTCTGTGCTCTGCTGTGTTAATTTGTCTAGGCTAGTTCTACATTTCCTAGAATCCCTTTCTTTGATTTTGAGTTCAGTCAGTCTGTTCAGTGGCGTAGTTGTGTCCATTTCTTTGCGAGCCAATGGACTGCTTCAAGTCAGGCCTCCCTGTCCATCATCAACACCCCGCAGTTTACTCAAACTCGTGTCCATTGAATTGGTGATGCCATCCAACCAACTCGTCTTCTGTTGTCCCCTTCTCCTCCCACCTTTGATCTTTCCCAGCATCAGGGTCTTTCGAATCAGTCAGTCCTTCATGTCAGATGGCCAAACTATTGGAGTTTCAGCTCAGCATCAGTCCTTCCAATGAATATTCAGGACTGATGTCTTTTAGGGTGAACTGGTTGAATCTCCTTGCAGTCCAAGGGATTCTCGAGAGTCTTCTCCAATACCACAGTTTCACAGCATGAATTCTTTTGGTTCTCAACTTTCTTACTACTCCAGCTCTGACATCCATACATGACTACTGGAAAAACCATAGCTTCGACTATGCTATTCCTCTGCCTTTTGTAAAACCAGCTTGAACATCTGGAAGTTCATGGTTCACATATTGCTGGAGCATGGCTTGGATAATTTTGAGCATTAATTTACTCGTGTGGGAGATGAGTGCAATTGTGCGGTAGTTTGAGCATTCTTTGCAACTGCCTTTCTTTGGGATTGGAATGAAAACTGAACTTTTCCAATCCTGTGGCCACTGCGGAGTTCTCCTGATTTGTTGGCATATTGAGTTCAGCACGTTCATAGCATCATCTTTCAGGATTTCAAAATAGCTCTACTGGAATTCCAGCACCTCCACTAGCTTTGTTCCTAGTAATGCTTTGTAAGGCCCACTTGAATTCATATTCCAGAATGTCTGGTTCTAGGAGAGTGATCACACCATTGTGATTATCTGCATCGTGAACATCTTTTTGTACAGTTTTTCTGTGTATTCTTGCCACCTCTTCTTAATATCTTGTGGTCTAGAGGCACACAGATATCGTCTATGCCTGCCCAGCGGCTCCCTACCAGAGACATCAGTGCTCAGACCACTGGATGGGAAATGATCTGAAGCTACTCTTCCACAGCCCCTTAAAAAAAAAAAAAATTCACAGAAAAGTGGATGAAAGAAATTAAAAAAAAAAAAAAACAAAGTCATGTAGCAAGGTGAGAACCTTGACAGTAGAGAAGGAGGAGCATGTGGCAAAAAGCATAGGTTCTTGGGGAATAGGATTGTCCTTAGTAACGACATTTGCATTTCAAAACTTAGGAACATGGCGTCTTATAATGTATCTTCCTAGGGACATGGTCCTTGTATTGTAATTTATCAAAATCCACTGACTTTCATAAAAAGTATGAATTTTTACAACATATGCAAAAAATTCTAGTCAAATCTCACTCATTAGGTTAGTCATATCCACGGTTTTAAATACTATTTCAAAACGGAAAATATTAAATTTCAGGAAAAGGGGTTTTAATATTATTATAAAGCATCATGAAATATCCAAAAACTTTCCCTTACTGTATCAACGGATACAAAAACATAAAATTCCCTTTACTTGATAAAATAATGAGTTAAAAGTGAAAAAAAAAGAGTAAGAGGCCTTGTAGTTGTCTATATACAAGAAGCTAGGTGATGATTTCCATTTTACGTTAGTCATAGTGGTGGTCACTCTAATGAGAAGTAACCTTATATTTTTCAAAACATCCAATAAATCAAAATTCTCAGGTGAAAAGAAAACTCATAGGTTCTGGAAAAGAGAAGCCCTGATGGGATAAAGTCACATAACCCCTTCCTCATAAAGTTAAGAATGTGCTCAAAAAGTGACAAGCACAGTGAGTAATCCTCACTAAATGGCTCTCTGTCTTTCTGATTAGATGTTGTCTGCTCCCTTTCAGTAGTTGGGGGTATTTTCTTTCTCTTTAGCCCCAGATTACTGCCACCCAAGGGAGGGGATGAGAAAAAAGTGACAGCAACACCTCTGTGTAATAAACCCACTGGTATCTTTCGTGGAGAAGAAGAAGGATTTCATAATTTCACTTTCTAGTACTCAAGGAAGATGGTCCCAGCATAAGCAGGGCTTCCTGGCCAGCATCCACTACATCAGATCCACTGTGGAGGCTCCCTTGTGGTGCATGGATGGTGGGGAGGAGAGTCTGCACACAGAACAGCAGTGGGCGTGTTAACCCAAGTGTCTCTGGGAGACACAGGCGGTCAGCTCTGGGAACAGAGTCATACCAGCAAGTTATTAGAACAGCCACAACTTATCTTCATGCAGAAAACATTTTTTGGTGATCTTCTCAAGATCTCAGAAGTTAGGATGTTCAATACCATGATATCAAGCTAGTAGTCTATCAAGTTAATTGCACACGATTTTTGTTTGATTATTCTTTTTTTTTTTTTTTTTGTCATGCTACAGAGCTTATGGGCTCCCTGTACCCTGACCAGAGAATGAACCCACACCCTCAGCAGGGAACGCACGGAATCCTAACCACTGGATTACCAGGGAATTCCTCATCTTTTTAAATCTGAGTAATTCGGTAAAGAGCAGAGCAGAGACTGTGATCACCCCTATTCCCACCATCTCCAAAACACCACTTCCTGACATTATCACTTTCTTGCTTCCAATCTTGTACACACTCACAAATGTCTGGGAAAAACGACTAAAGTGAAAGTGTATGTGCTTGAGTGTATGTTTACTGGGCATATTGGCAAGAATTTGAAGATATCTGAAGAACAGCTTCTGTCAGCCCGTTGGTATCTCTGTGGTTGTCTTTCCAGCCTCTCCTGGAGAGAACGCTAGAGTCTGCCACTGAGCCCTTTCAGATTAAGTCAGCGTTCTTCTGGTCTGCCTGCCCCAGTGGTGAAATTTGCTTTCGAAGTTAAGGTATCACTCAAGGCAACTCTGTGGATCCTGCAGGGATTTTGTTGTCTCCAGTTTGATATTCAAGCTGAGCCTAAAGCACAGGAGAGAATGATCCTGTGCTTCCCATTTCCAAATTCGTTTTCTCTGTGGCAGCACTGGCATTAATCTGGGAATACCTTAGGTACAATTCCCAAGCATTTTTTTCATTCCTAGTACATCATATCTCTACCCTTAAACTCATCACAGAAAATCCAGAAACAGCAAAATAAGAGAAAAAGAAAAGTGTCAGCCAAATCCACCCATTAAGAGGCCCTGGTGTACCATGCTGACTGCTCCCCACTCAGGCTTTTACTCTCTGAAAGGTTTTTTTGAAGTTTTTGGTCTACACATTGCCTTGGGATGTCCAGTGATTTTGCAGACCTATACCAGGCTTCTGGTGGAGGGAAAGAAAATCACCGGTGTTCCATGAGAGCTGGGATTTTCATTTTCATACTCTAGCTGCTATCGGTGACAAATTTCCCACAACTCCCTTTCTGGCTCTCAGCTGCCACTCCTGTCATTAACTTCCCATGACACTCGGATGTGTTCCCAGGGCATGCTTCATGCTGAAGGAGGGTACTGTATGCAAAGTACTCTGTACGTATGCAATTGACTCTGCCTGATTATTATTATTGTTATTATTATTATTACTTTTTTTTTCTTTTTTGCCTCAACACTGTGAACAGGCTTTCTATAGTTAGGGCAAGCAGGAGCTACTCCTCATTGCAGAGTGCAGTCTTCTCATTGAGGTAGCTTCTCCTGTTGCGGAGCAAAGGCTCTAGAATATGTTGTCAGTAGTTGTGGCCTGGGGGCTTAACTACTCTATAGCATGTGAAATCTCCTGGGGCCAGGGATTGAACCTGTGTCCCCCTGCATTGCCAACTGGATTCCCAACCACTGGGCCAGCAGAGAAGTCTGACTCCGCCTAATTGAAAAGATAAAATTAACATGAGGAATGCCTATAGAAAGATACGGAGATGCTCACAAAATAGGAAGAAAGGGTTAGCAGCCAGGCCTTTCAAGGCATGTGAAACAAGCAAATTTGGGGATCAAAATATCAAGAGCCCACTGGTATTTTCTTCTGCACCCTACTCTTGGGATGAACTAAGGCCAACCACATTTTGTAATTGTGTTCGTGCCCCAAAGCCCAAAGTGGGAGATAGAGGGATTTTCTTTGGCTTGGTCACTCAGTGCATGCAGGGGACTGGATGACTGCCCCTCAAAAAACCAAAGATGTTCTTTGATACCGGAAGAAAAGAGAATGGAGGCTGACTGGGCATGAGCACAGGGAGCCACTGTTGTTTGGGAAGTTAATGGAAGCTCTGATCCTGCTTCTCCCAGAAGACAGATACTCACAGTACTCTCACGCACTCGGGGACAGAGTGAAACACAGCCCTAAGCCCACCCATGGGTCTCCTGGTAAAAAGCTCCCAGCTCCCCACAGTGACACTGTCTCTTCTCCATCCCCCTGCCCTCTTCCGTCTCCCCAGCACTTGCAACTTCTCCACTGATGGCTTCCACGGTTCCGCCCCGGGAGCCAGCTTGTGCCTAGGTTCCAGTGTGCACTATGCTGTGGACTGGATCAGAAAGCTGGCCTTCTGCGACCATTGGGTGAAGGAGATATACAATGCCTACAGAAACAGTGTCGGCAGTGAGTGGGCCAGGGAGAGGGCCATCCATGGTGGTTGAAGGGTCTGTCTGCCTGGGCTCCAGGAGCACCCCAGGACCAAGGGAAATTCATTAAGAATGGATGCTATCATTCATATCCCACCTGCTCGGTGCCAGCTTCCAAGAGGCTTACAAATCCTAGCTCACTCAGTGTTGCCCTCATGACACCCTTTGGGAGAGGATCTCATCATCCCCACTTTGGGTCTGGGGAAGCTGACGGAGAGATGACTTGTGTTGCCCGTCCATGATTATGCCTCCAGCCCCACCGTGGTGCTCCACATGTGGTCCTTGGACCAGCAGCATCAGGGTCACATGCAGGGTCTTGGAAATGCAGATTCTTTGGTCCCCATCTCAAACGTGTCAGATTGACAGCTCTGGGGTGGGATTTGGCCCTCTGAATCTTAACTGGACCTCCAGGTGATTCTGATGCTTGTTGGAAGTTGAGGACTTCGGGCTTCGCCCTGACTACTCAGACTGTGGTCCCTGGAGCAGCCACACGAGTTTATATCCTGGGAGCTTGTTAGAAATGTGGACTCCAAGCCCCTCCCAAGGCATCTGGGTCAGATCTGTGTCTTTAACAAGACTCCCAGGTGATTCGTGAAAACATTGGTTCTCAAGCTTGACTCCTATTGGGATCCCCTGATGAATTTACCGTTCTGCTTTTTTGGCCTAGCTGCTGCTTGGCATTGGGACTTACTGAGTTCCCTGGGGGATTCTAATGTGTGGACAAGTTATGAAAGCCACCAGCTTCAGTGTCAGGAGAGGATTGGTTTATCATATTGTACAAGAAACCTGGAAGGTGCTGGAGGCAGGGTTGATTCACCAATGACCCTTGATCACTATTTCTGGAGTTCTCTAAGTCTTTGACTCTTTACAGGTGAGGCTGCTTCTCCCCCAGGAGGCACATGGGGATGTTTTTGATTATCATGATGACTCTAAGCAGCTACTGGCTGGTAAAGGGAATACAATTTGAGTAGGCGGATAATAAAATGTGCCATCTACACCTTGACCCCGTTCTCAGAAAGAGTAAAGTCCCAGGAAGAACTTCGGGCCTCTGACTGGATAAAACCCATTTCTAGTCCCAATGCTGCCACTTTCTTACTCCCCAAGCCTTAGTTTCTAAGTCGGTGAAATGGGGATAAAAATACATATACTGTTCCAGCCTCCTGGAAGGCTCCTCCCCTTGCCCAGCTCTTTGGACTCATCCTTTTCCAGCTCCGGCTCACTCTAGAGGAAGCATTCCCTCCCAGCTCGCACTCCCACCCTCCAGCTCAGCCAGGCCTGCCCGCAATTCCCTCCACCAGCTCCCAATATTTCTCCTCCTCTCTTGTCAAGAAACATTTACCTTTGTGACACATGGTTTCATCAACGACCCTCCATGTGGAATGTAAGTTCCATTAGCTGAGCACCTACTGTGTGCTGGCCTCTCATGCACAGTCACTGTGCAAGGGCAGTGAGCAGAACACACAGGCCGTCTCATTCTTCACTAAGCTCACAGCCTGGCTACAAGCAGTCAGCACCTAAGTGTAACAAGTGTGTCAATTGACCACCAGATCTTTGGAGAAAAATAAAGTGGAGAATGGAGAACAGAGGAGTGTCTAGGGGTGGTCGGGATGGGAGGGTAGGTGGTGATCAAGGCCGGCCTGGTTTCGAGGTGACAGCAGGACACAGGTGGGAGGAGAGGAAGTAAGCCCAGTGAGCATAAGAAGGACGGAATTTCCCGAGAGGAAGCAAGGAGTTCAAAGGTCCAAAGGCTGGAGCTTCCTGTGGAGAGGAGAGTGCCCTCAAGGATGCACCAAGCAAAAGGCAAGGGGTGGGGTGGGGATGGTGGGGTCATGGAGGTGCCTGGGGCCTTCAGAGGCACTTCAACTTTTTGTCCAAGCACTTCTTTTTAAAGAAGATTTCTTTAACTTTAACAGTGAATTGATATAGAGGAATTTTGTTACCTGTCTGTCCTTAACACTGGTGGTTCAGGGACCCCAATGCAGGGGCACAGGTTTGACGCCTGCTTAGGGAACTGAGATTCTGCATGCCACATGATATGGCATGGCATATATTCAGTTTGGAGGAGACAATATTAATAATAGCTATAAGGATGACCATGAGAAAAGCTGAGCACCGAACAATTGATGCTTGTGAACTGTGTTGCTGGAGAAGACTGTTGAGACTCCCTTGGACTGCAATGTGATCCAACCAGTCCATTTTAAAGGTAATCCATTTGGAATATTCATTGGAAGGACTGATGCTGAAGCTCCAATACCTAGGCCACGTGATGGGAAGTAGTGACTGATTGGAAAGGACTCTGATGCTGGGAAAGATTGAAGGCAGGAGGAGAAGGGGACGACAGAGGATGAGCTGGTGGGATGGTGTCACTGACTCAATGGACAGGCGTTTCAGCAACCTCTGGGAGTTGGTGATGGACAGGGAAGTGTACGGAAGGGCGTACTGCATTCCATGGGGTCGCAGAGAATCAGACATGACTAAGAGAGTGAACTGACTGATAAGGGTGATATACCAGGGTCTGAACAAATCAGTGGTGCGAACCTAATGAATTACCACATGGTTCCAGAACGGGTGTACCGGGTCGAGAGCTGGTCTCAGGTGAGCCTATGTGAAGCCCTCTGCTGGGGTAGGAGGGGCAGTCTAGAGCCCGTTTTCCAAGTACAGATCTAATTGAGAAGAAACTCTACCCTGAGCATGTGAGAGTGATCAAAAGAAACTTTGCTTCTATCAGTTAGATTGAGGACCTGCTTAGGCTCCTGGTCATGGACACCCCACTACCTGCCCTCTCATTCTTAGCTGGAGAATGACAGAGAAGTCCATAGAGCTGTCACTGCTATTCACTTGCCTTCTCACATTAAAGGGGGTTTCCTAGGGTGGTGTAGCAGATGTTTTGAAATGATCATTTACTATCCTGAAATGAAATACTGATGGATAATAAAACCATCTTAAAACCAAAATGTTCTGTCCCACGAAATTTAAAAAAAAAAAAAAAAAACTGTCCTGGAGATCAACATCCAGTAACACAAAGTGAAATAGGGAGTGAACTGCCTGGTGGTCCAGTGCTTAAGACTTGACCTTCCAATGCAGCGGGTGCAGCTTCTATCCACATGGAGCTAAGATCCCACGTGTCTCAAGACCAAAACATAAAAGAAGTGTTTATGTTATCATAAACATAAAGGAAGTGATGATAACAAATTAAATACAGAGCTTAAAAATGGTCCACATAATTTTTTTTTTTTTAAAGAACTAAGAGTACGTCATTTATACTCAAGGATTCAGTTCCTCAGGTGGCGGTAGTGGTAAAGATTCCACCTTATGCAGTAGACATAAGGTCTACTTAAGCAGACCTTATGTAGCAGACATAAGAGACACAGGTTTGATCCCTGGGTCAGGAAGGTCCCCTGAAGGAGGCCATGGCAACCCACTCCAGTATTCTTGCCTGGAGAATCCTAGGACAAAAGAGCCTGGGGTCTATAGCATCACGAAGAGTTGAACACAACTGAGCACACACATGTATTTATACTCACAACAATGCATGCTCCCGTAGGTAAATGTTTGAGCACTCACACTTGCACCCAAATGTGCCCTCACTGAGGATTCAGCCTGGCAAATGCAGGAGGACACAAGTGTGCAGTCTTGGCCATTCACAAAGCCATCGAGGTACTGTGGCCATCATGTGATTGCCACAAACTGCAAAGCAACCCATGGTTAGGCTCTGAATAAAACAAAATATTGACTTCTCCAGTTTGCACCATAATTGCAGCCCTGGAAATCTTTTATTAAACTTATGGGACAAAGTGCAGATAAGGGCCTCCACTCGGGGTATTATGAATGGGTTTGGACTTACCTAAATATCTGGCAGGACATTTGAGAATCATTCACGTCTAACGTGTATGCCATGAAGCAGGCACCTGCCCCCATGTGTAGTGGCCCCCCATATCATGACAACAGTCAAAAACCACGCCCCTAGAATTTGTCACAGTCACTCCTCCTTCTTCAAGAACTGCTGGTCTAAGGCCACCCTCCCTTAGTGAGCCACGAAGAGGTAGAGCTGACAGAGATGCCGCTTTATAAACTGAAGTGAAGTGAAGTGGATTCGCTCAGTCATATCGAACTCTTTGTGACCCCTTAGGCTATATTGTTCATGGAATTCTCCAGGCCGGAATACTAGAGGGGGTGTCCTTTCTCTTCTCCAGGGGATTTCCTGACCCAGGGACCAAACCCAGGTCTTCTGCATGGCAGGCAGTTTCCTTACGAGCTGAGCCACCAGGGAAGCCCAAGAATCCTGGATAAGGTAGCCTATCCCTTCTCCGGGGGATCTTCCCAACCCAGGAACTGGGGTCTCCTGCATTGCAGGCAGATTCTTTACCAACAGAGTTATGAGGAAAGCTGAATAAAATAGTACCTTTTTTTTTTTTTTGAGACCTTAGTTCTCCAAGCAGAGCTTGAACCCATGCCCCCTGCAGTGAAAGCACAGAGTATGAACCACTGGACACCCAGGGAAGTCCTGGAGGTGCCTCTTTCAATTCTGTGTCCCAGGTCTCTCCCTCGCTTCACCCTACAGCCACCTGCCTCTCACAGAAATAGGTGACAAGGAGAGCGCATTTTGCCCTGAATCCCTGCTCTGCCATTGTTAGCTGTGTGGCCTTCAGCCAGTGGCAACCCTCTCTGAACTGCCTTTTTCTCTGTCACACCTACAGAGAACAGATGCCAAGGGGGCCAGCAGAGGACCTGTGCAGAGTTAGCCCTCAGGAACCCAAAGAGGGTGTCATTAATACTCCCTGGGCCTGTGGGTGTGGGGGAGAAAGCTACATCCATCTGCAGAAACTCAGAGGAGGGTCTCTCTCCAGGGGAGTCAGCAGAGAAAGAAAACAGGAACCTGACTTTGCACATAACCAAGGGGAAAGACTGAATGAGCAAAGAATGTAATTAAAAATAAAGCAAAGAAGAGGGGAATTCCTTGGGGGCTCAGTGGTAAAAAATCCACCTGCCAATGCAGGAATCACTGGTTCCATCCCTGATCCAGGAGAATCCCATATGCCATGGAGCAGCTGAGCTCATGCATTCCAACTACTGAGTCTGTGTTCTAGAGCACGGGAGGCGTAATTACTGAGTCCACTTGACCTGAGCCAATGCTGGACAACAACAGAAGCCACTGCAATGAGAAGCCTCAACGCCACAACTAAAGAGTAGCCCCTGCCACCTTAAGCTAGAGAAAGCCCTCATGGAAATGAAAACCAACGCATGCAAAGATAAATACATTTTTAAAATATGGCAAAGAAGTGATACAAGGAAACAAGGGAAGTCTGACAAATAGAAGACACAAAGTAAACTGATATCCAAAAAAGCCAAATTTCATCACAATAAATGGGAATAAGGCAAAGTTTCAACGCAAGAGATGTTCTGACAGTTTCTTTTTTCTTTGTTTGTTTAAAGCTGGCTAAATATGAAAGATTCCTAATATATACAACAGTTGAAAAATACACAATAAGAATATATATATATATATACTGACAATGAAAGCCAATGCAGCTGTACTCAGTATCGTTTAGTTGCTCAATCATCTCTGACTCTTTGTGACCCCATGAATCGCAGCACGCCAGGCCTCCCTGTCCATCACCAACTCTCGGAGTTTACCGAAACACATCTCCATCGAGTCGGTCATGCCATCCAAACATCTCATCATCTGTCTTCGTCTTCTTATCCTGTCCCAAATCCTACGCAGCATTAGGGTCTTTTCCAATGAGTCAACTCTCACATGAGGAGGCCAAAGTATTGGAGTTTCACCTTCAACATCAGACCTTTCAATGAACACTTAGGACTGGTTTCTTTTAGCATGGACTGGTTGGATCTCCTTGCAGTCCAAGGGACTCTCAAGAGTCTTCTCCAGCACCACTGTACAAAGACATCAATTCTTCCGCTCTCAGCTTTCTTCACCGTCCAACTCTCAATCCATACATGACCACTGGGAAAACCATAGCCTTGACTAGATGGAACTTTGTTGGCAAAGAAATGTTTCTGCTTTTAAATATGCTATCTAAATTGGACATAAGCTTCCTTCCAATGAGTAAGCGTCTTTTAATTTCATGGGGGCCATCACCATCAGCAGTAATATTTGAGCCCCCCCCAAATAAAGTCTGACACTGTTTCCACTGTTTCCCCATCTATTTCCCATGAAGTGATGGGACCAGATGCCATGATCTTGATTTTCTGAATGTTGAGTTTTAAGCCAACTTTTTCACTCTCCTCTTTCACGTTCATCAAGAGCCTCTTTAGCTCTTCTTCACTTTCTGCCATAAGGGTGGTGTCATCTGCATATCTGAGGTCATTGATATTTCTCCTGGCAATCTTGATTCCAGCTTGTGTTTCTTCCAGCCCAGCGTTTCTCATGATCTACTCTGCATATAACTTAAATATACAGGGTGACAATAGGCAGCCTTGACGTACACCTTTTGCTATTTGGAACCAGTCTGTTGTTCCATGTCCAGTTCTAACTGTTGCTTCCTGACATGCATACAGGTTTCTCAAGAGACAGGCCAGATGGTCTGGTATTCCCATCTCTTTCAGAATTTTCCCCAGTTTATTACTGTCAAGCAAATGGATTTTAAGGTGAAAAAGCATTACTAAAATTTAGAAGTATAAAAGGATTCATTTGAGCTAAATTTGCAAGTACCTATACAGTCAGCAAAAACAAGACCGGGAGCAGACTGTGGCTCAGATCATGAACTGCTTATTGCCAAATTCAGACTTAAATTAAAGAAAGCAGGGAAAACCACTAGACCATTCAGGTATGACCTAGATCAAATCCCTTATGAGTATACAGTGGAAGTGACAAATATATTTAAGGGACTAGACCTGATAGACAGAGTGCCTGATGAACTACGGACACAGGTTCGTGTCATTGTGCAGGAGACAGGGATCAAGAAAATCCCCATGGAAAAGAAACACAAAAAAGCAAAATGGCTGTTTGAGGAGGCCTTACAGATAGCTGGGAAGAGAAGAGAAGAGAAGCAAAAAGCAAAGGAGAAAAGGAAGGATATTCCCATCTCAATGCAGAGTTCCAAAGAATAGCAAGGAGAGATAAGAAAGCGATCAGTGCAAAGAAATAGAGGAAAACAACAGATTGGGAAAGACTAGAGATATCTTCAAGAAAATTAGAGATACCAAAGGAATATTTCATGCAAAGATAGGTTCGATAAAGGACAGCAATGGTACGGACCTAACAGAGGAATAGGATATTTAGAAGAGGTGGCAAGAATACACAGAAGAACTGTACAAAAAAAGATCTTCACGACCCAGATAATCATGATGGTGTGATCACTCACCTAGAGCCAGACATCCTGGAATGTGAAATCAAGTGGGCCTTAGAAAGCATAACTATAAACAAAGCTAGTGGAGGTGATGGAATTCCAGTTGAGCTATTTCAAATCCTCAAAGGTGACGCTGTGAAAGTGCTGCACTCGATATGCCAGCACATTTGGAAAACTCAGCAGTGGCCATAGGACTGGAAAAGGTCAGTTTTCGTTCCAATCCCAAAGAAAGGCAATGTCAAAGAATGCTCAAACTACAGCACAATTGCACTTATCTCACATGCTAGTAAAGAAATGCTCAAAATTCTCCAAGCCAGGCTTCAGCAATACCTGAACCGTGAAATTCCAGATCTTCAAGCTGGTTTTAGAAAAGGCAGATGAACCAGAGATCAAATTGCCAATATCCGCTGGATCATGGAAAAAGCAAGAAAGTTCCAGAAAAACATATATTGCTGCTTTATTGACTATGCCAAAGCCTTTGACTGTGTGGATTACAATAAACTGTGGAAAATTCTGAAAGAGATGGGTGTACCAGACCATCTGACGTGTCTCTTGAGAAACCTGTATGCCGGTCAGGAAGCAACAGTTAGAACTGGACATGGAACAACAGACTGATTCCAAATAGGAAAAGGAGTACATCAAGGCTGTATATTGTCCCCCTGCTTATTTAACTTACATGCAGAGTAGATCATGAGAAATGATGGGCTGCAAGAAACACAAGCTGGAATCAAGATTTCCAGGAGAAATATTAATAACCTCAGATATGCGGATGACACTACCCTATGGCAGAGAGTGAAGAAGAAGTAAAGAGCCTCTTGATGAAGGTGGAGGAGGAGAGTGAAAAAGTTGGCTTAAGGCTCAACGTTCAGAAAACTAAGATCATGGCATCTGGTCCCATCACTTCATGGGAAATAGATGGGGAAACAGTGGAAACAGTGTCAGACTTTATTTTCTGGGCTCCAGAATCACTGCTGATGGTGACTGAAATTAAAAGACGCTTACTCCTTGGAAGGAAGGTTATGGCCAACCTAGAAAGCATATTTAAAAGCAGAGACATTACTTGGCCAACAAAAATCCATCTAGTCAAGGCTACGGTTTTTCCACTGGTCATGTATGAATGTGAGAGTTGCACGGTGAAGAAAGCTGAGCACCACAGAATTGATGCTTTTGAACTGTGGTGTTGGAGAAGACTCTTGAGAGTCCCTTGGACTGCAAGGAGATCCAATCAATCCATCCTAAAAGAGATCAGCCCTGGGCGTTCATTTGAAGGTCTGATGTTGAAGCTGAAACTCCAATACTTTTGGCACCTCATGCGAAGGGTTGACTCATTGGAAAAGACCCTAATGCTGGGTAGGGTTGGGGGCGGGAGGAGAAGGGGACCACAGAGGATGACATGGTTGGGTGGCATCACTGACTCAATGAACATGGGTTTGGGTGGACTCCAGGAGTTGGTGATGAACAGGGAGGCCTGGCGTGCTGCAATTCATGGGGTTGCAAAGAGTTGGACACGACTGAGCGACTGAACTGAACTGAATAATTAAATAAGAAGAAAAAAAAATCTGCCCTCATAACGAAAACTCACCTCAACGTCTTGTTTGTGCAAAGTCCACAGGAGCAGTGTGTCACTGAATGCAGGCTGAGGGGGTGGATGAGGTAGTCCCCAACAGGGCCAGTTTCTGTCAAATTGACTTTGTGTTGCCAGAGATGCCAGCCAGTAGCTTAAAAAATCGAGAGCTGTCTCTTTGTCTCATTAGCTGCCTATAGAGCTGGAACAGCACCAGGGAAACAGGCGCCCTCTGTCTTGATGCTCTGCCAATCCAAGTACTGTTCTTACCACACAGTCCAAGGTGGCTTCTCAGCCCTCAAGTTCTGCACTCCCCCTGCACCAGGAAAGTAAAGGGGGAGGGGAGAGAGACGGACTCTTCTTCCCTTTAAGAGCACAGCTGACACAGTTCAACATCGCTGTTGCTCAAATCCCAATGGCCAGATTTGTGCATCAGAAAATCACACCTTACCACAGAAGGAGCTGGAAGATGTAGCCTTTATTCTCAGCCACTCCTGCCTAGCGAGGAAACAAACAAATACGGGAGCATTTTCTGAGAGAGAAGGGGAGAACGAATGTAGGTAGCCAGCCAGTAGGCTCCATCACAGCCAGCGGGGGGTGGGGGGGTTGTAATTGCCACCCTACCTAATCCCAGGCCTTACCCATTACTCTTTATTTACGAATAAATATTTATTTATTTAATCCTCCAATCCCTCCCCTGACAAAGTGGGCACCATCCCACTTCATTTTATAAAGGACATGTTTGAGATTCAGAAAGATTAATTAATTTCTTTAAAGTCACACAGCTGGTACAGGTAAACTGCTATGTGTTTTGCTGCATACACCTGGTAGGAAGGAGGTGGACTTAGGAATATCAAACACTGTTGTTCTGCACCCCTGAGCTGGTTAGAAGAGAGTGGAGTCCACCAAAGAAAACTAGGATACAGCACCCCCATATGACAAGCTCCCCTGAAAATTCCCACCAGTGTCTCAAGCAGCAGCTTCAGCCCGCTAATGAGAAAGTCTGTGTGCCAGCAGCTCTCCCAGCCTGATGGATGGGCCTCATTAGCCCAGGCCATGGGCACCTGAGCCGTGTGAAACACGGTGACAGGACAGGGGGCTTTGGCTGTTCCGGCTGACGGTATTGTTAATATCTCCATTTTAGCAGGTTATTTGTCTCCACCTCTCCACCAGTTGCAAATCCACCTGGGTTCTGCAGCCACCAGGCCTGGCAGGGAGGCTGCTGAGACAGTCTCTTCCCCTTTGCTCATTTCCTCCAGGAAAAATAAATTACATAGTTTAAACAGGGACTGGATTGGCCATGCAGCCACCAACATCCATCTTTGCAGAGAATGAAAGGCTCAGCCAGGCTGAGGGGAGGAGAGTGGGGGAGCTGAAAGGCATTAAAGAGAGGGCATCTGTTGCCCATGATGGATCACTTTTTGCTTCATTTCCAGCACGATTGTCTTTTCCAATGAGTCAACCCTTCACATTAGGTGGCCAAAGTATTGGAGTTTCAGCTTCAACATCAGTCCTTCCAATGAACACTCAGGACTGATCTCCTTTAGGATGGACTGGTTGGATCTCCTTGCAGTCCAAGGGACTCTCAAGAGTCTTCTCCAGCACCACAGTTTAAAAGCATCAAGTCTTCGGAGCTCACCTTTCTTCCCCATCCAACTCTCACGTCCTTACATGACCACTGGAGAAACCATAGCCTTGACTAGATGCACCTTTGTTGGCAAAGTAATGTCTCTGCTTTTAACTATGCTATTTAGTTTGGTCATCACCTTCCTTCCAAGGAGTAAGCTTCTTTTAATTGCATGGCTGCCATCACCATCAGCAGTGATTTTGAAGCTCCCCCACCCCCAAAGTATGACACAATTTCCGCTGTTTCCCCATTTTTCCCCATGAAGTGATGGGACCAGATGCCATGATCTTAGTTTTCTAAACTTGTAGAGCTTTAAGCCGACTTTTTCACTCTCTTCTTTCACTTTCATCAAGAGGCTCTTTAGTTCTTCTTCACTTCCTGCCATGAGGGTTGTGTCGTATGCATATCTGAGGTTATTGATATTTCTCCCGGCAATCTTGACTCCAGCTTGTGCTTCTTCCAGCTTTGACTACCTACCCTTCTATTTGCATGGCCCCAGCCTTCCCCTTCTCTGGCACTTACTTAAATGTCACCCCTCCAGAGAGGCTGTCCTGACCCAGCTATCAAAAGTGTAGAGCCCCCAGAGGCAGGAAAGTGTGTATGGTGCTCCTGGAACCAAAAGGACACTTGTATAGTTTCTACCCTGTAGGCATATAACCTCACAATGCACGGAACTGGGGGCATTCATGTATATTCATCAAGCACCCTCTATCCACTCAGTAAAAAATTGAAGGCCGGTGACTATCTTGAGCTGGCCTTGAGTATCTTTTAGCTGTAATGAAGACGTAAACACTTGCTCACCTAACAAGATTAGACCTAGGTGTACCTTAGGTTGATTCAGTTGAGTTCAGTTCCGTTCAGTCGCTCAGTCATATCCGATTCTTTGCAACCCAATGAAGCACAGCACACCAGGCCTCCCTGCCCATCACCAACTCCCAGAGTCCACCCAAACCCAGGTACAAAGAGTCAATGATGCCATCCACATCCATGCATGACCACTGGAAAAACCATAGCCTTGACTAGATGGTGGAGAAGGAGGTGGCACCCTACTCCAGTACTCTTGCCTGGAAAATCCCACGGATGGAGGAGCCTGGTAGGCTTCGGTCCATAGGGTTGCAAAGAGTTCGACACGGATGAGCGAACTCTCACCTTTCACTCCCATGCACTGGAGAAAGTAATGGCAATCCACTACAGTGTGCTTGCCTGCAGAATCCCAGGGACGGCAGAGCCTGGTCGGCTGCCGTCTATGGGGTCGCACAGAGTCGGGCATGCCCGATGCGACTGAGCAGCAGCAGCAGCAGACCAGACGGACGTTTGTTGACAAAGTAACATCTCTGTCTTTTAATATGCTGCCTAGGCTGCTCATAACACTCCTTCCCAGGACTAAGTGTTTTTTAATTTCATGGCTGCCATCACCATCTGCAGTGTTGTTTCAGTTGGTCCAAAAATTCATCAAGCATCCCTATCCGCCAGACCTCCTGTCCTGCCTCTTGAGAAATCTGTATACAGGTCAGGAAGCAACAGTTAGAAATGGACATGGAATATCAGACTGGTTCCAAATAGGAAAAGGAGTACGTCAAGGCTTTAATTTGTCCCCCTACTTATTTAACTTGTATGCAGAGTACATCAAGAGAAACGCTGGGCTGAAGGAAGCACAAGATGGAATCAAAATTACCGGGAGAAATATCAATAGCCTCAGATACGCAGATGACACCCCCTATATGGCAGAACCTGAAGAAGAACCTAAGAGCTTCTTGATGAAAGTGAAAGAGGAGAGTGAAACAGTTGGCTTAAAGCTCAACATTCAGAAGCCTTAGATCATGGCATCTGGTCCTATCACTTTATGGCAAACAGATGTGGAAACCGTAGAAACATTGGCTGACTTTCTTTTGCTGGACTCCAAAATCACTGAAGATGGTGACCGCAGCCATGAGATTAAAAAACGCTTACTCCTTGGAAGGAAAGTTATGACCAACCTAGACAGCATATTAAAAAGCAGTGAAGTTATTTTGCCAACAAAGTTCTGTTCAGTCAAGGCTATGGTTTTTCCAGGGGTCGTGTAAACAAGTGAGAGTTGGAGTATAAAGAGGGCCGAGCGCAGAAGAATTGATGCTTTTGAACTGTGGTGTTGGAGAAGCCTCTTGAGAGTCCCGTGGTCTGCAAGGAAATCCAACCAGTCCATCCTAAAGGAGATCAGTCCTGGGTGTTCACTGGAAGGACGGATGTTGAAGCTGAAACTCCAATACTTTGGCCATCTCAGGCGAAGAGCTGATTCACTAGAAAAGACCCTGATGCTGAGAAAGATTGAGGGCGGGAGGAGAAGGGGTCGACAGAGGATGACCTGGTTGGATGGCATTACTGACTCTATGGACATTGGCTTGGGTGGACTCCGGGAGTTGGTGATGGACAGGGAGACCTGGTGTGCTGTGGTTCACAGTGTCTTAATTCATCATATAACACAGAGTGACTGAAGTGTATTGATGACTAAATGGTGATACGGTGAGGTGGACGGATGGATGCTTGTCTGGATGTGTGAGTGGTTGTATGGTGAGATGGAAAGTTGGATAGATGCTTAAGTGGATGAATGAGTGGCTAAATGGATGGATGAGTAATGGAATGGGTAGGTGGATAGAATGACTAATGGTTGATGGGTGATTGATAGTAATACTGCGATGGTTGGATATGTAGTTGCAAGAATGGTATAATGGTTAGACAGACAGATAGTTAAATGAAGGTAAAGAATCCCTCGAGTTAGCTGGCAAAAACACGGATCAACCTCACTGTAATCTGCTGAATTAGTTTCTTCTAATGAGTGTAAATGTTGTACTGAATGAATTGACTTCTGGCTCGAGAAGAAAGAGACTGCAGCAGAACCATCCAGGGAATCAGTCATGTGCTCCTGGATCCTCCCTGTTTTCTCATTGTTTGATAACCTAGGCACCTCGGTACCCACTTTTAACCACGTGCTATCCACTCGTCCCTTCCAGCCACCATCACACCTGCTGTCAGATAGAGAACAGAGTTGTAGTTGCCAAGGATGGAGGGGATAGGGATGGGCTGGGAATCTGGGGTTGGTAGATGCAAACTACTACGTTTACAGTGGATACACAACAAGGTCCTAATGGATAGCACAGGGGACAATATTCAGTATCCTGTGATAAACCGTAATGGAAAAGAATGTAGAAAAAGAATGTGTACATGTGTATAACTGAGACACTTTGCTGATTTGCAGACTGACACGGCAGTGTAAATCAAGAATATTTTAACAAATTGAAAAAAAAAAACAAACCAAGAATAAAGTTCTCCTACCTTTTTTCAGCCCTACTGATAAAAGAGAAACAAAAAAAAGAAACAAATTCTTTCAAGAAAAATTCTGTTGAAAATTAACAAAGACTAAATCACTTAATAAAAAAAGAAATTGTATTTTAAAAGGCTTCCATTAGTGTCACGAATAGTAGACTCTTGAAGCTCTCCACACAGAGAGAGGTTTGGGGTGAAACAGACCTGTTCTTTATTTCTGAAATTAACTGCCTAGGTGGTCACCTACTTTTCTATTGTGATGATTGAATGTTAAAGGCTGGTGCTGACAGTCCACAGTCTGTAAATGTTTCATTCTGAATTCTGGGATGACTCAGAGCTCTCAGGGGACAAAGGCACTATCTTTCTCAATGTATAAGAGAGATAGCAATTAATGAATGTTGGATGATAGATGGATGGATGAATGGATGATGGATGGATTGGAGGGTGTTGGGTAGATGGATGGAAGGATGGATGGATGGATGGATGGATGAATGGATGGGTAGCTAAGATTCAGTGGTCCCAGGCTTCTTGCCTTCACTCTTTATCCAACAGTATCTTGCGGGCCTCTGGAATCCTCTTAGAAGTAGAGGAGCTGCACTATGCAAAACTCCCAAACAAAAACCCTTGGCTTTCTAGAAGTGTGAGCATGACACCAGAACTTCCTGGCTAGCTCAGCAGAAGGACAGAAAATCAAAGAAGTTTTCAGGTCAAACTCCAGGGATGAAGGTGTTTGTTTCACAAGGGAGTTAGAAGTCAGAGAGCTAACATGGGAATTTTTCAATGGCAAATAGCATAAGTACCATCAAAGTGACTTTAAAAGAAATTGGCCTACTTGGCTGAAAGGTTGAGGAATGTGTGATCTCAGACCCCATGACCACCAACACCCCAAATGCAGAATTCAAGGAGTATCTTTAAATTCTTTTAAATTCAGTCTCTTTGTCTCTATCCCTGGACACTGTTTCCTCTAACTTGGCTTCATTTGTAGACAATAATCTACATGAGGTAAAAGATGTGGCAGAAATGATTAAACAAAGATTTCTATTAATTGAACATTGGTTAATTCTTCGAAGGACAAGTGCTTAGGAAAGATAGGTTAAATTTATGCTGTGAGATTAAAATGTCCTTATGGTTGAAATATTTTGAGTCTCTTCTTCCTTAGTTATTTGCAGCCAAAAGCATCCCAGTATATATAACACATAATAAATAGTAGTATTATATCTCATGGACTCAGATGTCTACTTACAAAACCAATCATTCAAGTGGAGAAGATATTTTTACTCCATCAGATATTAATTGAGCATCTACAATGCACCGGCAGTGTCCCAAGAACAATAGACGCATATTTGAATAAGACATGGTGCTTTAAAACAAAACAAAACAAAGTTGAGACATTTGACACCTTAAAAAAGTTACTAAACTACATAAGTAAAGCTTCCCTGGTGCCTCAGTGGCAAAGAATCCACCTGCCAATGCAGGAAATGCCAGTTCGATATCAGGCTTGGGAAGTTACTACATGTCCAGGGGCAACTAGACCCATGCACTACAACTTACTGATCCTGTGCTCAGAGCCCAGGAGCCCCAGCTACTGAAGCCCACTTGCCCTACAGCCTGTGCTCCACAACAAGAGAAGCCACTGCAATGAGAAGCCTGTGCACCACAACTAGAGAGGAGGCCTGCATTCCCCAACTAGAGGTAAGCCCTGGCAGCAATGAGACCCAGCACAACCATAAATAGATACTATTATACAAATAAAGATATGAGACAAAAGTCAAATTGAAATTCAAATCACAGACAACAGCAAGTGTTAACCCCCCTTGATATATAAAAATCTCTTACAAATAAAGAGTAAACCAGCAACCCAAATAAAAAAAAAAGATCCTAGGGCATGTACATACATTTTAATATATTTGTTAAAAGTGCAACTGTTCCTTAAACTTATACAAAGATGTCCAAGTTCGCTCATCGTAAGAGAAACGCAAATATACTGAGATACAACTTTTCGCATCGGATTGACAAACGTTTGAATGTTTAATGACTCACAGTGCTGGTTGAGCTGTGGGGCTTCGTGCATTGCTTGTGGAAGCTGAAACTGGTACAACTCCTAAGGAGAAAAGTTGGCAATATCTATGCAATTTGTAAGTTCGACTCAGTAATTCCACTTCTGAGTATCTATCGACAGATATATTTAAGTGAGCATGCATATTCTGTATAGAGTTCTTTTCTACAACACCGTCTGTAATAGCAAAGAATGAAAACAAGCGGAATATCCACCAGCAGTGGACTGATATTTATTGGCTGTGGGACTTTTTATTCGGTTGGAGTTTGGATCTTCTTCCAAATCCAGTGAGAAGACGCCAGAGAGTTTAAAGGAGGAGACGGGCATAATCCGACTTCTATTTTGAAGAATCATCCTGATCTGGGGGATGGGTACCCAAGTTTAATCATCTGTAAGAAAATATCATGATGATAACCACTTGAGCTTGGTTCAGTACACTGTGTGTAGGGTATCAAATGAGAAAATGCCTTCACGTTCCTGAGACAGCCCATAACCAGCTGTTTTTGACCAGACACCGTGCTTCCATCCTTCCCGCTGGAAACCATTCTCTCCCGACACAGATGAGGACGGACGACGTCCCCAGGTCCCGTAAAGGGCCCCTCGTGGTCCTTCCTAGCTTCTCCCGTGCCTTCCACCTTGCTTTTGATTTCTGTCACCCGAGATCTCCAAGCCCTTATAAACGGACCCATAGACAATACAGCCTGCCATTTTTACTCACAGGGATTTGGGGAAACTCCTAGGATGGGGATAGACAGACAATTCTTTCTGGGTAAAGGGAAATCTGAGCTCAGAGCGCTCCGCCATTCTGCTGCAGCGCCCACAGCACCGACGATGGGGCCGGATCAGCACCCGTGAAGCTGTGCTCGCCAGTGACCACCAGAGGGCAGTGCGACCCCGCCATCGGCCCGAACTGCCCGCAGGGGCCACCCAAAGTTAGGCATGGAAATAGGACTGCAAGGATTCCAGAAGTATCTTCTTGGGCTGCGCGCCTGCTTTGCGGGAGTGCTTCCCTGATATTGCAGCACCTTCGAGGATCTGTTCAGGCCCCAAAGTTAAGGATTAAGTGACCTGCTGTGGTGCCTCAAGAGCCATCAGCAGCCACGACCCCGGAAGCACTTCTTGCCACACTCAGCCCGACTATAAAACATAACTGCTCTAATGTTTAATACCACCGTCGCCGTGATAGTTTAAATTGTTTGACAAAATGGTGTGTGTGTGTGTGGGGGGGTAATCCATAAATTCAAGATAGTAAAATATGTAGCAGTTCATTCAAGGATGACGGATAAGCCAGCTGCAACCAAATAGTGATTTTAAAACGTAACCATCAAGTGTTTGGGCAACAATGTGTATTGGGGGAACTCGGACTACAGGGTGGGGGTGTCTCTTTGCCCTTATACCCTCTTCACCGCCCGACGGGTATCAGGACCGCAGAAGCCCAGCCCCCCTCTCTCTCATAGCCCATGGGTTCCTATACACCACATGGTGTGGCTGAATAAGGAGCTGCTCACACAAGTCTGGCTTCTACATTTATTCAACACCTGCTCTGTCCCAGGCACCCAGCTAAGCCCTTGACTTGCGTTAACTCCTTCATCGTGATCACACAGTTGCTGTCTGGAGAGGTCAGATAGCACATGGTTCAGATGTGGCCTGGGGTCAAGTCCCAGCTATTCCTTTTCCTGTTTGTGGGAACTTCACTCCCTGCACTTCAGCGTTCTCACCTGTAAAATGGGGTTGAGGTGAAAACCCACCTCACAGAAATGTTGCCAGCATTGAGCGCATTAAGACATGAACAACACTTTGTTTGAAAGCTTCCCTTTCAGTCCCTCTGCATAAGAAATGAATATTACATCAAGACCCAGTATGATATAGATACATGTGTGTGCATATTATGTGTGTAAGCTAAAATATGTTCCACAAGGCAATGCTAAGCTATAATACCATGATATATCCACTTAGTTTCCATCCTGTCCTCTTTTCTATTTAAAAGATGCAAGTAACAATCTACTAAATTGACTCTACGACACACCGTTTAGAAAATATTGGTTTAGCAAAGGGTTCGGCAGACCATGTGGTTCTCAGAAGTCCCATTTTACAGAATGGGAAACTGAGGTCCAGAAAGTGTTGTGGCTTGCCTCTGACCCCAGCTACTGGAAGGCAGCAGAGCCCAGACTGCAACCCAGCATCTCTGATGCCTGAATTAAGGCTCTTTCACACAAGATGCAAACTGACAGCTCACAGGCCAGATCTGACCCACAGAGACGTTGGCCTAATTTTCACAATAGGTTTGCAAGTTTTGTTACAACTATATAAAATGTATCATTGGAAGACATAACTCAAAATATGAATTTTCAACTTATCATTGAAAGTGGGCAATCTGGCAACACGTGGACCTATGTATGCACGTGACCAGCAGGAGCCACACCCAAACTGCCACTTCCAGCTGCTCTCCAGGTTCATTACTTTGCCACAGTCCCCACCGTGCATGGACAGAGGGTCCTGGCAAGTTTCAGTCCATGGCATCTCAAAGAGTCGGACACAACTTAGCAACTAAAAAACAACAATCACGATGCCATTTTGTGTCCCAGACACTGAGACAAACCATCAATTGCCATAGTCTGTGTTTTTTTCAGACGGGAGAAATATTTTTCAAGAAGGAAAGACAGGACTTTCCTGGTGGTCGAGTGGTTAAGAATCTGCCTGCCAGTATAGAGGACACAGGTTCGGCCATTGATCTGGAAGATTTCACATGCTGTGGGACAACTAAGCCCATGAAAACTACTGAACTTGCATTCTAGAGCCCATACCCTGGAACAAGAGAAGCCACCACAAGGAGAGGCCCATGCACCGCAACTAGAGAAAGCTCTCTCTTGGCAACGAAGATCTGGCACAGTCCAAAATAAATATATTTTCCAAAAAAGGAAAAACAAAAGCTAAACCAAGGGACCTACATTTCAAAACAAAAAAAGTAGATGCACAAATCTTGTCTCACATATTTAAATACAAAGAAACCACATCAATATCAACTTAACCCCAAATCTGTTTCTAGTCCCTGACTTGTTGAGCATTTACAAACCCCATCTCAACCAATACCCTTTATCTACCGCCACCTGTTTTGCCCACCATCATGTCCCCAGCACCTGAAACTGCTCAGCCAAGAAAAAGTGCCTAATTAGAATGAACGGCTTTTATACAAAAGCTTCTCCCAATATCAGCAGGCATACAGTAATGGTGAGGAGCAGGCATTCTTTGGTCCACAGGATGGCTCAGGTCCAGCTTCTGCCATAACTAGCTGTGTGACCTGAGGTAGTTTCCTCAGTCTCTTTGGGTCTGATGCGTCCTCAGCTACAAAATGCCTGGGATGAGGCGCTATGTACATAAGTGACCAGGAATGTGAATAACGCTGGGTAAATAAAGTTCACGTCTCCTCCTTCATTTCATCAAGGTGAACCAAGGTGAGTACTGGTTCATATTAACGAGTCTGGTGACCAGTTAGCCTGGCCTTGGATTATCTGCAGGGCTGGGGAGGCAAAGATCTTCCACTACCATCATGGCCTGACAAGGAAACCCTGGGCCAGATGGTAACGTCAAAGATTCGATCCCCAGGCATATCTCTGTGTGAGAAATGGCTTTTCAACATGCATTCCTCTTGCTGCTCACCCTCCTGAATTGAAGAGGCTGGAGCGATGAAAATTCCATTTCCCAGACTCCCTTGCAGCCAGGGATCTGAAGCCTTTAAGGGTCCACTCATCAGCTGTGTCCATGAGACAACTGCACTTATGCAAAGTTAAGAAAGGAAAAATTGCTGGGGAGAGGAGCAGGGCCTCGTGATCCTGTGGCAGTGGTCCCTTGGGGCCCAGTCCTGCGGTGTGTCTTCCTGAGCCTTCCTGTGAGTCTGCAAATACTCATAACGTTATCATTCATGCCCTAGGAAATTTGAACAAAGTCACGGAGAAAGTGGAGGAGAGAGGAGCCTGAGATGCTGCAGTCCACTGGATTGAAAGAATTGGAAAGACTTACTGACTGAACAACAATCAGTCACACCCAAGAAGGGAAGCTAGATCCAGCCCATGTGTTTGGGGTATGGTACTAGTGATGAAGAAGCCACGTGCAGGAGATGCAAAAGATGTGAGTTTATCTTCTCTCTGTGTGGAGAAGATTCCCTGGAGGAGGACATGGTAACCCATTGCAGTATTTTTGCCTGGAGAATTCTATGGACAGAGGAAGCCAGAAGTGGGCTACAGTGCATAGGGCCACACAGAGTCGGGCATGACTGAAGCGATTTAGGACACACATGTGCATGCACAAATTATTCTGAGAATTATTAATGAGCCTTCTATGTCAGCTGTGGGAGCAGGTTGAGAAGTGAGGTCTGAAAAGGGACTTCCGGAGCCACCAACCAGGCAAACGGAGAGGTCATAGAGTCTAGTCACCAAAGTGAGGCTGCTGAGGGCCAACAGTAGAGAAATGGAGAGGAAACCATTACCTCTGCAGCCAAGTGTCCAGTGACAGGGAGGGTGCTGATGCCCAGGAGTCAGGAGGGAGTTGTGGATGCATCCCAGACGACAGCAAGGACACGCCAGAGCCTGCAGGCATGTCTGCGCCTACTTGTCACCACATCAAAGCACAGCACCCTTGCAAGAGGAGAGACTGCTGCTCCCTTTCCACTTTCAAACCCTCTCTCAAGTTACTCTTTTGGTCAATTCTACCTCGGAACTTTTCCATACTGTCCATGGGGTTCTCAAGGCAAGAATACTGAAGTAGTTTGCCATTCCCTTCTCCAGTGGACCACGTCTTGTCAGAATCCCATGAACAGAAATAAAAACAGGACACTGAACAAAGAGCTCCCCAGGTCAGTAGGTGTCCAAAATGCTACTAGAGATCAGTGGAGAAATATCTTCAGAAAGAATGAAGGGAAGATGCCAAAGCAAAAACAACACCCAGTGGGGGATGAGACTGGTGATGGAAGTAAAGTCCGGTGTTGTAAACAGCAATATTGCAAAGGAACCTGGAATGTTAGGTCCCTGAATCAAGGCAAATAGGAAGTGGTCAAACAGGAGACGGCAAGAGTGACCATCGACATTTCCGGAATCAGCAAAGTAAAATGGACCTGAATGGGTGAATTTAACTCAAGTGACCATTATATCTATTACTGTGGGTAGGAATCCCTTAGAAGAAATGGAGTAGCCTTGATGGTCAACAACAGAGCCTGAAATGCAGTACTAGGATGCAATCTCCGAAAGGGCAGAACGATCTCTGTTCGTTTCCAAGCCAAACTATTCAATATCATGATAATCCAAGTCTACGCCCCAACACGTAATGCTGAAGAAGCTGAAGTTGAACGGTTCTATGAAGATCTACCTGGCCTTCTAGAGTTAACAACCCCAGAAGATGTCTTTTTCATTATAGGGGCCTGGAATGCAAAAGTAGGAAGCCAGGAAGGACCTGGAGTAACAGGCAACGTTGGCCTTATAGCACAGAATGAAGCAGGACAAAGGCTAAGCGAGTTTTGGCAAAAGATTGCACCAGTCTCAGCAGACACCCTCTTCCAGGAACACAAGAGAAGACTCTACACATGGGCATCACCAGAGGGTCAATACTGAAATCAGATTGATTATGTGCTTTGCAGCCAGAGAGGGAGAAGCTGTATAGGGTCAGCACAAACAATACGTGGGGCTGACTGTGACTCTGATCATGAACTCCTTATTACCAATTTCAGACTTACCTTGAGGAAAGTAGGGAAAACCACTGGACCATTCAGATATGACCTAAATCAAGTCCCTGTGATTCGATTACACAGTGGAAGGGAGAAATAGATTCAAGTGGTTAGATCTCATAGAAAGAGTGCCTGAAGGACTATGGACAGAGGTTCATGACATTGTACACGAGGCAGGGATCACGGCCATCCCCAAGGAATAGAAACGCAAAAAGGCAAAATGGTTCTCTGAGGAGGCCTTACAAACAGCTATGAAAAGATGAGAAACGGAAGGCAAAGTAGGAAAGGACAGATATACTCATTTGAATGCAGAGATCCAAAGAAAAGCGAGGAGAGGTAAGAAAGCTTTCCTCAGCGATCAATGCAAAGAAATAGTGGAAAACAATAGAATGGGAAAGACGAGAGTTCTCGTTGAGAAAGTTCGAGTGACCAACTTTACACGCAGGAACTTTTCATGCAAAGAAGGGCACAATAAAGGGCAGAAATGGCATGGACCTAACAGAAGCAGAGGATATGAAGAAGAGGTGGCAAGTATACACAGCATAATACAGAAAGGATCTTCAGGACCCAGATAAACACGATGATCTGATCACTCCCCTAGACCCAGACATCCTGAAATGTGAAGTCAAGTGGGCCTTCGGAAGCATCACGACAAACAAAGCTAGTGGAGGTGATGGAATTCTAGTCGAATTATTTCCAATCCTAAAAGATGATGCTGTGAAAGTGCTGCACTCAGTAGGCCAGCAAATCTTTCCACGGGACTGAAAAAGATAAGTTTTCAATCCCAAAGGAGGGCTATAGCAAATAATGCTCAACTACTGCACAATTTCACTCATCTCACATGCTAACAACTTAATGTTCAAAATTCTCCAAGCCAGGCTTCAACAGATTGTGAGCCATGAACTTCCAGATGTTAAGCTGGATTTAGAAAAGGCAGAGGAACAAGAGATCAAATTTCAAACCTCCACTGGACCAACGAAAAGCAAGCGAGTTCCAGGAAAACATCTATTTCTGCTTTATTGACTATGCCAAAGCCTTTGTGTGGATCGCAACAAACAGTGGAAAATTCTTCAAGACATGAGAATACCAGACCACCTGATATGCCTCCTGAGACATCTGTAGGCAGGTCAAGAAGCAGCAGTTACAGCTGGACATGGAAAAACAGACTGGCTCCATATCAGGAAGGAGTACATCAAGGCTATATATTGTCACCCTGCTTATTGATCTTATATGCAGAGTACCTCATGAGAAACGCTGTGCTGGAGGAAACACAAAGTGGAATCAAGATTGCCGGGAGAAATATCAATAACCTCAGATATGCCGATGACAGCACCCTTATGGCAGAAAGCATGAACAAAAGAGCCTATTGATGCAAGTGACAGAGGAGATTGAAAAACTTGGCTTAAAACTGAACATTCAGAAAACTAAGATTATGGTATCTGGTCCCATCCCTTCTTGACAAATAGAAGAGGAAACAGTGACAAATAATATGTTGGTCTCCAAAATCAATACAGATGGTGATGGTAGCCACGAAATTAAGAGATGCTTGCTCCCTGGAATAAAAGGTATGAGCAAGCTAGACAGCTCATTAAAAAGCAGAGGCATTACTTTGTCAAAAAAAAAAAAAGGTCCCTCTAGTCAGTTCAGTTCAGGTCAGTTTAGTCGCTCAATCATGTCCGACTGTTTGTGACCCCATGAATCACAGCATGCCAGGCCTCCCTGTCCATTGCCAACTCCTGGAGCTCACCCAAACCCACGTCCATCGAGTCGGTGATTCCATCCAATCATCTCATCCTCTGTCGTCCCCTTCTCCTCCTGCCCGCTATCGTTCTCAACATCAGGGTCTTTTCCAGTGAGTACACTCTTCACACGAGGTGGCCAACGTATTGGAGTTTCAGCTTCAACCTCAGTCCTTCTAATGTACACCCAGAACTGATCTCCTTTAGGATGGACTGGTTGGATCTCCTTGCAGTCCATGGGACTCTCAAGAGTCTTCTCCAACACCACAATTCAAAAGCATCAATTCTTCGGCGCTCAGCTTTCTTCACAGTCCAACTCTCACATCCATACATGACCACTGGAAAACCATAGCCTTGTCTAGACGGACCTTTTTTCGCAAAGTAATGTCTCTGCCTTTTGATATTGTGGCTAGGTTGGTCATAACTTTCCCTCTAAGGAGTAAGCGTCTTTCAATTTCAGGGCGAGAGTCACCATCTTCAGTGATTCTGGAGCCCCCCAAAATAAAGTCTGACACAGTTTCCACTGTTTCCCCATCTATTTTCCACGAGGTGATGGGACCAGATGCCATGACCTTAGTTTTCTGAATGCTGAACTTTAAGCCAACTTTTTCACTCTCCTCTTTCACTTTCATCAAGAGGTGTTTTAATTCCTCTTCACTTTCTGCCATATGGGTGGTGTTATCTGCATCCCTGAGGTTATTGATATTTCTCCCAGCAATCATGACTGCAACTTGTGCGTCTTCCAGCCCAGGGTTTCTCATGATGTACTCTGTATATAAGTTAAATAAGCAGGGGGACAATATACAGCCTCGACGTACTTCTTTTCGTATTTGGAACCAGTCTGTTGTTCCATGTCCAGTTCTAACTGTTGTTCCTGAGCTGCATACAGATTTCTCAAGAGAAAGGTCAAGTGGTCTGGTAATCCAATCTCTTTCAGAATTTTCCACAGTTTATTGTGATCCACACAGTCAAAGGGTTTGGCATAGTCAATAAAGCAGAAATAGATGTTGTTCTGGAATTTTCTTGCTTTTTTGATGATTCAGCGGATGGTGGCAATTCCATCTCATTCAGGTTTGTCCTCAATCAAATCCTTTATGATTATACAACATAAATGAGAAATAGATTAAAGAGACTAGATCTGATAGACAGAGTGCCTGATGATCTATGGATGGAAGTTCGTGACTGAAGACCATCCCCATGGAAATGTAATGCAAAAAAAGGAAAATGGCTGTCTGAGGAGGCCTTACAAATAACTATGAAAAGAAGAGAAGTGAAAAACAAAGGACAGAATGAAAGTAATTCCCATTTGAATTAGAGCTCGAAAGAATAGCAAGGAGAGATAAGAAAGCCTTCCTCAGCGATCAATGCAAAGAAATAGAGGAAAACAACAGAATGGGAAAGATTAGAGATCTCTTCAAGAAAACTAGAGTTACCAGGGGAACACTTCATGCACAGATGGGCTCGATAACGGACAGAAATGATAGGGACCTAGCAGAAGCAGAAGCTATTAATAAGAGGTCGCAAGAATACACAGAACTGTATATATCTATATCTATATATCTATATCTTCAAGACGCAGATAAGCACAGTGGTACGATCACTCACCTAGAGCCAGACATCCTGGAATATGAAGTCAAGTGGGCCTTACAGAGCATCACTAGGAACAAAGCTAGTGGAGGTGCTGGAATTCCAGTTGAGCTATTTTGAAATCCTGAAGGATGATGCTGTGAACGTGCTACACTCAATACGCCAAAAATTTTGGAGAACTCCGCAGAGGCCACAGGACTGGAAAAGGTCAGTTTTCATTCCAATCCCAAAGAAAGGCAGTGCCAAAGAATGCTCAAACTACCACACAATTGCACTCATCTCCCACGCTAGTAAATCAAGGCTCAAAATTCTCCAAGCCATGCTCCAGCAATATGTGAACTGTGAACTTCCGGATGGTGAAGCTGGTTTTAGAATAGGCAGAGGAACCGTCCAGTCGAAGCTATGGTTTTTCCAGTAGTCATGTATGGATGTCAGAGCTGGAGTAGAAAGAAAGTTGAGCACCAAAGAATTGATGCTTTGAAACTGTGATGTTGGTGAAGACCCTCGAGAGTCCTTTGGACTGCAAGGAGATCCAACCAGTCCACCCTAAAGGACATCAGTCCTGCATGTTCATTGGAAGGACTGATGCTGAAGCTGTAACTCCAATAATTTGGCCACCTGATGCGAAGGACTGACTGATTAGAAGGACCACCCTTATGGCAGAAAGTGAAGAACAAAAGAGCTTCTTGATGAAAGTGAAAGAGGAGAGTGAAAAAGTTGGCTTAAAGCTGAACGTTCAGAAAACTAAGATCATGGCATGTGGTCCCATCACTTCATGGGAAATAGATGGGGAAACAGTGCAAAGAGTGACAGACTTTATTTTGGGGGGCCCCAAAAGCACTGTTGATGGTGACTGCAGCCACGAAATTAAAAGATGCTTACTGCTTGGAAGGAAGGTTATGGCCAACCTAGATAGCATATTTAAAAGCAGGGACATTACTTTGCCAACAAAAGTCCGTCTAGTCAAGGCTATGGTTTTTCCAGTGGTCATGTATGGATGTTAGATTCGGAGGTGAAAACGCTGAGTGCCGCAGAATTGATGCTTTTGAGCTGTGGTGTTGGAGAAGACTCTTGAGTGTTCCTTGGACTGCAAGGAGATCCAGTCAATCCATTCTAAAGGAGATCAATCCTGGGTGTTCATTGGAAGGTCTGATGATCCGGCTGAAACTGCAGTACTTTGGCCATCTCATGCGAAAAGTTGACTCATTGGAAAAGACCCTAATGCTGGGTAGGATTGAGGGCAGGAGGAGAAGGGGATGACAGAGGATGAGACGGTTGGATGGCATCACTGACTCAATGGATATGGGTTTGGGTAAACTCCGAGAGTTGGTGATGGACAGAGAGGCCTGGTGTGCTGCAATTCATGGGGTCGCAAAGACTCGGACACGATTGAAAGACTGAACTGAACTTAACTGATGCTGGGAAAGATCAAATGTGGGAGGAGAAGGGGACAACAAAGGACAGGTCTGTTGGATGGCATCACCAACTCAATGGACATGAGTTTGAGTAAACTCTGGGGTATTGGTGATGGAATAGGAGGCCTGACTTGCAGCAGTCCATGGGCTCACAAAGACTCGGACATGACTGAAAGACTGAACTGAACTTAACTGATGCTGGGAAGGACCAAAGGTGGGAGGAGAAGGGGACAACAAAGGACAGGTTGGTTGGTTGGCATCACCAACACAATGGACATGAGTTTGAGTAAACTCCGGGGTGTTGGTGATGGACAAGGAGGCCTGACTTGCAGCAGTCCATGGGCTCGCAAAGGATCGGACACAACTAAGCCACTGAACAGACTGACTGAATTCAAAATCAAAGAAAGGGATTCTGGGAAATGTAGCTCCAGACTAGGCAAATTAACACAGCGGAGCACAGAGCACTTGACTTACTAAACCCTTCTGCTTTACTTAGTAGGGTGAGCTGAGCTTTGAAAAACCGACCTGACTGATAAAGAGACTTTGGACAAGCCTGCAGTGAGGAGACTTTTAGTCACTGCTTTAATTTTCCATCATACGAATCTGCACTAGAAACAGTCTGGATGTCATTTTCCCCACCTGTCTTGCAGTCAGAACGTAACCATGGGACCTAGGCTCAATCAATTAGACGCACGCAGATGGTACCCAGCCTCAGCCAATCAAATACATCCAGATGGCACTTAAGACCAATTAGGTACAGCCACATGAAATGTAGGCTTAGCCAATGGATACACTTACAGGTGAAAGCAGTGCAACTGGGTTCTGATGCATAGAATTCTATCTAGATGAGGTGGAAGGGACATAAGCCATGTCACTAGTGACAGCCACTGTGTCTGGAGCCAGTGGTAGTGACAGTTCAGTTCAGTCACTCAGTCCAGTCCGACTCTCTGCGACCCCATGAACTGCAGCATGCCAGGCCTCCCTGTCCATCACCAACACCTGAAGTTCACCCAAACCCATGTCCATTGAGTTGGTGATGCCATCACACCATCTCATCCTCTGTCATCCCCTTCTTCTCCTGCCCTCAATCTTTCCCAGCATCAGGGTCTTCTCCAATGAGTGACAGAAGATCCTGCACTCAAACTCTATATTGTTCATGGCTGTCTCTCCAGCCATCCCTCTCAGAAATCTGAGTCACTTAATATCCTTTAATAAGTTTCTTTCCTGCTCAAAGTTACCTCTAATGAATTCTATTCTTTCCAGTAGAAAGCTGACACCCCTCTAACTTCATTTAACCATCTAGCCTCTTTCCAAAACTAGATAAAATAAGGAACAATGTCCACCCCCATGGGCAGTGGAGTCAGGGAGATGCATTTTGTCAAATTACTATGGTGCCACAGACTCTGGGCCAGTGTCACCTGTGAGGGGGTCACTGACCTGGGTTGTGAGTCGGGTAGACCCATCTGAATCCTGGCTGTGGTGCTGACTGGCCTGTTGTGTGACATTGCGCATATCACTTTCCTCATCTCGAGAACTCACTGTGCTTAGTGTTGCCTCCTGGGGATATCATAGAGACCAAAAGATTCCTCTACGGAGCAATCTCTCAACCACACAGCTCAGCATGTTGGACACACCCACACCAGTGATGATAAAAGGAATAAGAGTGACCTTTCTTTTGCTGGATTAAAGAAAATAAATAATAATAGAGGTGGTGTCCTCATGTAGTCCAAGATGAAGATGGTCTGTGAATGCTGCAGTTTAGAAAAGTTACATGTTTTTGGTTTTATATTTTTTAGTTTTCTATTTTTTTATTATATTTATTTTAATTGGAGGCTAATTATGGTACAATATCGTAGTGGTTTTGCCATGCATTGACATGAGTCAGCCACGGGTGTACATGGGTTTCCCATCCTGAACCCCCTCACCCCAATTCCACCCCTCTGGGTCATCCCAGTGCACCAGCTCTGAGCACCCTGTCTCATGCATTGCACCTGCACTGGAGGTCTGTTTCACATATGAAAATATACATGTTTCCATGTTATTCTCTGAATCCATCCCAGACTTGCCTTCTCTCACAGAGTCCAGAAGACTCTTCTATACATCTGTGTCACTTTTCCTGTCTTTCACATAGGGTTATCATCACTATCTTTCTGAATTCCATGTGTGTGTGTGTGTGTGTGTGTGTGTGTGTGTGTGTGTGTGTGTTATTGGTGTTTTTCCTTCTGGCTTACATCGCTCTGTTTAATAGGGTCCAGTTTCATCCACCTCGTTAAAACTGGTTCAAATGCATTCTTTTGAATGGCTTAGTAATATTCCATTGTGTATATGTACCACGGCTTTCTTAGCCATTCGTCTGCTGTTGTACATCTGGGTTGCTTCCGTGTCCTGGCTATTATAAACAGTGCTAGGGTGAACATTGGGATACACGTGTCTCTTTCAATTCTGGATTCCTCAGGGTGTATGCCCAGCAGTAGGACTGCTGAGTCATATGGCAGTTTCATTTCCAGGTTTTTAAGGAATCTCCACACTGTTCTCTATAGTAGTTCTAATAGTTCGCATTTCCATCAACGGTGTAAGAGGGTTCCCTTTTCTCCACACCCTCTCCAGGATTTATTGTTTGTAGACGTTTGGATAGCAGCCATTCTGACTGGTGTGAGATGGTACCTCATTATGGTTTTGCTTTGCATTTCTCTGATAACGAGTGATGTTAAACATCTTTTGAAGAGTTTATTAGCCATCTGTATGTCTTCTTTGGAGAAATGACTGTTTAGTTCTTTGGCCCCTTTTTTGATTGGCTCGCGTATTTTTCTGGAATTGAGCTGCAGGCGTTGCTTTTATAGTTTTGAGATTAATTCATTGTCAATTGCTTCGTTTGCTATAATTTTGGCCCATTCTGAAGGCAGTCTTCTTCCCTTGCTTATAGTTTCCTTCACTGTGCAAAAGCTTTTCAGTTTATTTAGGTCCCATTGGCGTATGTTTGCTTTAATTTCCATTACTCTGGGAGGTGGGTCATAGAGGATCCTGCTGTGATTTCTGTCAGAAAGTGTTTTGCCTGTGTTTTCCTCTAGGAGTTTTCTACTTTGTGGTCTTACATTTAGATCTTTAATCCATTTTGAATTTATTTTTGTGTACGGTGCTAGAAAGTGTTCTAGTTTCCCTCTTGTACAAGTGGTTGACCAGTTTTCCCAGCACAACTTGTTAAAGAGATTGTCTTGTCTTCATTGTATATTCTTGCCTCCTCTATCAAAGATAAAGTGTCCATAGGTACGTGGCTTGGACCTCTGGGCTTGCAATTTTGATCCATTTATCTATATTTCTGTCTTTGTGCTAGAACCACGCTGTCTTGATGACTGTAGCTTTGTAGTATAGCCTGAAATCAGGCAGGGTGATTCCTCCAGGTCCATTCTTCTTTCTCAAGATTGCTTTGGCTATTCGAGGTTTTTTGTAATTCCATACAAATTGTGAAATTATTTCTTCTATTTCCCTGAAAAATACCGTTGGTGGCTTGATAGGGATTGCATTGAATCTATAGATTGCTTTGGGTAGTATACTCATTTTCACTATATTGATTCTTTCACTCCATGAACATGGTATATTCCTCCATCTATTTGTGTCCTGTTTGACTTCTTTCACCAGTGTTTTATAGTTTTCTATATGTATATATAGGTCTTTTGTTTCTTTAGGTAGATATATTCCTCAGTATTTTATTGTTTTCATTGGAGTGGTGAATGGAATGGTTTCTTTAAGTTTTCTTTCAGTTTTCTCCTTGTTAGTGTATAGGAATGCAAGGGATTTCTGCATGTTCATTTTGTTTCCTGCAACTTTACTATATTCATTGATTAGCTCTAGTAATTTTCTGGTGGAGTGTTTAGGATTTTCTCTGTAGAAGATCATGGCATCTGCAAACAGTGAGTGTTTTACTTCCACTTTTCCAATCCGGGTTCCTTTTATTTCTTTTTCTGCTCTGATCGCTGTGGCCAAAACTCCCAAAACTATGTTGAATAGGAGTGGTGAGAGTGGGCACCATTGTACTGATCCTTACTTTAGGGGCATTGCTTTCAATTTTTCACCATTGAGGATAATGTTTGCTGTGGGTTTGTCGTATATATCTTTTATTATGGTGAGATTTGTTCCTTCTATGCCTGCTTTCTGGAGGGTTTTGGTGATAAATGGATGTTGAATTTTGTCCAAGGGTTTCTCTGCATCTATTGAGATAATCACATGATTTTTATTTTTCAATTTGTTAATGTGGTGTATTATGTTGATTAGTTTGTGGATATTGAAGAATCCTTGCATCCCTGGGATAAAGCCCACTTGGTCATGATGTATGATCGTTTTAATATGTTGTTGGATTCTGCTTGCTAGAATTTTGTAAAGGATTTTTGCATCTATGTTCATCAGTGATATTGCCCCGTGGTTATATTTATTTATTTATTTATTTATTTATTTATTTATTTATTTATTTATTTATTTATTTATTTATTTATTTTCGTGGCATCTTTGTCTGGTTTTGGTATTAGGGTGATGGTGGCCTCATAGAATGAGTTTGGAAGTTTCCCCTCCTCTGCAATTTCCTGGAAGCATTTGAGTATGATAGGTATTAGCTCTTCTCTCAATTTTTGATAGAATCCAGCTGTGAAGCCGTCTGGTCCTGGGCTTCTGTTTGCTGGAAGATTACTGATTACCCTTTCAATTTCCGTGCTTGTGATGGGTTTGTTAGGATTTTGTTTTGCTTCCTGGTTCAGTTTTCAGAAGTTGTACTTTTCCAAGAATTTGCCCACTTCTTCCAAGTTGTCCATTTTATTGGCATATAGGGGTTGATAGTAGTCTCTTATGATCCTTTGTATTTCTGTGTTGTCTGTTGTGAACTCTCCATTTTCATTTCTACTTTTGTTGATTTGGTTCTTCTCCCTTTGTTTCTTGATGAGTCCGGCTAATGGTTTGTCAATTTTATATATCTTCTCAAAGAACCAGCTTTTAGCTTTGTTGATTTTTGCTCTGGTCTCATTTGTTGCTTTTACATTTATTTCTGCTCTATTATATGATTTCTTTCCTTCTACTAAGCCTGGGGTTCTTGAATTCTTCCTTCTCTAGTTGCTTTAGGTGTAGAGTTAGGTTATTTGTTTGACTTGGTTCTTCTTTCTTGAGGTAAGCCGCTTTTGCTATGAACCTTCGCCTTTGCACTCATTCTACAGCGTCCCATAGGTTTTGGGTTGTTGCGTTTTCATTTTCATTTGTTTCTATGCATATTTTGATATCTTTTTGGATTTCCTCTGCGATTTGTTGCTTATTTAGCAGCGTGGTATTCAGCCTTCATATGTTTGAATTTTAAATAGTGTTTCTCTTGCAGTTGACATCTAGTCTCAGTGTACTGTGGTCAGAAAATATGCTTGGAATGATTTCAAGGTTTGTTGAATCTACCAAGGCCGGACTTATGGCCGAGGATGTGATCTGTCCTGGAGAAGTTTCCATACGTACTTGAGTAAAAGGTGAAACCCATTGTTTTGTGGTGAAATGTTGTATCGATATCAATTATGTCTAACTGGTCCATAGTATCATTTAAAGTTTGTATTTCCTTGTTAATTTTCTGTTTACTTGATCTATCCATAGGTGTGAGTGGGGTAGTAAAGTCTTCCACTATGACTGTGTTATCGTTAATTTCCCTTTCATGCTTGTTAGCCTTTGCGTTACATATTGTGGTTCTCCTATGTTGGGTGCGTATGTGTTTATAATCGTTATATCTTCTTCTTGGATTGATGTTTTGATCATTATGTAGTGAACCTCTTTGTGTCTTTTCACAGGCTTTATTTTAAAGTCTATTTTGTCTGATATGTGTATTGCTACTCCTGCTTTCTTCTGGTCTCGACTTGCTTGGAATACCTTTTTTCCAGCCCTTCACTTTCAGTCTCTATGTGCCCCTTGTTTGGAGGTGGGTCTGTTGTAGACAACATAAACAGTGGTCTTGTTTGTGTATCCTTTCAGCTAGTCTTTGCCTTTTGGTTGGGGCACTCGACCCATTTACATTTAAGGTAACTGTTGATAAGTATGATCCTGTTGCCATTTGATTTGCTGTTTTGAGTTTGATTTTATACAACCTTTCTGTGTTTCCTGCCTAGAGAAGATCCTTTAGCATTTGTTGAAGAGTGAAAAGAAGAGTTGGGAATAGATGTCTCTACAGTATCTTCATTAGTCCGAGGTAATAAGAAGAAGCATGTTAAAGCAAGGGGTAATGTGGATGATCAAAACTCTGACTTTCATCCTGAAACTTGAGGACAGAGTGTATTTTCAGCCTGCACAAGTTTAAATGTGCCATTCATACGAAAGCCTTCTACTATCCAGATAGCTGCTGAAACAAGTGCCCCAACTTGAAATGATTTCTCTTCTCCATCGTAAATATCAGTTAGACCACAGGAGCATACTGTGATACATCAATCTGCAGCTGCTTTAGGTGTTGTTGTTGTTGTTTTAATTGAAGAGAAATTGCTTTACAGAATTTTGCTGTATTCTGTCAGAATTCAAAATAAATCAATCATCGAGGCACATATATCCCTTCCCTCTGGGAGTACCCTCCCATCTCCCTCCCCATCCCACAATCTAGCTTGAGCATTTGTCATGGGATTTCACATAGCAGCTGCACTAAATCAAATGGCTCTAGTGAAAATTTTGCAGCTATGTCTACTTCTGTTTCTCCGTACCGCAACTTGTGTCCATTACAGAACAGTTAGTTTGGACCGAGGGTGGAGCCTTCTACCTTTCCAGGTTGGTATGGTAACATGTCAGCCCATGACCGTCCTTTTCCTAAACTACAACAGTCAGGCAATTTAGTTTTCCCAGTGCCAAAGATCCCTGATACATCTGCTGCTTCTCTTTCAAGATGCACTCATCAACCATCTTCATTATTTGAAAACTGTCCTAATACAACTGATGTACCAAATGGGTGTTGGATTATGGAGGATACCAAAGTGTAAAATTAATGTTTGGAGATGTCAACAAATTCCTACAATTCTCTTATTTGAAGAAAAAAGTTACATATTCATCTTCATAGGGCCAATTTCTATTTTGGAATAATTAAGAGTAAAATGAGTCTTTCTTTCCGTGCCTGACTATTTTACTCTGCATAATATAAACACTTCTGTGCAAGGTCATAAAATAAACACTACACTTGCTTTCACTGAAACCCACAGTCAGTTGATTGACTTCATTGCATAGAAGTGAGCAGACCCATGTTTGGTTTGGTAACAGTCCTGAATGTTAAGAATATGTGTATAGAAGGGTGATCAATCACTTTTATTTCAGGAACCAAGTAGACTTATTGATGTGATTTTTCTGTGTAAAAATTCTTTAGCAATGACATTTTGCAGGTTTCATGTTTTTGGTTACTGTTTATGCAAGCAGCCTTTATTTTAAGTTGATGTAGAAGTAAACACTGGTTGAACATTGCCCTTCAATTGCTAGAAGACCAGTGACTTTATGATGTCAGCGCTACTCTTCAATTGCTAGGAGACCAGTGACTTTGTGATGTCACAGCTTTTTGACTTTGAGAACCATGCTGATGGTCTTGAGAGTTTATCTCTGTACGCCAGCCAAGCAGCATTTGAAGTTGGAGTGTGTAAAGTCAGACAAATGAGAAAAGTATCTGAAGAAAGATCTCTCTGAGATGGCACACATTCCTTCAGAAATTCAAGATGTGCCTCGTAAAGATGTATCAAGTGGTACCAAAACCTCCATTGGATCGTCTTCGTGTGATTACACACTTACTGGGGACTCAGTTTTGAGATCTATGATTGAAGAATATGCTTTCCAGGCTTTGTCTAAGGAAGCTGGGATAAAAAGGCCACACTACACATTTTCTGTCTCTGAAAGAAATGAGTTGAATGATTTTCTTTCCCTCACTTTTCCACAAAAACTCTGGGCTATAGTTGAAAGTGATCAGTTTGAATCTATTTGGTGGGATGAGAGTGGCACTTCTATAGTGATCAACGAAGAACTCTTCAAGAAAGAAGTCTTGGAAAGAAAGGCCCCTTTCAGAATATTTGAAACTGAGAGTATGAAAAGTTTAGTTAGCCAGCTTAAACTTTATGGGTTTAGTAAAAAGCGACAAACTTTTCAAAGATCTGCTTCACTCCCTGACTTTCTGGAAGAAGAAAACAATGTCTCTGTTTTGAGCAAGGTAATCCAAAATTTCCACTTACTGTCAATATGTAAGATTAAATCATGTGACTTAGAAAGCATGTTCACATATGTAGCAAAAACCGAATTTAAAATTGAGATAGCAAACTGTTGAACACGTTTTATTTTTTGAAGTTGAGAACAGCTGGAGTTTAAAATATTTGATACTTAATACACTCTCCTAGCAACTTGAAATCAGATACATGTCCTCAAGCTACTTTAAGTGGTATTTACTGTATATATACAACATATTTTTTAGTTGAGGAGCATACTTATTTCTAACATGTAAGGTGTTAAAACTACTAATGGAGGTGTTGTCTTTGATTCTATTTAATTGGCATCATTAAAAGAATACACTTTTATAGTTTAACTTTGCTTGTCAGTTTTACCTTAGTTTATAAAAAACTAAATAATTGTATCCTTTGATTTTAGTTACAGATCTACCATAATCCAAATTTCAAAAGAGACTATCCCCAACTTTCAGGAAGAATGAAAAGAAGAGTTGGGATTAGCAATGTGTTTCCAAAATCTTCACTAGTTCCAGATTACGAGAAGAAGCATGTTAAAGCAAGGGTCAACACAGATGATCGTAACTCTGGTTTTCATGCTCAAACTAGTGGAGAGAGTCCATTTTCAGCTTCCACCAGTTTAAGTGTGCCTTTCCCACAAAAGACTTATACCAGCCAGATAGTCCCTAAAACAAGCGCCCTACTTCCGCGTGACTTTCCTTCCCCATCAATATCAGTTAGACAAAGAGAACAGAACGTGGTAGATCAACCTGCTGTTTTAAACCAGTTGAGCATTTTTAATTGGCACTTCCATAGCACCTACACTCAAGCAAATGGCCACGTTGAGGACTTTGCTACTACCGCTACATCTACTCCTCAGAACCACATCGTATCTCCATTATGGAGCAGTTCTTTTGGACTGATGGTGGAGCCTTCTACATTTCCAGACAGGTATAGCGATATGTCAGCCCATGACCGTCCTCTTCCTAACCAGCAACAGAGAGGCAACTCAAGGTCCCCAGTGCCAACGATCGCTTATACACCCACCTCCTCTCTTTCAAGTCAATTCATCAACGATATTCCTTATGTGAAAACCATGCTAATTAAAACTGACCTATCAAATAAGTATCAGCTTATGGAACCTAATGAAGATTAAAATTTACGTTGGGAGATGTCAACAAATACCCACAATTCTTGTATTTGAACAATAAAGTTACACGTTCCTCTGCACAGTTTTGTTTTCTATTTTGAAACAATGAAGAGTAAATTAAGGCTTTATTTCAATGTCTGGCTATTTCTCTGCACTCTTTTATAAACTCTTCAGTTCAAGAAAACATCCGTTAGGCATCCTAGGTAAATGGCACCTAGCCTATTGTTTCTAAGCAAGAAAATGAGAACAAAGGGAAAAGAGGTAATGGATGTAAAGTGATTTGGGAAATCATCCCTGCTGAAATGAATGGGTGTCTAAATGAGGATGGTACGGGTGAAGGAACACATACAAATAAAATCAAAACAAGTGCACCTACACAGTACGAACCTTAGTGCGTTCACAGTTACATGATATTCTATTACGTATCGGTAGAGTCTTAAGATAGAGAAGGAAATGGTGCCCCGCTCCAGTATTCTTGCCTGGAGAATTCCGTGGAAAGGGGCTCCTGGTGGGCTGCTGTCCATAGGGTCACACAGAGTTGCACACAACTGAAGTGACTTAGCAGCAGCAGAGTCTTAAGACATTAGACAGGAGATTGTCTTCATTCTAGAAATTCATTTCATACTTGAAAATATAAATATTGTAGCATGTCCAAAATTAGGAGAACCGTTATACCATCACTGTGATACCAACGATTACAGGACATAATCAGTGACTGGACCATGGCCAGCACAAGATAGGTATTTTACAAGTGGTACTGTATAGGGTCATTTTAGCTCTGCTCTCCTTAAGGCGTACCTTTATTTCCTGCCACCATGATTCCACCCTATATTTCCTAATGCATATTTAGATTTTGCTTATCTGTTCCCTCAGAGACAAAATAAATTCCTCTGGTGATTGCAGCACCTCAGGATGGTTAACAAGTTCTTTGAAGACATGATATTTGTTTTCCGTAGTAGTTTCAGTACCATTCTCTTACACCGTCCTTCTGGAGCTACAATCACACACACTGCTTTCAGATGTGCTAAGCCCCTTCTCACAACTTTGCCTCAACTCTTTCTTGGGGTTGGAAGGAACCTCTGTTCGCCCTCCTACCAAGGTGAGCACGGATATCAGGTCTTCAATGTGTTTTGGGTCTACCCTCTTTTCTTTGTGTATCTTTCACATCAGCTAAAACGTGTACTTACTGAATTATCAACAAGGAAATGTAATCACGAATCGAATGCTATATACATTACTCAACAACATCCTATAACCTGCACTATTATCATAATTGACCTTTCCTACTTACTGAGAATCTTTTCCCGGTTGATAAATATATATCTTATATGTCCATGAATGTCAAATGTGGGAATTCAAATTATAAAATGATTGCTGCTCTCATGAAGTTTACAGTCTATAAGAACCCATACTAGTCATGTTGTTTCAGGCCCCAGTTCCCTAAAATTCAGTAGTAGTTATAGAGATATTTATGAAAAAAACAAACAAACAAAAAAGAATCATTCATTTTAATTCTCTAGAAAAGTCATGGAGTAAGGAGGGATCAAAATCAATGGCTGATCCTTCACATAGTTCACAATGAAAGAAGATGAGCAGAGTGTCTGCCAGTTGGACCCCCCAGACTGTCATGAACACTACCTAGAAATCTTGGCAATCTCCACTTTGTGGCCATTTCTTTAGACAGTGGTGGCAATATCAAGTCATGGCCCTGTTTTGGTATGGTAACCCACATAGGACAACACCAAGTTAAGTTCACCGTTCTCATGTTTGGGGCTAATGCAGAGTGAAAGCTGTGGGCTATTTGTGTAGATAAGGGAGGTGTCCAAACAGCACACGCTTTTTCTTTCACTGAAAACTTTCATTAAATTTGGCTGAGAACACTATACTTTAGAGAGGTAAGCATTTTGCAGCAATTGTAAGAGTTATTGAAATCGGTGTCCTTAGTTATCCTTTCAAGCGCAAAGTCCAATGGTCTGGTTTTCGATTTCAGGCATCTTACTATGGAGCCAAATTTGCATGCTTTGAGAAATAGCACCTTAAAAGCAATCACATCTTCTATTTCATTGCCGTGTACTGATTATTCCTGCTCACTCCCTTTGATCTTCTTTTCCTGTTCTGCTTTGAGGGGCAGGTCCTTCTCAAAAAGAATAGGATTAATTCCCTTAGTGCTCTGTGGTAACTTGGAAAAGGCATGGATAAGGACATGCAATATATTATGTGGGAAAGCTACTGTTTTTGTTCCCTCCTGAAAACATAGTATTAAATTGTACCTCAATTGTCCTACCACGGGAAGCCTGGTTACATGATGCATTACCTTGGTGATCAATTCCCATATGGCTTTAACATATCAGTACCTTTAATTCTCAAAAGCTTATAGAGAAAGTATCTCAATACAGTAGGGAAATATTATACATGAGTTCAGTGTTCTTTCCCGTACTTATTTATTTTATAATTTGTGCCTAAAATAGTAAAAGTGAGAACAAAAATTCAAGTGAGTTAACGCAGTGAGTTAAACACAGAAGATTGAGACAAGAAGTAGAAAAATTGATGGGAGAAGATCAGAGGATGAAATTGGGTGCTTATAGTGGAACAAGCAAATGTGTAACTGCAGGGCCTAAATAGCTCAATATGACTTCACTATTGTTACCCTACAAATTATTTTCATTTTAGCAAATCACAGAATAGTCTTACATGCAAAGTACTTTAAGATCCCATGGAATGCACAACAAAGGTATATCTTTTAAAGCATTCTGATTTAAAATGTCGCTAGAGACATATCATTCAAGTAGAAAATGATTTCCAAAATTAAGCCTAGAGACAAGTATCAGAGAAACTTTGGGAAGTTCATAGGTGTCCTCCAGTGAGTCCTTGGGTTTTCTTTTCTTTTTGTAATTGTGTTTAAGCATACAAGATCGTGACTGTGCTTGTGTGTGTGTGCATCAGATTAAGAATGTGTTTGTGAGTGTATGTCTGGGCTCTCTTTTGGACTTTTATGTTAGAAATTTCAGCTGAAGAAATAGTTCATTCAAAAATACAGCCAGGCACAAATTAAACTGCCCATTCAAAACTCTTCTTTCTCCTTTCAAAGTGCAAGACAAACGGATGCGTCAAAGGTTGAAAGCATTTCAATAATAACCAAGCTCCTCCGCCCAAACATAGTTAAAAACTATGGTACTCTCCCAATCAACCCAGCAAAAGATGCGTGGGACCTTAGGTATCTATGATGTCTGGCAATAACAAAACACCCACCCTCTAATACGGCAGTACTCAAGAAGGCCATGTAGAGGCCTGCAGTTTCAACCAGGCCTTCCTGTAATAGGATACGACCTTCCTATAGGAGGCTGCACACTCACCAGTAATGAACACTCTTAGGCATCAAATGAAACTAAGGACGAAACCTGGAATTCTCTTCCCACATGGTGGAAGTCCCCTTCCCCCTTCCCAAGTGGATGTGATAGACAGTTAAAATAAAAGGAAGTTATAACATGGCTGACATTCTTCTTACATAATACCTGAAATGTCCAAGCCCCACCACACTACTAAGCAGCTGACTATACAGGTCTTCTGGTCTCAAATCTGTGTGACAATCATCACATGAGAATTTTATGAATATTTGAGATGCATTGATAGTGCGGATCTGTAAAGCTAAACGTCTTTGAGATCTGACTCAAATAGGAAAACTGTGTACTCCCTGTCTTCAGTTTTATGGGGATTTCACATGCATTCACACACTTCCACAATGCTCAACCTTCATCTGAAGACAAGAGGAATGGTCTATTCACAGAGAAGGCCAGCGGTAAAGTCAAAATGGATCCAGTTTCCTGCCTACATCCCTGCTCAGTAATGTAACCGCTTGTAAGCATTCCTAAGGGCGACTAGGATACACAAGTCAAAGATGCTTCTCCCAGGATTACAGAGTTGGATTGAGAACTGTAAGTTTGTTTACCTCTCATCCCATTCTTAAGATCACAAACCATAACTGTTAACCCATCAGAAGATGGGCAGCTCTAGCACATATTTAGAGACAATGCCTGCTTCTGCCTAAGACCAAGGTTGTAGATCCAAGTGGCATATAGGGTACGGTTTCCATCTCAGGATACCACATGACTCCCCAGGGATTCTCCTTCTCTGAAAGCTCTCAAGAGATGTTGTGAGAAGAATATTTTGAGGGTGGAAAACAAGGAAACCGACAAGAGTTGTGTTCTTTCTAATTGTCCTCAGTCTCACTTTTCATCCCATGTATAATGACAAAGTCTCCCAAGCACTGCCAATACCAATTTGTTGATGTTCTTCAGCCACTCAGTCTTGTCTGACTCTTTGTGACTCCATGTACAGCAAGAACCCTGGGTTCCCCTGCCTTTCAAATCACCAGTTTACTCAAACCCATGACTTTTGAGTCAGTGATGCTTTGCAGCCATCTCACCCTCTGGC